>NC_072410.2:74965000-76215000 GCF_028858775.2 Pan troglodytes
CCCACCTCAGACTCCCAAAGTGCCAGGATCACAGCTGTGAGCCACTGTGCCTGGCCCTTAATGAGTTATGACAAATGCATATTCCCATCTAACCATCACCTCTGTAGGGTCCAGACCCAAAGGGTCGGTGGGTTTTTCTCCCCATGTGCAGAAATGAGAGATTGTAAAAATACAGACACAAGATAAAAAGATAAAAGACAAGACAGCTGGGCCCAGGGGACCACTACCACCAAGACGCAGAGACCGGTAGTGGCCCCGAATGCCAGGCTGCACTGATATTTACTGGATACAAGACAAAGGGGCAGGGTAAGGAGTGTGAGCCATCTCCAATGATAAGTAAGCTCATGTGGGTCACGTGTCCACTGGACAGGGGGCCCTTCCCTGCCAGGCATCCGAGGCAGAGAGACAGAGAGAGAGAGAGGGAGAGACAGCTTACACCATTATTTCTGCATATCAGAGACTCTTAGTACTTTCACTAATTTTGCTACTGCTATCTAAAAGGCAGAGCCAGGTGTACAGGATGGAACATGAAAGCGGACTAAGAGCATGACCACTGAAGCACAGCATCACAGGGAGACGGTTAGGCCTCCGGATAACTGCGGGTGGGCCTGACATCAGTCAGGCCCTCCACAAGAGGTGGAGGAGTAGAGTCTTCTCTAAACTCCCCCGGGGAAAGGGAGACTCCCTTTCCTGGTCTGCTAAGTAGTGGGTGTTTTTCCTTGGCACTGACGCTACTGCTAGACCACAGTCTGCTTGGCAATGGGCGTCTTCCCAGATGCTGGCATTACCGCTAGGCCAAGGAGGCCTCTGGTGGCCGTGTCCGGGCATAACGGAAGGCTCACACTCTTGTCTTCTGGTCATTTCTCACTATGTCCCCTCAGCTCCTATCTCTGTATGGCCTGGTTTTTCCTAAGTTATGATTATAGAGCAAGGGTTATTATAATATTGGAATAAAGAGTAATTGCTACAAACTAATGATTAATGATATTCATATATAATCATGTCTAGATCTAGATCTAGTATAACTCTTGTTGTTTTATATATTTTATTATACTGGAACAGCTCATGCCCTGGGTCTCTTGCCTCGGCACCTGGATGGCGTGCTGCCCACAACTTCAATCAAGATATAGAACTTTCTTGGCCAAGTAGCACAAGCCATTGGGCCTGGCCAAATTTTTTTTCCATTTTAATGTTGAGTTAGACATCATAGTATGGATATATCACAATTTGTATCACAATTCATCTGTTTAAGGACAGTTGGGTTGTTTCCCAGTTTGGTCTAGTAGAAATAAGGTTACTGTGAACATTTGGACACAAGTATTTTTGTGGATAGTTTCATTTATCTTGGTAAATACTTAAAAGTGGAAATGCTAGGTCATAGAGTAGGTGTATGTTTAACTGCCTAACTTTATAAGAAATTGCCAAACTGTTTTCCAAAGTGGTTGTATCATTTTACATTTTTATGAGCATTTTATGAGAATTCCAACTGCTGTACATCTTTGCTAACATTTGTTATCGTCTGTCTTTTGAATTTTAGTCATTATAGCGGTGCAAAATGGTATATAGTTCATTGCGGTTTTAATGTCTATTTGTCTGAGGAGTAACGTATACCTTTTCATGCACTTACTGGTCATCTGCATATCCCTTTTTTTTTGAGACTGTGTTGCCCAGGACAGAGTGCAATGGCACAATCTAGGCTCACTGCAACCTTTGCCTCCTCGGTTCAAGCGATTCTCGTGCCTCAGCCCTGAGTAGCTGGGATTACAGGTGTGTGCCACTTCGCCTCATTTTTGTATTTTTTTGTAGAGACAAGGTTTCACCACGTTGCCCAGGCTGGTCTTGAACTCTTGAGCTCAAGCTATCAGCCCACCTTAGCCTCCTAAAGTGCTGGGATTACAGACATGTGTCATCATGCCCAGCCCACTTTCTTTGTGAAGTGTCTGTTCAAGTCTTTTCACTATTTTTATTGTGTTGTTTCTTTAAAATTGCTGTATGAATTCTTTACATAATCTGGATACAAGTTATTTGTCAGAAATATGAGTTACAAATATGGCATGGGATATAGGCACATCCTAGCCTATGGCTTATGTTTCCATTTTCTTTTAAAAATTTTTTAAAATTTTAATTTAAATTAATTTATTTAGTTTTAGAGACAAGGTCCTACTCTGTCACCCGGGTTGGAGTGTGATGGTGTGATCATAGCTCACTGCAGCCTCAAACTCCTGAGCTCAAGCAATCCTCCCACCTCAGCCTCCCAAGTAGCTAGAACTACAGGCACATACCACCACTCCTGGCTAATTTAAAAAAAATTTTCAGCTGGGCACGGTGGCTCACGCCTGTAAATCCCAGCATGTTGGGAGGCCAAGGCGGGTGGATCATGAGGTCAGGAGTTCAAGACCAGTCTGGCCAAGATGGTGAAACCCCATCTCTACTAAAAATACAAAAATTAGCTGGGCATGGTGGTGGGCCCCGTAATCCCAGCTACTTGGGAGGCTGAGGCAGGAGAATTGCTTGAACCCAGGAAGCAGAGGTTGTGGTGAGTCGACATCTTGCCACTGCATTCCAGCCTGGGCAAGAGAGTGAGATTCTGTCTTAAAAAAAAAAAAAAAAAAAAAAAGTTTCTATAGAGATGAGGATCTCACTATGTTACCCAGGTTGGTCTCAAACTCCTGGCCTTATGTGATCCTCCTGCCTTGGCTTCCCAATGTGTTGAGATTACAGGTGTGAGCCACCATGCCCAGCTCTTTTCATTTTCTTGATGTCTTTTGATGAACTGAAGTTTTAATTTTGATGAAATCAAATTTATCAACTTTCTTTATGGTTACTCCCCACCGTCCCTTTTTAAAAATGAGATGGGATCTCAGTATGTTGCCCAGGCTGGTCTTGAACTCCTGGGTTCTAGCAATCCTCCCAACTTGGCCTCCCAAAGTACAGGGACTACAGGTGTGAGCCACCACACCTGGCCTGGTTACTCCTTTCTGAGTGTAAGAAATATTTGTCTAGCCCAACATTATGATATTCTCCTATATTTTATTCTAGAAGCTTTATAGTTTTAAGCTTTTCTGTCTACATTCATGAACCATCTTAAATTAATTTCTATATGTGGTGGTAAGTCCATTTTTTTCCCCATATGTTTGTCCAGTTGTTTCAGTACAAAGTGTTGAAAACTTTTATTTCCTTATTGAATTGCTCTGAATCCTTTGTCAAAAATCAACTAACTATTCCCATCTAGAAACCTAACTCTCTTTGGTCCTTTTTTATAGTTTTCATTTCTCTGCTAAGATTCTCCATTTGCTTAGTCATTGTAATTGCCTTTTCCTTTACATCTCTGAAAATATTCATAATAGCTGTTTTTTTTCTTTTTCTTTTTCTTTTTTTGAGACAGAGTCTCACTCTGTCACCCAGGCTGGACTCACTGCAACCTCCCCCTTCCAGGTTTAAGCGATTCTGGTGCCTCAGCCTCCCAAGTAGCTGGGACTACAGGTGTGCGCCACCATGCCTGGCTAATTTTTGTATTTTTTGGTAGAGATGGGGTTTCACTATGTTGGCCAGGCTGGCCTTGAACTCCTGACCTCAGGCGATCAGCTGGCCTCGGCGTCCCAAAGTGCTGGGATTACAGGTGTGAGCCACCATGCCCAGCCATAATAGCTATTTTAAAGTCCTTGACTGCTGTGCTAGTTAGGTATCAATTTATTGTGTCTAAGTGCTAAATCAACCTTTCATAATCTGCCTCTATGATAATGAACTGGATCTTTTAAGCATTTCTCTTTTGCAATGACAACAGTGTTAGTTTTTGTTAGAAGAGGAGGCTAGAGGGACTTTGTAGGAAAAATTGGCTTTCTCCTGGTTCCAGTGCTTCTTCTTTTTTTTTTTTTTTTCACTTAGAGATAGGGTCTTGCTCTGTCACCCAGGTTAGAGTGCAGTCGTCCAGTCATAGCTTACTGCAACCTTAGGCTTCTAGGCTCAAGGGATTCTCCTGCTCAGCCTCCTTGGTAGCTAGGACTACAGGCATGCACCCCTATGCCTGGCTATATATTTTTTTTAACCTTTTTTTTTTTGAGATGGAGTTTTGCTCTTGTTGCCCAGGCTGGAATGCAATGGCGTGATCTTGACTCACTGCAATCTCTGCTTCTCGGGTTCCAGCGAGTCTCCAGCCTCAGCCTTCAGCCTCCCGAGTAGCTGGGATTACAAGCATGTGCCACCACATCTGGCTAATTTTGTATTTTTAGTAGAGATGGGGTTTCATCATGTTGGTCAGGCTGGTCTTGAACTCCTGACCTCTTGAACACCTGCCTCGGCCTCCCAAAGTGCTGGGATTATAGGCATGAGCCACCGTGCCCGGCTTTTTTTTACTTTTTACTTTAGAGACAGAATCCCACTGTGTTGTTTGGGCAGGTCTCAAACTCCTGGCCTTGAGTGATCCTCCTGCTTCAGCCTCCCGAGTCACTGAGATTATAGGCGTATGCCACCCTGCTGGCCTCCAGTGCTTCCATTTTTGCCCGTATGTTTGTTTGCTCTTGTTGCATGACTGACAACCACGTGTCCAATGCACAAAGTTCCTCAGTGAGCTTGCTGGCTCCAGCCTGGTAACCACCTCACTGCAGTCCTTCCAAAGTGGATGCCATGCATCCTAGGCCTCAGGCTGCCCTGCCAGCCAGTGGGCTCATGGTGTCCTGATTCCCTCTGTGTATCCATCTACTAGCCCTGGCCCACCTGCACCCCAAATAGTTGTTCCCCATGACCCTCCTAACATGGATACCATGCAACCTAGGCATCACATGTCCTGCTGCTAAGTTGGTTCCTAATGCCTTGATTCCCTCTGTACTCCCACCCACTAACCTTGGCCCACCTGCACCCTGGAGGCAAGTGCTTCCTATTTGCCCACCAATTGTAGATTAGTTTTGTTTTGTTTTTGAGATGGATTCTTACTCTTTCACCCAGGCTGGAGTGCCGTGGCACGATCTTGGTTCACCCACCTCCTGGGTATAAGCCATTCTCCTGCCTCAGCCTCCCCAGTAGCTGGGATTACAGGCACACACCACCATGCCCAGCTAATTTTTATATTTTTAGTAGAGATGGGGTTTCACCATGTTGGCAAGGCTGGTCTCAAACTCCTGACCTTGTGATCTGCCCGCCTTGGCCTCCCAAAGTGCTGGGATTACAGGTGTGAGCCACCGTGCCCGGCTGCTGTAGATTAGTTTTGACCTGGGCAACCCAGTGAACTTTTCCATCCTAGAAACTGTTGTGTATATTGTTTTTATGCTTTGCTTTTTAGATTTTCTCATTTTAAAATTTTTATTTTATATATATATATGTATTTATTTATTTTTTGAGATAGGGTCTTGCTCTGTCACCTAGGCTGGAGTACAGTGGCACAATCATGTCTCACTACATCCTTGACCTCCTGGGCTCAAACCATCCTCCCACCTCAGCTTCCTGACTAACTGGGACCACATGTGCTTACCACCATGCCCAGCTAATTAAAAAAATTTTTTCTTTTGTAGAGACAGGGTTTCACTACGTTGCCCAGGCTGGTCTTGAACTCCTGGGCTCAAGCTATTCTCCCAAAGTGCTCAGCCTTTGGGCTCAGCCTCCCAAAGTGCTGGGATTACATGCGTGAGCCACCACATCAGGCCTAGGTTTTTTTTAATATACCTGAATTTTTTTTGAGACAGGGTTTCACTGTGTTGCCCAGGCTGGAGTGCTGTGGCACAATCTCAACTTAGTGCAACCTCAACCTCCTGGGCTCAAGCAATTCTCCCACCTCACCCTCCCAAGTAGCTGGGACTACAGGTGCGTGTCACCATGCCCAGCTAATTTTTGTATTTCTTGTAGAGATGGGGTTTTGCCATGTTGGCCAGGCTGGTCTCTAACTCCTGAGCTCAAGTGATCCACCTGCCTCAGCCTCCCAAAGTGCTGGGATTATGGGTGTGAACCACCGCGCCTGGCCTTATATACCTGAATTTATAAAGCAATAATTATTATAATAGGAAGAAACCAGTATCCAGCCCAAATTGTCAGCCAAGAAGTCAGGCAGTTTTTTTGCTTTGTCCTTAAAGATTTAGATGACGAAATGCACAGGGCACGTATGAGGGAAGAGGTGCAGAGCTTCCTCGCCCTCTCTGGCTTGCCACCCTCTAGGAATTCAGCTACCTGGAAGCTCCCATTGCTTTTCTACTTCATATTTCTTGTGCATCATTTCAGATCATAAAATAAGCAATGCCTTATTTTTTTCCAACAGTTTCTTGGTATTACTCGGTATAGACAGATCACAGATTATTAATTCAGTCCCCTCTTGCTGGACAACCAGTTTGGTGCAGTGTGCTCTTCCACTACTAAGCCAAGTTGTATTTTGTCTGTTCGAGTCTGTGCTTTTAACTTAACTGTGGAGAACAGGTGCTGCATTTTATTCTTGGTTGTATCTCCAGCACCCGGCCCTGTCCTGGGCATGTTGTAAAAGTAATGAGTTCAATTCCATCCCACAGGGCTGCTCCTACAAGTGCCTGACCCAAGAGGATTTACCAGCCAAGAAGGGCCTCCCCACTGCTTCATCTTTGCCTCCTTCTGGTTCAGGTGGCAGGTGAATCCCTCTGGAGGCAGCTCCCTTCCCACTGATCTCCTGGATTCTCCAGGTCATCACAGAAATGTGGCCTCGGAAGACCCCTCTAGTAGGGGCCACAGTCTCTCCCCAGGGTCCCGACTCGGCTTTTTCCTAAACCCTCCTTTGGGAACCTCTGCTCAGAGCATGCTCAGGCCACTGTGTTCTCTTGAGAACTATGTCCTTCTCCCAGCACTGCTTCACAGAAGGAGGAGGAGGCAGTTCATTTTCTCCCTGACTTCAAGCCTCTGGCACAGCCAGACTGCTGGGAAGCATTCACTGAAGCTTCCCAGGCCTTTCTCAGCATGAATATTTTACACCTCTGCAGTAAACTCAATTGTTAAAGCAAGGAATAGAGTAGTCCATGCCACAGTGTTGCACACTAGCCAGGAGTGTGGGGATGTAAAGACAGTGGGGAAGGATGGGGCTTCTCATCTGTTGGGCCTGGTGTAAGTCCCAAGAGCCAGGAGCTCCATTATCCAAGGGCAGGAGAAGATGGATGTCTGAGCCCCAGACAAGAGAGCAAATTCACTTTTTCGCCAACTTTTTGTTTTATTTAGGCTCCCTATGAATTGGATGATGCCTAATCTCATTAGTGAGGACAGATCTTTACTTAGTCTACTGATTAAATGCTCATCTTTCACAGAAATACCTACAGACACATCCAGAAATAATGTTTTACCAGTCATCTGGGCATCCCTCAGCCCAGTCAAGTTGACACCTAAAATTAACCATCAGAATGCCTCATAGAAGATGCTCAATAAGTGGGGAATGAATGAATAGCCCTGTATTCATCTGCTTGGGCTGCTGTCATGAAACATCATAGACTGGGTGGCTTAATTCTACAGACATTTATTTTAATTTATTTTCCCTCGTTCTGGAGACTGAGCAGTCCAAACCAAGGTGCTGACTGATTTCGTTGCTGTTGAAGGCTGTCTTCCTGCCTTGCAGATGGGCTTTTTTTTTTTTTTCTTCTGTGTCCTCACGTGGAAGAGAGAGAGAGAGATCGAGAGAGTGCACTCTGGTATCTCTTCCTTTTTGCGGGGAGTTGGGGCGGTGTGGGGAGGGACAGGGTCTTGCTCTGTTACCCAGGCTGGAGTGCAGTGCTATCACAGCTCACTGCAACCTTGACCTCCCATGCTCAAGCCATCCACCCATCTCAGCCTCCTGAGTAGCTGGTACCACAAGCACATGCCATCACACCTGGTTAATTTTTAATTTTTTTTCTGTAGAGATAGGGTCTTGTTATGTTGCCCAAGCTGGTCTTGAACTCCTGGGCCCAAGCGTACCTCCTGCCTCAGCTTCCCAAAGTGCTGGGATTATAGGCTTGAGCCACTGCACTCAGCCTCTTCCTCTTCTTGTAAGGACACCAATTCTATCGAACAAGGGCCCCACTCTTATGATCTCATTTAACTTTACCTCCATAAAGGGACTGTTTTCAAATATAGTCATGTTGAAGGTTGGGGCTTCAACATATGAATATGAGGGGGACAGAGTTCAGTCCATAGCAGGCCCCTTAACTCTCCCACTGGACAAAGAAAGTAATAATGACAATATAACCAAAAAAGCTGAAGGTAAATCTGTGCACACTGAGAATGATTGTTGGGTATTTCCCTTGGCTGGTCATGGGAAACCACCAAAGAGGAGAAATCTACCAGCGTGTTTCTGTGAGCTTTGGTGGTGGTGTGATTTGGACACAGTGGGGCCTTGAAAGTGCCCACAATAGGCTGTCAGGTGAGAGGAAACACAGAAGGGAGGTAGCTTACTACAGAATGATCATGGCCTAATAACATCTGGGTGATTATACGGGTTGCACCTCAGCTGTCTATAAACTTTAGTGTCAGCAGATCTGTCCATGGCTGTCTCTGCTTTTCCAGTTGGTTGGGCATATCTCCGGCTTGAGATGGTCACCCGTCAGAATCCTTTGAGTATTTTGCCAGAATTCAGCAGTTTTTCTGTGCAACAGGAGGATGCTGCAGGGAGGCTGAGATTCTCTGAAGATACATGTATTGCTGAAAGTAGACTTATGATTATGGAATCATAATTTCCTTGTACTTTTATCTAAAATTATACATGAGCCCGCTGAAGGAGAAAATTGGCCACAAAAGGTAGTCAAAAACATTTGCACAATAACCAAATACTTAAAAGCACATATCTTTTACAAGGTAATTCCTGCAGAAATATTAATTATTTGGAACATTTCACTGCAGAGCAGCTGGGGTTTGTTGGAATAACTTACAAGTCCAGAGGAAAGCAATGAAGATCGAGCCACCAGAACAGAAGGAATACTGCCAGCCCTGAATCTTGGAGCAGAGGTCTGTTCCCAGCCAATCAGAACTTGTTTCCTGGCTCATTGTGGAAGCTTCTAGCCTTCAGAAACCCACAGGTGAATCACAGACGATGACTTGAAGGGGTGGCGGTGGGATTCAGCGAGAGAACAAGAGCTGGAGTCCAAAAGAGGCTGCACACAAGAATTTTGTATCTTTCCTAAACCAGGAAAAAAGAAGGCAAGAGGTAGGGAAAATGAACCAGGCAGTGGGCCTGGATGTCCTCAGGAATTCTAAGTGCTGCCCTGAAGCAGAGCCTCCTGCCCACCTCTCCAGCTTCCTCTCCTACCACTGAATTTTAAGCTCCAACAACACTAGAGGACTTAGAATTCCGGCCCACACCAAGCTGTGCCTTGCTTCTGTGTCTTTGCTCAAGCTGTTCCCACTGCCTGGAATGCCTTCCCTCTCCCACTTCTCTTCAGCTGGCTAACTCCCACCTACCCCACGAAACACAGCACAGGTGGCCCTCCCCCAGGAAACCTTCCCTGACCCCCAGCCCCCTTAGCAGGAACAGCTTCCTGAGCACAAGGTACACCTTGCATTACGGTTGTCTGTGGATGGACTGTCTTTGGCCCTCAGGTCTGAGTGCTCAAGCAGATCGTGGTGTATTCATCAGTGTATCCCAGTGCCTCACACATATTAGGCACTCAATATAAGTTGGCTGAATGAATGTTGATAGAGAGGGACTGATGGGGGCAAAAGCCTGGCAGCAGGACCTACTTTGCCTGGGTGAAATGCAGCAAGGCTAAAAGTCACCATTCGGGCCCAGGGTCAAAAAGACAGGCCTGGTGTACCTCCTCCAGTTGCTTATCTAGACAAAGGATACAGGTCGCCAAATAACAATCATAATTTTATTATTTTTATTTTTAAAAATTATATAATACAAAGTAGAGATGGGGTCTTGCTATATTGTCCAGGCTTGTCTCAAACTCCTGGGCTCAAGTGATCCTCCCACCTTGGCTCCTCAAAGTGCTGGGATTATAAGCACGAGCCACCGTGGCCAGCCAAGAATAACTTTTTTTTTTTTTTGAGACAGAGTCTCTTGCTCTGTCACCCAGGCTGGGGTGCAGTGACATGATCTTGGCTCACTGCAACAGTGCAATCTCAGCACACTGCAACTCCTGGCTCCCAGGTTGAAGTGGTTCTTGTGCTTCAGCCTCCCAAGTAGCTGGAATTGCAGGTGCCCGCCACCATGCCTGGCTTATTTTTGTATTTTTAGTAGAGGCGGATTTCACCATGTTGGCCAGGCTGGTCTTGAACTCCTGACCTCAGATGATATGCCCACCTCAGCCTCCAAAGGGTTGGGATTACAGGTGTGAGCCACTGAGCCCAGCCCCAACAATAATTTTAAGAGTTCCTTTTTCTCCTTTTATCCCCAAGCAGAACATACATGGCCCGAGGCTCCTGTAAAGAAACAGAACCTCTAGGCTGGGCATGGTGGCTCATGGAGGTAGGCGCATTGCTTGAGCTCAGGAGTTCAAGACTAGCCTGGGCAACATGGTGAAACCCCATCTTTACAACAAATACAAAAATTAGCTAAGTGTGGTGGCACATGCCTGTGGTCCCAGCTACTTGGGAGGCTAAGGCAGGAAAATTGCTTGAGCCCAGGAGGCAGAAGTTGCAGTCAGCTGAGATGGCACCACTGCTCTCCAACCTGGATAACAGAGCAAGACCTTGTCAAAAAAAAAAAAAAAAAAAAAAAAACAACTGGGAAAAACAGAACCTCTAGAGCAGGAAGGGATATTGGAGTTGGTCTCACTCAGGCTATATAATTAAAGTGGGGAAGGTGAGACAGCAGGGTTGGGTGGGGGTTGGTTAAGGGACTTGCCTGGTCCCATAGCAAGTTAGTGGCAATGTTGGGACTAAATTCCAAGTCCCTGATTCCCCAGTTCCACAGTGTGTTCCCGCATCACTGATTGCACAGAGCATGGATGGAGATGAATGGAGTAACCACTACCTGGGACAACAGACATCCATCCTACAAATGAGTGCCAGATGAGGCTGTCAAGGCAGGTGGGAGGAATGACAGGCTTGGGAGTTGCTGCACCTTAGGAGCTGTGGGAAGCCAGCAAATGAGAGTGGTCCAGCACTCTCCAACAGGAAGGTAATGCCAGCCACTTGTGTCATTTTAACATTTCCAGTATACACATTTTTAAAAGTAGAAAGAAACAAAGTAAGTTTTGCCTCCAGTTTCCAAAGGCTTTATTAGTAAAGAAGGATTCATCCTATTGCCTCCAAGTCAATGGGATGAAGAGCTGTGTCTAGGGACACAGGAACGGCGTCGAAGCAGACTGCTGCTTTGACCTCCTTTTATTCATAGATCTAGTCATAGGCACAAGACCTGTAGTCAACCAGTTCTTCTTTAAGCCATTTCTTTTCCAGCACTTTGTAATGAATCACTGCCACCAATGACGTTCCCGCCTATTTTAGCGTAGAAGTCCCTGCAAATAATAGTCTCTAGCATAGAGCCCAATGAATTGGTCTCCCCAAGCATCCTTTGCCCTGTCTTTGCCACATTCGGCCCCTCCAGGACCATGGCCACAACCTGCCCTGAGTTCATGTACTTCACTTATATTGAGCACCTAATATGTGCCAGGCACTGGGATACACTAATGAATACACCACGATCTGCTTGAGCACTCAGACCTAAGGGGGAAAGACAGTCCATCCACAAAATGGACCTTGTGCTCAGAAAGGTCCGGGAAGAATGGGTGGTCTTTCAGGTTAGTGTAGTGCTACTTCAGGGGTTTCTCAGAGGCCCGAAGGAACTTCATGGTCACCAGGTAGAATCCCTTCTGCTCAGAGTATTTGATGATTTCACCCACCAGGCTGTGCTGAACAGCACTCGGATTGATAATGATGCTGTCAGTGTTGGCCATGGCCTGAGGATCTGACAGTGTCAGGTGGTGTGTGAGCCGAGACTTGGAGCCAAGAAATTATTATTATTATTTTGAGATGGAGTTGTGCTCTTGTTGCTAAGGCTGGAGTGCAGTGGCGCTATCTCGGCCCACTGCAACCTCTGTCTCCCAGGTTCAAGCAATTCTCCTGCCTTAGCCTCCCAAGTAGCTGGGATTACAGGCACGTACCACCAAACCCAGCTAATTTTTTGTATTTTTAGTAGATTCAGGGTTTCACTATGTTGGCCAGGCTGGTCTCAAACTCCTGACCTCAGGTGATTTGCCCACCTCAGTCTCCCAAAATGCTGGGATTACAGGCATAAGCCAACATGCCCAGCAAGAAATTATTTTTAATAATATATTGGCTGGGCCTGATGGCTCATGCCTGGAATCCTAGCATTCTGGGAGGCCAAGGTGGGTGGATCACCTGAGGTCATGTGTTCGAGACCAGCCTAGCCAACATGGTGAAACCCTGTCTCTACTAAAAAGTACAAAAAAAAAATTACCTGGGCAAAGTGGCAGGTGCCTGTAATCCCAGCTACTTGGAAGGCTGAGGCAGGAGAATCATTTGAACCCAGGAGGCAGAGGTTGCAGTGAGCCGAGATTGCACCATTGCACTCCAGCCTGGGAGACAGAGTAAAACTCCGTCTCAAAAAAAAAAAAAATAATAATAATAATAATATTTAGCTCAGTATATCCAAAATGTCATTTTAACATATGATCAATATAAAGTTATTGATGAGATATTTTACTTTTTTTTCACAGTAAGGCTTTGAAATCTGATGTGTATTTTACACTTTGTATATTTTGTACTGGCCACGTTCCAAGCACTCAACAGCCACATGTGGTGAGTGGCTATCTTACTGGTCAGCATAATGTAGGACAAAAATATTTCCTCTACCCTTTCCAAGTTTTTAGCTGGAGCCTCCTGTAACAAAAGACAGACTAATAAGAGAAAAACAAACAGAAGTTTATTAACATGTACATATCATGTACACATGGGAGACACCCAGAAAAATGATGAAATCTCTAAGAGGTGATTTAGAATTCAAGCTTAAGTACTATCATCTGTTGATGACTGGTTATGGGAAGATGACCAGGAAAAGTATGGTAAACAAGAGTAAGATTTAGTTTTTTTTTGAGACAGAGTTTTGCTCTTGTTGCCCAGGCTACAGTGCAGTGGTATGATCTCGGGTCACTGCAACCTCCGCCTCCCGGGTTCAAGCTATTCTCCTGCCTCAGCCTCTCGAGTAGCTGGGATTACAGGCCGCCACCACCACACCTGGCCAATTTTTTGTATTTTTAGTAGAGATGGGTTTTACCACATTGGCCAGGCTGGTCTCGAACTCCTGACCTCAGGTGATCCACCCGCCTTGGCTTTCCAAAGTGCTGGGATTACAGGCAAGAGTAAGATTTGATGTGTAGATTTAACTCAGTGCCTTCACTAATGGTAATGTAAAAGGGTCTGCTGCTCCTTGCTTGTAGAAAGAAGCCAAAATAATAATGAGATGTGATAGAAAGAGAGCAAGACTTTATGATCTGTGCCAGCAAGAGGAAGAGCAGGTGAAAAAAAATTCCACTCTTCAATTTGTGGAGGGAATGCCCAGGTTTTTAAAGAGCAGGTCTGGAATGCAGAAGAGGCAGGAGGACTGGGAGCTGCCATGCTGTGTGATTTGCTCCCATGGCTCATCTTGAATTATTGTTCCCTCTGGAGAAGGGGCTGGTGCCATTGTGGGTCCTACCAGGTTATAAATTAATCACAGTCAATCTAGTAGCCAGGAATAGGTTCCAGCCTTGAAGTCATCTTTTGTTAGAGTGAGACTTCTGGAGGTGTCAGGTCCATATCAAGATCTGACCCCTGAAGCGTTTAAGGAAATATATGACCAGATAAGTGAGTGTGGAACATTCCGAGGCTGTAAAGTTTATCCTAGAACTACATCTTGAAACTGGGTAGGGCAGGGAGAGGAGCAAATGGAAAAAGGAAAAAATGTTTTATTTCTTATTTATTTTTTTGAGACAGAGTCTCGCTCTGTTGCCCAGGCTGGAGTGCAGTGGCACCATCTTGGCTTGCTGCAAACTTCGTCTCCTGGTTTCAAGTGATTCTCCTGCCTCAGCCTCCCGAGTAGCTGGGATTACAGGCGTGCACCACCAAGCCTGGCTAGTTTTTGTATTTTTAGTAGAGACAGGTTTCACCATGTTGGCCAGGCTGGTCTTGAACTCCTGACCTCAAGTGATCTGCCCACCTCGGCCTCCCAAAGTGCTGAGATTACAGGCATAAGCCACTGCGCCTGACTGGAAAAAAAGTTTTAAAGAAAAAAAAGTTGTCTTTTTTTTTTTTTTTTTAAGACAGAGTTTGATTTTGAGGAATGTTTTGATGTTTATCTTTGACAAAAACTTTTTTTTTTTTCCTGATGTGGAGTCTCACTCTGTTGCCCAGGCTGGAGTGCAGTGGCATGCTCGGCTCATTGCAACCTCCACCTCTTGGGTTCAAGCGATTCTCCTGCCTCAGTAGCTGGAGAAGTAGCTGGCACTACAGGCGCCCACCACCACACCTAGCTAATTTTTGTATTTTTAGTAGAGATGGGGTTTCACCATGTTGGCCAGACTGGTCTCAAACTCCTGACATCGGGTGACCCACCCGCCTCAGCCTCCCAAAGTGCTGGGATTACAGGTGTGAGCCTCTGCGCCCAGCCGAAAAAAAAGTTTGAGGCTAAGCCACTAAGCTCCTCAGTTACAATAAGAATTTCCTGTGATTTAGTCATCTTTCTCTTCCTGGTACAGAGAGGAGACAGCATTATAAATGGAGATTTCCTTTATAGATGTAAATTTCCCTTACAAAAGAGCAATTTTTACTGTTTTCAGACCTTTTCCTGTGTCTGCTGTTTCTCAAAAATATCAGCTCTAAATAGTCCTTATGTCAAAGAGACGCATTTTGGGGTGGCATATTCTGGTCTCCTACAGTCATGTTTTGGGGTGGCATTTTGGTCTGCTACAATAGGAACTGGTAGTGATAGGCCACCCACTATACCACCCAGTAATATCAGTACCACTGGTTTGATGTAGTATCTAAAATCCCCACCATTAGCCACTCTTATGGATAGAAGCATTATTTTCAGAAGGCATATATGCCATTCACGAGGGAAAAAACATTTATTTGGTAGACTGTGCCATTAGCACAACAGCCACTTGGACCCATAATGACTTGGAGGCAGAGGACGGACTCCTGTGACATTTTATCCCCTACCCTCAGTTATCTAGAAAGGACTAGGTCCTTAAGGGAAATGCTTTCCTTTTAAATTCTCTAAGCCCAATTGGCTGCTTTGAAAGCTCCATGTTTTCAAAAGTTAAGTTTACCCCTACTATCTTTAGGATCTCACCTGAGCACTCTTGGACTTTTGGCATGGGTCTCTGCAGAATTACAATGCCCCAAACCCTGCCTTCTTTTCTGGGCCCTTCTCCCACTGGCCCCCAAATATTACCCCATCATGACCCTCTGGGGCCCCATTTCTTTTGAGGTTTTGCCAGTAAATCCCTTAAGTCAGTGTCTAAGTCAGTATGAGCTGCCTTAGCAGGATAAACTGGGGCCTGGAGATCTCAATCCAGGAAGAAGACTAGAAAGTATTTTTTTTTTTTTTTTGAGACGGAGTATCGCTCTGTCGCCCAGGCTGGAGTGCAGTGGTGCCATCTCGGCTCACTGCAAGCTCTGCCTCCTGGGTTAATGCCATTCTCCTGCCTCAGCCTCCAGAATAGCTGGGCCTATAGACGCCCACCACCACGCCAGGCTAATTTTTTGTATTTTTAGTAGAGACGGGGTTTCACCATGTTAGCCAGGACGGTCTCGATCTCCTGACCTCATGATCCGCCTGCCTCGGCCTCCCAGAGTGCTGGGATTACAGGCGTGAGCCACCGCGCCCGGCCTAGAAAGTCCTTCTTAAATAGGTTCAGCGATTAAAAAGAGAGTTAATTTTGCCGTTAATATTTCTCTACTCTAAAAGGGAGGTTATAAAAGTTGTGAGAACATATACTGTTTCCAAGAGATACAATAAAGCTATTTTTCATATTGAATGAGTAGAAAATGCCTCCTGAAGGCCAGGCATGGTGGCTCACGCCTGTAATTCCAGCAATTTGGGAGGCTGAGGTGGGTGGATCACTTGAGGCCAGGAGTTCAAGACTGGCCTGGCCAACATGGTGAAACCCTATCTCTACTAAAAAAACAAATACAAAAAAATTAGCCGGGCATGGAACCCAGAAAGCGGAGGTTGCAGTGAGCCGGCGTCACGCCACTGCACTCCAGCCTGGGTGACAGAGTGAGACCTTGTCTCAAAAAAAGGAAAAAAAAGAAAATGCCTCTTGTAAACATTTTTATTTGAGGTTTCTTCCCTCTCCCTTTTTTTTTTTTTTTTTTTTTTAGGCATGGTCCCTCTATTGTTCAGTCTGGTCTCAAACTCCTGGGCTCAAGTTATCCTCCTGCCTCAGCTTCCCAAATAACTAGGATTACAGGTATGTACCACCATGCCCAGCTACTTTTATTTTCTTCAATAAAATTTTATGTAAAACATTTCCTAGAGTGAATAGTTCTAAAGTTTTGGGGTGGATCAGTAAAATTTAAAAATTAAACAAAACAAACAAAGAAAGATACAAAGAAAACTCAATACCATTAGGTGACCAAAAGCACATTAAGGAAAGATTTCCAAAACTTGGAAATAGGGAAAAGGGATTACTACCTTTCTTCTCAGGGTGCTACTGGGCTTTGTCTAGTAAACATACCCAAGGATTGTCTGATTGGCTAGGGGTATGTGCCTTCGTTTGAATTGCTAATCTATTGAGTACAGTATTTAACTAGAAGACTAGCTGGTAGAAAACGAGTAGGAATTTAAATTAATTTTGTCCTATACAGATGCTGATTATTTCTGTCCTTTAGAGAAGACAATCCCAAAGATGACAGTTAATGTAGACTATAAACCAGTTTTCACTGGCACAGTGTCTCACGCCTATAATCCCAGCACTTTGGGAGGCAGAGGGGGCGGTGGATCACCTGAGATTGGTAGTTTGAGACCAGCCTAGCAAACATGGTGAAAACCCATCTCTACTAAAAATACAAAAATCAGCTGGGCATGGTAGTGGGTGCTTGTAATCTCAGCTACTTGGGAGGTTGATGCAGGAGAATCGCTTGAACCCAGGAGGCAGAGTTTGCAGTGAGCCGAGATTGCACCACTGCACTCCAGCCTGGGTGACAGAGTGAGACTCAGTTTCAAAAAGAAAAAAAATTATCCAGTTTTGTATCTAAATTGGCAAACTTTTGCAAACATTCTTTCTTTTAGCCGCTATAAAGGCTTCACTCTCTTTAATTCTCTTTGAACTAGCCTTACCATTTTGCTGGTTCCTTCATTAATGAGTTAACTAAACATGTGACATGTGCTCATTTTTTTATTTGTGTGAGATTCATGTTTTTTTAACTTTTTGAGAAGTATACTTTCTCAGTAAGGTTGGCAAGGTTTATTCTGTCAAGTAAAAACAGAAAATTTATACCATCTACTATCTCCATAAAAGTAAATATATTTAATACAAAAAATGAAGGCTATAATGGGAGGTAAAGGACAATATTTAAATGGGTAGTGTAGGAGACCAGAATGTGCCACCCCAAAATATGCCTCTTTGGCATAAAGGCTATTTTGAGCTGATTATTTTGAGAAACAGCAGACACAGGAGAAGCTCTAAAAACAGAGTAGAAGTTACCCTTTTGTAAGGGAAATTTACATCTATAAAGAAAATCTCCATTTGTAAGGGTGTCTCCCTCTCTGCACCAGGAAGAGAAGGGTAACTAAATCATAGGAAACTCTTTTCAATGGAGAAGGCACCAAATTAAATCTGCATGATAAACTTTAATTTTGTTTACCATGCTTTTCCTGGTCATATCCTTATAACCAGCATCCCCCATACTTTTTTCCTTTGATTTTTAGCTGAAGATGCAATATAAGCCTGAATTCTAAGCTACCTCTTGGAGAGTTACCCATTTTCTCCGGGCTATTTCCCATGTATAGGAAGGAAATTAAAATATCTCACCCCAAGATATACTTCTTTGACATGTTTTGAGATGGCTGTTCAGAGGGCCTGCAAACAGAAGTAGCCCTGCAAAGCTGTCTTTTGTGCGGAAGATTTGCATCTGTAGAGAAAATCTGCGTTAATGCAGCCATTTTTCTCTGCATTTTCTCTTTCCTCTAAAGCCTTCCCTTCTCTGAATCTAGGAAAGATTAACTGAGAGTCTTGTAACCACCCAGTGGTTTCACCTTGTTCACTGCCTAGACAGAGCGAATTTATCAAGACAGCGGAATTGGCAATGGCGAAAGAGTAATTCATGCACAGCCGTCTGTGTGGGAGACTGGAGTTTTATTATTACTCAAATCAGTCTCCCTGAGCATTCAGGGATCAGCGTTTTTAAGGATTATTTGGCAGGTATGGGCTCAGGAAGTAGGGAGTGTTGATTGGTCAGATTGAAGATAAAATTACAGGGGGTTGAAGTGAGTTCTTGCTGACTTCTGTTCCTGGATGGGATCACAGGACTGGTTGAGCCAGATTAGCAGTCTGGGTGGTGTCATCTGCTGCATTGGAATGCAGGGTCTGCAAAATATCTCAAACACTGATCTTAGGTTTTGCAACAGTGATCTTATTCCCAGAAGCAATTTGGGGAGGTTCAGACTCTTCCAGCCAGAGACTGCATGGCTCCTAAATCATAATTTCTAATCTTGTGGCTAATTTGTTAGTGTCAGGCCTCTGAGCCCAAGCTAAGCCATCATATCCCCTGTGACCTGCACGTACACATCCAGATGGCCAGTTCCTGCCTTAACTGATGACATTCCACCACAAAAGAAGTGAAAATGGCCTGCTCCTGCCTTAACTGATGACATTGTCTTGTGAAATTCCTTCTCCTGGCTCATCCTGGCTCAAAAGCTCCCCCACTGAGTACCTTGTGACCCCCACTCCAGCCCGCCAGAGAACAACCCCCCTTTTTCCTTTACCTACCCAAATCCTATAAAACGGCCCCACCCCATCTCCCTTCGCTGTCTTTTCGGACTCAGCCCGCCTGCACCCAGGTAATTAAAAGCATTATTGCTCACACAAAGCCTGTTTAGTGGTCTCTTCACACGGACGCGCATGAAAGTTAGTCCTACAAAGACAGACTGGTCTCCACGCAAGCAAGGGTTTTTTTCCAGAAAGGGCTATTGTCAATTTTGTTGGTTCAGAGTTTAAACTATAAACTAAATTCCTTCCCAAGACTAGCTCAGCCTACACCCAGGAATGAACAGACAGCTTAGAGGCTAGAAGCAATGTGGAATCAGTGAGGTCTGATCTTTTTCACTGTCATAATTTCCTCAGTTATGATTTTTGCAAAGGCAGTTTTGTAATGCCTAACCTTGTTTTTACTAACCCTGTTTTTAGACTCTCCCTTTCCTTTAATCACCTAGCCTTGTTTCCACCTGAATTGACTCTCCCTTAGCTAAGAGAGCCAGACAGACTCCATCTTGGCTCTTCCACTGGCAGCCCCTTCCTCAAGGACTTAACTTGTGCAAGCTGACTCCCAGCACATCCAAGAATGGAATTAACTGATAAGATACTGTGGTGAGCTATATCCGCAGTTCCCAGGAATTCGTCCCATTAATAACGCCCGATTAATAACGCCCGAAGCCCCGCGTCTATCACCTTGTAATAGTCTTAAAGCCCCTGCACCTGGAACTGTTTACTTTCCTGTAACCATTTATCCTTTTAACTTTTTTGCCTACTTTACTTCTGTAAAATTGTTTTAACTAGACCCCCCTCCCCTTCTAAACCAAAGTATAAAAGAAAATTTAGCTCCTTCTTTGGGGTCTAGAGAACTTTGAGCGTTAGCCGTCTCTTGGCCGCGGGCTAAATAAACAGACTCTTAATTCGTCTGAAAGTGTGGCGTTTTCTCTAACTCGCTCAAGTACAACAGTTTCAGTCTGACACCTTTAAAAGTCTGAAAGTGTAACCACCTGATGGGTTCGTCCTGCCCACTGCACAGGCAAAACCAATTCACTGAGACCACAGCATTGCAATAAAGAAAGAGTTTAATAGATACAAGGCTGGCCACGCCACGTGGAAGACTGAATTATTACTCAAATCAATCTCCCTGAAAAATTCAGAGGTTAGGGTTTTTAAGAATAGTTTGGCAGGCCAGGCAGCCTGTTTCTGGGTGGGGCCACATGACCAGGTGGCAGAGATCAGCAGGTCTCAGTGGAGCCATTGGTTCATCGTTAGTCAGAAATGCAAAAACCTGAAAAGATATCTCAAAAGACCAATCTTGGCTGTGCGCAGTGGCCCATGCCTGTAATCCCAGTACTTTGGGAGGCCAAGGTGGGCGGATCACCTGAGGTCAGGAATTCGAGACCAGCCTGACCAAAATACTAAAATTAGTATTAGCCTACTAAAAATACAAAATTAGCCGGGCATGGTGGCACATGCCTGTAATCCCAGCTACTTGGGAGGCTGAGGCAGGAAAATGACTTGAACCTGGAAGGCGGAGGTTGTGGTGAGCCGAGATCGCACCATTGCACTCCAGCCTGGGCAACATGAGCGAAACTCTGTCTCAAAAACAAAAACAAAACAACAACAAAAGACCAATCTTAGGTTCTATTAGGTTGGTGCAAAAATAATTGCAGTTTTTGAGATTAAAAGTAATAGTGATGTTATCTGCAGGAGTAACTGGGAGAGTTGCAAATCTTATGACCTCCAGCATAATGGCTGGTAATTGTTTATGTTTACACCTTAGAATTCAGCCTGCTCACATCCTCCTAACCTGGTAGTCTCTCATTAGCTTTACAAAGGTGATTTAGTTTTGGGTAAGGGTTATTATCATTTAAACTATAAACTAAATGTCTCCCAAAGTTAGGTTGGTCTAAGTCCAGGAATGATTAAGGGCAGTTTGAAGGTTAGAGGCAAGATGGGGTTGGTTAGGTCAGATCTCTTTCACTGTCATAATCTTCTCACTGTTAGAATTTTTGCAAAGGTCGTTTCAAAAGAAACATTTATCATCTATTCTGAGGACTGCTACCTGTGAGGTTTCATCTGCATAACAAGACCACCTTTGCTAGTCAGGCCTCCTCCCCCTCCCAGAACCTGTTTTGCCACAACCAAAGCCCCCATTCTTTCTGGAACCTCAAGATGACATACAAGCTTCAGAACCCCATTGCATGGTAGGGATAGTCACTCTGTGGTTCTCTCCCATATGCACGTTAATAAATTTGTATTCCTTTTCTCCAATTAATCTGCTATTGTTAGTTGATTTTTCAGCAAACCTTCAGAGGGTAAAGGGCAAGTTTTACCTTGGCCCCTGCAGTTTTGGCGCTGTGAGTAGGATACCAAAGCTCTGCTCTTCTGGAAGCTGCAGTCATGGGAACTTGGGACCCGATGAGAGAGAAGAAAGGAAGAAACCGGTCAGGCAGGCAGAGTGGATCCTTAGTTGAATTCTTTCAAACAAAAGAACGGCCTAAAAAAATCATGCTGGAGGCTGGGCGCAGAGGCTCACGCCTGTAATCCCAACACTTTGGGAGGCACAGGCGGGCGGATCACGAGGTCAGGAGATCCAGACCATCCTGGCTAACATGGCGAAACCCCATCTCTACTAAAAAATACAAAAAAAAAAAAAAAAAAAAATTAGCTGGGCGTGGTGGTGGGTGCCTGTAGTCCCAGCTACTTGGGAGATTGAGGCAGGAGAATGGTGTGAACCCAGGAGGCGGAGTTTGCGGTGAGCCGAGACCACGCCACTGCACTCCAGCCTGGGCGACAGAGTGAGACTCCGTCTCAAAAAAAAAAAAAAAAAAAAAAAAAAAAATCATGCTGCATGCTGCAGGCACAGATAAGGGAACTCATACAGAGGGGCTTCCCTAAGGCATGCCCACTGCCGCATAGATAAGAAAGGCTACACAGGTGACTTGCCCTTGCAGACATGCCTGCAATGGAAAATTCCGTCCCCCGACACATGCGCAGTAAGGGGAATAAAGCAATCTGGAGTAACTCAAGCTAAGGGCCCAGGTGCACATTAGGAGGATGGGGTGGAGCTACCAGAAATTCACATCTTATGCAAATGAGATGCCTAGCCCTCATAGGTTTCTTATAAAACCCTTTGCATTCAAGTGTGAAAAGGGCAACCCTCTTCTGGGCCCCCTCTCTCCTTGGCTTTTGAGGGTACCAGGGAGTAAGCTGTAGTGTGAGAAAGAACTTGACCTTTGTGTGTGTGATGGCTGGCTAGTTGCTGATGAAAGCTGCAGTTTTAGAGGTGGCCGATAACAGTTTCAATGAATGGTTATTACTGCAGGGGCTACTTTCTTCTTTGCACGTTTACTTAAGAAAGGCATGCTTTGAACACTTAGAGGCTGTAAGAGCACTCACCACCAACGGACAAGATTCCCATGGGAGGTGGGCTGGTCACAAAGTGGGCTGATTGGCAGTGGGTCACCCACCAGCTTCGGGGGAATATCTTTGTAGTGAGGTGCACTGTGGAAGTGTTGTGCAGCCTCCTTCTGTGGTATTTTCCTCTTTTTAGGGTCTTGGGTTTCAGTGTAAAAGTGGAATCTTTGATTCTTTTTTTCTTTCTTTCTTTTTTTTTTTTTTTGAGACAGAGTATCACTCTGTTGCCCAGGCTGGAGTGCAGTGGGGAGATGTCAGCTCACTGCAACCTCCGCCCCCTGGGTTTAAGCGATTCTCCTGCCTCAGCCTCCCGAGTAGCTAGGATTACAGGCTCCTGCCACCGCGCCCGACTAATTGTTGTATTGTTAGTAGAGACAGGGTTTCACCATCTTGGCCAGGCTGGTCTCGAACTCCTGACCTCGTGATCCACCCACCTCGGCCTCCCAAAGTGTGGGATTACAGGCGTGAGCCACCACGCCCGTCCGGAATTGATTTTTAAAGATCTAGATGTTCTGTTTTCCCGCTGTGCCTGCCTTTCATATATTATTACTGGGCCCTAAAAACTGCAAACGCTCTGTTGGCCCTCTTCCCTCTTTTCTTTTTTTTTGATGTGGAGTCTCGCTCTGTTGCCCAGGTTTGGACTCCTGGGCTCAAGTGATCCACCCATCTTGGCCTCCCAAAGTTCTGGAATTACAGGTGTGAGCCACCACTCCTGGTCGATCTGTCTTGTGGTTGCCCAAGACCACGCTTCTGTCTGTAAGTTCCCCAATAAAATCACCTCTATGATGACAAGCTGGACTTGTCTCCCTTCTTCTTCAGTTTCCTGGCTCCTTCTGCTTATCAGGGTCACTTTGCATATATGACCCTTTCACAAGACACAAGTTAATGTGACTTTAGCAGTCTTTTGGTTTATATTTAATTTTTTTTTTAGACCAAGTCTTGCTCTGTCACCCAGACTGGAGTGCAGTGCTCACTGCAACCTTCACCTCCTGGGTTCAAGGAATTCTCCTGCCTCAGCCTCCAGAGTAGCTGGGATTACAGGGGTGCACCGCCACGCCCAGCTAATTTTTTGTATTTTTAGTAGAGACAGGGTTTCACCATGTTGGCCAGGCTGGTCTCAAATTCCTAACCTCAAGTGATCCATCCGCCTCAGCCTTCCAAAGTGTTGGGATTACAGGCATGAGCCACTGCGCCTGGCCAAGGACTAGTTTAATATTGTTGGTTTAATAAAAAAAAGAACTATGTCTTTTGAGTTATCAGCAAACTATACATGTATTTAACTTCAAAGTTCTTGCTTTTTTGATACTTGCCTAACATATAAAAATAGTTAATAAAAAATTTAACTTGAGATAATGACTAGATTTGTTTCATGTCTCATACAATTTTTCAAACACAATTGTTAAGAATAAATAAATGTCAATGAGATAAAAGTTTACAAATGGACTTTCTTTTTTTGAGACAAGGTCTTGCTTTGTTGCCCAGGCTGGAGTGCAGTGGTATGAACATACCTTACTGCAGCCTCAACCTCCGGGGCTCAAGCAATCCTCCTGCCTTAGCTTCCCAATGTGTTGGGATTATAGGCATGAACCACCTTGCCTGGCCTACAATGAACTTTTAATAATAGTTAACGTTTTATAATGTGTTTTCTTAAAAAGGTTTCTCAGAGGCAAGCGTGGTGGCATACGCCTGTAGTTTCAGCTACTCAGGAGGCTGAGGTGGGAGGATCATTTGATTCCAGGAGTTTTAGTCCAGCTTAGGCAGCAAAGTGAGACCCCTGTCTCCTATACAGAGAGAGAAAGAAAGAGTTAAAAAAAAGTTTCTAAAATCTTTTTGGTAACTCTATACCCTTAGAGTTTTGCTGAGACAAATTAAATAATACATATTTTTAGCTGGGCTTGGTGGTGCATGCCTGTAGTCCCAGCTACTTGGAAGGCTGAGGTGGGAGGATCAGTTGAATCTGGGAGGTCAAGGCTGCAGTGAACTGTGATCACATCACTGCACTCAGCCTGGGCAACAGAGTGAGACCCTGTCTCAAAAAGATAAAAAAATTAGGGTCAGGTGTGGTGGCTCACGCCTGTAATCCCAGCACTTTGGGAGGCTGAGGTTGGTGGATTAACTGAGATAAAGATTTCGAGACCAGCCCAGCCAATATGGCAAAACCCCATCTCTACTAAAAATACACAAATTAGCTGGGCTTGGTGGTGGGCACCTGTAATCCCAGCTGCTAGGGAGGCTGAGGCAGGAGAATCAATTGAACCCGGGAGGCAGAGGTTGCAGCGAGCTGAGATCACACCACTGTACTCCAGCCTGGGCGACAGAGCAAGACTCCATCTCAAAAAAAAAAAAAAAAAAAAAAAAAAAACCAAGAAAAAAAAAAACAAAACAGATATCCAGCCATGGGCAACATGACAAAACCCCCTCTCTACAGAAAATGAGCCAGGCATGGTGCCACATGCCTATAGTCCCAGCTACTCAGGAGGCTGAGATGGGAGGATCACCTGAGCCCAGAAGGCTCAGGCAGCAGTGAGCTGAGATTGCACCACTGCACTCCAGTCTGAGTGACACAGAGAGAGAGACTCAGTCTCAATACATAAATAAATACATAAATAAAAAGAAATTTAAGAAATAAAAGGAATGATAGATAAAATGGAATGCATATAAAAAGCTAAAAGAAAGAGAATGAAAAAAATTATAAGAGGTTCTAAAAGGTTTATGGAACTCTTATTGTGTATGGTCAAACTGATTGAATTTGGGTGAATTTGTTTATAAGGTTTTGTTAAAATTAGCTTTGCCATTAATAATACACTGATGCAAAGGTAGAATTTTGAATAAGATTTTCATCTAGTATTAATAAGGGGTAATAATAGATTTTTGTTTACTTTTAAGTATACTGAAAAAAATGAGGGGAGAGGGAGAGACAGACTTTGTTTGCCTCATGCTGTCTTTATTAGGTCTTTTGTTTGTTGGGGAAATGAGTCTCTATCAAAGAGTAAAGTTTTTGCTTTTTGAAATCTTTGAATTATCACTTTGGCTCAATGAATGATTATTATTTTACAGTGACCTGTGATCCTATTTTGATAAAATGTTTTAAACCTTTCATATTTAACAAACTTCCTAAAATTAAATTTCAAGTTCCAAAAAGAGCCGCTGGGAGTTCAAGAGAGACACACTAAGTTTATTTTGTATGTAAATATCACACAGGAAGCATTGTCAAGTAAGAAATGGTGTTTAACTTTCTCTGAGTTCTATTTGTATAAATGTGTTGTTAATATGTGTTCCAAAATTGTGTGAGATTCCTAAAATTCTGATATGTCTTAGTAAATGTTATCAATTATAATGATTATTATGTTAAATTTTTGTACGTCACAGAAATAACCAATTTTTTTTTTTTTTTTTGTCAATCACATCTTTTCTTTTTTTCTTTTCTTTTTTTTTTTTTTTTTGAGACAAAGTTTCACTTTTGTTGCCCAGGCTGGAGTGCAGTGGTGCGATCTCAGCTCACCGCAACCTCCGTCTCCCAGGTTCAAACAATTCTCCTGCCTCAGTCTCCTGAGTAGCTGGGATTACAGGCACGAGCCACCACGCCTGTCTAATTTTTATATTTTTAGCAGAGACGGGGTTTTATCATGTTGGCCAGGCTGGTCTCAAACTCTTGACCTCAGGTGATACACCCGCCTCAGCCTCCTGAAGTGCTGGGATTATAAGCGTGAGCCACCGCGCCCAGCCGTTCCTGTTGTTTTTATGTTACAAAGTTTATCAGCAAGTCTCCTTTTGCGGGTGGCGGCGAACGCGGAGAGCACGCCATGAAGGCCTCGGGCACACTACAAGAGTACAAAGTAGTGGGTCGCTGCCTGCCCACCCCCAAATGCCACACACCGCCCCTCTACCGCATGCGAATCTTTGCGCCTAATCATGTCGTCGCCAAGTCCCGCTTCTGGTACTTCGTATCTCAGTTAAAGAAGATGAAGAAGTCTTCAGGGGAGATTGTCTACTGTGGGCAGGTGTTTGAGAAGTTCCCCCTGCGGGTGAAGAACTTCGGGATCTGGCTGCGCTATGACTCCCGGAGCGGCACCCACAACATGTACAGGGAATACCGGGACCTGACCACCGCAGGCGCTGTCACCCAGTGCTACCGAGACATGGGCGCCCGGCACCGCGCCCGGGCCCACTCCATTCAGATCATGAAGGTGGAGGAGATCGCGGCCAGCAAGTGCCGCCGGCCGGCTGTCAAGCAGTTGCACGACTCCAAGATCAAGTTCCCGCTGCCCCACCGGGTCCTGTGCCGTCAGCACAAGCCGCGCTTCACCACCAAGAGGCCCAACACCTTCTTCTAGGTGCAGGGCCCTCGCCCGGGTGTGCCCCAAATAAACTCGGGAACGCCCCGGAAAAAAAAATTTATCAGCAAGAAAATAATTTAAGATGATGGCTAGCTGTTTATGTCTCATGGAATTTTTATGATTAATCCAAGCAAGATTGTTTAAAAACAGCTGAGTTAATTTATAAGCTTCTATCTCACATCTATTTATCTTTTCACCAATCATTATGTTTTGTAATATGTTTATTTAAAAATAATTCTCCAGGCTGAGCATGGTGGCTCATACCTCATGCTTGTAACTCCAGCACTTTAGGAGGCCAAGGTGGGAGGATTGCTTGAGCCCAGGAGTTTGAGACTGCTTGGGCAACACAGTTGGAACCTGTGTCTACAAACAAATTAGTTAGCTGGGCGTGGTGTCATGCACCTGTGGTCCCAGCTACTCAGGAGGCTGTGATAGGAGGATCACTTGAGCATGGGAGGTCAAGACTGCAGTGAGCTGTAATCGTGCCACTGCACTCCACCCTTGGTTACAGAGCAAGACCCTGTCTCAAAAAATGATGATAATTATAATAATTCTACAACTCTCTTTGGTATCTTTCACCCTTAGAGTTTTGCTAACTTAAATGATGGATATTCATTGCATTCATAGATTATTTCCAAACAAGGAGATATACTGAAGCATTAATTGCCTCACATAAGTATATACTTATCTATTGTTCACTTACTATAGAGGAATGAATGATATTTGGTTAGCAAACATGTCCTGTGCCACAGTGAAAAATTGCATTATTTAAAAAAATAAGCAAAAACACCTCTATGTGCATATTTGGTAAGAAAAGTAGGATGTATTTTTGAAAAGAAAAGATATGAGGTATGAAGATGCGTTTTTGCTGAGGAAAAGGCGAGTAATTCAGTTTGGAAGTCCCTCCCCTATAGCATGGGAAATACTCCCAAAGAGGCATTTCCTCTGCAGAGGTGGGCACTCAAAAACAAAGGAAGTCGCTCAGCCTAGACAGTCTCTGAGATGTAAATGACTCACTTCTGATGAGGAGGCGTCCAAATAACTGATCCTTCCAGACCACTGCTCTTCCCTTAACTCTTCATCATTTATTCTTTATTTATTTATTTTTATTTTTATTTTTTGAGACAGAGTCTCGCTCTGTTGCCCAGGCTGGAGTGCAGTGGTGCGATCTCAGCTCACTGCAACCTCGGCCTCCTGGGTTCAAGCGATTCTCCTGCCTCAGCTTCCTGAGTAGCTGGGATTACAGGCACCTACCACCACGGCTGACTAATTTTTGTATTTTTAGTAGAGACAGGGTTTTATCATGTTGGCCAGGCTGGTCTCAAACTCCTGACCTCAAGTGATTTCCCCTACTCCTGCCCCCGCTTCCTCTGCACACATTGGCCTCCCAAAGTGCTGGGATTATAGTGAGCCACCACACCTGGCCATTCATTCTTCATTCAACAGGTAATCAGTAGCAGGAAATGGCCTAAACAGGGGTGTCCGAGAGAGAACACAGCCATGGGTTCTTAGTTTCTGCTTCTGGCTGGGCTAACAAAGCGCCTTCTTTATCTCTCTTTTCTGCTTTTCACTAGAGACAGAAACTAAAAACCATGGATTCAGGTTGCTAAAAGCCTAAAACAAAACAAAACAGAACATGAACAACAAAATAAGGTGGGTTGGATGAGCTTGGCCTGCAGGGTGGAATTGGTGGATGTACTGAGGAATGGAACCAGAAGTCTGTGCTGGCTATTGGTATTTTGCCTGTCAGCTCCAAAGCCATTCTTTTTTGCCTGCTCCGTGAAAACGTATCTGGGCCTTTTAAGTATTTCTTTATTTTGTTCCTTTGCCATCTGGCACTTAATTGTCAGTAGAGGCCAGGGAAGAATGAGTGCAGGAGGAAAAGGGTTTTGCTTCCTGGTTCCATTGCCAGCTCTGCAGGCCCCTGCGGTGTGCGAGGCCTGCCCCAGCACCAGGCTTCTGCGGTGGATGTGGTTTCCCAGTGCCTCATGCCAGCAGCAAGGGTGGCTTCTCCAGCACAGCTCCTTCAGTGCTTGAAGCTTCTCCAGACTCCAGCAGCACAGCTGGATTCCTCAGTATCTGTCTCTTGCAATGTGTAATCAGCAGCACCTAGTACAGTAGCTTTCCCCTGTATCCACTTCTGATGGTTTTGTAGTGAAGTGTCTGCACTGAGTTACTTCCCTGTGAACAGCCTTCTCCCCAGCACCCCAGAAGACAGATTTCTAGCATGTTCCACTGGCATGGCACCTCAGTGAGGTCTCTGATATTTAGTGAGTCACAGCCATGCTTCTCCAGCAAGGCCTATATCTCAGCCCAAGGGTAAGTACTACATCTCAGCCCTGGGGTGGTGGCTTTTTATATTATATTTGTCATGCACATCCATGTAAAGAGACCACCAAACAGGCTTTGTGTGAGCAATAAAGCTTTTTAATCACCTGGGTGCAGGTGGGCTGAGTCCAAAAAGAGAGTCAGCAAAGGGACTTAGGGATGGGGCAGTTTTATAGGATTTGGGTAGGTAGTGGAAAATTATAGTCAAAGGGGGTCTCAAGGTGCTCAGTGGGGGAGCTTCTGAGCCAGGAGAAGGAATTTCAGAAGGTAATGTCATCAGTTAAGGCAGGAACCGGCCATTTTCACTTTTGTGATTCTCCAGTTGCCTCAGGCCATCTGGATGTATAAGTGCAGGCTTGGGCTCAGAGGCCTAAGAATATTAATCTGCCATTATCACATCAATTATATCTGCTATTCCTATATTCTTTTTTATTCTCTTTCTTACTACCCAACCTCTGGTTACTCTGTCTAATTCCATGTTATGGTTAGTAATTCTTTGTTTTTGGTTTTTTTTTTTTTTTTTTTTTGAGACGAAGTCTCACTCTTGTCCCCCAGGCTGGAGTGCAATGGCGCAATCTCAGCTCACTGCAACCTTCCCTTCTTGGGTTCAAGCGATTCTCCTGCCTCAGCCCCACTGAGCAGCTGAGACTACAGGCGCCTACCACCATGCCCAGATAATTTTTGTATTTTTAGTAGAGACGGGGTTTCACCATGTTGGCCAGGCTGGCCTCGAACTCCTGGCCTCAGATGATCCATCTGCCTCGGCCTCCCAAAGTACTAGGATTACAGGCATAAGACATCGTGCCTGGCCTATGGTTAATAATTCTTTATATTAAACTTTTTCTATTTGAACTACTGTTTTTTTTCTCTCTTGATGAGACTCAGACTGATACATTTATTCATTCTGGCCAAAGACAATAAGACATGGGTTTTGGATGGGTGTGGGCTTATGCCTGTAATCCCAGCACTTTGGGAGGCCAAGGTGGAATGTTTGCTTGAGCCCAGGAGTTCACAACCATTAATTAATGAGTTAAATAAAATCTTTGACATCTGTTTGTTTTATATTTGTATGAGTATCATCATTTTACCTTTAAAAAAAATCAGCAGCGACCAGCAATAGAATCCCGCAAAGAGAATGGCTTAATCATTTGGGGAGGACCATACAGAAGGAGAGGCAGGGCAACACAGTGAGATCCTGTCTCTACAAAAAATTTAAAAATTAGCTGGGCATGATGGCGTGCACATGTAGTCCCCAGCTACTTGGGAGGCCGAGGTGGGAGGATCACATGAGCTCAGGAGGTTGAGGCTGCAGTGAGCCATGATCGCATCACTGCACTCTAGTCTGGGTGACAGAGTGAGACCTTGTGTTAAACAAACAAACAAACAAACAAACAAAACCAGGGGTCATGTCCCACAAGAGCTCATAGTCGAGTGGGTGGAAGAACAAGAAAACAGATAACAGTGTAAGGAAATACAAGGGGCTATAACTGAGATACGACTACAACCTATGGAGGTCCAGCAAGGGAGCAGAAGGAGCTGAGAAGGTTTTGCCTTTTTTTAAATAAAAAAAAATGTTTTTGGCCGGGTGCAGTGGTGTCAGTAATCCCAGCACTTTGGGAGGCCAAAACGGGCAGATCACCTGAGCTCAGGAGTTCGAGACCAGCCTGGCCAAAATGGTGAAGCCCCATCTGTACTAAAAACACAAAAAATTAGCTGGGCATGATGGCGGCGGGGGTTGGGGGTTCCTGAGAGAGAAGAATCGCTTGAACTCAGGAGACGGAGGTTGCAGTAAGCCGAGATCATGCCACTGCACTCCAGCCTGGGTGACAGAGCAAGACTGTCTCAAAAAAAATTTTTTTTTAATTTAGACACAGGTTCTCACTATATTGCCCAGGCTGGTCTTGAACACCTGGGCTCAAGAGGTCCTCCAGCCTTAGCCTCCCAAAGTGCTGGGATTACAGGCATTAGCCACTGCGGCAGCCCAAGGTTTTGCTCTAATTCCTGCTCTTATGACTAGGGCAGCTGGAGAGCCCATGAGGAAAAGAACCAGAGACCAGCTTGTGAGGGTGGTAGAAGCTTGATAATGTCCCGGTGGCCATGTGGTTTCTAGCCTGTTTTCAATTGAAGGTGTCAGAAAAAATTGTGAAAGACGTTGGAATGTGGAGAAATTTCCGGATGTCCTATGTCCTGTGCCGGGTACCCTTCCAGGTTCTGTGAGTGTTTCATTTTCTGACCTGAGAGTACTGCAAGTGATCCTTGTCCATAGAAATGCCAATGAACTTTGCCCAGTGGAATACATACAGACATTGACCAATTTTGCTTGTTTTTGGAAATTCATTTTAGTATTCCATTTGCCTTTGTGTATGCGTGTTCTTTGACTTCTCCTTTGAATTCATTTCTACCATCCTACTGCTTCTCTCATTAATTAATGAGTTAAATAAAATATTTGACAACTGTTTATGTTTGTATGAGTATCATGATTTTACCTTTAAAAAAATCTTTCAACACTGACCAGCAATAGAACCCTCAAAAGAGAATGGCTTAATCATTTTGGGAGGACAATGCAGAAGGAGAGGCTGAGAGAAGCTGAGTATGAAAGAAAATACCAGGGGTCAGATTAATCTGAATACGCATTCTTTAGTGAGCACCTACTGTAAACCCTGAATCCAATATAGGGAGGAGGCTGTGGCCCCGAGTGCACCGAGCCCAGGTCAGTGGCTCAGGACTCACCCTGCAGGAGGCCAGCCCTTGAGCCTCCCATTCACGCTGTCTCCTCCTCCCAATGTCTGAGAGGGTCAGATGTGGGGTAACTGGAGCCTGTCAGTGGTGCTGGAAGAAGGAAACCTCTGCTGGAAGCACCACTTTTCTTTCTTTCTTTCTTTCTTTTTTTTTTTTTTTTTTTTTTTTTGAGACAGAGCCTAGCTCTGTTGCCCAGTTTGGAATGCAGGGCGCAATCTCGGCTCACTGCAACCTCCACCTCCCGGATTCAAGCCATTCTCCTACCTCAGCCTCCCGAGTAGCTGGGACTACAGGCGCCCGCCACCACGCCCAGCTAATTTTTGTATTTTTAGTAGAGACGGGGTTTCACTGTATTGGCCAGGATTGTCTCGATCTCCTGACCTCGTGATCCACCCGCCTCGGCCTCCCAATGTGCTAGGATTACATGCGTGAGCCACCATGCTCGGCCAAATCACCACTTTTCTAATAAAGAGGCCACTTTAATCTCAGAAACAAGATAGAGACAGTATGCTTGTCCAGAAAAGCTGTCCACAGGGACAGATTCCCCATTCCTGAGCAAGTTTGTTCTAATAAAAATAGAGGCAGCAGTTATTGGACACATTAATTTCCCTAATGGATTCTCTTTGGTTTCAAGGCTGGGCCTTTGCTGCTGTGTCCCAGAGCTGAAACTCTGGTGGATGGTGCCAGGCTGACGTGGATACTCTGGAGAGCTGATGGTGCTTGGGCAAGGCCAGGAGGAAGTTGGGGGGATGCCCAGGGTCTTGCAGGCAGGGCAGAGCACCCAGTGGACTTCCTCACATGGTTTTTGGGGGATGCTTTCGGGGCAGACAATCTTCTCCAGGCAAGTTGAGCAATGCATTGGATCTCGCTGGCTTGGTTATTACCTTCCTTTTGAGAGACTAAGTGAAGAGAAAAATACTTGTTCTTTTTCCTGAGCATAAAAGATGTATTCAGAGGGAAGAACTATTGGTACTCACCCCTACCACCTGCTAAATCTTAACTGAGATGGATTACCTATAGGTGAAGATAGGGTGAGAACCCAGGGGCTGTGGGAAATGGAGGGGAGTAGGGGAGTGTTGAACATCTTGGGATCTGGGATATCTCTACAAGAACTAGGCCATGTGAGGAGAGGTGGGCAGCCCTAGAAAGCCTGAAATTTCACAGAATCCAAAGTATATTTGCTGTTTATATATAATTTTATATATGACATATAATTTTATATATATAAAATTTTAAAAAAGAAAAACTAAAAAAAGGCAAATATATATATATAAAGAAAAACTAAAAAAGGCAAATATATATATATATATATATTTGAAACCTCTAAATATGGCCAAGATTACTGTCTTTACTGTTTTTGTTATTTGGGGTTTTTTATTTATTTTATTTATTTTTTATTTTTTTGAGATAGAGTCTCACTCTGTTGCCCAGGCTGGAGTGCAATGGCACAATCTTGGCTCACTGCAAGCTCCGCCTCCTGGGTTCATGTCATTCTCCTGCCTCAGCCTCCAGAGTAGATGGGCCTACAGGCGCCTGCCACCACGCCTGGCTAATTTTTTTTTTTGTATTTTTAGTAGAGACGGGGTTTCACTGTGTTAGCCAGGATGGTCTCAATCTCCTGACCTTGTGATCCACCTGCCTTGGCCTCCCAAAGTGTTGGGATTACAGGCGTGAGCCATCGCGCCCGGCCTGCTTGGGGTTTTTTAAATGCTTTTTTTTTTTTTTTTGGTGTTTTTTTTTTCTATTCACTACCTGTACTTTTAAGCATTGTTTTATTAAGGTGAATATGCCTTTGTTTGGTTTTGCTATTTACTATTAACGGCTCAGATTCTGTGAAGTAGCATATTAACCTGAAGATTTGAGTGTTACAGAAATGCATGTGATTTATGTATACAATAAAAGATAACCCCAAAGCTTTCAATTTACTGTTCTATAGGGTATTAACATATATATATATAATATATATGCAATCTTATTTTAATGTTTCTTTATTAAATTGCCTATAAATACCCAACTTCTCAAATGCTGCTTTTAGGTAACTTCATAATTTGATGTAATTATAGATTCACATGCACTTATAAGAAATAATAGAGATCCTGTGTATCCTTTACTCAGTTTCTTCTAACAATAACATTTTACACAACTGTAATGCATGATCACAACCAGGTTTGACCTTGATACAGTCAAGATGCAGAGCAAGTTCATCACCACAAGGATCCCTCATCTTGTCCTTTTACAGCCTTACTCACTTCCCTCCCCTCTACCTTAACAAAGACTTTCTACTTGACCAAACTTTAGTCAGTGAGGCTCTTTTTTTTTTTTTTTTTTTTTTTTTTTTGAGATGGAGTCTGGCTTTGGCTTTGTCACCCAGGCTGGAGGGCAATGGTATGATCTTGGCTCATTGCAACCTCCACCTGCCGGGTTCAAGCAATTCTCCTGCCTCAGCCTCCCGAGTAGCTGGGACTACAGGCATGCACCACCATGCCCAGCTAATATTTTGTATTTTTAGTAGAGATGGGGTTTCACCGTGTTGGCCAGGCTGGTCTCGAACTCCTGAGCTCAGGTGATCTGCCCGCCTTGGCCTCCCCAAGTGCTGAGATTACAGGCGTGAGCCACCGTGCTTGGGCTAGTCAGGCTCTTCTGAGCTGTCTTCTCAACTAGTCTTCAACCATTGGGCTTCCCTGTCCATCTTTGCCTTGCCCAGTTTTAGCAAGAATCCTGCTAAATTGGTTTAGCCAGAACCCCTACCCTCCATATCTGACCACATTTCCCATTCTCCACCACTCCCCAGGTGACATCTGGTCACCCTGGTCGGTCTCCATCAAGAATCCTGTAAGGTCTTTTTAACCAGAATCCCCTTGACTCTTTTTTTTTTTTTTTTGATACAGAATTTCCCTCTTGTCACCCAAGTTGGAGTGCAATGGTGCAATCACTGCAGCCTCTGCCTCTCAGATTCAAACCATTCTCCTGCCTCAGCCTCCTGAGTAGCTGGGATTACAGGTGCCCGTCACCACGCCCAGCTAATTTTTATATTTTTAGTAGGGACGGGGTTTCACCATGTTGGCCAGGCTGGTCTCAAACTCCCGAACTCAGGTGATCTGCCTGCCTCGGCCTCCCAAAGTGCTGTGATTACAGGCGTGAGCCACCGCGCCCAGCCTCCCTTGACTCTTGTTATTTTCTCTTAGTAATTTTTGATCCACTGACCTCCTACTCTGCTCTTTAGCTATAAATCTCCAGTTGTTCATGTTGTATTTGGAATTCAGCCCAGTTCTATACCGAGGTATCTTTCCTGTATTGTAATAGTCCTAGATACAATCTGTTTTTACTGCTCTATCATCTAGCTCTGATTTTCTTCCTCTCTCTCTCTTTCTCTCTCTCTTTAAGAGACACGGTCTTGCTCCATCTCCCAGGCTGGAGTACAGTGTCACCATCATAGCTCACTGCAGCTTCGAACTCCTGGGCTCAAGTGATCTTCCTGCCTCAGCCTCCTGAGTAGCTAGGACTACAGACTTGCAGATCTGCACCCAGCTTTTTTTTTTTTTTTTTTTTTTTTTTTTTTTTGGTGAAGAGGGGGTTTTGCAGTATTGCCCAGGCTGGTCTCAAACTCCTGGCCTCAAGTGATCCTCCTGGCCTCAAGCAGTCAAAGTGCTGGGATTACAGGTGTGAGCCACCATGCCTGGTCCTAAAATTGGTCTTTTGAGATGTTTTCCAGACTTTTGCATTCTGGTAACAGACTGACCACACCTGGACCTGTGACTCATAACTCAACTGGTCCTGTGGCCCCCACCCAGAGGCAGATGCAACATATGGGGACCATTTTCCTCACTTCTCTGATATTTAATTTCCAGCCAATCAGCAGCATTCCCTAGCCCTATGGCCACAAAATTTTCCATAAAATCTCTGGCCTCTGAGTTCTTGGGGAGACTGATTTGAGTAATAATTCCAGTCCTGCCACTTGGTGGCCTTACATTAATTAAACTCTTTACTGAAATGCTATGGTCTCTGTGAATTGGTTTCATCTGTGCAGTGGGCAGGACAAACCCATCGGATGATAACAGATGGAGAGAATGAGGCCTAGATGATTTCTAAGAACCTCACAGCCCTGTCATCTCTCAAGTGATGACATACATTTTGAGCTGCTGGTATAGATTGTGGTGGCTTGTAAGGGTGGAAAGTGGGGAGCAGCAATACAGTAACAGGAGAATATAGGACTGACACCAACCACCAGAAACACACCATGAAATCCATGGATGGTTTTAAGGGCCTTGCAACTTGAACAAGCTAATGCTTTAACAGTTTGGCAAGTGAAAGAAAGGCACATTCCCACTGAAGCCTTTGAAATGGCATCTCAGTGGCTTTCCTGAAAACCCTGACATTTTGATGGATTTGAAGTAACAACCGAACATTTAGGGCTGAGGCCCCGACGTACAGCTGCTGTCAACACCCAGGTAGTGATCCCCAAAACCACAGTAAATGTTCACAAGTGTTGTTCAGGGAACATCAGACCTGGAGCTGAGAGATGCATCCACTGCTTCCTTCAGAAAGCCCTAAGAGACCTCTAAGGACATATGCCTTCAGATGGCCCCAATCTCAGGAGCAAGGATCACTACTTTACAACTAACGTAAATGAAACCTGGCTGGGCACAGTGGCTCATGTCTGTAATACCACTTTGGAAAGCCAAGGCGGGCGGATCACCTGAGGTCAGGAGTTTGAGACCAGCCTGGCCAACATGGTGAAACCCCATCTCTACTAAAAATACAAAAAATTAACCAAGTGTGGTGGTGGACATCTGTAATCCCAGCTACTCGGGAGGCTGAGGCAGAAGAATTGCTTGAACCCAGGAGGTGGAGGTTGCAGTGAGCCTAGATCGTGCCACTGCACTCCAGCCTGGGTGAAAGAGCGAGACTCCGTCTCAAAAACTAAATAAATAAAAAATAAACAAAGTAAATGAAACCCAAAGGGTTGAACCCTCACCCTAGAGTAGATAACATATGGAAATAGAAAGGAGGAAAATTAATTTTTTAAGGTCCAGCTTACTTCCTCTATGATGCGTTCCCAGACCACTGTAGACCACAGGGATTCAATCATTTTTGTTTATCAATTTAACAAATGTTGCTCTCCTTTCTTCTAAGTGTCAGGGACTATGCTATGATGGAAAATAAGACAGTCCCTCACCCCCAGGATCAACCATTGTGGATGAATGGGCATCCAATGATATTATCATCACCACAATGGCTGTGAGTTACCAGACACTTACCGTAACCCAGGTACTTGCTAAGGTGTTAAGTACATACTTCAGTTATCTTCAAAATACCCAGAGAATATGGAAATAAGTATAACCAAGATATTCTGATTTGTCATTTTGGGTAACAAAATAAGGACACTTCTCTTTTAATATTCAAACTGATATTTCAGAGTTCTCCTGAAGATCCCACCCTTTTGCGATGAGTTCCACAGCCCACTCACTCCCAGGGGTCAGTCCTCACAGAGAAGGGTTGCTTGCTGCTGTCCCTCCCATGCAGGATCACCACTGAAAGTGTTCTGTCCTGCCTGGTCGGACCCTTCCCCGTCTTTGATGGCTGATTCCTGGAGTGCAGCCAGCTCTGTAGGCAGTCACTTCATGGATCTCTCTCCTCACTGTCATGCTCACCTAAGTAGCCAGATGCTACTATAGGCTAGACTCCTGGTGTTTGCTTACATAAACATACATGAACATGCATGTATGTACATACCTTTCCATTTTGCCAAGAAAATTGAAGTAAGAACATCTTCAGACTCTCTCATCACTTCAGTTACCCACCTACCTGCATCAGTGCCATGACCTCTGCCTTCCTGGCTATTACTATAGATGAACTGCCTCCGTTTTCATAAAGTTAATCTTCCCTTTCCACTTGTGCCTGAGACCCTGCTCTGCCCATCAATTCAAGAACTCAGCAATGGTTCCTCCTCCCTACATCAGCATACTTTCTTCTCTACTGGATCACTCTCCATAACATACAAATATTAATTAAATAACATGTTCTAACAAATATTATAATTTCTCAGCTAAAAAAAGTTGCTTTTCTCTCTTGATCCATATCCCCCTTCAACTGCTACCCCATTTTTCTCATTGATTCCTCTCCGTCCATTTTCTTTTGAACCTTCCAATCAGGTTTATACCCCCTTCACTGAATTTTGAGCTTGCCAATGCCCTCCGTGTTGCTAAGTTTCGCTCAGTTCTCAGGTTGCATCTTCCTTGACATATCAGGAGTATTCAATGAAGAGCATTTTTTTTTTTTTTTTGAGACAGGGTCTTGCTCTGTCACCTAGGCTGAAGTGCAGTGGCGCGATCTCAGCTCACTGAAACCTTCGCCTCCCAGGTTCAAGAGATTCTCATGTCTCAGCCTCCCCAGTAGCTGGGATTACAGGTACCCACCACCACACCAGGCTAATTTTTGTATTTTTAGTAGAAACGGGGTTTCACCATGTTGGCCAGGCTGGTCTCGAACTCCTGAATTCAGATGATCCTCCTGCCTCATCCTCCCAAAGTGCTGGGATTACAGGCGTGAGCCACTGCAACAAAGAAGTTTAATAGGATTACAATGTTTTCAATGCAAGGCTGGCTTAAGAGTTACAATGAACTAACTAGTTAGTTACAGTATGGTTTCCCTCACTATGGCTTGTTTTCTTTCTTTCTTTCTTTTTTTACATCTAGTTTTCATTTTCTTTCCAACTCAAAAGGGTATATTTAACATTCCATCTTAAAATGTGGTAGCTATGAAGTCTTTGTGTGAGAAAGGTAAGAGGGAGATTGATAATGAAAGTCAACCAAAAAAAAAAAAAAAAAAAGGAAGAAAGAAAGGAAAAGAAAAGAAAGTCAACAGTAAGAGAAAAGGGGTCTTCCCTGGCACCCTTCAGCCATTTACAGCATTTTACAAAACAATGTAGGCAAGGAAGAAGGCTTAATCCATAATCAGAGAAAATAAAGTTTGCAACTGCCTAGGTTATAGCTGCCTGTCATGGGACTCAGGCTTTTAATCATTCTTTAAAGCTCACAATAATTTATTCTTCCAACAGCTTAGATTTTGAATTTCTTGTTTTCTCAGGACTGGGGTCTGGGAAGGGCTATGTGCACTGAACAACTCCACAGGAAGGGGCTCTCTTTTCATCATCAACCATGAGAATGGCGCCCCCTGGAATGCTGCAATATAGAGGCCTTATATTGAGCTCTCTGCTGATTTCAGCCATTAGGATCATCAAACACTCTTTACCTACCCAGAGTCTAACACCCACCAAGCAACCTCTGGTGACCATTTGGCTTTCCATGTGCTTGTCTCACCTGTCAATCTTTGTGAGCTTGGCTATGTGAGATGATCTGTAGAGACTGATCACTTCTGGGTACACAAGCAATGAATTTCAGGCCTAGGAAATGAAGCACCAGATGGAGATGTGATGCCCTCCCAAAAGTCTTGCCCCCTTTACACCCTTTCCCTGGGTGACTTCTCTCAGTTGGAATTGCTTGCCTCCTTCAAACTGACAACAGATTCAAGGGTTCCTGCAGGAAAATCTCACAAGTTTGATGCTGTTAGATAATACATCAGCGGTCAGGGAGTCCTCATCAAGTTGAGTCCAGCACTGGCATGGTGTGGAGAAATGGGGATGGGTGGCACAGAGGAAAGAGGGGACATCTCCCTGCCCTCCCGGAGCTCCAGCAGGGAAGGCATTGCTCCTGGCAGACCAGGAGTCACATGTCAGCCTCTTGGGAGGAGATGGGGGTGGGAGGAGAGGATAATAAAGGCAGAGAATATTATTTGTGATAAATGAGATAGTAAGAGTTACCATGGCTTGAATGCTTATTATATGTCACAGACACTAAATGCTCTATGTGAATTTTTCATTTGATGTTCAGAACAACACTGTTTTTCAGGTAAGTAAATAAGGTCCTGAGAGGCTGAGTAATGTGCCCAAGATCACACAGTAAGTAAGGGAGGGAGAAGAACTTGAAACCCAAGCATACTTAGTACCTCTCAGAGATGGAGAAAGTCTCAGAACACCTACTTTTCTCCTCTTTGTATAAAACAACACTTTGTGCCATCTGAAGGTATGAGGAATGTTGTGAAGAGGATTGGAAATTGGTGCTAGGATTTTCCACATCTTTTCTGATTTAATTAGTTATGAAATTAGCTTTCTCAAGATACCAAAGCCCCCTCCCCCTTTCCACACTCCACTGCAAACACATACCCTGCTTTTCCCACTATCCATTGGGTGTAGGAAGAGCTTGCTGGAATTTCTAGGAATGTGACACCCTAGGTCAGGACTCACCCTGAGACACTGCAGATGATCGGGGTACCCTGGGATGCTCTGAATGACAGACTGAAACACTTGCTCAAAGGGCTGCAGTACAAAGTCATTTCTTTTTTTTCTTTTCTTTTCTTTTTTTTTCTTTTTCTTTTTTTTTTTTGAGACAAGTTCTCACTCTCTTGCCCAGGCTCAAGTGATTCTCCCACCTCAGCCTCCCAAGTAGCTGGGACCACAGGTGCACACCACCACACCCAGCTAATTTTTTGTATTTTTTTTTGTAGAGACAGGGTTTCACCATGTTGCCCAGGCTCATCTTGAACTTCTGGGTTCAAGCAATCCTCCTGTCTGGGCCTCCCAAAGTCCTGGGATTACAGGTGTGAGCTAATGCACCTGGCCTAAAGTCATTTCTTGGAGTTAAGGCCCTGGTTCTCAACCTAGGCAAGAGTCAGGGTGGGAATGGAGGGGATGTTGCCAGTGTCCACTGAAGAATGACAAGGTTCATAAATTTGGAAAGCAGAGCTTTGTTTCTCATAAAGAGCTGCAGCATGCAGGGTGGCCATTCTGATGGGCTGGGAACTGTAGCCTCTGGCCAGAAACAGGCACTTTAAGGGAGGGGTAAAGGGAGCAGAAATTTATGCTGAGCAGGGTGGTTGAATATACATATTTAATAAGCTACAAGAGGAGTGATGAACATTTATGAGTGGAGAAACCTACACATGCATAACTGAGCTTCATGCCCCTTCATGGGTCACATGTACAAAAAATGGTAGGGTTAGCATGATCTCAGGGTGGAGTTTTCCACTTTCTGATGTCAAAAGGTGAAGCAGAGGACACGAAAACCCTGTCTGCAGCGTCCATAGATGGCCAACACCACTTTGTGGTTAGTGGTCTCTTATCAGGAAGGAATTCTGGCCCATTGCGTGGAAACTGCAAAAGAGAGGGCAGTCATGTGGCTGGTTGAAATCAGCAGTGGAGTGAGTCTTTCAAAAGGGCTGGTTTCTGTTGAACCCTTAGGGAAGAAAGCCTAATGGCAGTAGTGAGGGAGGGGGTATAATGAGGCGTGTCCAGCCCCCCATGCTGCCATGGCCAGGAACTCAGTTTTCAAGGTTTCTCTGCCATCTCCTTGGCCAAGAGGGGGTTCGTTCATTCGGTTGGGGGACTGAGGATTTTATTTTTATTTCCCACCAGATAGATACTTTCAGTATTCCATAAAGCCTATATGAAATCTTAACATTCCCCAGGATGAGGCTGTCCTGCGAACTGAAGCCCCAGTCTCTTTACTTTGAGCTGGAATTACATCACCTGTGTAACAACCTTGTTCATTTCATACTCACCTGAAGCTGGCTTGGTGACTAGAATGGCTTCTAGGTAAGGAAAACTTGGAAGCAAATTGATTATTAGAAAAAAATCCAGTTTGCCTTCTAGATAAAATCTTCCCAGGTGTCCTTGGTGGGAAAAGGCTGGGAATGGTGCTCAGGGCAGTGACCTGCAGATCCCTAGGTGGAGAATAGCACCCCCATCCCACCCTCCTTCCTTCTTCCCCATCTGCCCTCACTGCCTCCCTGCAACTGAACAGAACCAGCTACCAGGCATCCTTGGCCAGTGTCCAGAGCACACTGATTGACCTCAGGGAAAAAGCTCTGTCTTTTTTCCCCCAGTCATACACCTACAAAGCCCCAGTGCAAGGCCGGCAGAATGCATTGATGTAGTTCACATGAAAACAGTAACACTTGTTTGTTTTGCACTTCAAGGTGCAGAAAATCCTTGGCAGCTGGGACCGGGGGCCTGGGCAGCTCAGGAGAGTGAAGATGTTCTCTTGACTCTGGGACTGGGTGTTCCAGTGGTTTATGGTCTTGCCTCTCAGATAATTGACATCAGGGAGGTTTCTGGGAAGCAGGAGGGAGGACAGGACATGAACTCCCCTCCAGACAGTTCTGCCATGTGTCCAGCTAGGCTCAGCTGCCGGAGGGGGTTGGGTCTAGTTCCTGGCTCCTCTGGTGCAGAGTGAAGGGAGATGGAAGGGAGGAAGGCATTGCTCAACAAGGAAGAGCCCAGCTCTGGCCAGGCCTTGGCCAGCTGCTAAGGAAGGCGATGGGCTCCTGCCCTTGCCACTTCCTTCAGTCTGGTCTGGGATTTGGATGTTTGGGATGACAATCCCATATCTTGAGTACTAGATGTGACAGGTTAAGACTTAGGCTTTAATCATTTTAAGAAATGGGCTTTTCCTGTCTGTGTGGTGATAGAGGATGACATTTAATAATGTTGAAGGGAACATAGAGGCTCAGCTTTCCTGTGGTGAAGCCAGGCTTGATCCACTGTGAATAAGGCAAGAGAGATTCAAACTGAAACATGGTACATTTAAGTTAAACACAGGGATGAGCGTTCTCCAGGGGCCATTCAAAATAGTCCAGATTCTCCTGGCTTAGAAGGACCAGCACACGTCTCAATGGAATGGTCAAAGTCTTCCTACAATCTGGCCCCACTAACCCTCTGCAATCTGGGCCTCTAAGCCAGGCTCACTTCTTATCCTGCCTCACTCTAGAATGTTCACTGTTCTGGTCCCTGATTCTCTATATCCTACTCATCTGGAGGCTAAGTTATGTGCCCTCTTCCAAGAAGCTCTTTTTTTTTTTTTTAGACAGGGTCTCACTCTGTCACCCAGGCTGGAGTGCAGCAACACAATCATGGCTCACTGCAGCCTCGATCTGCTGGGCTCTGGTGATCCTCGCTCCTCAACCTCCTGAGTAGCTGGGACTGAAAGCGTATACCACCGTGCCTAGCTAACTTTTTTTTAGAATTTTTTTGTAGAGATGGAGTCTCACTATGTTGTCCAGGCTGGTCTTCAAATCCTGGCCTCAAGTGATCCTCCTACCTCAGCCTCCCAGAGAGTTGGGATTACAGGGATGAGCCGTCATGCCTGGCCTCCAAGAAGCTCTTAACAGCAGACACTGTTGGTTATCTGTTAGGCAACCACTCCCCATATCAGTTCAGATGATGTTCAACAATAGTTCAGATGAGAGTAACAACAACAACAACAACACAGCAAACAGTGATGGCATAAACCAACGAGAAATTATGTCCCTTTCTCTCTCAAGAAGTTGGGAGGTGGGCAGTCCGGGGCTGATAGAGCACTCCATGGTGCCAGGCGCTCAGGGTCCTTCTAGCTCTGGCATCTGTCATCTTTAGGGTGTAGTCTAAGGTGGTTTTCATGTTCCGTGGAACAAGCCAGATGGAGAGGACATTGAGAAAGGTCGAAGAGGACGAGCTAGCAGCCCTGTAAAGCAGGCTTTGGGAGCAGCTCTCAACTACCTCATTGGCTATTGGCTCAAATACCTCATTGGCTAGAATTTGGTGCCTCACTTCCCCCCCAATGCAAGGGAGGCTGGGAAGTACAATCTGCATCATACAAGAAGCACTGTGAAATAAATAATCCTTGTACAGGTGTGAGTATCCTTGTACAGGTGTGAGTATCCTTGTACAGGTGTGTTATTAATGTGTGTTCTAAAAGCATATGAGATTCCTAGAAATCTGCTATGTTTTAGTACGTACCATCAGTCATAATTCTAATGTTAAATTGTTGTTTGCTACAGAAATAGCCAAATTTCCTCATCAATTGCATGATTATTATTATGAATTTTTATCATATCTTTAACCATGAGCATTAAAAATCTTGTTGTCCACAGTTAAATAGACAACAAGCTTTATTTGGATGCTTTTTTCCCCCTGAAAACTCTTTACAAATCCTAAAGTATTGCTTCTTCAAGGAGGTTCATGGAAAGGATGGAAAGAATGCTGACAAGTACAGGTTTCTGACAACTTTGAGATCCTATCATTAAACTGGGTGAAAATTTCCATAACGCTAATGAAAAAAAACCCCACAAAACTGGACTCATAAAGCTTAGACTAACCTAACCACAAATAGAACAAGAATTAATTACATGCAGCTGAGCACAGTGGCTCACGCCTGTAACCCCAGCTCTTTGGCAGGCCGAGAAGGGAGGATCACTTGAGCTCAGGTATTTGAGACAGCCTGGGCAACATAGTGAGACCCTGTCTCTATTTAAAACAAGAAAAAGCCTGGGCATGGTGGCTCACGCCTGTAATCCCAGCACTTTGAGAGGCCGAGGCGGGCGGATCACGAGGTCAGGAGTTGGAGACCAGTCTAGCCAACATGGTGAAACCCCATCTCTACTGAAAATACAAAACTTAGCTGGGTGTGGTGGTGGCAGGCGCCTGTAATCCGAGCTACTTGGGAGGCTGAGGCAGGAGAATTGCTTGAACCCGGGAGGCAGAGGTTGCAGTGAACCAAGGTCGCACTACTGCACTCCAGCCTCGGTGACAGAGCAAGACTCCGTCTCGAAAAAAAAAAAGGAAAAAAGAAGAAGAAGAAGTTAAAGAATTAATCACATGGGACTGAAATGATGAAGGACTAAAATGATTTTTAATGACTTTTTTGTTTGAAACATTGCTGATTCTTTTTATGTTTTGTTCTTTTTGTTTTCCGGAGTTAAGGAAACTTTTTTTTTCCTCAAGTTTTACAGGAATAATGTAAAGTATACTTGTTCTTTTTTTTTTTTTTTTTTTTTTTTTTTTGAGACAGAATCTCGCTCTGCTGCCCAGGCTGGAGTGTAGTGGCGCGATCTTGGCTCACTGCAAGCTCCGCCTCCCGGGTTCACGCCATTCTCCTGCCTCAGCCTCCCGAGTAGCTGGGACTACAGGCATCTGCCACCATGCCCGAACGAAGGGGTTTCACTGTGTTAGTCAGGATGGTCTCGATCTCCTGACCTCGTGATCTGCCTGCCTCGGCCTCCCAAAGTGCTGGGATTACAGGGGTGAGCCACCGTGCCCAGCCATATAAAGTATACTTTTATGAACAAAATTGAAACATGTATGTTTCTTTATGCCTGATTTTTTCAGAATTTGGAAACTATTTGTGAGTATTCATATTTTATGGCAATATAGTAAGTACAAGGCAATATAGTTTACTATAAAAATTTATTTGTATAAGTTCAATAATCTGTTCTTCTAACAACACGATTGGAGACACTCTGTTGTTTGTTTTTGTTCTTTTTTACTGAAGCTTTGACTGGAATGTCATATTTTCAGATATGACCAAACAGCTTTAAAAAATTGAGGTTGGCATTATGAAGCCAATAGAAGTTCCTGGAAAAACTGGCCTAGTACCTTAAATACATGGTTCACATGGTTGCCCTGTGGTAAGTAAAGAATGCCACTTTCTGACAGGCCTAGGAACCTCAGGATATTTTGGGGATCTCAAGAAGAGAGAAATTAACCCAGTTTGTACAGGTGTTACAGACATAGTCTAAGGATGAGTCAAATCCTTGGCTTGGCTTCGTAGCCTTGAGAGGCTTTAAAAAGTCTAATCTGAAATTCCTTATGAAAAGTTCCAGCAAAGCTTTTAAAAACAGGCTATATTGGCCAGGCATGGTGGCTCACACCTGTAATCCCAACACTTTGGGAGGCTGATGCGAGTGGATCACCTGAGGTCAGAAGTTTGAGAGCAGCCTGGCCAACATGGCAAAACCCCGTCTCTACTAAAAACACAAAAATTATCTGAGCCTGGTGGCACACACCTGTAGTCCCAGCTACTAGGGAAGCCGAGGCAGGACAATCGCTTGAACCCGGGAGGTGGAGGTTGCAGTGAGCTGAGATCGCACCACTGCACTCCAGCCTATGCGACAGAGTGAGACTCCATCTCAAAAAAAAAAAAAGAGCCTATATGATAAATCACTATTCTTGCTAAACTTATGTATGTAATCAGGCCAAAGACTAAACTTATTTTGCAAAGAAATTGATCTTACTATGATTTGGTAGAAATGAGAACTGGAGAGGAGAAAAATATGTTTCAGAAGAAAACTACAGCGTACCTGTTGTAAGATTCTAGCCCTGTTCATTGTTTTTGAATTTGTATTATTTGCCTACAATTTGTACTGAACCCTGAATATTTTCCTGGCTATAAGTCTACAAACTAACTTTTCCAAATTTTTATCCCAATTTTCTGACTTGGACTCACTGAAATTAAAACTGTCTTTTTCATGAGGCCTTACAAGCCTAAGCTAATAAACTTGGTTTTGAAAAAGAATCAATGCAACAGCTTATATTTGAAGAAAATTTACATGCCAACTGTAATCTAGAAAAAATCTGGCTCCCTCTCCCCTCTCCCCTCTTTCCACGGTCTCCCTCTGATGCCGAGCCGAAGCTGGACGGTACTGCTGCCATCTCAGCTCACTGCAACCTCCCTGCCCGATTCTCCTGCCTCAGCCTGCCGAGTGCCTGCGATTGCAGGCGTGCGCCGCCACGCCTGACTGGTTTTCGTATTTTTTTGGTGGAGACGGGGTTTCGATGTGTCAGCTGGGCTGGTCTCCAGCTCCTAACCGCGAGTGATCCGCCAGCCTCGGCCTCCCGAGGTGCCGGGATTGCAGACGGAGTCTCGTTAACTCAGTGCTCAATGGCGCCCAGGCTGGAGTGCAGTGGCGTGATCTCGGCTCGCTACAACCACCTCCCAGCCGCCTGCCTTGGCCTCCCTAAGTGCCGAGATTGCAGCCTCTGCCTGGCAGCCACCCCGTCTGGGAAGTGAGGAGCGTCTCCGCCTGACTGCCCATCGTCTGGGATGTGAGGAGCCCCTCTGCCTGGCTGCCCAGTCTGGAAAGTGAGGAGCGTCTCTGCCCGGCCGCCATCCCATCTAGGAAGTGAGGAGCACCTCTTCCCGGCCGCCATCACATCTGGGAAGTGAGGAGCGTCTCTGCCCGGCCGCCCATCGTCTGAGATGTGGGGAGCACCTCTGCCCTGCCGCCCCGTCTGGGATGTGAGGAGTGTCTCTGCCCGGCCGCCCTGTCTGAGAAGTGAGGAGACCCTCTGCCTGGCAACCGCCCCATCTGAGAAGTGAGGAGCCCCTCCGCCCGGCAGCCACCCCGTCTGAGAAGTGAGGAGCGTCCTCCCTCCTCATCTGGGAGGGAGGTGGGGGGGTCAGCCCCCCGCCCGGCCAGCCGCCCCGTCCGGGAGGTGAGGGGCACCTCTGCCCGGCCGCCCCTACCGGGAAGTGAGGAGCCCCTCTGCCCGGCCAGCCGCCCCGTCCGGGAGGGAGGTGGGGGGGTCAGCCCCCCGCCTGGCCAGCCGCCCCGTCCGGGAGGTGAGGGGCACCTCTGCCCGGCCGCCCCTACTGGGAAGTGAGGAGCCCCTCTGCCCGGCCAGCCGCCCCGTCCGGGAGGGAGGTGGGGGGGGTCAGCCCCCCGCCCGGCCAGCCGCCCCGTCCGGGAGGGAGGTGGGGGGGTCAGCCCCCCGCCCGGCCAGCCGCCCCGTCCGGGAGGGAGGTGGGGGGGTCAGCCCCCCGCCCGGCCAGCCGCCCCGTCCGGGAGGGAGGTGGGGGGATCAGCCCCCCGCCCGGCCAGCCGCCCTGTCCGGGAGGTGAGGGGCGCCTCTGCCTGGCCGCCCCTACCGGGAAGTGAGGAGCCCCTCTGCCCGGCCAGCCGCCCCCTCCGGGAGGGAGGTGGGGGGGTCAGCCCCCCGCCGGGCCAGCCGCCCCGTCGGGGAAGTGAGGGGCGCCTCTGCCCGGCCGCCCCTACCGGGAAGTGAGGAGCCCCTCTGCCCGGCCAGCCGCCCTGTCCGGGAGGGAGGTGGGGGGTCAGCCCCCCGCCCGGCCAGCCGCCCCGTCCGGGAGGGAGGTGGGGGGGGTCAGCCCCCCGCCCGGCCAGCCGCCCCGTCTGGGAGGTGAGGGGCGCTTCTGCCCGGCCGCCCCTACTGGGAAGTGAGGAGCTCCTCTGCCCGGCCACCACCCCATCTGGGAGGTGTACTCAACAGCTCATTGAGAACGGGCCATGAAGACAATGGCGGTTTTGTGGAATAGAAAGGGGGGAAAGGTGGGGAAAAGATTGAGAAATCGGATGGTTGCCGTGTCTGTGTAGAAAGAGGTAGACATGGGAGACTTTTCATTTTGTTCTGTACTAAGAAAAATTCTTCTGCCTCGGGATCCTGTTGATCTGTGACCTTACCCCCAACCCTGTGCTCTCTGAAACATGTGCTGTATCCACTCAGGGTTGAATGGATTAAGGGCGGTGCAAGATGTGCTTTGTTAAACAGATGCTTGGGCAGCATGTTCGTTAAGAGTCATCACCACTCCTTAATCTCAAGTACCCAGGGACACAAACACTGCGGAAGGCCGCAGGGTCCTCTGCCTAGGAAAACCAGAGACCATTGTTCACTTGTTTATCTGCTGACCTTCCCTCCACTATTGTCCTGTGACCCTGCCAAATCCCCCTCTGCGAGAAACACCCAAGAATGATCAATAAAAAAGAAAAAAAAAAAAAAAGAAAAAATCTGTCAGCTAGCTACTGGTCTTCTGAGCTAACTGTCTTCCAGACTCTAGAAGGACTAGCTCGTAGACCACTCCAGACATTGGCCTTTGTTTTTCTTCTGTGTCCATAAAAATGCCTCTTATTAAGGATATATTTGCCTGCGTCATATATAGAGGCCTAGCTTTGAGATCCCATCTGCAACTCCATTTTCTAAAATGAGACACAACTGTTTAATTGGACTGGCCTATTCCCAGAAATGAGAGACTGGTTTAATTGGATATCTTACCACTCAGTTACTAACCTGATTTCTCTCTCCACAACCATAACTCAACTTATAGTGTACAAAACTTCTAGGGAAGTTTCAGACTGGGGAAATGAAGGAGACTAGGGAATTTCATCCCAAAATATGGCACCCTAGTATGCAGATTACTTTATATTAATGGCTGCGCGTGTGGCTATAATGTCAGCACTTTGGGAGGCTGAGGTGGGCTGATCGCTTGAGCTCAGGAGTTTGAGATCAGGCTGGGCAACATGGCAAAACCCTGTCTCTATAAAAAAAAAAAAAATATATATATATATATATATATACACAGAAAAAGTTGGCTGGGCGTTGTGGCACGTGCCTGTAGTCCCAGCTTCTTAGGAGGCTGAGGTGGGAGGATCACTGGAGCCCAGAAGGTCAAGGTTGCAGTGAGCCAAGACAGCACCACTGCACTCCAGCCTGGGTGCCAGAGTGAGGTGCTGTCTCAACAATTAATTAATTAAAGGCCCTTGGAGACCAGCAGATGGTGGAAGAAGCTTTACTCTGCTATTCCCTTATCTGCCTAAAGCCTGAACCTGCCGAAGAAGAAAACTATTACTTCTGGTTTCTTCCCTGAGTTTTCATTAATTTAACTCACATCTCAGGAAGAGAGACTGAAGTCTGTCAACGTACCTGAACAGATTTTTGTCACAAACCGTTGTCTGCTTTGTGGGCCCAACAAACTTAGTCCTCAGCCATTATATGTTCTCCAAGGCCATTACATTCCTCTAACTATCATGTACTATCCCCAAAATTGCCACATTTCTCTTACCTCCCCTTACTCTATCAAAAAGGATACATATGCCTCTGTACCCCATTGGGTTATTGAGTCATCATTCTCTTGCAATTTCCCTATGCTATGGACATTAAATTTTGTCTGTCTTTTCTTCTGTTCATTTGTCTTTTGTCAATTGCTTTTCAGCAAACCTTCAGAGGATGAAGGAGAAGCTTTCCCTCAGTCCCTACAGTGGAACAAATGGAACCTCACACATTGCTGTTGGGAATGCAAAATGTGCAATCACTTTGGAACACGGTTTGGCAGTTTCTTTTAAATTAAGCATGCACTTACCAACTCTCTTGTGCTTAATGTAAGTGCAGTCTAGTTATCTTTTAGGTATAACACAGCCCAAACTGCAAGTCATGAAGCTTGCGCATGCACAATAGAAAAAGCTTTGACCTCTAACCACACTTAGAACCAATGGTTTCTTCCTATGGAACCAGAAATATATGACTAGAACCTGAACACCAAAACTCTTTCAGAAGTGAGGGTCCATTGGCCAGGAAAATCTGATGCTGAAATCTGCCTCCACATACCTTACCACAAATGATCACATTTGAAGCTCTCCAATCAGACCCTGCCAACCCAACGTCTATAATACTTTCCCTTGCACATCAGCTCCTTAAAGCTTGCCCCAGACCTCAAATCACAGAGACACATTTGAGCTGCGTCTCCTGTCTCCTTGCTGGTCCACCGTGCACTAAAGCCTTTCTTTTCTGAGAAGCCAGTGCCATAGCATTGGCTTTATTTATTTATTTATTTATATTTTGGGATGGAGTTTTGCTTCACCCAGGCTACAGCGCAGTGGTGCCATCATACCTCATTGCAGCCTTGACCTCCTGGGCTCAAGGGATCCTCCCGTCTCAGTTTCCCAAGTAGCTGGGACTACTGCTATGTGCTACCATGCCCAGCTTATTTATTTATTTATTTATTTATTTTGTAGAGACAGTGTCTAGCTATGTTGCCCATACTGTTCTAGAACTCCTGCAAATTCTGTTTTTTTTTTTTCCGAGACGGAGTCTTGCTCTGTCGCCCAGGCTGGAGTGCAGTGGCGCGATCTCAGCTCACTGCAAGCTCCACCTCCTGGGTTCACGCCATTCTCCTGCCTCAGCCTCCTGAGTAGCTGGGACTACAGGAGCCCGCCACCACGCCCGGCTAATTTTTTTTGTACTTGTAGTAGAGATGGGGTTTCACTGTGTTAGCCAGGATGGTCTTAATCTCCTGACCTCATGATCCACCCGCCTTGGCCTCCCAAAGTGCTGGGATTACAGGCGTGAGCCACCACACCTGGCAGCACTGGCTTTCTATGCATGCCAGGCAGTAAGCCCATTGCTTGGTAACAATGTTTCTGCCTGCTTTCATCATGGCCCCCTCTAGTCTGTTTGTAACACAGAGTAATCCCTTTAAAACCAAAGTCTGATCTTGTCTTCTCCTCTGCTCCTGACTCTTACACAGTGTCCCTTGAAGAGCAAAGTGGCTGCTGAGACCACTGCATAATTTTGCCCCTCCTCCCCCACACCCACCTTCTAGCCAGCTCTGCTGCCCACACACCCAGGTAGCTGAAGTGGAGGTTTCCAGATGCTTCCGGTATTGCTCCCAGAGGAACTCCTTTGAAAAAACAAACAGATCCTCCCCTCCTCATAGCCCCTGGCCAGGAGAGAGTCCATCCTCTAACTTTGCCATTTCTCAGAAACTCCAGGCACACACCAGCTCATCTCCTTTGACCTTTCTGTTGCTTCGTCCTAGAACATATCCGCGAGGCCTGCTCCCTTACCTCCCTCAGACTTTGACACAAAGCTCGTTTTCTGTTTTGTTGTTGTTGTTGTTTTGTTTTTTTTTAGATGGAATCTCGCTCTGTCACCTAGGTTGGAGGGCAGTGGTGTGATCTCAGCTCACTGCAACCTCTGCCTGCCAGGCTCAAGCAGTCCTCCTGCCTCAGCCTCCTGAGTAGCTGGGACTACAGGCACGCGCCACCATGCCTGGCTAATTTTTTGTATTTTTAGTAGAGACGGGGTTTCACCATGCTGGCCAGGCTGGTCTCAAACTCCTGACCTCGTGATCCGCCTGCTTCAGCCTCCCAAAGTACTGGGATTATAGGCATGAGCCACCGCGCCTGGCCTCAAACCTTGTTTTCCCAGTGAGGCTTTCTTTGGACACCTCATCTGAAATTGCAAACTCTTCCTGACCCCACGTCGTGCCTTGCTTCATTTCTCCACACTCACTGTCTTCCAATTTGCTCTATAGTTTTCTTATTGTCCCTCTCCACACCAGGATGGCAGGAATTTTTATCTGTTCCCTTTGCTGCTATTTCCCCAGGGCCTGGCATGTTCTGGAAGCTCATGTTGAATGAATGAGAGCTTCAAGGCTCAAATGAAGTTTTACTCCTCCCAAAAGCCTCCCCAGTAGCAGCACAGCCATCATTAACTCTCTTCTCTGATCCCCAGACTGTTTTCCTTGCAATTCTTCCTGTGTATTAGCTGCATCCCCGCTACACTCCCCTTATACTTGCCTGTGAGCTCCTCAAGGGCAGGGACCATGTCTTTGCCTCCCCTGGCATCAACTATGGCTTGAAGCATGCCCTGGGTACTCAAGAAATGCTTGATTTTATTTTTTTGAGATGGAGTCTTGCTCTGTCGCCCAGGCTAGAGTGCAGTGGCAGATCTTGGCTCACTGCAACCTCCACCTCCCGGGTTCAAGTGATTCTCCTGCCTCAGCCTCCTAAGTAGCTGGGATTACAGGTGTGGGCCACTACGCCTGGCTAATTTTTTGTATTTTTAGTAGAGACAGGGTTTCACCATGTTGGCCAGGCTGGTCTCAAACTCCTGACCTCAAGTGATCCACCTGCCTTGGCCTCCCAAAGTGCTGGGATTACAGGCATGAGCCACCGCGACTGGCCTGATTCTAGTTTCTTGGGAGAGGGCGGCAGGCATGCCTTTTTGTAGGGGAGAAAAAGTAATATATTTTCCTCATTCATAGATAGATTCATAGCTGAAACCCCTCTAACAAAAGATAAATAAGAGAAAAGAGTAAAACATTTGCTTAATACAAGTTTTATGTGACACAAGAATCTTCAGAAATGAAGACCCAATGAAACAAGGAAATCTGTGAATATTTATGCTTAGGTCTGAAGAATAGACAGTCATACAGAAGCATGATGGGAAGACAGAAGGACATGGTCTAATGGGAATAAACTGGGGGGAACTCAGCAAGATCTGTTTGCTCAGGTGCTTTGTGGCATCTCTGTGTGACATTCCTTTCCTCTGGGTAAAGGGTAGGACAATTGTCACATGAAAGTCTTCAGGCAAGAAGGGCAGGGGAAGGTGAGAGTGACCTTTCTCCTTCTGCTTTTTTCTGTTTCCAAGATGCCATATTTTTGGGTAGTATTTCCTACACCCCATGATTGTGAAAGCCTGCAGCATTTAGATGAACAGCTTCCCCTTTGTTCAAAGCCTTGGATGCATTTGCTGAGAAGGTCCCTGGATACAAGACAATGCCATCAGTCTATCATTTCTGAGGAAGAGGTTCTTAAATAAAGGAGAAATTGGAAGGAAAAAATCAATTAGGATCAGGGAGATGGCTGCTCTGTGCCATCCCTTTCTCCCTTAGCTAAAGTGGCTTTTGATTGGACTGGGCTGTCTCTGAGCTGGAGCAGAAGCTAATCGAAGGCCATTTTTCTTTCTTTGCAAGGAGCAATGTTAATCAGAACAGTGAGAGCTTGAGTGTCAATTCTGCACTTCCATAAAAATGGCCTTGGGGATGAACGTGCAACAATTATCCCGTGACCAGAGTCTTTTTCAGGAAGGACAAACCCAAGATTAGTGGTTAATGCTGAATCCCAAGGAGTCTTGCCCTGAAGCTGAGGAAATAATCCTGATACTGTGTATTTCCAGCTCAAGACCATTTTGCAGGCCGGGTGCAGTGGCTCACGCCTGTAATCCCAGCACTTTGGGAGGCCGAGGTGGGCGGATCACGAGGTCAGGAGATCCAGACCATCCTGGCTAACATGGTGAAACCCCATCTCTACTAAAAATACAAAAAATTAGCTGAGTGTGGTGGCAGACACCTGTAGTCCCAGCTACTCGGGAGGCTGAGGCAGGAGAATGGCGTGAACCCGGGAGGCAGAGCTTGCAGTGAGCCGAGATTGTGCCACTGCACTCCAGCCTGGGTGACAGAGCGAGACTCCGTCTCAAAAAAAAAAAAAAAAAAAAAAGACCATTTGCAAAGGGGGCCTGTGCTTTCAAAATGGAAAGAAAATTAGACAGTAGTTTCTTGAGGGGAGGGGGATGTGGTACTGTTTTAAAACAAGTTAAACTACTGAGGAGCACAGAGGAACAGAAAGAAAAAAATTCTTATGTTCCAGCTCAGAATTCTGTCACTTACCAGCTATATGACCCAGGCAAGCCATGCGGCTTCTCTAAGCCTCAATTTCCTCATCTGTAAATAGAGACAATGATTTCTGTCTATCATTGTGTGAATTAAATTAGATCATACATGGGAAAGGCCATAGACAAAGTATAAATCCCTCTACAAATGTGGGGTATGATATTATTTGGTAAAGGCACATTGTACCCACGGTACCCTCCAGGAGCCAGCCGAGCTGGGAAGAGGGCACGGACCAATGGAATGACAAGGGACAGGCCAAGTGTGACCTGGGGTCACCCTGTCCCCATCAGAGTTCAATAAGAACGCCTTGAACTCCCATTCCTGTCCAGAGTTTTCTTTGCATTCTTGGCAAGAAGGCAGACTTTATAATCTCACTGCAGATTGGCTGAGGATAGGGGGCAGTGTGGCTCAGTGAGTAGAATAGGGACTGTGGAGTCAGGCTGCCTGGGTTGGAATGCTAATTCACCATCTGCGTGAACTTGGGCAAGTTAGGTAACCTCTCTGTGCCTCGGGTTCCTCAACTGTAAAATGAGGTTAATGACCTATACCTCATTGGATTGTTGTGAGGATTAAACGAAGTTATGAGCAAAGTGTTCAGAAAAGCACTTAGAGAAACACTGAGTGTTGTACTCACCTCAGGTTCCAGGCTCCCCGAAACAGATGCAGTTTATAAGGCAACTCTTCATCCCAAATGTGCTCACCCTGCCCTGTGCCAGCCACAGAACTTGGCCCCTCTCCTTGGCTTATATTAAAACAAATAAAGGCAAAAGCAAAAGTAAAAAGACACACACCAAAGGCTCTTTTGGGCCGGGCATGGTGGCTCATGCCTGTAATCCCAGCACTTTGGGAGGCCAAGGTGGGTGGATCACCTAAGGTCAGGAGTTCAAGACCAGCCTGGCCAACATGGTGAAACCCCTTGTCTACTAAAAATACAAACATTAGCCGGGCATGGTGGCATGCGCCTGTAATCCCAGCAACTCAGGAGGCTGAGGCAGTAGAATCGCTTGAACCTGGGAGGTGAAGGTTGCCGTGAGCCAAGATCGTGCCACTGCACTCCAACCTGGGCAACAGAGCAATACTTCATCTCAAAAATAAATAAATAAATAAATAAAAATAAAGGCTATTTTGGCCTTAGAAAACTTTACTGAAGTACTGAAAGAAGTGGAGGAAATTTACACAAACATCTTAAAACCTAGACAGCTTGTGTTTAAAAGTCTCTGCTGTGCATCTGCCAACCTGCTTCTGCCATGTCACTGGGTCTCTCTGCCCTTCCCCTTTCATGAGCAAATGCTTCCCCCAGCCCCATCCCATTCTGCCATGTCTTGTGAAAAGAAATTCAGCCCTCACTTTCTACAGCTTCTTCCTTCCAGGTCCTGCCTCGGGGCCTACCTTCTCATAACCAGATGGTTGTAACAGTATTTTCCTAAACCAAGACAATTTCCTTTCTAAGCAGGATTCTGGTGTTGCCTGGTAAGATAGCACATACCGTTTTCTCACCCTACTATAAACTCAAAAGTCATGAGATTGGATTTTGGGTTTTGAGTTGCCAATGGTTAGAGAAAAAAGGGGGAGCTCTCTGGTAGAGACCAAGTGTATTAAAATATGTAATAAGGCAGCTTTAGGCTAAACTTGATTTAACAAATCTAATAACGATGCAGTGTAATTCTCTCTTGAAACATAATTTTTCTCTCTAAAGTAACCCCTATTTCAATCACAGATAATCACAGTAAGACTAATTTGTTTGCAAAAGTCAGTTTAGAATCATTGTATTTGGCCTACTTATTTACAGAAGCACAGAAAGAATAGATTGATCATATATGCTCTTTTAAAATCTGCTTTGCTAGAACTTCTCATAAGGAATCTTAGAGTATAATTTTAAAAGTCACTCTAGGCTAGGAAGCCAAGTTATAGACTTACCGTCAGATTTTCCCTGTAATACATATAGATCTGGGTGAATTCCTCTCTTATCGAGGTCCCCAAATTATCCTGAGGTTCCTGGATCTGACCGGAAGTGACTTGCCTTACTCACCTGTAAGGGAATCATGTAAAAGAACCCTGCATGCAAAGTACCAGGATTTTTTTTTTTCCAAGGGGTTTTATTGAGTCCACAAATTCAACCTTAGCTTCTTAAAACTTATCTAGTCAAATCTGATTCTATGCACATCATTCTCAAATATGACATCCCAGTGAAGGCCTTTTACCAATTGTGTCTTGTTAAAAGGAGAACAGATTTTAATTGAATTTGTACAAATAACTATATTGCCATGAACTTAAGAGCACTCAATACGAGTTTGGTATTTGGCAGTACCATCCAGAGGTAGAGAAAATACCACATATGCATACTATACATACACAGATATACATAAACAGATAGATGCAAACAGAAATCTTCAAGTTTTTATTTAAAAATTTTAGCCATGTGCCAGGTACCGTAATATAAAACTCCCTAGTTTATAAAAGAGTAGTTTATAAAAGAGTAATTGGATCTAAATTATGTTTCTGGCAGATGGAATAAGTTAAGATTACTCTCTCAGATGGATAAAGCTTTTTACTACTTGCGGTAAAGACTTGAAATTTTTAAAAATGCCAGTTGGTTTCTAAATAGCTTTCTCCCCTCCCCCACCTTCTTCTGAGCGTCTTCTCCCCAAAATTTGCATCTCAAAAAGATGCTGCTTAGGTCCTAGAGAAGACAGGGTAGAAAATTTACATGTTAAAGGCACGGAGAAAGGATATATTTTCTCCAAGAAGGAGTTTTGGTGTTATTTGCTTATTATCAGAGGTCATATGGAGGCTGTGGACTAAATTTTAGGCAATTACTGAGGAGACTCTAGCAGCTGTCTGAATGTCTCCAAAGACCATCTGAGTGGATAAAATATCCAGTTATTTCTAACTAACCCTTTTCCTTTTCAGCTCAGAGAGTTGACCTGGGGGACCCTCAGTCCCTTGAGATCAGTGGAGCCAAAAGTTCAAGTGACTGAGGGTCTGGAATAGGAAAGAAAAGAGTTTGGCAGGGGTGGATGGAAAGGTGGAGGAGGTGAGGCAGGAAAATAGGGTCTAGAGGCAGGGAACTTAAAGCCAGTGCACACTTCAACTATGACAGGAAATATCCTCTCGATTTTGTGTGTGTGTGTGTGTGTGTGTGTGTGTGAGACAGAGTCTCACTCTGTCGCCCAGGCTGGAGTGCAGTGGCGCGATCTTGGCTCACTGCAACCTCCACCTCCTAAGTTCAAGTGATTCTTCTGCCTCAGCCTCCTGAGGTTTACAGGTGCGTGCCACCACACCTGGCTAATTTTTTTTGTATTTCTTTTAGTAAGGCAGGGTTTCACCATGTTGGCCAGGCTGGTCTTGAACTCCTGACCTCAGGTGATCCACCCTCCTTGGCCTCCCAAAGTGCTGGGATTACAGGCGTGAGCCACCATGCCCGGGCGTTCTGAAAGTTTTTCTTCAGTCCATTGATGTTAAAGTTATCAGAAATCTGTATTCAGGAATACCCGTTAGAGTATTCTTCATGAAAATCAATTTAGGACTATAGATCACTGCAAATGCTTTTAGAGAAGAATTTAAAACAATAGCATGAATGACAGGCCAGGCATGGTGGCTCATACCTGTCCTGTAATCCCAGAATTTTGGGAAGCCAAGGCAGGTAGATGACTTGAGGCTAGTTTGAGACTGGCCTGGCAAACATGGTGAAACCCTGTCTCTACCAAAAATACAAAAATTAGCCGGGCGTGGTGGCACGTGCCTCTAATCCTAGCTACACGGGAGGCTGAGGCACAAGAATCTCTTGAATCTAGAAGGCAGAGGCTGCAGTGAGCCGAGATTGTGCCACTGTACTCCAGCCTAGGTAACAGTGAGACTCTGTCTCAAAAAATACAATAAAATAAAATAAAATAGCTGTGGATGACGACAACTTAAAATAGCCATGGTTAAATCTGATGAAAGTGTTCAATTGACAAAGAAATTTAGTTATTTCTGTTATGTGCAGCATTTTAAGATAACAACCAGAATTATGACTGACCATATCACATCAGGATCATCAAGACTTTGATAAATTTAATATAATCATTAGAATATTCACATTAATAACATATCTATACAAATATAACTTTAGAAAAGATTTAACATAACAAAATTATGACTGATAACATTTTAGATTTTTATAACATTATATAATTTGGGGAACATTTATATCAATAAATGTAACTGAAAGAAGATCTAGCATCAATTATCATTTGACAATTTCCTCCCATACAATTTACCTTAGCCAGGCATGGTGGCATGAGTCTGTGGTCCCAGCTACTTGGGAGGTTGAGGTAGGAGGATCGCTTGAGTCCAGGAGGCAGAGGTGGCAGTGAGCCGAGATCGTGCCATTGCACTCCAGCCTGGGTGACAGAATGACACCTTGTCTCAAAAAAAAAAAAAAAAGAAAAAGAAAAAATAATCTGTATTCCATACAATTTACCAAATAAGTCTAATCATTTAATATCTCTACAGGATGAGAGATACATTCTTTGAAGATTTCCAGGGTCCTAACTTGAAAATGCCAAAGTTAATTCTAGGCCAAAAAGACTTAATTTAGTATTTTGATGCTGGGGAAACCTATCAAAGATGTCAAAAGTTTCCAAACACTTGATAAAAACAGAATCACAGGTCATTATAAAACAATACTTATTTGTTTAACCAGAGTGATCATCAAAAGACCTTAAAAACAATACAGAAAGTTACATGGATGTAAAAACCTTAACCCTTTTAAAGGTCAGCTTTTCTAAGTACTCAACCTAATAAAGACAATGCTGGAATTATCTTGATAAAATGGAAAATCTGTGTGTGTGTTTTTTAGGCCAGTTACCAAAAAGGTAAAGAAGAACCGCCTGTACTGTGACTGCTTCTCCTTATGGGAAGCCTGTTTAGCTAACTGGGAAGTCAAACCTGATGAAAAAGATACTTGAATTTAATTAGACACAAGCAGAATGTGTCTAGGGCTATGTGTATACACTACATTAAGGAATGTAAACAAGAAAACTAGTACCTTGAGGAAGGGCATAATAGCTCTTAGTAACAGCATGAGAAGTCCCCTGGTTACATGGAACAATTCAGACATATCAGGAAAAGCCAAGATTACAGAATCAAGTTATGCTAGAAGAAAACATTGCTTTTTCTAGACCTTCAAGATGAAACATTTCTGTGTCAGGCCACAACGGCAAAGTTAGAGCCACAGGAAAAAAAGTTCCAGGAGTTGACAAAAATAAGGAGACAGTTATCCCAGCCAAGCGAAAAGATAGACCTTTTCAAAGGGAAACAGAACAGAAGGCAATGATGTATGACCTGCAAGCCACGTGTGGTGAGGTACAGTAAAAGTTGAACTTCTGAGATATAAATCTGATGCTCTGGGTTGTGCGTGGGGTTAGCCCTAGGGAAATCGTTAAATGGGGGATGGGGTCTGCATCACCTCCCCACACGGAGGCTCTTGGATCCACTGAACATTTACCCCCACCCCAAATCTAGAGGCATGCCTTGCTGGACAGAACCCTGTACAATCAAATGATATTCTTCCTGGCCAGCGCTGTGGCGGGTGGACTACCTGAGGTTGGGAGTTAGAGACCAGCCTGGCCAACATGGTGAAACCCCGTCTCTACTAGAAATACAAAAATTAGCCGGGCGTGGTGGCTCACACCTGTAATTCCAGCCACTCAGGAGGCTGAAGGACAAGAATTAGAGGTGGAGGCAGGAGGTGGAGATTACAGTGAGCTGAGATCCCACCACTGCACTCCAGCCTGGGGGACAGAGCAAGACTTCGTCTCAAAAAAAAAAAAAAAAAAAAAAAAATGCTCTTCTGCCTGACCCAAGCTGAATCCTCCCCATTTGCAGCCGTACACCGAGTTGCCAGCCCCATGGGATGGGGCCAAGGCCTCAAGGCAAAGGCTACCAACATGTGTGGGTCTCCTCAGGGCACACTCCTTATTTTGTCTGACTATGGGTGTGCATTTACAGTCTGGGGTGAAGATGTGCCTCTAGAAGCACTAATGGTGAAGTTTCAGGACTATCACAACCTGGCCTTGCTCTAGGCTACAAAGTTACCCCTTGAGGACAGCCACCAATCAAGACGCTGGAAGGGATCTACCTGGCTCTTAGAGGACAATGCCATCAGCCTCAGGGCACCCATGTGTGTTGCAGGGGTAGTGCCAAAAAGGCTTTGCCTGGGCCCTGGAGCCTTCCCTCAGGGCTCTCTGCTCCTCTCTGCACTAGGTCTCTCTGACCGGATCCCCTCTGACGTCAGGCTGGGACTGGAGGTCTGGGTAGGGGTGTCCTCTGCAGTTCCACTTGGGTCCAGGCAATTGTTCATCTTCTAAATGCATCATCATTTTATCAGGGTAGAGGGAGCAGGCAGGCAGGAGGGGGAGACGGTGGAGTTGGGTTTGAGGGAGTTTAGGAAAGGAAATGCCACCCCAAAATATGCCACTTTGGTATGTTGATTGCTTGCAACTGAGGGCACGTGGGAGACAGCAGATGCAGGCAGAGGCCTTCTCTGAGCTCCCCTTATCGGCCAAAAGACAGATCCTCCAAACAGAACACCATGGTCATGAGTCTCCTCCCCAGGAATCTCATCAACCAGGGGAATACTGGCCCATGTCACAGGACAGGAGACTGGGGGTCGACACCATACCAAGACAGACTTTGTCACTGGCTGTCACCTACTCTTCTTAGGCTCATCCATCTTTCCCCAAGTCATTTACTTTCCTCTAAGTTGCCTACATCACCCCTCCCTTCTCCCCTGGGAAGAAGGTACATACAAGCTCCAACCCCTTCCCTTCTGGGAGTCCCCAGGTTACCAGCAGCAGTTACTGCAGGCCCAGGTAGGAGGGTAGAGGCCGGGTAGGAGGCCGGCTAGGAGGACAGAGTGAAAATCAAGAACCACAGCAGTTCCTTGGTTTCCATTTCTCAAACTCTGCTGTTTGAAAGCAGAGAAGAAAGAAATGTGCACATGTGCACATATGTGGGTATTCATACCTAACATGTGGACTCCAGGTCTGGAGGGGAGGAGGCTATGCTAACACGAATGTCTGCCTGTGTGTGTGGGCTCTCAAGTGGGGGCCGTGTGGAAACAGTGTCTCCTTTCTGGTCATCAACAGTCCGCGGCAGTGAGAGGGAGAGACCCAAATGTTTGGGAGACTTGAGTTCTAACCCCACTAGTTCCCTTAAAGAGCTGAGGCTTTGGGGCAAAACATTTGACCTCCCTGGGAGTCACCAGGTTTCACAATTCCTCTGTTCATGATTCTGAGACTCACTCAGGAGTGACTTCAGTGGGATGAACCATCATTCAGAAAAGACCCTGCCTAAGGACTCAGAACGTTTATGTTGTCTGGACACAGGCAGTAGATGACACAGCTTGGCCAGGTCTCAGATCAGGATTCCCCTTCTCCCCTGGTGCCCTGGCAGCCCTGTGGAATATAGGAGCCATGGAAGCCTCTGGGTGTGGCTGAGTTGCTGGATCCCACTTAGTGAATCTTTGCCTGATTGCCTGGTGGGAGCAGAGCTGCCTTGCTCCACAAGGGGCTGGGTGGAATGTGGAGATGACTTTGCTGTGCCTCCATGGCTCCTCAGACCACACCTGGACCCCACCGGGCTCAGCTCCAGTACTCACTGCAGCAGGGACCCAGCTGACACTGTCAGAGGAAGAAGAAACCAGCTCCGGCCTCCATTCACCCTGGGATGGGGTATGGGTGGGCTGGGGTGGTAATGAAAGTCTTCCTCCAGAGAAGGGGTCTAGAGCTCTGAGAAATTGTCCAGAAAGAGCAGAGTCCCTGGCAAGACAAGACTCAGGCAAGCTTCCCTTCCTGCCAGGATCTCAGAGGGAGACCCTGCATCCTCCACACCCGCTCAGTGGTGCAGGGGCGTCAGGCAGTGCACAGCAGTCAGCATTCAGGGCTTTGACTTTTGCCTTTTAGTGTCTCTCCAAAGCCTCCTTATACAGAAACCATAAATACTGACTTTAGGCTACAAAAACGTAGTCTCTGAGAGCACCTGGTCATCCAGTTGATCTTAAAAAAATAATCAAATTACTGACAGGCCAGGTGCAGTGGCTCATACCTGTAATCCCATCACTTTGGGAGGCCAAGGCAGGAGAATTGCTTGAGCCTAGGAGTGCGAGATCAGCCTGGGCAATAGAGTGAGACCCTGTCTCTAAAAAACAAATAAACAAACAAACAGAATATAAATATGTTAGCCAGGCATGATGGAGTGCGCCTGTAGTACCAGCTACTTGGGAGGCTGAGGTGGGAGGATAGCTTGAACCCAGGAGGTCAAGGCTGCAATGAGCTAATTGTGCCATTGCACTCCAGCCTGGGCAACAGAGCAAGACCCTGTCTCAAAACAAAACAAAACAAAACATCACTGACGGAGAAAAATATCGGGACTTTTGCAACAGGAATAACACCAAAGTATGCAGGGCTGCATACACAGAGAATGAGTCAAATGACCACAACAGGTTTCTTCATAGCAAGAAAGGGGCTACCTCAGAGGCAAACTCAAGGGTGACAGTTCCCCTTGAGCCCCACAGTTCAAGAAGGAGGGACACCTCCCCTAGTTCCCAGGCTCTCAACTCCTCATGTGCTAGATCCACACTGTTTCGGCATTTATGCAGCATAGACTTCCTCTAGCATGGCCCCTCACCCTCAGGGAGATGGCCCAGGAGCAAGGCAGAGCACGGTCAAATGCACAGAGAAGGGTCCACTCCGTGAGGGTCAGGGAGTCAAGAAAGGCTTTCCTGGGAGAGGCACTGGCGTTGGCCTCCAAGGACAGGTGGGATTGCATGGGGAGAGACTGGCACAACAAAAGTTATTTTTTTTCATGCCAACTACTTTGGTCAAACAAAACATTTTAGAAAAACATTTTATGAACTGTTATCTGCTAGGCAGTGTGCTAAGTACTTTATATAAGCTGTCTCATTGGTTCTCACAACAACACTCTGAGGTAGGAGCGGTTCCTTTTTTTTACCAGTGAGGGAACAGAGGCCCAGAGGAGTTAAGTTTGTCCAAGGCCACACAGCTAGTAAGCAGTACAGCCAGGACTTGAAGCCTGGTCCCTGATGACACAGCTCATACTCTTAACACCTCAGTTAGATATAAGAGCGGGGGAGTGGACGCTCCATTCCTGCGCCCTATATTTTTGTGAGTCCCCCAAGAAGGGCACAGAGGGCTCTCTGGGCTGCAGGGCTGCAGGGCTGCTGAGAGGTGATGAAGGCCACACCTCAGCCTCCAGCCAGACCTGCACCTCCAGCTCGGAGGCATTTGGGCAGCAGTCTTGTTGCTGAGCCTCCAGGAAAGTAGGTCCACAATTCCAAAGCAGGCCTTGCAGACATAAAGAGTTATTTTGCCATAAGAGGGTTCCATGGCCAAATGAACTCGGCGACACTAGTGTGAACAAAGCTCATTGGGTTTACCTCCCACAGGACTTCCCGGAACCTGGATCTGCTAATGGGCCTTGTCAATCTCCAAGAGGACATAGAATAGTGTATTTCCCTACCTCCTCCGACCACCAGAGCCCTTCAATCCACGTCCTTTCCTTTGGAGTACTCACTTCTTTTGGTTCTGCCTTTGAGTGGTATGTCAACCCCCTTGATAATTACAGCCTGCTGTAGGTGTGCTGGGGTGGAAGGATCACTTTAAGGCCACAACCTTAAAGGGAAACCAGGCTCCCTGGGAGGATGTCATGCTGACAGCAGTGGTTGGAGAGAGGCCCTTGAGGGAAAGGTAGAACTCAAGGAACCAGAGACGGGACTACCTGGGGAGTCTCCTTCATTGCATCTCTTCTGTCCCAGCACCCCTTCTTCAGCCTTCTGGTATCAGACCTCAATCAGGTCAGTCCTGACGTGTGCTCACCAAACGTCGTATCTCCTAAATTGGGGGTCACTTGGCCAGCAGCAGAAGTGTGCAGTCGTGGAGGCTACCTCCTTGCTCTAGCCCACTTGTGCACACTTTCCCTTCATTGTGGAAGGCCCTGCTGTGAGGAGGCACGCTTCAGAGAAGCCCTCACCTTTGCCATTTCGGAGGTATTTGCATATTTAAACTTAGCTGGAACTGCGGACTGAGAGCCTTTGCCCCACAAGCAAAGCAGCAGCTGGAAGGAAGGAGAGGCGGTCCTTGCAGGTGCTCTCAAAAGCCCTCTTCACAGGCGACCAATGGTTTTCAAGCCACTCACACAGCCCTTCTCAATTTGACTGTACATAAGACACACTTGAGAACCTTTAAAAATGACCTCTGACCCTGTAACCACCTCGAATTAAATTAGAATCTCGGGTCTCAAGCATCAGTAATTTGTGAAATCTCCCCAAGTGATTCTAATGTGCTGCCAGGGAGGCAAACTGCTGCTAGAGCCCAGCTCCTCAAAGTGCAGCCTGGGACCAGCAGCCCCCAGGTGTGGTTGGAAATGCCCCCAGGCCTACTGAATCAGAGCCTGCATTTTAATGACCCCACCCCCACCCCGCCCCATGACTCATATTCCCGTTAGAGTTCTAGGGCCTTGTTACCATCACCTGTGTCAGCATCTAGCTGCAGTGGCAAGCGTGCTGGGCCACGATTTAACCCTTTCTTGCCCCTTCCTACTGATCACCCCGGAAAGCTCGCTGGCCCTCGCTCTGTGTCTTGGCTTCCTTATCTGTTGTAAGGAACATGGCTGTGCTTTGGTCAAGGATAGGCCAAGGGAGGATGTTTACATCCCACATGACTCAGCGTAGACCGCAGGCGTATAACTCCACTTGTTATCACAGCCATGTAGCTATAACATGGGAACGTCATCACTTGGCTCTATGCCACTATTGTCTGTAAAAGGTACTATTGCCCTGTTGACACTGTGCAGGTGCAGTGGTGCCCAGAGAAAGAGCCAGAGCCAGAGATGTCCGTTTTTGGAGACGGACGGGGAAAGCCAGGACACAGCTTGGCCCCCTAGTGCCCAGAGAGTGAAAGAGTTAAGCTGCCGACCCTGAAGGCAGGGGAGAGCTGGTCACACAGCTGTATGTGGGAGCTGCCAGCTCAAGCAGCCCAGACAAGGCAGACAGTGTGAGAAAGCTGCTGATGTGAGCTGCTGCTGATGTGAGCTGCTGCTGAATAAAATCATTCACCTGCCTACAGTCCCATGAATGTTCTTTCTGCTCATCCACCCACTCCTTCTGGACCTCAACATCACCTTTGGCATAGTCGTGAACCTGACATCTGTAATATGTAGTCATTGGGCAAAGTGAGTCCTAGCTCTGCCGTCACCACCACCATCATCATCACCTCTCATTGAGGGCCTACTATGTGCAGCCAGGCTCTGAACTAGGTCTGTCCATGCTCTGCCTGAGTCTCTTCAGCTGTCCAGTGGGGACACAGGCATGCCTTGCTCAGCACTGTCCTCGTGCACAGAGCTCACGGCACTGAGGCTGAACCATGCAGTGTGAACTGTGCACCTCCCAGCCTGGCTCTTTTCCCTTCGCTACATCTTTCATTCCTCTCTTCAAAATCTTGTGCTTCTACTGAAGGTCTTTGTTTCCCAGCAAATATTTTGCAAAGGACAAACAAACAGAGCATTATTTTATGGTTTAAAGGGACGACTATGACAGCGTAAGGGCTATGAGTTTCAAGTGGATGTGGGAGTGTGCTCTAGGTCTCACATCCACTTGAGACCCACCTCCCTGTCTTTAGCCCCATAGGAAAGAATGGAGGGAAGAGGGGATGGCCAACAATCCCCTAATGGTATGCCAATTGTGAGCAATAAGTGACAATGTCAGGACAGAGCTGCACAGAGGTCCCGATATAAAGATCTCAGTAGCCCTGATTCATGTAAACCCCCTGCCCCAGCATCCTTCAATAAGTAGGATAAGTTTATAATAACCCAGACCCCAAGGTGGTCATGCAAGCTGGTTGTAGACAGTTGCCCTTTTCTGCCCTACATCCAATCCAGCTTCCATAGGATTGAAGATTCCTTCTCTAGAACTCTTTATGGGCACATTGTAGGCTGAAAAGGACACCCACTTTTTTCCACCTCCCTGATAGTCAAGGTGCCAGCTATGATCCAGGCCTTACTTTGGGGATCTGGGCAGGAGGGTTATTAATTCTGGAGTGAGTAATATAAAAAAGCAGGCACAGAGGAGGCCCCTTAGGCCCACGAGGTGGCTGAGGGGGCAATGGGATGACAGTTTGTGGTGACAGGTCATCTGGCGTTGACAGGTATCCAGCACGGGAGGTGGCCAGGCTGCCCATGGTAAGATCCAGCGTCTGAAGCTGTGTGGTCCTCACCTTCTCATTCCTGGGGAGTGATTTGTGCTTCTGGCTGCCTTCTCTTCCCTTGGTTCCCACCTGATTTCTGAGCTTCATGCTTCAAATTTATGGCAATTCTGTGAGCTACCCACACCCCCAAATACTTTCTAGATTACTTTTTCTGCTTAAATCTGCTGAAATGAAGACTCTGACGGAAGCACACATTAACTGAGAAAGTGTACGAGAAAGCACTTTGTAAAGTACCCAGAAAATGTTTGTTGTCAATATCCAAGATCTCCCTCTAGGCAGAAAATCCTCACAGACACCTGCCCTCTCCACCTGGCCCTGGTAGCTCCACAGAAACCCTCCTCCACCCTCTGGGTCTGCAGGGCCAGGCCCCACAGATCTGTCCACCCTGCTCTATTAATAAATACAATGTGATTGCTACTAGGGGCATGGCTTGCAGTAAGCTCTGCAAGGGATTAACATACTGTCTCAGGAAGGGTGAGTGACTTGGCCCTGTCTCATGGAGCAGAGCTGGAGCTAGGACCCAGGCTTGCCATCCCCAGCACCAGTCCACCCTGAGGTGCCTCGACACAGACGTTGCACCAGGCAAGGCTTCAGCTTGTGGCAGGTTTAATAGCAGCATAAAAATTATATGGTCTTTTGAATCACATCAGAGTTAATGCGCCGCAATGGTAACTACCACATCAAAGTGGGTTTCACATTTCCACCTTCATGCACTATCAAGCACGTATCATCTTAAAATAAACCAGCCGGGTCCTTGGAAGCTGTGCCATGTAGTGCAGAGCCTGAAAGCTCTGTGGCAGAGTGAGGGGAAGCCCAGATATCCCACTTCTAGCAATTATCCTTATAGATTTATTCCCACACACGCATGACCTGAGCATATACAGTTATTCATTACCGCAGGGAACATAGGGAAACAGTCTATGTATCCATCAGTAGGGGATTGGGTAATGCTCACACAGCAATAGATTATCAACTGGAGTATCAGTGGATGTTTCTGCAGCTTAATACAAATACGGTCAGGCTGTGTTTGGCTGATATGGAAAGACCCTCGAAAATATTGTGAGGTGAAAACAGCAAGTTACAAAACTAGGTATAGTAGCCGTCATTTATGCAGAGAAGAAGGGGAAAAGAAAATATATGACTGTACATATATCTCTGGAAAATACAAAATACTGAAAGCTGAAATATTGGTGGTTTCTGGAGAGCTAAACCAGGTCGTTGAGAGACAGGAGTGGGAGGGAGAATTTTCACAGAATATCCTTTTGTTCCTTTTGAATCTGGAACTATAAGAATGTAATACCTGTTCAAATAAAAATAAACACGTGATCATTTTGTGGGGTGTTTTGGGGCTTTTGTTTTGTTTTGTTTTTGCAAATGACATTTTAAAAAATAAAAATAAGAACAAAAAGACATGGATTTAAGATGGCCAGATTTCAGCCCTCAGTTCGAGGGATATTTGGGGAACTGGGGACCCACTTGGATTTGCAGGCTGCTGTCTTGTCAGCAAACAGGAAGGTCAAGAGCAGCAGTCCTTTCCAGAGCCCCTTACACACCCAATTCCAAGTGGGCCAGAACCACCGGTGGGGCACTCAACTGACCGGCACCCTGCCCCAGAGGAAGAAGGGCTTCGACAGAGCCCTGCAGGAAGCAGACGGAGGCACAGGAGCCTCCCCGCTAGGAGAACCATGCTGGTGACCCTCTCCTGTTTACACAGCTGCACAGGGCATGGCTGGTTCTCTATGAGCAGCAAGATAACCAGGAAGGCACCAGCCAGAAAATATCACCATACCTAATACTCTACCAAGTGGGTGATGTCCTCTTTGGTTAGGGTGTTCCCCTGTCCTGAGACCCACCTTCAAAATACACACTACTTGGCCATGGATGAAGGTGTATCCCACATACTATCTCTCCCAATAGCTTATTAAATCTTTTCTCCCAGACAGGAGGAGTCCAGGTAAAATGATAGCCCCTGCAGTGGGTTGAATCGTGGTCCTTCCAAAAATTATATCCATCCAGAACCTCAGGATGTGATCGCATTTAGAAAAAGGGTCTCTGCAGATGCAGTAAGGATCTCAAGGTGGGAACAGCCTGGATTTGAGTGGGTTCTAAATCCAATGACAGACGGGTGCAGTGGCTCACACCTGTAATCCCAGCACTTTGTGAGGCTGAGGCGGGTGGATCACCTGAGGACAGGAGCTTGACACCAGCCTGGCCAACATGGCAAAACCCCATTTCTACTAAAAACACAAAAATTAGCTGGGCATGGTGGCATGCGCCTGTAATCCCAGCTACTTGGGAGGCTGAGGCAGGAGAATCTCTTGAACCCGGGAGGCAGAGATTGCAGTGAGCCAAGATCACGCCACTGCACTCCAGCCTGGGGGATAGGGCGAGACACTGTCTCAAAAAAAGAAAAAAAAAGACACACAGAGAGAGACGGGACAGGAGACACAGAGAGTAAAGGCACGTGATGCTGGAGGAGACTGGAACGATGTACCTGCAGGCTAGGGAGCCCCAAGGATTGGTGGAGCCACCAGGAGCTAGAAGACGGGCATGGAAAGAACCAGACCTGCAGACACCTTAATTTTGAACCTCTGGTCTCCATGGCTGAGAGAAAATAAGTTTCTGTCATTGTGAGCCACCTAATCTGTGGTCTTTTGTTATGGCAGCCCCAAAACCTTTGCTGAGGAAGAAGAGGGGACTTGGGGCACTGAGGGTCACTTCAAGGACTTCATAAATCAATTAAGGGCTGCCCCTGCTGCCGTGTGGCTCTGGGAAGGGAGAATAGGGTGTCCTGTTCGGTTGGAGAAAAATGCCCAGGGAAGGCTGGGCCACACTTGTGGTCTGGGGCGGCTCCTTCCCAGTTCCCTGCGCAAGAGCCTTCCCTGCAGTTGCCTAGGGAATGTTTTTCTCCACTGGGGAAGGTGTGCGTTTTGCTGCACCAAGAAAGGTGTGCGGCCCTGTCGCTAGGAAACAGGGAGCCGGGCCTGTGGGCTCCCAGCCTGGAGCAAGGCAGATGGTGACAAGATTAAATAGTGCCTTTCATTTCAACATAGGAAATGTTTTCAATTCTCCTCTCTTCATGTCTCTAAAAAAAGGCAAGTGCGGAAACGTCCCACTGGAAATTTATTAACAAAAGCCCAGGCAGCCCAAAAAAGCCAACTTTTTTCTTTTCACACATCTCTCCAACCAGCCTACAGGCACTTTGAGTGGAGGGCCTTGCCCCATTGCCATGACGCTCCAGGCACCCCAGGGAGCCTCAGCCAATCCTCACAGCTACTCACAGAGGTAAGGCTTATTGCTATCCCATTTCATAGATGAGGAGACCAAGGCCTGCAGAACAAAGTAATTGGTTGGCAAGTTGGGAAGCTGGGATTTCAACCCATGCATAACAGTGCTAACCTTTGCTATACACGCCCTCATGATAATGTTTGTGAAAGTATTGGAAATGACGAGGGCAGTACAAATCCAGAATCTCATCGTGGTTAACAGGTCTCAGTCCAATCAGGCTGCTGTAACAGAATACCATAGCCTGAGTAGCTTAGAAACAATAAAATTGATTTCTCACAGTTCTAGGGGTTGCGAAGTCCAAGATCAAGGCACCAGCATATTCAGTGTCTGGTGAGGGCCTGTAACCTAGTTCATAGATGGCTGTCTTTTCACTGTGTCCTCACATGGTGGAGGGAGGTGAGGGAGCTCTCTGGGGTCTCTTCTATAGGGCCACCAATTTCATTCATGAGGGCTCTGCCCTCATGACCTAATCACCTCCCAAAGGCCTCACCTCAACAGCATCACCTTGGGGATTAGGTTTCAACATGTGAATTTGTGGGGGACACAAACAAACATTCAGTCTATAGCATAACAGGACAGTGAAGGGTGAGCACAGTGAAAAGGAGACAGCTTTGTTTTCACTGCAAATTAACTTCTGGCAAGCAACTGAGTGGGCCAGAAGAGATTAGACAGATGTGAAGATTAAGACACTGCAGGTCAGAGCCCACCAGTTGGGTCAGTGTCTCCTGACTAGGCCATTTCTGCTACAGCTTCAGGCCCCACATGACCCAGTCTCCCAAGTTGCGCAGCCAATAGCAGTAACTGGCCAGAGCTAGCCAGGGCAAACACAGTCCCTGGCACAGTCTTCTGACTATTGTGTGCTTGTAGTAGAGTAGAGTGAAAAAGAACATTTCAGATCCCTAAGATACCTGGAGTCAAGTGCCCAGATTGAAGCTGGGTCACTGGGAGAAAGGTGGGCAAAGACTAAGAAAGGGGGGAAGATTTGGGTTAGGTTTGAGATCCATCAGGTTGGAAGGTTAGAGGGAGGGGAGCTGGGCAGACATGTTCACAGATATGCCCTATTCTTCCCCAAACCTTACCTCCCTCAGTCCTAAAATAAGTACTATCTACAAGTGAATCATTCAAATAACAATAATCCCTTTGGTGTTTAAAACTTCTCTCCTATCCAAGTGGTTTCACAGCCATTGTCTCATGTGATGCTCAGCTCAGTTCCAGGAGGTGAACACAGCAAGTGCTACTCCTCCATTTTGACCATGGAGAAAGTGACTTTCAATCCATCTTATCCCAGCCTCCGGGTCCCAGTCTTTTGGGGGTAGTGTCAATTCTTCATTTGTAGTAACACTTAAAACTCTGCCTCCTTTTCCATTCTTTTTTTTTTTTTTTTTCCTTTTTGAGACAGAGTCTAACTTTGTCACCAAGGCTGGAGTGCAGAGACATGATCTCAGCTCACTGCAACCTCCACCTTCCAGGTTGAAGGGATTCTCATGCCTCAGGCTCCCTAGTTCCTGGAACTACAGGCGCCCACCACCACGCTCAGCTGATTTTTGTAGTTTTAGTACAGATGGGATTTCAACATGTTGGCCAGGCTGGTCTTGAATTCCTGGCCTTGAGTGACCAGCCCTTGGCCTCCTGAAGTGCTGGGATTACAGGCATGAGCCACCACACCCCACTCCTTTTCCATTCTTAATTCCAGTATCTTAATTCAGCTTCTCATAAGGTCAAGGCTCCTGCCTCTGCCTTTAGTCTCTCCCCAGGCCGAGGTGTCTATATGCTGTCCCTAGATTATGCTTCCTGAAGCACCACTTTCATCATCATGACCATTGTAGCACTCATCATTGATCCTTAACAACCCATCAAAACTGAATGCCACTGCCTGGCTTCCAAAGCCCTCTTAACTTTGATGTCACCCAACTCCATTGTGTTATTACCTTTACTTTACTACATGCACTTGCTGCTCCAGCCATTCCACTCTCCTCTCTGATTCACAATTCACGATGCCCATTGCTGCCTCTATGCCTTTGCTCATGCTGTGCTCCCTCCTGGCCTGACGTCCCTTCATCCATGGACAACTCTCCAGTTGCTACTTACCCTTCAGGATACAGAGCAAGTCAACCTCTTTCATTAAACCAATCCTAGTTATCCCAGAGACTGTTCCCTCCTCTGAATTCATACTTACATGCAGAGCATGACACCTGAGCCCTTGGTAGCCAGCTTCTAGGATGGCCCCCCAGTGATCCTCACCTCATGGTCCTCATACCACTGTAGAGGCCTCTCCCTCATTGAGTAGAGTTGATCTGTGTAACCAACAGGACATTACAGAAATGACATAGTGCGAATTGAATTCCAAGGCTAGGTCATATGACACATTGTGATTTCTAGTTTGTGCTCTCTTGGATTGCCTGCTCTGGAGGAATATAGCCACCATGTCAGAAGGACACTTCGCTCTGTGGAGTTCTTGTGGTGATGAACTGAGGCTGCTAGGCAGCAACCAGCACTAACTTGGCAGGCATGTGAGGAACCATCTTGGAAGTGGATGTTCCCCACCCGCAACGTGATGCCTTCTGCTATGTTATGATGCAGCAAGAAGGCACTTGCCAGATGTAAGCCCCTAAACCTTGGACTTCCCAGCCTCCAGAACTGTATTACAATAAATCTCTGTTCTTTATAAATTACCCAGTCTCAGACATTCTGTTACAGTAGCACAAAATGGACTAAGACATACCCCTTCCTGTGACCAATAACCCCACCTCTACTTCTCAGCAACTCCCACTGGTTCCAAGTGGTCCTGTTAACATCTGCTTAGCAGCTGTGCCTGACTTCTGTGTGCCCCACGAGGCAGGTAAGAATATCCATTGTTAGGCCAGGCATGGTGGCTCATGCCTGTAATCCCAACATTTTGGGAGGCCAAGGCAGGTGGATCACTTGAGGTCAGGAGTTCAAGACCAGCCTGACCAACATGGTGAAACCCCATCTCTATTAAAAATACAAAATTAGCCAGGTGTGGTGGCGCAGGCCTGTAATCTCAGCTACTTGGGAAGCTGAGGTAGCAGAATCACTTGAACCCAGAAGGTAGACGTTGCAGTGAGCCAAGATCATGTCATTGCACTCCAGCCTAGGCAACAAGAGTGAAACTCTGTCTCAAAAAGAAAACAAAAAAAAACAAAAAAAGAATATCCATTGTTGCTCACTGCTGTGTGGCCAAGGCTAAGCTCAATGCCTAGGGCAGAGTAGGTGCTCAGTTAATATTGGATGAATGAATGCACCGTGATTAAGTGGCTATATATCTTCTCTGGGCTTCTGGAGGCTAGGAAGTTCAAGAGTGAGGGGCTGTCATCTGGCAAGGGCCTTCTTTCTGCACCATCCCATGGTGAAAAGCAGAAGGTCAAGAGAAGGCAAGAGAGTGAACCCCTAGACCCAAGCCCTTTTTATTTATTTATTTATTTTGAGATGGAGTCTCGCTCTGTCGCCCAGGCTGGAGTGCAGTGGCGCGATCTTGGCTCACTGCAAGCTCTGCCTCCCAGGTTCACGCCATTCTCCTGCCTCAGCCTCCTGAGTAGCTGGGACTACAGGCACCCGCCACCATGCCTGGCTAATTCTTTGTATTTTTAGTAGAGACAGGGTTTCACTGTGTTAGCCAGGATGGTCTTGATCTCCTGACCTCATGATCTGCCTGCCTCGGCTCCCCAAAGTGCTGGGATTACAGGCGTGAGCCACCGTGCCTGGCCTATTTATTTTTATTTTTTATTTTTTTATTATCATTTTTTGAGATGGATGTCTGCCACCAGCCTGGCTAATTTTTGTATTTTTAGTAGAGATAGAGTTTCACCATGTTGGCCAGGCTGGTCTCGAACTCCTGATCTCAAGTGATCTGCCCGCCTCAGCCTCCCAAAGTGCTGGGATTACAGGCGTGAGCTACCTGGCCCAGCTCAAGCCCTTTTTATGATCGACATTAATCCATTCATGAGAAACCCTCGTGACCTAAACACATCCCCCTTAGGCCTTATCACCCAACACTGCTCCATTGGGGATTAAGTTTCCAACATATGATTTTTGGGAGACACATTCAAACCAGAGCGTTTCTGCAGGCCTTTACAAAGCCAGTAGGTCCAGTGCATGGTGCCCATAAAAAGGCACAGTGACACCTGAGGCAGCTTTTCCAAAGCCATCCAGGGTAGAGGGGGAGGCACCTGGCCATGGGAACTTCCATGTTGCCACAAAAGCCCTTGGGAGTCATCCTGACATGCTGCAGTGGTGAGCACGTAGTGCTGGGCTCAGCATGGCAGATACCCACCTGCCACCTGGGCACTAAATATAGCCCATAACAAACCCTTCTTTGCCTGGAACCTGCAGAGTTGGCTTATTTGGCTGGAACTGCTACAGAGAGAAGCTCTGTTAAAACGAATTGAGAACTGGCTTCTCCCCATAATTCTAGGATGCTGAGATTCATAATTAGACAATGGATCTTTCCTGCCAGCAACACAACATTGTTGGCCTTAGTCACTGATGAATCCTCCAGGTTGGTTGCTTCAGGTGTTGAGGAGAGGCTGGTGTAGGTGTCCAGAGAATACTCGCATTTTCCAGTGTCCCAACAAAGTAGGATTTTTCTCCCCAGTGTTCTGTTCCTTAGTTATGGACTGACTGTGTCCTCCCACTGGGATACATATGTTGAAGCCCTAACCCCCAGGGTGACTGTAATTGGAGATAGGGCCTCTAAGGAAGTAATTAAGGTTAAATGAGGTTCTAAGGGTGGGGCTGTGATCTGATAGGATTCGTGTCCTTATGAGACCAGAGTTCACTCTGTCTCCTCACTTGCCCAAGAAAGAGGCTATATGAGAGCACAACATGATGGTGGCTGCCTACAAGCGAAGAGGAGAGGCCTCATCATAATAAATACTACCTTGTTGGCACCTTGGTCTTGGACTTCTAGCCTCCATAACTGTGAGAAGTAAATTTCTGTTGCTTAAGCCACCAGACTGTGGTATTTTGTTACGTCTGAGCTGACAAATATACTTAGCACCTTGCTTCTCTGGTCTTTGAACCAGCATTACCAAGCCCAACTCCGGGCTTACCCAACCACAGTCTGCATTGCAACAAGATGCCCAGATGATTCAGATGCACTGCTTATGAAAAGGTGTTGGGCTCCTGGGAGGGTCTGATTGGGCTAGCAGTCATTTACTCTTCAATGTGAATCAGGGAGCCTAAGCGGAGGTGCTGAACACTTCAGGCTGGGAAAAGAGAACACTGTAGAACTAAAAATAGCTGGTCTTTCTGCTTTGCTAAAGAGGAGTCTTGCATGACTCGAATTATGGGTAGTCCAGGGCTCTGAACTCAGTTGGTCTAGCTGTGTATATGTGGTGATGGGGAAGTCCTTTAATGTCCTTCAGTTGATATAGGGATATGATTTGTCCCAAAGGAAGGGTAGTGATGCATCCTGCATTGTTGAAGAACTGATAACAGATTTAGACTTCTCTACTTTTCATATCCACATGCCTTGGGTGACTGTTGGCTTTGGAGAATTTAATTCCATTTACCAACTCTAATCAACTGGTAATGGCCACTTGGAATGCTGCGCTGAGAAAGAGTCTAAGGCCTCCACTGGTATCAGTGAAAAATAGGACCTTGATGAATTAGCAATGTTGGCTAAGAGCATGGGATGAGGGTAGGGGGACTACCTGGTATCTGTTAATTCCACTCTGAGGCAAAAGGCACTTAGAATTGGTACGTGAAATAATTAACCAAGTAATTAGGTCTGATTCTGCCTTCTATTATCGTTTATTTATTTGCCATTTTTTGTCATCTATTTATATAAATAACATTCCCTGACTTTACTCATAAAGGAAAAATAAGCAAAAATAACTAGAAAAAATTGTGGAAAAGAAGAGTAAGTAGAGGGAATTAGACCAACCAGAGAGTACCATAATTCACTGATTCTGTTTCCTGTTTGTTGTTGTTGTTGTTGTTGTTTTTACAATTAAACATCTCTGAAATTGAGGTGTGTCTTACATCCCTGTCATCGAGGTGACAGTCATGACGCAGTTGTCCTCACCTGTCCATATGCACAGCACTAGCCAAGATTGTTGGAAGCTTGGAAGAAGGCCTGGAGGCAATAGTAGAGCACTCTTTTAAAAAATGCTGTACCATCAAACGAGCACTCTTGAAGGCACAGAGAACAATGTTGTTTGGAAAAACAAGAACATCAATGGTCAGAATCCAAATAAGATTCAGAAGAGATAAGCTCTGAATATGAGGAAATTTTAGGACTACCGTCAATTCCAATTTTGCTTATCTTTTTAGGTTTTTGTTTTTTGTTTTTACCAGAGCCTTGCTCTGTCACCCAGGCTGGAGTGCAGTGGTGCAATCTCAGCTCGTTGTAACCTCCGCCTCCCACACTCAAGCGGTCCTCATGCCTCAACCTCAGCTGGGATTGCAGGTGCGCACCACCAGCCGGGCTAATTTTTCTATTTTCAGTAGATTACAGCTGGGATTACAGGTGTGAGTCACCGTGTCCAGCTCATTTTGCTTACATGTTTAAATGTATGTCCAAGTGTCACATATGATCAACTTCTATGTCTACATAAGTCTAAAGCTTATGTAAGTCTTATAGAAGTTTAAGTCTATAGGTTTATATGCAGTTATTCAAAGAAGATGCATTGGTAGAGACAGGAGTCCTGCTGTGTGTTCAAGGAACAGAAGGAAGACCAGAGTGCCCAGCAAGAGTGGATTCATGGAAGAGGATAAAGATCCAAGAGTTAGCTGGGGACCATATCAGGTAGGCTTTTGGGGCTTCCGTGGGACTTTGGGAACCACTGCAGGTTTTGCACAGAAGAGGACATGATCAGACTTAAATTTTAAAAGCATCGCTCTGGCTGATGAGAGGAGAGTGGACCTGGGGTCAGGGGGTGAAATCAGGGATGCCATGGAAAGATGGATTAGGAAGCTATTTCCATAGCCCGGGGAGAGACTGATGATGGGACAGGGAGCTGGTTCAACTCTGGGTCTGAGAATGGAGCTGACAGGACTTAATAGGCGTGGATGTCGCAAAGAAGAGAGGAGTCGGCTGGGTGCAGTGGCTCACGCCTGTAATCCCAACATTTTGGAAGCCTAAGACTGGCTGATCACCTGAGGTCAGGAGTTCTAGACCAGCCTGGCCAACATGGTGAAACCCCGTCTGTACTAAAAATACAAAAATTAGCCAGGTATGGTGGCAGGTGCCTGTAATCCCAGCTACTCGGGAGGCTGAGGCAGGAGAATTGCTTGAACCTGGGAAGTGGAGGTTGCAGTGAGCCGAGACTACGCCATTGCCCTCCAGCCTGGGTGATAAGAGTGAAACTCCGTCTCAAAAAAAATAAAGAGAGAGAGAGAGGAGTCATCAAAGACATGGAGTTTTGACTCGAGCTATAGAGAGAATGGAGCTACTGTTTCCCGAGAATGTTGTGGTGGCAGCAGGTTCTGGGGAGCAGCAAGAGTTTGGGTTAGGAAGTGTTATTTTCAAAATGCAGATTAAGCTTCCAAGTGGAGCCCCTGAGAGGACAGTGGCTCCATGAGTCTGTAGTTCAGGAGAGGGTGCCAGGCTAGAGATACAAATGCCACATTAGTTTCAGCCCAAGCTGATATGGAAGCCCTGAAGCCGATGAAATCAGCGTGGGACAGAGAAGGAAAATGTGTCATGATAGAACAGGAGGGGACGCTGCGACAAAGAGGAGGGGAGGGAAAGGCAGGAGGGGCCAGAAAAGAAGGCTGAGAAGGAGTGGCCAGAGACATAGGGGAGATAAAGTGAGAGATCCATGGACCAGAACAGAAATCCCAGAAATAGGCCCAAATGCAGAAGTTATAGGAATGTAACGTGCACGAAAGGCAGCATTTCAAACCAGGAAGGAAAGAGAAATGATTCAATATATGGGGTTGCCCTCTGGGAAAAAAATGAAGTTGGATTAGTATACGTTTCAAATGTGTCCAGTATCTAAATGTATAAATAAACAAAATTTAAAAGCACATACTAGAAGAAACCATAAGGAAATGAATTTTAGTAATCTTTTGTTGGTGTAAAACAACCTAGAAAGCTATAAAACAGTGGTACATGTGATTACATAACAAAGACTATCTGCATGGCAAACTATCTTCAAAAAAGTCAATAGACAAGTGACCAATTGGGAAAAATATTTATGACTCATATAGGGCTAAGTGCCATCACATTTAGAGGTTCTAAATCAACAATGATCATGATAATAACAAGAATAAAAGAACAATAAGCCAATAAAAACATGGGTAAAGATTGTGCACTAACCACTCAAGGAAAGAGAAATACAACCAGCTTTAAGTCTCTGAAAAGATGCTCAAACTCACTCACAGTAAGAGAAATGCAAATTAAAGCTACACAAGAAAGCAGCTTTCACCAACAGATTTTTTTTTTTTTTTAAAGAAGGGAAACCACTCAGGCTGCATCTTCTCTGTCTTACTCTGCTGGAGGGAAATGAACGCCCATCAATGCCAAATAATGTGTGTGTGCACACATTATACATAATAATTATGTGTTATAATGTATAATTATACATTATACATTATAAATGTGTGTGTGAACATGTGTGTTCCCCAGCTCTGTCCCCTAAGAACACCTGGAAACAGTGACACCCTAATAGCAGTGAGCACATCTAGGGACCAGGTCTTGGTTTTTGAATACCATTTTTCATAAAAGGAATGAGAGCTCCTTGGAGAAATGGCTGATTCCAGGGCTGGATCAAGACAAGTATAAGGTGAGCCCAGAACCTTTCTTTAAGATTATGATGATGTTTTGAAGCTATTACTAGTTCATTCAGTTCTTCACCAGTATTAAAATTATTTTTCCCAGCACTTTGGGAAGCCGAGGTGGGAGGATCGCTTGAGTCCAGGAGTTTGAGACCAGCCTGGGCAACACAGCAAGAACCCCATCTCTTTAAAAAAGATAAAATAAATAAAATACACTGTTTTTAAAAAATAACAACACTTAACCATAAACTTAGCGTTTACTATGTGTTAGGCACTTTTTGACATTATTTTGATTAATCCTTACAATAACTTTAAGAAGTAGATTATCCTACCTTATATGTAAGAAAACTGAGGCTTACCAGTAACTTGACCTAGTGTAGTTGACCCATCTTGGGTTCCCCACCTGCCTCACGCTGATTTCCCTTTCCTGGCTGTGTACCCCATCCTCCGGCACCCCTGGCAGCCTGCCCTGTACCATGTAACTGTACCCTGTAGCCTTAGCTGGTTGGCCAACGAAGGAATTTTTTTTTTTTTTTTTTTTTTGAGGCAGAGTTTTGTTCTTGTTGCTCAGGCTGGAGTGCAGTGGCAAAATCTCGGCTCACTGCAACCTCCACCTTTCAGGTTCAAGTGATTCTCCTGCCTCAGCCCCCCATGTAGTTGGGATTACAGGCACCCGCCACCATGCCCGACTAATTTTTGTATTTTTATTAGAGATGGGGTTTCACCATGTTGGCCAGGCTGGTCTCGAACTCCTGACCTCAGGTGATCCACCTGCTTCGGCCTCCCAAAGTGCTGGGATTACAGGTGTGAGCCACTGTGCCTGGCCCGACCAAGGAATTTGATACTTGAACCAAGCTGGGTCAAACAGTCTTGAGACAGATGAAAATGTAAGACTTAAAACTAGAGGCCGGGCACAGTGGCTCAACGCCTGTAATCCCAGCACTTTGGGAGGCCGAAGCGGGTGGATCACCTGAGGTCAGGAGTTCGAGATCAGCCTGGCCAACATGGTGAAACCCCGTCTCTACTAAAAATACAAAATTAGCCGGGCGTGGTGGCGGGCACCTGTAATCCCAGCTACTCAGGAGGCTGAGGCAGGAGAATTGCTTGAACCCAGGAGGCGAAGGTTGTGGTGAGCTGAGATTGTTCCATTGCACTTCAGCCTCAGCAACAAGAGCGAACCTCTGTCTCAAAAAAAAAAAAAAAAAAAGACTTTAAAGAATGAGAGAGAGACACAGAAATCATTAAGGTTGAGAAAGGTTAGTAGCAACACTCTGAAAAAAAAGCCTCCTACTGCTGAGTCATGGTTGTCAACCCTTCCATGTGATCTGTAATAGTTAGTTTCATGTGTTAAGTTGACTGGGCTATGATATAGCTGGTAAAACATTATTTCTGGGCGTGTCTGTGAGAGTGTTTCCAGAAGAGATTAGCATTTGAATTGGTAGACTGACTAAGGAAGATCGTCCTCGCCAATGCAGGTGGGCACAATCAAATCTGCTGAGGGCCTGAATGGAATAAAAAAGCAGGGGAAGTGTATATTTTCTTGCTGTCTGAGACATCCAGGTTTTCCCGCTCTTGGATATCTGTGCTCCTGGTTCTTGGACTTTCTGACTCAGACCAGATCTTATATCCTACCCATCCCCTTCACTTCCCCCCTCCCACTCCCTAGTTCTCCAGCTTTGGGGTTTGGACTGGAATTGCACCACTGGCTTTCCTGGGCCTCCAGCTTACAGATGGCAGATTGTGAGATTTCTCAGCCTTCATAATTGTGTGTGCCAATCCCTCCTGGTAAATCTCTCTCTCTCTCTCTCGCTCTCTCTCTCTCTCTCTCTATATATATATCCATCCTATGGATTCTGTTTTTCTGAAGAACTCTAATACATTCTAATAAATTCACCCTTTTTGGCTTAAGCTCGCCAGAATCCATTTCTATTGTTAGTAACCAAAGTAGCCTTAATGAATAAGCAAGAATCATACATGGTAGAGATGGGATTTGAACTTTGGACTCCAAAGCCCTGTTCTTTTTCAGTATACTACACCATTCACTCCTGGGAACCATTTATTCACACTAACAAGTATACATATCCAATATCCACAGCTCTCTATTCTAACAAAGTTTTTAATGGGATAATTCCAGCCCCAAATCAGTGTGGTCATCTTGTTGGAGAGATCATATGAAGAAGCCACCGGGAGAGTGAGCCCTGTGGTGACACAGAGAGGCCCAGCCATCCCAGTGTCCCAGGTGAGATGTTCCTGCCATGATGGCAGACATGTGAGTGAAGCCATCTTGAATGTTTCTGCCCCAGGTGCCATCTCACTGTGAACACCTGACAGGCAAGATCAGCAGAAGAACCATCCCGCTAAGACCCAGGCAACTCACAGAATTACAAGAAATAACATGGTTGTTGTTTTTAACCACTAAGTTTTGGGATGGTTTGTTTTGCAGCAAAAGATAACTAAAATTGATGGCTTCTTTGGAAAGATGGCATGTGAGATGAGAACTAAAAGACTGAGGGGAGGGGGCGCTGGGGGACGGCAAATCAAGGCAGAGGTGTCAGGAAGGAGCTCGGTACATTTGAAGAGCTGAAAAGGCCAGTGTGGCTCCAGTGTAGAGCAGTGGGGAGGGTGGTACCAGATGAGGGAAGAGAGATTATGCAGGACCCTGTGCATCTCAGAAGGAGCCTGGACTTTATCTAACTGCAACAGACACCATTGAAGGAATTTTTGTTTTTAAATTTTTTATAGAGATGAAGTCTCACTATGTTGCCCAGGCTGGTCTTGAGCTCCTAGACTCAAATGATCCTCCCATCTCAGCCTTCCAAAGTGCTGGATTACAGATATGAGCCACCATGCCCAGCCCATTGAAGGGTTTTAAGCAGGGGAATGACATGGTCAGATGTTGAGTTTTCAGGTGTCTCTCTGGCTGTTGGATGGGAGGATGGCAGGTAACATGGAAGCAAGAAGAGTAGTTAGAGGGCATTTGTAATAGTCCCCATGAGAGATGATGGCAGCTTCAATGAGGGTGGTGGATATGAAGGTGGAGAGGAATAGAGGAGCTCAATGAATATTTTGGAGGTGGAATAAACAGAACTTGGTGATGGATTGGATGTGAGGTGTGAATGAGAAGGAAATGCCAGGAATGACACCCAGATTCCTGACTTGACAACTGGGTGGAGGCTGGTGCCATTTACTGAGATGGGGAAAACGGTGGGAGGATAAGATTTGGGTTAGGGGGTCCAGATCAAGGGTTCACTTTTACACATATGAAGTTGGAGATGTCAGGGAGACAGCAAGTGGAGACGTGAGTAGGCAGCTGAATATCCAAGCTCTCATTTTAGAAAAGTGATCTGGGCTAGGCATATACACTTGAGAGTCATCAGCCTAAAGATGATATTTAAAGCCATGAGAAGAAATGAGATTGCCTAGAGAGAGAGGAAGAAGAGAAAAGAGTCTCCGCTAACGTTAATGCCTGGTAGAGGAGGGAACCCTGGCAAACCCTGAACATCATAGGACTTCCCTTAAGAGCCACAGGAAGCAAGTTCAAGGTGCTTCTACCTAACAGCTCTTTGGATATTTGATGACAAGGGTTAGTGTCCACCTCTAGATTACGCCTTCCAAGTTCCCTCTGTCTTTCCTTGTAAGGCATAATTTAAAGTTCTTCACCATATGGGTCATTCTCCTCTTAAAGTTCCTTTCTTGAACTGAGTGTAATGCTCCAGCCCCAGGTAGAAAGGGACCAGCTGAGCCATTTATCACTATCTCTGTTTAGTGATAAATACTAAACAGGAGGCAGCATCAGGACAGGGAGGACAGATGAGCCCTGCTCGGTTGTTGCTAAGAGATTTTTCATTGCTTTTCCCATCCGTAGGAAAGGGCGAAGGATTTCAGAGAAAGCCTCATAAACAATGGAATGAGCTCAGGCACTCTGTTACTGCCTGACAGCCTCAGTGGCAGAGACCTAGATTGTTTCCCAGAGGAAAAAATAAATAGTGTAAAACTTTCAAGATGCGCACGTCAAAGGGCTGCTTGCCTCCTTTACGGTGAGAGCTCAAGATGGATGGTTTGGGAACAGCTGAAACCTATAAACACAGAGCAGAAAAGTTCTCCATCTTTTGCTCATTTATTCCATGAACTTTTTCATTGCTGAGATGCCAAGGCCTAAATAAATATGCACGCTATGCCATTGTTCCGCTCTGAGTCCCGGCTGGAATAGGAGACCTACATTCTTCATTAATGCTGTTCAGATTCACAGGATGAATATTCTGCTTTGGTTACTGCACATGGTGCACAGAAATCTAAGGAACAAAAAACATATATGTGTGTCTCATGTGCACATTCACATACACACACACACACACACACACACACACACACCCCATGTACATATCCTAAGCCTTCCGGATGTGGAGTTTGAAAACATGTGCTCAATATCACTCTGGCAAGAAAGGGTTCTTCATTTCTCACCTCTTTCTTTCCCTTCTCCCTGAAGTGGGTAAAGTATTTGCCAAGATAGAGACTTGGTCTACATAACAATGCAGAGATTCACCCAGGAGAGGCCCTCAGTGTTACTGAGACCCAGGTAGATGCTCCCACGCTGAAGAGGGAGGGAGCACAGAGAGAGAAGGGAGCCCCACGAGATGATCTGGTGTCTGTTGTGTTAAAGGCTTGGCCTTTCTTCTGGCCCTAGGGAGTGTGTATCATCATTCTAGAGCAGTGATTCTCAAAGTGTGGTTCCCCCAGGCATCCCAGACCCCCTGAATGAGAAACTCCAGAGGTAGAGCCCAGCAATCTGTATTTTAAGAAGCCCTGGAGGTGATTCTGATGCAGGCTCATGCTAGAGTCTAGCAGTATGACTTTCTTTCTAGCAATACACTCTACCTTTATACTCTTTCAAGTATTGTGTGCATATAATTTTATATTTGGAAAATAAGGAGAAAACCTTATTTTTGTAACACAAACTGCAGGATATTTGGGGAGGATATGAAGAGAGAAGAAAGTGGCATATTAAAATCCCAGAGATAGACTTTTGTGTTCACCAAAGTGGGGCAAGGGTTAAAAAAGATTTCAAAACACTGATTTAGAGTAAAGAAAGGTCCCTCTGAGGCAGGAGACTCAGGTCATGGGGGGTTCATGCAGCAGGATGATGGGGTTCAGAACAGACTATCCCAAATATGGCACTTTGGCATTGGAGGAAGCAGCAGAAACAAGAAAGCCTCTCTGACCCTCTTCCGTGCTTCTCCTAAAGCAGGCCATGAAAGAATTCCTTGATCTTGCTCTGAAGTAGGTGATAAGACCCTTACATGAGGTGCCCACCCTATACCCACAAGAAAAGAATGTTCTTATCTCTGAGGACACAGGGACACAGAGAAGATTCTGAACAGGCCCTGCTAAGTTCCCACCAGTTTATTATCATTGGAATAGTAATAAATTAGTGTATTACCCCCTTTGTCCACATCTGCACGACTGTCCACTCTTTATCAAATCTAAGCATAAAAACACACAGGTTTTCCTGTTTCTTTGGGTCTTCATTTCTGAAGGCTCCCATGTCATGTCAAACCTAGATATTAAATAAATGTGTATGCTTTTTTCTTGTTAATCTGTCTTTTACTATGGGTGCCTCAGCCATAAACCTAGTGATGGGTGAGGGAGAGAGATCTTTCCTCCCCAGTAAGAGCCTGTGAGAGAAGGCCAGGAGCTTACCATGCCCCACGAAGCCAGGGTTGGAACAGGCTTTTCTGAAAGTCTATTGGTTTCCCAGCAGACCTCCTGAGAGAGTAGTGTGTGCATGTGGATGTGTGTATGCACCTGTGTGTGTGCAGGTGGGGGGTGGGCAGGAGGACAACAGGAGGCCATGGGGAACATTTCTGTCACATCACCACTACCACAAGCTCCCAGTATCTGGCTCTCAGCCCTGGGGAGAGCTGGTCTGCAATAAACCAGAGACCTTAGAATGCAAAGGGGGTTGATTTCTAGTTTCCAAGGACTCCCAAGGTCCTTCCTGTTGGCTTCCTCATTTGCAGTGGGTCTCAAATTCAGTAGACTCCACCTCCCAGAGATTCTGATTCCATTGACTTGCTGTGGGGAGAAGAAATTGGCCTTTTTTTTTTTTTTTTTTTTTTTTTTGAGACAGAGTCTCTCTCTGTCCCCCAGGCTGGAGTGCAGTGGTGCGATCTCGGCTCACTGAAACCTCTGCCTCCCAGGTTCAAGCAATTCTCCTGTCTCAGCCTCCTGAGTAGCTGGGGCTACAGGCTCACGTCACCACACCCGGCTAATTTTTGTATTTTTAGTAGAGACGGGGTTTCACCATATTGGTCAGGCCAGTCTCAGACTCCTGACCTCAGGTGATCCACCTGCCTCCGCCTCCCAAAGTGCTGGGATTACAGGTGTGAGCCACCGCGCCCAGCCAAAATCTGCATTTTAAACAAGCCTCTTCCTTCCAAGTAATTCTAATACAGAAGCTTCATGGACTACAGCAAGGATACCAAGGCAGTTTTATTTTTGGTGATGGTGATGCTTGGGAGGAGGGGGGGCGTGACACTGAGGAGTAGGGAAGGGAATGTTCTTGGTCATTGGAGCCTCTGAAGGGCCTCTTCTTCCAAAGTCAACCAGTGACTAAGTAGCAGCAGTGAGGCAGAAGGGCAGCCTAGTTGAGAAGTGTCCACTGGACAGGGAGAAGCATTAGTTTGGGCAGCAAATGTCAGGTTGCTAGTTGATCCTGGGGACGCTTGCAGGTCACCTGGTCAACGTGGTTGTCAGAGGCATGCTACCTGTTCTTTCTAGAAGGGAGACCTCACAAGGCCACATAGCTACTTCTACTGGTGGAGAAAGAAGCTTGGGAGAGTCTGTAGGGCAAATGCACCCACTGAACAGCTACTATTAGGTAGGAAAGGCATTTAGGCAACACGGGTAGACAGCTCAGTGTAAAGGGGACCCATAAATCCTGCCAAGAGAGCCCTGTGATGACGGAGGTGTTCTGAACCTGTGCTGTCCAGTGAGGCAGCCACCAGTCACATGTGGCTCATGAGCACTTAAAATGTGGCTAGTGTGGATGAGGAACTGGTTTTTAAACTTTATTTAATTATAATTCATTTAAATTGAGGTTTAAATAGCCGCATATGGCTCTGATTGCGGCGTTGGATAGTGAGAATCTCACATTACCAACCACATCCCAGTGCTGGAATGGAGGCAGCTCTGGGTGAAACGGCTGCTCTGTCTAGTCCTGAGGGAGGTCTGGGTGCTTTGTAACTCAGAGGCTGGGGATTTGAGGCTTCCTGACTCCTTCCAGCCTCTTCACTGCTCTGGGAGGATATCTCCGAGTTATTTCACAGCAGCGCTCCTGCTCCGGGGCTGTCAGCCTTGTCTGGTTCAAGGTCAAGGGCCCTGTCTGTGGCTTGAATACAAGCTCAGCTCTATAGCTCTGGAAGGATTACAGGGGAAAACCAGGGGTGAAGGGGTCTTATGTCCCTAACTTGGAGCACAGGCAAGCTTCACAATTGTCCCCTCATACTCATCTCCCATTTCCCGCTTAAAAGATAAAAAGGAAGATAAAACATATAATAAAAGGAAGCTATTCTAAATGAGGACATTTTTAAAAAGCAAGAGCACAAATACTGTAAACATCCAATTGTTGGAAAACATAGGAACTCTCAGCTAGCCAAACAGGGCTGCCCCAAATGGTCCAGCAGAATCCTTGGGAATAAAAATCCCTCCCACAGGCACCAAATAACCTTCAATTATTTTGACGCATTCAGTACTTCTCTGCCAAGGTTGACAAACTACATCCAATCTCAGCTTCTGCCCAGGCTGCCCTGGGCAAGGCTGAAGGCCCGAGGCACCAGCCCCAAGCTCCAGCCCTGCCTGAGGCCAGGGCATCAATCAGGTGTAGGAGCAGATCTAGGGTAGGGGGCTGGGCTGGGCTGGGTGAGGGCCATGACTCAGCTGAGAAAAAAGGGGGGCACTAACTCCAGCACCAGGAAGATCTGGAAAGGTAGGAGGAGACCAAACAGTGATGCAAGCCTCAGGCTGGCTCCCTTGAAAGTGGGTCCCACAGGGAGGGGAAGGCATGTGGCTGTTCTAAGCCTGAGTGCCCCCCTTACCCGGCCCTCCAGGCAGGATATGGTCAGCCTGGGCCAGACTGTAGAGCATCCACAGGTGTCACGGAAAGATGTCTGCATCTCACCCTGTAGAAAATGGAGTTTGCGAGAGTGTTAGGCAGATTTGTCAATAGCTGGCTTTTCAGGCGTCCTGAAGAGCTGTCTATGTTGTCCAGGGGTTGGGGGTCTGGATCTTCTCTGAACATTAGGAAAGCCTTCGTCTCTGGGAAGACGATCTCCTGTACGGGCCATGGGTTGCACTTGAAGGGGAGCAAGAACAAACTGAGGCCTTGGGGAGAAGCAGGTTGCTGAGAAGGTAGTAACAAAGCTCATTCCTCCCTCCCATTCACACACCAGGCCGGGTGTCTAAAACAGAGAATGGTCACATAGGGCAGCTCTAAAGGTCAGAATGCTCTGGTTACTATGGTCCAGAATGATAACGGAGTGGCTATGGCCCTTAAGGTAGAAGTAGAGCTTTTGATAGCCTAAGGATAAAGAGTGGCAGAAGAGCTATGAACAGAGGTGTCTCCACCATGTAGCTTTGCAAAGGGTGGTGATAAGGGATGACAAAGATCTCAAGCCCAAGGATACAGCAAGAGGCAATCCTGACATTCAGAACTCCCAGCGCCCGCCTCCTCCTTCCCTCTCCTAGAGAGGCTGGGTGCTGCCAGGTCAGCGTCTCCGGGTGTGACTCATGTCTCAGCCACCCTGCCTGGGACACTGGCAGCCACCCCCGCCCTTGCAGGCCTGCTTGAGACATGACTGCTCACTCCTTTTATTTATTCCCTGTTCCTCAGCCACCTCACCTCAGCCCACCCCATGACTAATGGGCTCCCACCACCCACCCTGGGGCATGCTGAGAGGGCATCACCAGCACTGCAATTATCTGGATCATTCAGGCCCAAAGGCTCTCTCCACCCCCAGCCCCCAGCACCAGCTTTGTTCTGAAATTATCCGCATCACCCCGGTGATTCCGACGCACTGTCTACACATGAGGTGAATCCACAGCCTCTGGTTTTAAAGGCCAGTGCTGGGCTGGCCAGTGATTTCTTCACACCGGCCATGTCACCAACTACTCGTGCCTCAGAAACATGGTCATTTTAGAGCTAACAGGATCCTAGAAATGACTTCAGCCAGTGATCCACACCAGAAGCACCAAGCATCTTTAAACACCCAGACATGTCCAGGGAACATCCCCAGAGATACCCCAGAACTAGCTCTAGATGCATGCGTGTGTGTGTGTGTGTGTGTGTGCACGTGCATGTGTAAAGCACCCCTGTCCTCCTGGTTGGGAACCTTTGCTGTGGTCCACCCCCCTCATCTGACCCACAGGGAGAAGTATCTTGCCCAAGGCTCAGGCTGATTAGTGGCAAAGCCAGGACTGGGTGTGCCTGCCTCCCTTCTCCTGAGCACAGAAGGGCTTAACTCACTGGATAGGTATTCAGGTCTTCTCACCCCCTCAGGCTTGCCCATCATCTATGTTCCTGAGCTCTCCCCTCAGCCTTCTGGTTCTATCATTACTCTAGCATGAAATTTCCTCACCACCTCTCATGTCCTTTTCCTCCTGGAAGCATCTCCATCCATTCCCCATCTCTATCCATCCCCAGTTCCCAGCCTAACTCATCGGGAACTTTTTTTTTTTTAAGACTGAGTCTCACTCTGTCACCCAGGCTGAAGTGCAGTGATGCGATCTCAGCTCACTGCAATCTCTGCCTCCTAGGTTCAAGCGATTCTCCCTGCTTTAGCCTCCCAAGTATCTGGGATTATAGGCATGCACCACCAGGCCTGGCTAATTTTTGTATTTTTAGTAGAGACGGGGGTCTCACCGTGTTGGCCAGGCTGGTCTCCAACTCCTGACCTCAGTTGATCCACCCGCCTTGGCCTCTCAAAGTGCTGGGATTACAGGCGTGAACCACTGTGCCCAGCCCACTAAACCTTTTTTGTCCATGCCTGGGGCAAGTTGCATCTGCTTGACAGTTCAGTTAGCCACAGCACTGTGACACTGACTCTGGGATTTTACAAGTTGTAAGTTTGTCTTTTTCTTTAGGAAGCTCTGGAAGTTCAGGGAGCCTTCCCCATCCTCTTGCCCACAGAGGTGCTAAGTGAATGTGGAGATGTGAGTTGATGTGACATTGTAATGTCCCACACCTAGAGGAAGGATGCTCACCTTTAGATGTTTCCTTTTGGAGCTTTGCAATCTGGGCTCCCTTTACAGATTAAACACTGACATTTTCCATTTGTGTAAACATTCACAAAGAGACAGGCCTCCAGGCAGGCCAGCAAGGACCAGGGACTGGTAAGTGCTAGGGTCTGAAGAAGGAGACAATCCCTGCACTCCATGCTGACCAACACCATTTGGGAGCACTAAGCAGTAATAAACAAGGACAACTGGTGTCACCCAGCAGACTAGGAAACATCAAAGTTGTGATTTTAAAAAAATTAGAGAGCCAACTGGCAGCAAGCTCCTTCCTTCTGCTAGTTTCATCTGTAAGAACACAGGCTGGAGACAAGTGAGGCTGCCAAGCATGGATACCTGGGAGGGTGGATACTGGCTTGCAGGCTCCTGCCAACTCCTGCACACTTGAAAGGGCATGGCCAGTCCAGTGTGCTGCCCAGCTGAGAGGGCAGGCCTAGCCATCTGCCTGCCCTTGAGGGGTGCAGGCATCTCTCTGTTGGTGGCAAAGCAGGGTTCAGCCAAGAAACCAGCCCTGACAAGGACTCTGTCCTCAGAAGTGCTTGTCCAGGAGAGTAGGTGAGGAGGTGGCTGGCCTCTGTGGCAGCTGCCAGCAACTCAGTGGTGTAAGGTGGGCAGCTCCCTGCAGGGAGCTGCAATCCAAAGCAAGGCAGTCATGACTGACAATTCAGGGCAGCCCCAGGTAAATGTGGGTGGGGAGCAGCTGTGTGCTCAGGACCGTATCTCTCTTCCACTCTGTGTAAGTGTTAGGTGAATACAGGGAGTGACTGATCTACCGTTTTTAGGGTGACTGTATTAATTATTGTTCAAACTTGGCAAGGCACAGTGGCTCATGCCTGTAATCCACTGTGGTCACCAGGACTTCACTCACCTGAAAACTTGCCTGTAATTCCTGTAATGCTGCTGTGGTCACCAGGACTTCACTCACCTTAAAACTTGCCCTCTGCCTACAATGTCAGGCTCCTTTCTCCCTCCCTTGCTTCATCTCCTGGCATTCCCTTGCCTCCCCTACCCTCATGCTTATTGTCTTCTCCTCTTCCCCAGTGAATGCCTTCCAGTCCACTACACAAGCCTCTCTGGGGCTCAGTGCTTTTGCTTTTATTGTTCCCTCTACAGTAAAAAGTACCCTTTCCTTGATACCTGGCGACCTCCTAGGCATGCCTCAAGACCCAGCTTAAATGTTACTTTCCTGGTGAAACGCTACCAGACTCCATGAGACAGAATGGGTTCCTCCATCTGTGCACTTGGCCTTGCTGTTTTATGGTGCTTATTGCATTGTTTGGTGACTCTTTGTTTACATGTCTCCTTTTTGTTCTCCTTTAGATAATGAGGTCCTTGAAGATTTATTTCTCTAAATGTACCATGGAACATAGTGTCTAGTACACAGAAGCTGTCAATAAATATTTGCTGAATGAGTGAACGAATGAATGCAAATTCCTTCACCCTGCTACCTCCTGCTCCATAACCCTTAATGCTGCCCTCTTACCTGGAGACAAAATCTGTGGCAGTTCATTCCACATGTTGTCTGTACACACCATAATTACCCCCATGTTTGGCATTATGGAGAAATGCAAAAATGTAAAAGAAAGCGTCTCCACCCTGAGTTCCAAACAGTAAGTAAGGCAAGAACTCAGATGAAACCATGAAGGAGGCAGTGGGGACCACAGTGGCGTTCTGGATGAAGGGAGCCTTGCCTCCAGCAGGGAGAATCCAGGACAGTCTCCTAGGCACCAGGTCATGTTTGAGTCAGCTCTGAAGAGTGGGTGAGTGGGTAGATTTTTTTTTTTTTTTTTTAAGATGGAGTCTTGCTCTTGTTGCCCAGGCTGGAGTGCAGTGGTGCAATCTCAGCTCACTACAACCTCCGCCTCCCGAGTTCGAGCGATTCCCCCTGCCTCAGCCTCCCAAGTAGCTGGGATTACAGGTATGCACCACCACACCCGGCTAATTTTTGTATTTTTAGCAGAGATGGGGTTTCACCATGTTGGCCAAGATGTTCTCGATCTTCTGACCTTGTGATCCACCCACCTCAGCCTCCCAAAGTGCTGGGATTACAGGTGCTCCATGCGCTGGTGGCTCACCACCACGCCCAGCCAAGTGGGTAGATTTTAATAGACATAGGAGTAGGGGCAATGAGGGTACGGAAAAAGGGCTTTACTGGTCCCAAAGGCAAACATGATCAGGATATGTTCAGAATGTGGCTGGAGCAAAGGCCACATGGAGGGGAACAGCAGAAGGTGGAGGTGGACAGGGCTTGTCCAAGGACAGTCAGGGTGTGGCTCTTGTCAGCAGGGTGGGTTCCAAAAGGTCTCACTCAGAGCCAGGCAGCCACACTGCCTCTGAGGAGGCACTGAAAGGGAGAGGCCTGCAAACTCACTCCAGCTGTCACAGCCCATGCAAGGGGTGAAGGAAGCGGAGCAGCGCGGGCCAGTTATGAAAACGGGGAATGTTTTAGATTCCCTGTTTCTCTCTACATTTCCTAAATCCCATATGTAGTAGGGACTTGGTCCAAGGGTGCCCCTTAATCCATCAGCCTCCAGTAAGATAACTTATAGAGCTCCTCCCACCTTCTCTCCCCTCAGTAGGTTGGGGCCTATGAATCTCTCAATCACGGGACAGGTAAATATTTCTTAGGCACCATCTACCTGAAAGATAGCAAGGGAAGAACGGTGGGAGATACGCAAGAACAGAGGCCACAGACCTCTAGTGATTAACCACCTACAGCATGAAACACCCACAGAACCATGCCAGGCCAGGGGTGGCAAGTGTTAGGTGAATACAGGGAGTGACTGATCTACCCTTTTTAGCGTGACTGTATTAATTATTGCTCAAACTTGGCAAGGCACGGTGGCTCATGCCTGTAATCCTACCACTTTGGGAGGCTAAGGTGGCCGTGAGTTCAAGACTAGCCTGGGCACCATAGTGAGACCCCATCTCTACAAAACAAAACACAATATTGCTCAAATTGGAAAAGTGAAAGAGGGAACAATTAATAAATATGCTGGAACATAGGCATGAACAGGGGCTGCACCTGCCATCCAGGATGGCGGTCATCCTATCCATAAGTCTCTTATGATTCCAACATTTCCATCCCCAGACCAGTCTTGGCCCCGAGATCCAGATTCAGATTCAACTGCCTGCTGGGTATTCCATTTAAATGTCTTATAGGCCACTCAGCTTCCATGCATCAAAAACTGAAGTCAGTGCCTCCTTCACTCCCCACTCCCTCACCACTGGCTTCTCCTCTGTATTGCCCATCTGGAGAAACAGCACTGGCCTCTAGTCACGTGTTCCTGGCCAGACCCTGGGAGTTGTCCTGAATCCTCCCCACCTCACCACACCCAGGCAGTCACTCCAAGAGCTACTCATTCTACATCCTTCTGGCCCCTCTCACCTGTTCAGGCCTCCTTGTCTTTGTCCTGGACCATAACTTGTCTTCTCTTCCATCCCTCCAACTGCACCTTGAAAGTCCCTCTTCATCATGGTAGCAGAGAGATCTTTAAAATGCACACAACTGGATGGGCATGGTGGCTCACACCTGTAATCCTAGCACGTTGGGAGGCCGAGGTGGGCAGATCACTTGAGGCCAGGAGCTCAAGACCAGCCTGGCCAACATGCTGAGACCCCATCTCTACACAAAAATTAGCTGGACATGGTTACATTTGCCTGTGATCCCAGCTGCTCGGAAGGCTGAAGCATGAGAATTGCTTGAACCCCCAGAGGCGGAGGTTGCAATAAGCCAAGATCACGCCTCTGCACTCCAGCCTGGGCAACAGAGCGAGACTCTGTCTCAAAATAAAATAAAATAAAATAAAATGCACAAAACTGCTCACGTTACTCCTTTCAGTGGCTCCCTGTATTATTAGTCTGTTCTTGCACTGCTATAAGGAAATACCTGAAACTGGGTAATTTACAAAGAAAAGAGGTTTAATTGGTTCACAGTTCCATAAGCTATACAGGAAACATGGTAGCATCTGCTGGGATTCTGGGGAGGCCTCAGGAAACATACAATCATGGCAGAAGGGGAAGGGGAAGCCAGCAGTTCACATGGCCAGAGCGAGAGGAAGAGAGGGGGGCAGAGAGGTGCCACACACTTTTAAACAACCAGATCTCACAAGAACTCACTATTATAAGAACAGCACCAAGAGGATGGTGCCAACCCCTTTATCAGAACTCTGCCCCCATGATCCATTCACCTCCCACAAGGTCCCACCTCCAACTGGGGATTATAACTCAACATGAGATTTGGTGGAGACACAGATCTAAATGATATCACTCCCCTTACACTTTGTCACTTTTGGGTTGTAGCTGAGACTTTTGGGAATCTCCCCAGTTCCGGGCTCATCTCCACCTTCCCTCCCACATCCTGTTGGCCAGATCTATATCCTCCTTGAAGTTCTGCACTGGCCCCCTCTGAGCCTTTGCTTACACTGCTCTCTGCCTGTGATGTCTGTTTGCTTCTGGTTCTCCTCCAGCTACCCACTGGACCTCAGATAGTGCCCACTGTATGACCCCCCTTGCCCTTTAAGGACTGGCCTTTCTGCCACTCCAGCCATTCATTTATTCAGCACAGTGTTAGGTGATGAGGGGTGACATATATAGAACCACATGGAGACAGCACATGTGGCAAAATGATCCTAGTCAATCCAACTAGGTGAAAGAAATTTGGGTATTGATTGTAATGGTACACCATTCTTGCAATTTTTCTGTGGGTTTTAAGTTTTTCTAAAGAGAAAATCAAGTAAAAAGAATGAATAGATTCCAATTAGAAATAGGATAAAAGATTTGAATAGATATTTCTCAAAGGAAGACATACAGATGGCCAAAAGTTACAGGAAAAATTGCTGGACATCACTAATCATTGGGGAAATTCATATCAAAATCACAGTGAGGTATTATCTCTCACTTGTTAAAACTGCTGCTATCAGAAAACAAGACAGCAAATGATACAAATGTGGAGAAAGGGGAACCCTCCTACGCTGTTGGTGGGAACGTTAATTAGTACAGCCATTATGGAAAACGGTATGGAGGTTTCTCAAAAAATTAAAAATAGAACTACCATATGATCCAGCAATCCCACTACTGGGTATATATCCAGAGGAAAGGAAGTCAGTGTGTCAAAGAGTTACCTGTGCTCCCAAGTTCATTGCAGCTCTACTCGCAATAGCCAAGATATGGAACCAACCTAAGTGTCCATCAATGGATAAATGGATGAAGAAAATGTGATACATATACACAACGAAATATTCTTCAGCCTTAGAAAAGAAAGAAATCCTGTCATTCATGGCAACAAGGATGAACCTAGAGGGCATTATGTTAAGTGAAATAAGCCATGCACAGAAAGACACATATCACATGATCTCACTCAGATTTGGAATCTAAAGAAGTTGATCTCATAGAAGTAGACAGTAGAATAGTGACCACTAGAAGTTTGGGAGGGGATGAGGGAGGCAGGGGCAGGGAAAAGTTGGTCAGTGAGTACAAAGTTACAATTTGAGAGAAGGGACAGGCTCACAGCTAATAACATACTGAATGGGGAAAAACTGAAAGCCTTTCCTCTAAGATCTGGAACATGACAAGGATGCCCACTCTCACCACTGTTATTCAACACAGTACTGGAAGTCCTAGCTAGAGCAATCAGACAAGAGGAAGAAATAAAGGGCACCCAGGCTGGAAAGGAAGAAGTCAAACTATCCTTATTTGCAGATGATAGGATCTTATATTTGGAAAAACCTAAAGACTCTGCCAAAAAACTATTAAAACTTGTGAACAAATTCAGTAAATTTGCAAGATACAAAATCAACATACAAAAATCAGTAGCATTTCTATATGCCAACAACGAACAATCTGAAAAAGAAATGAAAAAAATAATTCCATTAAAATAGCCACAAATAAAATTAAGTAGCTAGGAATTAACCAAAGAAATGAAAAATCTCTACAATGAAAACTATAAAACACTGATGAAAGAAATTGAAAAGAACACCAAAAAAAGTAAAGCTATTTCATGTTCGTGAATTGAAAGAATCAATATTTTTAAAATGTCCACACAACCCAAAGCACTCTACAGATTCAATGCAATCCCTATCAAAATACTGACATTCTTCACAGAAATAGAAAAAAAAAAACCACACAAAAGACCCAGAATAGCCAAAGCTATCTTAAGCAAAAAACAAAAACAAAAACAAACCCAAAAATCCGGGGGAATCACATTACCTGACTTTAAACTATACTACAGAGTTTTGTTAACCAGCATGGTACTGGCATAAAAACAAACATATAGACCAATGAAACAGAATAGAGAACCCAGAAACAAATCCACACACCCACAGTGAACTCATTTTCAACAAAGGTGCCAAGAACATATACTGGGGAAAAGACAGTCTCTTCAATAAATGGTGCTGGGAAAACTGAATGTCTATATGCAGAAGACTGAAACTCAACCCCAATCTCTTGCCATATACAAAAATTAAATCAAAATGAATTAAAGACTTTAAGACCTCAAACTATAAAACTACTACAAGAAAACATTGGGGAAACTCTCCAGGACATTGGTCTGGGCAAAAATTTCTTGAGTAATACCCCACAAGCATAGGCAACCAAATCAAAAATGGACAAATGGGATCACATCAAGTTAAAAAGCTTCTGCATAGTGAAGGAAACAATCAACAAAGTGAAGAGACAACCCACACAATGGGGGAAAATATTTGCAAACGACTCATCTGACAAGTATTAATTACCAGAGTATATAAGGAGCTTAAACAGCTTCATAGGAAAAAAAACTAATAATCTGACTAAAAAAATGGGCAAAAGATTTGAATAGACATTTCTCAAAAGAAGACATACAATGGCAAACAGGCATATGAAAAGGTGCTCCCCATCACTGATCATCAGAGAAATGCAAATCAAAGCTACAGTGAGGCTGGACGCAGTGGCTCACACCTATAAACCCAGCACTTTGGGAGGCTGAGGCAGACAGATCACTTGACAGATCACTTGAGGTCAGGAGTTCAAGACCAACATGGTGAAACCCCATCTCTACTAAAAACACAAAAATTAGCTGGGCGTGGTGGGCACCTATAATCCCAGCTACTTGGGAGGCTGAGGCAGGAGAATCATTGAACCCAGGAGGTGGAGGTTGCAGTGGGCTGAGATTGTGCCACTGCACTCCAGCCTGGGCAACAGAGTAAGACTCTGTCTCAAAACAAAACAAAACAAAAAAACTACAATGAGATATCATCTCACACCAGTTAAAACAGCTTTCATCCAAAAGACAGGCAGTAATACATGCTGGAGAGGAAGTGGAGAAAAGGGAACCCTCATGCACTGTTGGTGGAAATGTAAATTAGTACGACCACTATGGAGAACAGTTTGGAGGTTCTCCCAAAAACTAAAAATAGAGTTACCATAGAATACAGCAATCCCATTGCTGGGCATATACCCAATGAAAAGGAAATCAGTATATCAAAGAGATACCTGCACTCCCATATTTGTTGCTGCACTGTTCACAATAGCCAAGATTTGGAAGCACCCTTTGTGTCCATCAACAGATGAATAGATAAAGAAAATGTGCTACATATACACAGTGGAGTACTATTCAGTCATAAAAAAAGAATTAATCCTGTCATTTGCAACAATATGCATGGAATTGGAGATCATTATGTTAAGTGAAATAAGCCCTCCAAGTACAGGGGAAAAAAAAGCATTGCATGCTGTCACTCATTTGTGGGATCTAAAAATCAAAACAATTGAACTCATGGATATAGAGAAGCGAAGGATGGTTACTAGAGGCTGGGAAGGCTAGTGGTGCGGGTATAGGGGATAGATCAGGATGATTAATGGGTACAGAAAAAAATAGTTAGAATGAATAAGACCTAGTAATTGACAGCAAAACAGTGTGACTATAGTCGATAACAATTTAATTGTACATTTAGAAATAACTAAAAGTATAATTGGATTGTATGTAACACAAAGCATAAATGCTTGAGTTGACGGATACCCCATTTCCCATGATATGATTATAGTGCATTGCATGTCTGTATCAAAATATCTTATGTACCCCACAAATATATACACATATACCCACAAAAATTCAAAATTTAAAAATTTAAACAACTAATTAAATAGAAGAAATAAGTTCTGGCGTTCTATTGCACAGTAGGGTGACTATGGTTAACAATATTGTATTGTATATTTCAAAATAGCTAGAAGGATCTCAAATGTTCGTACCACAAAGAAATGATAAATGCATGAAGTGAAGGATACGCTAATTACCCTGATTTGAATTTTACACAATGTATACATGTATTAGAACATCACATTGTACCCCATAAATATGTACAATTATTATATGTCAATAAAAATAAAATTTTTAAATGTTTAAATGAGTCCTGGCGCAGTGGCTCATGTCTGTAATCTCAGCACTTTGGGAGGCTAAGGCGGGCAGATTAGAGTTCCAGATAAGGTCAGGAGTTTGAGATCAGCCAGGCCAACATGGCGAAACTCCGTCTCTATTAAAAATACAGAAAATTAGCTGGGTGTGGTGGCAGGTGCCTGTAATCCCAGCTACTTGGGAGGCTGAGGCAGGAAAACCTCTTGAACCCGGGAGACAGAGGTTGCAGTGAGCCAAGATCGAGCCACTGCACTCCAGCCTGGGTGACAGAGCAAGACTGTCTCAGGGAAAAAAAAAAAAAAAGTTTAAATAAATAGAATATGAGTCTGCACAGAAATTTATCCAAATGTTAAGTTTATTGTAACTGATTGAGAGACCAGTATCTACTGAAATTCAGGGCCAGGGTTTGCTGTTACAGCTCCACACTTAACAGTAAATTTGCTGTAGTATTTAAATTTATTTATAAATTTAAACACGTATGTATTTTCTTTCCTTTTCCTTTTCTTTTTTAAAAAATTTCCCCCACTTGAAGAGCTGATATACATGTTTAATTTGGGAGAAAAGTTAGGATTAAAAAAAAAACAGATAAGTAGATAAAAGAAATACAAAATGGATTATACTACACACAGTTTTTGTTACTCCACAATGTAGTATAAACACCTTTTCATGTTAATAAATACGTTGGCATTGTAATAGCTGCATTACTTTCCATGGAATAGATCCTGCATGATTTATGTAACTCCAAGATTTTTTCCCCTATATACACAAAAACAAGCTCCAGTTCCCTGATTCTGGCACCTTCCATGAGTCTAGCCCAAAGAGAAAAGTCAACGCCAATGCTGGCTTTTTGTCGAGAAAGGTGACACGTTGTTATTTGGGCTTCAAAGGAAAAAAATCAAAACTGACAGGTTAGAATTAATTGGGAAAAGCATCTCATCTCAAATGCCATGAGCATTTCAATAGATGGGGCCCAATCCGCTCAGCAGTGCTGCCCTAGGAGGCCAACAGAGTTTCAGGCCACTCCTGGGCCAGTGGCAAGATGGAGAGGAGCTAAAAATAGACCCAGAACTGAGCATTGAGACTTTCCTGAATTCATAGGCATAAATACTGCCCTAGAAGGACTTGCCTCTCCAGTGGTTTCCAACCATGGCACGTCACACTGCCTAAAATTCTCAAGGATTATGATTTTGTAAAAGGCCTCTGTCGGGAAGTAGGCAGCTCTCCTGGGAGGAGGGCAGAGTGACCCTTCCATCAGGACAGAGTGGAGACAGCTGCAGCTTTGGAGTCACATGGACTGGGGCGGTTCCAGCTCTGCCCATCACCAGCTGTGTGACCTTGGGTCAACTCCTCAACCTCTCTGAGCTGCTGTGTTTTCATCTGTAAGAAGGAGATAACAGGCCACTTCACAGAGTTATTGTGAGGATAAAATGGAATGCTGCCTGGAGCAAGGTATAGGAGGTGAACAAATGGGGCGTGTTACTATTACTGAGGACCTGAATTTGTTTCTCAGATTAGCCAGGTGTGGTTTTGGGAGAGCTGAGTTTTCATGGGGTTGGTGGTGTGCATGAGAGCTGTGCAGCAGAGCCCCCAAGCATGACGCATGGAAAAGGAGGACAGGTCTGCACATCCAGGACCAACCAGGGCATTTAGGGTAGGATGCAGATGTGCTGGAATGTATCAGGATACCTCATTCATTGCCATAGCCTCAGCATTCACAGATGTAACATTCATAGAGTCAGATATTCTCTAGTCAACTCTGAAGGTTTGTGAACCTTTTATTTAAAGGTTTGTGACCTTTAATAATAACCTGCTGTTTTGCTGAGACATTAATCTGAAGCACATTAACTTTGAGTAAGACAGTGCATCTTATAGATTTCCCAGGGTTGGCCCTTAATGTGGCTTTGCAGAAGACATATTGAAAGCCTGGATTAGGGTCCAGGTCTATTAACCACCCTGACCCCAGAGGCCTGATCTCTGCCCAAGATCCTAGTGGGGCTCGACACACAGGTACCCTCCTTGTCCTGATGGTGACTAGGTTCCATTGAGGGCTTTTCAGGACTGGAGTGACTGATGAACCTCCAGGATGTGTTGGACCATTAACTGGCTGTGCACAGACGACATAAATCCTGTTTAAATGGGTGCTGCGGAGTGAAGCTGCTTTCAACTCTGTATTAGTTTTCTAGGGCTGCTGTAACAAAGCACCACAACTGGGTGGCTTAGAACAACAAAAATATATCATCTCCCAGTTCTGGAGGCTAGAAATCTGAAGTCACGGTGTTGACAGGGCCACGCTCCCTCAGAAACCTGTAGGGGAGAATCCTTCTTTGCCTCTCTGGCTTCTGGTGCCTTTGGCATTCCTTGGCTTACAGAGAGATGTGTTGCTGCCATCTCTGCCTCCACTGTCAAATGGCTGGCTTTAGCCTGCATGACTCTGACCTCTTCTTTTATTTTGCTTTATTTATTTATTTATTTTTTGAGACAGAGTCTTGCTCTGTTGCCCAGGCTGGAGTGCAATGGCACGATCTTGGCTCACTGCAACCTCCGCCCCCCAGGTTCAAGCGATTCTCCTGCCTCAGCTTCCTGAGTAGTTGGGATTACAGGCATGCACCACCATGCCCGGTTAATTTTTGTATTTTTAGTAGAGATGGGGTTTCGGCATGGCAGCCAGGCTGGTCTCAAACTCCTGACCTCAGGTGATCCACCCACCTTGGCCTCCCAAAGTTCTGGGATTACAGCTATGAGCCATCATGCCCAGCCTGACCTCTTCTTTTAAAAATACCAGTCACATTAGGCTGGGCACAGTAGCTCACATCTGTAATCCCAGCACTTTGGGAGGCCAAGGTGCAGGACTGCTTGAGCCAGGAATTTGAGACCAGCCTGGACAACATAGCAAGACCCCATCTCTAAAAAATATTGTTTTAAAATTAGCCATTCATCATGGTATGTCACAATAGTCCCAGCTACTCATGAGGCTGAGATGGGAGGATCCCTTGAGCCCAGGAGTTCAAGGCTGCGGTGAGCTATGATCACACTACTACACTCCAGCCTGGGTGACACGGTGAGACCATGCCAAAAAAAAAAAAAAAAAAAAAAAAAAATAGATACCACTCACATTAAATTAGGGACCCTTCCTCCAATGTGACTTCATCTTAACTAATTATATCCATGACAATGCTATTTCCAAGTGAGGTCACATTCTGAGGTACCAGGGGTTAGGACTTCAACATACCTTTTTGGAGGGAGATACAACTGAATCCATAGAAGCCTCTGAACTCATTTTGAGACAAGCATTCTCTCTTCAGTGCCTGGGCTAAGATGAGAGAAACATCAGGCATTCTCTCCACAGCCACAGGGAGAACTCCTAAGAGAGACCTGGGCCCACCTCTTGTCTATGCCCTCCAGGTTCAAGCGATTCTCCTGCCTCAGCCTACTGAGTAGCTGGGATTACAGGCATGCACCACCATGCCCGGGTAATTTTTGTATTTTTAGTGGAGATGGGGTTTCGGCATGGTGGCCAAGCTGGTCTCAAACTCCTGACCTCAGGTGATCCACCCACCTTGGCCTCCCAAAGTGCTGGGATTACAGCCACGAGCCATCACACCCTCCTCCATGAACACCCCTCCTGGCTCAGATTGCTACAGCTCAGGCTATTTGGCCAGAGGAATGGCTTGAAGGGGACACAGCCCTACCTTCTTGCCCCATTTTGGGACTTCGGCTAGCTCTGGTGGTCTGCCAGGAGGACAGGCAGGCAAGGACTTCCTGATCCAATTGCTCAGGTACGTTAGAAAGGGAAAAGTGATGACAAAGCTCTTTGCGCATTTCTTAATACATTTTAAAGTCCTTAACAAAACAAACCTCAGGGCCTGAATAAATTGGCTCCCAGATGCTGGCCAAGGAACAAACCAGTTGGACAGTGTGGGGAGTCGGAGAGAGGACAGGCCAGGAGCAGGGTGAGTAAAGAGACTGCCCCTCACCTGGCACCAGGCAGCTTCTTACTGAGATGCCTCTGCTGCTGATCTAGAACCTGGAGCTCTTGGCGCCCCCAGGCAGGGCAGGCGGGAGGGGCTCCTCTGCGAGAGCACTCCCTCCTCACCCAGCTGGTGCCTCCCTTCCCTTCCCCAGAAGGGACACCGGGACACAGGCCTGTCAGCAAATTTTCCCTGGCACAGCTTGGGCCTCAGGCAATTTGGCACCCCCTGAGATAGAGAAGGACAAGCACCGAAGCCTAGCCCCAACTCTCCCACCCGCTCAGGAAGAGAGCCAGTCTTAGAAGTCACCTCCAGGGAGGCCATCGGCTCCAAGGCCAAAGAATGTGGCCTGTTGGGGGTAGAATTGAGGGGGGCTTTGCCTAACCCTCCCATCAGAGGTATTTGGGAGGCAGTGGGTCACTCCCTCCTGGTGGAGGTGGCCTCCCACAGCTTTTCCCCATCACTCGTCTCCCCAGCACAGCCCTTGCTTTCCCTCTGCCACTGGACACCCAGTGCGGATGCTGAGCAGACAGCTCAGTATTGAGTCTGCCGGCAGGGCTGCCAATGTAAACTCAGGACTTGGGGATAAGATTTATAGACCAAGAGGAGGGGTTGGCCTTAGACAGAAACTAGAGACTGGGGTGAGGTGCAGTGGGCACTGGTGGTATTGGTGAGAGATTGGAGAAGGAGTCTCCTCTAATGCTTTCTATGTTCTCCACGAAGAACAAGGCGCCTGCAAAGGGCTCGAATGGAGAGGGAAAGTGGATGTGGGGGCTGAGTGGGAAGCTGTGCAGGAATTTCCTGAGGAGGCATGCAAGGCAAAAACTGCCCCATGGTGTTGCCTGCACATTTGAGGTTTAGGGTAATAAACATTAAGTGAATTGGCCCAAATATAAGATTCTCTCCAGCAATGTTTGGCCTCTCAGGCACAGAATGGAGGAGACAAAGGCTTGTCAGAGTGGGAGGGAGGCAAACAAGTTGAGGGTGTTTGCAGCAAAGTTATAACAAAGACGGACCGTGAACTCTAAGCCAGGGGTATGGTAGGGTCAGTATGATGTGACCCTTTGCTTGGGCCTTTGACAAGACTTCCGTGACAGCCAAGGATTGTCTGCCCTATCCGGGTGCAATAAGCCAGCCCTCCCCCTCGGCACTGTCAAACCCACACTGCTTGCCCCGCTCTCAAGTGGGGAGGGCACAAGCAAAATCAGGCAACCACTTGTCTTGATCAGATGGAAGACTTTTACAAGTAATTTGTGATTAATAAAAAAAAAAAACTGAAGCTTGGGAATCATTTTCTTTGACTGAGTCTGTTGAAGGTTATCTCTGTCGTGTTACTTTGTCTGACTTATGTCCAGCTAAGCTGTCTTGAATGGAGAAGAAATGACAAGTTATGGCCGGCACAAGAGTATTGTGCAAAATCTGCAGTGCTGCTTTTTATGGAGAGTCCCTAGTGAGCAATGCCTAAGGAGCTCTAGAAATTTTTGTCCACATGAATGACAGTGCTGTAGGGGTCTTTGTGCCCAGTAAATGGCTCACACCTGCCGCCCTATCTAACGAGCTTTGTGGTACACAGATTCTCAGGGCTACACAAATTCTTATTCAGAGGTTGCCATGGAGACTCCTGGCCACCCACCACCCTCTCTTTTACTCTTCTTCCAAAGTAGCAGGTGTAGCCTACCAGGCTGCCCAGCTGCTGGGTGCTTCCTAGCCTCCTTGTGTGGAGCCCCGTGACTATGTTTTAAGAAACAGTGAAGTGGTAGAAGCGATGTGTGCCACTTCCAGGCCGATGTCTTAAGGCACAGTGTGTTTCCTCTACATTCTCTTTCCATTTCCCACAAAGCTGGAGCACAGAGGGGCCTGCAACCTGGCTTCAACCTGGGACAAAGCTGAAGGGATAAAGAACAAGATGGAAAAAACTTGGGTCCCTCAATGATCAAGGGCAGCAAAGCTACCTGCCAACCAGTAATGCTCACTTTGACTGTATCTTAGATCAGTTGACTAGGAACAGACTCCCCAAGACGTTTGCTGGGGAAAGCTCTCAGGAGCAGCACCTGTAAGTGGCAGGGCAGGAGAAACTGAACCACAGTGAAGTTGGGCAAGAGCCCTGCACTGATCCAGTGGGGAGCTCTAGACCTGGGATGGCCCTTCCAAGATGTCCTAGACTGAGGCAAGGGGATGGAAACTTTTTACGCCATACCTACTAGTCCTTTTTGGATAAAGGCTGCTCCCAAAAGGGGCACAACTTGGGTGAGGCAGCCCCCTTTTTCCAAGGGTAATTCCCAGAGAGGGACTAAGCTAAGAGCCCTCAACAACCAATGCACCCAGCAGCTGGGGAAATGGATGAAGAAAGGGTCTGGGTGGTGCACCACAACATCCACTGCAGACTGTCACCTAAGGGAGAAACTTTGATCTTCTTTAAGCCACTGATTTATTGTAGGGTCTCTTTATTACAGCAGCTTCCCCCACTCCCATCTACTAAATCTCTCTGCTGGTTACCGGTACATATCTTGACCTCAACAGAGAGAAACTCCTTGAGATGGGCACTAACTCAGGTGGTTTGCAAAGTGTGGTCCCCAGATCAGCAGGGTTAGCATCGCCTGGGAAATTGTGTAAATTGCAAATTTGACCCTTCCCTTTGGACCTACTGAGTCAGAAATTCTGGGGATGGGGCCCAGCAATGTGTGTGTCCACAAGCTCCCTGACAACACCCAAGATTGAGAACCACTGCTCTAGGTTTTCTCCTTTCTAGACTCAGAGCACCACCCACTGTGCAGGGCACATGGTGGCCTTGAGGGTGGTTTGGAACAGCCTCTCCTTGAAGCCCTGGAGCTGTGCATTAGGAGGCTCACAGCCTGATGATGTTTCATCTGCTGTTTGGATCCCATTCTTCCCTTCTGATACTATCAGCACCCTCCTCTCCTCTGCCTTAGAGGAGTGTAGGCCCATGAGATCCTCACTGCTTTGGGGCCAAGCAGACCTGGCTTCCAGTCCCAGCTGTGTCTACTCCTGGCTGACTGATCTTAGATAATTTGCTTGTCTGTGCCTCAGTTTCCTCGTTTATACAATAAGGATAAGCCCAACTCTACATAGTTATTGTGAGACCAACATGAGAAAATATACTTTAGTGTCTAATCCTGCCCGGCCCCCAGCAGCACTCTATTATCGTAGCTAACTCTGTCCTTGAATATCCTTCAGAGCTCACCTGGTTATTCCAATAAAAACTTCCAAGAATAGGTCTGGGACTCATTCACACTGCAAGGTAAATCACCAGAAACTTAAAGTACTGTGACCCTCCCAGGGGAATTTGCATTTTAAACACAGCCCAAGGATCAGATTAGAACTATTTTTTTTTTTAAGTTTGGTGGTGGGGAGAGGAGGCTTCCTTCCCAGCCCCTGAAATCACACCGCACATTGGGCTCTTTCCCAGTCTGGACTCAAGGCCTTTGACCTTGAGAAGGTCTCATTCTAAAGTGCCTCTTTCAACAGAAAGCTGAGCACACCACCTGGGTTTCAGCTGGTGGTGTTTACAGCTGTCAGATGAGCCCTGGGAGGCTGGGTGGCTCCCCATTTTTATAGGGGTGGAGGAGATGACACTTCTCTATATTTGTTTATTTCATCCGAAAGTGGAAAGTAATCCCTGAGACGTTTCACAGCCCAGATCTCAGGGTTCTCCAAGTCCAGCCTGACTCAGACAGAGAAAGGGAAGAATTTTAAGGACACCGGGGCAATCCTCCTGCCCCAAAAGATTATCCCTAACACGCTAGTTGAGGGCTGATGGTCCTCAACTTGGGACCAATGCCTTCCATTCTGCATTGGGAGTGCAGACAACCACAGGAGAAGGGTCAAGTAACTTCCACTGACATCAAAGATGGAAGTTACTGGCTGACAGCAGGCCTTTCCTGAGAGTGGGTTCTGGTAGGTGGGAGCTCTGGGCAGCTGAAGAGAGAGAGTGCCCAGCTCAAACCAGCCACAAATTTGAGTTCACTGATCGTATCTCAGCACCCAGTGCTATGTTGGCATTTCATCCCAATTTTCACTTTTCTATGAGGTCTTCGTTAATTCCATAAGCCAGCTCTCTATATTCCGTGTTAGTGGCCAGTTACAGGAGGGATCCATCATACCCACCCATATGGAATTCCCATACCCACAGACAGTCCACCCTCAATAGCACTGCTGTGAGATGCTGTGTGCCTGAGAGGCTTGAGGGATGCATTAAGCGGGTGAAGCTATAAAGCCTGTCCCGAGGGAAGCCCAGGGGTCAACTGAGAATAGTCAATTCTGTCTTTAAGATCCTGCAGAGGACTCAGAACCTGATCTGTTCAATGTTCCAAATTGAGGAACCTGAAGCCTTGTGCTGAGCCAGTGCCACTTACGATCTTCTATATATGGACAGAAAGTTTTATTTTGTCCAGGAGGAACCTCCTCCTTTTGGGTTCAAGTGACTCTCATGCCTCAGCCTCCCAAGTAGCTGGGATCACAGGCATGTGCCACCATGCCCGGCTAATTTTTGTATTTTTAGTAGAGACAGGGTTTCGCCATGTTGGCCAGGATGGTCTCAAACTCCTGGCCTCAAGCAATCTATCCAGCTTGGCCTCCCAAAGTGCTGGGATTACAGCTGTGAGCCACCACGCCCAGCCCAGACAGAGAGTTTTAGAACCCAGCAGGCTCTTTCTCATGCCATCTCATCTGGTCCACCTCCAGCCTGTGAGGATAGGTAGGCAGGCTTAGAGAGGCTAAGGGATTTGCCCCAGTTACATAGCTAGTAAGAGGGGAGTTGGGGCCTGTCCCCAGGTCTTGCATTTCCAAATCTGGTTCATTTTCCATTGCTCTAGGAGACAGCTGTAGCAACAAATCCCAGAGTCCATCTGAAGGGTCCCTTGGCCTCCACCAGAGAAGAAAAAAGAGAGAGCAGCTTGGCCAAGTATGACCCTGAAATCCAATGGAAAGTCGCTGTATTTCTCTGGCGTTGGCAGTCCTTCTCCTTAGGGCTGCCCAGACATGTATGTTGAGGTTGTACAATGGCTTTCTCTTATGGTTTGGGACCATTCATTATTTTTCCAAGGAGACAGAGGCCAGGAATTACATGACCAATTTTCTCAAAGAAGGTACTTTGTATATTACATTATCTCCATTAAAGATTCTGAGATGGACCAGGAGAAGAAAGCCTTGATCTAGAAGAGAAATAGGCAGCATCTAGCCATGGAGGTCACAGCCACAGACCTGGGCGCTTAAAGAGGCTGGAGCCTGACCACCTCTAGAAATGCCCACTGGATATTTCTGTCAGATCATGTGAGCGCCATGGCCTGTCCAGTCCTCCTGGCAAGGGCTGGGAGGTGTGGTTTGCAAATTAAACAGCCAAGCACAAGTGATCCTTGAATGTTCCTTCCCCACTAAGTGTCTCTTCAGACCAGTCACGTCACCATTGCATTGAGGAAACTGAGGCAGCTTGGCAGGCTCATCTCCCTGTGATGTCAGAACTGGAGGTGGCAGACTCCTTAGGAGACCACTTTTTAGAATAAAGGATGTCTTCTGTGTCTAGAAATGGCTCCCCCTCCTTCCCTGCCCTCTGTGAGGCCTCACTTCCTTCCTCAAAGCCACACTGTGATGGTGGAGGGGTCTATCCTCACCTTACTGTGAGGTTTTGGCAGTAAGAGAAAAACTTCTAGGTTTGGTATAGAGTGAAAAATTTTATAGTGGAAAATTCTATTCCATGGCACCGTCTTACCTAATACATTAAACACCCTGGCTTTAACAGCTGGGGCATGTGCTCTTTAGCTACTTCATGCCCACCTTCCGTCCTTCCACCCACTCACCCTTAGAAAAAAGATCTTGCCTATTGTTTTCTCAGAGAAGCTAGTTCACCATACCCAAAATGCTATAGTCTTAGTATCCCAATAAAGATCTTTAAATGTATTTTGGTAGCTGTTATTTAAACAATATGTTCAGTGGATAAAGACTTCCTTATTTTGCGTGCATATGGGACCATGTGTAAAAACAAAATGATTGATTTACACTCTATGTTGGATCAAAACAAGTTATGACAAAATGATGGCATGATTTAGTGGAGAGCCACTGGTCCATCCCTTCAGTGGGAAGAGACCAGAAAGATTTGAGAGATGGACACACAGGGTCAGGCCAGCTCTCAGTTATAGCAGGGCACCAAGCCGATCTCAGGTTCACATTTTCTGTCACTTAATGTTTCCTGAAAGACTGAGATGTCGGGTTCCCTCTTCTCTGCCTTCTGTGATCACATGAGGGAATATAATTCACCCTGACTTTTTTTTTTTTTTTTTTTTTTTTTTTTGTAGAATCAAGCTCTCACTCTGTCATCCAGGCTAGAGTACAATGGTATGATCATAGCTCTCCGCAGCCTCAGACTCCTGAGATCAAGCAATTCTCTCATCTTAGCCTTCAGGCGCATACCACCTGGCTAATTTTTAAAACTTTTTCATAGAGACTGGGTCTTCCTATGTTGCGCATAGCAAGGTCGTGAACTCCTGGCCTCAAGTGATCTCTTGCCTCCGCCTCCCAAAGAGCTGGAATTACAGATGTGAACCACTACAGCTGGGCCTGACTTCTGAACCATCAGTATTTTTTTTTTTTTTTTTTTTTTGAGATGGAGTCTCACTCTCTTCCAGGCTGGAGTGCAGTGGCGCGATCTCAGCTCACTGCAACCTCCACCTTCTGGGTTCAAGCTATTCTCCTGCCTTAGCCCCCTGAGTAGCTGGGACTACAGGTGCCCACCACCATGCCTGGCTAATTTTTGTAATTTTAGTAGAGACGGGGTTCCGCCATGTTGGCCAGGCTGGTCTGGAACTCCTGACCTCAAGTGATCTGCCTTCCTCGGCCTCCCAAAGTGCTGGGATTACAAGCATGAGCCACCATGCTGGGCCTAGTATTTTGTTTTACTATCCTGTAGCAGACACTGGTGATGCTTCCCATAAGCCCTAAACCTACCCTTGAGTATTTCTGAGCATCTCTTCCTCAACTTCTATATGCCTTTATTATGAACACCCCATACCAGTGACTATCTTAAGAAGATAACCTTTCAGTTACTGCAGATCCTTTTCTCAGCCGAAAGCACCTGGGTGTTTGTATTCACCCCCCACCACCCTCCACCCCAGGGTAGGTCATAGCCAACGACAGACCAGTACAAAATTGTGACAGATTACAATTTCTCAAAATGGCCACATCTTGGTCCCACGTGTTCTTCTAGAACACTGCTGCTTCCCAACCAAAAGGCAGAGTCTGTTTTCCCTCCTTTTGAAATTGGGTGGGCCTTCGTGACTACTTCTGTGCAGAATGTGCTGGAAGCCATGCTGTGTAGTTCATGACTCTAGGCCATAACAGGATATATTGCTTATACCTGCCTCTCTCAGGACGCATGCCCTTGGAACCCAGCCACCATGGTGTGAGGAAGCCCAGGCCACATGGGGAAGGTATGTATAGATTTGCTGGCCAAGGGCCCCAGCTAAGGCTCCAGTCCACAGCCAGGACCAGCTGCCAGACCGGTGAGTGATTGCGCCTCCAGAGGACCCAGGCCCCTGCCTTCAAGCTGCTCCAGTTAGTATGGTGTGGGGCAGAGATAAGCTATCCCGACCAAGTCCCCGCCAAATTGAAGACCCATGAGAAAAATTAGTTGTTTTGAGCTACTATGTTTGGGGATGGTTTATTGCTCAGCAATTAATACTTGACATAGACTTAGATACCTGGAAGTGGGATACCACCATAATGAAACCCAAAGAATGCAACTTGGGACTAGGTGGCAATGGAGGCTGGAAGCACCTTGATGAAGGGGTTAATGAAAACCTAAAGAGACTCAAGGGGAATGTCAGGGGAAGCCGATGGCCCTGGAGGACCGCTACAATAATGCCTGCCCCCTAAGAAGAAGTGGGGCTTTATTTCTCTTCCCCTTGAAATTGGGCAGGCCTCAATTTTGCTACGTAAAGAGAGCAAAATTAATGCTGTTATTGTTTTAAGCACTGTAGGGGAGGGGTAGGAAAAGACCATCTCATGAGGCTAACTTATTAATTACTCTTAACAAGCACTTTAAGAACACCAAATAGACATGGATTATTCCTAAACTTAATTTTTAAAAAACTAGTAATATTATTATTTTGATTTGCATTTTTATATCCATAATTAATTTTTTTTTATTTTGTTTTGAGATGGAGTCTTGCTCTGTCACCCAGGCTGGAGTGCAGTGGCTCAGTCTCAGCCCACTGCAACCTCTACCTCCTGGGTTCAGGCAATTCTCCTGCCTCAGCCTCCTGAGTAGCTGGGATTACAGGAACATGCCACCATGCCCGGCTAATTTTTGTATTTTTAGTTGAGACAGGGGTTTCACCGTGTTGGCCAGGCTAGTCTTGAACTCCTGGCCGCAAGTGATCCACCTGTCTTGGCCTTCCAAAGGGCTGGGATTACAGGCGTGAGCCACCAAGCCTGGCCTATATCCACAATTAAGTGTAAACTTCCTCTGGGTTAAAGACTCTAAGTCACTAAGAAAAAAAAATATTTTTACCATTGCAAGAAATTGGGATTAACATTCCAAGGAAATTGGATGACCCTCTTGTTAGGCTGGGTTGCTCATAGACCGTATTTTTGGCTGGGTCATGAGATCTGGAGCTATAGACACCCAGGAAAATTTTTCTCATGACAACAACAAATAACTTGAGCCCGATTATGTAGAAGTTGTGCCTAAACTTTGTGATTCCCAGTTCAAACCCTCCAAATGGGGTGGTCTCACAGCCTGTGCTCTGGGTTATATCTTCCTTACTTTCTATATCTTCCCCAATTATCAAGCCTGATTTGAGTTTACAAAACCAGCCCCTCACCAGCAACCCAGATCCTTCCCCTCTGCATTAAAAGTCCTCTATTGACTGCTTAATACTATTCTGAATTCTTTTTATGCTCTTCCAATCTGTCGGGGCCATACCTCTTGAATATATTTAAATCCAACTGGATTCTGAACATCCTTCCCTGTCTGCATGGCTCCCATTGAGGTTACTTCAATGACAGATGGAAGGCACAAAGATGATCACTGTAGCATCATTTGTAACAGCCTAACAATTTGAAACAAATAAAATGGCCAGGAAAGAAACTGTTGGATCTCAGATCACATTCAGGGTAAGGTGGCAAGAGGGGAAATACAAGGTGGCCTTGGTGCCAGGCACCTGTAGTCCCAACTACTCAGGAAGCTGAGGCAGGAGGAGCTTGAGCCCAGGAATTCAAGGCTGGAGTGAGCTATAATGGTGCCAGTGCACTCCAGCCTGGATAATAGAGCAAGACCCACCCCCCCCAAAAAAAGAAAGGAAATACATCAGTCACTTATGTAGGCCTATGAAAGCCTAAGGAACAAGCCAGGGGGCATGAGACCCCAAGCCAATGCTGTACTTGGGATCTGTACATGCACACCATCCCTTATACCCACTGCTGACCACAGTGAAGCAAAGTCTGAAAGCTGCCTGGAAGGGGTGAACAGTCTGCACGTTGCATGTGCACAGAGGCATGTAAGACACAGATGAAAAATCTACCCATATTCATGCACAGAATTTGAGATGCAGAGACCCAGCAACTAAAATGGGCCTGCAAGCTGTGCCTCCCGCAAAGGGAAAGGCCTGATCAACTCATTCATACGAGGGGTGGTGTGACTATGGAATGTCTATCTAGAAAGGATTTAGGGAGGGCAATTGGTTGGAAGAAGGACGATGGCAGATTTGGGTGGAAACAGTGCTAGCATTATAAAGTGCAGTGTTTTTATTCTGAAATGGCGGCCGGGCGCTGTGGCTCATGCCTGTAATCCCAGCACTTTGGGAGGCTGAGGCAGGTGGATCACGAGGTCAGGAGTTCAAGACCAGCCTGGCCAAGATGGTGAAACCCCATCTCTACTAAAAACTACAAAAATTAGCCAGGCACGGTGGCAGGTGCCTGTGATCCCAGCTACCTGGGAGGCTGAGGCAGGAGAATCGCTTGAACACGGGCAGCGGAGGTTGCAGTGAGGCGAGATTGTGCCACTGTACTACAGCCTGGGCAACAGATTGAGACTCTCTCTCAAAAAAAGAAAAAAAAAAAAAAAGAAATGGAGCTGGTAGCTAACCATCCTCCCAGCCATCCCTTGGCACTGCCTCTACCAAACACTAAAAAAGCATAGAGAGGGTAGTGCCTTGCTCCACCAAAGAGACTCTCTAATGGTAAAGGCAGGGACAGAAAATTGGACTTGATAGAGGGGGGTCCCTTGAGACCAGAAAGTAATGTTCAAATCTCTTACAACAAAATATGTTCTCTGGCTTAGTGAAATAGACAGGCTGGCAAGAGTGGCTGGGAATTTCTTTCCAGGTAAGAAACCTGAAAGGGAAAATTACCACTGGGCAGGCAGGACTTTCTAGAATGCCCAAGGGCTTATCCCCTGTTCCACCAACTGCTGAGTCAGCAGAGGACCTTGTGTTTATTTAATTCTGTATCTCGCCAGCTGTGTCTGTATTAACACTAGCCCCAGACTTAGAATTAATCAGCCTTCACATTTATAGGTGATGCTTTTTGCTGAGAAGTGCAGAGCAAAGGAGAGAACAGAAGGAAAATTCAAGCTTCTGTGGAGGGATTCTTCTAGCTGGAAAACCCCAATTCAGGGTGGTCCAACCTCAGAGGGAGTACAAGCCCCAAGTCCCGCAGGACAGGCATGGGGGAAGTACTCAAGTTCAAATGCTGATGTTCTGACCTGGAGACGGGCGAGCAGGGGCTGGAATTCAGCTGGAGTAGTGGAGGCGGTCGGAGTCCTGCCTGCTGGGCCCTCTCCGCTGAAGCAGGCCAGATGCCCTGCCAGTGCAGGCAGTTCAGCCAGCGCTAGTGAGAGCCCACACATGCCCAGCTCTGTGTCAGGGGCTGTGTGTTTCATGTGGGAGTAGGGTCTGGAAGAAAAGCAAGAAGACAGATAGACCTCATGAAAGAGAGGCAATTCAAGGCTAGGGGTCAAACTTAAAGCACTGGGGCAGGCAGTGGGATGCATTTTCTTCACCAATAGGCATCAGAAAACCTAGATTCCAGGCTGAGCAACATCACAGCTGAGGTCTCTATAACAAAGGAGAGATCAGCAAGAGAAAAGGTTCATTCCATTTTGATACAGCCACTTGACACATAATTTTACACTACAACCCAGATGAGCTATCTCAAGTGCAGCATTAAAATGAAAGGGCCCAGTGAAAAAGCCTAGAAACACAAGGCCACATATCACATGATTTCACTTCTTTGAGATGTCCAGAATGGGCACATACACAGAGACACAGGCAGATTCATGGTTATGAGGGGCTGGGGGAGGAGGTAACAGGGAGGGACTGCTTAATGGGTACAACGTTTCCTTTCGGAGCGATGAAAATGTTTTGGAATTAGAGAGTGAGGATGTTGTACGACATTGGGAGTATACTTATTGCCACCAAATTATTCACTTAAAAAGGTTAAAATAGTAAATTTTATGTAGTGTTTTTCTATAATTTTTTTTTAAAATGGAAAGACCCACTTTCCATGTTTGGTTGCCATTTGCTCCCGTGTGTCCTTGAAGGGAGCAACCTCTCTGTGCTTCAGTTCTCTACCCCTGCAGCTCGAGGCTCTCAGCCCTGCCTGTCCTCCAGGGCCATGGGAGGTCATGTGAGAGCAGGAAGGGGGTGGGCATGGGCTCAAAGCCCACCCACAACACTCACTCGTTGTAGGACGTGAGCAAGTTACCTGGGCTCTCTGAATCCCCATGTTGGCATCTACAAACAGAGTTTCTGGGAGTCCAGACTTTTGCTGTTTGAGTTAGAACAACTCTTATGAGGAACCAACATGTATAAACCAAGCAAAAAAAGTACAAGTGTGTGTGTGTATGTGTCGTGTCTAGCATAGCCTCACTAAAAGGGAGCTAATAGAACTGATAAATAGAACTAATAACTAATAAAGAACTAATAGAACTAATAAAAGTGAAAGCAAGTTCTAAAATAAAACCTCTGATTAACCCTAAGGAACAGAAGATGGTGAAGTCGGCCATAATTGTTGGTAACACTTCATAGAAAACTAGGATTCGCACTGACCTTTAAGGAGAGGTGAGATTTGGGCAGGTGGGTGTGGGGAGGGACAGGACAGGGCATACATGAGAAATGCTTAGAGGTAGGAGCATGCTGGGGCCTGCAAGAAAACTGGGCTGGCTGGAGCAGAGTATTTGGGACACATAGGGAAGGACCAGGTGTTGGGCTTTCTTGAACATGAGGCCAAGAGTTTAGAACTCATCCTGAGGGCACAGAGGAGTCATGGATGGTTCTTTTTTTTTTTTTTTTTCTTTCTGAGATGGAGTCTTACTCTGTTACCCAGGCTGGAGTGTAATGGTGCAATCTCAGCTCACTGCAACCTCCACCTCCCAGGTTCATGCAATTCTCCTACCTCAGGCTCCCAAGTAGCTGGGATTACAGGGGCCTGCCACCATGCCTGGTTAATTTTTTTGTATTTTTAGTAGAGGCAGGGTTTCACCATGTTGGTCAGGCTCGTTTCCAACTCCTAACCTCAAGTGATCCACCTGCCTCAAACTCCCAAAGTGCTAGGATTACAGGCGTGAGCCGCTGTCCCCAGCCATGGATGGTTCCTGAACAGGGAAGCAAGATGATGGTTATTGTAACAGAAGAGAATGAATCTGGCCCATACTGTGCAGCAATGCTTAAAGATAAGAGTCTAGAGGCAAGGAGATGAGCCCGGCATCTATGGCTTTAACCCGGCATGAGATAACGGGGCATGGGGGAGGCGAGTAGACCAATCTTAGAAACACCCCGTGGAAGATTCACAGAAGTTCTTCTGGGCTCCAGATTCACCCTGCCACCACTAATTCTTGGCTTTTGGCATCAACAACATTGGTCTAGCTATTTCTCATCTGTGGGTGTGTTCCTGGAAAAAGTTATAGTAGTAGCCAAGAAAATGATTCAGGGGACACAAGCAGAGCTGCATTGACAAGCCCATGTCAGGAAGCACAATGCTGTGTGGGAGGAAGGAGCTGGCTCTCTGCAAGATTGGCTTGATGGGGTTCAGGGCATGCTACCCCCAAATATGGTATCTTGGCATTTGCAAAACAGTGGAAGTAGGAAGATCATTTTCACCTTCCCCTCTTCTCCCCTGAAGCAGGCCATCTGATCTAGGAAAGATTTTTCTGCCCTCCCCTACAGCGGATCAGAAGACCCTTGTGTGAGAGGTAAGGAACATTCTCATCTCTGAAGACAAAGGGTCACAGAGGGGATCCAAACAAATGGGCCTTGCTAAGCTCCCCTAGTTTGTTAGCATTAGATCATACTTCTAATCCAATCATACTTCACCGCCGTCATTCACTTCTTCATCAAACCTAGCATTAAAAATCCACAGGTTTTACTGTTTCTTTGTGTCTTCATTTCCTTATAAACTGTAATCGGTTTCACATAAAACTTGCTAAATACTTTTATGCTTTTCTCTTGTTGATCTTTTCTCTTGTTGATCTGATAGATCTCTTGTTGATCTATCTTTTGTTATAGGGACCTCAGCTGTGAACCTAGCAATGGGTGAGGAAAAGCTATTCCTCTCCTATAGGGTTAACCTTGCTTCTTGGAATTGGATGCCATAAAGCTCCAAGGCACTTGGGCTGCTCTTGCAGGTCTGTAGGATGGCAGCCAGAAAGGCTCATCATTCCCTGTGGTGGCCACAGGGTACTCCCTGGCAGGGAGAGTAGGCAGCTGCTGATACCATGTATTAATAAGGATCTCCATGATCCCAGCAAGTGGCCCCAGGAGAAAATTCTTGCTGTATCAGTCAATTGGGTAACTATTTTTTTTTTTTTTGAGACAGAGTTTCACTCTTGTTACCTAGGCTAGAGTGCAATGGCGTGATCTCGGCTCACCACAAACTCTGCCTCCCGGGTTCAAGCGATTCTCCTGCCTCAGCCTCCTGAGTAGCTGGGATTACAAGCATGCGCCACCACACCTGGCTAATTTTGTATTTTCAGTAGAGACGAAGTTTCTCCATGTTGGTCAGGCTGGTCTTTAACTCCTGACCTCAGGTGATCCGCCCGCCTTGGCCTCCCAAAGTGCTGGGATTACAGGCGTGAGCCGCCGTGCCTGGCGGGTAACCATTGCAATATGCCTTGAGCCCACCCAGGAGGCGGTGATTCCACACCAGGGTATGTGGGAACACAGATATCCTATAGAGATGCATGCTGGAAACTACAAAACATTGTTGAGAGGACTCTTAATAAAGAACTCTCTGAATTCGATAATAAGAAAACATGAAACCCAACTTAAAAAAAAAAGAGCAGAAGATTTAGACAGACACTTCTTTAAAGAAGATAAACAGACGGCAAACAAACATATGAGAAGATGCTCAACATCACCAGTCATTGAGAAATGCAAATTTAAATCATGATGAGATATCATTACATACCTATTAGAATGGTTACAATTTAAAAGATGCGCCATTCCAAGTGTTGGAAAAAAACTGCAATCGACTAGTACTTTTATATACTGCTGGTGGGAGTATAAAATAACACAATCACTTAGGAAAACAGTTTGATAGTTTCTTATAAAGTTAAACATACATCTGCCATAAGATCCCACATGGAAGAACCCTAATGTCCATCAACTGGGGAATGGATAGACAAATTGCGGCACATCCATAGAATGAACTACTAGTCAACAATAAAAAGAAATGAACTACTAATATAAGCAACAATATAGATAAACCTCAAAACAATTACGCCAAATTTTAAAAGCGACACTAAAAAAGACCACATACTATTCCATTCTAGAAAATGCAACTAATCTGTAGTTTGCTCAATGGTTGACTCAAGATAGGTGGGTAGGGACAGGCAGGCAGGAGGGAGGAATTGCCAAGCACAACAAGGAAGCTTTTGGGGGAAGATGTTCATTATCTTGATGGTGGTGATGGTTTCGTGGGTATATATACACACACCAAAACTCATGAAATTGTACACTTTGTGTGTAGTTTATTGAGTTTTGTTTGTCAATTATATCTCAATAAACCTGTACAGAAAAAACAAACCTCCAAGTTATTTGCATCCTATTCATGGTAAAAGCCAAAGTCCTCATAGTGGTGAAGCAACATCGCTGACTCACCATTCACCATTCTGCTGTCCCCCAGCTTCCAGAACAGTGCCTGGAACATAAAAAGGCTAAACAGATACTTGCTAAATGATTGCCCAGCAGGTCCCCAGTTAATAGTAGTAGTTATTTAATAAGTGTTGTTAAGAACAAGGAGGAGGAAGAACTGACCCCATTTTTCTGGCATCTGTGTGTCCTGGAAAAAAAAAATAATAATTTTTTTAAAAAGAGCAAGAAGGAACTCCTCAAATGATTAAACATGGAGTTACCATACGACCCAGCAATTCCACGCCTGGGTATGTTCCCAAGGGAAAGGAAAAATATGCCCACACAAAAACTTGCTCATGGTAGTCAAAAGGTAGAAATAACCCACATGCCTGCCCAGTAACTGATGAACCGATAAACAAAACGTAGTATATCCATACAGTGGAATATTATTTAGCCATAAAAAGGAATTAACGATACATGCCAAAACATAAATGAACCTTGAAAACATTATGTTTAAGTGAAAGAAGGCAGTAGGCCACATATGATATGATTCCATTTACACAAAATGTCCAGAATAAGTCTCTGTAGGGACAGAAAGTAGATTAGTTTTTGCTTAGGACTGGCATGTGTTGGGGAGATGGACAGGTGACAGCTAAAGGATATAAAATTCTTTTTGGGGGTGATAATGTTCTAAAATTGTGGTGATGGTTGCATATATCTGTGAATATACTAGAAACCATTGAATCATACACTTTATTTTTTATTTATTATTATTATTTTTTTTTGAGGCAGAGTTTCACTATTGTTGCCTAGGCTAGAGTGCAATGGCATGACTTCAGCTCACTGCAACCTCCACCTCCTGGGTTCAAGTAATTCTCCTGTCTCAGCCTCCCGAGTAGCTGGGATTATAGGCACCTGCCACCACTCCTGGCTAAGTTTTTGTATTTTTAGTAGAGACACGGTTTCACCATGTTGGCCAGGCTGGTCTTAAACTTCTGACCTCAGGTGATCTGCCTGCCTCAGCCTCCCAAAGTGCTGAAATTCCAGGCGCGAGTCACCGCCCCTGGACAAATCATATACTTTAAATGGGTAAATTGTATGCTATGTAAGTTGTACCTCAATAAAGCTGTTGAGAAAGAGTAAGGTGGTATGTGAGGGAAGGCAATGCTCTTGCTCAGAGTTTGAGTGGAGAATGGTAACCCCTTTCTAAGGTTAGTTCACTGGTGTGGTTACGACCCCATCGAGCAACCCCTGAGAATAAGGTGGCTCAATTTATCCAGCAGAGAAGGGGCTAAGGGACCAGAGAGAGCCCTGGAATGGAGGAAAGTCTTTTTCTCCAGGGACAAGTAAATGAAAGCAGTTCCTTCTAGCTCTGCAGCCCACGGCTGGGGCTCTGGCTGCTGCCTTGCGCTGTATTGAGCGACATGACGTCCCCTAATTGCCTCTTAATGATAATACCTTCTATTTATACCAAACACCTCTCCTCCCAGGAGAGCGCTATGTTTTCCCAACATTGATTCAGTAAGCCAGCCAGACTGAATTGAATTAAAATTCACAGCAGCCATTCACACAAGCCTACCCCTTTCCCCTGCCTGCCCCCTCCTTCGCGCACTGCTGTGATGCTCACAGCAAAGCAAGGAAGTCAAGAAGGTTGGACTTCTACACATCTGTCCCACTGAGACACCCTGCCCCTACCACGCTCTAGGCCTTGGGGGCAGCAGGGGTGGGGGCTAAGGGCCCTTCTATCATGGGAGAAATACAGTGCTGAAGAGAAGGGTCTTCACGTGTGACACCCTCCCCCTCTCCAGAAACATATCCATTTGAATCCATTAAAACTCAAAGGTGAGAACTGCTGATGAGGGGATATCAGGCACAAAGGAGAACTACATTGAGGGGGCACTGGAGTCTTTTCTGATTTTCACTATCTACCACACAGGCAGCTGTCTATTTTGCCTAGGTCAAAGGGCAACACAGGTTCCTGGTCAGCACCAGTGGAGAGTTCTCCATTGTGCAGACCCCTGGCTCACTGTCAGGCTCTGTTAGCCCTTTCCCGTTGGCACAGATTCCGGTGGCCCTGGCCAGTCTATATTCCTGGCCATTCCATATTCCTGGCCTAAGGGACAGAACAGAAGGGGCCCAAGGAAGAGCCTGCCCTGGTCTGACTGGATTGATGGATGGATGTCCCCAAATGCACACAGCCACACACACAGCGCCTCACCTTCTCTGTGCCTCTGTCCTGCTCTGCCCAGCTGGCAGAATGCCTGGGGGCCAGTGGGGTAAGCGCAGTGCTGGGAGCAGGGGTCTCCTGCACACATCCCCACTCCTCACATGCCACACAGCATTGATGAGTCAATCAAGAGCGAGGCCTTTTTGTGGCACTGTGTGCCTGCTTTGTGCCACCTTCTACAGAGAAGACCACATACCCTTTCCTGGCTGGGGAGATGCAGATGGCTTGAGAGATGAGGGCCTAAGGGTGCCTCCCAGGGCAGGGTGAAACCATATGGCCCAAATCCTCAGGGGCTGCAGAGCTTTACTCACAGACCCTGGATCTCGGGGTAGGAACTACTTAGGGGTCGTTTCATCGCATCCTGCCCCTATCCCACCCTCATCCGTTGCCTTCCTCCCCTTGCCAACATCAGCAGCACTTAAAAAGCAGGAACGCCACTGCCCAAGTCTTCTCCACACAGGGCCTTGACCCCCTCACTGCCCGTCATTACCCAGGCCCCCTTGGTGCTGCCTGTCGTCAAGGCCCCTCAGCCCACCAATAGCCATGGTAATCTCGGCTCCTTGAGAGGACACCTAGGGATGGGGCATGGAGCCCCAGGGATCATACAGCACCCATCTTTCAATAAGGCAATTGAGTGGCCCTTCAAAAAGCAGGGGTCCATGACATGAACAGGATGTTCTTCAAACCACAGCCTGCCCCACTCCCACAGAAAGGGCCCAAGTGTTGGCCTCTATCATGTCGTATTTAAAATACCAGTCCAAGAGCATTAGATTTCCCATGTGAATGAACATCAAAGTTTGGGTACTGAGACTCCTCTTGAAATTGCAATTAGGAGGTTGTCATTTGTATCTTTTGGATTTATAAGGATTGGGCAATTATAATAGCAATAATAACAAAGCACCTTACTCTGTGATAGCATTTTTTGGTATACCAAGTACACTTATACATGTTGTGAAAGAGTGAACATTTGATTAAAATGATGAAATATTACAGAGGGGCACTCTTAGGTGTATGTAGTAGAGGGCAAGCCTCATGATAGCTCTGTGTGTGTGTGTGTACAAGAAAGACACAGAAAATGCACCCGAAATGTTGCTCAGCACTCCACAGCTGCTGCAACAGGCATTGAGGGCACTTACAATGCTGCTGTTGGTGTAGATGAAATTGGTGTCTCCAGGCCCTGCATTTAAACAGGAAGCTGCCTAGCCAAGGCAATCCTGGGGAGTCCAACATCATTAAGGGCCAGTTGTGGCGAGCACACCTCATTGTCCCTCCATCAGTAATAACTGCTTTATCTGCTGGGACAGCCACAGGAAGATGCTGGTGCTGATCATGAATGCCCTCCAGGAGTTGCCTGGCACACAGCGGCCAGCATGCGAGCTCTGAGAGATGAGAAGAGACACCAGGGCAGGTGGTCCGGATTATCTCCATGGCCTCTGCCAGCTGCAAAATCCTAGACTTTTATGAAGATTCAGAGAGATGGGGAAAGCTGGAGAGCAGGATGGAGTGAGATGCACCCAGGACCAGAGACTGTCAATGTCATCATTTAATAGGTCCCTCTCATTTGTCACTTGAGAAACTGAAACCCAGAGACAGAAAGTGACTTCCTCAATGCCATATACTGGATAGGTGGTAGGTGAAGTACAAGTGTCCTGGCCTTGGTTCTCTTTCCATGGTTACCCGCCCCCCCCCCCCACCGTCTTAGTCTATTCAGGCTGCCATAACAAAATACCATAAACTGGGCAGCTTATACACAACCGAAATTTACTTCTTACCATCCTGGAGGCTGGGAAGTCCAAGATCAAGGCACTGGCAGATTTGGTATCTGGTGAGGGATCCCATTGTCATAGGTGGCACCTTCTCACATGGTGGAAGAGGCAAGGTCACTCTCTGGGGCCTCTTTTATAAGGGCACTAGTCCCATTCAGGAGGTCTCCACCCTCGTGACTTAATGACCTCCCAAAGACCCCACCTCCTAATACTATCACCTTGGGGGTTAGGATATCAACACATGAATTTTGAGGGACACAAACATTCAGAGCATAGCACCTATACTTGGCATTCCCATACCTGCTGATGGGTGGAAAAGGCCATCCAAAGGCCTGGATCTATGGAGAGACAGACCATCCCACAGCCTTGCCCCTACCCGAAATTCAGCCCAAACCAGCCAGTGACCTCTCAGCACTGCTCTGTGGGAGGCCATCCAGGCAGAAGGCACAGACAGAATCACTGACAGTCACTGGCCAGACAGGCCTCCCCCAGCAGCTGAAAAGGGGCTGTTTTGGGGCAAGGCTTCTTAGCTGTGGTCATTCCTGGGCTATGGATTGCACCATCACAGTCACCAGCCCAGGAACAATTCGAAACTAGTGAGGGACATTCTGCTGGAGGCCCTGGGGACAGTAAAGGTTTCAGTCTTTGCATGTACGAGATCTTGTTCAGTCAAATGGGACAATAAAAAAGGAATTTGTGCTCAGAAGCTGTGAGAGTCTGGCAGTTCTTCAAAAAGTTAAACACAGAATTACCATGTGATCCAGAAATTCCATTCCTAGATATATACCCCCCAAAAGTGAAAACAGGTGTTCAGACAAATACTTGTATATGAATTCTAATAGCAGTGCTGTTCACAATAGCCCAGAGGTGGAAACAACATAAACGTCCATCAACAGATGAATGAATAAACAAAATGTGGTATGTTGGCGAGGCGTAGTGGCTTATTCTTGTAATCCCAGCAGTTTGGGAGCCCAAAGCAGGAGGACTGCTTGAGGCCAGGAGTTCGAGGCCAGGAGTTCAAGGCCAGCCTGGGCAACATAGCAAGACCCTTGTCTCCACAAAGAAAAATTTTTTTAAATTAGGCAAGCTATGATCACCCCACTGCGCTCCAGCCTGGGTGAGAGTGAGACCCTGTGTCTAAATAAGTAAATAATGTGGTATGTCCACACAAAGGAATAATATTAAGCCATATGATACGGTTTGGATCTGTGTCCTTGCCAAATCTCATGTCAAACTGTAATCCCCAATATTGGAGGTGGAGCCTGGTGGGAGGTGATTGAGTCATGAGGGTGGATTTCTCATGAATGATTTAGTACCATCTCCTTGGTACTGTCCTCACAGTAGTGAGTGAGTTCTCATGAAATCTGGTTGTTTAAAAGTATATAGCACCTCCCCCTCACTCTCTCTGGCTCCTGCTTGGCCACATGAAGTGTTGACTCCCCCTTCACCTTCTGCCATGACTGTCAGTTTCCTAAGGCCTCCCCAGAAGCCAAGCAGATGCCAGCATCATGTTTTCTGTACAGCCCGTGGAACCGTGAGCCACTTAAACCTCTTTTCTTTATAAATTACCCAGTCTTGGCTATTTCTTTATAGCAACCCAAGAATGGACTAATACACCATACAAGCAAATGAAGTACTGACCCATGCTATAAGGTGGATGAACCTCTAAAACATTATGCTAAGTGAAAGAAGCCAGTCACAAAAGATCACATGTTGTATGATTCCGTTTATGTGAAATATCCAGAATAGGTAAACTCATAGAAGTAGAAAGTAGACTGGTGGTTGCCAGGGTTGGGGGGAGGCAGAATAGAGAGTAACTGCTAAATGAGCACAGGGTTTTATTCTGGGGTGATGAAAGTGTTTTGGAGCTAGAGGTGGTGTTTGTACAACATTGTGAATGTACTAGGTATCATAGATTTGTTCACTTTAAGATGGTCAATTAAAAAAAAAATGAATTTGTGGGCTTCCATGCCCCCCAAATCTAGGCACTTGAAGGATCTCATCAGGACTTGGTCTCTCTCCCTCCATCCTTCAATGCTGCTCCCTTGGCAGGCTTGGCCACATGCTGGCTTCTGGACCTTCCGTCAGACATTATCCCTAGAGCTAGTGATCCCCACTGAAGGAAAGCTTCACTTTTCCCAGTGGATTCATCAAAAGCCCCTAATTGGAGTCTCATTTGCCTGAGCCAGTCCCTGAGGCCAGGCAGGTAAAATGCTCTAACTGGCCAGGGTGGGTCCTGGTCTGACCCTGTGGCAAGGGTTGGGGGTGAGCATCATAGGATCTGCCTCATCCAAAGCAGAGGGGCTGAGAAAGGGGAGGAGGTGTTCCTCAAAGGCAATGGAGTCTGGGTGGGAAGAAATAGCCAATGTCCACTCCAGGACTCTGGAAAGTGTAGCTTTTCTTTCTCCCTCCCTCTTCTTGTGCTGAGATACTTTTGAAGGCTGCAGCACGAGGGGAAGATGAGTTCCTTGGCATAGCCCTGATCTCCACTCATCTGTCCCAATGCCACCAGTGTCTCAGCCCCACTAACTGTATGATCCTTCCCCTCATTATGCCCCCTCAGGTCATCTAACTGTCCTTGCCATGCCAGAACAAGCTGGCCCTCTGGAATTTTATTTTGATGATGAATAATGATGTTGGATCAGGAGAATACAGCTGGTAAGGAAGAGAAAACATGCCCCTTCCCTCATGGGGAGCTGCCATTTCTCTCACACTTGAATCCAAGCCCTCTAAGACCTCCCTCCATGATCACTGTGCCCACACCAGGTCTTCCTTCCCAGCACTCCCTGAGCCCACACAATTAGGACCACTTTAGTGTTGATTATAGACTTGGTGATGGATTGACCAAAGGGGTATGCCTGGCAGAAGGCTTTTATTCCAGAAGGCTTCTGTCCTCTGCAGTTGGGAATGACCCATCCCAGGGACCCCAGCCCCCATCTCCACTCAGTTCCTGGGCCTGGATGAACTAGCACAGCTGCTGAGCTTCTCGGGAAGCCAGGAGGTGGGAGTGGGGTGGGGAAGGGAGAAGGTGGGTGCTAGGTCTTTTGTCTGGGCCCAAGTCAGCAGGCATCCAACTTGTACTCAGAATTTGCTGAGTCTCTCCAATGCAATTTTAAAATAATTTGGGCTTGCCCGTACATTAGGGAACTACCGAAGCCCTCTCTTACTTACTTGAAAATTTATTTAACTATCTCTGTTTAGCACTTTGCTTAAGAAACAGGGCACTTCTCTCTAGAGAACAGGGAGGTGATGTGAGGTCTTTTTGAATGTGAAAGGAATCCAGTGTGCCAGGGGAAGGCACAGGAGGCGGATGAAGAATGCTTCATTTGAAGAATGTGCTGAGCACTGTGGGAGTGTCTGCCTCCAGGGGTTCAGTCCAGCCAGGGAATAGGACCTGCAGCAGCAGAATCACTCTGCCTGGGAGAGCCAATGGTGTTCTGGCATTTCCTTCACTATGTTGACAAAGGAAGAGTAGTTGAAGCCATCCTCACAGGGTTAACAAGAATTCTGGACAGAAATATTGTTATAATTAAGCATTAATCAGGCTGCACTTTGAAATGCATTCAAATGAAGAATGCAGCCTTGGGGAGTGCTGTGTAGGATGGAAGGGCTGGATAATGAGGCTGACCCCACCTCTTCCACTCCCTTCCCCACCAATGCCTGACCCCTTAATCTGGCCCAAATGGCCAGTTCACAGACATATGAAAATAGTCCATGTAATCTGTTTCCTGTCTGGGGAAAAAAAAAACAAAAACTGCACAACAGAAAGCTTTTCACAATCACAAATAACTCTTCTGTGAAATCCTACTAAACACAGATTTACTTCTGTGTGCTGTGTCCTGCACTGGGAGCCTTTTGGCCCAAATTGCATGTTTGCATGGATTGCCCATCTCACTAACCACACAACCCTGTGAGCTCTGTTTGTTGAATGGACTCTGGACCCAGGTGGCCTGAGTTCAAATTCCAGCTCTGCCATTTGCTAGTTGTGTAACCTTGGGCAAATTACCTGTGCCTCAATTTCCTCATATGTAAAAAGGGATAACAGTAATCTACTTATAGGGTTGCTGTGTAGACTAAATGGGTTAGTTTACCAACAGCACTTAAAATAGTGCTTGCTGTAAGAATTAAAGAAAGAAGACCACCCTGGCTAACACGGTGAAACCCCGTCTCTACTAAAAATACAAAAAAAAAATTAGCCGGGCGTGGTAGCGGGCGCCTGTAGTCCCAGCTACTCGGGAGGCTGAGGCAGGCGTGAACCCGGGAGGCGGAGCTTGCAGTGAGCCGAGATCGCGCCACTGCACTCCAGCCTGGGCGACAGAGCGAGACTCCGTCTCAAAAAAAAAAAAGAAAGAAGAGAAGAAATACAAAAAAAAGCAGCTCAACAGTCAAAGGTAGGTTTATTTCGGAGAATAAACCTGAGAGGGGCTTCTGGCTGATTTTGGTCAGAAGCACTCTCTCTGACAGACTAAGAATATTTAAGGGTTCAGGGAGAGGGAGCTTATCACAGGCTTGGAATGTTTCTGTGTGGAGGAGAAGCTTATTGTGGGGTTGGAATGTCTCTGGTTGGAGAGGAGATTGTCTTGGGGCTGACATTTCTCAGGTCAAAGGGGAGGTTATCTTGGCGCTGGCATGTCTTTGGTCGGGGAGGGGTTTATTTAGGGTTGGAATGTTTCTGGTCAGAGATGTCAGTTGTGGTTTATGGTCATACTGACATTAGCCATTAGGCTGATGCCCTTTGGGTTTGATTTAGGCAGTTTTTGATCAAGGGGAACTTTAAAATGGCAGTGCTTGTCCAAGATGGCAATGCTCCTGCTCTGTCACTGGCAACATTGCATGTGCTATGAAAATGTTGGCTTACCACAAATAATAACATCATGTGTCTATAATGGGGTTGAAATTATCTTTGTGTAATATGAGTGGAGATTTTCTTATTAATCCATGGAAACTACTTACAAAAGTTTTCATAGAGTAACTGGTTCCCCAACTCCATTTTTTCCTATCATATCTTAAGTTTATCAGCTGAAAATTCTCTGGTCACAAGAATGTTTAGGACACCTCAGGGTGGAGGAGTCACTATAATTTACAGTTAATGATGTGTCTCAGTTCTCTGGGAGCTGAAGATGGGAACTTGAGTTAATTGTCTGAAGTGGAGTTGTCATAGGTCACTTCATTAATCAGGACTTGTCTTTGCCATTTTCTCCTGAAGTGGCCACAGTGGGGCCTTCAATGCTTGTATGTCCTATTGTTTTCCAATGTTCCAGGCAGACTGGGCTGTACTCGTGAAATAATGAGAGTAACAGGTACAAGCCTCACTCAGAGAAAGCTCAACACATTCTCTCTCCTTATCCTGCAGAAATAACCAACAGGTCAGAAGAGCCTAGCTCACCCCCTCAGCCCACTCACTAGTGAGGGCAGGTCAGAAGCTTTTTTTCCCCATCAAAAGGTACCCCCCTGCCCCGCACTGGTTTTCATGATGAATAAATGAACCCGTGTGTGTGTGTGAAAAGCTCTGAAGAGCTATTTTTGTCACAAACTACATTCCTAATGATGCCTTTTCTCCTTGCTGGTTTTTCTTTTGCAGGGATTAGTCCAAGTTTGGTCTCTAGCAAGGTAGACAGATGGATGTATTAGAGATGACACCCACCAGGTCTAGACAGCTTCTCTCCCTGCAGAGTTTCTACTTCAGCAGGAAAAGGACAAACAGCAAAAGTAACAGATACCATCAATACAAGACTGCTAATTGGTATTTGATTATAATTCAGATGTGGTCTGTGATTGAGTAAACACTTTCATTTAGATTATAATAGTTCCACATGGGGGAGTAGCTGAAGAATGACAAAAAGGGTCTGGGATAAAAGCAAATTAGAAAATAAGAAAAAGTATTTTATTATTCCTTCATCTTTTCATCATTTCTGTCAAAAGACAAAATTCAAAATGACAACAAATTTAGTTAAATGATCGAATTTGCTTTTGTTTACAATTCATGAATTGGGGTGACATCTCCTCCAATAATTTAGAAAATTCCTATGATGAGCTGAGCCGAGGAGGTTGGTTTTACAGGTAGAAAAGGCTGAGAAAATCAGAAACTGGGAACAAAAAGTGGATTGGTTAGCATCAAGTTACTTTAGGTTCCTTTCCTCAGGGTTAAAGAAGAGGGGACTTCCTTATCGTGAGGAATAACACTGGCTTGTTTGGGGATTTGCTTGTTATCTCTCTCTTTCTCCTGATTCCTTGCAAGGTAAGATAAACAATTTAGTTTCAGTTTGGTGATGTGAAACTTTAGCACAAGGGATTCCATTTTGGCTTGGCCTACAGGGGCCTAGTGCAAGAGCTCAGTCTCAATCAATGGCCTCCTATAAATTGTATTTAACATTTTAAAAATAAAAACATTCAGATAAAATTCATCCACCACAAAATTCACCATTGTAACCATTTTAAAGTATACAATTCCATTGTTTTTAGTATATTCACAATATTGGGCAACCATCGCCACTATCTAATTCCAGACTATTTTCATTATCCCAGAAAGAAACCTCATACCTTCCAGTTCCCTCCTCCCCCTATCCCCTGGCAACCACTAATCTATTTTCTGTCTCTACACATTTGTTTATTCTGGAAATTTCACAAAAATGGGAGCATATAACATGTGACCTCTCCTTTCATCATCCCTTGAGCATCCACCATGGGCCAGGTACTATGTGACTATCTGCCCTCAAGAGGTTCAGTCCAGCCAGGGAAAAGGACCTGCAGCAGCAGAATTATCCTGCCTGGGACAGCCAATAGTGTTCTGGCATTTCCTTTGCTATGTTGACAGAGGAAAAGGAGTTGAAGCCATCCTCACATGGTTAACAAGAATTCTGTACAGAAATATTGTTATAACTAAGCATTAATTAGGCTGCACTTTGACCCACTTCCTTGTTGCTATAAGTCTCCTAGCACAAGACACCTGACCACTTGCATACCCATTGTTTCTATAAAGAGGATTTCTGACATTTGAATCATAAGGCTTTTTTTTAAGGATCGCTTAAGATGTTTTTCAGATCCCAAATTCCAGCAAAATAGCTGATGCCAGCCAGTTTGAAGACTGCCACAAAGAAATGGAATTAGCATAAGAATACAGTTTCTTCAGTTCCCTGTCCCATGACTTCGCCCTGCACTATTTGACCAATCAATGGTCTCCACACTTTGGCCCACTCCAAAACCCTTAAAAACCCTAGCCCCAAACTCCTCAGGGAGATGGATTTGAGGTTCCCTCTCATCTCTTTTCTGGGCAACTCTATGATTAAATCTCTTATCTCTGCTGCATCCCAGTATCTTGGTGTATTGATTTGCTGTACACAACAGACAATGGACCTATTATGGTTACAGTTTTCCAGTAAAAAGAGAGAAGGGGATTCCAGGAAGAGAGAATAGCAGAGATGGTGTGTTGTTTGGGGAAGGCCAAGAAGGTGCTTGGGGCTAAAGCATCAGATGTACAGGGAAGGTAGGAAGATTTTGGGGAAAAAGGAGACAAGGCAACAGGTAAGTTAGGTCAGAAAAAGCAGAGCCTTGAGGGCTCCTTAAATGAGACTGGGATTGCTCCTCTAGGCTCTGGGGAGCCAGGCAAAGGTCAGCGTGTGTTTTAGGAAGGAAACCAGCCATGGACGGTGGGTTGCAGAGGAAGACTGTCAAGTGGAGGAACAGGAGGATGCAACAGTCCAGGTTTGGAAAGGCTAGGCCTCCCACTCTTGCAGAGGCAGTGGGCTCAGGAAGAAGGAAACATCCATTTGAGAGGAATTTCTAAGGCTGAATAAACAGTGTCAGGCCTCTGAGCCCAAGCTAAGCCATCATATACCCTGTGACCTGCACGTATACATCCAGATGGCCTGAAGCAACTGAAGATCCAAAGAAGTGAAAATAGCCAGTTCCTGCCTTAACTGATGACATTCCACCATTGTGATTTGTTCTTGCCCCACCCTAACTGATCAATTGACTTTTTGACAACACACTCTCCCCACCCTTGAGAAGGTACTTTGTAATATCCTCCCCCACCCTTGCAATAATGTACTTTGTGATATTCCCACAACCTTAACAAGGTACTTTTTAATATCCTCCCCCACCCTTGTGATAATGTACTTTGTGCTATTCCCCCACCCTTAAGAAGGTACTTTGTAATATTCTCCCCGCCCTTAAGAATGTACTTTGTAAGATCCACACCCTGCCTGAAAAACATTGCTCCTAATTCCACCACCCATCCCAAACCTATAAGAACTAATGATAATCCCACCACCTTTTGCTGACTCTCTTTTCGGACTTAGCCCGCCTGCACCCAGGTGATTAAAAAGCTTTATTGCTCACACAAAGCCTGTTTGGTGGTCTCTTCACACGGACGTGCATGACATTTGGTGCCAAAGACCTGGGACAGGAGGACTCCTTCGGGAGACCAGTCCCCTGTCCTCGCCCTCACTCTGTGAGAAGATCCACCTATGACCTTGGGTCCTCAGACCAGCCAGCCCAAGGAACATCTCACCAATTTCAAATCGGGTAAGCGGTCTTTTCATTCTCTTCTCCAATCTCTCTCACCATCCCTCCACCCTTCAATCTCTTTCTTCCTTAATTTCGGTTCCTTTCTTTTTCTGGTAGAGACAGAGGAGACGTGTTTTATCCATGAACCCAAAACTCTGGTGCTGGTCACAGACTCAGGAAAACAGTCTTACCTTGGTGTTTAATCACTGTGCGGATGCCTGCCTGATTATTCACCCACATTTCAGAGGTGTCTGATCACCATGGGGACGCCTGCCTTGATCCTTCACCTTGGTGGCAAGTACCACCTCCCTGGGGTAGCAAGCACCACCTCCCCTGGGTGGCAAGTACCACCCCCCTCTCTGTGTCTCTATCCTCTCTTTTCTCTGGGCTTGCCTCCCTCACTATGGGCAACCTTCCACCCTACATTCCTCCTTCTTCTCCCTTAGCCTGTGTTCTCAAGAATTTAAAACCTCTTCAACTCTCGTCTGACCTAAAACCTAAGCATATTATTTTCTTCTGCAATACCGCTTGGCCCCAGCACAAACTTGATAATGGCTCTAAATGGCCAGAAAATGGCATTTTTGATTTCTCCATCCTATAAGACCTAGATAATTTTTGTCAAAAAATGGACAAGTGGTCTGAGGTGCCTTATGTCCAGGCATTTTTCACACTTTGTTCCCTCCCTAGTATCTGTTCCCAATGCAACTCATCCCAAATCCTCCTTCTTTCCCTCCCACCTGTCCCTTCAGTACCAACCCCAAGCATCGCTGAGTCTTCTGAATCTTCCTTTTCTACTGACCCATCTGACCTCTCCCCTCCTCCCCAGACTGCTCCTCCTCAGGTTGCTCCCTGCCAGGCTGAATCAGGTTCCAACTCTTCTTCAGCCTCTGCTCCCCCACCCTACAACCCTTCTATCACCTCTCCTCCTCACACCTGGTCTGGCTTACAGTTTCGTTCCATGACTAGCTCTTCCCCATCTGCCCAAAAATTTCCTCTTAGAGAGGTGGCTGGAGCTGAAGGCATAGTCAGGGTACATGTGCCTTTTTCTCTGAATGCTTTCTGAAATCAGCCAGCATTTAGGCTCTTTCTCATCAGATCCCGCTAAATATATACAGGAATTCCAATATCTAACTCTGTCCTACAATTTAACCTGGAGTGATTTAAATGTCATCCTAACTTCTACTCTCTCCCCAGATGAACAGGAAAGAGTTTTTTCTCTAGCCCAATCTCACACTGACAACCACCAGCTTCATGAGCCAGGCCTCCAGGAAGGCATTAGAGCAGTTCCCCGAGAGGATCCCCAATGGAACTATCAGGCAGATTCCCCCAGGTATAGCTAGGCGAGATTATATGACTGCTTGCCTAGTTGAAGGGCTTAAAAAGGCAGCATACAAATCTGTTAATTATGATAAACTTAAAGAAACTACCCAAGGAAAGGATGAAAACCCAGCCCAGTTCATGGTTTGTTTAGCAGCAACCCTGAGATGCTTTACAGCCTTGGACCCAGCAGGGCTAGAAGGCCGTCTTATTCTCGATATGCATTTTATCACTCAATCTGCTCCTGACATTAGGAAGAAACTCCAAAAGCTAGGCTCCGGCCCTCAAACCCCACAACAGGACTTAATTAACCTCGCCTTCAAGGTGTACAATAATAGAGAAGAGGCAGCCAAGCAGCAACATATTTCTGAATTGCAATTACTTGCCTTCACTGTGAGAGAAACCTCAGCCACATCTCCACCACACAAGAACTTCAAAACGCCTAAATTGCAGTGGCCAGGCATTCCTCCAGGGCCTCCTCCCCCAGGATGTTGCTTCAAGTGCCAGAAATCTGGTCACTGGTGCAAGGAATGCCCACAGCCCGGGATTCCTCCTAAGCTGTGTCCCATCTGTGCAGGACCCCACTGGAAATTGGACTGTCCAACTCACCTGGCAGCCACTCCCAGAGCCCCTAGAGCTCTGGCCCAAGGCTCTCTGACTGACTCCTTCCCAGATCTGCTCAGCTTAGCGGCTGAAGACTGACGCTGCCTGATTGCCTCAGAGGCCCCCTGGACCATCATAGACACCAAGCTTCAGGTAACTCACAGTGGAGGGTAAGTCCATCCCCTTTTTAATTGATACGGGGGCTACCCACTCCACATTACCTTCTTTTCAAGGGCCTGTTTCCCTTGCCCCCATAACTGTTGTGGCTATTGACGGCCAGGCTTCTAAACCTCTTAAAACTCCCAAACTTTGGTGCCAACTTGGACAACATTTTTTATGCACTCCTTTTTAGTTATCCCCACCTGCCCAGTTCCCTTATTAGGTCAAGACATTTTAACAAAATTATCTGCTCCCTGACTATCCCTGGACTACAACCACATCTCATTGCTGCCCTTCTCCCCAACCCAAAGCTTCCTTTGTGTCTTTCTCTTGTATCCCCCCACCTTAACCCACAAGTATGGGACACCTCTACTCCCTCCCTGGCAACCAATCACACACCCATTATTATCCCATTAAAACCTAATCACCCTTACCCTGCTTTAACGCCAGTATCCCATCCCACAACAGGCTTTAAGGGGACTGAAGCCTGTTATCACTTGCCTGCTACAGCATGGGCTTCTAAAGCCTATAAACTCTCCTTACAATTCCCCCATTTTACCTGTCCAAAAATTGGACAAGTCTTATGGGTTAGTTCAGGATCTGTGCCTTATCAACCAAATTGTTTTGCCTATCCACCTTGTGGTGCCCAACCCATACATTCTTTTGTCCTCAATACCTTCCTCCACAACTCACTATTCCGTTCTTGATGTTAAAGACGATTTTTTCACTATTTCCCTGCACCCCTCATCCCAGCCTCTCTTTGCTTTTACCTGGACTGACCCTGACACCCATCAGTCCCAGCAGCTTACCTGGGCTGTACTGCCACAAGGCTTCAGTGACAGCCCTCATTACTTTAGCCAAGCTCTTTCTCATGACTTACTTTCTTTCCACGCCTCCACTTCTCACCTTATTCAATATGTTGATGACCTTCTACTTTGTAGCCCCTCCTTTGAATCTTCTCAACAAGACACCCTCCTGCTCCTTTAATATTTATTCTCCAAGGGATATTAGGTATCCCCCTCCAAAGCTCAAATTTCTTCTCCATCCATTACCTACCTCGGCATAATTCTTCATGAAAACACACATGCTCTCCCTGCCGGTCATGTCCGGCTGATCTCTCAAACCCCAACCCCTTCTACAAAACAACAACTCCTTTCCTTCCTGGGCATGGTTGGATACTTTCACCTTTGGATACCTGGTTTTGCCATCCTAACAAAACCATTATATAAACTCACAAAGGGAAACCATTATATAAACTCAGAAAGGGACCCCATAGATCCTAAATCCTTTTCCCACTCCTCTTTCCGTTCCTTGAAGACAGCTTTAGATACTGCCCCCACACTAGCTCTCCCTGACTCATCCCAACCCTTTTCATTACACACAGCAGAAGTGCAGGGCTGTGCAGTCGGGATTCTTACACAAGGACTGGGACCATGCCCTGTAGCCTTTCATCCAAACAACTTGACCTTACTGTTTTAGGCTGGCCATCATGTCTCCATGCAGTAGCTGCCGCCACCCTAATACTTTTAGAGGCCCTCAAAATCACAAACTATGCTCAACTCACTCTCTACAGTTCTCATAACTTCCAAAATCTATTTTCTTCCTCACACCTGACATGTATAGTTTCTGCTCCCTGGCTCCTTCAGCTATACTCACTCTTTGTTGAGTCTCCCACAATTACCATTGTTCCTGGCCTGGACTTCAATCTGGCCTCCCACATTATTCCGGATACCACATCTGACCCCCATGACTGTGTCTCTCTGATCCACCTGCCATTCACTCCATTTCCCCATATTTCCTTCTTTCTTGTTCCTCACCCTGATCACACTTGGTTTATTGACAGCAGTTTCACCAGGCCTAATCGCCACTAACCAGCAAAGGCAGGCTATGCTATAGTACCTTCCATCTATCATGGAGGCTGCCACTCTGCCCCCCTCCACTACCTCTCAGCAAGCCAAACTCATTGCCTTAACTCGGGCCCTCACTCTTGCAAAGGGACTACACATCAATATTTATACTGACTCTAAATATGCCTTCCGTATCCTGCACCACCATGCTGTTATATGGGCTGAAAGAGGTTTCCTCTTTCATTAATGAAGAGGTCCTCCATCATTAATGCCACTTTAATAAAAACTCTTCTCAAGGCCGCTTTACTTCCAAAGGAAGCTGGAGTCATTCACTGCAAGGGCCATCAAAAGGCATCAGATCCCATCACTCAGGGCAACGCTTATGCTGATAAGGTAGCTAAAGAACAGCGAGCATTACAACTTCTGTCCCTCATGGCCAGTTTTTCTCCTTCTCATTGGTAACTCCCACCTACTCTCCCACTAAAACCTCCATCTATCCATCTCTTCTCACACAAGGCAAATGGTTCTTGGACCAAGGAAAATATCTCCTTCCAGCCTCACAGGCCCATTCTATTCTGCCGTCATTTCATAACCTCTTCCATGTAGGTTACAAGCCGCTAGCCCACCTCTTAGAACATCTCATTTCCTTTCTTTCATGGAAATCTATCCTCAAGGAAATCACTTCTCAGTGTTCCATCTGCTATTCTACTACTCCTCAGGGATTGTTCAGGCTCCCCTCCCCACCACCCCCACCTGCTTCCTTACACATCAAGCGTGGGGATTTGCCCCTGCCCAGGACTGGCAAATTGACTTTACTCACATGCCCCGAGTCAGGAAACTAAAATACCTCTTGGTCTGGGTAGACACTTTCACTGGATGGGTAGAGGTCTTTCCCACAGGGTCTGAGAAGGCCACCATGGTAATTTCTTCCCTTCTGTAAGACATAATTCCTTGGTTTGGACTTCCCACCTCTATACAGTCCAATAATGGACCGGCCTTTATTAGTCAAATCACCCAAGCAGTTTCTCAGGCTCTTGGTATTCAGTGGAATCTTCATACCCCTTACTGTCCTCAATCTTCAGGAAAGGTAGAATGGACTAACGGTCTTTTAAAGACACACCTCACCAAGCTCAGCCTCCAATTTAAAAAGGACTGGGCAGTACTTTTACCTCTTGCCCTTCTCAGAATTAGAGCTTGTCCTTGAGATGCTACAGGGTATAGTCCATTTGAACTTTTATACGGACACACTTTCTTGCTCGGCCCCAACTTCATCCCAGACACCAGCCTTCTATGTGACTATCTTCCAGTCCTCCATCAGGCTAGACAGGAAATTCACCAGGCTGCTAATCTTCTCTTGCCTACTCCAGATTCCCAGCCATATGAAGACACCCTAGCTGGATGATCAGTTCTTGTTAGGAATCTGACCCCTCAAACTCTACAACCTCGATGGACTGGACCCTACTTAGTCATCTATAGTACCCCAACTGCCATCCTCCTGCAGGACCCTCCCCATTGGGTTCACCACTCCAGAGTAAAGCTGTGCCCATCAGACAGCCAGCCTGATCTCTCCTCTTCCTCCTGGAAATTGCAAGTACTCTCCCCTACTTCCCTTAAACTCACTCGCATTTCTGAAGAGCAGTAATAACCCTTAGGAGCCTAATACATCCCTTCATTCTATTAGGTCTATTCATCCTTACCCTACTTTTTGCAACAGGGCTTTACACAGTCACTCCCACTACTTGGACTGCACCCCAAAAACTTGTCATCCCTACTATCTTCTGTCTAGTCACACTCCTATTCACCATTCTCAACTAATCGTAAATACCACACTTTTCCTCCAAACCATCATAACTGATATCTCCTGGTTTTACCTCAAACCGCCACCCCTAAGTCTCTCTTGAAGTGGATAGAAGATCTTCAGTGGCAAGGTACACTCCAATTCTTCTATCCTGATGAAGGCCTTTTTTTTTTTTTTTACTTTTCTACTCATTCTTATCCTTGCCCCCATTCTCCAGTCACTCTCTACCTCTCCCTAGTTACCTCCAGGACACTATCAATCTCACCCACTCTCTCCTCACTGCCTCCAATCCTTCTCTAGCAAATAATTGTTGGCTATGCATTTCCCTTTCTTCCCACTCTTACACAGCCGTCCCTGCTCTACAGGCCGACTGGGCTACTCTCCTGTCTCCCTATACCTCCGAACCTCCTTTAATAGCCCTCATCTTTACCCATCTGAGGAACTTCTTTACTTTCTAGACAGATTTGGTGAGAACTCCCCAGACATTTCTCACCAACAAGCTACGTCACACTTCTCCACATCTATTTACGGCACCTTTCTGCTTATGTCAATTCCCCCCCCCCTCCACCCCGCCATATTTGGACCTCTAACCACTCAAACAACTATCCCTGTTGCCGCTCCTTTATGCATCTCCCGACAACAGCCTACTGGAATCCCTTTAGGCAACCTTCCACCATCCAAACGTTCCTTTACTCTTTATCTCCAGAACCCAGCGACACACATTATCAAAGAGATGGGAGCGTTCCAACTTCACATTACTGATAAGCCCTCTATCATTATTAACAAACTAAAAAACATTGGCAGTCACTATTGTTAAGGAAGACACCTACCCTGCATCTCACTCCATCCTTGGCTACCCTCCCCCTGCTTGTCTGAATCTCCTCCTAGGCCTTCCTCTTGCTTGCTTATACCAAGCCCCATGAATAGCAGTGAAAGGTTAGTCATAGACACTATGCACTTTCTCATATACCACGAAAACCAAACCTCTCCCTCTATGCAGTTGCACCATCAATCCCCATTATAACCTCTAATGGCTGCTGCCCTTGCTGGATCTCTAGGATTTCGGGTGCAGGACTCCTCTTTGAGTACACCCTCTCACTTTTTCACTTTACATTTCCAGTTCTGCCTGACACAAGGTCTCTTCTTTTTATGTGGCTCTTCCACCTACATGTGCCTACCTGCCAAATGGATGGGCACATGTACTCTAGTCTTCCTTACCCCCAAAATCCAGTTTGCAGATGGGAATGAACAACTGCTTGTCCCTCTCATGACACCAACACAACAAAAAAGAGTCATCCCACTAATCCCTACACTTGTAGGTCTAGGACTTTCTGCCTCTACTATTGCTCTTGGAACTGGAATAGCAGGCATATCAACCTCTGTCACAACATTCCGCAGCCTCTCTAATGACTTTTCTGCTACCATTACAGATATATCACAAACTTTATCTGTCCTCCAAGCCCAGGTTGACTCTTTAGCTGCAGTTGTCCTCCAGAACTGCCAAGGCCTTGATTTACTCACTGCTGAAAAAGGAGGACTCTGTATAATTTTAAATGAAGAGTGTTGTTTTTACCTAAATCAATCTGGCCTGGTACATGACAACATAAAAAAACTCAAGGATAGAGCCCAAAAACTCACCAACCAAGCAAATAATTATGCTGAACCCCCTTGAACACTCTCTAATTGGATGTCCTGGGTGCTCCCACTTCTTAGCCCTTTAATACCTATTTTTCTTCTTCTTTTATTTGGACCTTGTGTGTTCCATTTAGTTTCTCAATTCATACAAAACCGCATCCAGGCCATCACCAATCATTCTATACAACAAATACTCCTTCTAACAACTCTACAATATCACCCCTTATCCCAAAATCTTTCTTCAGTTTAATCTCTCCCACTCTAGGTTCCCACGCCACCCCTAATCCTGCTCGAAGCAGCCCTGAGAAACATCGCCCATTATATCTCCATAGCACCCCCCAAAATTTTTGCCGCCCCAACACTTCACCACTATTTTGTTTTGTTTTTCTTATTAATATAAGAAGACAGGAATGTCAGGCCTCTGAGCCCAAGCTAAGCCATCATATACCCTGTGACCTGCACGTATACATGCAGATGGCCTGAAGCAACTGAAGATCCACAAAAGAAGTGAAAATAGCCAGTTCCTGCCTTAACTGATGACATTCCACCATTGTGATTTATTCCTGTCCCACCGTAACTGATCAATTGACTTTTTGACAATACACCCTCCCCACCCTTGAGAAGGTGCTTTGTAATATTCTCCCCGGCCCTTGTGATAATGTGCTTTGTGATATTTCCCTGCCCTTAAGAAGGTACTTTGTAATATTCTCCCGACTCTTAAGAATGCACTTTGTAAGATCCACCCCCTGCCCACAAAACATTGCTCCCAACTCCACCACCTATCCCAAACCTGTAAGAACTAATGATAATCCCACCACCTTTTGCTGACTCTCTTTTCAGACTCAGCCTGCCTGCACCCAGGTGATTAAAAAGCTTTATTGCTCACACAAAGCCTGTTTGGCGGTCTCTTCACACAGATGCGCATGACAAACAGCAGTTGGGTATCCCCAGATGGGGCAAGTGCAAGAGAGAGGGAGTCAAGGCTCTGAACAGCCTTCTCCTGATGCACAATGAGACCTTGGGTGAGGCAGAAGTAGCTGGTGAGTCCATCACCCTCTGTTTAGAACACCATGGCTTCCCCTTTTTCTTAGGAATTCTTATGGGGCTGTCAGAGGTGTTGGAACCAGAGCAACTCCATCTTGAATAGGAGCTGCATAAAATGAGGCTGAATCCTAGTGGGCTACATTCCCAGACAGTTAGGCATTCTAAGTCACAAGTCGAGATAGGAGATCGGCACAAGATACAGGTCATAAAGACCTTGCTGGTAAAACAGCTTGCAGTAAAGAAGCTGGCTAAAACCCACCAAAACCAAGATGGCGACAACAGTGACCTCTGGTCATCCTCACTGCTACATTCCTACCAACGCCCTGACAGTTTACAAATGCCATGGCAACATCAGGAAGTTACCCTATATGGTCTAAAAGGGAAGGCATGAATAATTCACCCTTGTTTAGCATACAATCAAGAAATAACCATAAAAATGGGCAACCAGCAGCCCCCGGGGCTGCTCTGTCTATGGAGTAGCCATTCTTTATTCCTTTACTTTCTTAATAAACTTACTTTTGCTTTAGTCTATGAACTCGCCCTGAATTCTTTCTTGCGCGAGATCCAAGAACCTTCTCCTGGGGTCTGGACTGGGACCCCTTTCCAGTAACAGGGCTTCCAAAGCCCTGTAGGATCAGGCCTCTGCCCAGCCCCAAATGACCTCACAGTGGTCTTCCATAGTTCTCTCCTCCTGCCAACAGCCTTGGCATGCCATTCCAAGCTGCACAGCTGCCCTCTGTCATTCACTCACCCTCTTTCTGGTCAATGCCTACCTGTCTCAGCCCTGCCTAAGTCAAATATCCCTATATGCATCTCCTGAAACAACATAGTCTTTCTTCACAGCCATTGTCACCATGGTCATTTTTCATTGACTTGTGTAACTTTTGATCCTGAAGCTGAATGAGGCAGAAACCAAGTCAATTTTGGCTCTTGTATCCAGCATCTAGCCACATATCTAGTATTTAATTGGTGTTCCATAATACTTGATGGAGAAAGAAATGAGCAAACCAAACTGGGATCCTTCCAATGAGCCTGGGGCCCTTTGTGATATAGTTTCTGTTAAGAGAACTGGGAAGAGGGGAGAGAGTCACTCGAATCCTGGCATTTTCACTCAGTGGGGCCTCCTCTACCCCAACCTGAGGTTTTCTCCTGATAAAATCTGCTTATGAAGAATGCTAAGGGTGGCTATAGCTCCCAGGGTGAATCCTGCAAGTGCTTTGGCTGGCTTATTACCCTCAGGTTACAGTATATTATGCTTTTTAAGTATAACATAATGAGGGCTCATACAGTGAGACAACCCCACCCAGATTGTAATCAATGTCTGAGAATGCATTTATTTAGCACTTTTGCTCCTGCTCAATATGCATGCAAAGATTTCAACTTTCCAGGAAACCTTTCTCAAGCTGTTCTCTTCTCCAGCTTTTGTCTTCTGTCTCCCCTTTCATTCTCCCTCATCTCCATCTGACAATTCTCCTCCAATTGTTCTACTATGAGGCTCTGAGTTGCTGAATATGCCGAACAGAAGGGCCTGCATATTCAATAAGAGCCCCAAGGAACTGGCATGCAGGAGGGTCCAATACTATAAGGAGGTAGAATACCATCCACTTCAAGGCCAGCCAGCCCAGGGGATTGTTGGGTTGATGGAGACTGCAAATGCACTACTAAGTGAGTACCTCTGACTGCCCTTCAGGGCCTTAGCTTCTTTATCTGCTATTCCAACAGCCCCTAATGGTACTCCCACCCTCCCTCCTACCCAGTCATTAATACATAGGCAATTTTAAATGAGTTAGGATCCTTAATAGCACAGTGCCTGGCACAGAGTAGAGGTTTAAAAGCTGACATCGGTGGATCACGAGGTCAGGAGATGGAGACCATCCTGGCTAACACAGTGAAACCCTGTCTCTACTAAAAAATACAAAAAATTAGCCAGGCGTGGTGGTGGGCACCTGTAGTCCTAGCTACTTGGGAGGCTGAAGCAGGAGAATGGCATGGGAGGCTGAAGCAGGAGAATGGCATGAACCTGGGATGCAGAGCTTGCAGTGAGCCGAGATTGCACCACTGCACTCCAGCCTGGGCGATAGAGCGAGACTCTGTCTCAAAAAAAAAAAAAAAAAAAAAAAAAAAAAAAAAAAAAAATTGTTATATAGGAGGAAGGAAGGAAGAAAGGGAGGGAGGGAGGGAGAAAAAGGGAAGCTGACTGACCACACTCATGTGCTCAACTATAAAGAAGACCTTCTATTCACAAGAAACATTCCTCCCCCTAGAAGCCCTATTGACCCATGGAATACCTGGAAAGGCATCCCCAAGACTCTTCTCCCCAACCCATCCCCACACCTAACTGCACCAGTGCTACTCCTCCACACATCATCCCCTACTACACACCCCTCCTCCAATTTCCCCACTCACCAATGCTCATTTCTGGGCTATTAGCAAGTAAAACAGTTACCCCCAGTTTCCTATGCATTTATTTACATCAAACATCATGTTCTATGCTGTGATCCATTTTCAGCATTGCAGTTTTAATTAATGTCTAATGAACAAATCTCGTCTTTGCATGTTTCACAACCCACAGACAAGTTAATAAATGAGAATGTTTCATTATAAAAATCATTGCTTCCATAATCTACCTACTTCCAATGCCACCTTCCATTCTTTCCTCCTCTGGGTCTCATCCCCTTTTTAGAGTTGCCTAGCTAATACAAATATTCTAACTCTCTAAAACGATCAGTTCAATATTCATAGATTCCTGACTCATTCAAATGATGAAATATTAGCTACGGCAACCCTCTAGCATCTTTCTCCTAAGCCTTCCTCCCTTGCTTTGTTTTTGCTCTTGGTTCTGACAGCCTATTGGTTTTGGATTGGAAAAGTTATTGACATTTCATCTCTCCCAATTGCAAGAATATAGAGGAACCAAGTGGAGGGAAAAATCCCACAGGAAAGTCAACCATGATGAGAACACAAGGTACAAATACCTGAGAGAAGAGGGGAGATTGGGAGATAAGAGGAAAAAATGGAAGCAAATGAAGGTCAGGCCTGTTGATGGTCTCACCACATTTGAAGGTTCAAATTCCAGTCTCAGACTCATTCATGCAGGAACTTGCTCCTTCACACTGTGGCTTCCATCCTCAAAGTCACCTCATGATTCAAGATGGCAGCTGGAGTCCCAGTCATCACATCTATATTCTAGGAAGCATGACTGAGGAAGGAGAAATGGCAGAAGGGCAAAAGGGCCCCCCTTCCTGTGGAATTAGCTTTCTTTTATGCAGCCTTCCTGGAAGTCCCATATAATATTTTGCTAGAATTAAAAAATACAGTTTCACCTTATAAGGGAGAATGGAAAATAGGGTCTTTTAACTGGTCACAGTGACATCTCAAATAAAATGGGAGTTCTATTGCTAAAAAAGAGGTTGAACAGAGATTTGGGTGGGAACTAGAAGTCTCATTGAGAAGCCAAACTCAAACATGTGCTGATATTTTAATAGGGGAAAAAAGAGAGTGATGAACTAAAGACAGAGAAGAGGGAAGAAGAGTAGGAAATCTTAAGAATCCAGCAATACCTACCAATGTGAAATTCAGCTAAAACTTTATTTTAGAGTAGACTATGCCAACAAATGATACTTCATATGTATTTATTGACATGAAAGTAATATAAACTCCAAGTTCACTGAACAATCTCAGGTACCTTGAACAGTGCTTGGCACATAGTAGGTGCTCAACAAATATGTTTAAATCAAAAGATGTCTTGAATGATGTATGATGTTAAATAAAAAAGTAAGTTTGAAGTAGTATGTAAAATATCCTATAACTTTACTAAAATCAAATATGTGTATGTATATGTAGATAGACAGATAGATAGAGCCAACCAACCAGGCAGTAAGATCATTAAAATGATTGATAACAGTAATTTTCTCTGCATAATGTGATAGAATTGGGGGTAATTCTTATTTTCTTATTTTTAGCTCTCCTGAATTTTCCAATTATTCTAAGTTAATTATGCATTACTTTATATAGTTTTTAAAAGTCTTATCAGAATTTAATTATGCATTACTTATACAGTCTTAAAAAGTTATATCAAAATCCATTTGAGACAAAAATCAATACATGTATGGCCTTACCTAGAGAACAAAAAAATCTGGATTAGATTTTAAAATAAGAAAGAGTTGAAATAGATATTTAAAAATCATTTTTAAAAAATCACTTCTTAATAAAGAGTGATTCAGCATTAGAAGACAGGACTCCATAGAGACATTCAGACAAGGAACCCACAACTTTCTACACAAGAGGATTAGGAAATAAGGAGTTGCCCTCAAAGCTTTAAGGCTCCTCTTCACTCTGGGATTCTTGTCTTCATTTCAAAACTCCCTATCAACAGGCAGCTCAGCTTCATTAATCCTCAAATATTATGGTGACTTAAAGATGACATAGTGCATTCTTCACAAAGACAGATATGGCAACTGAGCCCAAGGAGGTTTTAATACCAGAGCCCCCAACTTTGCACCCAGTATGTTCCCAGTTTGTCTTCCTTTTCCCCTGCAGACATAGCTTGTGCCTTTCAGTGTGGCCATGTTTGTGGGAAAACAAAGTTTGCCATAAAATTGGCTTCATCAAGCCAGAGCCCACATATATTATATATCTGACTCTCATTTTAGAAGGAAAAAACTAACCTTTGGGTTTCACAGAGTCAGTTAATCTATGCCCTAAAGTTGTATTGAGAGGCTGAGAAGCCACCAATGGAGGTCCTGGATTATAAGAAACAGACTCTTCCCTCTCCTCTCACCCATACTCAACACGAGCCCACCATAGTTCCTTGAACGCAATATGTTTTTTCTTGCTTCTATACTTGCACCCAGGTCAATACTCCTGGTTGGGATGTTCCCTCTCTTTCAGTCAATCCAAACCTTACCCATCTGTTAGGCCTTGCCCCCATTCTTCCTGTTATCCAAAGCTTCCTCTGACTCCTGCAGCCCTTGTTACAGGCTCCCTTCTCTGACCTCCCGTGACCAGCACCATACAGTCAGCTCCTAACTGTATCTGCTATATCATAGTCCTTACTGCTTCATACATGTGCATCTTATCACCCCAGCCAGACTCTAAGCTCTTGCAGGGAGAGTAAGGTTCATCACACACACACACACACACACACACACACACACACACAGTTTATAGTACACTGCTTTATACCTGGTAGGTTCTCAATAAATATCTGTTCATCAGTTATTTGGAAATAACCAGAGAGCAGCTGAACAGTCACAAATTTTTAACAAGTTGAGTTATAAGATAGTCTCAAGACCCAACTATATGCTGTTTACAAGAAACTAACTGAAGATCTAAGGACAAATAGGTTGAAAATGAAAGAATGGAAAAAGATATTCCATGCAAACGGTAACCAAAAGAGAACTGGGTGGCTATACAAATACTAGAAAAAATGGACTGTAAGCCAAAAATTGTTGTAGGCCAGTTGTGGTGGCTCATGCTTGTAATCCTAGCACTTTGAGAGACGAAGCCTGGACAACATAGTGAGACCCTATCTCTACAAAAAATAAGAAAATTAGCCAGGCATGGTGGTACACGCCTATAGTCCCAGCTTCTTGGGAGGATGAGGTGGGAGGATTGCTTGAGCCCAGGAGTTTTAGGTTGCAGTGAGCTATAAATGTGCCACTGCACTTATGTCTGGGCAATGGAGTGAGACCCTGTCTCAAAAAGAAAATTTATTATAAGAGACCAAAAAAGGACATCATATACAGATGCTCCTCAAATTATGATAGGGTTACATCCAAATTTAATTTCATTATTTTCTCTACAGAACAGTTAAATTGTTTCCAATTTTCCCTTTTTTTTTATTTTAAAGAAATTATTTTCCTTGGGATAAATTCTTTTATATTTCCATCATTAATTGAAAATATCCTAAGTCCAAAATGTATATTAGCTTACAATTGGGCAAAATAATCTAACACAAAGCTTATTGTATAATAAAGTGTTGAGTATCTTAATGTAATTTATTGACTACTACACATTAAGTCAAAAGTGCAATGGTTTTACACCATTGTAGAACCAAAAAATTGTAAGTCAAACCATTGTAAATCAGACACCATCTCTATTAACAAAAGGGTAAATCCATCAAGAAGCTATAACAACTGTAACATATATGCAGCAAACAACAGAGCCTCAAAATATGTGACACCAGCATTGACATAATTGAAGGGAGAACTAGATAGTTTTACTCTTGTAGTTGCAGACCTCAATATTTCACCTTCAATAATGGATAGAACATCTAGACATAAGAGCAATATGAAAATAGAGGCATGTTACCCATGTTTTTTTTCAGTCCAACAGGAACCCTGTCCTCCAAATGCCAATGGAAAGAAAAGGAGGACAGTATTGTAAGTGCTATTACAAATGTTATTGTTAAGTGCTGCTGCACCATTTGAGACATTTCTTGCCTATTACCACTCAAGATGCACTTTATCATAAGGAACCACTTCAGGCACCAAGGCTACTGTCTTCTCAGGTCACAAGTCCAGATTCAACCCTTGTCTTCAAATCCCATACAGTTCTAGGGAGATCGAACTACAGGGCATCCAGCATCAGTTACATCCTGTGTCACCAAAGCACTTAGACCCTTGTCTAAGCCTCCAGTCAGACTCTTGCTTCCCCAGAATAATTTTATTTCAAGGGGCCTTTCTCCCAGCTCCTGGGCTGTGACCAGACTCTCCCCATGCTTTTCTCAACAATACCCTTAATCTTAAATTCACAGAAGACAAATCAGATGTCTTTCCCTTCCATTCGGGAAGGCCCTGGGTAAAACTGGTTCACTTCTTCCCAGTTACCAGCTCTGTGAAACATGGTGTGAGGAAACATTTGCCAAATGACTTAAAACATAAAAGGTTTTATAAAAACCTAATTCCAGGAGAATGGGGGGAGAAGAGCTGCTGCATCTATACTACTAAGAAGGCAACGCAACTGACCCTTCACAGGATAGCGATAACCATCTTCTCCATATTTAAAAAAAAAAGTATCCCGTTACACAGCTAATTGCCAATAAGTAATGCAGACAATGAGTACTAGAGGAGTTCTGAGAACAAGAAGATCAAAGAGGTTTGAAGGCAACCAGAACATTTTGAATCTGCTACTACTTGGAATGCAAAACTTGTCACCAAAATTTTACCATCACAGATTAATTTTTAAGAGAAAGTATTTTGGAGCAAACTCCTTTATTCAAATTTAATTTCATAATTTTCTCTGTAACACAACTAAATTGTTTCAAATTTTCTCATTTCTAAAAGCAATTATTTTCCTTGGGATAAATTTCTTTCTTTCTTTTTTTTTTTGAGATGGAGTCTCACTCTGTCGCCCAGGCTGGAGTGCAGTGGCCCGATCTCGGCTCACTATAAGCTCCGCCTCCCGGGTTCACGCCATTCTCCTGCCTCAGCCTCCAGAGTAGCTGGGACTACAGGCGCCCGCCACTGCACCCAGCTAATTTTTTGTATTTTTAGTAGAGACGGGGTTTCACCGTGTTAGCCAGGGTGGTCTCAATCTCCTGACCTCGTGATCCGCCCGCCTCGGCCTCCCAAAGTGCTGGGATTACAGGCGTGAGCCACCGCACCCGGCCTCCTTGGGATAAATTTCTGTTTCCATTTTTTGGATAAAGATTATCTCAATTCATATCTTTTTTTTTTTTGAGACAGAGTCTTTCTCCGTCACCCAGGCTGGAGTACAGAGGTACAGTGGTGCGATCTCGGCTCAGTGCAACCTTTGACTCCCGGGTTCAAGCAATTCCTCTGCCTCAGTCTCCTGAGTAGCTGGGATTACAGGTGCCTGCCACCAAGTCCAGCTATTTTTTTTGTATTTTTAGTAGAGACAGGGTTTCACTGTATTAGCCAGGATGGTCTCGACCTCCTGACCTCGTGATCCACCCGCCTCAGCCTCCCAAAGTGCTGGGATTGGAGGCATGAGCCACCGTGCCTGGTCCATCGTATTTGTTTTTTAACAGCTTTACTGAGATGTAACTCACATACCATACACTTCATTCATTTAAAGTGTACAATTCAATGCTTTTTAGTATATTTACAGAGCTGTGCAATCATCACCACAATCAACTTTAGAACATTTTTATCACTTCCAAAAGAAACCCCATCCCCATTAGCAGACACTACCATTCTCCTGAACCCCCACCCCTAAGCAACCACTAAGTGTTTTGTCTTTATAGATTTGTCTATTCTGGATATTTTATACAAACGGAATCATACAATATGTGGTCCTTTGTGACTGGCTTCTTTCATTTAGTATGTTTTCAAGATTTATGCAAATTGTAGTATATATTAGTACTTCATTCCTCCTTATTGCCAAATATGTCATTGTATAAATATACTACATTTATTATTAATCAATTAATGGACTTACAGATTCATCACTTTCTACTTTTTGGCTATTATGAATGGTGCTGCTATGAATATTCATATACAAGTTTTTGTGAAGGTACATTTTTGTTTATCTCCTTGGGTATATACCTAGGAGTGGAGTTGCCAACTGGTTCCATTTGACCTTACCTAATTTTCTTGGTTAACACTCCTATATTGTGTTTATGTGTGTGTGTGTGTGTGTGTGTGTGTGTGTGTGTGTATGGCAGAAGGACACACAGAGAGAGACAGAAAAGAGAAAGAGAGGCCGTACCTATTTGCGTGTCTTATCTGAAATTTTTGCATGCATAGCAGATTCAATAATCATGGAGTTGAAAAGATGGCATCAAAGTGATTGGCTCAAAACATCCTACAAAGGAAAAACTTTCTGGAAAAAATGTCTAACTTGAGTTGAGCTGGTTTTTGTAAAGAGCTGGAGAGAAGAGAGAAGATAGTGCTGTAGTAGGGGCCACAGCACAAGTAAAGGCCTGGTGATTGGGTTGGATATAGAGTACTTGGGGAATAAGTAAAAGTTAGTAGAAGGAGAGGCTGGAATGATTTGTTAGGAATCACCTCATCAAGGTCTTTGAATGGCAGCCTCAAGGGTTTAAAGACTACATTTTTATAGCTTTAGGGGAGCCATTGGAGACTGTGGTTTAGATACATCAATCACATGATCATATCAGATGGGCATGATCACAGCGATGACTGGCAGGTGCAGGCAGGATGGACCTAAGCGGGGAGACATTAAGCAAGCCCTTGTCCTTAGGAGTCTATTGCAGCAATTCAGGGCTGAGGTAAAGGCTCTGAGCATAGCCAGCTGGAAGTCAGTAGCTTAAATATTGATTTAGTGGGCAAAAGCCGCATTTATCACGGGGCTGGTTCCCTAAAAATCCTGTGCCTATGTGCAGGGAACTCATCATTTCCCTATTACACAAATTGATTAGGTCATTCGGAGCTGAGATTGATGCCAGAGATTTGCTACTAATCAAGCTAGAATAGCAAGTTGGAGGACAAGACAGGCCTTCTGCCAACTGGGCAAGGAACTGGTCCCAGAGGCAGAGAATACTGCAGCGAAGCACCCTGTGTTTGCTTGGGAAGTCTGGGCAAAGATAGCCTCTGAGAGGCCTGGCAATGCCCTTCAGTTACATCTGGAGTCTCCAGGGCAACTCCTAGAATGACACGTCTCAGGGCTTCTGTCAAGAGCTGACCAGCCAAGCTGAATCCAGCCCCAGAGGTCCATGACAGGGCTGTCCTCACTGTGTACTGAAGCTGTTAAGAGTAGGGGTACTGGGGGAACAGGGCCTAGGGCAGCATCTGTGGAGAGTCCAGGGGAGCCAAAGCCTTGGAGAAAGAGTTGACTGTTTTGGCAATAATAACAATAGTCTGCAATAACAAAAATTTGTGTTTGTATACACCTTCTGCTGTGCTCCAGAAAAGAGGGAGGTTCGACTTTCTTGGTGGATAAGATATTCTCCCCCTCACACAATGATACCCTAGGCCCATTGTAAGAAGAGCCCTGCAAAACTAGCCACATGCCATCCAGTGCCAGGAAGCCTAGTTCTGAAATGGTGGTGGGGGAGTTTCCAACCATCTGTCCCTACCACAGAGGGAAGTGTACTTGGCTCCATCTATAAACTGAGGCAGCATATCTGGGAAGAACCAAATCTCCAGAGCACCCTGGTTTGGGACAATCAACACCCCAAGTCAGATGCCTTTCAGCTTTCAGCAGCTCTCCTGTCTGCAGTCCACCTCTCATTCTGCGACCGGCCCTAGTTTCGAAGGCGGGAAATGCTCAGTGAGTAGTGGAGGGAACACTTTTAGTACTATGACCCGTAATTGACTGACGCTGCTGCCACCACTTGGGGTTGACCTTAGCCCGGGATTGGAAATGGGCGGTAGGGCAGGGGGCAGGGGTCTGCTTTTTGCCACCGCTCACCCACCTGGGATATCTAAGTACAGTCATCATTATTATTTTTATTTTCTGCCATCATATCATCACCAGGGTCTTGCTTCCCGCAGTCCATAGTAAGCGGGAGGACAGGGAAGGAGCTGGCTGCCCGAAGAGGATGATTTTCCGCCTGTACTGAGGGTGTTCCTCGCCAGAACTTTTGTGGCCCCGGCAAAGCCGGCTTGTGTCCAGCAGAGGAGCACCCGCAGCCGCGCGGGGCATCCGTCGTCTTTTCCTGCCGCGGTGGGGCGTAGGGGGGCGACCATTTCCCAGGGGCGTTCCATAGCACTCAGTTCCCCGCGCCGGCCTCAGGGGAGCTGCTAGTGAGCTTCCCCTACACCTCCTCTATTCCTCTACTCTCTACCGCAGCCAGGGTCTTATTCCCCGCCCCGGGCTAGAGGGGTCGGTGAGCTGGAGTGGCGCGAGGAGCCCGGCAGTCCGCCGGGCCTGGGCTCTTTCTCCCGGTGGCACCTTGGCCCCCTACCCGCGCTTGACTCCTCCCCCGTCTCTATTCCGCAGCGTCCCCGCCCTGTCAGCAGCCTGCTTCAGCGACCGCACCTGCCTCGGGTGGCGGGTAGGGGGGTGCACACGGGAGGTAGAAAGGAAAACAGGGAGGGTTTGGGGTGCACAGCGCAGCGGGGTGAGCAGCCTTGCCCGCGCCTCGGACCCCTGCAACCCTAGCGGCGCCCGCCCGCGGCTGCGGCACCGATGCGCTGTCCGCGGTGCTGACGCCGGCCGCCCGCTCAGTCGGGAGGGGGAGCAAACGCCCTCATTCCCAGGTCGCCCGGAGCCCAGCGACCGCCTCTCCCCGATTCCCCGTTTCCAGTGCAACCCTCTGCGTCCTGCGGCTGCGGTTCGATCCAGGGCAAAGGAGTGAACGAAGGGAACTTCAACTTCGGACTAACGCCCGAGAATCCAGTGTAGGCGATTCGCGTCGCGCGGCCTCCAGCCCTGGAGACCTCAGAGCACCACCAACTTGAGCAAAGTTTCACCGCGGCATGAGATAAGGGAGAGATTCCAGAGGCGAAGCGCAGGGAGGAGCAAGACGAGGTTCCCCGGCGGAGTGGTAGCCCGCACCGCAGTCGGACACCTGCTCCGGTGCCCCGCATTGGTGCCGCCAGAGCCACCGGGAGGCGTCGCAGCAGCCCAACTCTCCACCCCCTCCCTCCTGTCCCTACTCACCCCTCCCCAACACCCCGCCCCGGGCGCCAGTGACTCCGCCTCTCCCTGCCGGGCGGCTCTTCGGCTGGAGCTGAGAAAGGAGCGCTTCCCCGGACTCGGCTCGGTTCCGAGGCTCCGAAGCCGACGCCGCCAGCTCAGCCCCGGGGGCGGGAGCAGGACTGCCCGCACAGCCCGCACCTAGGAGGCGCCGAGCCCGAACGCCTCATGGGACGCCCCCGGGGGCTCTCTCCACGCCTTGCTGCCGCGTCCCGGTCCTAGGCGCCCGGGATCCACGGCCCACCCCGCCCGCAGCCCGCGGCCTGTCTGGAGAGGAGTATGAGGCCCGGGGCCCCGCGGACGCCGGCCACCGGGCGGCAGGGGCCTAGCTGCGGAGCCCCGCGCCCGAGAGCGGCGGGTAAGGAGCCGGGGGAGCCGGCGAGGCGTCGGGGCGCGCAGAGGAGCGCCCCTGCCCGGGCACCCGCTGGGCCACGGGACTCGCGTGTGGCCTGAGCGCCGGGGAGGAGGCGGAGGCGCCCCTCTGTCCGGGCTCTGGGAAGGCGACGAGGGGCTCTGCGAAGGCGGCGAGGGGCTCCGCGGCGGCCCCGGACCCCTGGCCACCATCCTCACGCTCCTGCTCCCGCCGGGGGGATGTCGTGGCCCGGGCCCCGAGCGCCGCCCCGGCCCCGGGGCTGAGCTCCGGACCATGTCCTCCCGCAGCCCCCGGCCCCCGCCCCGCCGTAGCCGCCGCCGCCTGCCGCGCCCCTCCTGCTGCTGCTGCTGCTGCCGCCGTTCGCACCTCAACGAGGACACCGGCCGCTTCGTGCTGCTGGCGGCGCTCATCGGCCTCTACCTGGTGGCGGGTGCCACAGTCTTCTCGGCGCTCGAGAGCCCCGGCGAGGCGGAGGCGCGGGCGCGCTGGGGCGCCACGCTGCGCAACTTCAGCGCTGCGCACGGCGTGGCCGAGCCAGAGCTGCGCGCCTTCCTCCGGCACTACGAGGCCGCGCTGGCCGCCGGCGTCCGCGCCGACGCGCTGCGCCCGCGCTGGGACTTCCCCGGCGCCTTCTACTTCGTGGGCACCGTGGTGTCAACCATAGGTGAGCGGCGCGTCCCCCGCGCATCTTTCCTCTCTGTGCCTTTCACCTGCCGCCCTTTCCACTGCTCGGCCGCTCGGTCCGCGTCCCTCGGCTCTCCCTTCCCTTCTAATGTCCCTTTGCTTACTTTCGTCTCGCCCTCTTCTCCGCCGGCCCCCGTTCTCTCTCTCTCTCTCTCCCTCCCGGCTTTCAGTGAGGGAAGAAAGCCCACCTCTGGCGCTCACCCCGGGCCGCCTGTGCTCCAACACTGGCCGGCTCTGTGACCTGACCTTTGTGAGCCTCCGTTTTCTCCTCTAAGAATACATGCCAAGGGCTACCGGTTCCTTCCTGTTTTCCACCCACAACCCCCAGGCCTCTGTTTCCTCTCCAGGATGATCTCAAAAGCCCCTTCTCCCTCCACCCTCAGCGCTGTTATTTCTTTTCATAGTCTCCCCCGCTTTCTTCTTTTACCCTGTTTTCTCCCTCAGTGGCCTCTAACTCCTTTACCCTGGAGAGGGTGACCACTTGCCCCAGAATCACTTTCCCTAGATCTCCTTCCCACTTGCTTCTCCTACAGTCTATACCGCCCCCCAAAGTAAAGCCCGTTAGCCTGAGGCCAGGACTTCAGCTGCTGTTGTTCTGCCTCCCTTCCTTGTGTTCTCCCCCAGCTCCCAGCCCCTTCTCCAATTTCTTGACCCTTTTTTTGTTCCCTTGCCACTTTTTCCAACCATTAGTGGTACCAAGGGGTAGCTGGGAGCAGGGATAGTTCCCCTATTCTTTCCATCATCTCTTCTCTCTTTTTTTGGATATAAACAGTTCACGTTTTCTCAACCTTATGAAGAATGCTGTGTCAATAGTCCTTCAGGCCCCCACCCCTCTCTCTGTGGCCAGATTGCTGCCTCTGAGCTCCTGTGGAGAAATTCTGGAGCCACCCCTGCTCTCCATCCACCCCTTCATTTCTCTTTCTTCCTCTCCTCTCACTCACTTTTCCCATCCCCCACTTTCCCTGGGCCCTGGGTGTCATGTGAAACAAAGCCCCCACCCTCGGTTACTCACCTGTATAGAGTGCAGCAGAAATGCATGCTTATCACCTTGACAAGGCTGTGTGTGTCCCCCCACTCCTGCTTTGAATCCCAGGATGGAAGAAGGCACTTGGCTGGTCACACCTCTAGTCACCCTAAGGCACTCTCTCCTGTGCAGTTTTGGAGGAGGGGGCTGGATTTGCTGGGCTTGAGAAGTGAGGGATTTCATAGACACACCTTCTGGAGTGGTTTGGTATGCCAGTTCAGATACAGAGGCATGGACTGCAACTGCCCAGGATAAGCCACAGCAGATGGCTGGTTGGAGGCAGGGAGAGAGGCTGCCTCCATGTGCAGCATATGAGCAGCTAGAGATGTCTCTCTAAGTGTATATGTATAGTCTATGAAAGCACTTCCTTGCCTTCAATGATTTTTCATGTGTCATGCTTGATCTGATTATTTTAAATAGAAAAGGCAAATATGGCCCAAGTCCAAGGCACACACAAATTGGATAAAAATACCCTTTAAAAAGCTATATCATGTTGTTATGGTGATAGAAGATATAAAATGACCCCCTCAAAAAAAATCCCCTTTTAAGAGCTGCATCAAGTTGCTATAGCAACTAGAGTTTTTTTTTTTTAAGTGCTTTAAAAGTACTAAGGACGCTTAGTCCTAGAGGATGACATCATGCATCCATAGCTCATTGTTGACTTGTGCTCTTCTTCTTGTAAACACGCCCTTTCCCTTTCTTCCACCTAGAGGCACCTGTGCACATATTGGGTGGACATAGCACTTTTTCCCAGTGACATGTTCTGGCTTCCTAATGGAACCCACAGGCTAAAGGGGAAGCTGTTGGCAGTGTCCCTTTCCTTTTTGGGCCATGAGTCCATCCAAATAAGGCCCCATTCCAATGGCCTGTGGTCTCTGTGCCTCTCTGATGAGCTCCATCAATCTGTCATTCGGTGCTCCTTTGGAGGCACTGATTCTGAGCCCAGCCACAGCTTCTAAAGCTTCTCTTTCAGCAATTTACACAAAATCAAGTCAGTGTGTTGGGAAATTGTTCCATGCCCCAGCCTTTAGTCTACTGGCAGGATTGACTGTTCTTTAGTCAAGTGGAAAGGAGCTATATTCTCTTTCTTGATTCGTGTTTTCAGATGTAGGCAAGCAATGTAGGAGGGCTACACTGAAGCATGTGGTTATATTACGAGTGACCCAGCACGTTGCTTCCAAAATCTGCGGGGAAACATTTAAACCAGCCTGTGTACAGCTCAGGGTTGAACCAGCCCTCTGTGAGGATGCCAAGACAGCCACAAAAGTAGCAGGGTCTCTGCTGATTATTGCCCCTGCTGGGATATTCTGGGGTCAGTGGTTCAAATTGGTCACTTCCATCAGTCAGATAAGTTCTGCTGAATCCCCAAGTAGCATAATTGGCATTTCAGCTTTCTCTTTGCAAAATGCATTTGGATGAGGTTTAAGTAAAGATCTCCACAGGTCAGTTTCTCTTCTGCTTACATAGTTCCTTTCTCTTAAATGGCCTGAATCTTCAAAGACAATTATTATTATTATTGATGCTTGTATGGGTTCAACAGATCAGGGAGCAAAAGCTCAGTCCACAAAAAATGGGCAGTCAGGATTCTTTATCTGACTCTTTATCCAATGAAGAGGAAAATTAGCACATACTCAGTTTTATTTGATGAGTGAGTATCACAGTGTATATGGTTCATACAGTGCTGTGGAATTCAGGGGAACAAAATGATTTGATTCAGCTATTTATACTGCCTAATCAAAAGGACATACGTATGTGTGTGTGTGTTGTGTAGACCCAGATATATGATTCATCTAGACTTTAGTATTGGAAATCTTTCCTTCCATTCATTCCGTAACATGATTGTATGTATCAGGCTGTATTTTGAAAGGTTAAAGCTTACTCTGCATGGCAGAGATTAAGACATATTCCAACATGGGCAGCTGGATCACAGCATTTATGAGCAACATATCTTGGCCATCCTCACTGAAGATGATTAGAACAAGAAGGGGACCTTTTTGGTCCAATCTCATGTGGCACAGGGTTAGGGGACTTGTCAGTGGTCACATAGTTAATGAGGGGTTCAGCTAGGTCCAGAAACCAAGTTGTGCAATATCCACCAATTTCATGCATATAATTGGTGGGAACGTTCTTGTTTCAGATTGCAATATTTAATAATGTCTGTCTGTCTGAGTGTGAGAGAGAGTGTATGTGTGTGTAACCAGGGCAGGGACTGGTCTGCTGGTCTATTGGTCACGTCATCAACTGATTAAGTCCAGAGAAAACTTGAAGGACAAGACAGATTTACAGGCCAGACAAGTTAGAAGCATCTGGCAGGTCTTAGTTAGCTAGACAGGCAAAAGCCAGCCTAAAGGGCAGAGATGGGGTACTAGCAAGTAGGAGAACTTCTGGCAAACTGTGGTCTAAGGACAGAAGTCACTTGCTTTCTGCCCTTTTTTGCACCAGTGTGTGTATGTGTGTGTGCACGTGTGTGTGTACACACGTGCACACACACACTCTTGAGAGCACATGTGTATAGAGGAGGGGAAGAAGGGGCAGGAATGGGCTTTCACCTGGTGGAAGACGTAATGAAAGGTTCAGGTATGGCTGTGTGTACTCAAGGTTACATGGAACACCACAATGAAGTAGAATGTTTGTCCTGATATTTGGTTTGAACAGGGCCCCGTATCCACAGCTGGGCAGTTTGCAATCGTGTAGATACACGTGTGTCTACACAGTGCGGTACCAGTGGAAAATTTTGCCTGTGATTATTCAGCAGCCGTTCAGGCTGTGTAGAAAGTTAATCTGAATAGCTCAAGCGAAATAAAAATCCACTTTGTAGTCTAAATTATTCATACCAATTGCTTACACTGAACTGAAATCCTGGGTAATTATTATTTCTCCAATTTATGCTATATGACATATTCCCTAGGGGTTGAAATCAAGTTTGTTTTAATGTGAATGTATCCATTTATTCATTCCGCCAATTAACAAACATCTAAGACAAGCATCACTCATCATAGATGCATGTGTGGCCTTTGGCATGTTGTCTGCACTTCCTGTGATTGTATGAACTCCTAAAGATAAAGATACTGTCTTGTGTTCTTTTAGCACGAAACAATATTCTTGAAGACAGTATTCCAGCTCAAAGATATTCCAAACAACCCAAACAGAATTAACCCATCACTTCACATCCTAAAGGATGTTTATCAGTTAACTTTGAAAAGATTAAATGGAAACTCTCCACTGGGGTTTTAATTATGCATCTGCTGTCAGATTTACACATAGGAAAGAACATATTTTAAAATCTTTCTCAAATGGCAGCTTGATATAAACAGAAATATTTTTGCTTCCTTTTATTAGGTTTTCTGGCAGCGTTTTTTAGCTATAAAGCTAAAATCATGCCGCTGTAGACGGGATGGTGTAGGTATAAGAGTTGTCACTTTTGGCACTGCATAATTTAGCTTGCTACTTTCAGAATTAGGCACACTTAATTATTCAGCCACGAGATTAGTAACAAGTCCTAACTTTTTCCCTCTTTTTCAACAGGGATTTTTTAAAAACTCTTTTTGCTACAAAGGAAACTAAGACATTATAAGCCCAAAATGTCACTACCACATTTACATTCAACTTTCTTCTAACATGTATGTAATCCAGCTGGAGATAGTTTTGATATCTGGAATGAAATACATTATCCAGAAGGAGAGGCGCATCCTTCCTTGCGTATTTCTCTCATCAACTTTTTTTTTAAAGAGACACAGTCTTACTCCATTGCCCAGGCTGGAGTACAGTGGTGCAAACACAGCTTACCATAGCCTCAACCTCCTGGGCACAAGCAATCTTTCCACTGCAGCCTCCCAAGAAGCTGGGATCACAGGCACACATCACCACACCTGGCTAATTTTTTTTTTTTTAAGAGACAGAGCCTCGCTACATTGCCCAGGCTGACGTCAAACTCCCTGGCTCAAGCAATCCTGCTACCCCAGCCTTTCAGCGTGCTGGGATTACAGCCGGGAGCCACCAGCCACCATGCCCAGTCTCATCAACTATTTTTTATTGAAAGATGATGCTGTGACAGCTTTGAAGGACATTTAGGAAGAAAATACCTCCTTAAATTTGAAACTCTGAGTGGAGAGCAGGAAATGTGTTACCATTCACTGCTCCATCCTCAGCACCCAGCATCAGACCTAGCCCATAGTAAACAATAATTATTTATTATATGAATAAGAGAACAAGTCATTCATGATACCACTGCACTAACACAACTCTTCATGTCTGCACGTTCCCCTGCAGTTCCTTGTCATGCCTTTTGTAGGAAAAAGAAAGGAAAGTAACTGATGTGTACTGAGCTGCTTCTGTTTTATTAACATTTTATTACTGATGTTGTTTCTCTGTTTTCACGTAGTCTAATTTTAGTGGGTGCATAATATTCCATCTAGTTGATGTTCTGTAATTCACTACCCCTATTGCTGGATAGCTGGGTGTTTCCCAGTTTGGGGCTATTTTGAGTAATGCCACAGTGATCATCTTTATGCAAGATGGCCTTTTCTTTCTGTGATATCTCCTTGGGATGACTTCCAGCTGGTGAAATTGCTGAGTCAGTGGGTACTGCTGTCTTCATGGTGCTTGTGGCCAGCCCCTTTGGAGCGAGAGACTGTCTGGTCTCTTTGTATCTGAGCCTATGCCTCTACAAAGCCTAGGAGCGACTGGACAGTTATCCAGCTAATTGCTCCATGGAAAGGGGCCGCACATCCACTTGGTTTTCTCCAGGACTGCACTCAGTTCCAGGAGGTGAGCTGCCTCCCGAACAAGGCTGTGGCGTTAGGATCTTCAACCTCCCTTATTTTAATGAGAGCAGCTTCCTTTGGGAAGTTCTGGGAGAGTGGAGAAAGGTAAGAAGAAAAAACAGGTGGGGGCACTGCCAGGCCATCAAAAACTGAGACAAGAAAGGTACCTGGATCCCCCTGCTCTCCCCTGGACTCCCAGGAATGGTCTGCCGCTATTCCTGGGCCAAGCCAGCTGAGAGAGAACATATTTCCACTCAGTCTTGACTATGCCCAAGGGCCCCCGTGTCGAACAGCTCAGAATTGTGCCGAATGGAGCAAAGGTACACTCCTAGAGTATTCTAGCTGGAAGCACCACAAAGATCCTTCATAACTTTCCCCAGGCATGTAGACCATTTTGTCAACAAAAGCCAACAATCCGCCCATTATAGCAAATAGGAGCAGAGCTGCTGTAATTGGGGGTGGGGGCCGGAGTCCGGACCAGTGGGCCTTTCCTCAGTTGCCGCCCGCTCCCTGAAGTCTTCTCTGAGGAGCCCTAGAGCATCTCCAAGACCAGCCCAAAGAGGGTGAATTTACCCTCGTTCCTCATTTTACACAAGGCTCAGAGAGGAGGAGAGGTTGCCCAAGTTACCCAGCAAGTCAAAGGGGGATTCGCTGAGAGCTTGAGCTCTCATCCTCCCTAGAAGAGTTACATCAATATTGCCAAAGATAGGTGTATCTCTCTCACTCTCCCACACCCTTTCTTACACACATAATTCTCACAAACAGCACACACAGACACACACACACACTGCTCACATAGACAAGTAGAGAATCCAGCACAGTTCTGAGAGGGCACCAAGGCTTCCCAGAAGGGGTGAGTGTTGCGCTACGCACAGAGGGGAGGAGCTGGAGAGAAGGGTGGGTATCTGAGGAACAGAAGGCAGGCTGAGTGACTTGTGAGGGGGCTTTGGGTAAAAACTCCTACTTGATCTGGAGATGGTGGTGGTAGCCTTGGGTAAGTGTTCAGTAAGTGTCCCCATCCCTGACACCTGGAGCAGCACTCCCTTGCCTTGTTTGGCTGCCTCAGATTCAGAGGATCTTGGAAACAACAAAAGGCCGTTGGTCTATTCCTGTGTCACCCCCAGCTCTGGAGTCCTCCCCAAGTTTTCTGGCCCTTCCATTTTTTCCGTCCAGTTCCACTGACTTTCCGGGGTCTGGGGCTCTGCATGGGGCCACCAGCCAGCAATCCGGAAAGTGTGTGGAGCCCAAGGTGCGTGCTTTGGGCAGAGTCCAGCCTCTGATCCTCACCAAAGTTTTTTTAAGAGACACGGTCATACTCTCTGCAGAGTTTCTACACGGGGAGAGTTGGTGAGGAACAGGGGGTGGAGGGGCTTGAAACTGCAGGAAGCACAGCACTTTCCAGGAGGTTGGGGAGGTGCTGGTAGAGAATGAAGAAGGGTACTGAAGCCCCTTGGCTCTCACCCTAAGCCAACTCTTGGCTGCCACCACTGCTATGAGACTCTGGCCCCAGGAAGTTCTACCCCAAACCCTGCCATTCCCTAGCCACCTACCAGGGGACTCTAGGTCCCCTCTCCAAGTGGCCACTGGCTATGGTGGAGAATGCTCTGGACTCTGTCTTGTGAGTGCTGCCTCCTCCCTGCGCTTGGCCATCCCCCAACATGGGGCTAACTTCCTGGCTTACTAGCAGGTCAGTGGTAACTGGTGTGTCTGGGCCCTTAGAAAAATTGAGCCCTGGGGTTTCTCCTCCATCTGCTTCCTCCAGATCCCAGAGGATCTCATTCCAAGGTGACCTCAGGATGAAGCATCCAGAATCTTGTAATTGCAGATTTTACAATGTTCACAGTGTTTTTATACTCAACAGCAACAGATGTTACAGACCAGGAAGGTAGGATAGCATGCAGCAGTGCTTCTCAAACTGTAAGGTGCCTGGAACCACCTGGGAATCTGCTTACCAAGTAGTTTCTGTTGAGTAGGTCTAGGGTGGGACCTGACAGTCTGCATTCCTCATGAGCTCCTGGCAATGCCTATGCTGATGCACTTGGAGTCGCTAGGGTAGAGAGAACAGCGGTGAGTCAGGCACTAGGAGTCTAGACCTGGCTCTGCCACTAACTGGCTGCGTGGCTTTAGGCAGGACATATCACCATTCAGTGCCTCAGTTTCTCCCTTACTAACAGAAGGGAATGCCAAAGGTCCTTTGAGCCCCTTCTTAGCTCAGATGTTCTTATACCTGGGAAGACTATTGGCTCATATCCTTCCTTCCAGTATAGTTTAGTGTCGACTCTAAACAAACCAGCACTGCAGCCAGCCTGCTTGCCTGGATTCACGTCCTAATTCTTAAGTATTCAAACTGTGTGTTTTTGGTGAGTGGATATACTTCTCCTTGCCTCAGTTGCCTCCTCTCTAAAGTGAAGACCATGATGGTTCTTACCCCATGGGGTTACTTTAAAGACTGAAGGCTCTAACCCATGGGTGCAGTGCCTGGTAACCCTGAGTAGCATCTGCTCCCCAGATCTCGGCAACCCTGTTGGTGAGCCCTGCCCTGCCTCTGTGTGAAGGAGGGGAGGCCAAGACACATTTCCTTCCCTGTAGCTCACCCGGCCACACCACCCTGTGCATGGTCCAGTCCTCTGGGCCTCAGCCCCCCTGCTGTGTGGCACCTGCTGCACTCTGGTTGGTCACTGCCTCTCGGGTGTGTTGTGTCCTATGCTGTTAAATAACCGGCCTGGAAGGGTACTTTTGAAAATGCATTTTCTTTGGGTCCTCAACTAGAATATCTTTTTTTTTTTTTTTTTTTTTTTTTTTTTTTTTGAGACGGAGTCTCGCTCTGTTGCCCAGGCTGGAGTGCAGTGGCGCGATCTCGGCTCACTGCAAGCTCCGCCTCCCGGGTTCACGCCATTCTCCTGCCTCAGCCTCCCGAGTAGCTGGGACTACAGGCGCCCGCTACCACGCCCGGCTAATTTTTTGTATTTTTAGTAGAGACGGGGTTTCACCGTGTTAGCCAGGATGGTCTCGATCTCCTGACCTCGTGATCCGCCCGCCTCGGCCTCCCAAAGTGCTGGGATTACAGGCGTGAGCCACCGCACCCGGCCTAGAATATCTTAATCATCCCTCATAGGCGCAGTGCTCTTTAATCATTGTCAAGGACATAATTGGTGGATAACTGAATGAATGATTGAGTGGTGAGTTAGACCAGTGACATCCAGTGCTTCTCTGCCCCCCACACCCAGAGCAGAGCCCTGGGCAGCCACACTCCTGGCCACCCTCCTTGTTTCCAGGTGTGCTGAGGCCTCTTGGCAGTGCTGAGGCTGAGGAGGAGGTCATGGAGTTGAAGAGTAGCAGGGAAGCCAGACGCTGGCTGAGGCCAGGTCCTGCCACACTTCTCTGAGGTGGGTCCAGTGTCATGGCTGCTGGGTGAAGGTCGCTGAAGGAAGGCACTGCAGCAAATAGTCCCACGTGTGGGTGCCAGCCTGCTGCTCCCTGCACCCCGGAGCTACCATGACTCCCTGGTGGGTGGAGGAAGCACCGGGACCCCCTTCCCAGGCAGAAGCCTCCCGGAGCAGGACAGGATCTGGGGCCAGGGGAGGCCGCAGAGCCCACCAGTATCTCCCCTTTCCAAACTCTCCATCATGCCAGCAGCCAATGCCTTTGTTCTGGGGAGTGAGGGGGATAACTGAGGCATTGTTGGTCTCCCTGATTGACTCCCCTCCCTGCCACATGTCATGTTTGCCAGTTCACTGTGTTTTTATCTGCGTTTACTCAGTAAGCTCCCACAAATCCTAGGACAGCAAAGAAAATTATATCCCATTTCACAGATGACAGGCTCAGAGAGGTTAAGCAACTTTCTTGGCATCACACAGCAAGTCAGTCAATGGCAGAATAGAGGATCCAGGGCTCCTGACTGCTCAAGATCTCTGCTGTCTCTGAATTGTGCAGTTCCACAGAGGGGGAAGAACCATAGCCCAGTCTGGGGTCTGCAGGGTTGTGTGGGTGGAGGAGGAGGATGAGGAGACATCAGCGAGAGCTGAAGCACAGTCTGGGGACTCTGGGATTTGGCTGTGCTGTGCTTCTGGCAGTGTCAGTGGCTACACTAAAGCGAGGGCTGCCTGCTTCCCATCCTTCGCCACCTAGTACCTCTCTGTGAAGGAGGCTGCCAACCAGATCGAAGAGGGTAGAGCACGTGCTTCCCACAGAGCTCACCAGAACTCTGGGAACTTGTTGAAGAGGACCGAGCTCCCGCCCAGACCTGAGAACCCTCAGCCTTGCACTGGAAACAGCTGCAGTGGGCATGGACAGGCGGGACAGAAAACCAAAAAAACAGGACGGCCTCCCTTAAGCACACCAGCAAGGAAAGCCTGGGGACATGGCCAGCTCAGAACTCGCCTCCTGAAGGCTGGTTGGCTTGAGGGAGACTCTGCCTAAGGTCATGTCCTGAAACAGACCCTGCCTAGACCTTGCACCAAGCACCTGCCAGTGCTACTCTCTTCTCTAGCCACCCTTAACTTCTGTCCCCCTTACCTCGCACTTTAAGCCTCTAGGCTGTTACATATGCTGTACTCTCCACCTGGAATGCCCTTCCCTTCCTCCCTGTTTTCTACCAGGTGAAATCAGTCTTCAAGATCCAGCTCAAATGGTGCCACTAGAGAGGGACCTACTGTGAAGTCCCTCTTACTGCCCTCAGACCTGTGACAATCATTTGTTTCTATGCCAGCTTCCCCATCTGTGAAGTAAGCCACCGTTCAGTGGGTTAAGATGTGTCTAAAGCTGGCCCAGGGCCCAGCACATAGTAGGTATGCAGAAAACTTAGTTTCTTCTTTCTCCACCTCAGAAGCTACATCTTAGTAGTGCTTGTCACTGTTACAATTAATAACATGATAATAACCATGATGGCAGCAGCAATGCATTGAATGACTACTTTGAAGTGCAGCAAAGAGGTAATTTCTGTCAATCATGGAGCATAATACTTGGCACAAAGTAGGTGATTAATCAACATATGTTGAGTGGATGGAATGAATGAGTAACTGAAAACCCTGGACTGCTGGAAATTAACAACGAAAAATAAAAACTGAGCAAGCTGGGCCCAGGCCAGGTTTCCAGAACCTCCCAGGGCCTCCCTGCCGGGCTCCCCACTCCTACAGCTGGAGGGGCTGGCTGTGCATGAGCCCCTCTGCTGGGCCGTTGCTTTAATGCTCTCTCAGTGGCTGGCAGGTGTGCAGCAGGGCAGCCAGCTCATTCTGGAGCTCCCCTCCCTGGCAGTGCTGTTTCCATGGCTCTCTGAGTCAGCTGGGTCCTTATCCTGACCCTGCCCTGGACTGAAACCAAACTAGACAATTCTAAGCCTCAGCCCTTGTTACCCTCAGAAAGCAGTAGGAAAAGTTCAGTTCTGAACTAGGAGGGCTTCTGGTCCTAGTTTTCCCACTGACTCAGATTTCCTATCTGGCCCTGGCCTTGGCCACATCTCTTAGCCATAAAGAGGCCCTGCTCAATTCCACCTCTCAGTCCAGTGGTTCTGCCTTTTCTCTTCACCTGCCCAGGACACATTCCTTAGAAACTGGAGGTTGCTTCACACATTTGACGGAAGTTTAATCAGTAATGAAATGCAATTCCACAAACCAGGAAAAGCCACCCCCACCCACACGGCCCAGCACCATCACAATGCCTCCAAAAATACTTGGGGAAGCTTTTATTGGAATCAGTTGTCCTAGCTTTCTGGAAAGTTTCAGTTGAGATAAACGCAAACTCCGAATCGCACTCCGCGTGACTCCTCTCTAATCCTTTCCAAATGGCCATGATCCTCTTCCCTGCTGCCAAGTGTTCTGAATTCTGAGCGCCTCGTGTGAGCCTGCTTAGCTGCTAACACCAGGACCTGCCAGGAATTCTGCAGGGACAGCCCAGGTGCGAGAGGGAAAGGTAGGCACGGGCCTCTGCCTGTGCTGAGTGTGTTGGCATTTCCTAGGGGCGGGGTGCATTTTGGAGGCCATGCAGGTTTGGATTGCTGGGTTCTCTTCTAAAATGGAAGGTCGGGAAAGAAAGCTGAGATTGCATGGGAGCTAATTCTGAAGGTCTGGCAGCCTCAGTGGCAGGCAGGGAAGAGGTCCTTGCCTGTGTCAGTGCAGAAGTGGGACTGCAGGGCCTGCCCCTGCCAGCACCCTCTTTGTCACTCCCCACACTTCCTGCTGGTTTGGCATGGAATCACTTGTGTGACTGTGTGCTTAGCATCTGCTTCTCTTGCCAGATTCTGGGTTCCTGGAAGATGAGAACGCTATCTCCTCCATTCCCTTCCATGTCTCCAATGCCTGGCACAGGGCACGGCACATGGGAGGGGCTACAGAAATATTTTCGGAATCAATGTAAATTTGAATGAATGGCTGTTTCCAAGATTCCCAACTCTACCTAGGCAGGCACCTGTTTTATAAAAAGTAAAATATGATGATCAGATGATGACCTGCTTTGTAAAAGAAGGCTTTGCTTCTCAAAGGGATTCATTCCAAAGCTTCTGTAAGCAGCAACATACCCCATTATATTTAAAGAGAGATGTAACTTGTAACCAATGTCAGGAACCCAGCAGCTGCATGAAGTCCACCTTACTGCCATTTCTACCTTCACAGTCCCTAAATCCCTAAGGCATCTCAGTCCCTAACATCAAATTAGTGAGCAATATACATGACCCAGAAGGCAGTTCAGAAGAGTATATAACAAGAGCTGAAGTGGGTCATACACCTGTACTGATTGGAGTTGTTCGGGCCTCTTGGTGCAGTCAAGCAGAGATTGGATTATATGCCTAACATACGGAAATTGCCTTACAAAGCTCCTTGATGTGCATTGTTCAGCCGGGCAGGTATGCATTATTCATGTATCCATTTTAAGAATGAAGAAATCTGCATTGCCAAGTGACAATTTGCAGTACAATGTAGTGGTTAGGGAGAGAATGCTGGGGGCCCTGGTCTTGGGTATTAATTTTAGCTTGTCTTGGTCTGTTTTCTGCTTCCATAACAGAATATCACAGACTGGGTAATTTATTAAAAAAACAAACAAAAAAAAACAAGTTGATTTAACTCACCATTCTGGAAGCTGGGAAGTTTATGATAGAGGGCTCTGGCATCTGGCAAGAGTCATCCATGTGGAAGGCATCACATGGTGAGCAAGTGCAGGACAGAATCAGCCCAAACTCATCCTTTTATCAGGAGCCCACTCCCGCAATAACCAACCCACTCCAGTGATGATGACATTAATCCATTCATGAGAACAGAACCCACATGACCCAATCACCTCTTAAAGTTCTCACCTCTTAAAAGTCTTACAATAGCCATTGGATTTCAACGTAAGTTTTGGAGGAGACATTCAAACCATAGCAAGCTCTGTCATTGGGGTTGCCAGCATGCATCTCCTGCCCATTCACTGAAGTCTGCCTCACTGAGTTCCTCTCCAACCTTCTCCAGCCTCCCACAGATGATGCATCCAAGAACTGGGCTCCTTAACCATCTCATCTATAACCATATTTCTTTCCATCCCACCCCAGCAGGTCATTTGGTTCTATCTATGTATGTCCTTGCTATTACTAGTAACTGCATTACCTTCAAAGTTTTTGACTCTAAACATCTCACCTCTGACCACCACCTCCCATGCTTCCAGCTCCCATCCTTTGATATCACCCTGTTTGGGTGAGATCATAATCCTTTGGCTGTAAGACCTACAGGTCTTTTACACTCCCACTCTTATTTTTCCACCATCTTCTTTGAGCCTGCATTTCTTTTTTAACTCAGCTTGGATTCATTCCCTTTTCAGAGACCCTTAACTTCCTTGCCCCTCTCTCCCTATGTTGTACCCCTATCAAAATACCAACTTCCCACATATTCTTCATCTGCCCTCAAGCAGCTGAATATGGCTAACGAACTATGCAGAGATGCTGACTGGTCCAACTTTAAATTGGTGACCCTGAGTACCAGCTGGACACTCCACACTGGCAGCACCCCCCACATCCCACTGTACTTCCTACTGTGTCCACCATTTATCCTCCCACTCCCATCTTTAGCCTCCCATTCCCCTCACTCTCTGCTAACTACCTTTTTTTCACACTCCGTTGAGGTAATAAAAGTAATCAGAAGGGGACTTCCTTATCTTCACACCCCTAAATCCACCCACCATGTGGAGCTGCTTTCTCTCCTGTGGCAGTGGATGAAGTGCCCACTTACAAATGCCAGCTTCACTGGGTCTCACTTCCTCTAACTTCCTCCAGGGCTTAGTTCCTGTCATTACCCACTCCCCATGCATTGTTAATTTATACTCCATCGGTATGCAAACATGTATATTCTTCCTTCTTAATAGACCCTGCATCACCCTCCTGCTACTTTCCCATTTCTCTGCCCTCCTTTACAGGAAAGCTTCTGAGAAGAGTAGTCAACCTCTCTCTCACCTGCCCTTCTCCCCTGGATCCAACTCAATCAGGAGTCCAGCCCCACCTTTCCAGTGACTACGTTATTGTAAGGTCCCTAGTGGCCCCCTTCCTAAAAAATCCAGTGATGACTTGCCTGTCCTCAGCATCTCAGCAACATTTGACATGGCTGACCATTTATCCTCAAACTCCTCTTTTCTCTTGGCTTCCAGAACATCATGCTGTCCTTGATCCTCACTGGCTGCTTTCCTTGGTCCTTTTTGCTGGATCTCTATGTGACCTTTCAGTATGAGAGGGCCCCATGCTCAGTCCTCACTCTGGACTGTCTCCAAACAATCTCTCACCTGTAGAGGAAAAGCTTTTCCCCTACATTTTCTTATTTTCAGCAGCTAGGGCCCTGAATTAAAAGACAGATTAATAGGAGAAAAGATTTATTGCATATACACATGGAGGCCTTCATAGAAAAGTAATTACCTAAAAAGAAGTTGTATACCATTTTAACAAAGAGTGATAAATTGTGAAGTAATGATGAGATAAAAGGAGTTTGGACTTCTAGAAGTGGTAAATTATGGGAAGATAAATATAGGGGGGAAACTAATGGAGAATAAGCTTTGGTTTTAGTAAGGTTTGTTATGCAAACTCAATCTTGTACAATCTCTAGAGTGATAATGGGGTCCCCAGTGATTAAGAGTACAGAGAGGGTAAGGAAGACACCTTGGCAAAGGGAAATTTATGTCCTGCCTTTAGGCAGATAGGGGAGGATAAGGAGCTTTCTTTGCATCTGCTGCCTCCAAATTGCCTGCAGCTCAAAACAATCCTTGTGCTAAAGTGACATATTTGGGGATGGCATACTCTGATCCCCTTCACACCCTTTGGCTTTAAACCCATTTATCTATTGATGAATAACCCATCTTCTACACTAAGCTTCAGAACCATGGGTCCAACTGCCCACTTGACATCTCCATATGGATATTCAATATGTATCAAAACTTTTAAAAGCCCAAAATAGAACTCCTGATTCCTGCTATATCCCACTCTTGACTGTTCCCCTCACAAGCTGTTCCTGCTCCTTGGTACACTGCTCCATGAGTCTTCATATCAATAAATGTCATCCATATAGAGTTGTCCTGATTCTTCTTTTTTTCCTAAACTTTCATATCCAATTCATCATCAACTCTTGTCAGCTCAATCCGCATAATACATTCTGATTCCATCCACTTGTCTCCCTGCCCATCACGACCAGTCTACTCCAACTGTCACCATCATTTCTTGCTGGGGCAACTAAGTTAGCGTTCTAACCAATCCCCCAGCTTTCTCTATGCTCCTTGACAGCCTGTTCTTCACACACAGCCAAAGAGATCTTTAAAAGTGGAAGTCAGGCCAAGTCCTTTGCTTGTTTGAAATCCTTCAGTGACTTCCTTTTGCACAAAATCTGACTCTTCACCATGACACTCAAGGCCCTGCATAATCTGGCCCTGATCCCTCTTAGCCTCACTGGCACTGGCACTGCTTTCCCCTTCACTCAATGCACTACAGCCACACTGGACTTACCCAGATCAGACTTCTGGGCATTTACACTTGCTGTTCCTGCTGCCTGGCGCACTGCTCTGTGAGTCACGTCATGGCTGACTTCTCTTAACCACATTCAAGCCTCATATCTAAAGTTAAAATGTCACCCTTGAGGAGCCTTCCCTGGTCCCCCTGATTACAGTAGTGTCCCCCACTAACCCCTAGTCACTGTCCCTCACACTATTCTGCCTTATTGTCCTTAGAACATGTACCGTTTTTGGAAATCATCCTGTTCATGAACAAATAACGTGTTTATGTGTTTGTTTGTTCCCTGACCTCTGCTCACTCCCTGCTCCATGAGAACAGGGTTCTCGTCCCTCTTGTCCACTATTATATTCCCATTGCCTAGCACAGTACCTTGTGTTTGTTGAATAGATGAACTTCCAAAGCTTCCATTTTAACATTTATAAAATGGGAATCATAATAACACCTGTATCATGTGGTGGTTGGGAGAATTATATGAGACAATGAATGCAGATACTTAGTCTGGCCCTGGTATTTCATAAGCACTTTAATGTGGGCTTATATTTTTATTAATAGATAATCTGGCTGAGTTCACATGTGAGTGGCAAAGCTAAACCCTGAGCTGAGTTCTCTGACCCCAGATCTTTTGTTCTTTCCAGTATGCCTGATGCCACCTCTCAGGTTGCAGGGTAGGCAGTATTGAAAGAACAGTGTGAGTGAGGTCAGGACCAGCCTGCCTTAAGCAAGTTAAGGAACAATGACAGGTGAAACTGCTTCAATAGGTTAAGGTCATATTGGAGGGCTTTGAAAGCCAGGTGGAAACATTTAGACTTGGTATGGGGGCAACAGGAAACCACTGGAGTTCTTGAACAGGGGTGTAATGTGATCATGACTATTTTAGAAGAAGATTCTGGCACTTTAGTCACCATATAGTTACGCCGTTAAGTCAGGCAACCTCGTTAGTCTAAACTGTTAGTCTCTAGAACTACCTTCAAACAACCAGATAATTGTGAAGTCCCTTGTTTTGGCTGTTCACCTCAAACATTAAATCAGGCCATTATCAACTGTCCCCTCACTTTATCAAGAGCTTACCACTGTACTTCTGCCTGGGTGACAGAGCGAGATCCTGGGTGCCCCCCCACCCCACCAAAAAAAACAGCTTATATATCTCTATCAGTGATAAATCACTGAGGAATATGTGCTTAGTTTGTATATTCAGCTCTGAACTGCTATATGATTCCAAACTTATTCAAGAGGACTGCCAACATGAATTGTTTCTTTACGTGCTCTAAGTGGTTCATAATCTAGGAGTTATAATTTTATTTTATAGCTACTGGTGTTCACACTTTAAACAAAGAGCAGAATTCGTCACATTAGACTGAAGAGCTATATACTCTTGCAATGAGGTCTACCTCACAGGGTCATGGGGAGGACCCTTGCATAGCCTGAGAACCAGTAACTGTTTGTTCATTTGTTTATATGGCAGCCCAGGATGCTGAATATTTGTGGCAGGATGAATTGGGTAGAAGGGACTAGGGATAGGAACTGGGGGATCATGTGGCCTTTGGAAAGGAGCAAAAGAAAAGGGGTAAGAGATATTTTCAGGAGCCAAAGACAGAATTTGGTTATCGTCACTCAACAAGACTCAACAAGACCTCTGCTGATCTTGGGTCCCCCCTCATTTCTTGACATCATGCCTACACAGGAAGATCTAGGCAAAGGGGCTGACCATGGGCCTGGGGATTTCTTTCCTTTTTTTTTCTTTTTTTTGGAGCCAGAGTCTCACTCTGTCATCCAGGCTGGAGTGGAGTGGTGCGATCCCTGCTCACTGCAACCTGTGCCTCCTGGGTTCAAGTGGTTCTTGTGCCTCAGCCTCCTGAATAGCTGGGATTACAGACATGCACCACCATGCCCAGCTAATTTTTGTATTTTTAGTAGAGATGGGGTTTGACCATGTTGGCCAGGATGGTCTGGAACTCCTGGACTCAAGTAATCTGCCCACCTCAGCCTCCCAAAGTGTTGGGATTACAGGCATGAGCCGCCATGCTCTACAGGGCCCCAGGGTTTCTAACAATGCATCTGGAGATTTGTGGGCATGTCTCATAATGGGGGGAAGGCAGTTGAAGATGCTGCAGCCACACAGGAAGTGGGGAATGAAGCAGGCTGAGGCTGGAGGAGGATACCCCTCCTCCAAAGCTGGGCTCAGCAGGGCAGCCCTCCCCTCACTGCTCAGAGATTGCTGAGGGCAGCCCCCTGTGCCCTGCAGGTGGGAAAGGCACTACCATTGGTGGAGGCGGGGGTGCAGCAGAGGTTGGTGTGTAGCAATGACCTTAATTCTTAGCATTTTTGTCCCTAGAGTCCCCTTCACTTCCATCCACATTCTTGCTTTATTTCTTTTTTAATGTTTTTCCATAAAATGTATTCTTTTATAGCTGTTTATGGCTAAAGGGCATCCTAGCTGCAGACTCGGAGCCAGTACGCTGATAAATTCTATCTCAGTTCCTGACCTTCCCCCCGCCTCCCCGCCACCGGTCGTCCCCAGGGCCAAACAAGAAGGAAGGAGGTGATGCAGGCCCTTCAGGAGGAGGCCCAGCTCCTCTGGGTTGCAGGATTGAATGAGCCAGTATCTACAAGGCCCTGGCTCTACTCCCTTGTAATGTTTCCAGGCTTTCTCTGTAATGCCACTGTAGTGAGACACATGTCATTCAGAACTCCATGTAGTCCCCTAGATTTATGCACAGTGCAGCCTGTGGCTAGAACTGAATCTTAAACCAATAATCTGCCTTCCCCAGGACTAGCACCAAAATATTTTTATGTGTCAACGAGTCTAGAACTGGAGAGCTCCGGAAAAATATGGTGCCGTGTGGGGTAGGGGGTAATACTGATTTCACACATCATATTTTCCAGAACAGTTAGCAGGCCCTGTATTCTAATTTGGCATCCAGAAAACATGATTCCCATTGATCCATTTATTCAACAAATATTTCTTGAGCGCCCCACTATGTGCCAGCAACTTAAAATCCCCAGGAATACAGCAGTGAACAAGTAGACAAAGTCCCTAGCTTATGGAGCTAACATTCTAGTTGGGGGAGATAGAAAATAAACATACAAATAAATGTCAGGTGGTGGTAAATGCTGCAAAAAGAACAAAACCAGGGTAAGAATAAAGTGATGGAAGTAGGGTGGTCTGAAATGGTCTCTTGGATGATGTGACTCCTGAGTGGAGGCTTGGAATGAAGTAAGGGAGTGAGCCATGTGGCTGCCTGGAGGAAGAGGGCTCCAGCCAGTGCCAAGGTCCCTTAGGAGGAGCTTGCAGGGTTTGCTGGAGGAGCCGCAAGGAAGCCAGTGTGTCTGGAATAGTGTTTGGAGGAGGGGCAAGTGGGAGTTAGAATGTGAGCTCAGAGCAGTAGCCAGAGACTAGGTCATGCAGGGTCTCCAGGCCATGGCAAGACCTTTGGGTTTTACTCTGAGTGAAATGGGGAGCCACGGGAGGATTTTGAGAAGAAGCATGATTAGATCCTGAGGCAAAACTTAGGTTAAAAAAAGCGGGGAGACAAAAGAGGCATAACATGATCTGATTTATAAGATCACTCATTGCTGTTCAAAAAAAACTCTACGGGGGAAATATAGAAGTGTGGGGACTCATTAGCAGGCTTTTGAAATATTCCAGGTGAGAGATGATGATGATTTGGACCAGGGCATGTTTGGTGGAGGCAGTGAGAAGTGATTATATCTTTCAGGAAAGAAATGCATATTTACTGAAGTGTGGGGTTTTTTTCATTGTTTTGTTTTCCTGTTTCTTTTAGCACCTTAAAGATTGTTTTCTGGCTTGCATAGTTTCTGATAAGACGTCTGTGGCCAGGTGTGGTGGCTCACACCTGTAATCCCAACACTTTGGGAGGCCGAGGCAGGTGGGTCAGTTGAGGTCAGGAATTTGAGACCAGCCTGGCCAGCATGGTGAAACCCTGTCTCTACTAAAAGTACAAAAATTAGCCAGGCATGGTGGTACACGCTTGTAATCCCAGCTACTCGGGAGGCTGAGGCAGGAGAATCACTTGAACCCGGGAGGCAGAGGTTGCAGAGAGCCAAGATCGTGCCACTGCACTCCAGCCTGGGTGAAAGAGCAAGACTCCATCTCAAAAAAAAAAAAAAAAAAAAAAAAAAAAAAAAAAAAGAAGTCTGTGAATATTTTTCTCTATCTGTAAGTAATTGTGCCTCCTTTCTTTGGCTGCTGTTAAGATTTCTCTTCATTCCTGACTTTCAACAAGTTGATTTTGATGTGCCTTTGTGTAGTTTCCTTTGTGTTTATAGAGCTCCTTGGATCTGCGTGTTTATAAATTTTCTCAAATTTGGAAAGATTGACATTATTGCTTCAAATATTATTTTTGCTACCCTATCCTCTCTTTTTGAACTCCAACTGCACATATGTTAGTCTTAATTTACATTGTTCTGCAGGTAGCTGAGGCTCTTTTCAGTCTTTTTTTGGTTACAGTGCTTTATTTTGAATAGTTCTATTGCTATGTCTTCAAGTTCAACCTTTTTCAGCAGTCTTTAGTATGTTGTTAACTCTATTCAGTGAATTTTTCATTTCAGACATTATATTTTTCCTTTTTTTTTTTTTTTGAGGTGGAGTCTTGCTCAGTCACCCAGGCTGGAGTGCAGTGGTGCGATCTCGGCTCACTGCAACCTCTGCCTCCTGGGTTCAAGCAATTCTCCTGCCTCAGCCTCCTGAGTAGCTAGGATTACAGGCGCCCGCCACTGCGCCTGGCTAATTTTTGTATTTTTAGTAGAGACGGGGTTTCACCATGTTGGCCGGGCTGGTCTCGAACTCCTGACCTCGTGATCCGCCCATCTTGGCCTCCCAAAGTGCTGGGATTACAGGCGTGAGCCACTGCACCCAGCCCCCTATATTTTTCATCTCGAGAAATTCTACTTGGTTTTAAAAAAATTTTTCCCATTTTTCTTATCATTATGTTTCTCCTTTAAATCTTGAGCATATTTTACATATTTTAACAGGTATTTAAATGCCTTTGCTAATTCCATAATCTCTGGCATTTCTGGGTCTGTTTCTATTGACTATTTTTCTCTTATTTGTGGGTCACATCTTCCTGCTTCTTTGCATATCTGATTTTTTATTAGAGATCAGAACATCATGAATTTTACATTGTTGATGCTTGATTGTTTTGTACTCTTTCAAGCAGGGTTGGACTTTGTTCTGCCAGACAGTTCTTTATAGATCAGTTGATATTTTCCAGACTTGTTTTAAGCTTTTTAAAGGCAGGTCTAAAGGAGTCTTTTCTCTGGGACTAGATGAGCCACACTATTAAAGAATAACCTTTTTGGGGTCTCTACTGAATGCCTTGTGGATTCAGTGAAACCTTTCCTCCTTTGACTGATAGGAACTCAGGTGATTCCTGGCTTTGTGAGGGCTCTGGAAATTGTTTGGTTTACAGCTCTCTGGAAATTGTTATTTCCTGGAAGTTGTTTTCCTTGGTCTTATTTTTTTCTAGGTTTTACCCTATACCTGCACAGATTGTTATTCAGACCTTTGCGAATAACAAAGAGGGACCCCTAGTAGATTTCTGGAGTCCTTTTTCTTGATGGTTCCTTCCTCTCTAGTGCTCCACAGTAGTTATAGCAGTTAAGCAGTGACAGCTGCTTTATCCTCCCTGAACCTGAATTTCTCTCCCCTCAATTCAGCAAGAGTTCTGGGCTCTGTCTGGATCTCTCCACTCCCATGGCTGTCTGAAAACTGCCACCATGCAAAAACTAGGGCTTTTGAAGGGCTCACCTTGTTTGTTTCCCTTCTCTCAGGGACCATAATCCTGAACTACCTTTTTTCCAATGTCTGAAAATAATTATCTCATAGACTTTTTCCGGTTTCCTGGTTGATTATGGTGGGAGGGAAGTCTGGATTCAGCTACGCCCTCGTGGCCTGAAGCGAAAGTCAGTGGGTAGAATCTGGATAAGTGTTGACAGTAGGGTGGCATGATTTGTTCCTGGATCAGATGTAGGGTGTGAGAGAAAGCAAAAGAATAAAAAAGGACTCTAAGACTTTTGCCCTTAGCAACTGCAAGGATGGATTTGCCATTTACTGAGATAGGGAAGGCTGAAGTAGAATCAAGGAGGGGCTGGTTGGGAGGGAGAATCAAGAGCTTGGTTTTGGAAATGTTAATTCTGAAATGACTTTTCCACTTCCAAGCCGGGTACCAGTTAGATAGTGGATAGGCAAGTCTAGAACTCAAGGGACAGGTTGGGTTTGAGATACACATTTGGGATTTGCCAGCCTATAGACCACTGGTTCTTAACCCTGGCTAAAGCAATGTTATCATCACTGAAGAAGATACCTGAGAGTGGGTAATTTATAAAGAAAAGAAGATTAATTGGCTTATGGTTCTGCAAGCTACAGGAAGCTTGGCAGGAGAGGCCTCAGGGAACTTACAATCATGTCAGAAGGCAAAGAGGAAGCAGACACGTCCTTCATGGCTGGAGCAGGAGGAAGAGAGCAAAGGGGAAGGTGCTACACACTTTTAAACAACCAGATCTCATGAGAACTTACTATCATGAGAACAGCAAGGGGGAAATCCACCCCCACGTTCCAATCACTTCCCACCAGGCCCCTCCTCCAACACTGGGGATTATAATTCAACATGAGATTTGGGCAGGGACACAAATCCAAACCATATCAACTCTAATATGTAGCCAGGAGTGAGAACCACTTATATGTGTTAGGAGTTCGAGACCAGCCTGGCCAACACGGTGAAACCCCCTCTCTACTAAAAATATAAAAATTCGCCAAGTATGGTGGCAGATGCCTGTAATCCCAGCTATATGGGAGGCTGAGGCAGGAGACTCGCTTGAAACAGGGAGGCAGAGGTTGCTGTGAGTCAAGATCATGGTACTGCACTCCAGCCTGGGTGACAGAATGAGACTCCATCTCAAAAGTAAATAAATAAATAAACAAACAAATAAATAAATAAAGCCCTGCCAGTGTCAGCTAGGGGGCTCTGGAAGCTGAGGCAGGAGGATCACTTGAGGCCAGGAATTCAAGGATGCAGTGAGCTACGATCGTGCCATTGCACTCCAGCCTGGGCAATAGAGCCAGACCCAGACACAAAAAGAAAAAGAAAAGATCACCTAGGAGAGTGGTTCTCAACCCTGGCTGCATATTAAAATTACCTGGGAGTTTTTAAGCCTTGATGCCCAGGTTGTGCCCTAACCAACTATATCATTCTCTCTGGAAGTGGGGGCTTATGAATTAGCATTTTGTAAAACTCCTCATGAGAGTAATTTCAATTGCTGTCGAGGTTAGAACCACAGAGTCCCAGGGCGTGATCGTGGGAGCCAGAAAAGAAGAGATCTGAAGATTGAGCCGCAGTGCCCTTGAAGATGAAGGAGGCTAAGCTAGGAGGAGCTGCAAGAGAGGGCTTACAGGCTTTCCTCAAATGTCTGAACTGTGGCTGTCCACTCACATTTAAGAATTAAAAATAGAAAATTGGACTGGAAACTCGGTGTGCATAGGTGGGGCTTGTGGACTGCGGGCTTTCTTTTTGGGGCAGAGGGTGGGCAGCTACCCATTATCTATATGGCCTTTCCCACACCCAAGTCTCTCCAGGGTTCTTCAGGGCAGTTCCCCTTCCTCCCTCCCCTTCTCAGCTGTACTCCCTCTGAGCTGTGGGTTTCTCCACCTGCCTTCATCAGTTACAGCTCTCTCAAGCTGTCCATCTTGCACAAGCATGTTGAAACTTCTCGGGCCCTTCCACTGTAAACCCTCTGCCCATTCCCTGTGTTATTGCTAGTTTACACCTTTATGTCCTTTTACCATCTTTTAAATAGGATCTTAAGAGAGAGAGTAGGTAAATTGAGGTAATTAAATAATCATCTTGAACCAGAAGTCTCCCAACTATTTTTTTTACACTGAGAGTCTCTCTCTGTCACCCAGGCTGGAGTGCAGTGGCATGATCACAGCTTACTGCAGCCTCAACCTCCCTGGCTCAAAAGATCCTCCCACCTCAGCCTCCCCAGTATCTGGGACTATAGGTGCTCGCTACCACACCTGTCTAATTTTTGTAGTTTTTGTAGAGACGGGGCTTTGCCATTTTGCTTAGGCTGTTTCCAACTTTTTAAACATGAGAATCGCTTTAAATGCGAGGAATAGTTTCACAGCACCCGTATGATAGAAGTTACATGTACTTTCAGTATCCATTAATTAATAGGGAAAATGCATATTGACACACAAAGTCCTCTGAATTAATTCAGTAGCACTTTTAAGTGCATCTTCATCAGAAAACCATTTACATATTTTTGGAAAGTAATAGCATAACCATGTAGGAGAAAGTTAAGGTTGCAAACAACAATTGGTGACTAAGTAGATTGATATGCCTTTGCAATAACTGCAGAGTTCCCAAAGGATTCCAAGCCTGATCATTGGGACTCACAGTTCTAGACCCTAGGAAGCCACTGGAAGTTTTTGAATAAGAGAGAGGGTGTTACTGAAGAACTTATGACACTTGCTTCATTTACAGCTTTTCCCTGTCCACAGTTGCCTCTTTCTCTGGAAGTTTAGTGTTGGATGGGTTCCTCCCTGAGGGAGAGAGCATGTAGATGATACTGGCTGCCCCAGCCCTGAGCAAATTATTTGAGAAAAAAAAAAAAGAAGTTAAGTGCAATTCAGTCTCGGCTTTATATTCCATGACCTCCTCTTCTCTATTTTTTTCTTATCTACTCTCTTTAGAAATTCTGTTCCTTGCTGTCCATCAGCACAAATGGCTTGCATTTTGAGGTGGTCATGCTATTAGCTGAGCTATACTATGCTGAGCTATACTATTTTGAGGTGGTCATGCTATTAGCTGAGCTATACTATGCTGAGCATTTTACACACTTCTTCTCATTTAATCCTCATCAGCATCCTGTGGAGGAGAGCACAGCTCACATCTCATTTACAGATGAGGAAATTGAGGCGAAAAGAGGTTAAGTGGCTTTCTCAGATCAAAGAGCCAGCAAGTGACAGAGCTGAGATTCTAGCCCAGGTGTCCCTGACTCCACAGCTAGTCCCCCTACTCCCCACAAAGTTGGTGCTGTGAAAATGATGAGGAATTGAGAGACATATGAGCTACTTATAAATGACTGAATTGGGAAAAGACATCCATCTGTATCCAGGCTTCCCAAAGGGTCCACTCTCTGACAGCAGCCTCCCTGGTTTCTTTCAGGGGAAGCTACTTTGCATTTCGGTGGTCCCCAGCCTTTCCAAGCCCAAGTGTGGCTAATGCTACCCTCACTGCAGCCTTTCCTCCAGCCAAACTAGTCAGCAAGACCCTGAACTGTCCCTCCAGTCTTCATTCATAGCATTCTCCCTGCCTGGAGCATCCCTGCCTGTCCTTTACCCTTCATGTATCTAAGGCCCACTCCCTCTTCAGAGCCCACCTTCATCATCCAGGCTTCATGGAGCCTCCTCCTTCATTTGCCTTCTGCCAGTGATGATCTAACCTCCTAGCACCTTGCCATCTTCTCTCTTGTGTATGACTTCCCTCCCCACCCAGACGGTGAGACTCTGCCTTTAAAAATAATGACAAAACGAGTGGTCTTTAATTCACTCGAATAATAGATACTTCTTATAGAACATTTGAAAAAGAGAGAAGCTCAAAAAAAGTGAGAGGGAAAAAAAGCCTTTAGCTTCACCACTAAAATAGTACTCCAGGGATTTTTTTGTCCTTGAGTCTATTTTCTGGATGAATTTTGGGTTTTGTTTTTGTGTATTGGTATGTGATGTCAAAATCAACTTTCTAAGCATCCCTCTTGTTGGATGCATAGTATTCCTCAGAAAGGATGTGCCATGGTTTGTTATAAGTGCAACTGCATCCCCCACAGGACCTGGCCTGGGGGACCCACCTAGGAGGGCCCTGGTGAAGACTGTGTGAGTAATTGGGTTGTCTGCAGGATAGGAAAAGGGTGGGTTACACCATGTGGTATGTAAGCTGCCAGGGGGCCATTTAGGAGGCTGGAAAATTACAGAGTGCTCATACTGAGCCTACATCTGCCAGAAAAGGGCACTTAAAACAAATCCCATGAAATTATAGCTTTTGCAATCTATGAGTTAGACAAGAAAGTACACACGACCAATGTGTTTCAGTAGGAACGCTGCGAACAATGGTGTTAGCCATCACTGGGGGCCTGGGAAGAAAGGGTTTGAAAGAGAAAGGTCTTCCCAAATGTGGTTCTCAGTAAACATTCTTTATGATTCAGAGCTAATATGGTTTATGCCCTCGGCAGAGATGCCAGGAGTTCCCTGGGTTATGAGGCCTTGCTGGAGGGACAGCTCTTCGAAAGGGAAGCGTTACAGGCTGAGACTGTACCAAGCCTGTATGGGAGGGTTCCTTTGGTGTAGGTTTATCCCCGAAACACCACGTGTATGCTGATGGGGAATGGGGGCACAGGGTAGTACAAGATGCTCGTGCTCGTGTGTCTGTGTGTCTGACGTCAGGGTGGAAGGCTGTCTTTGTTTTTAATACTCTGTTGAAGCGGCAGAGTCACTCCAATAGAAAGAGAGGAGACATGGGTGGTTGGCTTTCTAGAATGTTGGCCTTTGGAAGCCACCAAGAGTGGAGGGAAGGCAGGCCCTGCGTACTTATCCCCACATCTGGGAGTCCCTGCTTCCAGGAGCAGTGACAGCCATCCTCCTGGCTCCTTGGTAGAAAGAACCTCAATCCTCCTCCCATCAGTGGCAGAAGTAGCTATGAGGATTGAAGCTGGGTGGGCGATGTCTCAATCCTTGGCAGAAGGATGGGAAACAAAGACTTTAAACATGTTAAACATCCTTTTACAGATCTCCAGAATTATAGTGACAGTGGGGAGAAGGAGGGAATGACCCATCCCCCATCCTGAGCTTGCTAGCCCAGCTCCTGGAAGATCAGCCCCTGGGCAGTGCCAGCCTGCATGACCGTCCTGATCCCCGACTCTGCCCTTTCTCCCAAAGAGCCAACAGAGCACATGTCTTGGAGAAGACCCCCTATCACCTTCTAGGTTGTCTTGCCACAGAACGGGAGCACCCAGCAATACAGCAGAGCTTCCCACGGGTTTCTACAGTGTCTTCAGAGACCCGCAAGGAGGGTCAGCCCTTGTGGAGTCTCTGACCCAAATTCTGACATTACCTCTATGACTTATTCACAAAGTGACCTCACACTGCACTTTTCTGAGCCTCAGATTGTGCATCTAAAAACCGAGGATAATGCTTACCTCACTAGGAGGTTGTGAAGAAATGTAAATAAACCGTGTGTGAAAATGATTCCTAAAACCAGAAAACCCCACATAAGCCTCAGTGAGGAAAGCAACACAGTGTAGTAATCAAAGCTAAAAAAAAAAAAAAAAAAAAAAAAAATGTAGGTGTCTGTGCTTGTTATGGTGGTGGTTGTTGCTATTTATTGTGGTGACGGTGGTTGTGTCAGAGTCTGCAGTCTAATGCCCTGGTAGCTCCTTATTCACAGCTACGTTGATACATCTGCTGAAGTAAATTAAAGTTCCCACCTCAAAAAAGAACACGTTGGCCAAGCACAGTAGTGCACACCTACAGTCCCAGCTACTCGGAGGCTGAGGTGGGAGGATCTCTTGAGCTCAGAGGTTTGAGGCTGTAGCGCGTTATGATTGTGCCTGTGAGTAGCCACTGCACTCCAGGCTTGGCAACACAGTGAGACCCCATCTCTAAATAAATAAAGAAAAAGAAAAAGAACTCATTCTCAAGCCAATGTGTGAATTGACCCAGGTATTTGTTGGCCCAGAAGTATAAAATGTGTTTTCACTAGCCAGTGATGAAAACCTGTCAGTTTCCCATGTCTTTCTTGCTTGTCGCTGTGCATGAGTGAGCTTCTCACACGTTCAAAGGCAGAAGCCATCTGAGTGCTCTCACCTGGCTTTGATACTCTCACCTCGCGCCATCCCTGCTGAGGACCTTAAGGGTCACAGTGTGGCAGTGATTTCTGTGATAAAACAAAAATCTATGTAGTGTGACTGGGGCCCAGATGAAATATAGGCTCCTGAAAGCCCAACCTGGCTGCAGGACCCCAGAACAGGCCCAGGTTTGCTGGAACCCACCCCAGAGACCTTCCCCTCAGAGCTCCCATGAAAGGGAGCAAGAAGGGAGAATGGGTGGCAAAGGCATTTTACAGTTTATCAAGGCATGGGTAGACTAATGTTTTAAAACTAAAAAAAAAAATCCTTGTTGTTCTGTTTACTGAGCATCTACTAAGCGCCTAGTGTTGCACTGAATCTGAGACTAGGACTGTGACTTGTTTGCGAAGGCTCCAGTCCCTGGGCTGTGCATGTGCCAGGGTGCTTGTGAGGAGCAGTCGGTCTCTGCATCTGAGCATCCTCAGGAAGACCAGGCTGTGCCCCTGGGCCCAAGCCTGGTGTGGAGTGAGGAGAGCTGCGTCAGAGAGAGCCTCGACAGAAGTGGTATGAGAACCTGGAGGAGCCCAGCAGGCCTGATGGAAGCAGCTGGTTCCTTGGCTGCCCCTATCCTGCCCAGGAGGTTATTTCTCTGGGAATAAACAGTCCCCTGCAGTTAGCAGGATAAATATAAACACAGCCTCCTGATCAGGGCTCAGAAACCAAGCTTTGCATCCTGGGCTCCCTGCTGCCGCTGCTGCTGCTGCTGCTACAGAAAACAGAATGAGCCAGGGTGCAGCCACGTGGGGCTTCTGCAGCCAAGCAAACAGGCGGCCCCAGTCTCCTTCCGGCTGCCATAACAAAGTACCACGGACTGGGGGACTTAAACAATGGAAATGTATTTTCTCACAATTCTGGAGGCCAGAAGTCTAAGATCAAGGGGCTGGCAGGGTTGGTTTCTCCTGAGGACTCTCTCCTTGGCTTGCAGACAACCACCTTCTCCATATCTTCATGTGGTTTTCCTTGTGTATGTCTGTATCTTAATACACTCTTCCTGTGAGGACACCAGCCATATTGGATTAGGGCTCACCCTAATGGCCTCGTTTTACCTTGATTCCCTTTTTTAAAAAGCCTTTCTACCAATGCAGTAACATTCTGAGGTACTGGAGTGTTACGATCTCAACCTATGAATGTATGGGCATACAGTTCAGCCCAGAACAGGGGCCCAGGAGGTCACCAAGACCATCTCCCTGCCTTCAGACTGAAACTCATCAGAACATTCCTAGAGGGAGGAGAGTCAGCCCAAATTTTAAAGACCACCTTAGAGAAAGATATTTCATATATTTGGTGTGGCTTGGTGATTTTCAGAAATTGCTATTGCTGGTGACTAAAAGCCAGCTTGCTTCCACAAAGCATTTGAATGAATGTAAGTGCTGAAACTGGAATAACTGAACCACAAACTCTAAGAGTTCAGGACCGTGTCCTAGCACAGCACTTGCCATAGCAGGCTCCCAACAGGCTTCCTGTGGACACGAAGAGGACAAGGGAAAGAGGGAGGGATGAAGGAAGCTAAAAATCAATTGGAAAAGGGTGAGGGATGTATCAGGTACTGGGGCGCAGCTCTACAGCAATGAATGGCCACAGTGGCTCTGCACTTCCCATTGGACCACTCAAACTGGGCAATAGGGCACTCAGAGTTCAATAAAAGGCAGCAAGTCACAAGTGTCCTCAGGAAACCAGCACCTCAGATTCTGAATTCTAGGAGGAAGGAATTGCACAGATGGATCTTACTGATTTATGTAGAGACAGGGTCTCACTCTGTTGCCCAGGCTGGAGTGCAGTGGTGGAATCACAGCTCACTCCAGCCTTGACCTCCTGGGCTCAAACAATCCTGCCTCAGCCTCCTGAGTAGCTGGAACTACAGGTGTGAGCCACCATGCCCAGCTTGCTTTTTTTTGTTTGTTTGTTTGTTTTTAATTGTTTCTAGGGATGGAGTCTCACCATGTTGCCCAGGCTAGTCCCAAACTCCTGGCCTCAAGCAATCCCCCTGCCTTGGCCTCCCAAAGTGCTGGGATGACAGGCATAAGCCACCGTGCCTAGCCTAACAGATCTTTAAAGAGAGACATCGGCAGTGATGGTTTTTCTTTGGTTTTGCAGAAGACACAGGAAGAGTCTTCAAATGGATGCTTCCACTGTCCCTTCAGAAAGGCAGAAGATGGAGTGCTAAATCTGACTGAAGGCACTTCTGTGGGCAGTGAGGGCACTATCGTTCACCTGCTATTTTCTGATCACCCATTTTAATTTAGAGATGGCATTGGAGGGGTCTTTACTGCTGTGGTTACTGGGGTCTCATTCAAACCCTGAGCAGGTGAGCCCATGCCCTCTCACGTCCCAGGCCGGACACTCAGCCCCCTGGCACAGTGACTACACCTCATGGCTGGCACAGAGTAGGAAAGTGAGTAGCTGTGAGTACACACATGAGGGAGGGGGTTGACACTGTTGTGAAACTTTAGCACCATTGCTTGTATCTTCTCCAAGATAGGTCTGCCCGGTGAGGCCTTCTCTTCCCTGCTCCACCCTTTGTGGAGGCCTAACCTTGATAAGGAGCTGAAGAAGCATATTTAGTGTTTCCTCTGTGCCACGCACTCTGCTAAATCCACCAACTGTCCCCTCCCCTCTGATCCTCACAACCATCTGTAAGGCAGTGCTGTCTACTTGATAGATGGGGAAACTGAGGCACAGCGAGTAGCTTGCTGACAGCCACCAGTGAGTAGTGGGGGCTGGATCAACCTAAACCCTTGACTCCAGGGCTTGTGATTTAGCCACTGTACTCATACATGGGCAAGTCACACAGCCTCTCTGAGATAAAGAAAACGCAGTGTCTGAGCACTTCAGCTGTGGATGGTCCTGAGCACTTCAGCTGTGGATGTCCTTGGCCTCCCGGGGAAGCGGCTTTAACAGCAGCCACCCCTACCTGCGTCCGTTTCTTCCCCTTTCGGCTCCTTCTGCAGCCCTTCGCAGTCTGGCATCCGCACAGCGGTGCCCCCTTCTTTCCTGCACAGAGCCAGCTTCCTCCCAGTTGCCAAATCCCAGTAGAACTGTTAGGTTTCCATCTTACTAGATTCTTCTAGAAATTTCTGACCCCTTGCCCCGTCATTCCTTCCTTCCTGAATGGCCTGTAGCTTCAGCAACTTCATCCTCTCCTGCGTTTGTGGCCTCCCTTTGGCCTCCCTTCCTTAGTCCCCTTTTGGCTACTCTCCTGGTCTGGGCCACCCCACCTGTTTGATCCACAGCCTCTGAAATAGACTCGCTGAACTCACCCCTGCAGTCTGTCCCCAGTACTGCAGCCAGAGACACTTTTTTTTTTGACTACCACCTCCTAAAATTTTTTAATAAACAGTCCTTGATTGAGAGCATATAAACACTATGAACAAAACACAAACTGATACACCCTCAAGTGTTTCCCTTCTTACAACTGAAAGATTATAGGCTTGAGAGATGAGGTTGAGAAATGGGAGATATAAACTCTGGCTCAGACTTGAGGAAGATTGGTGTCATGCAAGCTACATTATTTATCCTGGATTCAGTTTCCCTGTCTACAAAATGGGAGCAATGATGATATTGTCTTTACTGGGTTATGGTGATGACCACATTAAATAAGACAAAAAATTTGCTCCACATTGCTTGCAGCTATTAAAGATGTTGATGGGTGTTCGTTTCATCGAATTTCCTTTTAAAATTGCATGAGACTCTGCTGACAGAGAAAAAGAAGACAGTTATCAAATATATTCAGCATATCTGCTGTTGCTTGAAATCTACTTGAATATTATATTTCTTTTTCTTTTTGTAAAACTACTAGTTTATGTTTCTCCCTCACATTAAAATCAAATGAAAGTCATGGTTTTTCTCATTTCAGGGACATTTATATCACCTAAACTTTGCCCTGAAAGTGTGCAGGAGGGATTTGCTGGCTAATCTCTTTGTCCAGTGTTTTCTCTGTCACCCAGGCTACAGTGCAGTGGTGCAGTCTAGGCTCACTGCAGCCTCTGCCTCCTGGGTTCAAATGATTCTCCTGCCTCAGCCTTCCAAGTAACTGGGATTACAGGCATGCACCACCATGCCTGGCTAATTTTTGTATTTTTAGTAGAGACGGGGTTTCACTATGTTGGCCAGGCTGGTCTCAAACTCCTGACCTCAAGTGATCCACCTGTCTCAGCCTCCCAAAGTGCTGGGATTACAGACATGAGCCACCATGCCCAGTCCTTTTTCACTCTTTTCTTCTCTGTTTCCAGCCCCTCTGCCTCAGGGCCTTTGCTCGTGCTGTTGACTAGCCTGAAACTCTCTTACCCTAGTCCTTTACCAAACATCCGTTCCTTAACGAGGCCTCCCTGGACCCACCCCACTTAAAACCATGACCTGCCTCCTCCCTGCCCGCACACTCCTCACCCTCTTGGCCTGCTCTATTTTTTATTTTTTGTAGCACTTGCCACTTTCTCACCGGCCACGTAATTGTTTGTAGTTTATTATTCCGTCTCCCATACTGAAATGTAAGCTTCTTGAGGGTAGGGGACTTTGTCTTTTAGATCACTGTTGAATCCCAAGGGCCTAGCACAGTTCCTGGCCATAGTAGGCCCTCAATAAATGTTTGTTGAATGAATGTGGTCTCCTTCATAGACTCCTCTTCTGCCCTTTAGATACTGAAGTTCCTCAGGGGCCTTCATTCTCATACCACACGTGCTCCCTGGAAAGTCTTATCCACATGACACCTGAACCCTTGAATGCCAACCTGGACCTTGCAGACCTTGTGCCCAACTGCCTCCATCTCCTGGCTAAGGCATCTTCACTACTCAGTTCCAATGGCACCTGCTCTGGGGCACCCTCCCAAACCTCTTCTCTTGCTTCCCGGAATCCCCTGACATCTCCCTCACTGTCATTTTCATAGGGCATTGTGGTCATTGTGTATGAGGACAGGGATCATATCTTATTCATTTTTATTTATAAACTTAACAGTGCTTGTTGGGAGTGAACTTACGGTTTCAAAAGTAGCAACTATCCTATTTGCACCACAGAAAATGTGAAATATTTATAAAAGCAAATAGAAGAAACTTAAAATGAAAATCACAGCTGGGCGCGGTGGCTCACGCCTGTAATCCCAGCACTTTGGGAGACCGAGGCGGGCGGATCACGAGGTCAAGAGATTGAGACCATCCTGGCCAACATGATGAAACCCCGTCTCTATTAAAAATATAAAAATTAGCTGGGCGTCGTGGTGGGCGCCTGTAATCCCAGCTACTCAGGAGGCTGAGGCAGGAGAATCGCTTGAACCCGGGAGGCGGAGGTTGCAGTGAGCTGAGATCGCGCCAGTGCACTCCAGCCTGGGCGACAGAGCAAGATGCCATCTCAAAAAAAAAAAGAAAGAAAATCACCCATATTTTCACAACTGAGCAGTGTGCTCCATGTACGGAATTAAGTACACGTGTGTGCACACATGCACATATATAGCCAAGTAAATTGGAACACTTGGAAAGAATTTCATTTACAAAAAATAATGAATGGCATCCAGTAAAATGCTATTATGGGCTGCAAAGCACAGCAGCATTTTGAGAAAGATGAAGGCAGCCCCTGAGCGCCGAGAGCTGGCCTGGCACTCACAGTGGGGCTGGGAGGATCTGCCATGGAGCATAAGCATTTCACAGAACCCCTGATCAGGCAAGGCCGCCTTATGACCAAGATGGAGTGAGAGAAAAACAAGACCATTCACCCCATAATCATGTCCAAACACCGACCAAAACAAGAACATCGTCCAAACCACAAAAAAGACCAAACATCCCTCATCTGGTTAGTATGAGCAACTGCTGCTTCTTGGCCAATCACAGCTTGGCCTCGCTATGTCGTTCCCATCTTCCAGCTAAGAATTAAGATGCCCAGTCACAGAAGTACTTCCGCTCTTTGGCAGCATCTCATCCAGAGCGAAGCCTGCTTCCTTAAGCCCTCCGTAAATCACCTAACTCAAGAACTCAAGCCCAACTCCTAGAATTAGCCCTCTTTGATACCCTCTGACTGAGATGCCCCAGAATCCATGGTGGCCAAGCTTCCTCATTGCAGTGAGCCAGTAAGCTCAATTGTGTTTTGACTACAGGTGTGTTCCTGGAGGTCTGTGGGCAATCTTATTCACCATAGTCTTCCTTCCCCTGCCCTCATGTCTGGCACACAGCAGGTCTCAAAAACATGTTGAGTTAACTGAAACTAAGATGGAGACAATGTTTCTGGTACAGTGTCTGCTGGTGATCACTGGACAAACTGCCAGTTGTGTCCGGAATTTAGCAGCTGCTTCCTGAGGACCTGCATTCTGGAGGGTGGCAAGAAGTCCAAGACATGGGCCATGTCCTCATTGGCAAGCTAACATAGAAAAACACAAAGGGTTAAATCTCTGGGACAATGGTCAGGACAGGGGCTGTCACAAGACAGCACACAGTTAAATGCCTGGTGAGCTGAAAGTGCTGTCAGATGATGGAGAGGATTCAGATAGGCGAAGAGAAAAGGAAATAAGTCATTCCTGACCTTGAAAGGTGGGGCTGGGGAGCTCAGGGCAGCTGAGCTGGAGAGTGATCTGGGCAGAGCTGTGCCTCAATACCACCAACTGGGACAGTGCACAGAATGAGCCAAAAGGAGAGAGAATATTTCCAGAAAACCAGGGAGTCTGGGTCCCAGGTCATATGAAGGGAGGGGGACAATAGGCAAGGCAAGGAGGTGGCAGGAAGGTAGATTTGAAATTGGGCAGAACTGAGTTGCAATCCCGGTTGTGCCATTTTCTGTGACCCTGACCTTCAAGGTCATTAACATCTCTGAACCTCAGCTTCCATCTCCTTCTATCGCACAGGGTCTGACACAAAGTCATGCCACAGATCCAGGGCAGGCGTTTTGGCCACAGCAAGTACCCTGGTGCAGTATGATTGAATGCTCATCTCAGGGAAAAATCACAGTTGCATTCTCTGAACCTAAGGCTGAGTCAGGCCTCAAGAGGTGGAGTGGAAAGAGCTGTGGGCATGGGGCTGGGACCTGTGCTGCCTTACTTCTCTGAGCCTTGGTTTCCTCACCGGCATAATGACACCTCCCCCAGGAGCTGCTCTGGGGATTACATCTGTGAAAGTACCAGCAGAGTGCTTGGTCTAGGATAGGGGCTCCATAAATTCAATCCCCACCATCCCTCACTTCCTGTGTGCGGGCCATCAACCTCCCCATCTGTCTGTGGCAGCTGAGAGTGGAATGTGCCATTAGCTCCAGCCCCACTCCCATTAGAGGAGGGGTGCGCCCCCATTAGAGGACGGGTGCACCTTACCCCTCAGCCGCAGTCCAGTGACCACAGCCAGGCCCTGACAGAGACCCTTGTGCTTTGACATTTTGGGCTGGATGAAAAGAGAGAGAGACCCATGTGCTGAGGTGCTGTGGGCAGCCCCTTTACCAGCCCATAGGGCAGGTGCATGTCGGGCTAGCAGAGCAGACACACAGCTCCCCGTGGGCCTCTAGAGCACCTCCCTGGCTGCAGCTGAAAGGTGTGGGTTTGTTTGCATCATGGCTCCTCATCTTTATTCCTCCTTTGAAGCAGCCAACCAGGCTGGCTTCTGTGGGAAGACCAAGCATGGGGACACCTCAGTTTGAGGGAGCCGGGCCCTTAAGGAGTGGCCTCTGTGCATTGAGTCATCCCCGAGGGCTCTGCGTGCCCCCTCAGCCTGGGCACTGAGCGCCCCCAGATGTGGCTTGTAGCTCCATGGAAAGGACGAGGCTGTGCTTCTCCAGGTGTATAAAACTGAATTCATTGAGAGGGCTTGGAACTATCCACTTGAGAGCAGGATTTGTTGCTTTACAAACCACCAGAGACTTCCTTTTAAAATCTCCTCCTGTGTGATAGAGGAATTGAGGTAAAGTGATTGAATTGACATTGTCTTGCTGCTCTGAGCTGCCGGCTGGTCTGTCACCTCACGGCTGGCTGGTCTGTCTCCCTTCTGAGAGGTGGTATGACCCTGGAGCTGTTCCCCACACAAGCCCCACATGAGCGCCCTGAGGTGGGAGGGAGGAGTGAGGGACGGGGTAGGTGGGCAGAGCTTTCTTCATCTCATTGCTCCTCACTCCGGGTTCATCAGTCACGTCTTTGTCCCATCAAAGGCCTCCCTTGGTCTTGGATTTAGTCTTCTCCCAAAATTCTGGGCTGAGATGAGGGCTCTGCTCTTTCTGTGTGTGGGGGCGGGGGGGAGGTTAGAAGGGGCAGTGATCTCATCCCTGGACAGGATTAGTCATCAGGGAGACAGGGACAGATCTTGGGGTGGGGGGGGCTGGAGACGGGCTGTATGTAAATGAGTCATCTTCCCGCCAGCTCAGGGCCGAGCTTGACAGCTGCTCCCCAGGAGAGGTTGTTAAACGGGAGCTACCCGGAGGCAGGAGTGGTTAACCGGCTTTTAATAACTCATTTTGCTGAATGATTTCTGGTGAGGAGAGAAAACCTTAATCCCAGAGATAAAGCACAGAGTGGGGGGTGGTTGAAGTCAGCCCTGCTAGCAAGGAAGGCTGTGCCGAGGTACAAAGTCGATTCAAAGAAGTCACTTGCATTTGCTCCCAGTTAACCAAAACCTCTCTAATGTTAGAAGTCACTGGCCTGAGCCTGTGGGGTTCATCCTCTGTCCCTAGCTCCCCTACTCCTGCCACCTCAGCTGTCCCCGCCTCCCATCTTGTTGTCATCAAATGAAGAAAGTCACCTCAAAGGCCCCCAGAGAACAAGACAAAAACAAGCAGAACAGGGGCAGAGGGCCATTTTCTCTGTGCCTGGCTGACTGGAGCCTCTCTGTCCGGATCACTGCGCACCCAATGCAAGAGGGGTGCACTGGATGCTCCCACCCCACACCTGGCTTCGGAGGGAAGAAAACCAAGAGCTTCTGTCCTCAGGGAGCAGTCCATCCAGCTCTGCAAATCAGACAAACCAGCAAGCGCCAACAAATAGAGCAGCCCACGGTCTCAGCTTTTCCACAACAGCCCCATTTTAAAATATCCCTCCCACACACACACACTCTCACTTTGGGGACTGGAAAAGATGGTGCCTAACCTCTAGCCGGGCCTCCTACCCAGCGTAGGGGCCAAAGCAGGAAGTGAGCCCAGAGGTGGGGAGATGGAGGCCCAGCGAGGTAGGAGAACGGCGAGCCAATGGTAGAGCCAGGCTTGACTGTGCCTACGGGGGCATTTCCCTGCCATGGAAATCCATATGTCATGTCGTGATTTGCCCATTCCTTGCCTGCCTCACCTGCGCCACTTTGCTGTGAAATAAGGTCCATGCCTCACCCATCGTGCTTCCCAGCTTAGCTTGGTGATTTTGGGGAGCTTACTATGTCCCGGGCACTGTGGGATGCATGTGGGAACTACATCCTCGTTTAATCTTCACAGTGACATTCAGAGGTAGGGCAGTGGGCCGGGCACAGTGGCGCACTCATGTAATCCCAGCACTTTGGGAGGCCAAGGTGGGCAGATCACCTGAGGTCAGGAGTTGGAGACCAGCCTGGCCAACATGGTAAAACCCCGTCTCTACTAAAAATACAAAAATTAGCCAGATGTGGTGGCACGCACCTGTAGTCCCAGCTACTTGGGAGGCTGTGGCAGGAGAATGGCTTGAACCTGGGAGGTGGAGGTTGCAGTGAGCCAAGATCGCACCACTGCACTCCAGCCTGGGCGACAGAGTGAGCCTGTCTCAAAAAAATAAAAAATAAATAAATAAGTAGGGCATTGGGCCATTTTTAGAGGGAGAAGCGAGGGTCCGAGAAGGTAAGGAATGTGTCCGTGTCACCTCCTTAGCAGGTGGAGGCGCCAGAGCCTGAAACCACCGTCCCTGTTCCTAGTTCTGCTCTCAGCTCTCCGAGGGAGGCCCTTCCCAAGCCTGCAGGAGTTAAGACTTGCTGAGTTTGTCTTCTGAACATGAGGCTTACCAGATCCTAGAAGTTTCTACAGAGCAGGGCACAATGCCAGGTGCTAGGCTTGGATGCTGGCACCTAAAAGTGCCAGGCAATGCTCACTTCACAAAGCTCCTGTAGGGTCAACCTGAGTCCCAGGTGGCTAGGAGGTGCTCCCAATGTTACCAGATGGAAGGCCTTGACTGTGAGTTGTCCAGGTTCTTGGCACGTTAAACAAAGAATAGAAAAACCCTTACAAAGCAACAAAAGAATAAAGCAATGAAAGACAAAGCAACAAAAGAACGGTTGCCAGGTGTGGTGGTGGGTGCCTGTAGTCCCAGCTACTCTGGAGGCTGAGGCAGGAGGATCACTTGAGCCCAGGGGGCAGAGGTTGCAGTGAACTAAGATCATACCACTGCACTCCAGCCTGGGTGACAGAGCAAGATCCTGTCTCAAAGAATAAACTTTAAAAAAAGAAAAAAAAAAAAAGCAGTAATAAAAGCACAGATTTATTGAGGCAAAAGTACATTCCACAAAGTGGGAGCAGACTCAAGCAGGTGGCCCAAGAGCCTCTCTACTGCAGTGCTCCCCAGGGTTTTTTTTTTTTTTTTATGCTATTTACAAATTTGTTTGTTTGCTTATTGTTACTAGAATGTGTGCTCCAGGATAGTCAATGTTGTCTGTTTTGTTTAAAGCTGTATCCCTAATGCCTATGACAGCCTGCTACATCGTGTGCAAATAAATGTTTGTTGAATGAATGTTGTTTTTTGTTTTTTGGGGTTTTTTTTGAGACGGAGTCTCGCTTTGTCACCCAGGCTGGAGTGCAGTGACGTGATCTCAGCTCACTGCAACCTCTGCCTCTCCCCAGGGTTTTTATAAAGCTAAAAGAATTTGCTAGCACCCCTAGGTGCCCTTTAGAGGCCTAGGGTTAGTTACACCCCATGAAGGACTGGCCCATGACCAATCAGAGGCTGAAGTGACAGCTTGGCCCACAATCAATCAGAGGCTGAAGTGGAAACTTCTGTCTTATCACAGGAGTGAGGATGTGGCCTATGTGCTGCCTAATCTTGCCTAGAACTGGCTGCACCCACTGTTCTTACGCCTTAACCTTTGGTTACCCCAATTCCCTCTTCTCCTGCCTCACCAGCATTGTCCCTTGCCTTCTTCCACAGATTCCCCTGCTCCATCAGCCAGAGTCACTGGACATTTCCTATGGGCCAGGCTTCACCAGCAGGCTGAACCCCCTCACCCTGCCCAGTGGCCCTGGGCACTGCACTGTCCCAGCAGGGGATGCCTTTCCCAAGCCTAGGCCTCTGCTCCCTGTCAATCTCTTGAAATCCCACCTAATCTTTTTTTTTTTTTTTAAACAGGGTCTTGCTCTGTCACCCAGGCTGGAGTGCAAGTGTGCAGTCATGGCTCACTGCAGCCTTGACCTCCAGGGCTCAAGTCATCCTCTCACTTCAGCCTCCTGAGTAGCTAGGACCATAGGCACACGCCACCACACCCAGCTGATTTTCAAATTTTTTGTAGAAATGGGGTCCCACTATGTTGCCCAGGCTGGTCTTGAACTCCTGGGCTCAAGCGATCCAACCGCCTCAGCCTCCTAAAGTGCTGGGATTACAGGTGCGAGCCACCGTGCCTGGCCCCACCCAATTGTTAAGACTGAACACAAATATCTCTTCTTCCATATGTCTTTCCTAATCATTCCACCAGGAAGGCCTCAGTTCTGATGTTGACCTAAACTGGTCTGGATGCACCCGGGGATTGGGGATTATTTTCAGTTCCCCAGGTGATTCTGTTGTGCAGCCAGAATTGAGAATTGCTGCTCTTGCCAAAAGCAACCTACCTCTCCTTCTTCCAAACTCTTGTACATTTGCTGCTTTATCACATTGCAAGCTCCTTCCTCTAGTTTCAAATCTCTGCCATGTGCTTGCTTTGTGATCTTGGGCAAGTTACTGAACTTCAATGTCTTTATCTGTTAAATGCAACTCAGTTTACTAATCTCACAACTGGGGACAATAATCATCCCCACTATAGTTCATCAAATCTAAGACACTATTGGTTATGAACACACCATCATGGTACATACCATTAGGAATTTAAAATACTGCCAAATAAACTATCAGGCCATTGACTGTAAGATGCACGATTTTAGAGATGTTAACATGAGAGGAAAAAAGCTGTGACTTGGAATCAATGAAAACATGGAGCCTCATGCAGTTGTTGTGAGGATTAAATGAAGTGATACGCGTGCAGCACTTGGCACGGTGCATGGAAATAGTGAGGCTCGATACACAGCAGCAGTTATTATACCCTCCGCATTTTCAGTCCTCAATAGTGACTTCTCCAGCCATTCTTTTAGCACCAGCTCTCCCAAAAGGTTCAGGGCTTGTCCACGGTGGTCGGTTGTCCTCCCCGGGGGTGTGACATGGAGATGGCTGACATGTGCAGCCCTGAGGTACCAGGGGTGGGGCACATGTCCCAGGGAAGTCTTTGGCCCAGTGCCCTCTCAAGTGTCCAGTCCTCCCCCATTGAGTCTGGCCAGAAGCTCCCTCCTATTCCTAGAGAGGCGATGTCGCAGTTCCAGCCACAGAGCAGGCTGTTGGCAGCCCCGCCCTCCATCCCACAGCCCTCCCCCATCTCCCACTCCTCCCTGTTCGGAGAGAGAGGGACATGGGGAGGCCTGGCCGCTGGCCTGGCTGGGCAGGGCTCAGCCTTGTGTGAGCCTTGGGTTCCTTGATTAAAGTGAGGCTCTTAATCCCAACACTGGCCAGTCAGGAAGGATCAAATGAGATGGGAATATTGGGAGAAGCTTCTCAGAGGAGTGTACCAAGCTGACAAGTGGAGTCATGAGTAGGGTTGCCAGGTTTAGGAAATAAAAAGACAGCATGCCCAGTGAAATTTGAATTTCAGATAATCAACTATATTTTAGTATAAGTATGTCCTATGCAATATTTGGGGCATACTTATACTTAAAAAATGATTTCTTGTTTACCCAAGTCATATTTAACTGGGTGTTCTGTATTTTACCTGGCAACCCTAATGAGCCATGGGCCATGCCCAGTATTTCTGAGTCTTTTTCCATCCCTGCCCACTGAGTCCACGCCTCAGCCTTCCCATGGTTTCTCTGTAGTCATGAAAATGCTCTGCACTGATTGACTTAGGTCTACCCATTCTTGAGCCAGTCATGGTAAGGAACTGGATTATCCTGATTGGCCTAGACTAATAGAGCCCATTCCTGGAGTTCAGTCTGTTCTCCAAGTAGCCTGGCTGCTACTCAATATAGTACAGGTTGGGAGAATGATTGGTAAGGAGCTGCAGTGCCCACCACAAAAATTTTAGGTCAATGGAAATTTAAATCAAAATATTTGTAGTTGGACAGATTCCAACCAATAGGGTCATCTGGAATACCTTATTAACATTATTTCTTAAAGGAATGGCATTCTTAAAGGAATATTCCATTTACATCAGATTTATCTGGAGACATTTGTTAAAATGAAATTCCTGGGCCCATTTTCTGACCCACTAAATAAACCTCTGAGCGGGACCTGCCATGGAATCTGCATTTTAATCATGTGTCCCAGTTGCTTGGAACAGCCCTGGTTTATACATGCTGTCCTGGGGTAATTACTAGTAGAGCCACTTTCACTCTCAGAAGTATCCCAGATTGGACTGTACAGTACGTTTTATTTCCCTCTCTCACAGTTGACAGTGCAGAGCCCAGCAGGAAAAGTTTCCAGCGGGTAATGAGTCAAGACTTCCCATCTGTCTGGCAAGTGGAAAGGGCATGGGCTTCAGGGCCAGCTCAGCCACGTACAAACTAACTTCAGTGAATGCTTCCCCTCCCTCAGCCCATTTCCTTGCCTGCATTTTTGGGCGTAATAGTGCCTCCCTCACAGGGTGGCTGGGGGCCTGGATGGGAGGAGTGTGTCAAGGGCCCAACCGAGGCTGCTGCCCAGGGCTGCACGATACAGATCAGTGCTGGCCTCTCCATCTCACTTCCATGCTCTCTGAGCTGAACTCCGAAGGCCCCATCACCAGGGCCCCATTTGCGAAGGCGGCACCAGACAGGCTGTGGGAACGAGCTTCACAGCTTTTGTCAAAGTGGCATAATAAAGCCCCCAAGTGTCTGCTCTTTGCAAACTGGGATGGCAGATCAATTGTGGCATAAACAAAATAGCAGGCTTGGTGCGAACCCAGGGACAGATCACGCCTCTGCAGGGTGTGATTGAGGGGGAGGAGGAGATTCTCAGGGTGGCTGGGTTTGCCTTTTCTCTGGCTGAAGCTTTGAGGCCCCTCTCCGGAGCAGCTTGGCTCCCCACAAATTGCAAGAGCTTGGGAGACTGCTTCTCTACTCTGGGAGGCAACTGGCTAGGCAGTGGCACAAGCATAGGCCCCAGTGCCCTCAGCAGGAAGCCTGTCCCAGGGTCTCAGCACCCCCCCAGAGCTCTGAACCTACTGACCTTGATGCGGAAGAAGGATGGACCATCCTCCACCCCCACCTTGTCTCCCAGGCTGAGCTGAGTGTGCTCTGTAGGAAAGCGAAGGGCAGTAAAGCAGGCACAGAGAGACCTCAGGAACAGGACAGTAAGGATGCTTTCACTGGTTGCCCTGTGCGCTGTCGGAGACCCTTCTGCCTCACCTGTCCCTTCATTCTGGGCAGATGGTGTTAACACAGCTAGTCTAGTATTTAGCATCATTTGGGGCCTGCAGCACTCCCTAGCTAAGTTGTTATGCTGAATGCAAGCTGAACCAGGGCCGTAAGAAGACCCCAGGACAAGTTCTGGCCCAGACTATATGTGCCCTGTCCCAGAGGTGAGCCTGCTGGCAGCAAAGGGGGTAGGATCTGTACAAAACTGCTAAGAAACCCAGTGAGGGGCCTCTAGGAAGGCAGCCTAGAGACTGAGGACAGGAACTGCATCTGTCTGGTTTTCCACCATATTCCTGAGCCTTGCATGATACTGCCAACCTGATGCTGTCCACAGTAAACGTTTGCTGAAGGAATGAATAGGTGGATGTTGGTCTTACCAGCTTCATGTCTGGTGTTGGTTGCCTTGCTGAGGCCCTCGGATAAAGCCACACCCTTGTGAGGAGGGAGCATGAGGCCGGTCACATTCTAGGTTTGGTCATCCAGGAAAAAGGCAGATCCTCAACTGGAAACCCAAACTCCAATAGATGGCCTTGGGCAGAAGCCAGGAGTCCAGACATGGAAGAGTTTGGAGGAGTCAGAAGAGGCCCCCAGAGAGTGGAGGAGATGGCCTTGGCCTCACGAGAGTAGGTCAGGCAGGGCAGGCCTGTGGGGGGCCTCAAGAGGCCAATGAGTACCCCAGCTGTGGTCAGCCAGGCAGACTGTCACCCAGAAGCAGCAGTCTCCTCTGCACCTCATTCCTCGCACTTTCCTCAAGCCCTGGGTCAAGTCTTATGTAAATAGCCCAGCTTGTCTGAGCTGTGCCACGGGGAGGTTATGAGTCTACCTTGGCAGACTCTTTAGGGGATAGGCCATGGCCCCTCTCCCCTGTGAAGGGGGCAGCAATGATCAGTAGAAAGGGGGCCAGAGAGGACAGAGGACTCTTAAGGATGGGAGTCACAACTCTGAGCAGCAGCCACTCTCCCACGAAGAAGCTCCCCTGGCTGTGGTCCTGGAGGACTGCAATTTGGTTTCTTAAGAAAAATGGAGCTTCCTTGGTGCCCTCAGAATACAGTCTAATGTGGTGGAAAGAGCATGAACTTTAGATGCTAGCACACCTGGGTTTCAGTCTCGGCTCCACCATTTCCAAGCTGTGGGGACTTCGCAACTGCTTTTCACCCTTTAACCTGCAGTTTCTGCATCTGTTGAATGGAGCTGTTCTCCCCCACAGGTTGTCATGATGACATGCGATGATGCAGGCAGGGCCAGCACTGTTAGGTGGTGGCTTTCACCACAATGAAGAGAAAATCCAGGTGGAACCAGTTTATTAAATGGGCCGACACTGGAAATGGCTTTGTCTCATCTATTGTCTTTAAGAACTCCCTTTTAGATTCCTTAACATCTTGGGCAGATGCTAGAGTTATCCAAATAGTTTTTATGTCTTTTTGTGTTTTGGGGTTTTTGTTTGTTTTTGAGACGGAGTTTCGCTCTGTCGCCCAGGCTGGAAGGCAGTGGCGCGATCTTGGCTCACTGCAACCTCTGCCTCCCGGATTCAAGCGATTCTCCTGCCTCAGCCTCCCAAGTAGCTGGGATTACAAGCGCACTCCACTATGCCCGGCTAATTTTTGTATTTTTAGTATAAACGGAGTTTCGCCAAGTTGCCCAGGCTGGTCTCGAACTCCTGGCCTCAAGTGATGCACCCACCTTGGCCTCCCAAAGTGCTGGGGATTACAGGCGTGAGCCACCAGGCTCAGCCAGTTTCTTTGTTTCTTTTCTTTCTTTTTTCTTTTTTTTTTTTTTTTTTTTGAGGGAGTCTCACGCTATTGCCCAGGCTGGAGTGCAGTGGTGCAATCTCGGCTCACTGCAAGCTCCGCCTCCTGGGTTCACGCGATTCTCCTGCCTCAGCCTCCCAAGTAGCTGGGACTACAGGCACCCGCCACCACACCTGGCTAATTTTTTTTTTTTTTTTTTGTATTTTTAGGAGAGACGGGGTTTTTGCATATTGGTCAGGCTGGTCTTGAACTCCTGACCTCAAGTGACCTGCCCACCTTGGCCTCCCAAAGTGCTGGGATTACAGGCATGAGCCATCACGCCCGGCCTCTTTTGTTGTTGTTGTTGTTGTTGTTAATTAACTACCAGTTTTAAGATTGAGACTCGTTCTCAGTTGTTTAATCAAATCTTCAAATTCACTTCTAATCAGAGCTTATTTAGCCTCCCCCTCTAGCTCTGGGCTGACACATGGCTCAGGGGACCCGCAGTGGATGGGGCATGGGGGTGATCTTACATCACTGGAGCCACTATCATTCCTTCTTAACTTTTGCTGGTGGGGCTGCAAGGCTCCCTGTTAGAACAGGCATATGTGCTTTCATGGCATCTATTTATGGGTCCTTGGGAGCCCTGCACAGGGACCACTCCTTGCCCCATTCCCTGAGTGGGCACTGCCCTCTCCATCCCTCCTCCTGTGACTCCCTCTCATGCTATCCCCAGCCCTCTGCCCCTCAGCCTCTTCTTCCTAGGGCCCCATTGCTCCAGCAGGCAGCCCTCTTGAGCAGTCTCTTCAGATCTCTTCCTTTCAGTATCCACTTGTCACCCTCTGGTGACCCATGTCACCCTCACATCTCCTGATGCAGCAAGCCCTCGAAGTACAGATGGCCCCCGTGACTGCCCTCTTCCTCCCCTGCCTGTGGGGGCTGCCCCAGTCAGCCTCCCACCCAGAGAACTCTCCAGCACAGCTCTGGACTCCAGGGGACACTGCCGGGTTCTCCCAGAACCCTCACCATGCTCCACTCTGGGTAGGCCTGTGAGCGGCTGTGCCCAGCCAGCTAGGAAGTGAGCTGCCAGGCTCTTCTCTTGCTGACACTCCATAAGTCCTCTTGACCTTCCCTGCTCCAACCATCCCCTGGCCTGGGGGTGAGTGAAAGAATCCACAGCACTCTCCACTGCCACAACAACTACCCATAACAACTTCCCAACTGATGGAAGATCCCATCAATCCCCAGCCTTTCCGTACAGCCTGGAGGTGGGGGTGTGGGGGGTTGCTAGCCCCAGACCTGTTTTGCTGTTTTATTAAGTCCAGCATGGATGTGTCTGGAACTTCTCTTTAGAATGGGGAGAAATGTACACATACTGTTCTCAGCTTTGAGGCTTTAGCTGAAAAATCCAATTCAATATTTTCTTAGTTAGACAAAGTATTGGTTTTCCAGGCCCAGGATTTTCAATTACCTTAGGAATTTAACAGAGTTATCCTTCTATAAGAGACTTTGTTTTCCCTCAGTGAGTAGATGCAGTGTTCTGTATACTGGTCTATGCACCAGGCTTGAAGCCAGGACAAAGAGGTGGGAGTCTGTCCCCAACATGCAGGTCACAGCCCCTCAGCCCCTACTCCCTCACCTATACAGTGATGGATACGTCAGGATTGGGTATCTGAGAGTTCTAACAGTCTAGAAATTTAAAATTTTTTTCTCACTATGAGTACAAAAAAACTCACAAAACATACAATTTAACAAATTATTACACAGCTAACACACATGTAACTACCACCCAGGTCAACAAAAACATTTCTAGCACCCCAGAGGTCCCCTATGTCCCCTCTCAGCTACTACCCCCTGCCATGCTCTAGAGGAAATCCCAATTCTGACTTCTATCAAAATTACTTCCTTGCTTTCCCTTATAATTTTACCAACCATGCATGCATCCCTAAAAAAGGCTGTAGTTTGGCCTGATTTTGAATTTTATGTTAATGGAATAATGCAGAATGTATTATTTTGTGTCCAGCTTATTTTGTTCCACATTCTTTTTGTGAGATTTATCCATGTTGTTTCAAGTAGCTATGGTTCATGCTTTTTAATTGCTGTATAGTTTTCCTTTTTATGAATAGACAATCATTTAGTTGTGTTGTTAGACATTTAGGTTACTGGTCTAAAACGTTTTATAAATATACACATATAATCCCACTCCACTTATAGCCATGTAAATTCAGAGCTGATTTCTTTATAAACTCAAGAACTTGAGTGTGGCTTTAAAATGTAGCAAAATCCCTCTATCAAGTTCTCGGTTACACAGCTATTTTGGTTTTTTTCACTTTCTGTAAATCTAGGGACATAATCCATCTTCCTCAACGTGGGTAACATCATAAGATTTTCCCCTAACCTGAGTCATTAAGCGTAAGATCAACACCACACTCGGGCAACTGGGCATTTCCTTCAGACAGTCTAGAAAATGATTGTTAGCACAAAGGCTTAAGGAATGTACTCTGAAAGTATTACAAGAAATATTTTCTATAGTCTGTTTAGGAAACTAGTAAGCCACATAGGACAAACTCTTCTCCACTTTCCCACGGCTGGCCCCACCCCACTGGCAGGGCACAGGTAGCCCTTCTGCCATAGGGCACAAATTAAACAGGGACGCCCCTGATCGCTGCCAGAGTTGCTGAACGGTATCATGGTGCTGCTCAGACAAATGATCCATTTTTTCAGCTCAGACTCCAAGCAGTGAGTGAATCTTTCCACCAAGAGATGAAACCTCCTCCCATAACCAGAGTCAGGCAAGCACGGGTCCCACAGACCACAGTCAGCACTGGGCAGGGAGCTCAGTCGAGAGGCAGAGCTGCCACTCTGCACTGCCCTGGATGGCATGGGCGAGCACACTGGCAGGCAGCCACACCTTCTGCAGAAATCAATTGATAAAGACACCCTTAAAGCCTGTGCTTTGAACAAGTGGTAAGTTAACAACGATAAGGGCCTGAAGCAATACGCAGTTGTGTAGACCTCCCAGAACAAAGCAATTTGATATACCAGCAGCACAGGACCCAGCTGGGCCAGAGCCTTTCTTTGGCCACAAGTGTGAGCAAGGATGATTGATGGTGATCCTTGGTTGAGAAGGAGCCGGCACCCAATGGCAGAGCCATGCTCAGTCTCTGAAGGGTGTGGGTGGCCTACTCTCAAACAATCCTTTTGTCAGCCTCACAAGGCTCTTTTCAGAGACCATTAACTCTAGCTACCTGGTTGCACTCTACCTGGTCCCAGAGTGAACAATCCCAATTAAGGCAAAGCCCTATGGAATGCTTCCCTAACAAGGCTGTCTGCCCAGGTGTACTACAGGTTACATTTAAAAACCAGGCTTTCGGAGAAAAACTCATAGTCAACAGTTGTTCAGCTCGGATTCATTCACAATTCCAAATAACTTGAGGAAAGAAGAGGAGCTGCAGTTGACTTTTGAGCATTGACACTTAATTTTGGGGTCCTTTAGTTAGTAGGCAGAGTTGGTAAACTGATTTTTTTTTTAATAACAGGGAGGGACCGAAAATCTATGGCACACTTGGGAAAAAAAATTGGGCACATATGACAACTCTTTAAAAACTGCCCTTTAAACAGAAAAGTCTGCTATTCTAGTATGGAAGACTTTGGAGTCATCTGGGAATTGATTTGAAATGCACATTCTCTTGTCACCCCATATTCACACTGTAAGAACTAGGGAAGTGACGGACTACCCACTTGGCCTTAGGCCCAATTCCAGAGGCATGAAATGTTGGCAGACTAAGAAAATATGGTCCTTTTTCTGCCGCTAGAAAAAAAAACAAAGAATTCACTGGACATGGTGGCATACACCTGTAGTCCTATCACTTGGGAGGCTGAGGTGGAAAGATCACTTGGGCCCAGGAGTTTAAAGCTGCAGTGAGCTATGATTGTACCACTGCATCCAGCCTGGGTGACAAAGAACCTATCCCCCCAAAAAAGAAAATATGATCCTTTGACCAAAGGCCTTTTCGAAGTGCCTGTAAAGTGAAAATTAGTCACAGCACTAAGATTACTTGGCTTTTTTCACCATTCTCAAGTAGGCAGTGGAGTTTCCAAGTAACAAGACTGGTATAAAAAGTGCACAAGCACATAAGAAGCTAGATATCTTTGAAGAGATCTATGTTGGTTTTGATTTCTAATGTAAATATTTGTAATTCACCCAACAAAACTCACCTAGACTAGTATATTAATGTATTTATGAACTAAAATAAAGATGACAGTTTTTAAAAAAAAATTTGGAGGAGTGGGAGAGCAGGTGTCCCTTGTTGGCTTTGTGTGTAGCTCAGTGGTTTGCACCTGTGCAGCAGTGGTTTCTATTTTTTGTGTCATCATGGGTCCTTCCTAGTGACTACCTGCCCCAACCACTTGGGTTTATAGGTCCCCAAGATGAAGGGCCATGTCTCCTCCATCAGTTTAGGGGCTGCCAAGATCAGGAACCCTATTAAGTGCCACCAAGGGAGATAAATGACTAAGTGCTGTTTTTCCTCCACCTGAGTGGTGCCACTCGAGATAGGAGCCGCGCAAGCACCTGCATGCCCCCGCCCCCACACCCCCCACCCTCGCCCAGTGAGGACCACCTGCGCGGCCAGGACCGCGCTGACCCTGCCCTGTCTCCACAGGTTTCGGCATGACCACCCCCGCGACGGTGGGCGGGAAGGCGTTCCTCATCGCCTACGGGCTGTTCGGCTGCGCTGGGACCATCCTGTTCTTCAACCTCTTCCTGGAGCGCATCATCTCGCTGCTGGCCTTCATCATGCGCGCCTGCCGGGAGCGCCAACTGCGCCGCAGCGGCCTGCTGCCCGCCACCTTCCGCCGCGGCTCCGCGCTCTCGGAGGCCGACAGCCTGGCGGGCTGGAAGCCCTCGGTGTACCACGTGCTGCTCATCCTGGGCCTGTTCGCCGTGCTGCTGTCCTGCTGCGCCTCGGCCATGTACACCAGCGTGGAGGGCTGGGACTACGTGGACTCGCTCTACTTCTGCTTCGTCACCTTCAGCACCATCGGCTTCGGGGACCTGGTGAGCAGCCAGCACGCCGCCTACCGGAACCAGGGGCTCTACCGCCTGGGCAACTTCCTCTTCATCCTGCTCGGCGTGTGCTGCATTTACTCGCTCTTCAACGTCATCTCCATCCTCATCAAGCAGGTGCTCAACTGGATGCTGCGCAAGCTGAGCTGCCGCTGCTGCGCGCGCTGCTGCCCGGCTCCTGGCGCGCCCCTGGCCCGGCGCAATGCCATCACCCCGGGCTCCCGGCTGCGCCGCCGCCTGGCCGCGCTCGGCGCCGACCCCGCGGCCCGCGACAGCGACGCCGAGGGCCGCCGCCTCTCGGGCGAGCTCATCTCCATGCGCGACCTCACGGCCTCCAACAAGGTGTCGCTGGCGCTGCTGCAGAAGCAGCTGTCGGAGACGGCCAACGGCTACCCGCGCAGCGTGTGCGTCAACACGCGCCAGAACGGCTTCTCGGGCGGCGTGGGCGCGCTGGGCATCATGAACAACCGGCTGGCCGAGACCAGCGCCTCCAGGTAGACCGCCCGCCCGCCCGCGCCGGGGACCCTCAGCAGGCCGCGGGGCCGCCGGGCGTGGTTTGCTTCTCTTCTCTCAGTCACTGCTGGCGCTTTCTTAATCTTTATCCAATAAAATGAAACAAAAAAAAATTTTTTTAAAGAAATACTATTTGGCCAGGCCTGATGTTATCAAGGGCAGGTTTTGGGGATGCCTGTGTTCCTTGTGAGTCCCCTCTTGGAGAACCGTGGCCCCCAGCAGATTCTCCTTCAGGGAGAGAAAACGTGGCCCCCCAGGCCCACACCCAGGGCATACCGCAGCGAGGAGGGTTTTGCAGACTGGCACTAAACCCCGTCCCCATGCACAGAAGCAGCCGGCAACCCCAAAGCATATGGTGCAACTTTTCGTGGCTCTGAATTACCTCCTCAGCATTTAGAATCCTGGCCCAGCCTAGCAGCTTCCTTCTGGTCGTCAGAAGTGATATAGTCACAGTTTTGACAGGTGGGGGTTGGGACAGCCATATGTTGCCTCCCCGTGTATATATATAGAACAGCCACTACACACAGAGAATGGTGTAGTATTATGCAATGAGATGAAACATAGCACCAACTTGCGGACTGTGGCATTTCCCCCAGATCTGGAAATTGCAGTGGTGAGGGGCTTAGCTGGCCTTTCTCAGCTCAGAGTTAGTCCATTTAGCACAGAGCACAGGGCAGCTACTTCTAATGGTGGGCGGTCCAGGGCACCTGTGAGGAGGGGAGTGCTGAGGCTGCAGGAGCCCTGCTGGGCTTTTAGCTGGCTGATCTCCAGGCTCGGATCGGCAGATCTTGAATCCCCCAGCCGTCCTTTCTTTCACAAGCTCATCCACAGCAGTGCTTTTCAATATTAACCAGGAATATCTGAGTCTTCTCAGACAAGATATTTATTTGTTGGTGTGGATTTTTTTTTTTCTTAACTACTGTTGATCAGTTCAACTTTTCCCCCTTTAAGAGATCATGGGGTTGCCGGGCGCAGCCCTCCAGCTTCTCCTCCTCCTCCTCTGAAGGAGGCACCTCTGCCAGCTGCGTCCTTGGGAACCAGGGCCTGCAGCACCAGGAACCCAAAAGAAGCCATCTTGCAAATGTCAGGGTATTTGGCTCCAGAGGCCATGATGTGTTTGGGGTCAGGAAAGATAGAATCCCTTTCTAAATATTGTTTATCAAGAGGATTTGTCTTCTCCATGCACAGCCTATTGGAGGCAGAGGAAGGCAGGAGGGAGGTAGCTGGTGAAACTGGTGGATGGAAGTAATGTTAGGATTACAGTTTTGCTCTCAGGCTGAGGGACAGATTCTCCCAGACTTGCCTTCTGCAGCATAGAGGGTCCCTGACCTGGAGGAAGGCCAGATACCCAGGCTTCATTGAAAGGATGGTGGTCTGGGGGTGTAAACGAACACTCTCTCTGCCCATTTTTCTCATATATGATGAGGGCAAGAACAGGTGCCAGAGTTTATACAGGCACGGCGTGACCCACCAGTATGCACAGCTTCTGATAGGAAGTCTTAGAAAAGCACCGCCTTACCGCCTCCAGCTCGAGCCATGCTGTGAAATCTCTCTCCCTGGCAAATGTGCCTGGAACACACACACACACACACAAACATGCACGCATGCGCTCACGCACCCAGCATTAGAGTCAAACTTGAATGTCAAACTCTTCTTTCCCCTTCTAGTTCATGGCAGGAAGGGAAAGCTTACCTGAGATCTCAGTGACTCTCCAGCTATTTTGGGTAATTTCTGATTTGAGTTGGGATTGGTTTTTAAACACAGGCCCTAATCTGGGGTGAAGCCAGTGAAGCAGCGCTGGCCAGGAGAGAGGTCAGTCTTGCTAAATCCTGAAGGTGGGTTCCTGTGAAAACCATGCTTTCAGGATTCACTGTGACTGTCAGACCAGCCCAGTGAGTGCCCCCCATCCAAGCTATGGTTGCAGTCACAGTGAAGGGATTGCCCACGCAGGGGCGCACGTGTTCTCTAGGGCAGGGCCCTCTGACAGGACCTGGATATAAAATCCACATTTATCCCTTTAAAAAAGGGAACGATTAAAAGGCATCCAATTAGAGGTGTTACCTAGGCAACAGGAAATAACTTGGGGATCAGAGCCATCCAGAGAGGGAAGAAGAGATCCCCATGATAGAGGCATCTAGACAGTGAGGACTTGATCTGCAGGCAAAATAACAGCCTACCCACAGGAAGTGAGCCCCAGCAACAGTACAGCAGCCTAAAACCCAGGCATCAAGACTGTGTGAGCTAGACAGGTCTAAAGAAACCTCCAGGCAATCCCCCGCCCAGCGTGCAGGACTACACAGAATCCTGGTCTCCATGGGAGGAACCAGGACCCACCTCCAGAGAAGAAAAACTCAAAACGTTTCTTGGCAGTCTTCTCTGTTGGCGGTGCTTCCTAGACTCTATCCTAAGTTGCTTATGCTGCAGCCTCAGCTGTTTTTACTTGTTTTCCTATGCTTTGGTTTTGGAAAGAGGCAATTGGAGGCAGCTTGAGCAATCTTCTAAAGGAATCGTAAGCACGGTTTCAAGGGGCAGGAAAATGAGACCCTTCCTCTTCTCACCTCCCAACTTCTCAGAGAAACGCCAGTCCTCCAAGGTACAGTGGCAGCTCAGGATCCAGTGGCACATGTGTATTTTTGCCTATGTTCCCCTGTCCCCATCCCCCAATCCAGTCTCAGTCACACTGCCATGATACATCACACCATCATCCTTCATCTCAGGCCAAAGGGCTCAGCGCCCCAGACGCCAGGGACTGCTTCCCTGAAGCAGGGATGTGGTTCTCCCATCATTTCAGGAACAGTGACATTGATAGGGATGCCTTTCTTTGGTGCAGGTTCTTCTGAACCTCAGGCCAAGAAAGAGCTCCATTCCCTCAGATGCTGTGGCCTCTCTCACTGTCTTGGGGGTCTCCAGTTTGCCCACGACTGGTAGCTCACTGTAGCCTACAATTTCCTCACGCTCCAGGAGTTGCTTCCTAACCTTAGGCCTGGACTTACCCATCATGCCGGTGCTGTGGGGCTCCCTTAAAGTTTGAATGAACTCCAAGAGGCCCTCACCATATGGCTGTGGCCACAGAGAATCCAGAGTCTTGGCTAGCAGCCTTCTCAGAGCTGAGCAGAAAGGTAAAGAAGCCACCCTGGGTGTCCTAGCTTGCTAAAGCCAGGTGGTCAGGCCTTTGTGTCCTCTGAATGAAGCAGTGCCTCCAGGCCTGGAGAAGGCATCAGAAGGCTTAGGCAATCTCAGGCTCTCATTTTGTGGAAAATGCCAGACAGCCCTGGGCATTTGCACAGCATCATGCATATATGTATATATATATATACACACACACACATACACACCAGCCTTACAAAGAGCTACTAACCCTTTTCCCCAAGGAAAAGTCTCAGTCTGGGCCACTTTAAGAAGAAAGATTTCCCATTTTTAACTCTCTAGAGATATACCAGGGCCTGGAAAATCCCTCTCTGCCTTGGGGGAGTTTTATGTACAATTTGCATGTATTCAGGTTTCACACAGAAGCCAGCATCCAAACCCAAGCCAAACCCTGGAAAATAGCTGCTAAATTGACCCAGGATCCTCCGTCCTTCAGACAGGCCTCCCAGCAGACCCCCTCTTCCTGTGGGCTCTGGGGTGAGGGGTGACTGAGCCCTCATGGCCAAAGGAGAAGCTTCTGGGGAACTGAGGCAGACGGCAGCCCAGTCAGGCAGAGACCATAGGAGCGACGGGCCCTGTGGTTCGATCTTACTGTAACTTTTTACATTCTTAAAAAACAAAAAGCACAATTCCACATGCACACTGTCTGGAAAGCACAGCCAGACAGCCAGCCTAGGGCACTTCGGAGTCCAGAAGAGGCGCTGGGGCTTTATCTGTTGCAGGGTTCTTGTATTGTTGTATAATGTGCTGGTGGTGACTCAAGGCTCCTCACTTTGTAGGGTGGAGAGGGAGGGAGGGAGGGCCTGCTGAGGCCATTCCTGACCCCCAGGGTGGGCTCATCAGCATGGACTTGGGGCCTGGACTCTTGCCCCTGAAGCAGCTCTGGCACTTTCAGGCACCCCAGAGCACAACTGCTACACCTTCCACGCTAGTCTCATGCATTGAGGATTTCTGCACTCGGACCTGGCCCCAAACCCTCTTCCCCTTCCCCTTCTTCCCTAAGGAAGCTCCCCCTTGCTTTACAAATCATTTTTTATGCTATCTGTTCTCTCAGGAGGGGGCTAGAGCATGCGGGACAAGCCTGCAGGGTTTCTCAAACAATACATCTATTTTTCTGAGCAGCATTCCAAGAGAGGACTTGAAGGGTGTTTAAATTAACGACGAATAAAATGCAGCCTGCCACCCCTCTGAGCTGTTTGCTTTCTGTCTGTCAGAGCCGCCTGCCTCCCCATCTTCCAGTTCACACCTCCTCTCAGGAGGGCCCGGGGGACTTCAGCTGTTAGGATGGGGCCCAGTGGCAGCATCACTGAGAAGTTGCTCTACAAAACAACAGTGAAACAGAGCCCAGGGCACCAAGGGACCTCCTGGGCAGCTTTGCCAGGCTGGGCCAAGGCTGGGGGACTGGGAGATGGACCCAACCTGGCTGTGCCCGAGGCTCTCCAAATGGAGCTTTAAAGGATCCCGAGGCCCAGGCCGTACTCCCAGGAGTCTGATTTCACTGGTCTAAGGAGCAACTCAGGCCAGCCCTGGAATTTTCTGGGGGGATTCTAATGGGCAGTCATGGACTTGAATACACCCCGTAAACACAGAACACTCACATTATGGTGGTGTAGAAAGAGCGTCCACTTAGAAACTAGGAGGTCTTAATTCTAGTTTTGGATCTGGCAGTCATTTAGCTCACTCTGATCCTGTTTCCCCATCTCCAAAGTGGGATGATGATACCATCCCCCCACCTCCCAGCGGTCTTACGAGAAATAAATGAGGGGCTAGGACTCCGAAAAGTGTAAAGTCCTCCACAATTGCAAGATGTCACAATTATAAGAGGCATTTCATGAGGATATGGGACCAGGCTGCCCTATTGCTTCTGCATGGGGTCCTTCCCACAGTGTCAGCTGGGGATGAAGTTCTTCCAGCAGATTGCTTTTGCCCGGGTTGGCTTTGCAAACCCCTTCTTTTCAGAAGCAGCTTACTTGCCCTAATAATAGTGCAAACTCTACTGAGGCCTTCTCTCCCCTCCACATCCCCCTCCTTCTTTTCCTTCAATTTTCCCTAGAAATGAGAAGTAATTGACCATCAGGCTCACACTGGCCCCACCCACCTCTGTCTATACGATCACTCCCCACTCCCCTGGGCTCCCCACCCTGTTGAGCATGACCACTCAGAAGCACAAGCTCCATCTTTTATCTACAGCAGGGACTTTCATGACATCAAATGATAAAACAAGAAGTTTTCTACAACTATACTGTACAGATCATGCACTATTTTCCATTCTGGTATTGTTTTGTTTTGTCTTGTTTTAACCCATTTATGCTGGAGGTTGCAAATTTTTTGTGTAAAAAATCAGATTTTGGCGATGACCTTAAGCAGTAGGATGTAAATAACTCTCACAGACTTAGTGTTCCAATAAGGGAACGCTAGGCATAAATAGGTTAATGCTGGTCAAAGCTATTAAACTGATTTCATGATCTGCCTATGAATTACACCCAGCAATCTGAGAAACACTGGCTTACAGTGTTTCTGGAAAGAGGCCTTCCTGTTAGCTTCCAGCCAAGACCCATTAGCTAGGCTGCCGTGGTGGAGAGGCCTGATTTCTGGTCACCCATCAGCTCTCCTCTCTGTTGGGGTCTCCAGCTGTGCCCCAGCTATGTGATGGGCACAGGTGGCTGTTTTACCTGCATAAAGTAGCCTCGATGATCCTTGGGTTCCTTTCAAGTTCTAAGGCTTGTGATTCCTATAACATTTCATATGACACTCCAGTGATCCCTGGATGGACTGCCATTCCTCTCCCTTCTGTGGCCAGTTACCTTTCTATGAGTGTATCTAACAAGCAGATTTTAAAAAGGAACTTTTAGCTGGGCATGGTGGCTCATGTCTATAATCCCAGCACTTTGGGAGGCTGAGACAAGTGGATCACTTTAGCCTAGGAGTTCGAGACCAGCCTAGGCAACATGTCGAAACCCTGTCTTTACTAAAAATACAAAAAATTAGCCAGTCATGGTGGTGCACGCCTGTAGTCCAAGAGACTCAGGGGGCTGAGGTGGGAGGATCGCCTGAGCCCAGGAAGTCGATGTTTCATTGAGCCATGATCATGCCACTGCACTCCAGCCTTGGTGACAGAGTAAGACCCTGTCTCAAAAAGAAAGAAAAAGAAAAAAGAAAAAGGAAGAAAAGAAAAAAGAACTTTATATTTACCAAGCCAGACCCCCAGATAAGAGACTTGCATATTTATCTTATTTCATCCCCTGGCCAATCTTGGAAATTTAGCACTTTCCTCCCATTTTGTCTTGGGTCAGAGAGGTCAAGTAACTCGTCTAGTTTGGGGTCAGGCATCCCCTGTGTTAGGGGCTGGAGAGACAAGGGTGAGAAAGACAGGACCACCCTCGATGTTCCTGGACTCCAGGCTCCTGGAGGCTGACGGGGGCAGGGCGCTGCAGTACGGCCTGCTGAGGGCTCCCTGTCCACCAGGCATTCTGGGCTGCCATGGGCACACCAAAGAGAGGCAGCCACCCAGCCTGGGTAGGCAGAGAAGGCTCTCAGAAGCAGCTGTCCATGCTGAGCCTGAGAGCGGCAAGCCTGCTGACAAGGAGCAGGAAGAGTGGCCCAGGCAGAGGAGCAGTGTGTGGGAAGAACAGAGCAGGGCCTTGTTGGGGGAACTGTGTGTAGTTCTGCAGGACTGGAGCATGCAGAGCAAGGGAGGTAATGAGGGGGCCAGATAGCGAAGGGCCTTGTAAAACAAAGCAAAGACTTTTCACCTAATCCTGAGGACACTGGCAAGCCAGTGGAGGGGTTTTAAGGATGCGTGTGCTGCCGAAAATGACTCAGAATGCAGGAGTGGAGGAGGAAAGCAGATGGCAGGGTGGACCAAGGTAGTGCTAGTGAGAACAGAGAGACGTGGAGAGATTTGAGGGACACCCGAAAGAGTAGGTCCACAGAATCAATGATTTGCCTGGATGGGGATGATAAGACTGAGAGAGAGGAATTGGGACGGAGCCAGGTCTCAGGCTAAGCAGCCAGGTAGACAGTGGTGCCACCACTGAGCCTGGGAGCCCAGGAGGAGGAACAGAAGAGGTGATGAGTTCAGTGAAGGAGAAGTTGGACTTGAGGGACCCATGAGATAACCATGGGGGAGGGGTTCCCACCAAGCAATTGGCCTTGCGAGTCTAGAGCTCATAACAATGACCCAGGCTAGACCAACATTTTGGAAGTTCTCAGCATCAAGATGGTGTGAATTACTCAGGCTGTGAGTGTGTAGAATGAGATAAAAAGAGGATCACAACCAGCATTTAAGGGACAGGAGGAAGAAGAAAAAAGACTAAGGAAAGAGGGTCAGAGATGTGGGAGAAAACCAAGAGCATGGGATGCCACAAAGCCAAGGGAAACAAGGGTTTCAAGAAGGAATGAGTGCCAAGTGCCACTGAGTGATTAAGACAAGGACTGAAGAAAACACCCACAAGATTTAGCAAAGGGAAATATCAGTGACCTTGGCAGAAGCAGCCGCAGGGGAGTGTGAGCTTCTTTGGAACTGGTGCTGCCTGGCTAATTTTCATGGGTCACACATTAGGGATACAAGTTAGGATACAGATTCAAGCCACTCTAACAGAGGTTCAAAATAATACTGGCTTCCGTCGGTAAAAGTTCATGTCTCTCTCTTAAAAGTGAGTGCAAGCATAATCTATGTAGTATCAAACACTTCTATCTGTACATATCACTTATGTTCCCTTGCCACTGGCCAGAACTTTGTCACATGACCTAATATAGCTGCAAGATAATCAGGAAAAGTGGCCATGTACCAAGCAAGGCTGGTACTCCCAAGAAGAGTGTTGTTCATCTCATGTTCAGGCCACTGAGAGGACATTATGCAGCTGCAGTGGGACCTCTGAGGGGTGACAATGAGGGTAGTATGATAGCTACCTGTTGATAGTGGATTGATTTAGACTTCAGCTGGAAACAGGAAGTGAGTCCCTTCCTCTTTCCTCCCTCTTCCTGCCCTCCCCCACCAACAGGCTCTCCCAGTGGTAAACCTGTTTGGAAGGAATCCAACAAGGAGTTCTGGGAAATGTAGTTTGCTCAGCAATGCAGAGCAGAGTTCAGAGGCAGTGGGTGTACAAGGGCACATCATCCCATTAGCACACTTTAGCCATTGTGAAGTTCCCAGAAGGCGCTTTCTCACTGTAAGTCCTGGAATCTGGGCAGAGAAAGTTATATTCCTGACCCCTTTCTGGTCCATTTTTGAGAGCTTCCTGCTCCATTTTGAGGGAAATGTTTACAGAAGGGATGTTTGTAGAATTACAAATGAAAAACTTAACCAGAACGCAACAGACACCAGGTCATGAGAGCTCACCACTGCCCCGGTTCTGTCTCTCTGGCCGACTGCAAGCAGATCTCTTTCCCCCACGAAGTTTCCTTTTCCATGTCAGCAAAATGAGGCACTGGTCTTTTGGCTCTGTCACTCTGAGGTTCTGAAAGGAAGGAGAAGAGACGAGAAAATGTAGGAGTTCCACGGGGATTTCCATCAAGAACGATACTCAGCAAACATCTGCAGAGTACCTGACCCAGCTTAGACAGTTTGTTCAATTCTTTTTTCTCCATGGACTGGGAGGAGCAGGACCAGCCATCTGGATGCAGGATGGAAAGAAATGTCCTCCACTAAGGACTGGCCAGGTTCCTGCTGAAGGTGCAGCTTCAACACACATACCCCACCCCATGAGAAACTTCATGAGCTCCAGATCCTCGTTTTCATTTGTTTCTGCTTCCCCAAGGACAAGTAAAGTACCATTCTCCAGAACTGCACAGTCCAATAGGCAGCCACAAGCCACACACAGCTATTTAAATGTAAGTGAATTTAAATTAAATTTTCAGCTCGTCAATTGCACTAACCCCATTTCAAGTGTTCAATAGCCACATGTAACTTGTGGCTACCATATTGGATAGCACAGATATAGAATATTTCTGTCACTGCAGAAAAGTCTACAACGCAGGGCTGCTCTAATGAGAGCTCTGGGATCCGAAAGCCTGAATTCCAGGGCATCCTTAAGGGGCAGAAGTAAAAGGCCTTCCCCAACCATCATGCCCCACTGTGGTCTCCTCTGCCTCCAAGTGGCCTTGTCTTCCTCATCCCCTATGGAAAGACCCCCACCTGCTGTTCACCGTGCACCCATCCCTCTCCCACCCCCAGGGCAAAAGCATTTGGTTACCCTGTGATGTCACACCTGTGCGGGTAACGTCATGCACTGTGGGCATCTCTCTGTAATATGGAAGCCCCTCCCACCACAGACACCACAGATGCTGGAGTTCTGGACAGATTTCTTTAGAATACATGTATTTGCACACATGAGAGCATTGGTCCAAATACATATATGCAGGCGCAGGCACACAAACATTTATATTAAAAGCCTAATTCCACAAATGGCTGTAATTAAGACACAAAGCAAAACCTCATGAGGTTGCTCCCTTCAACTCACACATTTACTCTGCCATGCTCTGGCAGCAGGGGAACAAAAAATGGAAGATTTGCTTGACTCTGCAGACAGAGGGAAATGAGGCTCAGTAAGGAGGCCACACAGCAATTCACTAGCTAATTCAAGCAAAAGCCAGATATCCTTCCTGCTAGCCCACAGCTCTGTCCTGTCCATTCGTTTGGTATTGTATTCATTCACTCAACAAACATATGTGAGAACCTACTGTGTGCATGCTCTGTACTGGGCCACACAGAGATTACACAATGAGACATGAATCCGGCCCTCTATGGTCTAGGAGCTAGGACATGTTGGTTGGCAACTATAGAAGCAGGGATATCACAGTCATACCACCAGGGGCAGGCTCAGAGAAGTCCCGGAGAGGCTGCTTCAGATCTGAGTCCCATGCCAAGCACTAGGCTGCTCTGTGCTTCACCCAGCTGTACTTCTCCAGCCCTTCATTCCTTTTCTATCTTCAACCTGGCAAAGAATAAGCTATTCTTCATTTATTCTGGGCAGCCAGTTAATATTAATACCAGGGTTAATAGATCTGTTTCTCCCGTACACCATCTTGTCTGCTCCTCTACCTAAAATTGCCCTAAGATAAGTTCTAAAAATCCTTCTTCTCGTGGGCAGGTCACAGTGCTGCTGTGTTCCACTGAATAGAGATAAACGACGAGAGTTGGTCATATTCATAGCTGACCAACTACGTGCGGTGAGAGTGTAGGGGTGTTGAGATAGCCCCCAGGGCAGATCCTGGAGCCTTGACTTTTGTGTACCCAGGATGCTTTTCTGTCCCCTTCTTCTAGGGACACTATCTCTGTTCTTTCAGATAACTCCACCCATCTCCATGCAGTCTAGTGGAACTGCCAATCACAGGGTCCCTCCTGTATCAGTTATGAAAGCATTCAACTGTAATGAACAGAAAACCCATTGAAGGGTAGTTTTAAGGAATAAAAATCAAGGTTTATTTCATTACCATAACCAGAACTCTGGAGCAGGTGGTCTGGGGCTAGCGCAGTGACAGTGATGCCATCGGTAAGGCTGGCTCCTCCTTCCCGCTCTGCCATCCTTTCCATGTTGGCTTCCCACCCCAGGTGCCAGATGGTAGCTACCCCTCCAAGGCTCACATCCATGTTACTAGTAGCAAGAAGTAGCAGGGAGAAGGTAAAAAATGTTCTCTCCCAACAGGACTTTTCCTAGACCTCCCTAGGACTTTCTGCTGCATCTCATTGACCAGAAGAGTCACATGATCGTCACCACCTATAAGGGAGGGAGGGAGAGAGTGTTGTGCTTTCAGTCCTCTGTACAAGAGGACAGCAAGGGGGAGGGGATTGGGATGGGTGTGAAGTGAGAATGCCTACAGTTCCTGCTGCCTCCCCATCAAGGCTGGATTAATCACGGTTCCGCATTCTCAGAGATACAGCCATTGATCTAAGGGAGGGTGCATGCCTCAGGTTGGGGAGTGGGGGGGAAGTCCCCTGGCCTTACACAAATTGGAGGGGGTGGAGTAGCCCTTTCTTGTCTTGGTTTATAAATTAGGCCTGGCGGCATGAGTCAGGGTCAAGTTAATGCAATAGAATCCAGTCCAGCTGATTTAAGCAGAAAAAGACCTATTATTGGCAATCAACTCCAACCTGGCCACCTAGCTCTCTGACACTGATGACCTGACTGGGTGACAGAATCGTGACTCTAGCACGTCATGCCACAGTCCTCGGACAGGGTCTTATGTGCTAAGGAGAGACACCTGGACACCACAATCCTGCACCAGGTACCATCTGCACACAGCAGGCCACCTCCAGCCAGCTAATGCTGATACAACTGACGTGTTGGCAGCCAGCTGACATCAGAGACTGTGGTTTCCTGCTATGGGACAGAGAATTTGCAATCTGTTGGTTTTCAAAGACCTACCCCATTTCACCTCCCCCATCTCATCCTGAACAACCTTCCAAGACCCTGGCCTGAATCAGGTTTCCTGTTTGGCAATAAAACTTTTTCACTCAGTGCTCAATGTTTGGTCTTTAATGGCCTTTATTTTCTCTTTAACTTGGACTGTTAAATGCACCCCCACCCCTGGGAAGCCTGAAGAGACTCTAGGGTTGAGCTCTAGTTTGAGCTCTGGGATTAACTCTCAGGAGAGACACACCCACATAACTAGGTCACTGAGGGGGTTGCTGTCTCTCTGATCAAGAAATAGCCTTTTTCAGATGCCACCATGATAAAGTCACTCCAGGAAAAACAGAACCCCTCACTTGCCAGCAAAAAAAAAACAGCAGAAGCATGGGCTCCTTCTCCAATCTGCTTTTGAAAATCTTGCTAAAGTGCATCTAATGTGTAGAATCTAACTCTCATCCAGATTGGTAGCTGCAAGAGAGGCTGGGAAATGTGGTTTTCAGTCTTTTAGCCTCAACAGTACAGGATAGCCCTCTAGAAGGAGGGTAGAAGAGATGCTCAGTGCCTGTCTACCACATCCTCCCTGCTGGGCTGCCAATCAGCTGCTGTCCTCTGCCACAGGCAGCATCTGCCTACTTGAAGGGAGAAGGAGGCCACTGTGCCAAGGGAAGCAGAGGCAGGGCATCTGCCTGGTCCTGAGCGCCCGCTGCGTTCCCTGCAGCCAGGCACCTGCAGTTCTTCCCCCAAGTGTAGGAGTTTCCTCAGCTTTCTTCCCACCAGTTCAAACCAGCAATTTCCCCCTTTGCCTACTGGCTGAGTTAGGTTTACTTGCAACTGAAAAAATCTGGACTAACTGTCCCTTTACCCAAAATGATTTCCTTTTTCAATCCCTGGGGGCTGAACTGCCTTTCACAGTGACAGTAACTTTCACAGAAAAGTTCAGTCTTGGAATGCAGACACCTCCAGGAGAGAGGGTACAATAACATATTCACACCAAAGTGTAAATGAGGTACAGGGAGCCTTGCCTGAGACTGGCTTCTGCTGGAGCAGAGGGAGGGGAAAGTCTTGGCTCCTGGGAGACAGAGATGGGAACCCCACCAAACGAGATAAAGTTCCCAGAAAAAGCAACGCCATACATCAACTTTGCTAACTTTTGCCTTCAGAGGATGGAGGCTGAACATAAGCCATAACATGCTTTCCCTTAAAAACAAGTTTTCTGCCATTCCCGCTTACATTTCTAACAAATGCTCAGTCTCCAGTGTTGATTTAATGTTTATGTGACAGGGTCTCTGCCAGCCCAACTTCTAATATTATTCACCAAACACCCCAACATTTCACAGCAGTCCCTCAATCTGTCTCCGTCTTCTGGGTTCCAGCTTCCCTTGATTCTCTTCTAAGCACCAGATCTTGGGGCAAGAGAGTGGGAGGGAGGTTTCTACTGGCTAGAGAGTCCAAGAGAGAGTCGCTGTTTTAGAAACTTGGAACGTTCGCTTCTCCCCACCCCACATATCCTCACCCTCGCCCTCCCTAATAAGGAATTTTCCTTCTCATTGGCTAAAAAATCAAAACAATAAAAAGGAAAAAAGTCTTATTGTGACAATGTTTTAATCCTACACAAGTTCACAGGAAGGATGCAAAAGCACTGGAGGCTGGCCAGGTGGAGGCTCACGCCTGTACCCCCAGCACTTCAGGAGGCCAAAGTGGGAGGACGGCTTGGGCCCAGGAGTTCAAGACCAGCCTGGACAACATATCAAGACCTCATCTCTACAAAAAATTTAAAAATTAGCCAGGCATGGTGGCACATGCCTGTGGTCCCAGGTACTCACTTGGGAGGCTGAGACAGGAGAATTGCTTGAACCCGGGAGGTGGAGGCTGCAGTGAGCCATGATCACACCATGGTACTCCAGCCTAGGACACAGAGCAAGACCCGGTATCCCTTTTATTTTATTTATTTATTTATTTATTTTTTGAGATAGAGTCTTGTTCTGTTACCCAGGCTAGAGTGCACTAGTGCAATCTCGGCTCACTGCAACTTCCACCTGCCAGGTTCAAGCGATTCTCCTGCCTCAGCCTCCTGAGTAGCTGGGATTACAGGCATCTGCCACCATGCCTGGCTAATTTTTGTGTTTTTAGTAGAGATGGGTTTCACAGTGTTGCCCAGCCTGGTCTTGAACTCCTGGCCTCATGTGATCTACCCACCTCAGCCTCCTAAAGTGCTGGGATTACAGGTATGAGCCACTGTGCCCAACTGCGAGACCCAGTCTTAAGAAGAGAGAGAGAGAGAGAGAGAAAGGAGAGGGGGGGGAGAGAGAGAGAGAGAGAGAGAGAGAGAGAGAGAGAGAGAGAGAAAGAAAGAAAGAAAGAAAGAAAGAAAGAAAGAAAGAAAGAAAGAAAGAAAAAAGAAAAGAGAGAAAGAAATCTAAAAGAAAGCACTAGAGGTGGAATCAAGTTTCTGGCCCCAAGAACTCTAAAGTCTAGTTGTCTCCTGGGTATTCCTCTTTGACTCCTTTCCCTGAAGGCATTAAGGCCCTCTCCCCTGCACCACCCCTACCTCTCTCCTCCTGAAGTCTGCAGGCAGCGGGCTTCCCTGCTCCTCTCTGTACCATGTCTATGGGTGCAGGCCTGGCTGCTCCTGCACCCATGTGCTTTAGGTGCTTCGCTCCCGCTAGAGAAACTCCAGAGAGATTTGCCACAGCTGCCACTGTACCCCAAAGGCAGTGGTAAAACAAGCCAGCTGGCCACAGAAGGAGCAAGCCAAGCTCCACTGGCATCTCCTCCCTGTTCTAGTTCACTCACTGTACACAAAGGAGGCTTTTTATATGGGAGAAGCCTGGATTGGAAGCAGATTTGCTGGGACCACAGCAAAAAGTGAAGACTGCTTGACTTTTTCGACCACACCAAGTCATAGCCTTGGAAAGCATTGCCTTGACCCCTATCCACAAAAGGGCGCTGCACTCCCACTGCTTCTAAGTTCCTTCTCTTCTAACATGTCCTCTCCATTACCAACTTCAAGGCCCAACACCAGGTGATCCAAGTGCACCTGGACAGTCCCACAGACAGTTGCCTGGAGAGTCATCCTGATCCACAGTATATTTGTATAAAGAAGAAATAAACCTCCTCAATATTCCACCACTGAGATCCGGGGATTATTTATTACTGCAGCTTAGCCTTGCCTATCCTGACTGATACACACCTGTTCACTTGCTGCTCTATAGCTGTTCTCATCATGGCTCCTGAGGGCTTATGCTTTCCCCTGGGAGCACAAAATCTCCCAAGGAACAAGGGCGACCATGTCTTCCCTTGGACAAGTCATCACCTTGCTGAAGACTGCTTTTCTCACTATAAGTGAGAGCTTAAAATGTCAGCACATATTTCATAAAGGTTTTGTGAGAATCAAAAGAGACAAATCATGGAAACAGCTCAGTTTTTCAAAGTTTTAAATCCCTTTACTCCCCATTTCTCCATCATCAACCCCTACCCCCATTGTTTCCAGTGCCCATGTTAGGGCTAGGCCACAAGCAGCTGAGAATAAAGTGACCAGCACATCACCTGTCTCAAATACTTGTACCCAGAAAGTATTCAAGGAAAAACCCTCAGGTGAATCAGAGGCTGCCTATAAGGTGAGATTTCAGGGCATCTTCCCCCCGCTTCATCTCTCTCCCCAGTTTCATTTTTAAACTAACCCACTCCCCACCAGCTTCTTGATGCTGAAAGTTGGTAAGACAGCCTGCTATAGGATCTTTGAAACAACAGGAAGTTCAGGTCCAGACATCTTTTGTTAGAGGTCCCCAAGACCACCTTGGATTCAATGATTCACTAGAAAGACTCACAGAACTCAGAAAAGCTATTCTGCTTATAGTTGTAGATTACTCCAGTGAAAGAATACAGATTAAAATTAACAGGGGAAAAAGGCATACAGAGCAGAATCCAGGAGAAGCCAGGTGCAAGCTTCCAGTTATCCTCTCCCAGTGGATTCACGTGGACAGTGCTTAATTCTCCCAGTAATGATGTGACAACACATGTGAATGAAGTACAGATCCTCCTCCACTGGGTTATGTCCCAATAAACCCATTGTAGAGTGCAAAACTCACAAGTTGAACCACTGTAAGTTGGGACCAGCTGTATTGCTCACTTGAACCTTGATGTTCAGGGTTTTTATTGGTGGTTGGTCACATAGGCCTGGAGCACCTGCATGACTGATCTTAGTTTCTCATTCTCTGTCCCTCTAGGGCTCAAACTGATACAATGTGGCCCAGGGCCCCAGGGGAACAAAGACAAGTGTTCATCATAAATCGCATTGTTAGCACACATTTTCTAGAGTGGTTCTAAGTTCAGCATTCAAAGATACTCTTTGAATACAAAGCAGGGTATTCTAAGGGCTTAGAGATTATTTCGGAGGCTCAGGCTGAGGGCCAGTCTTTTCTTCGGAGTATGGGTGTGAGTACCTCAAGTCAGCTAAGCTAACCCTTTACTGCATACACTCGCACTCCACACAGTTCCTCGTCTGTAGGTAGCCTCTGCCTCCCCAGTTCATGCCAACAGAGGCCAGTAACCAAAGTGGACAAGAAGAGCAGTGGAAGACACAGCTGGTCTTGACTCCCTGCCCTTCCCAGCAGAACAAGCACCAAAGTTCCCAGACCCAAAGACCCAACCTCCTTCCGCTTGGGGGTACCCAAGGGGCTGATGCGCTCTCCAGGTGGCTTGGTGTGCCTATGGAAGCCACATTGTGCCCCATCCCTTCTGCTTCATGAGTCTCCCTGGTGAGTGGGAGTGGCCCCGACACACATCTCTGTAACCACACTGTTGACCACACTCCACTTTCACCCCTCCACGCGTGTCTCATTTTCAGCTCTTTTGGGGGTTGGGGGAATTCTCTCCCCACCAATGCTACAGACCCTAATAGTGTCCCAAAAAGTGGGCCTGGCTGTCTTTCTTTCCAGCCCTCTTGCTCAAGGATCCAGGGCCAAACTGGGTCAAATGGCAATCAGGTGGCACTATACAGTGTCATACCCAAGAGTGCCTCTCCCCAGGGAACTCCAAGGTCTGATGCAAGTGCCACAAGTCATCACAAGCTCACAAGAAGTTTCTTCTCCCCCTTGTCAACTCCCTGGTGGATGGGAAGGGGCAATCTCAGCCCTCCATCTTAGGCATGAGTTCCAGGGCCCAAGCACACACTCCAAGGCCCCCTCAAGGGTTCTTGCACAACCATGTACCAAACTGCCTAGTTCTTCCAGAGCCTGTCGAGAAGCAAGTGAGCCTCCCACAGGGAAGCAAGTGAAGCAGGGTTATACGAATCCATCCCCAGAAAATGACATATGTGAAAAAATCATGTCAACGATTGAAAGCCATACAAATAGAAATGAGGAGGATTCCTGAGATTTTTGCTGACAGAAATTTTCTCTCTACAATATGACTTGAAGTATAAATAACTGGGGAGGAAGGCGATTCTGTGGTTTCCACTTATACTACAATGCAAATGACTGGTAACGGAACTCTTGCAGAGGGCTGCTTATGGCCAGGCTGAGACAGAAATAAGCCTCACTGGTACCTTGAGGCCATGGGGAGAGAGGGCTCCTGGTGAGAGGTGGGCAGGCAGTGCACAAAGGCTCACTCACATTGTGGCTTGTCAGAAGCCTGACCTGAGAGGACAGAGCGGTTAGGGTGGCTTGTTCCATCAGGAACGGGGCTGACCAACAGGGGCCTCACCTCCCAAGTCACCTAGACAAGGCTTTGTGAGAGAGAGGCCCGCAGCCCCGGGCTGACAGGCTTTGGGAACCAGGATGCTGCCAGTAAGGTGGACAATTGTGCTGGGGATTCGGCTTCCAAAACTGAATGACAGTTTGGGCTCCTGAACTCCTGGGCCCTCTCATTCCCCAGACCTGTCTTCTCTGATAGTGATGTCAGCTTGAAGCCAAGCCTGGCAAATGTGGCTCCTGGGAGCCCCCAGCTCCCATAATGAGGCCTCTTCTCTCCCCTTCTCTAAAGCCTGCCCACCCCTCAACCCCCAGGTAGCTCCTGCTCTCAGCTCTTACACTCCAGAATAAGCATTGCGAAGGGTGTCATCTGCAGCCTGTGGGGGAGGCAAGGCTGGAAGACATGGGAGGGGAGAAGGGCCACAGCAGGCAGGGCCAAATGGCCTTGGCCTAGGCCCCACCTGCCCCAGCACACGGCGTTTTGGAATAGTTTTGCTGGGGGTTCAACCACAACTGTCCTCAAACTCCTCTCCAATGAAGGAGGGGAATGGGCTTTGGAGGCTGACAGTTGAGTCACCCAGGCCTTGAGGAGGCCAGCTCTTTCCTCAGCTCCTCCTGCAGATGCTCAGTCATGGCCGAGCCTGTTCCACTTTAATCTGCATCCACATGCTTTCTGACTCAATGTTTCTGGGAAACAACATCACAAAAATCAATGTTTTAGTGTCTACTTGGTGCTAGGCTGACTTTAAGAGTCTGGTAGTTCTTTCTATTCAGACTGATCTAGATGAGGGTCCCATTAAGCAAATTCTTTAACCTCTCTGAGAATCAGTTTCAACATCTTGAAATGGGGAAACAAGCAATCTACCTTATTGTATTGTTGTGAGGATTAACTAAAATGATTATAAAGTGCCAGACATACTGTCTAGCACACACATTCAGTGACTATCACTTCCTCTTTTTGCCTCCTCTCCCACAAGTTCAACCTTTCTTATGTGAACATGACTACCAGGGCCCATCCATCCATCCGTCCATCCATCCACTCATCCGTCCATCCATCCACCCATCCACTCATCCATCCATCCATCCATCCATTTATCCATCCATCCATCCATCCATCCATCCATCCATCCACTCATCCATCCATCCATCCATTTATCCATCCATCCATCCATCCATCCATCCATCCATCCATCCATCCATCCATTTATCCATCCATCCACTCATCCACCCATCCATCCACTCACTCACCTATCCATCCATTCAGTAATTCATCCATGTATTTATAGTTTTTCATTTTTTGAATACATACTATGCACAAACTGCTGCAAGTTGTCCACAGAAGTGGAAATATATAATCTAGAAGCAAAAATTAACTATAAAGGCTATGATATAAATAACTTGGCAAAAAGTGAAAAGTGTCATAAAAGAGGTACAGGGAAAATGTCAGGAGATTAAACACCCCGGGCCTCTCTTCAAGCCTCAGTTGAAGCCAACTGCCAGGATTACACTTTATTTGATAAAACATTTCTCTTTCCCTGATGAAGACCATCAGAATGTTTGTTTCCTTTTACACGGGAAGGTGACTCAAATTCTAATTATCCTAACCCAGGAAATGACTTTGTCTTGCCTTTCATTTTACTGTATTCAGCTCTTAGTTGCTCCACTGAGGACAATCTGCAGAGCCCAGGTTTCTTCCAAGATTTTAACTGGACCTTCCACGAGGGATTCCGAAACCCAAAAAATGAGCTAAATGAAGAGATGATAGATACATTACAGGAAGCCTCCTTGGGCCAGACATTCCCTACACAGTCATGTGCAGGTGAGTCAATCAGCTGAGAGCTCTTCAGTGTCAGCAGCCCACCTCCACCCCTTCAAAGACCCCTCTCTCTCCACCTCCTGGATCCTGCCCACATTTCAAGTCACCCCAGGAAGAATCGGGGGAAAAACATCTCCCAGTAAAAGTGCCTGACCAACAGTGTAGTTTGTAGCTGATGAAAGACAAAAATCTCACACCTTTTGTTGCCACAGTAAAAAACAACAATCCATCCATATGTTGAAACACTTCACTCACAGAACTCTCTGCAGGCTGCCACTCACCCCTGCAGGAGGAATTGACCACAAGGTTCCTGCAAAGATGTTGCTGAGAAAATGCTGCCAGTTGAGTTGTTTGGTGTGGTAGATTTAGAGACGGAAGACCCAACTCTGCCACTTCTCAAGTGTGTGAGTTTGGGTGAGTCCCTTTAGCTTTCTAAATCTCTGTGTAGGCAGGGCACAGTGGCTCACACCTGTACTCCCTGCACTTTGGGAGGTCAAGGTAGGAGGATCACTTGAGTCCAGGAGTTTGAGACCAGACTGGCCAACATGGCAAAACCCCGTCTCTACGAAAAATACAAAAATTAGATAGGCATGGTGGCACATGCCTGTAGCCCCAGCTATTCAGGAGGCTGAGGCAGGAGAATCACACGAACCCAGGAGGCAGAGGTGGCAGTGAGTCGAGATCGTGCCACTGCACTCCAGCCTGGGCAACAGAGCAAGACTCCATCTCAAGAGAAATAAAAATAGAAAAATAGGCCGGGCGCAGTGGCTTATGCCTGTAATTCCAGCACTTTGGGAGGTTGAGGCAGGTGGATTGCCTAAGGTCAGGAGTTTGAGACCAGCCTGGCTAACACGGTGAAACCCCATCTCTACTAAAAATACAAAAATTAGCCAGGCAAGGAGGTGCACGCCTGTAGTCCCAGCTACTTGGGAGGCTGAGGCAGGAGAATTGCTTGAACCAGGGAGGTGGAGGTTGCAGTGAGCTGAGATCACACCACTGCACTCTAGCCTGGCGACAGAGCAAGACTCCATCTCTGAAAAAAAAGTTTAAAATGAAAAATAAAAAATTAGCTGGATGTGGTGGCGTGTGCCTGTAGTCCGAGCTACTTGGCGGGCTGACGCGGGAGGATTGCTCGGGCCTGGGAGGTCGAGGCTGCAGTGAGCCATGACTGCACCACTGCACTCCAGCCTGGATGACAGAGGAGACTGTCTCAAAATAAATAAATAAATACATACATACATACATCTCTGTGTATTATCTTACTTGGCTGTAAGTGAGGACTTCACACACCTTGCCTACACAACCAGCTTGTCTGAGTGCCAGAGTGACAGTGATCGTGACTGTTCTGTGAGCCACTCCCAGGAGGTGAGGAGGCACAGTGGAAGCCAGTCCTCCTTCCTTCCATCCACTCAGTGTCCTTGAGTGAATAACTTTCCTTTTCTGAGCCTCCTTGTTCTTGTCTGTGAGCATTACCGGTTGTGTACAGATGAAATTAGATCATCCATGCAGAGTGTAGACCACAAACCAAGTGTGCAATAGATTTTAGTTCCCTTCTGAGAGATGTTTGCCGTCCTCACTCAGCAGAGCCTCCCTCAGCCAAGTTCAGGAGGCAAAGGATCTGCCTGGATCCCCAAGCTCAAAACAACAGAATATTGTTAGGTGCCCACTGCCTCTGATGCCTGGGGCTGATTCTGTTGCCGAAACACCAGGGTTTCAGTCTAGGTCCTGCTGCTCACCGCACAGAAAGCTGATCTCTGAGACAAAGAACATTGCTAGGGAAGAAGGCTTTATTTGGGTGCTGCAGCCGAGCAGATGGAAGATCAGTTTCAAATTGATCAGCTGGACCAGCTGAATTTAGGAGTTCCTGTGGCAGGGAAGAATTGTAACTACATGTGGGAAAACAGGAATTAGGGAGAGGTAAGGAAAACGAGTTGGTCAAACAACAGATGGTTGCTTAGGCAATCATGATGCGTGAGGGGTCTGGTGTCTCATTGCCCTGATGTGGTGATCTGGTAAGTTTCAGTTCCTAATAACATCTGCCAGGCCTGAGGGTCAGTTTCCTGAGGAAGGAACTCAGGTAAGACAAATGTAAGTTTCAACCTTTCAGAGCAGGAGGCTCCATTTCTACAGTCTATCCAAAAAAAAACAAAAACAAAAACAAAAAAACAGTAAACATCAGTTCTATAGGACAACTGGGCCAGTTTCAGTTCCCACTTAGAAAGCCATCCAGGCTCAGCAGCTTCTGGGGCCTTGGAAATGATTTTCCAAAACCTTTCTCATTTCACTACACCATCAGTTGCAAATTGTGCTCCAATTCAGCAATCTCTTACAAGACATTAAAATCATTTCCCCACTTCTGGCCTTTGATGAGCAAAGGAATTTAGCTCTTCATACCTTAGTACAAGGAGATCCTCTTTTTCCCAGGACCATTGAGAGCTCCTGCAGTGCCTTAGCATGAAGTAGAACAAGGCACCCCTCTGAGCAGACAAACCACACACACCCTGGCATGTAGCAGCTTGCAGGCTGGAGTGCAGTTCCACTGGGCTACACGTGTAGCTGGCCGCCCTCATCAAAGCACAGGGCACATTAACTCCCGACTCCCCATCCCACCTCCCCTCCTCATCACCACTGCCGTCATCATTGTGGCAGCAACTGACATTGGTTGAGGATTTGCTGGGAGCCGGACACTGTGCTCAGCTTTCCTCATGCCTTCTCTCCTAGAATCCTCACAAGTCTCCTATAAAGAAATGTGCAGATGGCTAAGTGTGGTGGCTCATACCTGTAACCCCAGCACTTTGGGAGGCTGAGATGGGTGGATCACTTGAGGTCAGAAGTTCAAGACCAGCCTGGCCAACATGGTGAAATCCCATCTCTACTAAAAATACAAAAATTAGCCAGGTGTGGTGGCATGTACCCCGTAGTTCCAGCTACTTGGGAAGCTAAGGCAGGAGAATCACTTGAACCAGGAGGCAAAGGTTGCAGTGAGCCAAGATCATGCCATTGCCCTCCAGCCTGGGCAACCGAGTGAGACTCTACCTAAAAAAAAAATATATGTGCAGACACAAGCTGTTTTCCTCAGGCTGTCAACCCTTCACTTTTTTGGAGGGGGATATTTTATTTTATTGTTTTTGTTTGTTTTGAGACAGGGTCTCACTCTGTCACCCAGGCTGGAGTTCAGTGGCATGATCACAGCACACTGCAGCCTCAAATTTCTGGGCTCAGGTGATCCTCCTACCTCAGCCTCCCGAGTAGCTGGGACTACAGGTACACACCACCACACCCCATTAATTTTTGCATTTTTTGTAGAGGGTTTCACTATGTTGCCTGGGCTGTTCTTGAGCTCCTGGGCTCAAGTGATCTTCCTGCCTCAGTTTCCCAAAGTTCTGGGATTACAGGTGTGAGCCACCGTGCCCAGCCTGGAGGGGGGTATTGTTAAAGAAAAAATTATTCATGACACTTGTTATGGATAGTAAGGCAGACTACACAAGGGGAGCCATGGTCAGAGGAACAAGCTGCACTGCAGTGTGGTCTTGCAGTTGTGGGGAGAGATTGCACTCGATTCTGACTACAGCATGGGCAAGTGGGGACTTGCAGCCATGGAGCAGGGTGGAGGTCAGTGAATGGAAAATAACTGAGAGAAAACATCGGGGAGAGGGGAATCCTGTTAGACCAACCCAATAGGACTCTTGCTGAAGGCAGATCAGGCTGATGAGATGTAGACAGTGGTCAGATACCAAGGCTGGGGGTGTTTCCCTGCCCTGACTCGGCAGGATTCTTGCTCAAACTGAATTCTGCAAGGACATAGGCTGGGCCTGGTCAGGAAGGTCTCAGACGAGCCTCATTAAAGTTTTGGTCAAAGGAGAGTATCTGTCCCCACTTCCTCTTGGTTCGGGTAGAGTTGCCCTGGCGGTCTCTGCCTCTGGTCCAGGTGTCAGAATCCTTCTGGGATCTAAGGTGGCCCCTGAAGACAGAGGCCTTCTTTCCCTCTGAGAAAATACTATAAGGGCCAGGCGCAGTGGCTCATGCCTGTAATCCCAGCACTTTGAAAGGCCAAGGCGGGCAGATCACCTGAGGTCAGGAGTTTGAGACCATCCTGGCCAACATGGCGAAACCCCGTCTCTACTAAAAGTACAAAAATTAGCCAGGCATGGTGGCAGGCGCCTGTAATCCCAGTTACTCAGGAGGCTGAGGCAGGAGAATTATTTGAACCCGGGAGGCAGAGGTTGCAGTGAGCCAAGATCGCACCACTGCACTCTAGCCGAGGCTACAGAGCAAGACTCTGTCCCAAAAAAAAAAAAAAAAAAAAAAACCAAAAAAAAAAAAAAAAATTAGCCGGGCATGGTGGTGTGTGCCTGTAATCCCAGCTACTCGGGAGGCTGAGGCAGGAGAATCACGTGAACTCGGGAGGCGGAGGTTGCAGTGAGCCGAGATCGTGCCACTGCACTCCAGCCCAGGTGACAGTGTGAGACTCCATCTCAAAAAAAAAAAAAAAAAAAAGAAAAGAAAAAGAAAATACTGTAAGGATCTGACCCTATTGCTTTCAGTGGCCACGTCCCCTGTCACATGAAGGAACCGAAAGACAAAGATGACACACAGGATGAGAGAGGAAGCGAGGGAGGATGAGGCCGCATGCCCCCCTCCAGTGTTAGAACCCAGCTGGGCCTGGGATCAGCACCCCTAACCTCAGATGGTTCTTAGGGTAGAAGGTGGTATGGGTTGCATTTCTCTCACCTGAAAGCAAAAGAGTTCTGATTATTAGTATATAGGTAAATTACATCGATTCGATTGTCACCCTCCTTCTACAAATGAGGTTAAAGGTCTGAGGTGCAGAGGCAGAGTAGGGACCCTTGGGTGAATTTATTTCATTCTACTTGAGCACCCATGCTGGATGCCGTACACATAGAACAGCACAGAAGTGGTTATTTTTCTCTTTGAAGCAACAACCTATGAAAGAGGCATAGTCGCATGTTACTGATAGAACCTCACTTCGATCAAACCCACGCGTGCAAGGCTACATTTATGGTCTGCATGAGCCCACAAAACAATCAGACTTGCCTTTAATAGTGGTGTCTTTGATGCATTTGGAATCTGAGTAGTTCACAGAACATGAGGCCCATTAGGAATTAGTTGTCATGGGTTTTCATTCTGGCTCCATCAGTGCCTGAACCATCCAGGGACCCTTTGGTCACAGGCAACAGAAACTGCACTTATAGCACTTCTGGTATATAAAATTTGTTTGGTGTTTGTCTCCATTTCCTAGCACAGAGCTCCTAAAACCCTGAGAATTTCCTGAATGATGGAAGTGTATTTTCTTATTTATAATGAGCCCCTTTCAACTATACTTGAGTTTATGCTAATGAGGTGACCCTAGATAGCTTCAAGACAGGGTTTGGTAGCCAGAACTAACCCTGTGTGTAGAGGGTTGGAATTTTCAGCCCCACCCTCCAATCTCAAGAGAGAACAACCTCCTTGGCTCCTCCCACCTCCGCCTCCCAGGTAGCTGAGACCACAGGTTTGCATCACCATGACTGGTTAATTTTTTTTCTTTTTTGTCAAGATCGGGTCTTGCTATGTTGGCTAGCCTGGTCTCAAACTCCTGACCTCAAGCAATCCTCCTGCCTTAGCCTCCCAAAGTTCTGGGATTACACATGGGAGCCACCACACCTAGCCTGGAGTGTGAGTTCAATCACTAATGGCCAGTGATTTCATCAATCATGCCTACTTAATGGAATCTAAAAAAAAAAAAAAAAATTCCCAAGCGAAGTTTCAGGGAGCTTACAGGTTGCTGAGCATGTCAAGGTGCTGGGAGGGTGATGCATCCCAAGAAGACATGGTAGTTCTGAGCCACCCCTACTCCCATCCCCATACCTTGCCCTATGCAACTCTTCCATTTGGCTGTTCCTGAGTTTTAGCCTTTATAATAAACCAATAATAGTAAGTAAAGTGCTTTCCGGAGTTCGGTGAGTTGTTCTAGCAAATTATCAAACATGAAGAGGGCTGGTGGGAACCCCCAAATTTATAGTCAATTGGGCAGAAATGTGGGTAGCCTGGGCACCTTCTTTGCAGCTGATGTCTGAAGTGGGGACAGTCTTGTGGGACCAAGCCCTTAACCTATGCCGTCCGGATAGTTATTGTCAGGATTGGGTTGCATTGTTGGATACTCAGTTCGTGTAGAAGAATAAGAGAGCAGCTTAAGCCAAAAAGGAACTGGTTGGCTTGGTGACCTAGAGACTCCCTGACGTAGCCCAAGGACTCCAATAATGTGCTCAGCTCACTTTTGCTCCACCATGCCCCTTTCCCCATCAACATGGAATAGTTCGTCTATGTTGATCTCATTCTTTCCCACTGCTGATAGGCTCCCTGGGATGGCTGGGTGGGGTACACAAAGATGAGAAGAGGTAGAGGTGGGGTATGCCCACAGACGGCTATAGCAGCATACAAGCTCAATAATCATGGAGGAAGGAGAGCTTCTCGTTCCCAGAATCTAAAGCTGATGACATGGCTTGGGTCATTGGTCCACTTCTGTGGCCAGGACAATGGGCCATGTGATTGGTAGCAGCAGCAACCAGCAAAGACAGGGAGGGACTGGGGAACAAACAAGACATCAGGTATCTCCTCACTGTCAAAGCAGATTTGAGTTTGTGGAAGGCTTAGTGGTGGTCATCCAGTCCAGCTGCCAGAGACACTCAGGATGGGGCACACAACTGCCCATCCCTCCTTTCCTGGCAATGCCCACCTCACACTACCTGTGTGGCCTTGGGTCGGTGGTTTCCTCACATTTAAATCAAGGGTTTGAACTTGATACAGTTGTTTGAAGCCCCTCCCAGCTCGGATCATCCAAGGACTGTCACAGCTACATGAGATGAAGACTGCTTGGGGAAGGGGCCCTGCCACGGCTTGAGCCTCAACCTGTGCAGGAGCTGGTGCTCTGGCTGTTGAAGCTCAGCTGGCCAGAGGCAGGCGCAAGGGCTGAAGCCAGGACAAGAACAGAGCAGGCCAGAGCCACCGATCAGGACGCAGCTGGGCAGAGGCATAAATGGAAGATCAAATTGCTCAGTGAGTGGCCCAGGCCTGAAGAACCGATGTCAGCATATTTGAAGTGGTGAGGGTGCTGTCACAGAACTCAGCCCTCGGGCTGCCTGTATCACTGGGGTGAATAGGGGGACAGGGTGGCAGAGATCTGGAAGCTCCAGGAGAGGGACCAGGGAGAGGAAAATCTGTATGTGGAATAGAAGCAACTCAGCTTCAGGCCAGGAGGTTGTGCCTCTCCTCACTTAGCTACTGGGCTTCCAGGGCCCAGGTGGGATATACAAAAGAATATAAAGCCCATGAATTGCCAAGTCCCCAAGCCTACCGGGAAACGGTGCCCTCTCTGAACCATCACCTGAAACCTCTGGTGACCACAGAATCTGGGCAGGTGTCACCATGGGACTAGCTCCAGGGGAGATTGTGATGCCGGGCTTACCAAGTACCCAAAAACATGCAGGTAGAGTGCTCACGAACCCAGGAGAGACTCAAAGGAAGGGCTGCCTTTGAACCCCAGGAGAGGCCAGTTGAGGACAAACAGGAGTCTCCTTCATAGAAGGAGGAACCCAAAGAAAGATGTGGATGGAGTCCAAGCAGGTTGGAGAGAGAATGTCATTAAAAGAGCCATAGATGTCTACTGAGGAAAGTCAGAAGAAAGCGGTACTGACCTCAGAAAGCCCCATGAGATGACCCTGGGGCCTCTGTCAGTAAGATTCTCGGAAGGAAGGAGTTTGGCCAATGACCGCGATGGAAGTCCTGAGCCGGCCATTCTTTCCCTGGTGTTGCTCTCAGTGAGGGGTCCTGGAAGCACAATTTCTTCCCTGAAGGGAGCAGAGTACTTACAGTGCTGCCCTTTAGAAATATGACACAACTCCTAGAAAAAAAAGAAAGGGCTCTCTCCTCCAGCTCATTTATGTTCTGGTTTGTCGGTTCTCATGCCAAGGGAGAAACTGGTGGGAGTAGAGGAGAAAAGGATTCTCTTAGTAAGTATTACGGTCTTCTGAAAGTCTATAAACAAGGTACCAACTCAGTAATTACCACTTAGATCTGGTGCTCAAAAAATCAGTTCAGGTTCATTACTTCCAGCTAAGTTAATCAAGCCCAAGAGGAGGGTAGGAGAGAAACAATTTCTGCATACATAAAAATTTATTATCCGTTCCTATTTTACTTAATATCGTTGTGTGATGAGGCTTTGCCTGGAAATCGGTGTTTGAGAAACTCAGGGTGAGAGGAGGCACCTGAGGGTCAGGAGGCCAGGCTCCAGGCCAGCTCTGCCTCCAGCGAGCTGGGAGACTGCCCTGCACTCTGGCTCTACCTGTCTGTCCTCGGGAGGGGCGTTTCGTTCCAGCCATGCTCAAGGGTGTTGATAATTCACATCCCCCAAGGAACCTACACTCCATGCATGTTTCCTGAGAGCCTAGCACTGTGCCTAGCACGATGAACGAGACAGACAAGGTACTGAGTGTTTAGTTGGATTCAGTGCAAAAGCGATTACAGAATAGAGTCCAAAAAAGCTGTGAGAGAAAGAGAAGGAAGACCAGAGGCCAAATGAAGCTTTGAGCAGAAATAAATATGAAAGACTAGGTGAGGCTGTGAAGATGGTGGGCAGAAGAGACATCATCATCTCAAAGCATTTACCAAGCACCAAACTGGAAACTCCTTGCCATTCACAAAACGCGAACGCTTTTCAAAATGAGTTTTGGGAGTGAAGACTCCATTTCCTAGGCTCCAACAGCGTAGATGTGTGACTCAGTTCTCCCATGGAAGATGCAAGTGGAAGCTGTGTACTTTTGTTTCTTTAAAGGTGGGATAAGCATCTTTGCACTCTCGTCGTTCTTGCTGCCTAAAATGTGGATGCATTGGTTGAAGCCCTGGCAGTCATCTTGGGCCATGAAGTGACCTTGAGAGGAGAAGCCATGTACAGTGGAGAAACCAACTCAAAGGTTCTAGGGTCTCTGCTGCATAATCGTGGAGCCACCTTACTAGCCCTAGAAAGCCTACCTCCAGACTTCTTTTACATGAAAGAAAAATAATTTCTAATCTATTCATGTCTGATGGTCTTAAGAAAGTCACTTAGCTCCTCTATGCCCGTTTCATTTATAAAATGGGATAATATTATCTACCTTAGAGATTGTTGAATGTTTGCCAGACCATACTGGACTGAACAAAGGAGGATGAACATGGGAATAAAGACAAAGACAAAAAAGTGTGTTTGGAAGAAGGGGTCGGGGGCTCCTTGCTTCTAGGGAACAAGGGCCCTGAGCTTCTAGAGCCCTTCATATTTATTGAGTAAAGGAGATAGGGAGAAGTGGGTGGTTATCAGGAATGCTGAGCTGGTCACTCAGGCTTTTGGCTCCCAACAAATGTTGGCTATCATTACATCTTATTTATGCTACTATTTTTTAAACAGCTTTACTGGGATATAATTGATATGCCATAATAGTTTGCCCACTTAAATGTGCAATTCAGTGGTTTCTAATATATTTATAGTTTTGCAATTATCACAACTTAATTTTAGAACGTTTTCATCATCCCTCAAAGAAACCTTAACAGTCACTCTCCATTTCCCTTCTATTCCTCCCCAGACCTAGGTATATATATTTCTAAACAATAAATTATCTTTAATCACAATTCAAAGGGCGCTTGAAGTACTTTGTGATCATAGGTACTCCTTAAGACAGATTTTTCTGTCAGTTTAGATTCTCCCCAAGAGAATGACCTTACATTACAATGCAACTTATTTGGGGTAAGAGTATGACATTGCATTGGATTTATCTTAGGGTGTCAATGTGCAAAGTGAATGTCACTGTTTAAATATACTTTTAGACAGTTTTTTTCCTGCATTCACTTTCAGTATTGATTTTTATGAACACAAATCTTTAAAAAAATCAAATAGGATCATCATGAGGCTTATGATGAAAAATGGCAGCTTCTTTCTCAATGCTGCCCTGTTCACTGTCCCAGAGGTAGCCACTTTCAGAATCCTCTATCACTTACCTCTAAATTTTTAAATAACACGCTTATGCCACTATTTATTTTCCAATTTTAGACATCATCTTACAGAAAGAGCAGATTTATACCTTTCCATCATCCCAATATAATTTTTATTTTTTAGAAACAGAGTCTTGCTCTGTCACCCAGGCTGGAGTGCAGTGATCACAGCTCACTGTAGCCTTAACTCTTGGGCTCAAGCGAACCTCCCCAACTCAGCCTCCCAAGTAGCTGGGACTACAGGTGTGCACCACCATGCCCAGTTATTTTTTTTTAAATTAATTTTTTAGAGACGGGGGCGGGGGTCTCACTATGTTGCCTAGGCTGGTCTTGAACTCCTGGCCTCAGCAATTCTCACCTCAGCCTCCTGAGTAGCTGGGATTACAGGCATGAGCCATCATACCAGCTACAGTTATTTTATTATTTTTCTTAAATCACTTGTTGGTGTTTAAATGAATAAAATTTACAATTGGCTGGGTGTAGTAGCTCACGCCTGTAATCCCAGCACTTTGGGAGGCCAAGGCGGGCGGATCATGAGGTCAGGAGTTCGAGACCAGCCTGGCCAACACAGTGAAACCCTGTCTCTACTAAAAACACAAAAAAACTAGCTAGGCGTGGTGGTGGGTGCCTGCAATGCCAGCTACTTGGGAGGCTGAGGCAGCAGAATTGCTTGAACCCAGGAGGCGGAGGTTGCAGTGAGCCGAGATCACACCATTGCACTCCAGCCTGGGTGACAGTGCGAGACTCCATCTAAAAACTAAATAAAATAAAATAAAATTTTACAATTGAGGTGGGCAGTATACTATCATGACATTTACTCTTTTTTAAAAAAAAAGTTTGATATTACTAGGTCTAACAGTCCCCCTACCCTTTCTTCCGAATTGCTTTGTGGATGTTTTGTAGTTATTAATTCAACCCCAAACTCCTCTCAGTACCCTCAAACACAGTAGGTCCATTCATTGCAGGTTTTTCCTTGCATACCTCCTTCCTGCTGGCCCTGTCCTCCAGCTGGCTGGTCTCTAGACTTGCTTCAAGCTACTATTATTCAATCTTGAAAGTTATTTGAGGCCAGGCACAGTGACTCACACCTGTAATCCCAGCACTTTGGGAGGCCGAGGGGGGTGGATCACCTGAGGTCAGGAGTTCCAGACCAGCCTGGCCAACATGGTAAAGCTCCGTCTCTACTAAAACTACAAAAATTAGCTGGGCGTGCTGGTGGGTGCCTATAATCCCAGTTAGTCGGGAGGCTGAGGCCGAAGAATCACTTGAACCCAGGAGGTGGAGGTTGCAGTGAGCTGAGATCATGCCACTGCACTCCAGCCTAGGCAATAGAGTGAGACTGTCTCAAAAAAAAAAAAAGTTATTTGAGTCATACCCAATTCTGAAAGATACAGCCTACTTTATTTGTTCACTCTCACTAAGATAGGCTCTCCCCAAAACCTAGACTTATGTTCGTTAAGCTGGAAAAGGCTTGGAAGTGTTGCTTTCATCCAACCACCTTGCCTTTTGTTTCTTAGGCAACCACAGGTTGTTCAATGCCTCTTCCCTGGCTTTGTTGGCTTGGAATTTACAGGGTCGTTTTTCTCCGATTCTGGTTCTAGTTTAGCGGTCACCAAACGAGCTTCAGGGAAAAACATCATTGATGAATATTTCTAAGACTTAGCATACTTGGGCTGCTAAGATCACCCCTAACAATAAAAAATAAAGTAGCAAAGTGCTCTACTGCTGATTAGAGAATTATAAGCTAGATTATTAACATGGCACTTAAAGAGGGAGGGAAGAAGTGGAGACCAACATGGGGTGGCTATTTGGAAGTGGCCAGACTGACTGCAACAGAGGCGTGAGCGCCTTTTGAGTATGTATGGAAAAATCCTTTCATATCATCATGAAAATGTTAGAGAGTACCCCAAAGGGCATAAACTTGTGACCCTTAACCAAATTCAGATTTAAAGACATATTTGTTTGGTCCGTGATGTTTTTAAATTTTTGAATGATTTTACATTGAGGTGTTCACTTTAACCCACTATTCTCTGCATCCTGCACCTGGCCTTGAAGGTATGGCATCTGAGAACTCTAATAATCCAACCCCCTTAAGTTACAGAAGGAAGGCAGGAGGAAAAACAGTGATGTTTAAAGTCACACAGCTAGGTGGTGAAGCAAGGATTAGAACCCAAGTCAAGCAGTCTTCCTAATATACCACATTGCTGCTTACTTGAACTCAGTTGCACATTCAGGCCTGTAAACCTTAGTCATGCGAAGTTTACTCCGTAAGCACATACTTAACAGTAGAGTAACAAAGAGAATCTCCAGGGTTATTCCTAAAGCATGGATAAAACATTTCCGGCCCCTGATGGAACATATACATCCTCCAAGTGACCGGATTTCAGGGCACCAGCCCTCAACAACCTGCTTCAAACACTGCTGACATTTTATTCTAACTCATTTGCCACACTTCTGGCTCATCATCTCTCTTTTCATTTAAACACAATCTTTCATCCAAACAGGGTACAATGCAATCACTTGGTTGGATGCCAGCATTTGGTGACTAGTCAACTTTCAAATATGCAGCTCCTAGCTGCTCACTTTCCTTTGTGTGAACAAGCCGCGGGAGAGCAGCCTTGGTAGCAGCAAACCAGGTATGCAGCAGGGGCCCACGTGGATGCCTCTGGCTGTGTCTGTGGCAAGCCTTCCATGGGAGTGCCACAGCCCACAACAGAATTAGGAATATTTTACATCTTTACCACACTCTGTTTTTCTTAATCCTGGTGCATTGCCCATACCACTTGCTTTGACACTTAATAATTTATTGAGAAAGATTAAATTTATCACATGTACATCTCAGATTCGTTGGAGATAGGGTACTGGGGTTCAAATCCCAGCTCTGCCACTTACTGGCTATGTGACCTGGGCAAGTTATTAAACCTCTTTACCTAGGTTTCCTCATCTGGAAAATGTAGATAATAAGATAAAATATAATAAAAGCACCTGCGTTTCAGGATTAAGAGGAGCCTCTGGGGAGCCAAGCACAGTACTTTGCAGTTTTCAGATACTGACAAAGTATTTAATGTTGCCAATTTTTTTGTTGTTGTTGTTGCCCAGGCTGGAGTGGCGCGATCTCAGCTCACTGCAAGCTCCGCCTCCCAGGTTCATGCCATTCTCCTGCCTCAGCCACCCAAGTAGCTGGGACTACAGGCACCCACCACCATGCACGGCTTTTTGTATTTTTAGTAGAGACGGGTTTTCACCGTGTTAGCCAGGATGGTCTCGATCTCCTGACCTCGTGATCCACCTGCCTCGGCCTCCCAAAGTGCTGGGATTACAGGCGTGAGCTACCGCGCCCAGCCAAATGTTGCCAAATTGTTAATCCACATTGTGATGTTAAAGATTCAACGTGGAGTCATTTTCGTGATTGATTTGGCTGAGCCTGATGTTTAGCAATGAATCACACTGGAATTGACAATAAATATTAAATTTTAAACATGAAAAAAATGGACAAAATGTATCTTGCTGGATAGACAAGGCATATTAAAATTGCAGGTCAGTGGCTGAATTTAAAACAGTTGCATTAATGTCTCAGATTCAATTATACTTAATTTGGCATTAACCTATCTCTATTCATAAAATTATTATTCATAACATTTATTGGACTAATTCTGTCAACAAAATTCCAGGAAATAAACAATCATGATAGTGATAGGTTAATTGCTAAGGTTGTGTTTACTGGTTGATTCTGAACACAAAGGAATTCACTGCTGTTGTTTTTTTTTGTTAGACGTAAGAAACTGCCCACTGACAGAACTTTTTCTTGTTTCTAAATTTAACCATTTACGTTTCTAATTCTTCTTTCCCTCTTTGAGGTGAACCCAGGGCAGCAAGCAACAGTGTGATCTTCTACTCACCAAGTTCAGAAGTAAGACCAGGGCAGTCCAGTCAAGGCTGCCCAACACCTGCCATTTCCATATGGTTCACCCCACTGCTGAATTTCCCACATGGCTGGACCAGAGACATGTACGGGCACTTTGGTTTGGACAAACCACACACCAAAGCAAATGAATACTGACATACATTTAATTTGAGCATGTTCTGAATGTTGTCTGACACCATGAAATACTGTTCTTCCAGGGAGGTCAAGGAAACGGCTGTAGCAAATGCAAGGCAAGGGCTTCCCATTGCCCTCCTTAGAGAGAACAGGAGGCACTGATAACTCCCAGCAACAAGACACTGTCTACAAGGGATTATTTCCTCTGTGATATCCTAGCACTGCACCATAGAGGTTAACTTCTGAAGCAGTATAAGAGGAAGTAGTAGCTCTATCAATCAAGGTAAGTGGTGTGGGTGTGAAGACAGGGCAACATCGGGCAGAAAACTATTACATTGGGCTTCCACTTCCAGTTTCAGTGTAAAAATACATGTAACATTCTGAACATTTTCATCATTTTCTCCAGCCGCACCCTATCTCCTTAACCCAAACACACTGAGTCCAGAAAGACAATCATAGAGATTTCCTTTGTATATGAAAATTCTCCTTACTCATTTGTTCTTCCCCATAAGCTAATTAACACTGTTTATTTCAGACCAGGGACTGGTTTTTCCTGACTATTCTGTACACCATTTTAATCAGCAGAATGTAACTAACAAGCTTAAAGAGCCACTCAATACTGAATCAGCAGCTCATACCATATGCTTGGGTAAAAACATACTTCCCAAAAAAGCTAAATGCAGAAAGACCAAGGATAGAAGATGTATTTAATACTCAAGAAGTCTAACAGGATGTGGAATATTGAGATTTTAAGGGGGAAAAGTTATTCTTTAAATACATCTACCCTAGTCACCGGGCTAGCTTAGTCAATAGAGTATGAGACAAGACTTAAATATATCTACCCTAAAACATCTTTCTTATACCAGTTTTGCTACAACTTTTAACTCCAAAACAGTATTTTTAGGAAAAAAAAAAATCAAATTACAAAAACGACTTCATCTTAGCTTCTTAGTGCTAATTTTTTTAAAGATGCAAAAAATCATGTATTTTCTCAGAAACATGGTTATGTGGTCAACAGATTTCTTAACAGAGTTCTAAATTTTGGATAAAATTTATATATCCAGCTTTATTCTGGTATTAACCAAATTCATGTTTGAGTGGGAAAGAAAAACCAAACCACATTATAAATTTAAATTTTAAGAAAAAACCTTTGACAGGTCAGAAATTAGTTTATATTTTGCTTTACATACACCATTCTAAAAGGAAGGAAACACTAACTGAAGGCCTGGTTTTACATTAGCATATTCATGTAATAAGCACAGATTAAGTTTTAAACTTCTTAAGCAGATCTATTACGTATTTTCTCATTTTCAAAAACATCTTAGAACACTGTCTCTTTTAGAGGAATGAAAACAGCCTGATAGACTACATGTTTTCTTGGAATGAAGTCTCCCCCAATTTCTTGTAGCCCTAACAACTAAAACCATGAGCTGATTTCCACGTTAAACATGCTTCTGTGCAGCAATCTAAAAACACTCTTTCACAACCACGGGATGAAATATTTCATTGGAATTTAAAGTTTGCTTTTTGAATTATATGAAAGCTTTTCATGTATAAGTGATTAAAAGGATTTGTAAACCAATAAATATTTCTACATTTAAAATCTTCCTCTGTCAGTTTGCCTTTTTCCTAAGCCTTTGGCAGCCAGAAAAGAAAAACTGATGTAACCCACTCTAAATTAACGATGACGAAAAAAAACTTGGTAAACTGAAAGGACTCATCGGTCATACATTTGTTCTCATACCAAACTTTAACTGCATTTAAAAAAAAAAATTGCAGCTAACTATAAAGCAAGCACATGCAAAACCACCACTCAGGTTAAAAACCAGAACTGTGGCCCTCCAGAAGCCCTAATGTGCCCCCTCCCCATCAGCACCCCATTTCCCTAAAGACAATCACTCTGATTAACACAATCACTTTTTCTTTACAGTTGCCATCCCAAAGACTGCATCCCTAAACAATACCACCTATTCTTAAACTTCACATAAATGAAAAAAAAAACTGTATCCTTTTGTATCATTTCTTTTACTAAACGTTTTAAGATTCCATCTATGTCATTTTGTGTAGCTGTAGTTCATTTTCACTGATGAGTTGTTTCCAGTGTGGAGGTATTAGGAACATTCTTGTATACATCTCGCAGCACAATGGGCAAAAGTATCTCTAGAGTATGCACCTAAGAGGAGAATTGCTGGGTCGTATGCGTCTTTTCAATTTCACCAGATAATCTTAACACCCCTACCAGTGTTATTCCACATCCTCAACAACAGCTGGAACTGACACACTTGAAATGCTTGTCACTACGGTGGTGGGAGGTGGCCTGGCATGGTTTTCATTTTCATTTTTCTGACTGGTGATTAAAGACCTTTTCATGTTTATGGACCACTTAGATTTCCTCTTGGGTGAAGTGTCTGGATTTTTTTAAATAGCTTTATAAAAATATAATTCCTATACAATTCATCCATTTAATGTGTACAATTCAACGGTTTTTAGTATGTTCACAGACATGTATAAACATCACCTATTTTAGAACTTCCATCTGACAAAGAAAACACCGTATCCTTTAGCTTTCACCCCACCTACCCCCTATTCCCTGGCACCAACCCTGAACTGCTACTTTGTCTCTACTGCTGTCTCTATTCTGAACTTTCACATGAATGAAATCATACGTGTTGACTCTTGTAACCAGCTTCTTTCATTTAGCACAATGTTTTCAAGGTTCATCTAAGCTGCACCATGTACCAGTACTTCATTCCTTTAATGGCTCAATAATATACTCCATTGTATGGATAGACCACGTTTCATTTACGCATTCATCTGCTGATGGACATTCGGGTTGTTTCCACCTTTTGGCTATTATGAATAATCCTGCTATAAACATTTATGTACAGGTTTGTGGGGACATATGTTTTGATTCCACTTGGATATACGTTGGAGTGGAATTGTCTGAGGAACTGCCAGACTGTTTTCCAAAGCAGCTGCACCATTTTACATTCGCACCAACAGCGCATGACAGTTTCAATTTCTCCACTTCCTTGCCAGTACTTACCATCTGACTTTTTGATTTTAACTATCGTAATCAGTGTGAAGTTGTAGCTCATTGTGGTTTTGACTTGGATTTCCCTGATCTGCATCTTTTCATGTGCTTATAGTCCATTTGCATATCTTCCTTGGAAAAATATTCAAATTCTTTTTGTTAATGAGATTCTTAAGTGACCCCTTTTCTTAGTGATTTTATAGGAGTTCTTTATTCCAGGTATTAAAAAAGAAGAAGAAAAGAAATGCAGTCTTGCTATATTGCCCAGGCTGGACTTGAACTGCTGAGACTTGAACTGCTGGGCTCAAGTAATCCTCCTGCCTCAGCCTCCTGAGTAGCTGGGACTACAAGCATGGGACACCATGCCCAACTCTTTGATATTTTATAAGGTACCAGTATGTTCTTCCATTACGAATCATGTCTTTTCACTTGTGGTGCCTTTTAATAGAAGTTGTTAATTTCAATTAGCTAAATAAGTCAAACTTTATGGATGGTGTTTTTCTGTGACTTAAATTCTTCCCAAAGCCAAGGACATAAAAATATTTTCCTATGTTATCTTCTGCAGAACTATAAAACATTAAAACCTTGAGAGTATTACCTTGTACATTTGGTCTAAAAATCACTGAAGGTGATTTGTTTTGTTTTGTTTGAGACACAGTTATCACTGTATTACCCAGGATGGAGTGCAGCTCACTGCAACCTCAACCTCTCCCAGCTCAGGTGATCCTCCCACCTCAGCCTCCTGAGTAGCTGGGACTACAGGCAAGCACCACTATGCCCAGCTAATTTTTGCATTTCTTTTTGTAGAGATGGGGTTTCGTCATGTTGTCCAGGCTGGTCTTGATCTCCTGAGTTCAAGTGATTGCCTGCTTTGCCTCCCAAAGTGGAGGTTTTTATGTATGACATGGAGTAGGGGTCCAATTTCATTTCTTCCTATATGGATAACCCACCAGCCCACCGCATTTATTAAAAAGACTGTCCTTTTTCCCTCACGTTGCGTAGGATTAGCTGCTACTTCTTAACCGCGTCATCTCTTTATTGTAAAATAGGAGAAGTAGACTAAATCAAGGTTCTCAATCTGAAAGGTTTTGTTAAAAATCCAGATTTCTAAGTCTTATCACAGACCAGGGATGGGAGAATGGCAGACAGGATGGAGGCTCACGGTAGGACTCTGGATATATAATAAGCTCCTTAGCTAATTCGTATGCAGCCAGCCTGGCTCCTGTCAACAGATGGACATTCTGGGGGAGTCACTCGCAATGATCTCCATGGAGCCCTCCAGTTTAAGATATTTTACGAGGTCTCTGAGCTATTTGTTTCTTCCAAAATATTTGAAGTCACACTGCGAAGAACTACAATGCATCTCAAATTCCACAAACTACATGATTTTATTTATAAAATTCAGCACATCACTTATTATTGCCTATGTCAATTGCAAACAGTCCTCAGTTACAGCTCTCATTTTTCAAAATAAAAATCTTTGAAAATGTCCTCAGACTAAAATATTACTAAATATCTTATTAAGTTGATAGCCCATGGGCATTGACAGTTAACACTATGGAAAAAGGGTTAATATAAAACAATATAAAAGTATTACAGACAATAGCTTATCAATATTACCTTCATTCCATTACTGGGATTTTTCACGTAGTAACTTTTATTCGCGAAATGATTTCATTTACAAAGCTATTATTCTTTGCTATTACTTCAGCTTTTAGCTGTTTTAACTTTATTGTGATGTTTTCTTCTGACATTTCAGTAAAGGGCATTTGTTTCACCTTGGACAGGAACTCCTGAATAATTTTTTCACCTTGCTGAAACACATGTGAATGTCCCATTAGTAATTAAAATATCTTTTCTAAAAGTCATGTTAGACAGTGACAAATTGTTTCATTTCCATCTAAACATATCACCCATTTAAAAAAATTTTTTTTTATTTTTCATATTTTTAGAGACGAGGGTCTCACTATGTTGCCCAGGCTGGTCTCAAACTCCTCCCACATTAGCCCACCCAATATTTGAAGAATATATTTATTATTTATGTGTGCACTGTCTAGTTCCCAAATTCCTCCACCTTTACAATTGATAAACTTTAATCATCTGTGAAAAAAAGAATTCAAGGTTTACAAAGAATACTGGAAGGCATAAACAGTCACTGAAAAGTTATCACATACAGAAGATGCTTCATTTTTATTTTATTGCCAAGTTATTGCTGCTTCAGGGAGCATGACTATGACTTGCTATGTGACTCTTGGGCAAATTCCTTAACACATATTCCTCATTCATAAAATGGGAATAATGTTACCAACCTCACAGGGCTCAAAATATATTATAATTAATGTTATCAAAAGTACACGACTTCTATTCTAACTGGAAACAAGGGATTACATAAAAGAGTCTGCCTAATCCTCGATCACTGAAAGCTATGATTTCAACACATTAAAGTGCAAATACAAAGACCACTTCATATTTAGGATGGCAGCCTGCCATACCTAAAATTATTAACAAGTTATATTTCTCCTGCTTGTATAGGTACAACAGATAAAACTACACTTTTTAGGCTCAAAAACCATACACATCATCTATTATTATTGTAGCCACTATCTATCCTTCACGTAAGAACAATGATAAGAAATTCACAGGTAAAAGCTAAATACATGACAGGTAAAAAGTTGTCACAATGTATATTGCAGTACATGTTTCCAGGACCAGGCAGTGAAATAAGATTCTTTTATTTTTATAATTGAAGAGAACTAGTAATCCTCTAATTTAAAAAAAAAAAAAAAAAGGGCCGGGCACAGTGGCTCACTCCTGTAATCCCGGCACTTTGGGAGGCCAAGGCAGGCAGATCATGAGGTCAGGAGATCGAGACCATCCTGGCTAACACGGCGAAACCCCATCTCTACTAAAAAATACAAAAAATTTAGCCAGGCGTGGTGGCAGGCGCCTGTAGTCCCAGCTGCTCGGGAGCCTGAGGCAGGAGAATGGTGTGAACCCAGGAGGCAGAGTTTGCAGTGAGCCGAGATCACGCGCCCCTGCACTCCAGCCTGGGCGACAGAGCGAGACTCCGTCTAAAAAATAAATAAATAAATAAAAAATAATAATAATAAAAAATTAGGCATATGCTTGGGTCTTTCTGTGTGAACGCCCAAATATGACCCATTACTCAAAGGCACCATAAAATCCACTTCTCCCATGAGAACTGAAACATCCCGTCCACATATAGCTTTCCTGAATAAATATTTGTCATATGCCACTTTATTCTCTGTGTCACGTTCGTTATTCTTATCTTCCCAGCTACATTCTAGACAAATGGAGGGCAGTAATTATGAATCATGCTTTTTTATTTCTTTGTCCTTTTCTTACCTAATGTGTAATTTAATAACTGAACTTGATATATTCGTTTATGAACAAAGATATACCTAGACATCTATCGTCCATAATAACTAATTTTAGTGAAATGACTAATTTTAAACCTAGGTTAATATTCCTTTACTCCTACTTTGGTACTTGAAATCGAATATTGATCATGCAGATGTATATACTGCAGAAATCAAAATAACACAGAGATAGATTCTTTGTCATCAAAAAAACTGATTAAAAAATAAGCACTAGAAACACAGAGGAAAACAACAACAAAAAACCTTCATCTTAGTGTCCTGTTTATGTAATAATACAGAAGCTAAGTTAAACTATGAAAATAAACTGACAAACCTCTCTTTCCAGATAGCACTTCTTTGCTGCTGGTTCCATGATATCATATCCTTGCGATTCTCCAATATACTGAAACTCCTCAAGTTCCAGGGCTTTCTGTTTAGCACACTCTATTACATGCTTAGGGAAATTAGCAAGCTCTGCAACATGAATCCCAAAACTTTGATCACAGACACCTATAAGAAATTTGGGGAAGCGTGAGGGGACAGCATGAGAAGAGACAGCAATTTATGTAAATGGAATTTATCCTTCTCACCTTGTCATTAGAAAACTTAATTTCGGATTACTTCAAATACATTAGCCAAATATATCATTAAAATAAAGGAATTTTAATTAAGTCTCAAATGAAAAGTGATTATGACTTGGCACACAGTGCTGTATTTTATCCTTGACAAACATAGTAGGAAAAATAAAAATAGGAGACAAAAAAGCTCAATAGATAAACCTTAAAGGCTTAGACAAATATCTTAATCTAAAGAAAAATTAATCAAGCCACTATCTCTGAGGCTTTCTCATTTCATGGGAAGGGAAGGGAGGGGAGGAGAGGGGGAAGGGAAAGGGGAAGGGAAAGGGAAGGGGAAGGGAAGAGGGAAGGGAAGGGGGAAGGGAAGGGGAAAGCGAAGGGGGAAGGGAAGAGGAAAGGGAAGGGGAAAGGGAAGGGGGAAGGGAAGGGGAAAGGGAAGGAGAAAGGGGGAAGGGAAGGAGGAAGGGGGAAGGGAAGGAGGCAGGGGGAAGGGAAGGAGGAAGAGAAGGGAAGGGAAGGGGAAAGGAAAGGGATGGGGGAAGGGAAGGGATGGGGGAAGGGAAGGGGGAGGGGAAGAGAAGGGGGAAGAGAAGAGGGAAGGGGGAAGGGAAAGGGGAAGGGAAGGGGGAGGGGAAAGGGGAAGGGAAGGGAAGAGGAAAGGAAGAAGGGAGAATGGGAGAATGGGAGAAGGGGGGAAGGGAGAAGGGAGAAGGGGAGGGAGAAAGAAAGACACGTAAAGTGTCACTAATTTGGAGTAGCTTTAATTAAATATTGATTATTTGCAGGAAATAGTTAAAACTGAGTCAAGACTTTTTAAGCATTTAATCAAATGATGCTTGCAAAGTTACTATACAGCTGTTTTTGCCACAATTATTTATCAACTATAAAGAATTTTTTGGCTTTGTCATATATCTCATGCATTCTAGAACTGAATACTTTGCACAACTAAAGGAAGCAAACAAAAATAAAGTAGAAGCAAATGTTTGTTAAACATTCACAGTGAAGGATGAAGTTTTTCTATCTTCACACTTCATCTGGCCTTTTAAAAAATATTCTGAACCCATTTCTATAGCATACAAAACACAAACAATGATTTAAAAGCAAAATTTTATGCTAACTGCCAGATCTACTAAAAGTTCCTGAATTCTACAGCAATAATAATAATGACTCAAATATAGTAACTCAAAAGGATTCCCAATGAAGTATGAATAACAAAGGATAAAGAACCAAGATTATCTCACTCATGTGCAACCAACTGATGCAGAAAAACGTGTTCGTGGACAATCAGAGCGCTATCTGAAAAAGTTATTCTGGTGACTAGTGAAATCAATCCTTATAGTATGATTTTTAAAACCTTAGAAAGCCTTATAACATGTGAATCTCATCAATACAGGGATCTGACTAGATCCCAAGCCCACGAATGACAAACTTTCCTGAAAGGATGAAACAACAACAGATAAGTCACTCTGCATGTGATAACTACTATTTCAAGATTTCTGGAACCCCCAGCTTTAAATGAACCTGTTTCTATAACACACTCTTAAACATAAAATAAGCTAATTATAAGAAGATTTTGTTAAACAATAACAGCTAGAAACTTTGGAACTTGAAAGCATATTGTTTGTTATCCTAATTCAACAAGAAAACATACTGCCATGGGAGGTAGCAGAAAATGCCTCCATGGTGATGTTCAAGAGTACAGATAATTCTGGCCGGGCGTGGTGGTTCACACCTGTAATCCCAGCATTTTGGGAGGCCGAGACGGGTGGATTGCCTGAGGTCAGGAGTTCGAGACCAGCCTGGCCAGCATGGTGAAACCCCGTCTCTACTAAAAATATAAAAATTAGCCAGGCGTGGTGGCAGGCACCTGTAATCCCAGCTACTCGGGAAGCTGAGGCAGGAGAATCGCTTGAACCCAGGAGGCGGAGGTTGCAGTGAGCCGATATCGCACTCCAGCCTGGGCAACAGAACGAGATTCTGTCCCAAAAAGAGTACAGATAATTCTTTCTGTGAATGCTTTAGAATGAGTGGTCCTACTATGAGATACAGAAATATGATGTACATGTTCCTACCCCCAGACTGTGAATTAAGGGGTAAATGGGTTCTGTAACAACATCAATAATTTATACTAACTTAGAATAAGGCAATTACTGATGATTTCAAGGGTAGTAAGTTTCCCATTACCAAGTTCTGAATTTAGAGTACTCCAATAGTACATACCTTTCTTCACCTGATAAAGCATAGTTAAGGTCTCTTCAGTGGTGAGTGCTGTGACATGCAGATTATTAACAGTTGGTATCTGATTGGCCAAGGCAGTAAGTTCATGAAAATGGGTTGCAAACATGCAAAAAGCACCAATCTTTGTTGCAATGTATTCTGATATAGCCCATGCTAACCCAAATCCATCGTAGGTAGAAGTTCCTCTTCCCAATTCATCTATGATTATTAATGAATCTTTGGTTGCAGACCTGAAGCACATAATTACATGAAATTTCCCATCACATAAAATGTGGTAACATACACATACAAAAACAAAATTAAGACAATACATTGGGAAGGATATGCCACAAACATAATGGATTAATTATCTTAATATATAAACAAAGTCAATAAAAAGCACTAAAACTTCAATAGAAAAATGGGCAAGGGCCAGGCATGGTGGCTCACGTCTGTAATCCCAGCACTCTGGAAGGCCGAGGTGGGAGGATCACTTGAGCCCAGACCAGCCTGAGCAACATAGTGAGACCCTGCCTCTAAAAAAAAAAAAAAAAAAAAAAAAAATTAAAAACTAGCCAGGTATGGTAGCACACACCTTTGTGTGGGAGGGAGGCAGGGAAGGAGGGAAGGAGGGAAGGAAGGAAGGAAGGAAGGAAGGAAGGAAGGAAGGAAGGAAGGAAGGAAGGAAGGAAGGAAGGAAGGAAGGGAGGGAGGGAGGGAGGGAGGGAGGGACGAGAATAGGAAAAAAAAAAAAAAGGGCATGAACATGAACAAACAACAGACGAAAGGAAAAACAGATTTTGAATAAATATTGTTTTACATTATCAAGCACACTAGTAGTAATCAAAGGAATTCCAAATAAGGCAGCTATCATTCATTTCGTGCCAATCAAACAGGCCGAGATTAAAAAAAATAAATAAAACTGAATGAAGATGAGACCAGGGTGTGGTGACATGGATACTTGCATACACTTTTGGTGGTCATGTAAATTGTGTGCCTGCCACAGTCCTACCAACACCATCTATTACTATTCTTTTCTCAATTTTAACCAAATATATGTAAAGGGGTGAAACTTTTGCTAATTTTTCATGTGCTCGTGTGCTCATTGGCAATTTAATTCTTTTTCTGTGAGTTGCCAGCTAACATGTTTTGCTTATTTCTTTAATCTTTTAAGTCATGAATATTAACCTGTTGCTTAATTACTATACAAACATTTGTATTGCTTTTATAATACTTCACAAACAACAGAACCTCAAAGAAGTTAAATCAATACATAATTTACTAGGCACCTACTATATTCAATGTTCTGTAGAAGATACTAAGAAATAAGGAGGATCACAGTGGTTCATGCCTGTAATCCCAGCACTTTGGGAAGCCAAGGCAGGAAGATCACCTGAGCCCAGGAGTTCGAGACCAGCCTGGGCAAAAGAGTGAGACCCTGTCTCTCTAAAAAACTTTTAAAAAAAGAAAGAAAAAGATACCAAGAAATAGAAGGTACAGTCCCTACCTTCAAGGAAGCTCCTAAAAAGTGAAATAAAGACAAAACATTTCAGTAATGTCTAGAATAAAAACGTGGTTCAAGTTACAGGCATCTCAAGAGGAATTCAGAGAAAAACACCCATGACCTTAGGGTCGTATGACCAGAAAAGTCACTACAGAAGTAGAATTCCCATCATTAGGGACTTAAAAATTAGAAAGAAGTTGGATAAAGGGCAAGAAGGACCATTACAGGAAGTGTGAACAGTCCAAGCAAAAACATGGTAGTGGAGATTTATAAGGTGAACTCGTACCAGTAGCTTATAAATTGTCTACTTAAAGAGACAATTTTAAAAATCAAAGTTTTCCGTAGCTATCATCAATCACTCTTTTAAGACAATACAAAGTATATAAAGTCCACAGGAAAACAACTATTAAACTAAGACCAACATTCTCAGATGTTTTTACATGAGAATCTGCAAATATACTTTTCCTTCTCACAGGACAGAGACATACATTTCTATCTTCAAGGGACTAGGAGATGCACTTACCTGAGGATAGAAGCAGTTTCCAACATTTCAGCCATGAACGTGGAGACTCCTTTCAATTGACTGTCACCAGCCCCTACCCGGGCTAAGATGCAGTCCACAATGGACACTTCTGCTGACTCACATGGCACAAAACACCCAATTTGGGCCATGAGTACTATCACCCCAGTCTGTCGAATATATGTTGATTTACCTCCCATATTGGGGCCTACAAAACAAATTATATCAGAAAGCAAGATTTTAAACTTCTTTCTGCTACTAATAAATGGATTGTTAGTCCTAAACTGTACACTGATGATTAATCGCGTAGGTTTACACTGACATAGCATATAAAAGCAGAACCACAGGCTGCCCAAAGATGTGGACAGAGTTACTGCCCATATTACCCCCCAAAAGCAATGCTATTATTTATCTTCAGACAAACTGATACTGGGCCTTTAATCAAGAGAAGCCATGACAAATATACCTGTAATTTGACTGTGGCCTAGAAAGACCATATACACATTTTCCCATGGCTCACAGGGCTGCCTGTGAGATAATTTACTAACTTCCAGAAAAGTAGTTCAGGCCTGATTAACTCAAAACCGTTACTCATTAGTAAATGAGGTTACTAGTGAATGTATCAGTATGGTCAAATCTTTCGAATCATTTAAAACCCACACAAAAACCTGAAGACATGATCTTTCTTTTGAAAAACAGGCAATTTATTTGTTGGGGTTAGATTATATGAAGAACTTGAAAATCCATTTGGGGAAAGGAAATACAATAAACTGTTTCCCAAATATATTTGCCCCAAAACTACTTCCTTTTTTGTTTTCTAGAATCTAGTTAAGATCTCTCAAACATCTCAGCTGAGACATGATACATGAGCCTATATGCAAGGCTAGTTTTTGCGAGTTTCACATGAATATAGTGCCATGTCTTAAAATAATTCCTATCCTAACCTGAGGTCCTCCCACAGCCAATTTGGCCTGACCTTCAAAGACCTCACTATTGGAGGACTGGCTCAAAGGTAAGCTTTGAGTGTGAAGGGATGTTTGTTTCTAAATGCTCTGAACCCATGGAAGAAGTTTCACATGAATACACTATTCTCTCACAAGCTTTTATCTCACCTTCTAAATCTTCCCTCTAATCCAAACGTGAATAGATTACTAACTGGTAAGAATAATATGTTCCCTTTCTAATGTTAAGAACTGGGAATTTTCTCCATCGATTTTAAATATATTGCTACTCCAAGATTAAAAAAAAAAAAAACAAAACATTACCCCCACAAAGCCCAAAAACCAGGTTTTTTACCAGTAATGATGTGGAACATCTGTTTATCTTTTTCAAAGTATACGTCATTAGGAATAAATGCAATTTCATCTTGAACTTCAACACAAGCATGCCTGGATGCTTTTAATATAATTCTTCCTTGTCCTTTCTCCAAAATGGCTGGTCGTACATATGGAACAGGTGCTCCATTTGACACATGAGCAAAGCTGACAACAGCATCTAGCTGAGCTAACACATCATTGAGTGTTTGCATTGGTTCTACATAGCCTGTATAAAAATAAAAACAGAAAATGTACACAGGAATACTGAATAATAAACAGATATAAGCCGTAAAAATACATTTAATCCCCCCCATTTGGGAATTCAAAACCCATTTCCTAATTTACACTTTTTTAAAAAAATTAACAAAAGTTAGCCTTAACAAAATTTGAAAGGAACCCACCTAAAACTCAACATAGGGTTAAAATGTGTTGCTACATCCTTTCCCATTGTGAATAGCTATCAAAAACAGAGTACTGGCTGGGTTGAGTGGCTCACGCCTATAATCCCAGCACTTAGGGAGGCTGAGGCGGGCAGATCGCATGAGGCCGGGGGATCACATGGAGCCAGGAATTCAAGACCAGCCTGGTAACATGGCGAAACCCCATCTCTACCAAAAATACAAAAATTAGCCAGGTATGGTGGTGCATGTCTGTAAACCCAGATACTTGGGAGGCTGAGGCACCAGAATTGCATGAACCCAGAAGGTGGAAGTTGCAGTAAGCTGAGACTGCGCCACAGCACTCCAGCCTGGGCAATTCTGTCTCAAAAACAAACAAACAAAAACACACAAAAAACAAAAATAGATACCTTCCCTTATCAGCAAAATATAAAACTACACAGCTGCTTATCCAAGACATTCTCTCAATTTTAAGACACACCTTTTCCTATATTTTAAGTATCGGAGAAAACAGAATGACACCTCAAAATCACCCTAAGAAAAATGTAAGCAAAAAGGTAGCAAGTTGAAATGTGACCATCAAGGCCTGGTATATTGTACGAACTGACCGTAAGACAGTTTGGCTTTCTTTCCTCATCAGTATCACATGCAGAGAATGTCAGCATAAATTTAAATCTCTAATTGTCACTTAAAACATTTTCAAGATTCTACTGTTCTAGAGTATTAACACTAAAAGCTATTAATAGATACATTAAAAAAATATCTGACACATGCTAGACAAAAAACATGAAGGAAATTAACAATGCTTAAATTTTTCTGAATAGATTCTAAATGTTAACAGGTTGGAGGGGCTGGTGCATGACCCACATGTCATTCAGACTATCATACAGCTATCAATCATGTCAAAAGCTTCAAAGAACATTCAAGATAAAAGCATTTAAATCTAGGAAAACCAAAAATTATTAGTTTAATCTAGGGGCTGGAAATGTAACTTATTTTTTATTCCCTTGTTCCCCACAACAGTGATCAAATGTTTTGAAAATAAAAACTTAACAATGGCCAAGCAGACATAATTATCTTCCTCTGTTTCAGTATACTTTTTTTTTTTTTTTTTTTTTGGAGACAGAGTCTTGCTCTGTCGCCCAGGCTGGAGTGCAATGGTGTGATCTTGGCTCACTGCAACCTCCGCCTCCTGGGTTCAAGCGATTCTCCTGCCTCAGCCTCCTGAGTAGCTGGGATTACAGGCACCTGCCACCATACCCAGCTAATTTTTGTACTTTTAGTAAAGACAGGTTTCAACATGTTGGTTAGGCCAGTTTTGAACTCCTGACCTCAGGTGATCCACCCGCCTCGGCCTCCCAAAATGCTGGGATTATAGGTGTGAGCCACTGCACCTGGCCTCAGTACACTTTTGAAATTTATTACTTTTACCTAATACGTCTTTCTAAAGAAAAAGAAAGGAAGAATTCACACTACCCTATTATATAGCAATAGAAGCCTTTAAGAATTAAACATGAGTGAAGTACTTGCTATAACTACTTTAAAACTTGTAAAATTGCTAGCATACTGACAAGAATAAGTTTATAGTAAAAAAAGAAAACTAGGCTGGGCAGGGTGGCTCACGCCTGTAATCCCAATACTCTGGGAGGCCAAGGCAGGAAGACTGCTTGAGTCTGGCCTGGGCAACAGAGCGAGACTTCATCTCCACAAAAGATAATTAAAAAAAAATTAACCAGGTGTGGTGGCACTACTACATGTAGTAGTCCCAAGCTACTTGGGAGGCTGAGTGGGGAGAATCCCTTGAACCTAGGAGGTTGAGGCTGCAGTGAGTCATGATCGCACCACTGCACTAACGCCTGGGCAACATGGTAAGACCCCATCTGAAAAATAAATAAAAACCAAAAGCAAACCAAAGCATCTTAATTAAGAGTCTATACTTGGCATGTCACATAACTGGCTCTTAATAGCATGACCTTTTATGACTTAATTGTGTGATAGAAAATTATTAAAGTGATCCATTACACTTTTTGAGATGGGAGTCTTGCTCTGTCGCCCAGGCTGAAGTACAGTAGCATAATTATGGCTCACCACAGCCTCGACCTCCTGGGTTCAAGTGATTCTCCTGCCTCAGCCTCCTGAGTAGCTGGGACTACAGGCATGTACCACCACAGCCGGCTAATATTTTTTGGATTTTTTTGTAGAGTTGGGGTCCCCCTATGTTGGCTAGGCTGGTCTCAAACTTCTGGGCTCAAGCAATCCTCCCAGCTCAGCCTCCCAAAGTGCTGGGATTACAGGTGTGAACCACCATGTCTGGACGCCATTACATTTTTAAATAAAAATAGCTCATAATATGTAATATCAGACCAAGAAGAAGTTTCATTTAAATTCAGGTTGACTTCTAATATAAAACCTTCAATTTAAACGTTAAAATCTAAAAACTTTACCCTGCTAGGTGCTTAATAAATATTATTTTTTAAGGAAGATCCACAGTTCAAATAAATGGTATTTACAGGGTTCTTTAAAATGAAATCTAGCCTAAGAAACATAATTCAGCAAAAGATTATTATGTCACAATTATCTGATACCAACAAGCAAAAATGTAATCTTTACAAATCAATTCCATTCATTTCAATACATAAAGTGTATTAAAATAAAACCTTTTATGTTTCCTTTTGATTTTCCATGACAATTCATAATAGCAACACAATTTATAGAATTACTCATGCACATAACCTTTTAAAAAAATATTTATCCTTAAATAACTTAGCATGCATATCCTGAGAACAAGGACATTCTCCTAATCATAACACTACCATTTCACACAAGAAATATGACACTAACACCATATTGTCTCATATTAAACTTTCTCAATTCGCCCCAATAGTGTCCTCTATAGCTATTCCCCAACTCCAACCTCTAAATTGGGATCTAATCAACTACTGTCTACTGCGTTTGGTTGCCCTGTCTCTTTAAGACCTGTTGATTTCTTTTGTGCTGCCGTGACATGGACATTTATTAAAGTTCAGGCCTTGAATGCACCACAATCTAAATTTATTTGAATTTTTACTTCTTGTTTAAAATCAGGTTAAATATTCTGGTCAAGAATACTATATAGGTGATACTGTGTCCTTCCTTCTATATCACACAAAGAAGTACACGTCATTTGTCCCACGATTGGTAATCTTAACTTTAATTACTTGGTTAAGGTAGTTCTTGAGTATATTTTTTAAAGGCACAATAAAGGTTAGTCAACATACACACCATGATCGGCAAAGCCTTCCAACTTAACGCATCACTTCCTACCTTGTGCTAAACATATATTCATTCCATTCTAAGGGCAATAACACAGTGCCAGGTTGCTGTGTTCCTTTAATTACATGAAAATGATCTCAAATGGTGCCACTAGAATGAACTCAAAATCTACAAAATGACATACAGAACTCAAAAAGGCTTGCCTCATGTGTAATTAATATTTGCTTTTCAGTGGTATTTACTTCCATAACCTAGAGCCTCATGAGCCCATAGATGACCCAAGACATTAGTATGTTGTAGGCCCTAGTGTTTCCTTTCCTTGTTACAACTATAGTAAGTTTTGTGTTTTTCTGCCATTTTTTGTTTCTATGTGCAAGAGAAATTTCCAGTTATGTGTCCTACCGTAACATATCATGCCTTATTTTATATAGGAAACCTAACGTATTAAATAGTCAGAATGTAATGGCTTGCGAAAATAACAAAACACACTTCAAATATCATGATTTTTTTTCTATTACCAAAAGCCAGGTGACATTCAGAACATTATTAGTTCTATTAAGTTTACCTGAAGAAATATTGACAATTTCTTTAACAATGGCATCCTGGGCTTCTTCATATTCTGTTTTATTTTTGGTATACTCTTCGTTTAAAGAAGTCAATTTGCTGCAAATCGAAATAACAGTTTTATTAAAAATATTAAAATGTGTACTAGAAGCAATGTGTACTACATGAAACATATCCAAAGTATCCTATGAAACATCCAAATAATGATAATTAAAATGGAAATACAAGTGGAAAACGAACAACTCCTTAGGGACAAATGTAGTTAGAATTCAATTTATTAATGTTCTTTTACACTGTTTGGAATAGCGCAATGGCACAATTCCTGCTATAACAATTATATTCCCCTGAGTAAAACTGTGATCTGTGTCCTTTCACAAAATATTTAAATGGAATCCTTATTTAAGATTGAAGCCAGCCAGGCGCGGTGGCTCACGCCTGTAACCCCAGAACTTTGGGAGGCTGAGGCGGGTGGATCACCTGAGGTCGGTGGATTGCCTGAGGTCAGAGGTTCGAGACCAGCCTGACCAACATGGAGAAACCCCATCTCTACTAAAAATACAAAAATTAGCTCGGCATGGTGGCGCGTGCCTGTAATCCCAGCTACTCAGGAGGCTGAGGCAGGAGAATCGCTTGAACCCAGGAAATGGAGGTTGTGGTGAGCCAAGAACACACCATTGCATTCCAGCCTGGGCAACAAGACTAAAACTCCGTCTCAGAGAAAGAAAAAAAAAGATTGAAGCTATTACCCCTTTTAAAACACAAACACAGGCAGGGTGCCTGTAATCCCAGCACTTTGGGAGGCCGAGGCAGGTGGATCACCTGAGGTCAGGAGTTCAAGACCAGCCTGACCAACATGGGGAAAACCCATCTCTACTAAAAATACAAAGTTAGGTGTGGGTGGCACATTCCTGTAATCCCAGCTATTCAGGAGGCTGAGGGAGGAGAATCACTTGAACCCGGGAGGCAGAGGTTGTGGTGAGTCGAGATAGCACCACTGCACTCCAGCCTGGACAACAGGAGCAAAACTCTATCAAAAAAAAAGAGAGAGAGAGACAGAAAGAAAAAAACAACAAAAAAAAACACAAACATATACACACACACACAGTATTTCTCATTACTGTAGTATAAATATCTTTCAATATCAAAAGTTTTCAAAATAAGAAAAATGGTTTTTTTTTGTTTTTTTTTGAGACGGAGTCTTGTTCTGTCACCCAGGCTAGAGTGCAGTGGCACAATCTAGGCTCACTGCAACCTCTGCCTCCCGGCTTCACACCATTCTCCTGCCTCAGCCTCCTGAGTAGCTGGGACTACAGGCACCAACCACTATGCCCGGCTAATGTTTTATATTTTTACTAGAGATGGGGTTTCACCACCGTGTTAGCCAGGATGGTCTCGATCTCCTGACCTCGTGATCCGCCGGCCTCGGCCTCCCAAAGTGCTGGGATTACAGGCGTGAGCCACGGCGCCCAGCTTGTTTTGTTTTTTTTTGAGACGTAGTCTGACTCTGTTGCCCAGGCTGGATTTCAGTGGTGTGATCTCAACTCACTGCAACCTCTGCTTCCCGGGCTCAAGTGATTCTCATGCTTCGGCCTCCACAGTAGCTAAGATTACAGGCATGTACCACCACACCCGGCTAATTTTTGTATTTTTTAGTAGAGATGGGGTTTCACCATGCTGGCCAGGCTGGTCTTGAACTCTTGACCTCAAGTGATCCACCTGCCTCGGCCTCCCAAAGTGTTGAAATTATAGGCGTAAGCCACCATGCCCGGCCAGGAAAATGTCTTGAAACTAAATCTTATTGAACAATTTGAAGAGAAAATTAAAATTAGAGGTTGGGCCGGGCACAGCATCTGTAATCCTGTAATCCCAGCACTTTGGGAGGGCAAGGCAGGTGGACTGCTTGAGCCCAGGAGTTCGAGACCAGCCTGAGCAACGTGGGGAAATCCTGTGTCTATTAAAAATACAAAGTACTGGGGAACACCTGTAGTCCCAGCTACTTAGGTGGCTGAGGTGGGATGGCTTGAGCCCAGGAGGTGGAGGTTGCAGTGGGCCAAAATTGTGCCACTGCACTCCAGCCTGAGCGACAAAGCCAAACCCTTCTCCAAAAAAAAAAAAAAAAAAAAAAAAAGGTTGAAATAAACAATACTCAAGGAAGATGAGAATAAAATAAGAAAAAAATACTCACTGGCATCAAGGAGGGAATGAAATTAAGAACAAAAAGAGGTGATGTAAAGGAGAAAGAAAGGAGAGAGAAGTAATTATCAGCAGTGGGAGAAAATCAGTTCATCAAGATGATAATTGTGGCCTTGATGGAATCACTCAATGGCACAGCAGACATGTATAGCTCAAGAACACTACAAGGGCAAGTAGCAGCACAAACAGACTACTATGAAACAGGCAAATAAAAAGAATTAAAGAAATGCATGAGGGAAAGACATTATAAAAGTGAGACCACTGTGTGAAGGGACAAGCTGCAAAATATAAAAGCAGAGGCAGGCAAGGACCAGATTCTGCAGGTCATAATCTAGTGAGTGACTTTTTCACTTTTGGCATCATGTGGCCCATTCAGTCCTATCTTTTTTCATATGTTATAACTAACCCATGAAAAACTTGAAGATGATTAGAACACTCCAAAAGTTGTATCTTATCCAAGCTAAAATATATACATTTCTTGAACCAGGAGGATTCTAGTGTGCTGGAAAAACAACACACCTAGATTTGGCAACAGAAGATCTAAGTTTAGGCACCCACCAGCACTAGCCGTCTAACTGAGGAAAAGTAAAGTCTTAGCTTCTTCACCTATAAAATAAGAAATATACATGTCTTCTTTACTGAGAATTATGAGGAACAAACTAATTACTAGGGTGTCTGAACACCTAGAATGTCTGCATATAATAGACACTCAAAGTACTTGTGAAACAGATGACAGGGGATCATATATATAAAAGCTACCTGTAAAGTTCTGGGAAAATTCAGGAGGGGAGGGAGTAGAACAGGCCATAGTTTCCAGAACAGTACAGAAGGAGAAAGGCTTTAGCCTCCCCCCACCGTAAGTCACAGAAGATTTTAAATATAATTTAAAATTTTTTAAATAATTTTTTTTACTTATCAATAATTTGTTTCAGGGACTTCCTGAGATTAGCCAGAAAACTGGCAGGAAAAAACTTTTTTGTTTCAACATGAAACATGATTAAAACAAAAAAAAACTATCATCTAGTGAATGGCCTCATATTTCCCTCAACTAATTTAAACACCCAATTGAAATACCAGAATAATTTTTTTAACTTGATAAATGATAGTAAAGTTTTCTTAGAAAAAATAAACATTTGGGTCAGGCACGGTGGCTCACACCTGTAATCTCAGCACTTTGGGAAGCTGAGGCAGGTGAATCACTTGAGGCCAGGAGCCCGAGACCAGCCTGTCCAACATGGTGAAAACCCATCTCTACTAAAAATACAAAAATGAACTAGGCGTGGTGGTGCATGCCTATAATCCTAGCTACTCAGGAAGCTGAAGCATGAGAATCGCTTGAATCCGGGAGGTGGAGGCTGCAGTGAGTCAAGACTGCGCGTCACTGCACTCCAGCCTGGGCGACACAGCAAGACTCTGTCTCGGGGGAAAAAAAAAAAGATAAGGCCGGGCGCGGTGGCTCACACCTGTAATCCCAGTACTTTGGGAGGGAGAGGCGGGCGGATCACGAGGTCAGGAGATCGAGACCACGGTGAAACCCCGTCTCTACTAAAAATACAAAAAATTAGCTGGGCGCAGTGGCGGGCGCCTGTAGTCCCAGCTACTCAGGAGGCTGAGGCAGGAGAATGGCGTGAACCCGGAAGGCGGAGCTTGCAGTGAGCCGAGATCATGCAACTGCACTCCAGCCTGGGCAACAGAGCGAGACTCCGTCTCCAAAAAAAAAAAAAGATAAAAGAAACATGTGAAAATAACTAAAGCAGAGATATGAGGGGGAACTAGCTCTAATAGATATGGTAACACAGAATAAGCGATAAAATATATTTTGTGTAGACAAAAGAATGGTGAGACGAGGTAAAAGTAGAGTCTTTAAAATAGACCCAAAGTACCACACTTCAGTCAATGGAGAACAGACGGATTATTTAACAAATGGTGTTGCGACAGCTGACTGCTATTGGGAAGAAAGCTTGACTCTTACCTGATGACTACATTAGTAAAACTTATCATAGAACATTCACATCATGTTAGAGCATTTAGGGAATTAATAAAGGGTTAAAAATATAATAACGACTTGCAAACCTGTTGGTAAATTTAACACCATTCTTCTGGATATCTACAGTACTAAAGTTTTTATTGTTACGAAGGACTTTTTCTTCCTTACAGGTTACACGAAAGTAATATCCAAACTGTGCACTGGAATCCAGTTTAATCTGTTTGCCAGGGTCCAAGCCTTGATAATCAAGAAGAAAAGAAAAAGTATTCCATAAATACCTACTGCCATTTTTCAGTGTGATTCTAAAATTATTTAAATAGTGAAAAACATAGTTATTATATGACAGCATACTCACAATTATTATCTAACCAGAAAAGATTCAAATACTACTTACTTGAAAACTACATGAATTATGGATATCTACTTATAAAATCCTTAACTCCCTTATGAATGTTAGTTTCTGACTTGAAAGCTGCTTTCTGGGTAAACCCATCCAAGGCTGCAGAGCACCAGCACTGGGCAACATATTTTCCCCAATTACTATGAGCACATGAGGATGGATTAAGGTGTAACCCCACCCTCGAGGAGTTATGCATGAGAATTCTTTTCTTAACCAAAGGTATTTCTTTGGAACTAACATAGAGTATAATTAATGTGAGCAAATACAATTTCCAAACAAAAACTTGAGACTCTGACAATGCAACTCTAGGAAAACTAGTGCACATATTTTCTGTTAAGCATAGGAAACTTCACAAACCAAATGATCTGACTGATATGTGGAAGGAAAATAAATCTCGGAACCCCAGAATCACTAAGCCGAGGGAAAAGTCAAGCTGGGAACTATGTCAGACAAACCTGCCTTCCATCTTATTTCTAAATAAGATAGCGACAAAGATTTAAGAACTACATACTTCCCTCACTACATACTTTCCCTCCACAAAGAAAGTCCTTGTGGGCCTCCAGATGTTCACTCTCAAACAATTCTGTTGAATTTCACCCTAGCAATGGAAACTGATAGCTTATCTTCACAGGTGAGGGACAGAAAGTCATCCCTCGGCTCACCTGACACAAATGCATTTCTGATTGCTTCCTCTGACCTACTGTTTATGTAAAAACGCAGATTCACTGAGCCAGACTAAGCTTGTTTATTCAGTGAAAGGCTGATCAAGGACTCAAAAAAATGCAACCTTTTGTCTCTTATCTACTTATTACCTGAAAGCCCCATGCTTCGAGTTGTCCTGCCTTTCTGGATAGAATCAATGTACATCTTACACATGTTGACTGATGTCTCATGTCTCCCTAAAATGTATAAAACCAAGCTGTACCCTAACCACCTTGCGCATGTGTCATCAGAACCTTGTGAGACTATGTCATGGATGCATCCTTAACCTTGGCAAAATAAAGTTTCTAAATTGGTTGAGACCTGTCTCGGATATTTTGGGTTCACAATCAGCTAGACCTTCTGCATCAAGAATTTGAGTTTTTATAAATACATTCTCTCTTCATAATTTCATTAACCAATATGATCTCTAGACCACAAACTAAGAGAGACAGAGAGAGAGAATCTACAAATGTACTTGCTGAAGCGTGGCCATCAAATGTTAGTAGTAGCAAACAATTAAAGACAGACCTCGCTTGACCAGTGAGAAAAGGGAAAGTAGAGACCCATCCAGAAACGAAATCGGACTGATCTGAACAAAGGAACCTCTCAAAACATTCAAAGTGAAAGAGTAGTTCCACAATGAAAGACTGCAAACAATCAGTGATCAAAGTTTCAAAACAAAGGACCATGTTCATGAGTATGTAATGTAGTTTGCTTATATATGCATTTCACTGCAGTGTTAACAACAGCAACATCACTAAACATGAAAGACAATGGTATTTATAGAATACTGTTTATTTAACACATGTAAACCTAGGCTGCCATGAGGATCACAACTTTATTTAAAATAAGGCTCAAATCCTCAAAGTGTAATGGCATTTCTGATGACACGTAGGTCTAAGAATTAAAGCAATGAATCCAACATGTTAATGCTATAGAAGAATGTGGTGAAAACCAGAGAAATTAAGTAATTTGTAAAGAGCTTCAGAAAAAGTTTCCAAGCTGCAACTAGAACTCGTGTTTCCCAATTCCCAGCCTAATGCTTCTTATACTACAGTTACAGTTTCTGCCTCAATTTGAGTGCTATTTATGTTGCTTTCAACATACTTTTTAATAAAACAAATTTACTTAATTTTAAAATGAAATTAAACTTAATTTATACTGTAAAAAACAAGTTTTTGCCATTAATTTTCTCATTAGCATTCAATAAAATAGATTAAAAAATAGGCAATAATTTAATATATACTATGATGCATTCCTCTGTTTTTTTTTTTTTTAAAGACAACGTGTCGCTCTCACTCCATCCCTCAGGCTGGATGGAATGCAGTGGTGCTATCATGGCTCACTGCAACCTCAACCTCCTAAGCTAAAGCAATCCTCTCACCTCAGCCTCCCGAGTAGCTGGGACCACAGGTGTGCATCACCACACCCAGCAAGTTTTTTTCCTTTTGATTTTTGGTAGAAATGTGGTCTATGTTGCACAGGCTAGTCTTGAACTCCTGGGCTGAAGTGATCCTCCTAAAGTATTGGGATTATAGGCATGAGTCACTGTGCCTGGCCAATGATGCATTCTCTTTTCTTATTGTGAGACAGGATCTCACCCTGTCACCCAGGCTAGAGTGCAGTAGTGCAATTATGGCTCATTGTAGCCTCAACCTCCCTGGCTCAAGTGATCCTCTCACCTCAGCCTCCTGAGTAGCTGGGACCACAGGCGCATGCCACCATGTCTGGCTAATTTTTGTATTTGTTGTAGAGACAGGGTTTCATCATGTTGCCCAGGTTAGTGTCAAACTCCTGGACTCAAGCAATCTGCCCACCTCGGTCTCTCAAACTGCTAGGATCACTATAGGCGTGAGCCACCACACCCAGTCCAATGACGCATTCTTAACAGGATTCTTCCTTCATAAAACCAATTATCAGCAGAAAAACTTCCAGCCAAGCAAGTTAACATATAGTGAAACACAGAAATCTGTAGGTACTTTTAACTTTCTAGTAAGTAAAAAATTAAGGAAACACAAAATAACTTTAACTCCAGACACATAAACTCTCTGAGCCTCAATATCCTTAGCTATGAAATGAGGAAGGTGGACTTTAATGCAAAGGCTCTTAATTAGGGATCTACTCCATGTTTGGACTCTCTACAGAACTATTTGCAAATTTTTTATATATGTAGGTATGGGCATCAGATTATCTGGAAGTTTACTACTGCTTAAATACACTGTTTTGTTCTGGATTTCTAAACTTCTTTGTACTGAGTACCTTACACATGTTTGATGAAAATCCAGGGAAAAAAACCGTGTGAACCCATAGGGAATTAATAAGCTGGTATGGAAGACAGACTTTTTCCAAAACTGACATTAATGAACTGCTTGGAAACCCCAAAGCCTAATCAATGCACTACTCCTAGAAGAATTGGGCTTGGTGATCCTCCTAGGAGTATCCTGTTACCAGTGGAGGTGACATTTAAAATAGGCCTTGTTTAAATGACATCATACAAGGGCCTGTTGGGCGATTTCTGTTTGACAGGGATGTGCAGTCATCATCTTGGGGACAGGGAACTTATAAAATAATTCTGGCATCAATATTTTGTCTGTACAGTGTATAGACAAAAGAATTATTCCAACCTCCAATGACCCATTCTTACCAAGATCTCTGGCTGCACTTATTAATGTTGACTGCATCTTCTTTTCCAAGTCATTCATTATTTCTCTTAATTCACTGAGATTAGGATCAAATGAAGGTTTTACAAGGAATTCATGGTTTTCCACCTGCAAACAGAACAAAGTGACAAAATCCTATAAATAATGGGTAAAGACAGAAATTATAAAGCAAATATTTCCTCCCACTTAAATTTTACTGTTTTCAGTTAAATAATTTGCTATCCATAAGTTATTCAGTCACAACTATTAAGGAGTTTCTATTTATAGAAATGTAAAATTCTGTTCATTAGGACTTTAGAGTTCTATACATACAAAAATGATTCATATGAAACAGTTACAGTGCTGATGATGTATATGTCCCCAATAGTATTCTATATTTTATTTATATTTTTCCTAAACATTTAAAATGTCCTCCCTAAAAATTACCAAATAACGTTCAATGTGCAAAACTTGTAATAGTTATATGTTGCCCAAACCAAGGATCTACCTTAGAATTCTCAAAAAGCTCTAAGAAACTAAAGAATTTTATTTCTTAAAAGTTCATCAAAATCTCACAATTTAAAGACATAGTCTTAAGTACTTTGTTTCACTAAATTCTTACCAGTAATAACAGCAAGAAACCACAATGAGAAATACATCTCATTTACAATAGCAAAAACATACATAAAATATTCAGAAACAAAGTCTTGATTATATAGGATCTTTATAAAGATAACTACATATTGGAAGATTTAAAAGAAGAATTTGAATGTTAAATTCAGCTGATTAAAAAACTACACAAGAATTGGACTGGCACCGTGGCTCATGCTTGTAATCCCAGCACTTTGGGAGGCCGAGGCAGGTGGATCTCTTGAGGTCAGGAGTTTGAGACCAGCTTGGCCAACATGGTGAAACCCCATCTCTACTAAAAATACAAAATTAGCCAGGCGTAGCAGTGCGCACCTGTAGTCCCAGCTATTTGGCAGGCTGAGGCAGGACAATCACTTGAACAAGGGAGGCAGAGGTTGCAATGAGCCAACATCGTGCAACTGTACTCCAGCCTAGGTGACAGACTGAGACTCGTCAAAGAAAGACAGAAAAGAGAAGAGAAGAGAGAAGAAAAGAAAGAAAAGAAAAGGAAAGAAAAGGAAAGGAAAGGAAAGGAAAGGAAAGAAAAGAAAAGAAAAGAAAAAGAAAAAGAAAAAGAAGAGAGAGAGAGGCCGGGCGCGGTGGCTCACGCCTGTAATCCACTTTGGAAGGCCGAGGCGGGCGGATCACAAGGTCAGGAGATTGAGACCATCCTGGCTAACACAATGAAACCCAGTCTCTACTAAAAATACAAAAAAAAAAAAAAAAAATTAGCCGGGAGTGGTGGTGGGCAACTGTAGTCCCAGCTACTTGGGAGGCTGAGGAAGGAGAATGGCGCGAACCCAGGAGGTGGAGCTTGCTGTGAGCAGAGATCGCACCACTGCACTCCAGCCTGGGCGACACAGCGAGACTCCGTCTCAAAAAAAAAAAAAAAAGAAAGAAAAGAAAGAAGAGGTAAACTATGAAAAGAGAAAACTAGATCTAATATTATTATTAAGCTATTTATTCCTAGAGATTGTTCAATAGGAATTCTTTTTTTGAAACAAAACAACTAAAATTTACATGAAATTGTGAAAGAACATCTAAAAAAAGAATGAAGTGTATCCTTCCTAGGCATTACAGTGAAACAGACAATTATATATAGAAGCTTAATATAACAGAGTGAGTCCGTTCTCTTGATTTAAAACATTCAATAAATGAGGTTGAGATAAATTGTTCCTAATTACTATCCACTTAGAGAGAGCACACTTTAACATACCAGAAGCAAACTATGCAAGGAATAAGGAATTAAAATCAAATTACAGAAAGCTAGCAAAAAAGAGAATATACATAAAATAACTTTCTCAATTTAAACCAACCAAAAGAAATTCAATATAATATTAAAATTTAAAATTCTGAATAAACCTAATTTTTAAAAGATGAAACATTAAAAAAAAAGCTTCACAAAATGTAAAAACATAAAGGTTAATATATTCTTTTATAAAAAGCACTTGCTTCCATGTATAAGAAAACATCAAGGTCATCAAGTGGGCATGTGTAAGCACTTACAACTCACAGATAAGAAAATAAGTAGTGAACTAATCCACAGGAAATGCTATAAGAATAAAAGACAGAAATATTTAAGCAACCTTGAGATTATTCTACAGCTTTTTTTTTTTTAAGAAAAAGAAACTAGCTACAGTAAAATTAGTACACTCATTCAGTTCTAGTGAGAATCTAACTTGGTATAACCTTTAAAAATGAAAAAAGCAGTATGCGGCAAGGCTCAGAGATACTTGTTATTCTCTTTGACATAGCAATTCTACTCCTAGAAATTCAATCTGAGGAAATAATGCAACAGAAGCAAAACAATACAGAGCTGAATAAAATCTCTGCAGACTTATCTGTTATAGCAAAACTTAAAAATAATAAAACATCATAGTATTTGCACAATGGTACATCAGTAAAATAGAATACTGTGCAGTAATTTAAACAGATAATGATGATTATCTGGAAATATGGACTAAGACTTATAATAACTCAGGAAAAAAATGCTATAATGGTGGACTGAAACTGTGCTAATGAACTTGCCTCTTCCAATGAATCTGAGAGGTGAGCCAGGCCAGGCCAAGTTCCTATCCTCACTCACCATCTTCAAGAAACCTAGTTGGTAAGTCAACAAAACTCTTGAAAATTCCTAAAAATAATCCCAAATCTGGAGAGAAGAAAACTTAATGAATATCCTTACATTTTCCTTTCTCAGATGAGGTTATACTGTTTTGAAAGGGCTGCTGAGGAGTCCCCAGTTAAACAAGGGAAAAGTGAACAACTAGCCTCTAACTTACTAAAATAAATACTCAAGGGCCACACACGAAATTGGGCGTCTTCAGCAATCCATCACATCCGCCAAACAATCCAGGATAATAAAATATATCACCCAACAAGGTATTCTTATCTAGAACTGGAGTATTCTAAAAATGTCACATCTGACTTCTACTATGTACTAGCTGAACAGTATCAGCCTACCTACAGTATACTTACCTAGGCATCAGAAACACAGTTATTGCTTCAGGCTACACAAAAGGAGACTGAAAAGAAACTAAAAAATGGGATGATGAAACCAAGAAACAAGATGAAAAGAATGAGGAAGGAAAGTTAGGCCTTAGTCAGGCACAGTGGCTCACGCCTGTAATCCTAGCACTTCGGGAGGCCAAGGTAGGTAGATCACCTGAGGTCAGGAGTTCAAGACCAGCCTGGCCAGCATGGTGAAACCCCGTCTACTAAAAATACCAAAAATTAGCCAGGTGTGATGGTGGGCACCTGTAATCCCAGCTACTCGAGAGGCTGAGGCAGGAGAATCACTTGAACCTGGGAGGTGGAGGCTGCAGTGAGTCAAGATCGCACCACTGCACTCCAGCCTGGGCAACAAGAGCAAAACTCTGTATCAAAGAAAAAAAAAAAAGAACTGTATACCTAGAAAAACCATCCTTCAAGAACAAGGGTGAAATACAGACATTTTCAAACAAATAAAACCTAACAGACCTCCAACAAAGGAACTTCTTAAAAATATACAGGAAGGATTGAATACCAAAGAAACTAGTACGCATATGGACAAATCTAAACTTAACATTGACTTGAAGAATGGAGATCTGAGAGGTAAAACTGATAGAACTAGAATACTAGACAATTATGAAGAAATGTAACCTGATTTTAGGTGTCTTAAGGTCCTAGTATTTTTTGGGATATCTGAGAAGATACTGATAGGCTTTTGACTCTGATAAGTAAAGTAAACACATTGGAAAAAAAAAAAGTGGCTACCTTCCAAACCAGTGTGGGTGATGAGATAGGATTGGGGAAGAGCAAAGGGAGAGGATAAAATGGAATTTTAGAAACCCAAGCAATATAAAAGTAAAACAGAATGGGCAAGGGGGGCCAGGTATGGTGGCTCATACCTGTAATCCCAGCACTTTGGGAGGCCAAGGCAGGAGGATAACTTGAGCCCTGGAGCTTGAGAGCAGCCTGAACAACATAGTGAGACACCATCTCTATTCTAAGTTATTTTTGTTTTTTTTTTAATGTGTAAGTGGAACCAGGAAGAAGAGGAATCACCAAATAATTAGGTAGAAATAAATCCAAAGATACTAGTAACTACAACAAACATAATAGACTAAAACTGCTACTAAAAAAATCGAATTAAATTAGCCAGGAGTGTTGGCTCATGCCTGTAATCCCAGCACTTTGGGAGGCTGAGGCAGATGGATCACCTGAGGTCAGGAGTTCGAGACCAGACTGGCCAAGATGGTGAAACCCCGCCTCTACTAAAAATACAAAAATTAACCAGGCGTGGTGGCGCACGCCTGTAATCCCAGCTCCTAGGGAGGCTAAGGCAGGAGAATCACTTAAACCCGGGAGGCGGAGGCTGCAGTAAGCTGAGATCGCACCACTGCACCCCAGCCTGGGCGACAGAGTGAGACTTAGTCTCAAAAAAAAAAAAAACCATCAAATTAAATTTAAAAGTAAATAAAATCCAGTTATTAAGCTTTATTTTGCTTAAAGTTACGGTTAAAAAACCTCATAAAAAAAGAAAAAATATATACCATATTAAAAAGTGTTTTAAAAAGTACTCTGACATAGCTCTCTTACAATGAAACAAAATGTAAGGCAAAAAAGCATTATTAAGGACAGAGTCCCTAAAGAATGATGAAGATTCAATTCACCACAAAAAAACAACAGCTCTGTGCCTAACATATTAACCAAAAATAGAACTAGATGGAGAAACCCACATCTTTCTCAGTAACCCAGCAGATCAAAAATTAGCAAGCATACATAGACAATGAAAAAACAATCCCAAAATTAGAGTACACATCCAATTTTTAAATACATGGGGAACTTTTATGAAACTGACACACACTAAGCTTGGAAATTTAAAAATATACTTCCAAATAATTAACAAACCAAAGAACAAATGATAATAGAAATAAAATACTTGGAGTTGAGTAAGAAATTATACCTCTCTAAACTCACACTTGTAATCCTACAACTTTGGGAAGCCAAGGCAGGAGGATTGCTTGAGCCCAGGAGTTCAAAGCCAGCCTGGGCAACATAGCAAAAACCCTGTCTCTGCTAAAAAATAAAAAAATTAGCCAGGTGTGGTGGCACACACCTATAATCTCAGGTACTCAGGAGGCTGAGGTGGGAGGATCACTGGAGCCCAGGAATTCAAGGCCTGCAGTGAGCTATGATCAAACCACTGCACTCCAGCCTGGACAACAGAGCAGGATCCTGTCAATCAATCAATAAATTAATAATTAATGTGGTATGTCCATATAAGGGAATACTTTTCAGCTATACGAGGAGATATGGTCTGGATATGTGCCCCCATCCAAGTATCATGTTGAATTGGAACTGGAATCCCCAGTGCTGGAGGTGGAGCCTGGTGAGAGGTGACTGGATCGTGAGGGTGGTTTCCCCTGGGTGCTGTTCTCATTATAGTGACTGACTTGTCCTGAGATCTAGTTGTTTAAAAGTGTGGAGCACCTCCCCCTTCTCTCTCTTGCTCCTGCTCCACCATGTAAGACGCCGCACTTCCCCTTCTGCCATGATTTTAAATTCCCTGAGGCCTCCCCAGAAGCTGAGCAGGTGCCATCATCATGCTTCCTGTACGGCCTGCAGAACCATGAGCCAATTAAACCTCTTTTCTTTATAAATTATTCAGTCTCAGCTATTTCTTTATAGCAGTACAAGAATGGACCAATACACAAGGAAATGAAGTACTGACACATGCTACAACGTGGATGAGCCTCTAAAACATTATACTAAGTGAAAGAGGTCAATCATAAAAGGTCACATGATTCCATTTATATAAAATGTCCAGAACTGACAAGTCCACAGAGACAAAAAGTACATTAGTGGTTGCCGGTGTCTGGGGAAACAGGAGAGACCGCTAATAGATACGAGGTTTTCTTTTGGTTGTGATGAAATATTTTCAAACTAGATGGTGGTGGTCATTTCACAACACTGTGAATATACTAAATGCTAGTGAATACTACACTTTAAAATTGTGGCTTTTTGAGTGGAGGGATTAACCTATGCGGTCAACTATACATGCCTAGTCTCCCCCCAGTAAAAGGTAGCCATAGAAATTTTCAAGACCTGTCCTCAAAACCCTCAATAATGCCTAGAGTTGAGAACAGACTTAATGTTAACAGTGGTTATTTCTGAGTAGTAGATGCAGGGGATATTTTTAACTTTCTTCTTATAATATATGAAGGGTCTTCAAAAAGTTCATGGAAAATGTGTTGTGAAAAAACTATGCATGGATTCAAAAGTTTTTGGCACCAAAATAAACTTTACTAATTTGCTATAACATGTCTGAATAGGATCTAGTCAGAGACACTACGAAGGCTAAGACATCAGTTTAAAAAGAGCCCCTATCAGAGCAGTATGAGTTCTGCTAAAATTGAAGTAAGACCAAACAGCAAATTTATAGTGAAGTCTGCATGGAAGAATAATGAAATAACTGATGCTTTATGAAAATTTTATGGGGTCAATGCTCCTAGGAAATCAGCAGTTTACAAACGGATAACTTGTTCTAACAAGGGATGAGACCATGTCGAAGATGAAGCCCACAGCGGCAGACCATCCACATCAATTTTTCAGGAAAAATTAATTTTATTCATACCCTAATTGAAGAGAACTAATGACTAACAGCAGAAACAATAGCCAACACTACAGGCATCTCAACAATTGGTCCAGTTTACACAATTCTGACTGAAAAATTAAAGCTGAACAAACTTTTCACTTGATGGGTGACAAAACTGTTGCACCCAGATTAACTGCAGACAGGAGCAGAGCTTTCCATAGAAATTTAAACAAGGGATCAAGATCCTGAAGCATTTCTTCAAAGAACTGTAACAGGAGCCGAAACATGGCTTTACCAATGCCATCCTGAAGACAAAGCACTATCAAAGCAATGGCTACCAAAAATGGAAGTGGTCCAGTCGAAGCAAAAGTGGACCAGTCAAGGGCAAAGGTCATGGCAACAGTTTTTTGGGATGTTCAGGCATTTTGCTTGCTGATGTTCTGGGGGGATAAAGAACATAGGCTCTCCTTATTATTAGAGTGTTTTGAGAAAGTTATCCCAAGTTTTTACAGAAAAATGCCAGGGAAAGCATCATCAAAGTCCTTTTCCACCATGACAACGTTCCTGCACACTCTTCTCATCAAACAAGGCCAATTTTGTAAGTGTCTATGGGAAGTCGTTAAGCATCCACCTTGATTTGGCTTCTTCTGACTTCTTTTTGTTCCTAATCTTACAAGATCTTTAAAGAGCACCTATTTTTCTTTAGTTAGTAATGTAAAGAGACTGCACTGACATGGTAAAATTTCTAGTACCCTCAGTTCTTTACAGATGAACTAAACAGCAGAGATCATCATTTATAAAAGTGTCTTGAACTTGAGGAGCTTATGTTGGGAAACAAATTTAAAATGTATTTTTAAATTTTATCTTTTGATTCCATTTTTCTACAAACTTTTTGAAGTCCTCACGTACATTTACCTGTTTTACAACAAGGCTCTGTTGTTTCTAAAAAGGATTTCTATAGCTCATCATCACTGGCCATCAGAGAAATGTAAATCAAAACCACAATGAGATACCATCTCACACCAGTTAGAATGGCGATCATTAAAAAGTCAGGAAACGACAGGTGCTGGAGAGGATGTGGAGAAATAGGAACACTTTTACACTGTTGGTGGGACTGTAAACTAGTTCAACCATTGTGGAAGACTGTGGCGATTCCTCAGGGATCTAGAACTAGAAATACCATTGGACCCAGCCATCCCATTACTGGGTATATACCCAAAGGATTATAAATCATGCTGCTATAAACGCTCATGCACACATGTGTTTATTGCGGCACTGTTCACAACAGCAAAGACTTGGAATCAATCCAAATGTCCAACAATGACAGACTAGATTAAGAATATGTGGCACATATACACCATGGAATACTATGCAGCCATAAAAAATGATGAGTTCATGTCCTTTGTAGGGACATGGATGAAGCTGGAATCCATCATTCTCAGCAAACTATCGCAAGGACAAAAAACCAAACACCGCATGTTCTCAGTCATAGGTGGGAATTGAACAATGAGGACACTTGGACACAGGAAGGGGAACATCACACTCTGGGGACTGTTGTAGGGTGGGGGGAGGGGGAGGGATAGCATCAGGAGATATACCTAATGTAAATGACGAGTTAATGGGTGCAACACACCAACATGGCACATGTATACATATGTAACAAACCTGCACATTGTGCACATGTACCCTAGAACTTAAAGTATAATAAAAAACAAAAAAAACAAAAAGGATTACTATAAACAAAGATGTCAACATGTTGAGAGGGTTAATTCTAAGTGGAGAGAATATGAATACCCCCCTTGTTATACTTTTTCATTTCTAATAATAAAAATTATAAAGCATTTACATATACTATTTTTATAACTCATATATACTCATACAATAATGATACAGTTGTATCAGGATCATGCAACTGTGGCTTCTTTAAAACTATTTCATTTTTTTTGGTCAGCATTTTCTTTTTTTTTTTTTTTTTTTTTGAGATGGAGTCTTGCTCTGTTGCCCAGGCTGGAGTGCAGTAGCGCAATCTTGGCTCACTGCAAGCTCCGCCTCCCAGGTTCATGCCATGCTCCTGCCTCAGCCTCCTGAGTAGCTGGGACTACAGGGACCTGCCACCATGCCTGGCTAATTGTTTTGTATTTTTAGTAAAGACGGGGTTTCACCGTGTTAGCCAGGATGGTCTTGATCTCCTGAGCTCGTGATCCGCCCGCCTCGGCCTCCCAAAGTGCTGACATTACAGGTGTGAGCTACTACACTCGGCCTCTGTCAGCATTTTCAATAAAAAGTTGTTTAAAGTTACTACTTTTCCAATAATAAATGAAATAACAATATGCATCTGAAAACTAGTATCAAAAGATGGCCAAAATGCAGTATAGAAATGTTTACATTTAAGACATATCATTTAAAGTCCCAAGCTAAATAAAATTATTTACTTTCTTGCGAAAAACTGTCTTTTTTTAATCCTGTCTTGGGGTGGTTTTGATCCACATTTACTTCAAAAATAGAAAATACTTCTAAAAGACTTATGTAAAGCAGCCACAAAAACACTGGAAGCACGATACACAAAGCTAAGCTTAGGAGGGGAAAAATTAACCAAACCACTCATGTAAATACTGTTCCCTTCATCACATGAATTAAATGCACACCTAGAAAACAGTGAAGCTTTCAGAAATTATACAGAAACAACTGATATTCCCTAGAGATTTCCTCAAAGTGGTTCTGAATCATGTAATTTAAATCCCTAAATCCATTAAAAATATCTACATTGACAGTGGACAGTTGAATTCACCTTATAACCTCAGACAAGTTTAAAAGTTTGTAACTGAAGAAAAAGAAGATACTATATGAGGTCAACCCCCTAGGGAATCTAGAACAGATCTTTAACAGGGAATCTGATTTATTTAAAAGACAGTATTATATTATAAAACATAGAAGCCTATGGTTACAGATGGTATCTTAGTAGACACTGCTGATGATTTACACAACAGTTATTCCCTTCCTCCCCTTTCCTAGGAGTGCTCAGACTTTGTGTATCTCTTCCTACAGGGAAGCTGACTCCATACCCAACCATGGTTACCTCGGGCCAATCATCCCATTCTATGTCCCTGGTCACAATCACTGTTTAAATGGTCCCATCACTACAAACTGCAGGACTCTTGCTTGGAATGTTGCCCCAACTGCTAACTGGTCCTAGGGCCAAAAAGGGAACCATCCTTGGTTGAAATTAAAATTACAAAAGGTAGAAGAGATCTACAGGATCAAGCAACTCTAAATAAAGCCTACCTTCTCTCCATACTTTTAACTACATAACCTAGATTATGTTGAGTTTTCAGTTACCTGCATAACAAGTCCTGATATAAATAACCTCAAATAGTCTACTCAGAGAAAAAAAATGCACAACTCACATCTTACTGGCACAGTACTTAACTGTGTCGTAAGTGTGTGTGTGTGTGTGTGTGTGTGTGTGTGCTGAAATCATTTGAGAACAGGCTTTTTTGTGAACTCCCTTATCTGCTTAAAAGAAGAGCCTCTCGAAAGAGCCCAATTGTTATAAATCTCCTAGCAGTTTCCAGCAACCAGAAGACTGACTCTCATAACCAGAAGAGAAGTAACCACCTAAATAGATATTGTCACAAAACCTTCATATTTCTCATCTATTCTCTTAAGGGTTCATTTATCTTTCCTAAAAGTCATGTTTTCCCTTAAGTGCCCTTCATCTCCCTTTACTTCCTCTATTATGATGGTATATAAAGTCCAAATTCTTACAGCCTTTTCTCTCACTAATCTGTCTTTTATTAATTTAATTTGCCCCCAACTACTTAACATAAGGCAGAGAAAAAGCTTTTCTTCCCTGACATCATCAACTACTAAATTTTCTACTTTAAGAAACAGGCATGTAGGCTGGGCGCAGTGGCTTACGCCTGTAATCCCAGCACTTTGGGAGGCCGAGGCGGGCAGATCATGAGGTGAGGAGATTGAGATCACCCTGGCCAACATGGTGAAACCCCGTCTCTACTGAAAATACAAAAAATTAGCTGGGCATGGTGGCAGGCGCCTGTAGTCCCAGCTACTCAGGAGGCTGAGGCAGAAGAATGGCATGAACCCAGGGGGCGGAGCTTGCAGTGAGGTGAGATCGCGCCACTGCACTCCAGCCTGGGCGACAGAGCGAGACGCCGTCTAAAAAAAAAACAAAGAAAAAGAAAGAAACGGGCATGTCATAGGGACAACAATGAAATGAGAACAAATGACCTCTTCTAGTCTACATCCACCTAACTGCACTGCTTACCTTCCTCAAATCCAGGCTCTTCCCAGGCATTTATAATAAAATCCTTTAATCCCACAGCATCATTAAAGAAGTAACACTGACCACTATTTTACAGTCAGAGTACATCTAGTATAACAGGTATGTTTCAAATATTGCTGATCAAAGTAAAAAATCTTTAACCCACAATACAGAGTTAGTATAATGGAATTGGGGGAAGCATACCAGGATGTTAACATTGTTTACCTGGAGAGAAAGAAGGAAAAATATCAAGGATTGTCACTGAAGAGGATCAGAATGTCACCCCAAATCATGCCACTTTAGCATAAGTATTCTTTTGAGAGGAAGATAATGAAGAAACAGTATACGTAGGAACTCTCTGCTCGCCCCCTTTCTGCATGAAGGCAGAATATAAATTTCCCTTTGTGAAGGTGTTCTCTCCCACCCCTCTTCTAGCAGGAAGAGGAGAATTACTCTTGATCACCATAGACTCTTAAATCACTGGAGATGGCACCTTGTTTTGGGTATGCATAACAAGCCTTACTAAAACAATCCTTACGTGCCATTAGTTTGCCCCAAATAATTACCTTCCCACAATTTACCACCCCTCGAAGCTCAAATCTCTTTTCTTCAATCTTGCTGCCTCTCCACAATTTATTATCTGATATGTTTTGGCTGTGTCCCCACCCAAACCTCATCTTGAGTTGTAGCTCCCATAATCCCCATGTGTCATGAGAGGGACCCGGTGGGAGGTAACTGAATCACGGGGGCAGGTTTTTCCCATGCCGTTCTCGTGATGGTGAATAAGTCTCTCGAGATCTGATGGTTTTATAAAGGGCAGTTCCCCTGCACACACTCTCTTGCCTGACACCATGTAATATGTGCCTTTGCTCCTCCTTTACCTTCTGCCATGATTGTAAGGCCTCCCCAGCCATGTGCATGTGAGTCAATTAAACCTCTTTTTCTTTATAAATTACCCAGTTTTGGGTATGTATTTATTAGCAGCATAAGAACAGACTAATACATTATCCTTTATTAAAATGGCATATGAACTCTCTGGTCTGTTTCTTTAGGTCTTCACTTCTTTTCTATGAAGCTCTCATGTGTACTTGAAATAAAACTTTTCTCCTGTAAATCTTGTCGTGTGTCAGTTGAATTCCCAAGCTCCTCCAATGAACCTAAGAGGCTGGAGGAAATATGTTTTCCCATCTCTACCACACCTTCCCCACTATACTTCTTTGTATCATTTTGTTCACTTGTTATAATACTATATATTACATTTAAAAGTAGAAAAGCTTCAAAGAAAAATACATTTTTTTTTTTTTTGGAGACAGAGTCTTACTCTGTTGCCCAGGCTGGAGTTCAGTGGGTGATCTCAGCTCACTGCAACCTCTGCCTCCCGGGTTCAAGCGATTCTACTGTCCCAGCCTCCCAAGTAGCTGGGACTACAGGCATGCACCACCATGCCTGGTTAATTTTTTTATTTTTTATTTGTTTATTTTTTTGAGACAGAGTCTCGCACTCTCGCCCAGGTTGGAGCGCAGCAGCGCCATCTCGGCTCACTGCAAGCTCCGCCTCCTGGGTTCAAGCCATTCTCCTGCCTCAGCCTTCCGAGTAGCTGGGACTATAGGCGCCTGCCACCATGCCCGGCTAATTTTTTGTATTTTTAGTAGAGATGGGGTTTCACCGTGTTAGCCAGGATGGTCTCGATCTCCTGAACTTGTGATCTGCCTGCCTCGGCCTCCCAAAGTGCTGGGATTACAGGTGTGAGCCACCGTACCCAGCCTAATTTTTGTATTTTTAGTAGAAATGGGGTGTCGCCCTGTTGGCCAGGCTGGTGTTGAACTCCTGACCTCACAAGATCTGCCCACCTCAGCCTCCCAAAATGCTGGAATTACAGGTGTGAGCCACTGTGCCCCGCCTAAAAAAAATCCTTAAAAAATTATTTATATCCTGATTTTTAAATGTCGTTTTGAAAAACTACCCACAAGCACTCTAAATAAAAACTACAAACAGGAAGTCATCAATTCATTAATGGGACATCATCATTTGTTAGGGAACGTTAGGCTTATTTGCTGTCAAGCAGAGACTTTAAAAAAATAAAATAAAAAAGGCATAATGTAAATTTAAAATATCCAAGATTTGATCATCCTGTTGCCGACTGTAATTATTACAGCAGTAGATAACATTATCAACGAGTAGAAGCTACAAAGAATAAAATAATTAACTGCAGAAAGACAGCTTTTACAGTCCAAAAGTAGGGAAGGAGAGGTAGTGGGGAGGTGGGAGAGAGGACAGGGCCTCTGCATCTGCTGGGCAGAAATGTGATGGCCCAGACAAAAAGAGCTACAAGAGGATCTTTAATAGATGTGTACACTTAATAGAAGAATAGAAAGTGGTTCAAATTTTAACAACCTCTTAAATATTCTCAATTATACAAACCAATTTTGGGGCAGATATTGCCCAGTGACTGCCTAAGTGTGCAGCATTTCAGGGAGGATAGAAATTGGTAGGAAGGGCCAGGCATGGTGGGTGGCTCACACCTATAATCCGAGCACTTTGGGAGGCCGAGGCCAATGGATCACAAAAATTAGCTGGGTGTGGTGCAGTGTGCCTATAATCCCAGCTACTCAGGAGGCTGAGGCAGGAGAATCGCTTGAACCCAGGAAGCAGGGGTTGCAGTGAGCCAAGATCATGCCACTGCACCCTAGCCTCAGTGACAAGAGCGAGAATCCATCTCAAAAAAATAAAACAACAACAAAAAAAGAAACTGGTAGAAATAAATCGCATGAGAAGTTAGGCAAGCGTAGACCCCAGACAAACAGCATCAACAAACTTGAGTGTGTGTTAGAAATGCAAATTCCCCAGCCCTACTCCAGATCTGAAGAATCTGATTCTGGGCTTAGAGCCATGGCAATTTGTTCCCGTGGACATTCTGATACCTGCTTAAATTTGAGACACATAATATGAAGGCAAGATTATAGCAATTTAGAAGAAGAATGCTGACCACAAATGACAAAATTAACTGCAGCATTTCAGCAGAGGTTTTTTTTTTTTTTTTTTTGAGATGGAGTCTCACTCAGTGACCCAGCTAGAGTGCAGTGGCATGATCTCGGCTCAATGCAACCTCCGTCTCCTGGGTTCAAGCAATTCTCTTGCCTCAGCCTCCCAAATAGCTGGGATTACAGGCATGCACCACCACACCCAGCTAATTTTTCTATTTTTAGTAGAGACAGGGTTTCACCATGTTGGCTAGGCTGGTCTTGAACTCCTGACCTCAGGTGATCCACCCGCCTTGGTCCCCTAAAATGCTAGGATTACAGGTGTGAACCACCACGCCCGACCTCAGCAGAGCTTTGCCTGGGCTCTGGGTCCCTTCAAGGGAATACAGGTAGGTGACACTGAAAAGCTCAATACTCTTCCCACACCAGATCAATACCAGTCCCTAATAGGGACTAGGCTCTATTATACTCACAGTTTTTGTTAACCATCAAAAACACCTTTACATGTTTCTATTTAAAGCAATGTTTACAAATAACTCTGCCCTATCAAAGGCAAGACCACATCCTCAGACAGGCAGGAATAAAACACATTCGGCTTCCAGATGTCTCAGAACAATATTTCTGTCTCCCATTGATCTGAAAGTTGAACACCTAAAATCATTCCACTAATAGCAGCACTATAGAGGAAACAATAGCCAAAATGTAAGTTTTCCTAAACGGGATGACGACACAACTTTTTTGGGTTTCTTAACCTACAAGTAAATGGAAAAGACAGCTCTAAGACTGCTCTATCACTGACACAGAATAGACTAGAATATGGAAACATTTATACCTACACACGTGCACACCCATGCACTTTTAAAATCCAGAGGGCATAGAGCAAATGGGATTTAGCTTCTTTAAACCTCAGTTAATGATCCAGTAAAAATACATCAACATCACATACGGCAAGTATTAACTCAAACCACAAATACTAAGAAAAATGCAGTTAGGGCCGGGCATGGTGGCTCACGCCTATAATCCCAGCACTTTGGGAGGCAGACGCAGGTGGATCATCTGAGGTCAGGAGTTTGGGACAAGCCTGACCAACACAGAGAAACCCTGTCTCTACTAAAAATACAAAAATTAGCTGGGCGTGGTGGCACATGACTGTAATCCCAGATAACTGGGAGGCTGAGGCAGAAGAATGGCTTGAACTCGGGAGGCAGAGGTTGCAGTGAGCAGAGATCGTGCCACTGCACTCCAGCCTGGGCGACAATGGCAAAACTCCGTCTCAAAAAAAAAGAAAGAAAGGAAAAGAAAAGAAAAATGCGGCTAGGGGCAGTGGCCCATGTCTATAATCTCAGCACTCTGGGAGGCTGAGGCAGGAGGACTGCTTAAGCCCAGAAGTTTAAGACCAGCCTAGACAACAAGCAAGACCTCATCTCTACAAATAATTTAAAAATCAGCCAGGTGTGGTGATGCACATCTATGGTTCCAACTACTTGGGAGGCTGAAGTGGGAGGATCACTTGAGCCCAGATTCAAGGCTGCAGTGAACCATGATCACACCACTGCACTCCACCCTGGGTGACAGAATAAAACTCTGTCTCAATTTTTTAAAAGGGTGGGGGATTACTCCTGTAATCCCAGCACTTTGGGAGGCCGAGGTGGGCTGATCACCTGAGGCTGGGAGTTTGACACCAGCCTGACCAACATGGAGAAACCCCATCTCTACTAAAAATACAAAATTAGCCGGGCTTGGTGGCGTATTCCTGTAATTCCAGCTACTTGGGAGGCTGAGGCAGGAGAATCGCTTGAACCCAGGAGGCGGAGGTTGAGGTGAGCCGAGATAGCGCCATTGCACTCCAGCCTTGTCAAAAAGAGTGAAACTCCGTCTCAAAAAAAAAAAAAAAAAAGGAATGCAAAGAATCTAACAACTAGCAAACCAAACGGTTACCCTAATATGAATAATGCAAGCGTATATTCCTGCATGACCATTTTAACAGGGAATTTAACTTAGAAAAATTTCAAAATATTATTTTTAAAGTCCTGCAACTTAAAAACACTATATTCAGGCTGGGCATGGTGGCTCACACCTGTAATCCCAGCACTTGGGAGGCCGAGGCAGACGGATCACCTGAGGTCAGGAGTTCGAGACCAGCCTGGCCAATATGGTGAGATCCCGTCTCTACCAAAAATACAAAACTTAGCCGGGTTTGGTGGCAGGTGCCTATAATCCCAGCTACTCGGGAGGCTAAGGCAGGAGAATCGCTTGAACCCAGGAGGCAGAGGTTGCAGTGAGCCAAGATCGCGCCATTGCACATCAGCCTGGGGACAAGAGTGAGACTTCATCTCAAAAACAAAAACAAAACAAACAAAAAAAACCCACTATATTCAACGGGCTCACCACAGTAAACCTGTAAACTTTTTCATATAAACAAATTTTTAACAGATACAAAACAAAACATTAACATTACATAAACTGTGCTTTAAAATTCACTTTCATGTAAGGATATTTTCAACTATTTCACAAACTGTTCTTACTTTACATGTAATTATCATTCAAAATTGTTAAAGACATGAGATATAGATCAGTTAAACCCTAGATGTTCCCAATTAACAAGAAATTTTAGAAGTAAATAGTATTTAGAGTCCTGGTTAACTTTTTAGTTATATTCGACAACTATTTAGGAGATGCACACCTATTCTAACCTCCTCCTGCAAAGAACTCTCTACATGGAAAAGAAACAGAAGTGGCCCGGCATGGTGGCTTATACTGAAACTCCAGCATTTTGGGAGGCTAAGACTGAGGCCGGAGGATAGCTTGAGGCCAGCATTTTAAGACCAGCTTGGGCAACACGGCGAGAGCTCATCTCTATAAAAAAGTTTTTTTTAAATTAGCCAGGCATGGTGGTACACACCTGTATTTACACCTACTAAGGCTAAGGCAGGAGGATTACTTGAATCCAGGAATTTGAGGGGTTAGTGAACTATGATAGTGTCACTGCACTTAAGCCTGGGTAACAGAGGGAAACCCTGTCTCAAAAGAAAAACAAGAAAATAAACAAAATGAAAGTTTTCTTGTGTGTCCTATGTTTACCTCTAACTTCTCTTTCCGTTTCCAGTGACTGTAATTTTCCTTCTCTTTGAAAATAAAACGCAGTTGCATTTACGAAATTATGAAGTTGTTCATTTATGAGATTGTCTTTAACCAGGACAGTTATGCCCAATATTCATTTTCTCTGCTAATAATCTTTATTTCATCTACTGAAACAGTTGCTATTTTTTTAAAAATCCTTTTCCCATCTGTCACTTAATATTACATCCACTGTCCACAAAGGTGCTACAATTAGATACTAAAAAGAAAAATCTACAAACTTTCTTAATGTGGCCTTTGCTTTTTAAAAATATCTACTGCTTAAATTAAAAAGTATATTGCATACCTGATCCATATCTAAAGTTGTTTCTATCATTTCCTGAAACTTGGAGAAGTCAGAACGAAGATCAGTAAGAGGAGTCACAAAAACGGCCAACAATAATTTCTGGTGTTTTCCTAAAAGAAAGTAGTAAAACAAACAAATAAAAAGATCTCATTTTACGAATACAAATCATAAAAATCTGACTGAGATAAACAAGCATCATTTGATCCAAAAGGTACAAATAGTACAGTAGGTCTCCAAAGTTACTATTTACTCAGGTGTTTTAATTCAAATTGTTTCGTACTCAATTTATTTTATAGAAAGGGAGATGATGTAGCACTCAAAGCTTCCCACTAATAATACATTACCTCGTCTGTAAACCCAACAAGTAATATAGATGCAGAAACATGACATTAATTATGACTAAATGAATTTCATTTCTTATAGATTTAATAGCCCAAAGTCATTAAAATAAAACCTCTAGCTTACCTCATATTCCTAATTTTCATTAATGACAGTGTTCCAATTAACAGGTTAAATCAAGCCAAGTTTTTACACAATGGAACTGTGCTTGATGGTATTTAAGGGTACATGATGGGGAGGCCGGACATGATGGCTCATGCCTATAATCCCAGCACTTTGGGAGGCTGAGGTGGGCAGATCACTTGAGTTCAGGAGTTTGAGACCAGCCTGGCCAACAAGGTGAAACCTCATCTCTGCTAAAAATACAAAAGTTAGCCAGGCATGGTAACATAGGCTTATAATCTCAGCTACTCAGGAGGGTGAAGCAAGAGAATTGCTTGAACGCAGGAGGTGGAGGTTGCAGTTAGCCCAAGATCACACTACTGCCCGCCAGCCTGGGCAACAGAGAGCGAGATTCTATCTCAAAAAAAAAAAAAAAAAAAAAAAGAGTACATGCTGGGGAATCATGTATGAAGGAGTAAGTGAAGCAATGAGTATATAGTGTGAAAAAGCAGGACTAGAGACCTGGGTAGCAATCCCAGCTCTGCTACCTACTGGCTCTGTTATCTGGAGCATGATACTTTGAGCCTCCTTTTCCCTTTTTGTACGAAGGAATAATAACAATAGCTACCCAGAAAATAATAAATGAGATAACTATACACAATACTTGTATAGTCCTTTACACTTAACAGAAGCTGAACAATTACTTTGTATTACTACTGGTATAACACAAGGATTTTTTTTTCTAATCGCCAATAAATTCCCTTCGAAGAATTCTGCAAGTGATATCTAACACACTACATTTCACTCCAAAACAATAGTTCCCAAACTTCTCCAGAAATTTTAGCAGCTACTGAAAAAACGGTGAAAAGCTACTATGAAGTCAGCAAAATTGTTTTAAGAATTCATGTTTTATTATTAATCACAAAAGCATCTATACATATTTAGAAAATAGTACATACGTGTGAAGCACTATTTAGACAGAATATAAACAACACTTTGCCCACATAATGTCTGTTGTGCTACAATGCCTAGTTCTTTATTCCAAATTAGCTCATGCACTATTGGTAAATAAGGGAATTGTGGTAGCAAAATTCAGAGGTGGCATTGGTTTATGAATGGTTTTTTTTCTAGCCCATTAATGTTTTAAAGGGATCAAGGTTAAGCTCTCACACAATTAAGAGTAAGCCTTAGCAGTGAAGACCTCAGAGTAGTTGGCTTAACAGCCACTGTACTTTCCACTCACTATGTTAAGATATGTGGGAAAGCTCAAGGATACAAAACATTTGCCAGTGTTTTCAAAAAAGAAAGAAAAAAAAAAAACGAATTGAATTTCATACCATGGTTCAGATTTTTAATTCTGATGAAACTAGCCTCTATTAGAAGCAAATGCCCTCAAGGACCTACATCTCACAGGAGAAAACAAGAGCCACAAATCTAAGGCTTCAAAGAGTTGGCTAATGCTGGTGTTTGGGTGCAAATGCCAGGAAGGCCACAGTTTTTATTACAGTCTGTTACGCTTCTGTTAGAAGCGGTTTTTAAAATTTCACGTATTTTCAGGTCTGCCTCAACCCTGTTTTTTCCATAAGCTGTTATTTTTCTATCACATGACTGAAGAAGGTTTTCCAAGAATCCATACTGCGTAAGTATCTGTATGAACTTCAGAACCTATGTCACCCTCAACATGTCCTCTGGCTCCTCAAGCACATGAGCCCACTTTGCTGCAGCCCTTCTCAGTTTATAAACTTCCTTATGAGTTCACCTGCTCCCTTATCCTCCAAGCTTTCACTAGCATCTTAAATTCCATCCCTTCCTTGTAACTTGTACTAACCCCCAGTTGCCAATTTCCAACTAGACTTTGTAAAGCTACATTCTCCACTAGTGATCACAGGCTTTCGAAAGCCCTACAGTCTTAACCCAAGGACTCCTGGTATTCATAGTAGTATATAAACATAGAAGAAAATTCCAGTTTTATTTTCTCTAGCCTCTAGCTGAAATTTAGCATTTGCTTTCATTATTAATGTAGGCAATAAGCCATGGCAGTTATTACCAGTACCTGTGTCTTTGTTACCAGCCTGGCCGACAGAGCGACATTCTGTCTCAAAAAAAAAAAAAGAGCTTTTGCATGGCAAAAGGAACAGTCAGCAGAAGGAAATAGACAAAAACAGACAACCCACAGAGTGGGAAAAAAATCTTCACAATCTATAAATCTGACAAAGGACTAATAACCAGAATCTACAACGAGCTCAAACAAACTAGCAAGAAAAAAAACAAACAATTCTATCAAAAAATGGGCTAAGGACATGAATAGACAATTCTCAAGAAGATATACAAATGGCAAACAAACATAAAAAAATGCTCAACATCACTAATGATCAGGGAAATGCAAATCAAAACCACAATGCAATACCACCTTACTCCTGCAAGAATGGCCATAATCAAAAAACCAAAAATAGATGTTGGTGTGGATGCAGTGAACAGGGAACACTTCTACACTTCTGGTGGGAATGTAAAGCAGTATAACCACTAAGGAAAACAGTGTGGAGATTCCTTAAAAGTAGAACTACCAGTTGATCCAGCAATCCCACTACTGGGTATCTACCCAGGGGAAAAGATATCATTATACAAAAAAGATACTTGCACACGCATGTTTATAGCAGCACAATTCACAATTGCAAAAACGTGAAACCAACCCAAATGCCCATGAATCAACAAGTAGATAAAGAAACTGTGGTATGTATATATATGTATATATATATGTGTGTCTGCATATGTGTATACATATGTGTGTATATACGTATATATGTATATATACGTATATACGTGTACATATACACGTGTATACGTGTACATATACACACACATATATACATATATGCAGACACACATATATATACATACCACATATATACATATATATACATACCACACATATATACACACATATATACATATATATACACATACCACATATATATATACACATACCACATATATATACCACATATATATACATACCACATATATATACACATACCACATATATAGGTGTATATATATGTATATGTGTATATATACACACACACACATATACATATATACACATACATATATATATACGTGTATATATATGTATATGTGTGTATATATATGTATATATACACACACACACAATGGAATACTACTCATCCATAAAAAGGAATGGATTGGCCAGGCTCAGTGGCTCACGCCTGTAATCCCAACATCGAGGTGGGTGGATCACGAGGTCAGGAGTTCAACACCAGCCTAGCCAACATGGTGAAACCCCATCTCTACTAAAAATACACAAATTAGCCAGGCGTGGCATTGGGCGCCTATAATCTCAGCTACTCAGGAAGCTGAGGCAGGAGAATGGCTTGAACCCAGGAGGCAGAAGGTGCAGTGAGCCAAGATGGCATCACTGCACTCCAGCCTGGGAAATAGAGCAAGACTCCGTCTCAAAAAAAAAAAAATTAACACTGGTTACTCTGCTACAGTTAAACTGGGAGTTGACTTCTTTTTACATTATTACCTTTATAATTAAAAGAAAAAATATGGGGTCAGCAGCAGTGGCTCACACCATAATCCCAGCACTTTGGGAGGCCAAGGCAGGCGGATCGCTTCAGGCCAAGAGTTTGAGGCCAGCCTGGACAACATGGCGAAACTCCACCTCTACTGAAAATACAAAAATTAGCCGGGCATCGTGGCACGGACCTGTAATTCCAGCTACTCGGGAGGCTAAGGCACGAGAATCATCTGAACCCAGAGACCAAGGTTGCAGTGAATTGAGATTGCACCACTGCACTCCAGCCTGGGTGATACAGCAAGACTCTTGTCTCAAAAATAAAATAAAATAAAATAAAAAATAGAGGAGCTAAACAATGGGTACACATGGACATACAGAGAGAATTAACAGATACTGGGAACTCCAAAAGGGCAGAGGCAGAGAGAGGGATGAGAATTGAAAAATTACCACCTATTGGGTACAATGTTCATGGGCACAACAGAAGTCCAAAACTCACCATTACACAACATATCCATGGGACAAACCTGCACATATACCCCGAATCTATAAAAATAAAATAATAAGGCTGGGAGCAGTGGCTTACACCTGTAATCCTAGCACTTTGGGAGGCCAACGCAGGCAGACTGCCTGAGCTCAGAAGTTCCAGACCAGCCTGGGCAACACGGTGAAACTCCATCTCTACTAAAAATACAAAAAACTAGCCAGGCGTGGTGGCATGTGCCTGTAGTCCCAGCTACTGGGGAGGCTGAGGCAGGATAACTGCTTGAACCCAGGAGGCAGAGGTTGCAGCAAGCTGAGATAGCGCCACTGCACTCCAGCCTGGGCAACAAACCGAGACTCCATCGCCAAAAAAATAAAAAGCAAGACATAAATAGCCTGGCCTAGAAACCAGTTTTAGAAAATTACTCACAGAAAAAGAAAAAAAAAAAAATCAAAACACCAGAGAAGTACACAGACCTTTAAAGTTTCTGCATAATAATTTCCTGGAATATTAAAATAAAAATAGATGTTAGCTAAATATCAATTATAATAGGTAACTGTAACTATTTAAATTGTCAAAAAGCCGGCCGGCATGGAGGCTCACGCCTGTACCCACAGCACTTTGGGAGGCTGACACAGGAGGATCACGAGGTCAGGAGTTCAAGACCAGCCTGACCAACATGGTGAAACCCCATCTCTACTAAAAATACAAAAATCAGCCGTGGTGGTGGCGCACACCTGTAATCCTAGCTACTCAGGAGGCTGAGGCAGAAGTGCTTGAACCCTTGAACCCGGGAGGTGGAGGCTGCAGTGAGCCGAGATCATGCCACTGCACTCCAGCCTGGGAGACAGAGCAAGACTCCGTCTCAAAAAAAAAAAAAAGTCAAAAAATGTCAAACATCCTCAGGAGGTTGAGGCAAGAGGATTCCTTGAGCTCAGGAGTTCAAGACCAGCCTAGGTAATATAGCAAGGCCCCATCTCAAAAAAAAAAAGTAAAAAGTCAAACAATATTAGTTAAATTATGGCAACTGACAATTAGTACTATATACATTATCACCCTATCAATATTTTCTATTAGACTTTTGAATACAGCCAGTTCTGCTATATAATGCAACGTATGTATTCCTAAAAATCAGAACACTATGCAGTAAAAACCAGAGCCGTCTGGGTGTGGTAGGACACACCTGTAATCCCAGCACTTTGGGAGGTGAAGGCGGGCTGATTGCTTGAGCTAAGGAGTTCCAAAGCAGCCTGGCAACATGGAAAAACTGTCTCTACAAAAGTATAAAAAGGTGGGCAAAGGCTCACGCCTGCAGTCCCAGCTACTTGGGAGGCTGAGGTGGGAGGATAGCTTGAGGTGGGAGGATAGCTTAAGCTGGGAGGCCAAGGCTGCAGAAAGCCGAGACCACACCACTGCACTCTAGCCTGGGGAACACAGCGAGACCATTTCAAAAAAAACAACAACAAAAAACCGTGCTTATGAGAAAACTGGAGTTCAAGCCACAACTCTCAGAACCTTCACCAGTGACACGTTAAAAAAAATAAAGACAGGAACCTCATAAAAGTAGTAGCACAGTTTTATACATGTGAAATGGTTAAGAAATACACAACTATTACAATAAATAAGTCACCCTGCAAAACATCTGCGGTTTGCTTGTGGAGTGGCCTTCTTTTTTTTTTTTTTTTTTTTTTTTTTTGAGATGGACTCTCGCTCTGTCGCCCAGGCTGGAGTGCAGTGGCGCAATCTTGGCTCACTGCAAGCTCTGCCTCCCGGGTTCACACCATTCTCCTGCCTCGACCTCCCGAGTAGCTGGGACCACAAATGCCCACCACCACGCCCGGCTAGGTTTTTCTATTTTTTTTTAGTAGAGACAGGGTTTCACCGTGTTAGCCAGGATGGTCTTGATCTCCTGACCTCATGATCCACCCGCCTCGGCCTCCCAAAGTGCTGGGATTACAGGCGTGAGCCACAGTGGAGTAGACTTCTAAAGGGCTGCAGCTTCTGAGTTACTGCAGAATGGTCAAAGGAATACTGTCTGAAATGGGTGGCAAAGTTGTAATACCAGATGTGAATGGGTATGGTTCATAACACATACAGGAAAATAAGGTAGGTATTTGAAGAGCATGTGTATGTGTATCTTTTGTATATATCTACACTGCTGAGTTCAGCTGGATGCATTTTTCTGCATTCACCTAGTGTTTCCTAGGGATTTGTGCATAAGCAAACTCAAAATTTACATTATGCTCAAATTGTTCCCTAATATACCACCCACATTGGAACAAATCTGTTTTTAAAACAAGTGTTACAGCGGAACTGACTGTGTATAATTTGGTTTAAAGACTGAAACAACCTATATCAAAACAATAATGACTACATCTGGATGGCATGATAATGATCTACAAAGAACTTATATTGCTTTTATAAACTGATGAAGATGAGATTTAAAGAACATATTTCCAACATACAAAATCCAACCAAACCTTAAATAGTAGCCTTCATAGGCTAAGGGTTTTTTAAAAAGGCTAAGTAACGCAGATTCTTTTTATCATCTCCCTTTGCAGAAATGCCAAATAAATCACTTTTATATTCTTATTCTCCATTTAGAAGGAAAGCACACAATCAGGTAAAAAATGTGATTATTATACTAATGTACTGTTATTTAGGGTCAAGGGCAATGGAGATAAACACTTCTACTCTGCATGAGAAGAACAGAGAAGCTCACAGAAAAGGTGACATTTGAGTTCAATCTTGGAAAAATGAGTAGGGGTTCATCACATGGACAAGGACATTAAAGACAGGAAAACACACATAGAAGCATAAAAAGGCATGGCATGTCTGGAGACTAGCAGTACTATACTGAGAGAGAAGGTGTAGGTGAGGGAGTGTGGGGGAAGCTGAACAGGGAAGCAATGGCCAAGCCACGTGAAGAAATGGGGCCGTGTCCTGAAGATTATGGGAAGCAATTAATGTGTTCTGAACTAAAGAGGTAATGTGCTCTGAATTGATGACATGACCAGATGAGCTAACAAAGACTACTACCAGTTCAATGAAGAAGATGCACAGACCATGGGGGGCAGGGGAATAGCAAATGTGAGGTACTTAAGGAGTGTATTAAACAGAAACAGATGATAACTGGGTATCAGGAAAGGGAAGGGTTATGCATCTCAGTATTGTAGCTGTTATAATAAAATTCATCAATAAAAAAATCTGAGGCTGGGAGCAGTGGCTCATGCCTATAACCCTGTACTTCGGGAGGACAAGGTGGGCAGATTGCTTGAGCCCAAGAGTTCGAGACCAGCCTGGCAACATGATGAAACCCCCATCTCTACAAAAAACCTTAAAAAATTAGTTGGGAATGATGGTGCATGCCTGTAGTCCCAGCTACTTGGCAGACTGAGGTAAGAGGAACACTTGAGCTGAGCCCAGGAGGTCAAGGCTCCAGCACTCCAGCCTGGGTGACAGAGTGAAACCCTGTCTCAAAAAAAAATAAAGATACCTCGGTAAATTGTTTTAAGCACTATCAGAAATTTGCCCTAACCGTAGAATATTGTTATTTTAAGTTTTGTCCCAGCTTTTTTAGTTTTAAGAGACATAAGGAATATGGGAGGCCAAGTATACCTTTTCGGAAATTAGCTATCTCTTAGTGGAGAAAGATTTAAAAGAGCCGTAATCACTCAATGTGAATCTACTTTCTAAACGGCTGCTGCCCTCTACTGTCTCTCTGAATTCACTTTATTTATTTATTTATTTATTTATTTATTTGTCAGGAATAACATTAAGCTTAGAGTTAATCAAAAACCAAAAAAACACAAGATAGCAAGAGAGCATACTCAATTTATAGCAATATATTAATATATTAAGAAAAAGAAAAACTTTTAAGCCATGATTTTGCTTTTAAACATAGTACCTTTGGTCTATTTTCTTGTAAAGAAACTTGGGAGACTAATTGCAAAATTAGTCTCACTTTTTACTTTCTCCTTGCAGTCAGTATGGTAAAGAGCTATACTGAGTTCTGCAAAATGCCACTGTTTTTTTGTTTTATTTTGTTTTTTTAAAACCTCACAGAGATCCTTTAGGGAGTTCCTAATGACCAGGGTACACCTAAAATTCAACAAATTTCAAACATATTGTGTAAAAGAAAAGAACACAGCTCTGAGCATAACACATGGAAAGCAGATTTTCCCCTGTAACATTTTCCAGGCTAAGCCACTTCAAACACCTAAACTGGACATCAGCTGCAAGACCTATAATGTGAAGCATCTGATTTAGATAATGTTATGATCACCATAGGTCTATATAACTTAAACCTAACACCAGAAAAGTAGGAAATTGTTGACTTGTTGCAAACTGTCATCAAGTATATTAGACTGTGCCTCTACAGGGAGGTTGGGGAAGGATGCCAAGTTACCCTCAACCCCAATCCCTAACTTCCTTAATTATCCCAGGTAGTGAGAAAGATCACCCAAGGAATGTGTAGAGCAGTACTTCTTACCTTCTAGGGGGAGAGGAGGGTATTTACATACGTTTTTTGTTTCTTCCCTCTCTACCAGGAAAGACATATATCCCTTGGGATATCTGATGAAAGTTACAAATTCCCAGCCTGGCCAACATAATGAAACCCTGTCTCTACTAAAAATACAAAATTAGCCAGGTATGGTAGCACATGCCTGTAATTCCAGGTACTTGGGAGCCTGAGGCAGGAGAATCACTTGAACCAGGAGGCAGAAGTTACAGTGAGCCGAGATCACACCACTGCACTCCACCCTGAGCCACAGAGACTCCCTCTCAAAAAATAGAAAGTTACAAATCCTTTCCCCAGAAAATATACACATACACAAAATGTTGCACAAACTTTCAGGAAGCCTCTAAGAACTCATTCAAAGAATCCCAGCTTAGACGAGCACAATGGCTCAAATCTATCCCAGCACTTTGGGAGGCCCAGGCAGGCAGATCACTTGGAAGACAAGAGTTCGAGACCAGCCTGGCCAACATGGTGAAACCCCCATCTCTACTAAAAATACAAAAATTAGCCAGGCGTGGTGGCATATGCCTGCAATCCCAGCTACACAGGAGGCTGAGGCACAAGAATCGCTTGAACCCAGAAGGCGGAGGTTGGAGTGAGCTGAGATCGCACCACTGCACTCCAGCCTGGGCAACAAAGTGAGACTCTGTCTCCACAAAAGAAAAAAAAAAAAATCCCAGCTTTTCCTGTTATTAAGTGAAATGGGAGCCAAGAATAGAATTTGATAAGGTAAAGGAAGACTTAAGAAAGCTAAAAACAAGGATAAAGAGAAATAACCCATGGAACAAAAAGAAAACCAAGAATACAAAAATGTTTAACATAACCTTAGGAGAGTTTCAAGGCTGGGCATGGTGGCTCACGCCTGTAATCCTAGCACTTTGGGAGGTCCGAGGCGGGTGGATCATGAGGTCAGGAGTTCAAGACCAGCCTGGCCAACGTAGTGAAACCCCATCTCTACTAAAAAAATACAAAAAATTAGCCAGGCATGGTGGTGGGCACCTGTAATCCTAGCTACTCGGGAGGCTGAGGCAGGAGAATCGCTTGAACCTGGGAGGTGGAGGTTGCAGTGAGCCGAGATTGTGCCACTGCACTCCAGCCTGGGTGACAGAGCAAGACTCCATCTCAAAAAAAAAAAAAAAAAAAAAAGAGTTTCAAGATCAAAATTTTCAAGATCAGTGAACTTTCATTAAAGACTATACCAAGGCTGGGCGCAGTGGCTCACACCTGTAATCCCAGCACTTTGGGAGGCAGAGGTGTGTGGATCACCTCAGGTCGGGAGTTCGAGACCAGCCTGACCAACATCGAGAAACCCCATCTCTACTAAAAATACAAAATTAGCCAGGTGTGGTGGCAGGTGCCTGTAATCCAGCTACTTGGGAGGCTGAAGCAGGAGAAACGCTTGAACCTGGGGAGGCATAGGTTGCGGTGAGCCGGTATCACGCCATTGTACTCCAGCCTGGGCAACAAGGGCAAAACTCTGTCTCAAAAAAACAAAAAACAAAAAAAAAAAAAAAAAAGAAAAAAGCGGGGGGACTATACCGCATTCACTGGATTTATCAAAAAATAAAGGTCACCTAGCAAACGCCATTTCAGTACTGTGGTCAGGGCTGGAAACCAGATGAATGAATGCAAGATGGGAAGTGCACGCTTTCAGAAACCCAGCTGGGAGTGGAAAGAGGGAGAGAGATATATTAATAGATGGTACTGGAAGAGGACCCAGGAACAAGGGTGCTTTTTTTAAAAATAGATGTATGCATCTAAAAATACGCAGCGGTAAAGAGCCAGTAAAGAATAAAAGCAAGTAGAAAGTAAGGAGTAAGAAGTGCGGGTGGGATGATGGGGGAAAAAAATTAAGAGAGTTCCTAATTTAAGGCCAATACTCCCTCTTGAAAATAAAAAGGATATTATTTACTATGCGATGGTAAAGATATATAGAAAAAAAATGATCAAACAGCTGATTTAAATGGTGAGAGTGAATTGTTTAGATAGCCTATCTTCATAATTGTACCCTTGTTCCATCCCTAATACTGGTCAATCACCTTCTGTTTCTAGCTGGTCCTACTGGAATAAAACAAGAGGTTATGGAATCAGAAAAGCACAGCAGTAGAAGACACTCATTCACAGAATGGAGAAATAGAGGCACAAGGGGGATACATGGCTGCCTACACCACACTAAAAGAGTATGAAAACAGCAAAGTATAAAGACTCATTTTCTTTTTTTTTGAGATGGAGAGTTTCGCTCTTGTTGCCCAGACTGGAGTGCAACGGCACGATCTCTGCTCACCGCAACCTCCGCCTCCCGGGTTCAGGCAATTCTCCTGCCTCAGCCTCCCGAATAGCTGGGATTACAGGCATGCGCCACCATGCCCCGCTAATTTTGTATTTTTAGTACAAATGGGGTTTCTCCATATTGGTCAGGCTGGTCTCGAATGCCCAACCTCAGGTGATCTGCCCGTCTCGGCCTCCCAAAGTGCTGGGATTACAGGCTTGAGCCACTGTGCCCAGCCAGTAAAGACTCTTTTTTTTTTGTTGCCCAAGCTGGAGCACAGTGGTGTGATCTCAGCTCACTGCAACCTCCACCTCCTGGGTTCAAGCGATTCTCCTGCCTCAGCTGCCTGAGAAGCTGGGACTACAGGTGCGCACCACCATGTCAGCTAATTTTTTGTATTTTTAGTAGAGACAGGGTTTCACCATGTTAGCCAGAATGGTCTTGATCTCCTAACCTCATGATCCACCTGCCTCGGCCTCCCAAAGTGCTGGGATTACAAACGTGCCCGGCCAAGTCTCATTTTCTTTAATTCTGCTTTGTTGGAAGTAAATGCAGGTGCTCTAAGTTTTATCAGTCTAAAGAGAAGCTTTGACTACACTAGGAATACTTTTTATAACACAGTACTTTGAGAAAATAAGCACTTAGCTACCTCTTGCACTAGATAAGGGAAAAGGTTTCTATAAAATTTAAATCTATAATTATCTTATATCTTGTCATCATAAAGTTGTATTTCTTTAAGTCTGTCTACAAAGGAACAACGAAGCTTCCCCATAATATCAAAAGGTATGTTTTAATAGTTCTAAGTGATCATGATTAAGTAAAATTTTAAGATGCTTTATGTTAAAAAAATTTTTTTTTAATTACTTTGGATCCCACATTGCCTAAAAATTTTTTTTAAAAGTAAAAAATGCTTTATGTATTAGACATAACAACAATATAATTACTAAAATTACTGGAGAAACATGGTTAAAGTTTAAAACTATGCTTATTAGAGCAAGGTGATTTTATCTACCAATATTGTACTAATATGTGTCTTTGCTCACTTTACTCTGGTAACTTCACTTTGAATTCAACTGTTAGAGACCACCAAGACTCTCTATCTTAACTCTCTCTCATAGGTGTGCTGTGTGAGTTAATTCCAACAATTCTATTATTAGCCTGTACTGTTTTGTTAAAGTTCCTGCATGGCAATGACCCCTGATCAAGGCATGAAAAATACTGATTGAATGGTGTTGTTTTGTATTTGTGGGTCAGGGGATATTTAGGTGGTTTATTTATCAGCATTGTTTAATGTGATTGATGAGTTGCACTTGGTCTCAATGAGGCTCTTCCTCTGACCTCCACTGAAGACGCTAGAGAACAGGAACATGTCCGCTTGACAAGAAAAATATTAAAAGGTCCAGTGAAGACTCTATTTTGGGCTCCTAGGTTCCAAGGTGTCCTGTGCACACATCCTGCTCTGAGAGAGAAAATGCACCCCACCACAGACTTTACACAACAAAGGAAAACTGGAACTTGCACCTGAACTCTCTGGATGACTTGCTATGACAGCCTTTGACTGTGAGGCATATCCTTACCATAATCCTGCTACTGGATTGTATCCTTCTCCTGTAATAAACTGTAGATGCATAACCATTGCCATTCTAGGCCCTGTGAGTCTTCCTTGGCAATCAAACCCTTTTTCACTGCCTCTGTCAGTGCAATAGGCCTTAATCACAAACCAGTAACTCTAACATTCATTTCCAAAAAGCAAAAATTTCTAAGCTGTCTCATGTCTCTTGGCTTCTGCCATGAAGCTAAGAGTCAATACAAACCTGTTATTAGAAGTCTGAACATGGCCAGGCTCTGTGGCTCACGCCTGTACTCCCAGCACTTTGGGAGGCCGAGGCAGGTGGATCACCTGAGATTGGGAGTTCCAGACGAACCTGGCCAACATGGTAAAACTAAAAGTACAAAAATTAGCCGGGCATGGTGGCACATGCCTGTAATCCCAGCCACTCAGGAAGCTGAGGCAGGAGAATCGCTTGAACCCAGGAGGCAGAGGTTGCAGTGAGCTGAGATTGTGCCACTGCACTCTAGCCTTGGCAACGGAGCAAGACTCCTTCTCAAAAAAAAGAAATCTGAATGTGTCCTAAGATACACCACCAACTTTATGAGGACAGCACATTGCCAAGTATATATTGTATGAGTTGAAGGAAAACAAAAAAACAAAATCATTTGTTACCTTCATGTTTTTCCAGAGCCTGTATAACATTAGGTAGTTGATTTATACCCTGATAGAGTCGGTAACAATCTTGTAAGTTTGCTGCTTGTCTTTGAAACTTCTTGGCAAGTCGGTTAAGATCTGGGAATCGACGAAGTAAATCTTCTTGTAAAGTCTGCCTCAATTCTGCATCTTCTACAAAAGCTTCCACTAAATTCAATCTGAAATAAATTAACTTGAATTAATGTAAAATATTTTAGTATAAAATTAAAATTTGTCAACTAAGCACGTAAGTCTCAACTAAATCAGCTCAAAATTCCATTTAAGAAGCTTGAATCTGCTGGGCGCGGTGGCTCACACCTGTAATCCCAGCACTTTGAGAGGACGAGGCAGGCAGATCACCTGAGGTAGGGAGTTCGAGACTGGCCTGACCAACATGGAGAAACCCTGTCTGTACAAAAAATACAAAATTAGCCGGGCATGGTGGCTCATGCCTGTGATCCCAGCTACTTGGGAGGCTGAGGCAGGAGAATCGCTTAAACCCGGGAAGCAGAGGTTGTGGTGCACTGAGATCATGCCATGGCACTCCAGCCTGGGCAACAAGAGCAAGACTCTGTCTCCAAAAAAAAAAAAAAAAAAAAGCAGCAGCCTGAATCTAGGCTAGGTGCAGTGGCTCACGCCTATAATCCCAGCATTTTGGGAAGCCACAGTGGGCAGATCTCAAGGTCAGAAGTTTGAGACCAGCCTGGCCAGCCAGCATGGTGAAACCCTGTCTCTACTAAAAATACAAAAAAATTAGCTGGGCATGGTGGCGCACGCCTGTAACCCCGGCTACTCGGGAGGCTGAGGCAGGAGAATTGCTTGAACCCAGGAGGCGGAGGTTGCAGTGAGCCGAGATAGCGCCACTGTACTCCAGCCTGAGCAACAGAGCAAGACTCTGTCTCAAACAAACAAAAAAAAAAGACAGAAAGAAGCTTGAATCCTGAATCTATTCTGAAACGTTAGCTTTTTTAGAAGGTGGAAAGCTCTGTAAGACTGTGAGGCAAACATTTCCTGATTAGCTAAGAGTCAAATTAATGTTTAATTAAGCAGTATCATAAGACACTGACATATACCCAATTTTGTTTGACTTTTATCAAACAGACATGCCTTAAATAAAAGAAAGAATTTCATTACTGGGACATTGTTACAGACACGCTGTTGCACATGTAAATAGTGATGTTTAACGAAACAGAATTACAGTTCAAGAATGTTGCCAAATCCAGTACTTAGTGTATCTCTTATACATTTTTAGAATGCTTTCTAAAATTACCTCTTGACAGTACAAAGCCAAAAACTGTTAATTAAAAAACTAAAATAATTTTACTGCTTCCCAAAGTCAATAAAATCTCAGCTTGTTTCAAGAACGACAGAATATGTAGTTCATACTGCTTCTGTAAGTTATTGGAAATCAGTGACTTTTCATTTTTTTCAGTGTAACCACAGCAAGAAATGTCTTTACATCACAATCCAGCACATACATACATAGATCTATGATTAAAATAGGTTTCACAAATCAATACTTACTACTCTAATTATGTGATACACTCTATTTTCTTTTTTTCTTTCTTTCTTTTTTTTTTTTTTTGAAATAGTCTTGCTCTGTCGCCGAGGCTGGAGTGCAGTGGTGCAATCTCGGCTCACTGCAACCTCCAGCTCCCGGGTTCAAGTGATTCTCGTGCCTCAGCCTCCTGAGTAGCTGGGACTAGAGACGCATGCCACCACACCCCGCTAATTTTTTGTACTATTAGTAGAGACGGGGTTTCACCATGTTAGAGCCAGGAAGGTCTCGATCTTCTGACCTTGTGACCTGCCAGCCTCGCCTCCCAAAGTGCTGGGATTACAGGCGTGAGCCCACTCTGCTATTTTCTATTGTATTTAATTCTTCAAAAATGCTCTGTCACCTACTAATTTAACGACCCACTACTGGGTCACACCTTGCAGTTTGAAAAACAATGTTGAAGATGTTACTAAAGTAATAGCTGAAAGGTAAATTACTGAAGCTGAAAGGTAAACTAACAATCGAAGGTGGGAAAATGTTCCTACATATTTTACACATCTCTAAGTACAGTTTTAGAGAAGCTTTTCTGGAGGCCATAGGCATTACAGATGACTCAAGGTTCAGAATGCTATGAGATGAGCAACGATCTTCCTTATGTTTATAAACGATGTGACAGTAAACTAAACCTCAAATTACACAGGTATAGAAAGGAAACAAATCTGCTTTCTAAATTGAGTAGCTGGGACTACAGGTGCCTGCCACCACACCCGGCTAATTTTTTTGTATTTTTAGTAGAGACGGGGTTTCACCATGTTAGCCAGGATGGTCTCGATCTCCTGACCTCAGGATCCACCCGCCTCGGCCTCCCAAAGTGCTGGGATTACAGGCGTGAGCCACCGCGCACAGCCCTAAATTTCTTAACTATTTACTGACATCACCAGCATTTACAATTCCTGTGTTACCAAAATGTTTATCAAGCATGTTATATGAGGAAAAGCATGTTATCTCCAGAGTAAACACAAAATGGCCATATATAAAAACACATTTAAAGCATAATTTCTCAATCTTGGCAACACTGCCATTTTAGGCTACATAATTTTTTGTTGTAAGGGGCTGTTCCATGCTTAACAGCATCCCTGGATTCTACCCACTATACACTCTCTTCCTCAGCATGACAACCAAAAATGTCTCTAGACACTGCTGAATGTCCCCTGGAGGGAAAAACTGCCCCAGGTTGAGACTGCTGGCTTAAAGGAACTTGAATTAAAATTTACTTTTTAAGAGAAAAGTAACCTAAACCATGTCCAGCTAACGTCTAGGCAGCTAACAACAGATACGTGTTTTTTATGGAAAATGCCAAATTAGTGGGAAAACAATTTGCTGCCAAGTTTATAGCCCCATCAATGGGGCTATAAACAAACATCGAGATTAATTAGGATGCCTACTGCTACACAAAATATTTTTGTGGCATATAACTCTACATTTGAAAAAAGAAACAATGGATGTAGTCAAATTACACAATCCAATAAAGCAAATTTTTGGGGCTTTCCTAGCTAAGCATTGAGCTTCACCAAGTCTGGTCCAAGGATCACCAGCATCAAAATCACTTGGAGGTAGATAATACAAAATCCCTGGGAATGGGGCCCAGCTGTGAAATCCCATGCAATTATTATGCACACAGCTTGATTCTTATGCTCACAGAAATTTGAATCCTAACAATCACAGAAATCCCTTAGTTATCTTAATAAAGTAGGAAGGCCAGGTGAGGTGGCTCACACCGGTAATCCCAGCACTTTGGGAGGCCGAGAAGGGCGGATCACGAGGTCAAGAGATGGAGACCATCCTGGCCAACCAACATGGCGAAACCCTATCTCTACTAAAAATACAAAAATTAGCTGGGCGTAGCAGCGCACACCTGTAGTCCCAGCTACTCTGGAAGCTGAGGCAGGAGAATCACTTGCCAGATTGCAGTGAGCGAGATTGTGCCACTGCACTCCAGCCCGGGCGACAGAGCGAGGTCCCGTAATTAGCTGGGCATGGTGGCGGGTGCCTGTAATCCCAGCTACTCAGGAGGCTGAGGCAGGAGAATGGCGTGAACCTGGGAGGCGGAGCTTGCAGCGAGCCGAGATCGCGCCACTGCACTTCAGCCTGGGCGACAGAGCAAGACTCTGTCTCAAAAAAAAAAAAAAAAAAAAAAGTTTAAAGCTGGGCGCGGTGGTTTACGCCTATAACCCCAGCACTTTGGGAGGCCGAGGCGGGCGGATCACGAGGTCAGGAAATCGAGACCATCCTGGCTAACATGGTGAAACCCTGTCTCTACTAAAAATACAAAAAAAAAAAATTAGCAGGGCGTGGTGGCGGGCGCCTGTAGTCCCAGCTACTCGGGAGGCTGAGGCAGGAGAATGGCATGAACCCAGGAGGCGGAGCTTGCAGTGAGCAAAGATCACACCACTGCACTCCAGCCTGGGCAACTGAGCAAGACTCCGTCTCAAAAAAAAAAACACAATAATAATCTTACGCTTCTTCCCTGTTCCCAGTATTTTATCACTGTTTCCTCTCAAACTGACCAGAAAATAAATCATAACTAATCAACAGAGTTGAAGAGCCCACAGGCACACATATCCTTTCCTCTCCTCGGTGGAAGAGGTGGCTGTGCATCCCTACCTGTGAACTGAAAGGAGTCTGTGCAAAGTCAGCCAATTTTGTACCTCTGAAAAACTGATTTTCTACTGAATTTTATACTATATGATGTCTCACCTATTCAAGAGAAATTATTAGAAATAAAAAATTTATAAATAGATACATAGTGAAATGGAAAAAAACTGTAAATACTGTTGGGAAGGAATACAAATTGTATTCCTAATACGATCCCATATTGTTTTTAAGTGTTAACTATGTTTTTAAAAATGTATATATCTGTATACATAGAGAAAAAAAACCCCTGGAAGGGTAAGAACACAAACTAAACTGTTAACACTGATTACCACCATAGACTAGGACTAGAGGTAAAGTAGAAGTAGGGGTGTTTACCTTCTTAATTTATTTTTTAAAAACATGACGTGACCCTGTAGTGCTTTTCAAATAAAAAGTTATTTTAAAAAAACACAAATTATGAGATATAGCAATGATAAAACATAAATAAGCCAAAAATGCATACTTTTGTTGTACTTTTACAAATTGTTTGCCAACAAATTGTAAAACAGCTTTCTCTCAAGCAGCAAGAGTAACACTTCCTATTTGCTCTTCATATCCCTTTCACATCTTACAAAGGATAAACCAAGAATAAAGCAAACTTGGTAAGAGTGAACCAATGGGGTTTTGTTGTAAAGAACAAACAAGGTGGATAGATGGACTACTGCTAAGTGCTGTAGAGTAAGAACAGAACACTCTAGACTTAAAAAATCAAAACATCTCTTTCCTGTTTTTTTTTTTTGAGATAAAGTTGTGCTCTTGTTGCCCAGGCTGGAGTGCAATGGCTCTGGTCTTGACTCCTGACCTCGGGTGATCCGCTGTCCTCAGCCTCCCAAAGTGCTGGGATTACAGGAGTGAGCCACCGCGCCCAGCGAAACATCTCTTTCCTTTTTGTCTTGTTTCTCCAAAGCCCATGAAGAGAGCTGACACCTCTAGTTTGTCCTTACTGGTTTTAAAAGATACTCAAACGGGCCGGGCATGGTGGCTCTCGCCTGTAATCTCAGCACTTTGGGAGGCCGAGGCAGGCAGATCGCATGGTCAGGAGTTTGACACCAGCCTGACCAACACGGTGGAACACCGTCTCTACTAAAAATACAAAACTTAAGCCAGGCACAGTGGCTCACACCTGTAATCCTAGCACTTTGGGAGGCCAAGCAGGTGGATCACCTGAGGTCAGGAGTTGGTGACCAGCCTGGCCAACATGGCGAAACCCTGTCTCTACTAAAAATACAAAAATTAGCCAGACGTGGTGGCGACGTGGTGGCACACGCCTGTAATCCCACCTACTCGGGAGGCTGAGGAAGGAGAATCACTTAATCGCTTGAAACTGGGAGGTGGAGGTTGCAGTGAGCTGAGATCACACCACTGCACTCCAGCCTGCCCGACAGGAGCAAGATTCCATCCAAAAAAAAAAATTAGCTGGGGATGGTAGCCCATACCTGTAATCCCAGCTACTCGGGAGGCTGAGGAAGGAGAATCACTTAATCGCTTGAAACTGGGAGGTGGAGGTTGCAGTGAGCTGAGATCACACCACTGCACTCCAGCCTGCCCGACAGGAGCAAGATTCCATCCAAAAAAAAAAATTAGCTGGGGATGGTAGCCCATACCTGTAATCCCAGCTACTCGGGAGGCTGAAGCAGGAGAATTGCTTGATTGAACCCGGGAGGTGGAGGATGCAGTGAGCCAAGATTGCGCCACTACACTCCACAGAGCAAGACTCTGTCTCAAATTAAAAAAAAAAAAAAGATACTCAAACCACTTCCAAATGATTGGAATGCCTTATCTAGATCAAATCTTTATTAATTTTTCCTTAACAATGGACATATTCTCTCCAAACTGGATTTCATATACAGCATATCAAACATAATTTTCAGAAAATTCAGAAACAACCATCAGGCTTCTTTCCTTCCTAAGCCCCCGAGTTTAAACCCAAATAACAACTGCAATATTCAAAAGAATAAAATGTCAACCTTTCATTAATTTCCCAAAAATTAACTTTAATTAAAATGAAATTTAAGTTATTTCACAATTTTCACCTATAAAGTAGCATTAAGGACTGGGTGCAGTGGCTCACACCTGTAATCCCAGCACTTTGGGAGGCTGAGGCAGACAGATCACCTGAGGTCAGGAGTTCAAGACCAGCCTGGCCAACATGGCAAAGCCCCATCTCTACTAAAAATACAAAAATTAGCTGGGCGTGGTGGCAGGTGCCTGTAATCCTAGCTACTTGGGAGGCTGAGGCTGGAGAATCATTTGAACCTGGGAGGCAGAGGTTGCAGTGGGCCAAAATGGCACCGTTGCACTCCAGCCTGGGCAACAAGAGAGAAACTCCGTCTCAAAAAACAAAAAAAAAAAAAAAAAAAAAAAAAAGAGGGAGAGAGAATGTAACATTAAGAAAGAAGTAATGGGTAATGGGCCAGGCGTGGTGGCTCAAGCCTGTAATGCCAGCACTTTGGGAGGCCGAGGTGGGCGGATCACAAGGTCAGAAGATCAAGACCATCCTGGGTAACATGGTGAAACCCCATCTCTACTAAAAAATACAGAAAATTAGCCGGGCGTGGTGGTGGGCGCCTGTAGTCCCAGCTACTTGGGAGGCTGAAGCAGGAGAATGGAGTGAACCCAGGAGGCGGAGCTTGCAGTGAGCGGAAACTGCGCCACTGCACTCCAGCCTGGGGGACAGAGCAAGACTCCGTCTCAAAAAAAAAGAAAGAAGTAAAATGGCAAAGAAACGACAAGCTTCTAAAAAACAAAGCACAAAGCAACATACACACAGCACAGCTCCCTCAGCCTTTGGTCCACATATCATTAAAAGCCTAATAAATTGCTAGTTTCACAAGTCTATTCAACATACTATTGCAGTAATAATTGCAGTTTCAGTTTATGTTTCTGGCTAAAAGAAGCTTAAAGAAAAAAACAACTACTCTGCTGTTTCTGTGACAATGCCAATTTAAAAATCACAATTTTAGAAGTATCACAGTTACTGTTGGCATAACATAGTATACTTATCAATCCTACTCAATAAAATGACTCAGCTGTATGCAATTCTGAGAGTCAACATGCGAATTAATATTGCATTAAATTGCATACAGCTGAGTCATTTTGGGGATCAGTTAACCCTTAAAATTCCAACAGAATTAATCAAATTCTTAGGGTTTTTTTTTTTGGAGACAGAGTCTCACTCTGTTGCCCAGGCTGGAGTGCAGTGGTGCAATCTCAGCTCACTGCAACCTCTGCCTCCCAGGTTCAAGCAATTCTCCTGCCTCAGCCTCCCAAGTAACTGGGACCACAGGTGCACGCCGCCACACGCAGCTAATTTTTTGTATTTTACTAGAGAAGGGGTTTCACCGTGTTGCCCAGGCTGGTCTCGAACTCCTGAGCTCACACCTGTAATCCCAGCACTTTGGGAGGCTGAGGCAGGCCAAGGCAATCCGGCCACCTTGGCCTCCCAAAGTGCTGGGGTTACAGCCACTGCACCTGGCCAAATTCTAGGTATTTTAAAATCAACATTCTGTCCCCTCTTTAACCCTACCATTTCTAGGCTTTCATTTTAAGAGCTGACTGGAATTGGTTGGGCATGGTGGCTCACGCCTGTAATCCCAGCGCTTTGGGAGGCTGAGGCGGGTGGATGGCTTGAGCCCGGGAGTTCAAGAACAGCCTGGAAAACATGATGAAATCCTGTCTCTACAAAAAATACAAAAACTAGCTAGTCTTATAACTCAGTCTCTAGATAGAAAGATAGATAGGTAGGTAGGTAGGTAGGTAGGTTTTTTTCAAAAGTGCTGACTGGAATTGCCTGACAGCATATTTAAAAGACTGAGAGCAAATATGGTTCCTAAAGAACTGTAGTTACAAGTCTATAATTCTTTTTTTCATCTGTCCTATATATGGATTAATGAAGTCAAAACCACCCATTTGATACATTAAATAGCAAATACTGTGCTAGGCCTAAAGATTTTTAAAAAGGTTAAGTCCCAAGACTTAAGTCCCTTATGTTTATACATGCACTTGGAGTGTTGCTCTTTATCCTTTTAAGCTTTTTCTTTTGTCCATTTATAGATTCATCTGAAGCTTTGGTAATTTTTCATTTTTAATGTCAGAATTCTGTAAGGAACATTGAACATATGTTAGCATATAAAATAGTTTATTCTTGTGGAAATGCTGACAAAATAATTTGCGTATTGAATTTGGCATTTTTATTGCCTTCTAGTTTAATATTATTTCTTTTTATATAAAATAAGATTAACATAAGCCAGGCACGGTGGCTCACGCCTGTAATCCCAGCACTTTGGGAGGCTGAGGTGGGCAAATCACAAGGTCAGGAGTTCAAGACCAGCCTGGCCAACGTAGTGAAACCCCGTCTCTACTAAAAAACACAAAAAATAAGCCAGGCGTGGTGGCGGGCGCCTGTAATCCCAGCTACTCAGGAGGCTGAGGCAGGAGAATCGCCTGAACCCGGGAGGCGGAGGTTGCAGTGAGCTAAGATTATGCCATTGCACTCCAGCCCTGGCAATAGTGTGAGACTCTCTCAAAATAAATAAATAAATAAAAAAGATTAACACAGCAATCTTTTTTTTTTTTTTTTTTTTTGAGATGGACTTTTGCTCGTTGCCTAGGCTGGAGTGCAATGGTGAGATCTTGGCTCACCGCAACCTCCGCCTCCCAGGTTGAAGCGATTCTCCTGCCACAGCCTCCTGAGTAGCTGGGATTACCGGCATATGCCACCACACCCAGCTAATTTTGTATTTTTAATAGAGACAGGGTTTCTCCATGTTGGTCAGACTGGTCTTGAACTCCTGACCTCAGGTGATCCGCCCGCCTTGGCCTCCCAAAGTGCTGGGATTATAGGCATGAGCCACCGCGCCCAGCCAGAGACATATTTCTAATTAAGATTGCTACATTAGGGCTGGGCGCGGTGGCTTGCACCTGAGGCGGGCGGATCGGGAGGTCAGGGGTTAGAGACCAGCCTGGCCAACATGGCAAAACCCTGTCTCTACTAAAAACCCAAAACTTGGCCGGGTGTGGTGTGCTAACCTGTAATCCCAGGTACTCAGCAGGCTGAGGCAGGAGAATCGCTTGAACCTGGGAGGCAGAGGTTGCACTGAGTGGAGATTGCGCCATTGCACTCCAGACCAGGCGACAGAGTGAGACTCCACTCACAAAAACAAAACAAAAAAAAAGAAATATGTCTCCATGTAAAGTATGGAAAGGTTGGCTTTGAAAAGAAATAAAAGTGTTATTTCTTCTTCTGAGAAAGAGCCAGAGAGTAAAAGAGTGGAAGTACAGATAAATTTTGAGGTTTTAAGTGTTAAGGAAGAAATCATCTGCTTAGAGGTAGGAGATAGCTGAAGGCTTAAGGGAAAGTAAAAAATCGGGAGTTGGTCACTATAATGAGTCAGACAATAAAAGTAACAACCAGTTATCATTGAAAACTAGAAAGCATGAAAGCACAATAGGACCTATCAGCATTGTGTGACCTTCTCCAGCAAATTTTTTTCTTTTTTGAAGACTGGGGATAGGGAAGGTTCTCACTATTTTCCCAGGGTGGACTTGAACCTGTGATCCTCCTGCCTCAGCTTCCCAAGTAGCTGGGACTTCAGGCACAAGCCACCATGCCTTGCTTATTATAAATAATTTCGGCCGGGCACGGTGGCTTACGCCTATAATTCCAGTACTTTCGGAGGCCAAGGTGAGTGGATCATCTGAGGTCAGGAGTTCGAGACCAGTCTGGCCAAAATAGTGAAACCCTGTCTCTATTAAGAATATAAAAATTAGACAGGTGTGGTGGTACATGCCTGTAGTCCCAGCTACTCGGGAGGCTGAGACAGGAGAATTGCTTAAACCCAGGAGGTGGAGGTTGCAGTGAGCCGAGATCACGCCACTGCACTCCAACCTGGGCAACAGAGCAAGACTCCATCTCAAAAAATAAATAATAATAATAATTTCTAATTCGACTGTTTAAATAAAGTACAAAAAGGAACAAATCCCTAGAAACTCATTTCTAGATGGCAATAACATATGCTCATAGTTGCAAGTAGGTTTTAGTGAATGGAAAGATGAACAGTACAGATCGGGTGTAGTGGTTCATGCCTGTAATCCTAGCACTTTGGGAGGCAAAGGAAGGTGGATTACTTGAGCTTGGGAGTTTGAAACCAGGCTAAACATGACAAAATCTCATTTCTTTTAAAAGAAAAAAAAAAAAAAGAACCAAAAAAAACTTGGTTTTATATGTAACCTGGAAGGAAGATCAATCCGAAATGCTCAGTAAGGGAGATAACAGATTTCTCCTGAGAACTCCCAAGAAGGCTTAAACTAGGAAGCATGAGGTACCACAGCAGACAGAGTTGAGAAAGAGGAATAATTATAAGAAACAGGCTGGGCACGGGGGCTCACACCTGTAATGCCAGCACTTTAGGAAGCTGAGGTGGGTGGGGATTGCTTGAGACCAGCATGGCTGGGCTCAGTGGCTCACGCCTGTAATCCCAGCACTGTGGGAGGCCAAGGCAAGTGGATCATCCGAGGCTGGGAGTTCAAGAGCAGCCTGACCCACATGGAGAAACCCATCTCTACTAAAAATACAAAATTAGCTGGGCGTGGTGGCGCATGCCTGTAATCCCAGCTACTCAGGAAGGATGAGGCAGGAGAATCGCTTGAACCCGGGAGGCAGAGGTTGCGGTGAGCCAAAATCACACCACTGCACTCCAGCCTGGGCGTCAAGAGTGAAACTCGGGCTCAAAAAAAAAAGAGAGACCAGCCTGGGCAACATAGTGAGACCTCGTCTCTACAAAAATGAAGAAAAAAGAAGAAACAAACAAATCCTGTATAAGGAGTGTATCTTTTTCTTCCTAGTCTGTGGTATTTCAACGTTTGGCCTTGGAAGCCACAGGCCCTCCCCACTTGCTGCTAAAAATTATTGTCACCAAGAAAAAAATATTTCTTCTTACCCTACAGGTGGGGTATTAAGCAGATAATATTTTGACTCATAAAGCCATCCTCACAGATGTTACTTCTAATGAACAAGTCTTGTAAAACCATTAGATTTTAGAAATTATTGCTATGTCCCATGAAAGTAACCTTTCCTTACCCTCTTCTTCAAAAACCTACTTTTGATAGATAGCTTGCTTACTAAAAAGTGTTACTCTGATAATTATATTAGGTGACATTTCAGGTTTCTAAAGGGTCTAAACACATGCATCCTCCAGTTCTTAAACCAGAAGGGGATCACTGACACTTCCTCTATTCCCATAAATTGGAAATTAAAAATATAACCAATGACCTATAGCTTGAGTGTTAAATTATCAATCACTTCCTTTAAAAAAATTAAAGAGGAGAGAGAATAGACATACTTGTTTTGCTTGTGTAGGCCCAGACTCTGCTTGGAAGGATGTTCAAGAAACTAACACTGTTGCTCCCAGGGCAGGTGGTGGCAAAATACAATAGGAAATGTGACCCTGGAGCCATGCAAGACAGGGGCTCTTTATGGAGCTGACAGAGAAGGGGGGATGACTTATCACTGTATATCCACCTGTCCTTTTTGAATTTTGACACGTATAACTACTTATTCACAAATAAAAATTAAAAATTGTAAATTGCCTTAATTACTTGCAAATTACCCAGTCCTTCCAATCTCTTTTATTGATACCTCATAATTGTACACATTTGGGGGTTTGTAATATTTTAATACATGTATACAATGTATAATACTTAAATCAGGGTAACTGAGATATCCATCACCTCAAACATTTATCTTTGGGGATCCAATCATTCCAATATCGTTTTTGTTGTTGTTGATTTTGGGCGTCTTTTTTTGTTTCTTTGTTTGATACAAAATCTCGTTTCTCACCCAGGGTAGAGTGCAGTGGCACAATCTTGGCTCACTGCAACCTTTGCCTCCCAACTCAAGCTATTCTCATGCCTCAGCCTCAAGAGTAGCTGGGATTACAGGCACACACCACCATGCCCATCTAATTTTGTATTTTTAGTAGAGATGGGGTTTCGCCATGTTGGCCGGGCTGGTCTCAAACTCTTGACCTCAAGTAATCCACCCACCTCGGCCTCCCAAAGTGTTGGGATTACAGGGGTGAGCCACCGCATCTGGCCTGTTGATTTTTGTTTGAGACAGCGTCTCACTATGTCACCCAGGCTGGAGTGCAGGGACATGAATATGGCTCACTGCAGCCTCAACCTCCTGGGCTAAACAATCCTCCAGCCTTAGCCTCCCATGTAGCTGGGACCACAGGCACATGCCACCATGCCCAGCTAATTTTAAACAATTTTTTTTTGGTAGAAATGGGGTGTCATTTTGTTGCCCAGACTGGTCTCAAACTCCTGGGCTCAAGCAATTATCCTGCCTCAACCTCCCCAAGTGCTGGATTATATGTGTGAGCCACCGTGCCCAGCCTCAATTTCTTTTTTTTTGTTTGTTTTTTGAGACAGGGTTTCACTCCATTGCCCAGGCTGGAGTTCAGTGGCACGATCATAGCCCACTGCAGCCTCAAACTTCTGGGCCAGGGTGATATTCCCACCTCAGCCTCCCGAGTAGCTCGGGCTACAGGTACATGTCACCACACTGAGCTAATTTTTTTTTTTCTTTTGTAGAGATGGCGTCTCACTGAGTTGCCCAGGCTGGTCTTGAACTCCGGGGCACAAACAATTCTCCCACTATGGCCTCCCGAAGTGCTGGAATTATAGGCATGAGACATCGCACCCAGCCCCAATTTCTGGTTCTAAATCACTAAATCCCACTCCTCTTCCCCAACAAACCTGGCTTTAGAAATCACCTTAAATTCATCAAGCAGTACTTACGTATATTACACTTCACTTAAAAGCTTTAAAACTTGTATCTAAAAGAAAAGACTAAAATAAAATATATTGAAATACTAGTAATTTTAGGATAGCAGAATTATACAACCTTTTATTTCCACAATTTTAAAGATTTTCTGACATATATGTTAAGGTCACCTTAAATCTTTTCTAGGATAAAGAGTTAAGTGCTTCCTATATATCAGACTGTAAGTATTTTATGCATATTAAATCATCTCATGCTTATAATCCTATTAAGTAGCTCTTTTATTAATGTCATTTTAAAGGTGAAGAAACTATGACATAAAGGTTGAGTAATTTACCCAAGACTACACACAATATGAACATGTTCGATACCATACCATCTCAAATAAAATAAACTTTTATAGTGAAAAAAAACTTATTTAAAAAAATGAGTTCTTTAATCAATCTAAATAATTACCACTCTATTACTATGTACTCTGTACCGTTAAATGGTAAGATATACTTGCAAAACTGCATATTACAATAAGTGGTATAATCATGTGGGTAACTGCAGGTTACATAAAACTAACAAAAGTATAAACTAATAACATACCTCTCCTCTATTCTGTTCTTATCCATGAGAGGCTGCTTAATCCACTGGTTAACAAGTCTTTGTCCTTGAGGGGTTTTACACTTATTCAGCAAGGCAGCCAGAGACTGACAGCCAGTGGTATCTTCAACAGAACCCTAGTAAACAAAAAATAAAATAGAAAGAATGGCAAGCTCATTAGTGAAAACCTTACTACGCCATGAAAAACAGAGGAACAATAACATAATATTCTTCAAATATTAAGAAATTTCCACAAAAAGTTCCTCTTCCTAAGACCAACTTTCAACCTCTTAATCCGTATGTTCAACTGTACATTTCTCCCCCAGCCAAAACCACTTTAAAATTACTACAGTTTTATTTTATTTGTTGAGACAGGGTCTCACTCTATTGCCCAGACTGGAGTGCAGTGGTGCCATCCTGGCTCACGGCAAGCCAGAACTCTTGGGGCTCAAGGAATCCTCCCACTTCAGCCTTTCGAGTAGCTGAGACTACAGGCGCACGCCACTAAGCCCCGCTAATTTTTTCTTTTGTAGAGACAGAGTCTCACTATGTTGCCCAGGCTGGTCTCAACTCCTGGCCTCAAGTCTCCTCCCACCCTGGACTCCCAAAGCGTTGGGATTACAGGCATGAGCCACGTCACCCAGCCACTTACTGCAGATTTAGACATAAAACTTCTTAGAATGTCATTTTAAATTGCTAGGCCAGGCCCAGTGGTTTACACCTGTAATCCCATCAATTTGGGAGGCTGAGGCAGGCAGATCACCTGGAGTTAGAGTCCAGCCTAGCCAACAAGATGAAACCCCATGTCTACTAAAAACACAAAAATTAGCTGGGCATGGTGGCAGGCGCCTCTAATCCCAGCTAATTGCCCAAACCGGAGAGGCAGAGGTTGCAGTGAGCTGAGATCACACCACTGCACTCCAGCCTGGGCGACAAGAATGAGACTCCGTCTCAAAAAAAAAAAAAAAAAAAAAAAAAATTGCTATTAGTAGTATACAAAATTATTCATAAAGTGAGGACTAATACTACATAGATAGCTTGAAACTAGAAAAAAAAAAAAAAGCGATTCTAGAGCAAGGCACAATGAGACACACTCGTAGTCCCAGCTACTTTGGAGACTATGATAGAAGTGCTTGAGCCCAGGAGTTTGAAGCTGTAGTACACTCTGATGGCACTTCCTGTGAATAGCCACTGCACTCCAGCCTAGGGAGCATACATAGTGACACCAGTCTCTCAAAAAAAAAAAAAAAAAAAAAAAGCCTTGAAAAAAAATAGCAGAGCATGGTGGTTCATGCCTGTAATCCGAGCTACCACTCTAGAGGCTAAGGCAGAAGAATCACTTGAAGCCAGGAGTGAGTGAACATCCTGGGCAACACTGTGAAACTCCAACTCTGAAAAAATTTTAAAATTAGGCAAGCATGGTGGCTTGTGCCTGTAGACCCAGCTACTCATGAGGCTGAAGCAGGAACATCGCTTGAGCCCAGGAGTTCAATACTGCAGTGAGCTATGATCTTGCCACTTCACTCCACCCTGGGTGATAGAGTAAAGCCCAGTCTCTAAAAAAGTAAAAAGTAGGCTGGGCACGATGGCTCAAGCCTGTAATCCCAGCACTTTGGGAAGCCGAGGTGGGAGGATCACCTAAGGTCAGAAGTTTGAGACCAACCTGGCCAACATGGTGAAACCCTGTCCCCGCAACCCTACTAAAAATATAAAAATTAACCAGGCATGGTGGCAGGCAACTGTAATCCCAACTACTTGGGAGGTGGAGGTTAGAGTGGGCTGAGATTGTGCCACTGCACTCTGGCCTAGGGAACAAGTGAGACTCTGACTTAAAAAAAAAAGTTAAAAAGTGGAGTGGAGAAGGGGAGAGAAAAATACAGCCATTTAAAGCTAGTTATCTAATCCAAGTATAATAATATTTCAAAATATTTTAGCTCCTTAATAAGCTTCTTCAGTATATGTCAATGAAAACATTTTTTAACCATTCAACATTTTTAACTTTTTTTTTTTTTTTTACCTGAAAAAGGTTAAGGGCTCTGACTGCTGCAATATCCAATTTCATATACTGGCTGAAGTCAAAAGTAGTCAGTTCAAACTGTCCAAAGTTGGAATCATCTGATAAGAGTTCTAAAAACTTGATTACCGCAGACAGTGATGAAACTGCAACCTAAAATTAAGAATTTAAAAATTGAAGATTTCTATACCACTGGATCCAGTTCTAAAGATTTTAAAAAACAAATGCAAAATGAAAATAAATTCTGAAGTCCCTCATTTTCCTTGGTGTTCCTTCCCAATCCAAACCAAGAAAACTAAAGGTTAATCTCTTGAGATTTGAAAATGGTTTTTACAAGGTGAAAATTAACAGTAATTGCAGCATTATTTAGAATAGCCAAAAAAGAAAATTACCCAAATGTCCATCAAAACTAAAATGGGGGCCAGGCGCAGTGGCTCATGCTGTAATCCAAGCACTCCGGGAGGACGAGGCGTGTGGATGACTCGAGGCTAGGAGTTTGAGACCAGCCTAGCCAACATAGTGAAACCCCGTCTCTACTAAAAACACAAAAATTAGGCACTTTCAACCTTGTGAGGTTAGAGTGAGAAAATGGTTACCTATGAAGAAGTGGGCCCTCACCAGACAACAGATCAGCCAGTGCCTTAATTCTGAACTTCCCAGCCTCCAGAACTGTGAAATTAAAATACAAAAATTAGCTGGGCATGGTGGCACATGCCTGTAAACCCCAGCTACTTAGGAGATGAGAAAGGAGAATCGCTTGAATCCAGAAGGTGAAGGTTGCAGTGGGCTGAGATCGCACCACTGCACTCCAGCCTGAGCAACAAGAGCGAAACTCACCTCAAAAAAAAAAAAAAAAAAAAACTGTGAAAATTAACTGTAATTGCAGCAGTATTTATAACAGCCAAAAATGAAAATTACCCAAATGTCCATCAAAATTAGAATGGGGGTCGGGCACGGTGGTTCACGCCTGTAATCACAGCACTCTGGCAGGCCAAGGTAGGTGGATCACCTGAGGTCAGGAGTTCAAGACCAGCCTGGCCAACATAGCAAAATCCCCTCTACTGAAAATACAAAAATTAGCCAGGCATGGTGGCGTGCAGCTGAACCGAGAGGCAGAAGTTGCAGTGAGCTGAGACCGCGCCACAGCACTCCAGCCTGGGCGATAGAGCGAGATTCTGAGACTCCATCTCAAAAAAACAAAAAAAAAGGTAAAATGGGGAGAGTAGCAGTGGCGGGCGGAAGGGAAGTAAAATGGATAAATTCTGACATGCTCGTGATGAAATATAAATGCAAAAATCCACAACTACACTCAATAATATGGATAAATCTTACAAATATTGAATGAAAGAAGCTAGGCAGAATATATTATATAATTCCAAGTACATAAACTATAAAAATAGGCCGGACGCAGTGGCTCATGCCTGTAATCTCAGTGCGTTGGAAGCCCAAGGCGGGCGGATCACCTGAGGTTCAGGAGCTTGAGACCAGCCTGACCAACATAGAGAAACCCCATCTCTACTAAAAATACAAAAAAAGATGAGCCAGGCGTGGTGGCACATGCCTGTAATCCCAGCTACTCAGGAGGCCAAGGCAGGAGGATCACTTGAACCTGGGAGGCAGAGGTTGTGGTGAGCCAAGATCGTGCCATTGTACTCCAGCCTGGGCAACAAAAGTGAAACTCTGTCTCAAAAAAAAAAAAAGCTTAATAGCATTGATACACAGTTTAGGTTTTGAAATAAATATGACAGAAATATCCTTCTAAAAAGTCACAATAGTTTACATATTATTTATTATATATTACATATTTACATTATATATATTGTAATTCACATTTATAATCCATGTACCTGATTCTCCATTTCTGGCAATACAGCACTATTCATCTGCTCTCCCTTTTTGCCTTTCAACAACCGGTTGAGGTCCTGATAAATGTCTTTTGTGGAAAAGTCAGCTTTTTTTCTTTCTGTGATCAGAATTCCTCCTCTTTGAATTATCTATTTTGAAAGAAATAGTTTAAACTACTATGAGAAAAGGAATAAGAAAAGCAAAAATGAAAATTATAACATTGATAACTATAGTGATAACAGATTCACCTACATTAAATGTTTATACAATATGCAAGACACTGATAATATGATGTACTGATACACTTTTTACATTAATAAACTAAATTTTCATCAAAATATAAAATTACGTTCACATAAAGCTTTCAAAAAATAGTCCCAACAGTAACAACTCTTTTTTTGTTTTGAGACAGAGTCTCACTGTCGCCCAGGATGGAATGCGGTGACACGATCTTGGCTCACTGCTACCTCTGCCTCCCAGGTTCAAGCAATTCTCCTGCCTCAGCCTCCCAAGTAGCTAGATTACAGGAGCAAGCCACCATGCTTGGCTAGATTTTTTTTTTCTTTGCATTTTTAGTAGAGACAGGGTTTCAGCACATTGGACAGGCTGGTCTCGAATCCCAGACCTCAGGTGATCCGCCCGCCTCAGCTTCCCAAAGTGCCAGGATTACAGGTGTGAGCCACCGCGCCCAGCCACAATAACAACCCTTAACAGAACTATTACTTGTGGAAAGTTGCTTAGATACAATCTATGCTAAAAATGTCCATCACATATGTTATCTCCAGCGGTGCTTATGGTACTTGAGGACCACAAAAAGAATCTTTGGGAGATACATACCTTAAGAAATATCTAGGCCTGGCGCTGTGGCTCACGCCTGTAATCCCAGCACTATGGGAGGCCAAGGCGGGCGGATCACAAGGTCAGGAGTTAGAGACCAGCCTGACCAATATGATGAAACCCCGTCTCTATAAAAATACAAAAATAAGCTGGGCGTGGTGGCATGTGCCTGGAGTCCCAGCTACTTGGGAGGCTGAGGCAGAAGAATCGCTTGAACCCATAAGGTGGAGGCTGCAGTGAGCCAAGATCGTGGATCGTGCCACCGCACTCTAGCCTGGGTGACAGAGTCAGACTCAGTCTCAAAAAAAAAAAAATCTAAATAGGCTGGGCACCGTGGCTCATGCCTATAATCCCAGCACTCTGGGAGGCTGAGGTGGGAGGATCACCTGAGGTCAGGAGTTCAAGACCAGCCTGACCAACATGGTGGAACCCTGTCTCTACTAAAAACAAAATTGGCCAGGTGTGGTGGGGCATGCCTGTAATCCCAAGCTACTCCTGCTGGGGCAGGAGAATTGCTTGAACCCAGGAGGTAGAGGTTGCAGTGAGCTGAGATCACGCCATTACACTCCAGCCTGGGCACCAAGAGTGATACTCCACCTCAAAGAAAAAAAAAAAAAAGAAATAACTAAATAATAAACCACATGCCTATACAAATGACACAATCAAAGCCGAGCATGGTGGCTCATGGCTGTAATCCCAGCACTTTGGAAGGCCCAGGTGGGTGGATCACGAGGTGAGGAGTTCAAGACCAGCCTGGCCAAGATGGTGAAACCTCATCTCTACTAAAAATACAAAAATTAGCTGGGTGTGGTGGTACACACCTGTAATCCCAGCTACTCGGGAGGCTGAGGCAGAAGAATTGCTTGAACCTGGGAGGCAGAGGTTGCAGTGAGCCGAGATCGCACCACTGCACTCCAGCCTGGGCGACAGAGAGAGACTCGGTCCCAAAAAAAAAAAAAAAAAAAACAAGACACAATCAGAATTTAGTTAAAATAAAACAAATAGTAAAATAACAGGCTAAAGTTCCACTCGAATTATCAAAAAATGCTAAAGAACTGCATCTTATTTGATAAATCCATAATTACAGTAATATTTACCGTAATAATTACTCTTTTGGAACACAAGACAGAAAGGAAAGGGGGGAGAAAAGATCTGAGGTAAAATAAATCTTACACAACGAACAGCTTGTTCTAATGTCCAATTAAATATACAAAGTTTCTGTAAACATCAGAACATTATTTTAATTAGATACAACAAAAAAGAGTTTTTTAATTATTTTTCCTTAAATGAAACAGTATCATGTCAATTAAAGAGCCTTTCCTAGGCCTGGAATCTCCTCTATCACTAGACTCAATTTGCTTACCTGTCTCAGTTTCCCCATGTCTCCAGCAGTCTCTCCTCCGGGTAAAACACATTCCTTTGGTCCAATCTGGATGAGGAGAGCCTCAAGATTGGAGAACTGATCATTATCAGGGAATTCACACAGTCCTAGTTTCTTCTGTATGGAATCCACATACCCAACTCCAACCTGTCTCTGGCCATCAACTGCGGACATTTTAACACCCACAACACCAATGGAAGCTGACATATCATTGTTACCAAAGAGAATGTCTTCAAACTGAGAGAGATTGCCAGGAGAAGCCTAAGTAAAAATAAAATTTTAAAAATTTAACAAACTCTTGAACATACTTTAAAATTTTATAAGCAAAAAGGAAAAATCCAAACTCGATGAACCTTATTAATAAAATGTTTTCTCTTTTTTTTGAGATGAAGTCTTGCTCTGTCACCCAGGCTAGAGTGCAATGGTGCGATCTCAACTCACTGCAACCTCTGCCTCAAGGGTTCAATCGATTCTCCTGCTTCAGCCTCCCCAGTAGCTGGGAATACAGGCACACACCACCATGCCTGGCTAATTTTTGTATTTTTAGTAGAGATGGGGTTTCACCATGTTGGCCAGGCTGGTCTCGAACTCCTGACCTCGTGATCCGCCTGCCTCGGCCTCCCAAAGTGCTGGGATTACAGGTGTGAGCCACCACGCCTGGCCAATAAAATGTTTTCTTATAAAAAAGTAACTGGCTGAGTGCTGTGGCTCACGCCTGTAATCCCAACACTTTGGGAGGCCAAGGCAGGTGAATCATGAGGTCAGGAGATCGAGACCGTCCTGGCCAACATGGTGAAACCCCATCTCTACTAAAAATACAAAAATTAGCCGGGTGTTGCAGCATGCAGCTGTAATCCCAGCTACTCGGGAGGCTGAGGCGGGAGAAAAGCTTGAACCAGGTAGTCAGAGTTTGCATTGAGCCCACATGGTGCCACTGCACTCCAGCCTGGCGACAGAGCAAGACTGTCTCAAAATAAATAAATAAATAAATAAATAAATAAATAAATAAATAAATGCTTGTGGTTGGGCATGGTGGCTCACATCTGTAATCTCAGCACTTTGGGAGGCCAAGGCAGGCGGATCACTTGAGGTCAGGAGTTCAAGACCAGCCTGGCCAACATGGTAAAACCTTGTCTCTACTAAAAATACAAATCTGTGGCGCTAATTTGTGGCCATCCTCACCTATTACAAGGATCTTAGAGATACATGTCTCTATTATGACCTCACTGCTGGCCCTGCTCTCCCCTCCCCTTTCCCTCCCCTTCCCTGGCCCTCCCCCTCCCCTCCCCTCAGAAATTATCTATCTAATCTATCCCTCTATAGAGATGGGATCTCCCTACATTCCCCAGGGTGGTCTCAAACTCCTGGACTCAAGCAATCCTCCTGCCTTGGCCTCTGAAAGTTAAACTGTAACCTCAACCTCCTGGGCTCAAGTGATCCTCTCACCTCATCCTCTTGATTAGCTGGGACCACAGGTGTGTGCCAATAGCCCCAGCTAATTTTTTTTAATTTTTTTATCTTCAGTAGAGATGGGGCTTTACCACGTTGGGCAGGCTGGTCTTGAACTCCTGGGCTCAGGCAACCTACCTGCCTCAGCCTCCCAAAATACTGGGATTACAAGCATGAGCCACTGCGCCCAGCCAAACTGCAACTTTTTAAAAACCACATGCTAATTGCTATTAAAGTGTCTCAAACCATTCTACTATCACAATCTACTTAAAATACTAAAACACAATTAAATTCTTCACATTTTTATTTTTCTACTCTTAAAAAAATAAGTAAATTAAAAAGGAAGATAATTACCTTATATGCCAAATACCAATCATTCTCCTTGGATGCCTTATTTCCAGCTCTATTCTTATAAACTTCAACTCTATACTGACGAACCAGAAGAAGATCTTTTACAAAAGATTCAAAATTCATTTTACTAAGCACAACACTCTGCAGATTCTTTGCTCCTTAAAAAAAAAAAAAGTACATTACAGATTTGAGATATTACATGTTCAAGCACTGTATTAGCTGGACTTCATGCTGCTGATAAAGACATACCCGAGACTGGGAAGAAAAAGAGGCTTACTGGACTTATAGTTCCACATGGCTGGGGAGGTCTCACAATCATGGCAGAAGGCAAGGAGGAACAAGTCATGTCTTACATGGATGGCAGCAGGCAAAGAAAGAGCTTGTGCAGGTAGACTTCCGTTTTTAAAACCATCAGATCTCATGAGGCTTATTCACTATCACAACAGCATGGGAAAGATCCATCCCCATGATTCAATTATCTCCCACCAGGTCCCTCCCACAATACATGGGAATTCAAGATGGGAGTTAGGTGGGGACATAGCCAAACCATATCATTCTGCCCCGACCCCTCCCAAATTTCATGTCCTCACATTTCAAAACCAATCATGCATTCCCAACAGTCCCCCAAAGCCTTAACTCATTTCAGCATTAATTCAAAATTGCAGTCCAAAGTCTCATTCAAGACAAGGTAGGCCGGGCGCGGTGGCTCACGCCTGTAATCCCAGCACTTTGGGAGGCCGAGGCGGGCGGATCACGAGGTCAGGAGATCGAGACCATCCTGGCTAACACGGTGAAACCCCGTCTCTACTAAAAATACAAAAAATTAGCCGGGCGTGGTAGCGGGCGCCTGTAGTCCCAGCTACTCGGGAGGCTGAGGCAGGAGAATGGCGTGAACCCGGGAGGCGGAGCTTGCAGTGAGCCGAGATCGCGCCACTGCACTCCAGCCTGGGCGACAGAGCGAGACTCCGTCTCAAAAAAAAAAAAAAAAAAAAAAAAAAAAAAAAAAAGACAAGGTAAGTCCTTTCCGCCTATGAGCCTGTCAAATCAAAAGCAAGTTAGTTACTTCCCAGATACAATGGGGTACAGGAATTGGGTAAATACAGCCATTCCAAATGGGAGAAATTGGCCAAAACAAAGGGGCTACAGGGCCCATGCAAGTCCAAAATCCAGCATGGCAGTCAAATCTTAAAGCTCCAAAATGATCTCCTTTGACTCTATGTCTCACGTCCAGGTCATGCGGATGCAAGAGCTGGGCAACCACAGCCTTGGACAGCTCTGCCCCTGTGGCTTTGCAGGGTACAGCACGCTGCCTGGTTGCTTTCATCAGATGGCGTTAAGTGTCTACAGCTTTTCCAGACACATGGTGCAAGCTGTCTGTGGATCTACCATTCTGAGGTCTGGAGAATGGTAGCCCTCTTTTCACAGCTCCACTAGGTGGTGTCCCAGTAGGGACTCTGTGTGGGGGCTCTGACCCTACATTTCCCTTCTACATTGCCCTAGCAGAGGAACTCAATGAGCACCCCACCCCTGCAGCAAACTTCTGCCTGGACATGCAGGCATTTCCATACATCTTTGAAACCTAGGCAGAGATTCTCAAACCTCAATTATTGATTTCTGTGCACCTGCAGGCTCAACACCACCTGGAAGCTGTCAAGGTTTCAGGCTTGCACCCTCTGAAGCCATGGCCTGAGCTCTAGGTTGGCCCCTTTCAGCCACAGCTGGGGCAGCTGGGATGCAGGGCACCAAGTCACTAGGCTGCACTACAGCATGGGGACCCTGGGCTGGCCCATGAAATCACTTTTTTCTCCTAGGCCTCTAGGCTTGTGATGAGAGGGGCTGCCATGAAGGCCTCTGACATGCCCTGGAGACATTTTTCCTATTGTCTTGGGGATTAACATTGGGATCCTCATTACTTATGCAAATTTCTGTAGCTAGCTTGAATTTCTCCTCAGAAAACGGGATTTTCTTTTCTATCACATTGTCAGGCTGCAAATTTTCCAAACTTTCATGCTGTTTCCCTTTTAAAACTGAATGCCTTTAAGAGCACCCAAGTCACCTCTTGAATGCTTTGCTGCTTAGAAATTTCTCCCACCAGATACCCAAAATCATTTCTCTCAAGTTCAAAGCTCCACAAATCTCTAGGGCAGGGCAAAATGCCACCAGTCTCTTTATTAAAACATAACAAGTGTCACCTTTGCTCCAGTTCCCAACAAGTTCCTCATCTCCATCTGAGACCACATTAGCCTGGATTTCATTGTCCATATCATTATCAGGATTTTGGTCAAAGCCATTGAACAAGTCTCTAGGAAGTTCCAAACTTTCCCACATTTTCTGGTCTTCTTCTGAGCCCTCTAAACTGCTCTGACCTCTGCCTGTTACCCAGCTCCAAAGTTGCTTCCATATTTTCGGGTATCTTTTCAGCTGCATCCCCCTCTATTGGTATCAGTTTACTGTTTTAGTCTGTTTTCACGCTGCTAATAAAGACATACCCAGCTGGGTAGGTAATCCCAGCTCTTTGGAAGGCGGAGGCGGGAAGATCACGAGGTCAAGAGATCAAGACCATCCTGGCCAACACGGTGAAACTCCGTCTCTATTAAAAATACAAAAATTAGCTGGGCATGGTGGCATGCACCTATAGTCCCAGCTACTTGGGAGGCTGAGGCAGGAGAATCGCTTGAACCCGGGAGGCGGAGGCTGCAGTGAGTCGAGATCGCACCACTGCACTCCAGCCTAGCAACAGAGCCAGACTCTGTCTCAAAAAAAAAAAAAAAAAAAAAAGGACATACCTGAGACTGGGCAATTTACAAAAGAACGAAGTTTAATGACTCTGCAGCCAGTTCCACATGGCTGCAGAGGCCTCACAATCATTGAGGAAGGCAAGGAGGAGCAAGTTACATCTTACATGCATGGCAGCAGGCAAAGAGAGAGAGCCTGTGCAGGGATACTCCCGTTTTTAAAACCATCAGATCTTGTGAGGCTTATTCACTACCAGGAGAACAGCACAGGAAAGACCTGCCCACATGATTCAATTATGTCCCACCAGGCACCTCCCACAAAACATGGGAATTCAAGATGAGATAAGGGTGGGAACACAGCCAAACCATATCAAGCACCTAACACAATGCTAACCCAAAAACTTCCAGTGTTTTCTCAGTAATTTATTCATTCATTAAATTGTTTATGAAGCACCTATTATATGTGCAGGGACTATGGAAGGTAATAAATAGTGAATAAACATAGACCCTCTGCTTATATGGAGTCTACACATAAAAATCGTAAGTTCTAAAGATAACTTTTTAATTTTTTTGTAGAGATGGGTCTCGCTATGTTACACAGGCTCATCTTCAACTCCTAGCATCAATCTATCCTCCCACCTTGGCATCCCTAAGTGCTGGAACAAACCACTGCACTTGGTCTGTCCTTTCTTATAATTTTTTTTAAAGTCTTTTTTTTTTTTTTTTTGAGATGGAGTCTCGCTCTGTTGCCCAGGCTGGAGCGCAGTGGCACAATCTCGACTCACTGCAAGCTCTGCCTTCCGGGTTCACACCATTCTCCTGCCTCAGCCTCCCAAGTAGCTGGGACTACAGACACCTGCCACTGCACCCAGCTAATTTTTTGTATTTTTAGTAGAGACAGGGTTTCACCGTGTTAACCAGGATGGTCTCGATCTCCTGACCTTGTGATCCGCCCACCTTGGCCTCCCAAAGTGCTGGGATTTTTGTATTTTTAGTGTAGACAGGGTTTCACCATGTTAGCCAGGATGGTCTTGATCTCCTGACCTTGTGATCCGCCCACCTCTGCCTCCCAAAGTGCTGGGATTACAAGCGTGAGTCACTGCACCCACCCTGTTTTAAAGTCTTATGTAAAATCTATGTAGGTCAGGTGCAGTGGCTAATACCTGTAATCCCAGCACATCGGGAGGCCAAGGTGGGTGGATCACTTGAGGTCAGGAGTTTGAGACCAGCCTGGCCAACAGGGTGAAACCCCATCTCTACTAAAAATACAAAAATTAGCTAGGCGTGGTGGCACGTGCCCGTAATCCCAGCTACTCGGGTGGCTGAGGCAGGAGAATCGCTTGAACCCAGGAGGTGGAGGTTGCAGTGAGCCAGGATTACACCACTGAACTCCAGCCTGGGCGACAGAGTAAGACTCCGTCTCAGAAAAAAAAAAAAAAAAAAATTTCAGACTTTTCATTGGCTACAGCATAAAATTTCAACAGCTCAACACCACACGAAAAGCCTTTGGTCATCTAACCCCACCCACCTGGGCCAGTCTCCTCTCCTTCCTTTTCTACACCAGCAACGCCAATCTACCTCGTTTCAAGCCCTCTCCCTAGCAAACTTCTAGTCCACCAAGACTCAACGTGGACTTTGGTGTCTCATATAACGCCTCTTCCGTTGTATGAGACTCTTCCAAAGTCTTCCGTCTTTGGCGATCCTGCCTTGGCGCCTCTTGTAACCTCTTACAAGCTCACCTCCATAAGCCTCCAACTTGAATTGTAATTATTTCTGCCTTGCTGTCCAATACTGATCTCTATGAAAGTAGAGGTATTTCTTTTTTCATCTAGTGTCCATAACCCTGCCTAACACATTTATATCTAACGAATGAAACATTTTTCATCAGGAGTATCGCATTTGCACTAGTCCTCTAGTCAGGACTAGAATCCACAACTCTACTCCCCCTAGGATGCTCTTTTCATTAGCATAACTACATAGCTGCAAGAAAGCGCAAAGAAAACAGGGAGAGAAGAGGTTAACTAGGCCTATCCAGAACATTTGGCCCACATAGGGTGAGACGTTTGTAGCTTTCCAGGGAGAGATAATTCTGGATAGATGGGGTCGGGTGACGGAGAGCACTGAATGCTGAGCTGAAGCAGATAGCGTCCATGACTGGCCCAAGGTCACACGTTAATAAGCAGAGGGGCAGCGACTTGATCCCAAGCAGCCCAGCTCCAGAGTCCGTTGGTCCTGACCACTTCATCATACTGCTCTTCAACGGCGCTCCATTACCAGCCCCTTAGCTGGACCGGCGGTATAAATGGGAGCGTCGTGGGAGCAGAATTACGTGAGTGTCATAAAAGGGTCTCCTAAACCCCCAGTCTATTTTAAATCTCACTCCTGGCTGCTGTTTGTTAGTAAGAGATTCTGGCCGTGTTTGTAATGAGCGCTACATGTAGGGCCAAGGCGAGGAATGCGACTGCTGGAAAATGAACTAGAACAATGCATTAAAATGCCTGGCACGACGTAAACACTCCGTGATCACAAGTTCAGATCCGGGGCGGCTGGAGAGGCCCGGGTTTCAGGGCTGAGGGGGGCGTCCCTCCGGAGCCAAGCAGAACCTGGGGACGGCGGAATCCCCACAAGCACCAACGTTCCGCCCCCGTGCCTCCGCGCTGGAGAGGCTGCTCACCGCCCACTCTCTGAGGCGGGAAAGGAGCCGCGCCACAAGGCCCCGGGTCCCTCCCCAGCACGCGCCGTCCCCGCCCTCACCTGCCGGCCCCATGTACTTGATCACCCCCTGGGTCTTGAACACCTCCCGGGCGGCCAGCAGCGCGTCCTCGCCGTGCGCCGTATAGAAGTCGCCCCGGTCGAAAAGGCGCACTGTGGTGGTCGGCTTCTCCGGCATGCCCTGAAAGAAGCGCACGAAGCCGACCTCGGCCGCGCTCTCCAACTGCAGCGTCTCCTTCGGCTGCACCGCCATGTCGAAACCTCCTCACCTCCTGGTTGAAGGAACTGCGCGACCCCACACCCACTAAGCTGTTTCCCGCCTCCCCTCCCACGTCCCCCGAGCGGCGTCCGGCCACGGCGACCACACCCAATCAGCTTCCAGGGCTGCGTTTCGGTGGGTGGGAGTCTGCCGCGGCAACCAATCATAAGCAGACGCGGCCCAGCTTCCCGCGCACGCTGGTGACTTTAGCTACTGCGCATGCCTGCGCCTAGGTCGCGCGGAAACCCGCAGACGCGCATCCTTAGTAGAGCTCCTTTCTGTGTTTACTCAGCTGCAAGGCTTGGAGCCCCTGGGTGGGGTGTATGCAAGGGTAGGTTGCCACCAGGTGGGAGATTTCCGGCAAATACTGAGCTCGTAATGTGCCCGGAAGCATGGGAGTAACATCAGAAGGAAACTTGAAAACAAAAAAAAAACTAGCCTTCCTCCTCCTCCCCCCAGTATTTTGTTAAAACGTGTGCCCCTCTCCGACTGCCTCCCTTTTTCTTTCTAAGCAAACTGCCAACATCGGGATTACGGGTTTATTCTACACAGCCTCCTTACTGCTGCCTGTTAGCCACATTATCGTTTCATCCACTCGTTGATGATTCACTCATTCGAAAACATTTATATGGCCTGCTATGTCCCAGACTATTCTTGGCTCTGAGGATCGCCAGTAAAAAGAAAAATCACTGCCTTTATTCTGCTTACATTCTAATATGAGAAGATTCAGATAATGAATATAGCAAGTAAATGAAATGGTACGTTAGAAGATATGCGTTTGTGGCAGGGCGCGGTAGCTCACGCCTGTAATCCCAGCAATTTGGGAGGCCGAGGTGGGCGGATCACTTGAGCCCAGGAGATTGACACCATCCTGTGCAACATGGTAAAACCCACGTCTGTGATCCCAGATATTAGCAGGGCTGAGGCGAAAGGATCACCTGAGCCCGGGAGGTCGAGGCTGCGGTGAGCCGTAAATTGTCCCACTGCACTCCAGCGTGGGCGACAGATTGAAAACCCTGTCTCAAAAAATACAAAATAAAATAAATAAAAAGACAAACGTTTGACGCCAGGCGTGGTGTCACACGCCATAATCCCAGTACTTTGGGAGCACGAGCCAGGAGGATCGTTTGAGCCCAGGAGGTCTTCTGCCGTCAGCTATGTTCACGCCACTGCACCGCAGCTGGGGCGACAGAGCGAGAGACCCCGTCTTGAGGGGGGTAGGGGAAGACCAGTTAAGGAAGAGGAAGGATGAAATTTTAAAATGTTAGCAAACAGCCAGGCGCAGTGGCTCACGCCTGTAATCCCAGCGTATTGGGAGGCCAAAGCGGGTGGATCACCTGAGGTCCGGAGTTTGAGACCAGCCTGGCCAACATGGCGAAACCCCGTCTCTACTAAAAATACAAAAATTACCGGGCATAGTGGTGGGCGCCTGTAATCACAGCTACTCGAGAGGCTGAGGCAGGAGAATCTCTTGAACCTGGGAGGTGGAGGGGGCAGTGAGCCAAGATCGCGCCACTACACTCCAGCCTCGGTGACAGAGCGAGACTCTGTCTCAAAAAATAAATAAAATGTTATCAAACACCTGAAGGAGCTCAGGATCCATCCTGCAAAATTAACTCTTAGAAAAGGTTTTTGCTGGCCGGGCGCGGTGGCTCACGCCTGTAATCCGAGCACTTTGGGAGGCCAAGGCGGGCAGATCACCTGAGGTCAGGAGTTCGAGACCAGCCTGACTAACATGGTGAACCTCCGTCTCTACTAAAAACACACAAAAAATTAGCCGGGTGTAGTGGTGGGCACCTGTAATCCCAGCTACTTGGGAGGCTGAGGCAGGAGAATCCCTTGAACCTGGGAGGTGGAGGTTGCAGTGAGCCGAGATCGCGCCATTGCACTCCAGCCTGGGCAACAGGGTGAGACTCTGTCTCAAAACAAACAAACAAACAAAAAAAAAACGTTTTTGTATTCTCCGGTTTAGTTTACCCTTTCCCCATGGAAGTGGTTCCAAAACCTAATTCAGCAGCAGAATCACCCTGGGGGGGGGGGGGGGATTTAAACATATTCCTGTGCCCAGCCCACACATAATGGGTCTTAATTTCTGGAGTAGAGCCTTGGAACCTTTGTTTGTTTTTTTGAGAGGAAGTCTGGCTCTGTCACCACACTGGAGTGCAGTGGCGCAATCTCGGCTCACTGCCTCCCGGGTTCAGGCGATCCTCCTGCCTCAGCTTCCCAAGTAGCTATGACTACAGGTGTGCACCACCACCCCCAGCTAATTTTGGTATTTTTAGGAGAGACGGGGTTTCACTGTGTTGGCCAGGATGGTCTCGTCTCGATCTCTTGACCTCCTGTTCTGCCCGCCTCGGCCTCCCAAAGTGCTGGGATTACAGGTGTGAGCCACCATGCCCAGCTTGGAATCATTTTTTGTTTTTTTGGTTTTGTTTTTTGTTTGTTTGTTTGTTTGTTTTTTGAGATGGAGTTTTGCTCTTGTTGCCCAGGCTGGAGTGCAATGGCGCAATCTCAGCTCACTGCAACTTCCACTTCCTGGGTTCAAGCAATTCTCCTGCCTCAGCCTTCTGAGTAGCTGGGATTACAGGCATGCGCCACCACGCCCAGCTAATTTTTGTATTTTTAGTAGAGATGGGGTCTCTCCAAGTTGGTCAGGCTGGTCTCAAACTCCCAACCTCCGGTGATCCACCCACCTCGGCCTCCCCAAGTGCTGAGATTACAGGCATGAGCCACCCCGCCCAGCCTCAGCCTGGAATCATTTTTGAAAGCTCCCTGGATGTTCCTGACAATCAGCTCAATTTAGAAAGCTCTGGTGGGCACAGTGGCTCACGCCTGTAATCCCAGCACTTTGGGAGGCTGAGGTCAGCGGGTCAAGATCAGCCTGGCCAACATGGTGAAACCCTGTCTCTACTAAAAATACAAAAATTACCCTGGCATGGTGGCAGGCACCTGTAATCCCAGCTACTCAGGAGGCTGAGACAGGAGAATTGCTTGAATCCGGGAGGCAGAGGTTGCAGTGAGCCGAGACCACGCCATTACACTCCACCCTGGGCGACAGAGCGAGACTCCGTCTCCATAGAAAAAAAAAAAAAGAAAGAAATCTCGGGCCTACAGATTAAAATTCAATTGCCTGGCCTTGCGCCAGATCACAGAGCTAGTAAGTGATAGATCTAGAATCCAGTCTTCTTCCAGATTCTGTATGCTTAACCATCTGTGTGCTTACAGAATCTGCAGCAAGACTGTATACTGAGAAAGAAGATGTGTTTCTGACCTGAGTTTTATTTATTTTATATTTATATTTTTATTTTTTTCAGAGTCTCGCTCTGTCTCCCAGGCTGGAGTACAGTGGCACAATCTCGGCTGACTGCAACCTCCACCTGCCCTGGTTTCAAGTGATTCTCCTGCCTCAGCCTCCCAAATAGCTGGGACTACAAGTGCACACCATCACACCTGGCTAATTTTTGTAATTTTTGGGGAGATGGGTTTTACAACATTGGCCAGGCTGGTCTGGAACTCCTGATCTCAAGTGATCCGCCCACCTCGGCCTCCCAAAGTGCTGGGATTACAGGTGTGAGCCACCACACCCAGCCTCAAACCTGAGTATTATAGTCTGATGTCATGTGCTATCCCTTTAGAGAAGCTACTACCATTTCTGATACACTTTAATGAGTTGGCCAGGCATGGTGCCTCATGCCTGTAGTCCCAACATTTTAGAAGACTTGAAGCCAGAGGAGCACTTGAGCCCAGGAGTTGGAGACCAGCCTGGCAACATAGCAAGATCTCATCTCTACAAAAAACTGTAAGGCAGGCACAGCGACTCATGCCTGTAATACCAGCACTTTGGTAGGCTGAGGTGGGAGGATCGCTTAAGCTCAGGAGTTCAAGACCAGCCTGAGCAACATGGTGAAACCTTGTCTCTACTAAAAATGCAAAAATTAGTCAGGCTTGGTGGCACATGCCTGTAGTTCTATTTGCTTGGGAGGCTGAGGCAGGACGATAGCTTCAGCCCAGGAGGTGGGGGTTGCAGTGAGCCAAGATCACACTACTTCACTCCAGTGGGGGCAACAGAGCAAGATTCTGTCTCAAAAAAAAAAAAAGTTTAAAAAACCAGCCAGGCATGTACCTGTAATCCTTGGGAGGCCGAGGTGGAAAAATTCCTTAAGTCCAGGTGTTTAAGGCTGCATTGAGCTATGATAGCACCACTGCACCCCAGCCTGGGCAGCAGAGCAAGATCCTGTCTCAAAAAAAAAAACAGTTCATTTAGCTCACTGTCAGCCTTGGCACAAGACAGTTACCTTTAACTAGACTTAGAAGATAGCTAATAATTCCAGACATTGTTTGCTTTCTCCAGGCTAATACTGATGATTCTAATACGCTTCTTTTTTACAAAATGTCTAAGAGGAATATTTAGCCTGCTTGGAAAGGAAATAAGCTTGAAATTAAAATTTGATATGCAATTGTAATCAATTTGTCTAAGAAACTTTTTTTGTTTGTTTGTTTGTTTGTTTTTTGAGACGGAGTCTCGCTCGGTCGCCCAGGCTGGACTCCAGTGGTATGATCTCGGCTCACTGCAAGCTCCGCCTCTTGGGTTCACTCCATTCTACTGCCTCAGCCTTCCCAGGCACCTGCCACCACTCCCGGCTAATTTTTCTGTATTTTTAGTAGAGACGGGGTTTCACCGTGTTAGCCAGGATGGTCTCGATCTCCTGACCTCATGATCCACCCAACTCAGCCTCCCAAAGTGCTGGGATTACAGGTGTGAGCCATTGCGCCCATCTGAAACTGTTTTAACAGTATCCTTTGTTTCCAACCATGTGCATGTATTAACTGTTCATGATAAATTCTTTTTTTAATTAATTTTTTTTTTTTTTTGAGACAGGGTCTAACTGTCGCCCAGGCTGGATTGCAGTGGTATGATCAGAGCTCACTGAAGCCTCCACTTCCCCAGGCTCAGGTGACTGTTTTACCTCAGCCTCCCAAGTAGTTGCATCTACAGGTGCAGGCCACCACGCCCCACTAATTTTTATATTTTTAGAAGAGACAGGGTTTCACCATGTTAAGACTGGTCTGGAACTCCTGGGCTCAAGCAATCCACCTGCCCAGGCCCTTCCAAAGTGGGATTACAGGAGTGAGCCACTGAGCCTGGCTGATAAATTCTTATTCAAAGTAGATCAGGCCAGGGCCGGGCACAGTGGCTCACCCCTGTAATCCAAGCACTTCAGGAGGCCAAGGCAGGTGGATCATTTGAGGTCATGAGTTCAAGACCAGCCTGGCCAACATGGTGAAACCTCATTTCTAAGGAAATTACAAAAATTAGGCTGGGTGCGGTGGCTCAGGCCTGTAATCCCAGCACTTTGGGAGGCAGAGGTGGGTGGATCACGAGGTTAGGAGTTCAAGACCAGTCTGGCCAAGATGGTGAAACCCTATCTCTACTAAAAATACAAAAATTAGCCAGATGCAGTGGCAGGCGCCTGTAATCCCATCTACTGGGGAGGCTGAGGCAGGAGAATCGCTTTAAACCCAGGTGGCAGAGGTTGCAGTGAGCCAAGATCGCTCCACTGCACTCCAGCCTGGACAACAGAGTGAGATTCGGTCTCAAAAAAAAAATTAGTTGGTGTGGTGGTGCATGCCTGTAATCCCAACTACTTGGGAGGCTGAGGCAGGAGAATCACTTGAACCCAGGAGGCAGAGGTTGCAGTGAGCTGAGAACAGAGTGAGACTCCATCTCAAAAATAAATAAATAATTTTTTCTTTTTTATTTTTTTTGAGACAGAGTTTTGCTGTTGTTGTCCAGGCTGGAGTGCAATGGCTTGATCTCGGCTCACTGCAACCTCTGCCCCTGGGGTTCAAGCAATTCTCCTGCCTCAGCCTCCCGAGTACCTGGGATTAGAGGCATGCACCACCACGCCGGCTTTTTTTTCTCAAGACAGAGTTTCGCTCCTATCACTCAGCCTGGAGTGGAATGGCGTGATCTCCAGTCACTGCAATCTCCACCTCCTGGGTTCAAGCGATTCTCCAGCCTCAGCCTCCCGAGTAGCTGGGAGTACAGGCGCCCGCCACCACACCTGGCTAATTTTTGTATTTTCAGTAGAGACGGGGTTTCACCATGTTGGCCAGGCTGGTATCAAATTCCTGACCTCAGGTGATCCACCCGCCTCGGCCTCCCAAGGAGCTGGGATTACAGGCATGAGCCACTGCACCTGGCCAATAAATAAATATTAAAAAAAAAAAAAGTATATCAAACAGTTGTGATACCGGGGGACTAGAGGAGGTCCCACGATTCCAGTGGGACTTTGACCCCAGCCAGTGTCCAGGCTCTTGACACCAAATGAGAAGGAATTCAGGGACGAATTGGAAAATAGTGAAAGTACAGAGATTTATTGCAAATCGAGAAGTACGCATTCAAGAAAGGGGAGTGTGAGCATACTCAAGAATGTCATGCTATGGGGTTTAAGGTTTCTATCCTTATGAGTTTTTGTTTTTCTGTTTTGTTTGTTTGTTTGTTTTGAGACAGGGTCTCTTTCTGTTGCCTAGGCTGGATTGCAGTGGAGCGATCACGGCTCAATGCAGCCTCAACCGCCAGGGATCAAGCGATCCACCCACCTGGCCTCCCAAAGTACTGGGATTATAGACATGAACCACTGCATCTGGCCTCTTTATTTATGGGTTTTTTTTTTTTTTTTTTTTTTTTTTTTACCAGGGAGTGGAATATTCATGAAGATTTCTGGAAAAAGGTGAAGATTTCTTGGACTGTGGTGCCACCCATTTTTACACCAAATACAGGTGTTCTCGGAACTGTCGTGGTACCGAGGGGGTGTGACTGAGTATGTTAATGAGCGAACAATGAGGTTCCAGGTGAAACCTAGGTCAAATCCAGTGCCATGTTACATCCAGTGGGACCTAGCCAGCTTGGCCCACATCCTGGTTCTCAGGGTCTAATCAGCCTCTAGCTTATGCAGCTATTTCAACAGTTTCCTTTTTACTAGTCATATGAAATGCCTGTCTGGAATTTTCTTTTTTCTTTTTTGTTTTTGAGACAGAGTCTTGCCCTGTTGCCCAGGCTGGAGTGCAGGGGTGCAATCTCAGCTCACTGCAACCTACGCCTCCCGGTTTCAAGCAATTCTCCTGCCTCAGCCTCCCTAGTAGCTGGGATTATAGGTGTGCACCACCACGCCCGACTAATCTTTGTATTTTCAGTAGAGACAGTGTTTCACCCCGTTGGCCAGGCTGATCTCGAACTCCTGACCTCAGGTGATCTGCCTGCCTCAGCTTCCAAAGAGCCAGGATTACGGGTGTGAGCTACCATGCCCGGCCTCCTGCCTGGAGTTTTCTATTCTCCCACAACAACCCTGTATTATTCATGTCTCAGTTGTCTTACAGATATTTTATATACTTTCCACTCCCACATGGGAATCTGAATTTCTGAAAATAACTAAGAGGAATTTTGCAAAAATATAACTGGAAGACATAGCATGATTCATAGAATCCAGTAAAATTATCACCCCAACATGACTGGGTTTTTTTTGTTTTGTTTTGTTTTGTTTTGTTTTTGAGACGGAGTCTCACTCTGTCACCCAGGCTGGAGTGCAGTGGCTCAATCTCAGTCCACTGCAACCTCCGCCTCCCAGGTTCAAGCTATTCTCCTGCCTCAGCCTCCCAAGTAGCTGGGACTACAGGCTCGCACCACCATGCCTGGCTTATTTTTGTATTTTTTTAGTAGAGATGGGGTTTTGCCATGTTGGCCAGGCTGGTCTTGAAATCCTGACCGCAGGTGATCTGCCCACCTCAGCCTCCCAAAGTGCTGCGATTACAGGCATCAGGCATACGCAACCCCACTTGGCCTAAATAATCTTGTGTGGGGGGGGGGTTTTTTTTTTTTTTTAGACAACAGTTTCGCTCTTGTTGCCCAAGCTGGAGTGCAATGGTGCAATCTTGGCCCACTACAACCTCCAGCTCCCAGGTTCAAGCTATTCTCCTGCCTCAGCCTCCCGAGTAGCTGGGATTACAGGAGGGTGCCACCACATCCGGCTAATTTTTTGTATTTTTAGTAGAAATGGGGTTTCACCATGTTAGCCAGAAGTTCAAAACCAGCTGGCCAACATGGTGAAACCCTATCTCTGCTAAAAATACAAAAATTAGCCAGGCGTGGTGGTGCTCACCTGTAGTCCCAGCTACTCAGGAGGCTGAGGCAGGAGAATTGCTTGAACCCAGGAGGCGGAGGTTGCAGTGAGCCGGGATTGCGCCACTGCACTCCAGCCTGGGTGACAGCGCAAGACTCTGTCTCAAAAACAAAAACAAAAAACAAAAAACAAAACCCAGCTTTATGGAGATATAATTCACATACCATACAATCCACCCACTTAAAGTGTACAATTCAATAGCTTTTAGTATATTAATAGGGTTGCATGATCATCACTGCAATCTAATTTTAGAAGTTTATCACTCCAGAAAGAAACCTCATACTCATTAGCAGTCACTCTTCATATCCTCCTCCCCAGCCCTTGACAACCACTAATCTACTTTCTGTCTCTATAGATTTGCCTCTTCTGGACATTTCATATAAATGGAATCATACAATATAGGGCCTTTATTGACTGGCTTTTTTCATTTAGCATATTTTTAACATTCATCCATGTTGTAGCATGTATCAGTACTTCACATCTTTTTATTACTAAATATTTCACTGTATGGCTATATTATATTTTATTTATCTCTTCATCAGTTGGTAGGCATTTGGGTTATTTCCACTCTTTGGCCATTATGAATAATGCTGCTGTGAACATTTGTGTACAAGTTTGTATGTGGACATGTTTTTATTGCCCTTAGATGTATAACTTGAAGTGGAATTGCTGGCTCATAGTTTTAACTTTTTTTTTTTTTTTTAGACGGAGTTTCACTCTTGTTGCCCAGGCTGGAGTGCAATGGCGAGATCTCGGCTCACCGCAACTTCCACCTCCCGGGTTCAAGCGATTCTCCTGCCTCAGCCTTCTGAGTAGCTGGGATTACAGGCATGTGCCACCACGCCCAGCTAATTTTGTATTTTTAGTAGAATGGAGTTTCTCCATGTTGGTCAGGCTGGTCTGGAACTTCCCGACCTCAGGTGATCCGCCTGCCTCAGCCTCCCAAAGTGCTGGGATTACAGGCGTGAGCCACCAGGCCCAGCCTTTTAACATATGTTTAACTGTAATACTTATGTTAAACTACAACCCATATGATTATGTTTAACATTTTGAGTAACTGCCAAAATATTTTCCAAAACAATTGCAACATTTTACTTTCTCATCAGCAATGTGTGAGGGTTCCAACTTCTCCAAAGTTTCACCAATGCTTGTTATTATATTGTGTTCTTGATTATTACTATCCTAGTGTGTGGAAAATGGTATCTTGCTGTGTTTTGATTTGCATTTCCCGAATGACTAGTAATGTTGAGTATCTTTTTATGTTCTCTGTATTTTCTTGGAGAAATCATTTCCATTTATTCTGCCCTCCCCCCGCACCAGCTGGTGTTGAAACTGATTTATTTACTTATTTATTTATTTATCGGAGAAATTTTGTTTTGTTTTGTTTTTGAGACTGAGTCTTGCTCTGTCATGTAGGCTGGAGTGCAGCGGCACAATCTCGGCTCACTGCAACCTCTGCCTTCCGGGTTCCAGCGATTCTCCTACCTCAGCCTCCTGAGTAGTTAGGATTACAGGCGTGTACCACCACGCCCAGCTAATTTTTGTATTTTAGTAGAGACGGGGTTTCACCATGTTGGCCAGGCTGGTCTCAAACCCCTGACCTCAAGTGATCCACCTGCCTTGGCCTCCCAAAGTGTTGGGATTACAGGCGTGAGCCACTGCACCCAGCCAAGAAATTATTTTCAAAATTTATACTTGATAATAGACTTGTGTATCCAGAACATATATATCTTACATCTTAATAATACGAAGATAAAGAACTCAATTTAAAAATGGACAAAGCGGCTGGGCACAGTGGCTCACCCCTGTAATCCCAGCACTTTGGGAGTCCGAGGCGGGCGGATCACTGGAGGTCAGGCATTTGAGACCAGCCTGACCAGCATGGTAAAAACCCCATCTCTACTAAAAAAACACAAAAAATTAGCCAGCTGTGGTGGTGGGTGCCTGTAATCCCAGCTACTTGGGAGACTGAGGCAGGAGAATGGCTTGAACCCAGGAGGAGGAGAATGCAATGAGCCAAGATCGCGCCACTGCACTCCAGCCTGGACAGAGCGAGACCCTGTCTCTAAATAAATAAAATAAAAAGTAAAAATAGACAAAGTATCTGAATTTTTTTTTTTTTTTTTTTTTTGAGATACAGTTTCGCTCTTGTTGCCCAGGCTGGAGTGCAATGGGCAATCTCAGCTCACAGCAACCTCTGCCTTCTGGGTTCAAGCAATTCTTCTGCCTGAGCCTCCTGAGTAGCTGAGATTACAGGCATGTGCCACCACGTCCTGCTAATTTTGTATTTTTAGTAGAGACGGGGTTTCTCCATGTTGGTCAGGCTAGTCTCGAACTCCCAACCTCAGGTGATCCACCCACCTCGGCCTCCCAAAGTGCTGGGATTACAGGCATGAGCCACCGCGCCCAGCCGTTAAGTCATTTTTTGAGAAAGCTCTTTGGTTGGTTGACGTGGGGAACGGAAACTCTATATAGGTTGAACAGTTCATTCTGAAAGCAGAATGGGCTAGTTCCCTTTTAAAGTTTGATAAGAAAGGGGCCGGGCATAGTGGCTCATGCCTGTAATCCCAGCTCTTTGGGAGGCCGAGGTGGGTGGATCATCTGAGGTCAGAAGTTCAAGACCAGCCTGGCCAACATGGCAAAACCCCATCTCTACTAAAATACAAAAAAAATGGCCAGACTTGGTGGTGGGTTCCTGTAGTCCCAGTTACTTGGGAGGCTGAGTTAGGAGGGTGGCTTAAGCCTGGGAGGCAGAGTGATACAGAATGGCTGGGCTACTGGCCAAACCCCACCCCTAAGGCCTGGAACCATGGCCCTAAGTGAAAACAGCTGACCCCATTTTTCTGCCCAATGTTACCTTTTTGGCCGGCCACGCCCCTATCCTGTGCCCATAATGACTTCAGCTGGCAGAGCAACATAAGCGCCTGGGCAGCGAGCAGAGAAGCTACTGAGTGTCAGAGACTGCAGACGCAGCTAACTTCGGAGGGTACCTCCTGCACCATCCCCATTCTAGCTGCCATCCCACTGAGGGCCATTTCCATCACCCAGTAAAATCCTCCACATACACTACCCCTTCAATCCATTCATTTGTCCTGATTCTTCCTGGATGCCAGACAAGAACCCGGGTGCCAAGAGGGCAGGGGCTTGGATGCTGCTGCCAGGGCTGTACAGAGCCTGCTCCCGCCAGAGAGGACCGACCAACCAGTTCCAGCATTCGTTCACTCTGGTTCCCACACTGCTTGCTCACACATTTCCTCTTCCAAAAAGTGGCCAGCAGTGGGCTGAAAGGAGCCACTCCAGTTCCTGCCCACGAAGGGGGTCAAGGTCAAGGGAATTATCCCATCTCAGGAGGTTGCCATAAGCCAAGATTGCGCCACTGCACTCCAGCCTGGGCGACAGGCTGAGACCCCATTTCAAAAATAAATAAAAAATAAAGTTTGATAAGAAGGAAAAAGAGATGGGAATGGTAGCTTGTTAGAAGGCTAAGATCAGTGGGAATTTTTATTTTTATTTTTTTAGAGATGGTGCATCTTGTCATGTTGCTCAGGTGGTCTTGAACTCCTGGCCTCAAAGCAGTCCTCTCACCTCAGCCTCCCAAAGTGCTAGGATTACAGACTTGAGCTGCCACACCCTGCCTTCAGTGGGAATTTTTTTTCTTTGAGACGGAGTCTTGCTCTGTCGCCCAGGCTGGAGTGTGATGGCGTGATCTTGGCTCATCGCAACTTCCACCTCCCAGGTTCAAGCAATTCTCCTGCCTCTGCCTCCTGAGTAGCTGGGATTACAGGCATGCACCACCATGCCCAGCTAATTTTTTGTATTTTTAGTAGAGACGGGGTTTCTCCATGTTGGTCAGGCTGGTCTCAAACTCCCGACCTCAGGTGATCCTCTGGCCTCGGCCTCCAAAGTGCTGGGACTACAGGCGTGAGCCACAGCACCCAGCCTTCAAGTGGGAATTTTTAATGAGGGAGGGGGAACATGTCTTAGGATGATAGGAAAGAATTGGGAAAGTATATCTACCAAAAGTGCTGTGAGTGTTGATAGTAGAAAAAGATGAGGTTAAAGTGGTGAAAGGATTTGTAAAAGAAGATCTTCTGCTAGGCCTTGACTAAGCAGAGGGTTTCCCAAGCCTAAGAAAGAACATAAGCAAAGGCAGGATAGAACCCAAGTCAAGGTATAAAAGGACAGAGGGGCCAGGCACAGTGGCTCACGCCTGTAATCCTAACACTTCAGTATTGCATCCTCCAAGGTAGGAGGATGGTTTGTGTCCAGGAGTTCGAGACTCCTGGGCGACACAGTGAGACCCTGTCTCTACAAAAAAATTATAAAATTATTTCAGCCTGGCCAACATGGTGAAACCCTATCTCTACTAAAAATACAACAAATTAGCTGGGTGTGGTGGAGGGCGCCTGTAATCCCAGCTACTCAGGAGGCTGAGGCTCAAGAATCGCTTGAACCCAGAAGGCAGAGGTTGCAGTGAGCCAAGATTGCACCACTGCACTCCAGCCTGGGCTACAGAGCAAGGCTCTGACTCAAAAAAAAAAAAAAAAATTTAAAAAATTAGCCAGGCGTGGTGGTGCACACCTGTGATCCTATATATACTCAGAAGGCTGAGGCGGGAGGATCACTTCAGCCCTGAAGGTAGAGGTTGCAGTGAGCTGTGTTTGTGCCACTGCACTCCAGACTGGGCAAGAGAGCAAGACCTGTCCAGGGAAAAAAAGAAAAAAAGAAGGGAAGAAAGGAAGATAGGGAGGGAGGAAGGAAGGAAGGAAGGAAGGAACATTTGAGGAATGGGAAGGGAAATCTTAAATGCAGGAAAATTTGATGTATTGGAGGTACAGTGAGAAATAAGGTAGATTGTGACTAGATTTTAGTTATTCTGGGAATGACGTTGGGAAAGGATTGAGAGTGGGGAGAATTTGGTATTGGGAAAGTCGGAAATTAAATTAATCCAGGCATGTGATAAAGCTCTGGAGCAGGGTATTGGCAATGGGAGGGGAGAGGAATCAGCAGCCAAGGGAGGCCAAGCAGAGCAACCACAGCTGGATGGCCACAGGGTCATGTAGGGCAGAGATGACCAAGGGCTGGGATGCCACCACTGCAACATGCCACCACTGCCCATGGGTGTTTTCTCAACTGTTCTTCTTTCCATCACAAGATTCCAAGTACTATGTGGGGGTGCCTGTGCCCTGGATGCTGAGAGCCATGAGAGGATCTCTGCCCTTAAACTTCTAAAGAGGGAGGTAGAGACCTGGCTCTTACAAAACGTGCAGACAATTCTTCCCAAATTGCAGAGGAAATGGGATGCCAGACAGACAAAAGGAGAAAAGGTTCACACTACAGGGCCAGACTGAAAGGCTTTATATATGCCCCTCTGGCAGGGGAAAGGGGTACATCTTATGTTGTAAAAAAGTGCTGTGATCAACTTTAGGCAAATAATCCTGGGAGCAATATGAGGTTTGGGCTGGAGAGGGAGTAGATTGTTTATAAAGAGACCAGGGAAAGTGTGTAAGAGAAGGCAGATTTGAGGAGCATTTATTTCTCGGGGAGGATCACAGGCTCTGGTGACTAGAACAATGGAGGAAGTAAAAGAGAAGGAATTTGGGACTTGGTTCATGGCAATGCCATCAATTGATTCTGAGAATACAAGCTATAAAATATGTTTGTGGATGAAGATGACCAAATCATTAAAAACTAGTTATGTGAAATATACATACTTTACTATAGATCTCAGGAAAAAAGAACAGAAATGGAGATGGTGCTTCTGTTCTCATTGAGCCTCACAGAAGGTAACAAAGGCAAGATAGTGGATGAAATCCTCCAGGAAGAAAAAGGGAGGAAAAATAGAACTAAGGACAAATCCTGGGAACATCAGTATTACAGAATCAGTAGAAGAGGAAAAAAATCAGGAGAGATTCATACCAGTGAAGCCAAAGGAAAAAAAAGAAAACACAGTGGGGTAGAGAATGGGGGAAGTCATCCTGGTGACAGGCTGCAGAGAAAGCAAATGATTCAACACCGGGGGAAGAGGATCACTAGCAATTAGCAGGTCAGTGTTGACCTTAGCGAAAGTAGCTTCAGAAGAGACAGGACAGAGTCTAGAAGGCAATGGGTTGAAGAGTGTGCCAGTTATTAACTTATTGCCTCTTAGTTCAAATTCAGGCCAGGTGAATCACCTGAGGTCAGGAGTTCAAGACCAGCCTGGGCCAACAAGGTGAAACCCCGTCTCTACTAAAAATACAAAAAAAAATTTTAGCCAAGTGTAGTCGTGGGTGCCTATAATCTCAGCTACTTGGGAGGCTGAGGCAGGAGAATCACTTGAACCTGGGAGGTGGAGGTTGCAGTGAGCTGAGATCATGCCATTGCACTCCAGCCTGGGAGACAAGAGTGAAAACTCCGTCTCAAAAAAAAAAAAAAAAAAAAAAACCACACACACAAACCTAAAAAACAAATTCACCCTTTGCACCTCTCTGTGAAAATGGATCTGAAGCTCTGTCAGCAAAGGGTGCTAGAGAGGCACTGAAAAGGAAAGTTTTGTTTCCTAGCTCTGGTGTCCTGGCTTGACAGGCTCCTGCAGCATCCAGGGCTGCTCCATCATCTGGCTCTTGCAGCATGGGGTGGCTTCTCCAGGACGCTTCTGGGCCTGCAGTGGACAGCAGCCAGCAGCCTCCCTGAGCATCTGTTCCATACCCCACCTGCTGGGGCAATATTATAGGCTGCTTTCCATGTCTGCTGAGACACCTACCTAGGAATAGCTTTCCCCCAGCATCCTAGAGCAGGGGTCAGCAAACATTTCCAATAAACATTTTAGACTCTGCGGGCCATTGGGTCTGTCACAACTACAATTGACCCTGAACATGGGTTTGAATTGTGTGGGTACATTTGAACATTTTTTTTCAATAAAAGTTACACCCAGTGTGCACCTGCCTCCCTTCTACCTCCTCCACCCCTTCTGCCTCTGCCACCCGGAGACAGCAAGACCAACCCTTCCTCTTCCTCAGCCTACTCAAAGTGAAAACTATGAGGATCAAGACCTTTATGATGATCCACTTCCACTTAATAAAGAGTAAATAGGACCAGGCACGGTGGCTCACACATGTAATCCCAGCACTTTGGGAGACCAAGGTGGGTGGATCACTTGAGGTCAGGAGTTCGAGATCAGCCTGGCCAACATGGCGAAACTCCGTCTCTACTACAAATACAAAAATAATCCGGGCATGGTGGTGCACATCTGTAGTCCCAGCTACTTGGGAAGCTGAGGCAGGAGAATTGCTTGAACCTGGGAGGCAGAAGTTGCAGTGAGCTGAGATTGTGCCACTGCACTCCAGCCTGGGCAACAGACTTAGGCTCTGTCTCACCCAAAAAAAAAAAAAAAAAAAAAAAGAAAAGAAAAGAAAAAAGAAAAAGAAACCTTTTCTCTACTAAAAATACAAAAATTAGCCGGGCATGGTAGTGGGAGCCTGTAATCCTAGCTACTTGGTAGGCTGAGGCAGGAGAATCGCTTGAATCCTGCAGTGAGCTGAGATCGCACCACTACACTCCAGCCTAGGCCACAGAGCAAGATCCTGTCTCAAAAAAAAAAAGAAAAAACAAAACAAAAACAAAAAAAGAGGCCAGGTGCGGTGGCTAACGCCTGTAACCCCAGCACTATGGGAGGTAGAGGTGGGTGGATCGTGAGGTCAGGAGTTCGAGACCAGTGTGGCCAAGATGGTGAAACTTCGTCTCTACTAAAAATACAAAAATTAGCCAGGCATGGTGGTGGGCGCCTGTAGTCAGCTACTCGGGAGGCTGAGGCAGAAGAATCGCTTGAACCTAGGAGGCAGAAGTTGCAGTGAGCCGAGATTGTGCCACTGCACTCCAGCCTGGCAACAGAGTGGGACTCCATCTCAAAAAAAAAAAAAAAAAGAAAAGAAAAAGAAGAAGAAATTTGAAATGTCAAAGTTAAGAAATTCAGTTTAAAATGTTTTATTTCAAAGCTCATAAAAAAGTATGTATGTACAAGACTCAAGTAAATAGAAAGGCAGCTTTCAATCACACATCAGTTTTTCAGATTTTACTGTGGAAGCATATTTAATGCACACATTTGAATGTTACACATAAATAATTTTAACTATGGAGTCCAAGTTCTGGATTTTACATTAGATCTGCATATATAAGACACTTGTGGTCAAATTTCAAGATTGGTAAAGCCAGTTTCAAGCTGCTTATATTTTGAGTACAGGTTTCACTATTACAAATATATGATGTTAAACTAACAAACTCATGACCTTCAAAGATGTCTTCGTCCCACGCACACACATTTGTAATTTGCGTCCATTTGCTATTTCCCTTCTTCTATAATCTTCAAATTATATAGTTATGCATTGAGTTCCCTATGCATCTCACCCATCTCCTTTATCTGAAACAGGAAAAAGCACAGAAAAAAATTCTAAATAATTTTTCAATCTTTTGTTCATTCTGAAAATAGTATTAAATAAAAATGAAATTAAAGGAACACAAGATAATTTTTTCCCACATTTATAAGACTTATTTAAATAAAAAAAGAAAAAGTTATATTGCAAGGAAACACACATTTAAGTGTTTTCAAGGTTCTATTTAGAGACAAGATCGCCAAAGTGACTAGGGCAAGTTGGAGGTAAGCTAGATCATTAAGATTTTTATTAAATGCATACTATTTTTAATGCTAGAAAAAATTGATTTACTTTCTATTATCAATCTTTCATTTTACATGTGGGGAAACTCAAGTTCAAAATTAGTGTTTGTCTCAGATCACACAACTAGTTACAGGCAAACTGAGACAATGATAATGACAACTACCACTCTGTTGACAAATATTTTCTTATGTGGCAAGCATGGGACCAACACTTTACACCGATTATGTTTAATCCTTGCAACAGGTCCATACTATCTATTATCCTCATTTTACAGATGAGGAAACATGGAGGCTTAAAGAAGTTATATAACTTTGCCCAGCCAAACCCAGGTCTGTACTGCTCTGCACTGCAACACTACATTGTCATTCTGCCTGTCTGTTACCATTCAATTCAGGGTTAGTCTTCTAGACTTGGGGTCACCAAACCAAATAAACCAGATGACCTACTACAGAATGGGAAAAAAGTGCTAGAACTTTCTGGTTCTATTAGACTTTTTCCAATATTCCTTTACGTTTCTATTTTTATTACTTGCTAAAATATTAGTAAGTGGCCCATATACAACTACAAAGATACACAAAAATTGATAGATATATGAAAAATGTTATTGATAGGGTTCAAGGATAAGTGTTCATATTCAATTCCAAGGGACTGAAACACACTAACAATCTGACACTTTGATGTCACACTAGTATAGACTAGTTAGTACACAATAGATTATGACAAATTAAGTTCATATTAAATGATTATCTCACTGGCATAGAGATAATAAATCAGATCATCAGTCACAATGAGTTTCTCCAAGGTGAATCCACTGGAGTATGCCTTCAGAAGATTCTGTTAGATGTTGACTCTTTGTAAAATAAAAACCATAGGCTTCCCATTCCACTCTTCTATGAGGCAGAAAACAGATGGTGATCTGCCATGGAACTCACGCAAGAAGATTTAGGTAAGAGTACATTCTAAGACTGTCCCTAAGACCCTAAAGACAACAGTATAAAGGGACTCCAGTATAACTGAAATGCATCAGTGTGTAGGAAGGTAGAGTGATTAGGAGTAACAGATTCAACAGGGCCTTTCTATTTAGGTAAGTAATCCATTTACCTCAGCCTTCTCATACTTTGCCATTCTCTTCTTTCTGGAAAAAACCTGAGTGGAAGAAAGACAACTATTGTTTTAGGACTGCTACTCAAAAAAAGATTTTCTAAACAGACATATATGCTTTTAATGGACATAATTTTGATCTGAAAAAAAACTAATTTTAACATCTATCCATAAACATTTATTGCTTCTTAAATTAAAAATTTCACACCAGTGCGGTGGCTCATGCCTGTAATCCCGGCACTTTGGGAGGCCGAAGCGGGAAGATCATCTGAGGTCAGGAGTTTCAGACCAGCCCAGCCAACACAGTGAAACCCCATCTCTACTACAAATACAAAAATTAGCCAGGTGTCATGGCACGCACCCGTAGTCCCACCTACTCAGGAGGCTAAGGCACCAGAATTGCTTGAACCCAGGAGGCAGAGGTTGCAGTGAGTGGAGATGGCATCACTGCTCTCCAGCCTGGGCTACAGAGTAAAACCCTGTCTCTTAAAAATAAATAAGGTGGGCTGGGCGTGGTGGCTCACCGGTACTTTGTGGGGCCGAGGTGGGCGGATCACTTGAGGTCAGGAGGTCAAGACCAGCCTGGCCAACAGGATGAAACCCCCTGACTCTACTAAAAAAACAAAAAAATTAGCCGGGCGCGGTGGTGGTCACCTGTAATCCCAGCTACTTGGGAGGCTGAAGCAGGAAAATCACTTGAACCCGGGAGGCAGAGGTTGCAGTGAGCCGAGATGGCGCCATTGCACTCCAGCCTGGGCGACAGAGTGAGACTCCATCTCTAAAAAAAAATTAGAATAAAATAAAATAGGTCAGGCATGGTGGCTCATGCCTGTAATCTTACCACTTTCAGAGGCTGAGGTGGGTGGATCACTTTAGGTCAGGAGTTCAAGACCAGCCTGGCCAATATTGTGAAATCACATCTCTACTAAAGATACAAAAATTAGCCAGGCGTGGTGGCAGGCGCCTGTAATCCCATCTACTCGGGAGGCTGAGGCAGGAGAATAGCTTGAACCTAGGGGGCAGAGGTTGCAGTGAGCCAAGATCATGCACTATTGCACTCCAGCCTGGGCAACAGAAGGAGACTCTGTCTCCATAAATAAATAAAATAAAATAAAAACTTTCACTACTAAACAAAAAAAAGTCTACCACGACAAGTGAAACAAACAAACAAAAATCAAAATCAAAAACAATGCTGGATCCAATGGGACAACAGAAAAGAAAGAGAAAGAAAAAAAGGAAACAATGAATAATCTTTAAAGAAATTTAACAGTTTAGGCCAGGCATGGTGGTTCACGCCTATAATCCCAGCACTTTGGGAGGCCGAAGTGAGCAGATCACCTGACATCAGGATTTCGAGATCAGCCTGGCCAACATGGTGAAACCCCATCTCTACTAGAAATACAGAAAAATTAGCCAGGTATGGTGGTGCACGCCTGTAGTCCCAGCTACTTGGGAAGCTGAGGCAGGAAAATGGCTTGAACGTGGGAGGTGGAGGATGCAGTGAGCCGAGATCGTGCCACTGCACTCCAGCCTGGGCAACAGAGCAAGACTCCATCTCAAAAAAAAAAAAAAAGAAGAAGCAGCAGCAGCCCAGCACAGTGGCTCATGCCTGTAATCCTAGCACTTTGAGAGGCCGAGGCAGGCGGATCACGAGGTGATGAGTTCGAGACCAGCCTGGCCAATATGGTGAAACCCTGTCTCTACCAAAAAATACAAAAATTAGCTGGACATGGTGGCTTCTGCATGTAGTCCCAGCTACTCGGGAGGGTGAGGCAGGAGAATCAATTGAACCCGGCAGGTGGAGGCTGCAGTGAGCCGAGATCATGACACTGCACTCCAGCCAGGGCAACACAGCGAGACTCCTTTTCTTTTTTTTTTTTTTTTTTTCAGATGGAGTCTCGCTCTGTCACCCAGGCTGGAGTGCAGTGGTGCAATCTCGGCTCACTGCAAGCTCCGCCTCCCAGGTTCACGCCATTCTCCTGCCTCAGCCTCCCAAGTAGCTGGGATTACAGGTGCCCGCCACCACGCCTGGCTAATTTTTTGTATTTTTAGTAGAGACAGGGTTTCACTGTGTTAGCCAGGATGGCCTCGATCTCCTGACCTTGTGACCCAGCTGCCTTGGCCTCCCAAAGTGCTGGGATTACAGCAGTGAGCCACCACGTCCGGCCAGCGAGACTCCATTCCAAAAAAAAAAAAAAAAAAGAAAGAAATTTAACAGTTTGGTGTGCATTCTTCCACATCCTCCTTTTCCACACTAATACAAATATCATATATAAACACATGCATCTAAGTTTTGGGGTCTAAAAATGGGACCATGCAGTATCATCACCACCTGTGCACAGCCTGTATCAACATCATAGCAACCATTCCAGATCCAAAGATAAAGATAGAACTCATTCACCATTCACATTATTCCCTATCGTAGATACAATAAACATAATTTACTCTCTTACTGATACACACTCAGGCTATTTTCCAGATTCACTTTTGTTGTTGTTTTTATTCATTTTTTGAGACAGAGTTTTGCTCTCGTTGCCCAGGCTGGAGTGCAATGACATGATCTCGGCTCACTACAACCTCTGCCTCCTGGGTTCAAGTGACTCTCCTGCCTCAGCCTCCTGAGTAGCCAGAATGACAGGCATGCACCACCATGCCTGGCTCATTTTGTATTTTTAGTAGAGACGGGGTTTCTCCATGTTGGTCAGGCTGGTCTCGGACTCCCAACCTCAGGTGATCTGCCCACCTCAGCCTCCCAAAGTGCTGGGATTATAGGCGTGAGCCACCACGCCTGGCCAGATTCACCTTTACAAGCAATGCTATGATACAATAACTGAATGTGCTTCCTTATTGCACTTGTGTTTTCATTTATTTCTACAGAACAATTAGACTTCCAGCATTAACCACTTGTGTTCATTTGCCATCTGAAATTTCTATTAACTGTCTATCCCTACCTGTTGTCATTCTTTCTTTAGGTTTCCTCATCAATTTGTAAGAACTCTTTGTATATTATGTATAATATCCATTTTTGCTTTATGCGCCATATTTTTTTCATGCCCATCGTTGATATTTTTTACTTTACAGTTTCTTTGCCCTATAAAATGCTTAATTTTAATGAAGCCAAAATATATATATATATAGGACTAGGTGCAATGGCTCATGCCTGTAATCCCAGCAGTTTGGGAGGCTAAGCCAAAAGAATTGCTTGAGCCTAGGAGTTCAAGCCCAGCCTCGGCAGCCATAGCAAGTACTCGTCTCTACTAAAAATTAAAAAATTAGCCAGGTATAGTGGCACATACCTGTAGTCCTTGCTACTTGGGAGGATAGGTCAGGAGGATTACTTAAGTCCAGGAATTGGAGGTTGCAGTGAGCTATGATCATGCTACTGCACTCCAGCCTGGGTGACACAGCAAGACCCTCTCTCAAAATATACATACACATATATGTATCTTTTCTTTCATGGATTCCAGATTTCTTGCCTTACATAATTTCCCCTACCACAAGGTTGTACAAACATTCCCTCAATTTTCTTGGGAGTTTACTTTTTTGTATTTTTAAATATGTAAATGTCTTTGAAAATGGATACACTGCCCAACTCCTTTCCTACTACTGTGCTCTGGACATGCCACCCTCACACAGCTGGGCAATATGGCCAGCCTGGTGGAGTGAAATAGGAATTCAACTTTTGTTTTGTTCCAGATGGATAGCCAAACATGGTTGATTGAACTGGAAATCTAAGTTCCTAAATACCCTCAAACCTCTTTCTGAATTCTGTTGTGTTAGTAAGATTTCTTTTTTTTTTTTTTTTTTTGAGACGGAGTTTCACTCTTGTTGCTCAGGCTGGAGTGCAATGGCATGATCTCAGCTGCAACCTCCACCTCCTGGGTTCAAGTGATTCTCCTGCCTCAGCCTCCTGAGTAGCTGGGATTACAGGCATGAGCCACCATGCCCGGATAATTTTGTATTTTTAGTAGAGATGGGGTTTCTCCATGTTGGTCAGGCTGGTCTCGAACTCCCGACCTCAGGTGATCCACCCGCCTCAGCCTCCCAAAGTGCTGGGATTACAGGCATGAGCCACTGTGCCTGGCCTTTTTTTTTTTTTTTTTTTTGAGACAGAGTCTTGCTCTGTCACCCAGATTAGAGTGCAGTGGCATGATCTTGGCTCACTACAACCTCTGCTTCCCAGGTTCAAGCTATTCTCCTGCCTCAGCCTCCCGAATAGATTACAGGCATGTGCCACCACGCCCAGCTAATTTTTTTGTATGTTCAGTAGAGACAGGGTTTCACCATGTTGGCCAGGCTGGTCTCGAACTCCTGATCTCAAGTGATCCACCCACCTCAGCCTTCCAAAGTGATGCGATTACAGGCCTGAGCCATCACACCTGGCCAGTGTTAGTAAGATTTCTTGATACCGAAGCATCCTTACATTCCTAAAATAAACCTTTCACTTCTTCAAGCAATACATTCTTTTGCTGAAGCACTGTTAAATTCAATTTGCTCATCTTTACTTGGAAGTATTGATTCACATATCACTTTTAACTCTTTTCTATGGCTAACGTTAACTTTGTGTTCTGTTGTTTCATCTTATTGAGTGGTTTGGGGGTTCATGTATTTTGCACTAGGTGTTGAATTGTTTGCAATGACAACTGAAAGACGCTTGCTGCTAGATGGCAATTTAACTGGCCTGTGAGGTGCACAGCCACAAGCTTTTTAATATTAGCATCCTTTCTTGCTTCATAAAATGACTTTTGTATAAAGAGACCAGAGATACAATAGATTCATTCACCATAAAAAAATTATTTAAAAATGAAGATTTTTTTCCCTGAATGTTTTGGAATATGGATGTTACTTTTTCATATTTCCTTTTTTCTTTTTTTTGAGACAGGGTCCTGCTCTGTTGCCCAGGCTGGAGTGCAGTGGTGTGATCATGGCTCACTGCAGCTTTGACCTCCTGGACTCAACTGACCACTCCCACATCAGCCTCCTAAGTAGATGGGACCACAGGTGCAAGCCATCACGTCTGGCTAATTTTTGTATTTTTAGTACAGATAAGGTTTCACCATGTTGCCCAGTGTGGTCTCAAACTTCTGGGCTCAAGTGATCCACCTGTCTCAGCCTCCCAAAGTGTAGGGATAACAGGTGTGAGCCACCGCGCCCAGCCATTATTACTTTTTCTCGAAAAAATATACCCTTAAATGAAATTTTACTTGTTCTGTACTCACCAGCACAACAATTCCAGCAACAACTGCTATCACCACAACCACAATAACAGCAATAACACCAGCTTTTAGACCCTGCATTGAGAATTCAGGTGCTTTTTCATCAACATAATAAATTAAAGTTTGACCAGGATCCAGATCCAGTTGTTCCCCATTTACTGTCAGGTCCATTTTCTTAGAATGAAACAAGGATTCACCTTTAACCTGTATTGAAAAGGAGAAAAGGAATTAAAAATATTTAAGAAAACCAACCATGGCCACATATAATTACATACAAATTGTATGCCAAAAGAACCGCTGCCAAGAATCTTTATGGTTTTAGTGATAACAATCTAATCTATTGGAACTTTAAAAAACTGTTTATTACAGGAACCTTTCAACATACACGAAAGTAGAAAGAGTAGTGCAATGATGCCCATGTACCTATCACCCAGATGCAAGGCCAACAACACATGGCCTCTCTTACTTCATCTTTTCTTCCTTTTATCCTTTCACCCCTGCCCAGATTATTTTGAAGCAAACCTCATATTTCAGCAGAAAATACCTCACTATATTAAAGTTTAAACAAAATATTTTAATCATATCAGTTACACAGTCTTTTTTAACAGACTTTTATTTGTGTAAATTATAAATATCATAGGGGAGCATATATGCACAAACTAAGTAACCACCAAGTAGATAATAAATAAGAATTATAAGAAAGAGGGGAGATATTTTAGGCAGAACAATTTGATAAGAGGCATAAATATACAAACAAGCAAGATGAATGTGAGTGACAGGGAGGACAAAATTAATGGCAGCAGCGAACCATTTGGTTGATCTGTAAGTGGATAAAAAGGTGATGAAATATATTTAATTCATTGAGGCATGATAGACTACATCCCTGAACACAGGAATAAAGAAGATGATACTCACATCTTTTTCAAAATAATAAGCCACATCAGCTATGTCCACATCATTCTGAGTTTTTTGAGAAGAATTTTGAACCAGATCAATAGTGATAACATTATTCTCATACTGGGGAAAAAAATTGAATAATACAAATTAATACTAATATAATCAAAATCATTTGAAAATAACATTAATTGAGAATCAGAATATTCAGTGTTGGATTTTCTATAATCTACATGCATCACTGTTCCTTTCCATTAGTGGATAACTAAGTTTATCACTAATCAAGAAATCTTTGGGAGGTCTCTAAATCTATCAAAGGGAAATAAGACAGCCATGCAACCAAACATAATTACAATGTACAATTTTTCCTAAGAGAATTTTCTTATATTGAAAAGATTTTTAAATAAGATATGAAAGTATTTTATTTGGATTAGAACTACTTTAAAACTAAATTACTAAAGAAATGCAAGGTAAGGCCGGGTGCAGTGGCTCATGCCTGTAATCCCAGCACTTTGGGAGGCTGAGGTGGGCGGATCACCTGAGGTCCAGAGTTCGAGACCAGCCTGACCAACATGGAGAAACCCCATCTCTACTAAAAATACAAAATTAGCCAGGCGTGGTGGCACATTGCCTGTAATCCCAGCTACCAGGGAAGCTGAGGCAGGAGAATCGCTTGAACCTGGGAGGCAGAAGTTGTGGTGAGCCGAGATGGCGCCATTGCACTCCAGCCTGGGCAACAAGAGCGAAACTCCGTCTCAAAAAAAAAAAAAAAAGAAAAGAAAAGAAAAAGAAACGCAAGGTAAAACGCAGTATGCATTTTCCATGTTGTTTTTTTGTTTTGTTTTTGAGACGGAGTCTCGCTGTGTCGCCCAGGCTGGAGTGCAGTGGCACAATCTCAGCTGACTGCAAGCTCCGCCTCTCAGGTTCACGCCATTCTCCTGCCTCAGCCTCCCGAGTAGCTGGGACTACAGGCGCCCACCACCACAATCGGCTATTTTGTATGTTTTTAGTAGAGACAGGGTTTCACTGTGTTAGCCATGATGGTCTCGATCTCCTGATCTTGTGATCCACCTTCCTTGGCCTCCCAAAGTGCTGGGATTACAGGCGTGAGCCACCGTGCCCGGCCATCATTTTGTTTTTAAAGAGTAAAAAAAGTACATTCTTTCTAAAGACTCTTGAATAAATTCATACTGCCTTTAAAGAGTTCCGTCACACTATTCAAGCTTCTTTTTATTTTTTAAACCAGAGTTTAAAGAGTTAAGTAAGGGCTAACTAGTTAAGGACTAGTCCCTTAAAGCAGAGAAGATGGGAGCTCCAGTAACATCCTAAAGTAAATATGCACCAAAACTATATTTACCAAAAGTAATTTTGGTGCATATTTACTTTAAGATGTTACTGGAGCTCATCCACAGGGACAGGTTCTCCAGGATAAGAAAACTCAAATGTTTTAGGGATACTAAGAGATACTACGTTTTCTTTAGGAGTAAAACTAGGCTTTTCAAAGGCTATGGAAGGAAAACAACGATAACCAAAAACAATGGGCCAGGCGTGGTGGCTCACACCTGTAATCCCAACACTTTGAGAGGCTGAGGCAGGCAGATCACTTGAGGCCAGGAGTTCGAGACCAGCCTGGCCAACATAGCAAAACCCCGTCGACACTAAAAATACAAAAATTAGCTGGGCATGGTGACATGTGCCTGTAGTCCCAGCTCCTCGGGAGGCTGAGGCATGAGAATTGCTTGAACCTTAGAGGCAGAGGTCACAGTGAGCCGAGATCTTGCCATGACACTCCAGCCTGGGGAAGAGAGCAATAATCTGTCTTAAAGAAACAAACAAACAAAAAAACAGTAACAGGAAATTCACATTAAGTACCCAGATCCGAAACTGTTGCTCCAGTAAGTGCATTTAACCACCACTTAAATCACTGGCTGTCCTTATACTCAAAACATACTGTCTCACCAACTGTCTGCTAAAGCTCACTTATTAAAAAATCATACCAAAATATTCGTGATAAATTTTGGATCCAGTTGATAACGCGTTGTGATCTCCTTCTGAAGTGCACTGTAAAGAATTTAAAATCTGTATTAAAAAAAAATGTTTGTACCACACAACAGTAAGAAGCACTACTCTTTAAGCAGACAGCTCAGGGTCTAAAATTGTCATTAAAGTTAAAATTTTTCTGCCATTTTGCAACTATCATAATAATAATTGATTCAGGCTAGAATCATCCATTGATATTCAAACTGCTGGGTACCAGTTTAATTAGAAAAAGAACATTTACTTAGTATCCAAGTATCTGCCCATAGATTATTTATGGATTACAAAGGGAGAATGGTAACTTCACAGTGGAAAAACCTGGTGGATACCACTTTAACCAAAGTTTACATTACTAGTAAAGGGAGAAGCTGACATCATGCAACTCCTAATGTGAAGTATTATAAAGGACACAAGATCGCTTAAGTAGTTTTCCTGTCAAAAATGCCTAACCTGTTTTTAGGTAAGAGGAAACATCAAGGCTCGGGTGAGGTGGCTCATGCCTGTAATCCCAGCATTTTGGGATGCTGAGGTGGGCAGATCACCTGAGGTTGGGAGTTCGAGACCAGCCTGACCAACGTGGAGAAACCCCGTGTCTACTAAAAATACAAAAAAAATTAGCCAGGCATGGTGGCGCATGCCTGTAATCCCAGCTACTCGGGAGGCTGAGGCAGGAGAATCTCTTGAATCCGGGAAGCAGAGGTTGCGGTGAGCCGTGATTGCGCCATTGCACTCCAGCCTGGGCAACAAAAGGGAAAACTCCAACTCAAAAAAAAAAAAAAAAAAAAAGGAGGAAACATCAGACAAATCAAAATTTGAAGGACATTATATATAATGACTTGCCCATGCTCTTTAAAAATAGCAAGTTCATGGAAGACAAAGAAAGGCCAAGAAACTGTTCGATATTAAAAGAGACTAAAGAGTCATGACAACTAAATGTGATACATGATCTTGGACTGGGTCCTGAATCAGAGGGGAAAAATTACTACAAAGGACAATATTGGGAAAATGGGCACAACGTGATATAACGTTAAATTTCCTGGCCGGGCGCGGAGGCTCACACCTGTAATCGCAGCACTTTGGGAGGCAGAGGCGGGAGGATCACAAGTTCAGGAGTTCGAGACCAGCCTGGCCAATACAGTGAAACCCTGTTTCTACTAAAACTACAAAAATTAGCAGGGCGTGGTGGCAGGCACCTGTAGTCCCAGCTACTTGGAAGGCTGAGGCAGGAGAATCGCTTGAAACCGGCAGGCAGAGGTTGCAGTGAGCTGAGATCACGCCACTGCACGCCAGCCTGGGTGACAGAGCGAGACTCCGCCTAAAAAAAAAAAAAAATTTTCCTAAATTTGATCGTTGTATAGTGGTTTATATAAAAGAATGCCTTTTGTTCTTAGGAAAACATACACTAAAGTACTTAGGGATAAACGGGCCTGATGTCTACAACTTGCTCTCATGTGCTTCTGGGAAAAATATTTATACATGCATAGATACACTGATGTAAAGCACACACACATATTCATCCACACATACACATATAAAAAGCAAATGTGCCAAAATGTTAATTGGTGAATCTGAGTGAAGTGTATTCCCAGAATCTCTGTGCTATTCTTGCAACTCTATTTCAAGTAACTTTATTTTTCAGAAATATAAAAAAGCATTTAGACTTGCTTTTTCTAATGGTGTAGGATGGAAGATTTGAGCCACCAATTGTGCAAGAATATGATGCATTTAATTGCACTTACGTCCGCAAACTTTTACCATCATAAGGTTTTTCTCTTGCTTTGTGTTTTAGTTCAATGATGATCCAGCTATAAAGTAAAAAGACAATGTCAGTTGACTATAACTCAGTCTTCCATACTATTTTCCTAATAAGCTAATCCTAAAATTCTCGAATTATAAGGACTAAGAGAAAAAAAATTTATGCAGTAGCTATTCCTATAATTTCTTCCCTTACACATCCTTCATAAAGGACACACCCAGGAGGGAACACCTTTTCTAATATTGACCCTCTGTTCCCTGGACACAATACATAAAGTCACATTAAGTCAAAGTTTAGCTGGCAGTGTCATGCCCTGTTCAACTGCAAAGATGAAAAGGCATGAAAGGCCCGGGCATGGTGGCTCACAACTGTAATCCAACACTTTGGGAGGTGGAGGTGGGTGGATTGCCTGAGGTCAGGAGTTGGAGACCAGCCTGGCCAACATGGTGAAACCCCATCTCTACTAAAATACAAAAATTAGTCAGGTGTGGTATAGCTGTAGTCCCAGCTACTCAGGAGGCTAAGGCAGGAGAGTTGCTTGAACCCGGGAGGCAGAGGTTGCAGTGAGCTGAGATTGTGCCACTGCACTCCAACCTGGGCAACAAGAGTGGAAATTCCATCTCAAAAAAAAAAGAAAAGAAAAGAGAAAAGAAAAAACAAAAGAAAGGGCACAAAGAGAAAACTGACAACGAGGCTCCAGAAGACCAAAGCAGAAAAACAAAGTGCCCACTTTGGGCCTGACATCCTTTCCAGTTTCTAGTCCCTTCCAATGAAGTCTTTTTTTGCTTAAGCTAGCGTGAGTGGGTTTCTGTGCCTTTTCATTAAACAATCCCTAAAACAAGCATATCTCACTTTTAAAACACAATCAATAAGCAAATACATAGGTTAAATTACATACATTTACTACTAATGCAACAATGAAATACTGAATAATGTTAAGTAAAGATATAAAAGAAAAATTATACCTAGTATGCTATCATTTATGTAAAAATAATAAAACAGATATATAACAAATTCATCAACTATCTCTGGAAGGTTATAGAATAATCAATAACATCAATTCTGTGGAGGTCCAATGGGTAGCGAGGGGGACTGGAATGATAAGGAAGCTTTTCACTGGACACTCATATCTTCTGAATTCTAAACCATGAAATCATATTACATAATCAAAAATAAATTTAATTAAATGAATCTGAACAGCATGAAAACAAGTAGTATAGGCAGCCCCACTCACTAGGTTCTCACTCGCTCAGAGCAGGTTATTTCAGTGTCCTTGTCTGTTCTTCTGACCCCAGCAGTGTTCACACACCAGCACGTGGAGGTGCCGTTGCACTGCTTGGCCTTAAAGAGCCCGCTCTCATCGCAGTCAGGATCATAAAGCCCATCATTGTTCTGGAGGGCCCCTTCAGGTTTTGCTCTTCTCCCAAGTTTGGAGCCATTCATTTCTGCCTTCATCACCAAACATTTGGCAGCCACTGAAAAAGAAACCTTAATGCCAAACTGAAAAATAACTGATTTCATGATTACGGGAAAAAAAAAATTAATTCTAAAGTTCCAGGGTCAAAGATTATTTGAAATTTATGTGTTCCCACACTTACTTTATAACATGATTCAGATTTAAGCCAATAAAACTCTTTCCAACTCAAGGCACATCAATTAAAGAAGTATTAAGTCAAAATAAAGCTTACAGGTAATTAGGATATTTTACTCACGCTTTGAGCAAATGACAGTATTTTGTGCACCAATTGAAGTACACTGGCATTGATGATTATTATTCACAAAGCAGTTTACGGCCAGCTTGTAGTTTTCACAGACACATTCTAGAAAATTAAAAAAAAAATCTACTTTAAAATGTGGATCTATTAACTCTCATGTCCCAGCTAAGTTATATTGTAATAATAATGCCTAAAGTTACAAGGACACAAAACCTTAAAAAGTGGTCCTGAATGTTTTATTTTTCAGCTATAGACTACTGCCTAAGTGCCTGGCACTTGCTAAAGTTTGCATACTGTATACAGACACATAGTTTAATCTGCATGCATTCCTGTTTTTTTTTTTGGTTGTTTTTTGTTTTAGATAGGGTCTCACTCTGTGGCCCAGGCTGGAATGCAGTGGCACAATCTTGGTTTACTGCAGCATGGACCTACAGGGCTCAAGTGATCCTCCTGTCTCAGCCTCCCAAGTAGCTGGGACTACAGCCATGCACCACCATGCCTGGCTAATTTTTAACTTTTTGTAGATACGGGGTTTCGCCATGTTGCCCAGGCTGGTTTTGAACTCCTGGCCTCAAGCAATCCTCCTGCCTCAGCCTCCCAAAGTGCTGGGATTATAGGCATGAGCCACTGTGCCTGGCCTCCTGTTACAATTTTTTTAAAACAAGAACACAGCTCTCCAAGTATCATTTCTAGCTTTGTCTTTGTGAAACTCCCAGTCTTAGCTCCTTCCACACTCCTGTCCTGCTAAGTAACATCCCTGTTAGTCACTGCCTTTTTTTGTTTTTCTTCTTGAGACAGAGTCTCACTCTGTCGTGCAGGCTGGATTGCAGTGGTACGATCGCAGCTCACTGCAACATCCATCTCCCAGGATCAAGCGATTCTCCTGCCTCAGCCTCCCAAGTAGCTGGGACTACAGGGGTATGCCACCACACCCGGCTAATTTTTGTATTTTTAGTAGAGACGGGGTTTCAGCATAATGGCCAGGCTGATCTCAAACTCCTGACCTCGTGATCCGTCCGCCTCGGCCTACCAAAGTGCTGGGATTACAGGTGTGAGCCACCGCGCCCGGCTTTTTTTTGTATTTTTAGTAGAGACGGGTTTTCACCATGTTGGTCAGGCTGGTCTAGGACTCCTGACCTCAGGTAATCCACCCACCTCGGCCTCCTAAAGTGCTGGGATTACAGACGTGAGCCACCATGCCCGGCTGTCACTGCCTCTTTTACAAAAAAAAATCAACTATTCCAATTCTAGGATCTGTGAATCCTCACCTTCTCTCGCTCTCCCACCCCATTTTCTTAAATGAGGGATGTTTCCTTTGGGGCTTAACAGCAATATATTCAATCTTTAAACCATTTTATATCTTGGAAAAATTACACTTTCAACTGCAGTTATAGTTCTCCCTTTAAGTGAGTTTCCTAACTAAATTAAATTCTAGTACCTGATAAGGAAAGTGATACTAAGCAGCCCATTCTGGATTATTGATGTCAGTTTAATAGTTTTGTCCTTAACAACCTCAAAAGTTCATTTAACTTCGAATAGGCAAGACTATCTAATTCCTTTTGTCTAGTTAAAAGAGCACAATCATTAAAAACAAAAACTATCTCCTCAGTTCAACTGAAGAGGAAAAAAAAGAAAAAGCTAGCATGACAAACCAGAGTTTTTATATTGATCCTTCGTATCCCTAGTACCCTAAGTTGATTTCAATTTTTCCCTGTTCAAGTTATAGTCGATATGAACCACCTTTAATCTGCCCAACACTAAACTCAATACTGGGGTCACAAAAGGGGAAAATACAGCACTTGTTCTCAAGCGTTTAAATCTTCTGCAGCCCCATCCTGTACTTGTTTAAAACACACTGTTCATCCCTAAGGGGCGTAAAATTTAAATCAGACCAGTCAGGTGCAGACTTTCTGAGCACAAACCTGTAGCAGCTATGACCACTTTAAAGCAATTTAACATTAAGTCCGTAGTCCCAGATTGAAGCCAGAAAAACATGAGTTGACTAAAACTGCATTACTTTGAGAGTATAATTACTGAATTTAGGCCACTCCATTGGTGGAAGTGTAAAAGCCCTTCCAGAGAGCTTTGGCAAACGCCACTCCACTTCTAGGCACCATCTTACAAATAAACCAAGAGATGCCGGACCGGTGGCTCATGCCTGTAATCCCAGCACTTTGGGAGGTCCAAGTAAGAGCATCGCTTGAGCCTGGGAAATGGAGGATGCAGTGACATGTAAATGTGCCACTGCACTCCAGGCTGAACGACAGACGGAGACACTGTTTCCAAAAAAAGAGAGAGAGAGAGAGACGGCAGCCAAGTTGTTTATTCCACAGTTAAGAGAAACTGAAATCAAACTACATGTCTAACATTTGAATAACGGTGCAACATACCAGTCACCATTTTAAATCTTGTTTTTAAGGCCGGGTGTGGTGATGCACGCCTGTAATCCCAGCACTCTGGGAGGCCCAGACGGAGTGATCACTTGAGCCCAGGAGTTCGAGACCAGCCTGGCCAACATAGCGAGATGTCGTCTCTACAAATACAAATATTCGGCTGGCACGGTGGCTCACGTCTGTAATCCCAGCACTTTGGGAGGCCAAGGTCGGTGGATCACCTGAGGTCAGGAGTTCGAGACCAGCCTGACCAACATGGTGAAACCCCTCTCTACAAAAAATACAAATTAGCTGACCGTTGTGGTGCATGCCTGTAGTCCCAGCTACTCGGGAGGCTGAGGCAGGAGAATCGCCTGAATTGCAGTGAGATGAGATCGCGCCGTTGTACTCCAGCCTGGGCGACAAGAGCGAAACTCTGTCTCAAAAATAATAATAATAATAATAATAATAATAATAATAATAATAATAAAAAATAATAAATACAAAAATTAGCCAGGCATAAAGGCTGACGCAGAAGGATGGTCTGAGGCCGGGAGGCGTAGTCTACAATGAGTCAAGATCTTGCTATTGCACTCCAGCCTGGGCGACAGAACAAGGCTGTTTCAAATAAAAAAATAAAATAGGCCGGGCACGGTGGCTCACGCCTGTAATCAGAGCACTTTGGGAGGCCAAGGCGGGCGGATCACGAGCTCAGGAGTTAGAGACCAGCCTGACCAACATGGAGAAACCCCGTCTCTACTAACAATACAAAAATTAGCGGGGGGTGGTGGCGCGCGCCTGTAATCCCAGCTACTCTACTCAGGAGGCTGAGGCAGGAGAATCACTTGAACCCGGGAGGCGGAGGTTGCAGTGAGCCGAGATCGCGCCATTGCACTCCAGCTTGGGCGACAGAGCAAGACTCAGTCTCAAAAAATTAAATAAACAAATAAAAAGAAAGATACACCTAATTACTAATTATGGGATTCTCAAAATGCTGGGATTATATGTTTTTACTCTTTACAGTTATTATTTCTGCGTTCCCTACAATAAGCTTGGCATTACTCATATGATCCTTAGAAAAGGGAAAACACCCACACTCCCTGTGTAGTCCGGGCCGCCTGCCGCGCGCAGGTGCATAGCGGCCCTGGAGGCCTCCCTGCGGGCACCTGTCCCCGCCTGAGGCCCACATCCGGGACCCGCTGCAAGGACAAGGGCGAGCCCGCTGGTCCCTGTGGCAAAGACTCCGCCACCGGCTGGGACTGTTTTGGAACCCCAAGTCCACCCCGAACCGAGGACGTAGGGGCGCCAGAGCGCGAGGCACCGGTTCGGTGGCCGCAGGAAACCTGGACGTGGCCACTCCGTTCCCTGCCTGTCCCCCGCCTCCGCCCAAGGCCATTTCCCTACCAAGGCGAGCAAAGCTGCAAAGTGAGGCTGCTCCCCGGGACGGCGCGAGTGAGCGCCGCCTCGCCGTTTCCTACCGCGCCGAGGGCCTGAGCCGCAGCACGGCCGCACCGTCCGGTCTCCAGGCTGGAAAGCGCGGCCTCTTGGTCCCCTCCCTATTATTCCCGTTTCGGGGGCCAAGGGACGGGGGCCGCTGCCCCCCAGCCCAGCTCCACAACTCTGCTCCAAGTCCGCGCCTCACCTTCCTGAGCTGCGGCAAAAGTCGCCGTCGCCGCGGCAAGCAGAAGCCCGAACGCGAGGACCTGCGGGGGCGCCATGCTGCGCGCGCGCCGAGAAGAGGGGCGCGGGAGGGGCCGGGGACTCGCGGGAGGGCGTGCGCCGGGAGTGGGACACGAGGAGCCGGCCGGGCAGCGCGAGGCCTGGGGCGCGCGGGTCCGCGTCGGGAGGACAGCGCCGAGGGGGTCCCCGGACCGCGTCGAAGGTGCTCGCTCGCCGAAGGACTAGCGCTCTGTGCGCGCGGCGGGGCGGAGCGCACACCTGCCCGACCTGGCGGCCCCGCCTCTCGGCCCCTTCCCGGGACTGCTCACCTCTGGCCGCTGGTGCTTGTTGATGAGTCACCGCCCGGGAGTTGGGGGAGTGAGTAGGCTCCCCTCCCCCAGCCCCGGCGCTGCCGTTGGGGCGCGGCCCTCTCCACAGGTGTGGGCCCGCGCGCCCCGCCCCAGGTGCTTCGTCTCCATGGCCGCGTTAGGGATTTTTGGTGGCCTCCGAGGAGGTTTGAAGATTCTGTGCTGAGACTTCCTTTTAACCGGAGGAGCGCTGCTCTGAAGCCTTGAAGAACGGGGCCTGGGGGGAAGGGTGCGGGAACTGGATAGAGGAACGTGGAGGCTCAAGGAAATACAAACACAAGCAGAGAACCTTCCAGAACACTATAAAAAAGACCTTTGAGCTTTTACCTGGCAATTTAATTATACTCCTTTAAAATTAGAAAAAAAAAAAGAAAGAAAAGGAAAGAAGAAATCTTGGCTCTCTTGGGAAGAAAATGAGTGTTTCTTTATAATTACTCTTAATAATTCTTTTTTAGTTTTCATAAGCATTTCTAGCACTTGAAGATGTAAGAAAAGGTGTTCCCAGGCTGAGCGCAGTGGCTCACGCCTGTAATCCTAGCACTTTGGGAGGCCGAGGCGGGCGGATCACCTGAGGTTTGAAGTTCGAGACCAGCCTGACCAACATGGAGAAACCCCGTCTCTACTAAAAGATACAAAATTAGCCGGGCGTGGTGGCGCATGCCTGTAATCCCAGCTACTGGGGAGGCTGAGGTTGCAGTGAGCAGAGATCGTGCCATTACACTCCAGCCTGGGCGACAGGAGCAAGACTCCGTCTCAAAAAAAAAAAAAAAAAAAAAAAGAGAGAGAAAAGAAAAGGTGTTCCCATAGAGCCATATACTGAGAACCGAGATGATTTCGGGTTTTGGTTACTATTAAAGAACAATGTTGATGACGCCTTCGGAAAGAAAATATAGGGAAATAGAAAGAAAGGACAGTAATCGATTTCCGTGCAAATGAATTCAAATCACAACACACTATATTATTACAATATTAAAAAAATTATAAATACTTCATATATATACTACTTAGTGTTTTTAAATGTTATTTTTTGTTAGCTGTAATATCATTGTAACCTATTTTTTAAAAGCTTTTTATCCACTAAAGAAATCATAAAAGTAAGAGTTAAAAAGAGGAAAGGAGGCTGGGCATGGTGGCTCATGCTTGTAATCCCAGCACCTTGTTGGGGGCACAGGTGGGCAGATCCGAGGTCAGGAGTTCGAGACCATCCTGGCCAACATGGTGAAACCCATCTCAACTAAAAATACAAAAAGTAGCCAGGTGTGGTGGCAGGCACCTGTAATCCCAGCTACTCAGGAGGCTGAGGCAGGAGAATCGCTTGAACCAGAGAGTCGGAGGTTGCGGTGAGCCGAGATCAAACCGCTGCACTCCAGTCTGGCAACAGAGCAAGACTCCATCTCAAAAAATAAAAAATAAAAAAAAAGAGGAAAGGTAAAAAAGCAATTTTAAGATTCAGCTAAGTTTGATTAATTTCTACAAGTATATGTCAAATCAAAGCTTATGTTTATATTAAAACAATCATTTCTATGTTGTATTCTGTTGAAGTGCCGGCAAGTTGATTAATGTAAATAGTCATGCTGTTCTAAGTACCTCTATAATTTGTTTTGTATAATTTAAATTTCACCTGGTATATGAAATAAGCTATTTAGGCCAGGTACGGTGGCTCATGCCTGTAATCTCAGCACTTTGGGAGGCCGAGGCGGGCGGATCACCTAAGGTCAGGAGTTCGAGACCAGCCTGGCCAACATGGTGAAACCCCGTCTCTACTAAAAATACAAGAAGTTAGCCAGGCGTGGTGGCGGGCGCCTGTAATCCCAGCTACTCAGGAGACTGAGGCAGGAGAATCACTTGAACCTGGGAGGCAGAGGTTGCAGTGAACCAATATTTCGCCATTGCACTCCAGCCTGGGCAACAAGAGCGAAACTCCGTCTCAAAAAAAAAAAAAAAAAAAAAAGAATAGTACTAACAAATCAGGAACAAGTTAACCAGATTTTTGTTGTCTGCTGAATTTTGGATGTTTTCAGGAAGTTTGCCTTTCTCCAAATTACATATACTTTTCCCAAGAATAAACTAACTGGTTATTGTGGCTTTATTGGCAAAATGTTCCATTCTGAGGTCTAAATCTGTTTACCTAATCTGGAGAACTTCATCTTCTTATAACTGGACAGCTATTTATTGTTAATTACAATAAAGTGAATTGAGTAAGCATAATTATTAAATAAATGACAAAATACCAGACTAATCTCTGACTCATTGTATCTGAGTATACATCCAGGGTATTTTTTCTTTTCTTTCTTTCTTTTTTTTTTTCTTTCTTTTTTTGAGGCAGAGTTTTGCTCTTGTTGCCCAGGCTGGAGTGCAATGGCATCATCTCAGCTCACCACAACCTCCGCCTCCCGGATTCAGGCAATTCTCCTGCCTCAGCCTCCTGAGTAGCTGGGATTACAAGCATGTGCCACCACGTCCGGCTAATTTTTTGTATTTTTAGTAGAGATGGGGTTTCTCCATGTTGGTCAGGCTGGTCTTGAACTCCTGACCTCAGGTGATCTGCCCACCTCAGCCTCCCAAAGTGCTGGGATTACAGGCTTGAGCCACCACACCCGGCTGATCCAGGGTATTTTTTCTTTTTTTTTTTTTTTTTTTTGAGATGGGGTCTTGCTCTGTCACTCAAGCTGCAGTGCAGTGGCATGATCTTGGCTGACTGCAACCTCCACCTCTTGGGTTCAAGCAATTCTCCTGCCTCAGCCTCCTGAATAGCTGGGATTACAGGCGCCCACTACCACACCCGGCTAATTTTTGTATTTTTAGTTGAGACAGAGTTTCACCATGTTGGCCAGGATGGTCTTGATCTCCTGACTTTGTGATCATCTTGCCTCGGCCTCCCAAAGTGCTGGGATTACAGGTGCAAGCCACCGTGTCCGCCTTTTTTTTTTTAAGATAGAGTTTCAATCTTGTTACCCAGGCTGGAGTACAATGGCGTGTTCTCAGCTCACTGCAACCTCCACCTCCTGGGTTCAAGCAATTCTCCTGTCTCAGCCTCCCGAGTAGCTGTGATTACAGGCGCCTGCCACCTCGCCCGGCTAATTTTTGTATTTTTAGTAGAGACTGGGTTTCACCACGTTGGCCAGGCTGGTCTTGAACTCCTGACCTCAGGTGATCCACCCGCCTCAGCTTCCCAAAGTGCTGGGATTACAGGCATGAGCCACCGCACCGGCCGGTATTGTTTATTTTAATACCTCTTTAACACCTTCTCAATTTGTCATTCTTTGCTCAAAATTACTCGTTTTATGTTTTAATTGTGAATCTTTTGTAGTTCTAGTGCCATATTTAAGCACATTTATTAATATTTTCAGGCTAGGCATGGTGGCTCACGCCTGTAATCCAAGCACTTTGGGAGGCTGAGGCGGGTGGATCACTTGAGGTCAGGAGTTTGAGACCAGCCTGGGCAACCTGGTGAAAACCTGTCTCTACTAAAAATACAAAAATTAGCTGGGCATGGTGGCACATGCCTGTAATTCCAGATACTTGGGAGGCTGAGGCAGGAGAATCACTTGAACCCAGGAGGCGGAGGTTGTGGTGAGCCAAGATCATGCCATTGCACTCCAGCCTGGGCAACAAGAGCAAAACTCTGTCTTAAAAAAAAAAAAAAAAAAAAAAAAAAAAAATATATATATATATATATATATATATATATATATATATAAAATTAGACTACCAGTTCTAAAAATTTTTGTTATCCCATGAGTAATAGATGAGTAGAAAACAAAAGTCCTTTATATAGAATGAAGAGTAAAAGTCCTTAACCACTATGCAGCATATCCTTCTCTATTCTAGATCTTCTTTGTTAATAGTTTTATATTTATGCTACTTGTTCATTAGTTTTTCTCACATATCCCAAAGAACCTGGGTTCATAGGATATACTCCACAGAGTGGGGGATAATATTTGGTTGGTTTAAGTTTATAACAATAGTTTGCATCTGTACATTCAGAGTTCACCTTAATATATATATAATATGTAAATGTATATGTAGAATTTCTACCACGTCATTGTATCTGTCATTAAAAATTAACTTTTCTTTTTTTTTTTAGATGGATTGTCACTCTGTTGCCCAGGCTGGAGTTCTGTGGCACAATCTTGGCTCACTGCAACCTCTGCCTCCTGGGTTCAAGCGATTCTCCTGCCTCAGCTTCCCAAGTAGCTGGGATTACAGGCACATGCCACCAGGCCCAGCTAATTTTTGTATTTTTAGTAGAGATGGGGGTTTTGCCAGGTTGGCCAGGCTGGTCTGGAACCCCTGACCTCAAGTGATCTGCCCACCTCAGCCTCCCAAAGTGCTAGGATTACAGGCGTGAGACACCACGTCCAGCCAACTTTTTTTTTTCTTTTGACATGGAGTCTCACTCTGTCACCCAGGCTGGAGTGCAGTGGCAGGATCTTGGCTCGCTGCAACCTCCGCCTCCCAGGTTCAAGCAATTCTCATGCCTCAGCCTCCTGAGTAGCTAGGATTACAGGCATGCACCACCACGCCCAGCTAATTTTTGTATTTTTGGTAGAGATGGGTTTTTGCCATGTTGACCAGCCTGGTCTCAAACTCCTGACCTCAAGTAATCTACTGGCCTCAGCCTCCCAAAGTGCTGGGATTACAGGTGTGAGCCACCACGTCCAGCCTAAAAATTAGCTTTGTTTCCAAAAGCCAAACTTCTAACCCTTTACCATGAAAAAAGCCCTTTTTCATATCTTTTTCCACTTTAAATTCTTTTGTAAAATATAAAGCACTATATAGTAAGCACTTAAACTAAAGTTTAGTTAATTAACATGTAGACGCTTATTAAGTGATATCTATTACAATTAAAAGCAAGGCCGGGTGCAGTGGCTCACACTTGTAATCCCCGCACTTTGGGAGGCCAAGGCAGGTGGATCACCTGAGGTTGGGAGTTTGAGACCACCCTGACCAACATGGTGAAACCCTGTCTCTACTAAAAATACAAAATTAGCTGGGTGTGGTGGCACATGCCTGTAATCCCAGCTACTCAGGGGGCTGAGGCAGGAGAATTGTTTGAACCCAGGAGGCGGAGGTTGCAGTGAGCTGAGATCTTGCCATTGCACTCCAGCCTGGGCAACAAGAGCGAAATTCCATAACAACAACAACAACAACAACAACAACAACAACGTAATGCAGCAAATTAGCAAAATGCAGAATGTTTCCAATTTCGGGCTATTATGAATAAAGTTGTTATGAACATTCTTACACAAGTCTTTTTGTGGACACAAGAATGTTTTGCACTAAATGTCTCTACATGGAGCACTATTGGAATTTTAGATAGGATATTCTTCATAACGTTTCATGGAGATTAACCTCTACCCATTCAATCCCCCTAGTCATTTTGACAGTCCTCAAAAAAGCCTCCACACATTTCCCAGCCCTCTGAGAATGGCAATACCACTTTTGACTGAGAGCTACTGCTTTAAATAATAACCTACCTTGATTTCACGAACACATTTGACCTGATGTGTCATATTGCTATTGATAAGATGGACAAGGTATGCTGGAAGAACAGAAAGGAGGTCAATGGGGCTGGAGTTTGGTGATTGAGAGAGGAGATGTGGTGATTGAGAGAGGGCAGGTGTGAGCTTATACAATGCCTCAAGGAAAGGTTAGGAGTTTGAATGTTATTTATTTATTTATTTATTTTTTTTTTAATGTAGTTGGAGGTGTTGCCATCTTGCTCTGGTTGGTCTTGAACTTCTGGACTCAAGTAATCCTCCCACCTCTGCCTCCCAAAGTGCTGGGATTACAGGTGTGAGCCACCGCACCTGGCCAACTCAGCATATCTGTAAAGTTAATGTCAATTAGTGTGGAACACTGATTGAATATAGCAACAATTATAACTGCCACTCATGGAGCATATATTAAGTGCCAGGCATTGGGCACCAAGCATTGTTGACAGGTGCTTTATTTTCACCAGGTTTTGCTTGTGTTTTTTTTTTTTTTTTGAGACAGAGTCTCACTCTGTCACCCAGGCTGGAGTGCAGTGGCGCGATCTCGGCTCACTGCAACATCCACCTCCCAGGTTCAAGCAATTCTCCTGCTTCACCCTCCCGAGTAGCTGGGACTACAGGCGCTTGCCACCATATCCAGCTAATTTTTTTATTTTTAGTAGAGACGGGTTTCACCATGTTGGCCAGGCTGGTCTCAAACTCCTGACCTCAGGTGATCCACCCGCCTTGGCCTCCCAAAGTGCTGGGATTACAGACGTGAGCCACCGCACCTGGCCTTTCACCAGGTTTTGGGCACTTACTAGGTACTAGACTTTTCAGTAAATGTTAAGCACCTATTATGTGCTTCTACCAAGTGCTTATGAGCAAGTGTGCAGCGCCTATTCTACAGCAGCCTTTGCCTGCATCTTTTTTTTTTCTTTTTGGGACCGAGTCTGGCTCTGTTGCCCAAGCTGGAGTGCAGTGGCGTGATCTCGGCTCACTGCAAGCTCCGCCTCCTGGGTTCACGCCATTCTCTTGCCTCAGCCTCCTGAGTAGCTGGGAATATACAGGCGCCCACCACCATGCCCAGCTAATTTTTTGTATTTTTAGTAGAGACGGAGTTTCACCGTGTTAGCCAGGATGGTCTTGATCTCCTGACCTCGTGATCCACCCGCCTCGGCCTCCCAATGTGCTGGGATTACAGGAGTGAGCCACTGCGCCCGGCCCTTGCTTGCATCTTATTTAAACGTGAAAGCAAGGGGGTGAATCTCCAAGCTCTGACCTGGGTGGAGGCGCGGGCCCTAGCAAAGGGTGCACACCTGAGTAGGGATGAGACCAGGAAGGTGGCGTCCTCTTCTCTTGGTGCACTGTGACCGCAAATGGCCAGGGGGAGAAGGAGCAGGGTGCAGGGTTGCTCAGGCTAAGGGCAAGATGGAGCGAAGGGCGAGATGGAGGACCAGGCCGCCTGGGCACTGGAGTTTGCTGAATGGTCTGAATGGTAGTCTTTTTTTTGAGACAGAGTCCCGCTCTGTTGCCCAGGCTGGAGTGCAGTGGCGTGATCTCAGCTCAGTGTAACCTCCGCCTCCCAGGTTCAAGCAATTCTCCTTCCTCAGCCTCCAGAGTAGCTGGAATTATAGGCACGTGCCACCACACCTGGCTAATTGTTGTATTTTTGGTAGAGATGGGGTTTCGCAATGTTGGCCAGGCTGGTCTCAAACTCCTGACCTCAGGTGATCTGCCCGCTTTGGCCTCCCAAAATGCTGGGATTACAGGCATGAACCACCTCGCCTGGCTAATAAATAATTTTAAAAGTGACTATTGTAGAGCGAGACTCTGTTTAGAAATAAAATATGATAGAAGAGAGAAGGATAAGTTTGTTGTGGACAGTATTTGCAAATGTGGAATAAAAATGCTGGGCCCTGGAACTTAAGTGAGGTTGGGAAGTGAAGACAAGAGAAGAGAGAAATGGTGTCAGATACAGTTGAAGAACTGAGACAGTGGGAGTTCTTGAGTAAGTGAGCTGGAAGGTTAGGAGGTCATCAGAGAGGCTTCAAAGAAGCTGCGTGTCTGAAGGAGGAGAGGCAAGGAACAGTTTGGAAATGGCAAGTAGGAAACCTACTATACCCCCTGGCCCTTAGGAGCCTGAAATGTCAGGGGAAAAGTAAAGCAGCTTCTACCTCAGAGGACTGCTCAGGAGATGGGGTGCTCAGGGACAGCCAGGTTCATTTATTGCCAAGTAGTGAAGGGAACATTCAAAGAAGAGGACGAGGCTACAAAGACATTTGATGGCGAAAGATCTGGAGTTGCAAAGGCACATTGGAAGAATTTGGGAAGGAGAGGGAGAGGGGCTTGATCAAATTAGCAGTGGACTCAGGGTACTGGGATAGTATCCACTGTTGATGATCTATCCATGTTGGATGATCTAGAAGGCTTATTCTTCTAGTGACCGAGGCACATAGGAATATAAGGTGCAAAGAGAAATCAGCCTAAACTGAATTGTGAATAGTTAGTCCAAAGGTTGGGGATGACTAACCGTCAGGATGACTATTCTTCCCCACAAAGTAGTGGTGGTGGCAGCCATCATAGGGAGGGCCAGAAGTGCTCTCTCTGGGAGCATATGGTATGGCAGGGACTATGGGGTGACTGGTCTTAGCTTAGTAACAACCTGAATGGTTGAGTCATGACCAGTAATAAGTATTTACTGGGCATTTACTTTGTGTAAGACTTAACCACCCAACACTATAAAAAGCATACAGCCTGTAACCCCAGTCCTTTGGGAGGCCGAGGTGGGCGGATCACCTGAAGTAGGGAGTTCGAGACCAGCCTGGCCAACATGGTGAAACCCTGTCTCTACTAAAAATATAAAAATTAGCCTGGCATGGTGGCGTGTGCCTGTAATCCCAGCTACTCAGGAGGCTGGGGCAGGAGAATCGTTTGAACCCAGGAGGCAGAGGCTGCAGTGAGCCAAGATCACACCACTGCACTCCAGCCTGGGCGACAGAGCAAGAGCCTGTCTCAAAAAAAAAAAGCATACAGCATTCTTACAGCCAGCTGAGAGAGAGAACAGTTGGTTCCAGATATTATGTTCTGGCCTAGCTGGAAGCAAAATAGAGTGTGGCTAACAGGATGGACCTTAACCTTTGCCTTATCCTATCAGAGAGGGGTGAGGTCTTTATGATGGGTCATTTATAGGGTGTGCAACAGCCCCGGTGAAACTTGAGAGTTTTTTTCAGACATAGTCTTTCTCATGTTTAAGGACATCTGTGAACCAACCAGGTATACATACACAATTATAAGGAACTTCCCTCTTCTGATAACCAGACTGGGTCAAACGAGGCTGTCTCTGTGGGTTCTCATGGACCTAGTTAAAAACTCATACATTGGCCTCTCACAAGGCATAATAAGGAAACAAAAGAGGAAAAATACACAGATTCCTCTCCTTTCTGGAATTATCTGTATGTTCCGATACCTGAGATGTTCATGGAAAATCAAGGTGTGTAGTAAGAATGAACTAAACGGGGCTGGCGTGGTGGCTCACGCCTGTAATCCCAGCACTTTGGGAGACCTAGACAGTTGGATCACTTGACCAGCCTGGCCAACATGGCGAAACCCCGTCTCTACTAAAAATACAAAAAAAATTAGCCGGGCATAGTGGTGTGTGCCTGTAATCCCAGGTACTTGGGAGGCTAGGCAGGAGAATCGTTTGAACCCAGTAGGCAGAGGTTGCAGTGAGCTGAGATTGCACCACTGTACTCCAGCCTGGGTGACAGAGCCAGACTCCACCTCAAAAAAAAAAAAGAATGAACTAAATGTCACAAACTTAATTTTATTTGTACTCCTACTCAGGATGAGGGAGTTGTCAAGTGTCATAGTCTGGCTGAGCTATACATAATCATCATCATCACTGTACACGAAACTGACTCAGAATACCCAGACTGATAAGGTTCCTATGACATCTGTCACCCCATTGATCGCCAGGGTTGATTCAGCTGATCTGGCTGGATAGGTAGGTGTCCCCTTTCTCTCTCACTGCTCCATGTGCGTCCCTCCCGAAGCTGCATGCTAGGTCGAAGAGGACGACCAGCCCCGATAGAGGACTGGTCTTCAGTCAAGGGTATACAAGTAGCTGTGCTCCCCTGCTAGAACCTCCAAACAAGCTCTCAAGTTCCAGAAGGAAGTGAAAGAAAAAAGGAAACCAAGAATGTGGATAGAGTAGTGGGAGAGGGAGGACATGTCGTGTCTGTTGGTTGGTTCCCTGTTTACGGAAAGAAGGTGAACTCCAGGAGTCTATAGGGAAGTGTTGTGAATAGATAAAGTAATAACCACATTTTTTTTTTTTTTTGAGATGGAGTCTTGCTCTGTCACCCAGGCTGGAGCGCAGTGGTGTGATCGTGGCTTACTGCATCCTCTGCCTCCCGGGTTCAAGTGATTCTCCTGCCTCAGCCTCCCAAGTAGCTGGGATTGGGATTGCAGCCGCCAGCCACCACGCCTGGCTAGTTTTTTTTTTTTTTTTTTTTTTTTTTTTTGAGACAGTCTCGCTCTGTTGCCCAGGCTGGAGTGCAGTGGTGTGATCTTGGCTCACTGCAAGCTCCGCCTCCTGGGTTCACGCCATTCTCCTGCCTCAGCCTCCCCAGCAGCTGGGACTACAGGCGCCCGCCACTACACCTGGCTAATTTTTTTGTATTTTTAGTAGAGACGGCGTTTCACAGTGTTAGCCAAGATGGTCTCAATCTCCTGACCTTGTGATCCGCCTGCCTTGGCCTCCCAAAGTGCTGGGATTACAGGTGTCAGCCACCGCACCCGGCCTACGCCTGGCTAATTTTTGTATTTTTAGCAGGGACAGCATTTCACCATGTTGGCCAGGCTGGTCTCAAACTTCTTCCTTTTCCCCCCCCGCGCAGACAGAGTCTTGCTCTGTCCCCCAGGCTGGAGTGCAGTGGCACGATCTCAGCTCACTGCAACCTCTGCCTCCTGGGTTCAAGCAATTCTCCCGCCTCAGCCTCCCCAGTAGCTGGGATTGCAGGTGCGCACCACCACACCCGGCTAATTTTTGTATTTTTAGTAGAGACGAGGTTTCACCATGTTGGCCAGGCTGGTCTCGAACTCCTGACCTTGTGATCGACCCGCTTCGGCCTCCTAAAGTGCTGGGACTACAGGCGTGAGCCACTGCACCGGCCAATAATGACCACATTTCTATTTCATGTAGGATTTATTAGGTAAACTAGCAGCTTGTTAAAATAGTGGTGATGAGGATGACAATATAAAGTCCTATAGAAAGCAAATCTAGGCTGGGCGCTGTGACTCACGCCTGCAATCCCAGCACTTTGGGAGGCTGAGGTGGGCAGATCACCTGAGGTTGAGAGTTCAAGACCAGCCTGACCAACATGGAGAAACCCCGTCTCTACTAAAAACACAAAATTAGCCGAGTGTGGTGGTGCATGCCTGTAATCCCAGCTGCTCAGGAGGCTAAGGCAGGAGAATCATTTGAACCCCGGAGGCAGAGGTTGCGGTGAGCAGAGATCGCACCATTGCACTCCAGCCTAGACAACAAGAGCGAAACTCTGTCTCAAAAAAAAAAAAAAGCAAATCTGCAGGGCTGGGCATGGTGGCTTACAACTGAAATTCCAGCACTTTGGGAGGCTAAGGTCAGAGGATTGCTTGAGGACAGGAGTTGAGACCAGCCTGAGGAACATAGCAAGACCCCTGTCTCTACAAATTTTTTTTTTTTTAATTAGCCAGGCCTGGTGATGCATACCTGTAGTTCCAGCTACTTGAGAGGCTGAGGTGGGAGGATCGTTTTAGCCCAGGAGTTTGAGGCTTCAACGAACCATGATTATGCCACTACACTCCAGGCTCAGCAACAGAGCAAGACCCTGTCTCTAAAAACAAACATTTAAAAAAAAGAGAAAAAGCAGATCTACAGTTAGCATCCCTGTGACTCCCCACCCCACTCCTTTCTCACCTCCATTAACAACTCACAGAACTTGCTGGAATGCAGCCAAGTTGAATCACACAGTTGGAGCACCGTTAAGAACAAAGTTTCCATCTCCTCTTTGGTCAAAAGTCAGCCCAGGAAAATCAGCTATAAATAGCTCCAAGAAAATCTCAGAGTGGTGAAGGATTAGTAAGCATCGTGGCATAGAGGACATGGCAGTTTGCTTCTATCCTTAACTACAAAATGCTTTGTATGAGACAGCACGGGGTCCATGGAATGGAGATCACTAACCACTGGGATTATGCAGCTACAGATAAGGACACAGGCATAGTTTGACTTGACTGTGGTGCAAGCTGGCTCACTGTTGTAGGAATATTCTGTCCGAAAGCATAGGTAACCACTGACACATGTTTTGAACATAAAGTGCGGGCAAAAATGTGAGAGCCAGCCTGTGAGTGAGCCTTTAGGGGATCCAAAATTACCTGAAGAGGCCAGGCACAGTGGCTCATGCCTGTAATCCTCGCACTTTGGGAGGTCAAAGCAATCAGATCTCTTGAGGCCAGGAGTACAAGACCAGCTTGCCCAGCATGGTGAAACTTCGTCTGTACTAAAAAAACAAAAATTGGCCGGGTGTGGTGGCACATTCCTGTAATTCCAGCTACTCGGTTGGCTGAGGCAGGAGCATCACTTGAACCCAGGAGGTGGAGGTTGCAGTGAGACGATATAGTGCCCACCACTGTACTCCAGCCTCGGCAACAGAGTGAGACTGTCTCAAACAAACAAAAAACAAAAAAACAAAATTACCCAAGGAGAATGGTATTTCAGAACCAGTTAGTGGGAAGGGGATATAAAATGATTCTGTTTTAATGAATTATCAAACTATAAGGCTCTGTACTTAGTTCTGTAGAGATTCATGGTCAGCAAGATGAATTCTCCATCCTCACACATTCCTTCGAGGAGTTTCTAGATATCCACATAGATAACTCTAGTACACAGAATTAGTAGAATTAGCATTGGCTGGCCACTACCAGTTCTACATAATTACACATTTTCATGAAACATGCTGCTTTCTTTTTTGAAGATTATTTTTTAGATTCTTCCTACTCTTAAAGATTTTCAAAGTCCTATTTGGCTACTGGCCAGAAATCTTCCTTAGTAGGGCTGGGCTCGGTGGCTCATGCCTGTAATCCCAGCACTTTGGGAGGCTGAGGCGGGTGGATCACTTGAGGTCAGAAGTTCGAGACCAGCCTAGCCAATATGGTGAAACCCCATCTCTACTAAAAATACAAAAATTAGCTGGATGTGGTGGCGCGCGCCCATAGTCCCAGCTACTTGGGAGGCTGAGGCAGAAGAATTGCTTGATCCCAGGAGGTGGAGATTGCAGTGAGCCGAGATCACGCCACTGCACTCCAGCCTGGGTGACAGAGTGAGACTCTGTCTCAAGGAAAAAAAAAAAAAAAGAAAGAAAGAAAGAAGAAGTTTGAGACCAGCCTGGCCAACACGGTAAAACCCTGTCTCTACTAAAAACACAAAAATTAGTCAGGTGCGGTGGTGCCCACATGTAGTCCCAGCTACTGGGGAGGCTGAAGCAGGAGAATGGCTTGAACCTGGGAGGAAGAGGTTGCAGTGAGCCAAGTTCGCACCACTGCACTCCAGCCTGGGCAACAGAGCAAGACCCTGTCTCAAAAACAACAACAACAACAACAACAACAACAACAACAGCAACAAAAAAAAAGGCTGGGCATGGTGGCTCACGCCTGTAATCCCAGCACTTTGGGAGGCCTAGGCAGGCGGATTACCTGAGGTCAGGAGTCGAGACCAGCCTTACCAACATGGAGAAACCCCGTCTCTACTGAAAATACAAAATTAGCTGGCCGTGGTGGCACACACACCTGTAATCCCAGCTGCTCAGGAGGCTGAGGCAGGAGAATCACTTGAACTAGGAAGGCGGAGGTTGCAGTGAGCCAAGATTGTGCCATTGCACTCCAGTCTGGGCAACAAGAGCAAAACTCCGTCTCAAAAAAAAAAAAAAAAAAAAAGAGTAAGTGGTTTAGGCCAGGCATTGTGACTCATCCCTGTAATTCCAGCACTTTGGGAGGCTGATGTGGGAGGAACACTTGAGCCCAGAAGTTCTTTTTTATTTTTTTTTGTTTTTAATTTTTTACCTAATCCCAAATGTGATTGGAGAGCCCAGGAATTTGAGACCAGCCTGGGCAACACAGTGAGACCCTGTCTTTACTAAAAATAAAAAAAATTGGCCAGGCATGGTGGTTTATGCCTGTGGTCCCAGCTACATGAGAGGCTGAGGCGAGAGGATGGCTTGCACCTGGGAGGTGAAGGTCAAGGCTGTAGTGAGCCATGATCATGTCACTGCACTCCAACCTGGGCGGCAGAGCAAGACCCTGTCTCAGGGAAAAAAAAAAAAAAAGAAATCTTCCTTAGTAGTTTGTTAATTCAGCTTAACACATATGAAGGAAGAGAAAAGAACACGAAACATTTGGTAAGTACAATGTGATTTCTTTCATATTATCTCACTTAATCTTCACAGAAACTGTGAGCTAGGTATCATTTATTTTTATTTTACAAATGAGAAAACTAGTTAACCAAAATTAAGTAAAACCCAAGATCCTATTGTTTGTGTTGGTGAATGGTGGCCATAAATCTTGATCCTAGGTCTGTGGGACTCTAAATCCCACACCCTTTTAGTATACCACATAGCCTCGGTGCTGTCAACCTTGAAGTTTACCTCTCAAGAGTCAAAACTTAGAGAAATATTTATTTGAGTATCAGATAAGCTTTGGTACTTAATAACTTCTAGTCAATTCCAAAAGGAGCTTGTAGTTAGTTGCTTATCCTTACAGAGGGCATTCATTCTTTGAAATGTGTGGCAGACTTCCTCTCCGAATGGCTATAAAATATTTCGTACTTTGCTTATGTCTTATAAAAACGCCCATTAGAATGAAAGTAATAAACCAGCCAAGCCCTTGTAACTATAGGAACCTTCCCTGTCTGCTTCCTGTTGGAGGCTGCTGAAGGACAGAGGCCTCTGACTCATGGCCATGACCTCTCCACTCACTTTGGGTTCCTGCTGACTTCTGAATCCCACCCATCACGCTACCAAGCGATTTCTAGGAAAGCATGCTGCGATTATGTACATGAGGCCCTTACCATGTAACCGAGGCAGAGGTGTGTTTGTGTACAGATCACTCAGAATTCAGAAGCTCTGTCGGTTGTGAATCCAGGGCCACACCACTGCAACCCATTCCCACAGGATTCTTGAGGGCAATTTTAGGTGAGAACTTGAGTTAATAAAGCCATCTGGTTACCTCAGAAATTGTTTGTCTCTGCTCCCCTGCTTTGGTTCTCATTGCAATTGCAATTAGATAATTGAGATCTGCAAGTATTTCTGAAAGTGGAGCAGTCAGCAGAGCGCACTGGCTCCCAGTCACCACTCAGCGCTGTGAGTGTAGCCTTGGATGAGTCATTTGTCCCCCAAAGCCAGATGGGAATTCACTCTCATGCGGTTCTGGCTTGGGTTCTGGCTTGGTTTGTGAAGACTATGATACAGATAAACTCTGGTTGTGTCAAGATGCCCTTTAACCTATCTGGGTGTTCCTCTGCCCCATCTCACAGGTGCCCAGCCCAGTGGACTCATCTGTTCACTGGCCTCACTGAGGGGTCTGCCTCATCAGCATCCCCACAGTGGGGCTCCGGCTTCTCTAGCTCTGTCCCTGGATACAATCCTAGACCTGAACTGTCTGCTAGGAAACTGTTAGAGAGACAACGTGCTAGTGAGTTACACCTCGAAGGTTAGGTATTTAGATTCTAATAGAGGCCTTCTGGAGACAAAGTTTGTGTTTCTTTGGTTTTGTTTTGTTTTGTTCTTTGTGTTTTTGTTGTTGTTGTTATTGTTTTTTGTTTTGAGACAAGATCTTGCCTTATCACCCAGGCTGGAATACATTCGTATGATCTTGGCTCACAGCAACCCCCACCTATTGGGCTCAAGTGATTCTCGTGCCTCAGCCTCCTGAGTAGCTGGGACTACAGGCACACACTACCACATCTGGCTGATTTTTGTATTTTTAGTAGAGATGGAGTTTCGCCATGTTGGCCGGGCTGGTCTTGAACTCCTGGCCTCAAGTGATCCGCCCGCCTCAGCATCCCAAAGTATCGGGATTACAGGTATGAGCCACTGCACCCGGCCACGTTTGTTTGTTTTTGAGACAGAGTCTCACTCTCTTGCCCAGGCCGGAGTCCAGTGGCACACTCACAGCTCACTACAGCTTCAGCCTCTTGGGCTCAAGCAATCCTCCTGCCTCAGCCTCCCAAGTAGCTGGTACGAAACATCATGCCTGGCTAATTTTTTATTTTTTGTAGAAACAGGGGTCTCACTATACTGCCCAGGCTGGTCTCAAACTCCTAGGCTCAAGTGATCCTCCCCCCTCGACCTCTCAAAACGCTGGGATTACAAGTGTGAGCCACCACATCTGGCCTGGAGACAACATTTTATCTAAAAAAAGCAAGCGAAGCCCGGGCAACATGGTGGAACCCCATCTCTACAAAAAATACAAAAATCAGCCAAGAGCAGTGGCTCACGCCTGTAATCCCAGCACTTTGGGAGGCCGAGGTGGGCAAATCACCTGAGGTCGGGAGTTTAAGACCAGCCTGACCAACATGGAGAAACCCCATCTCTATTAAAAATACAAAATTAGCTGGGCATGGTGGCACATGCCTGTAATCCCAGCTACTAGGGAGGCTGAGGCAGGAGAATCGCTTGAACCCGGGAGGTGGAGGTTGCAGTGAGCCAAGATCACGCCACTACACTCCAGCCTCGGCAACAAGAGCAAAACTCTGTCTCAAAAAACAAAAATAAAAAATCATCCAGGCGTGGTGGCTAATGTGGTGGTGCCTGTGGTCCCAGCTACTTAGGAGGCTGAGGTAGGAGGATCTCTTGAGCCTAGGAGGTTGAGGCCGGCATGAACCGTAATCACAGCACTGCACTCCAGCCTGGGCAAGAGAGTGAGATCCTGTCTCAAAAAAATAAATACATGGCCGGGCGCGGTGGCTCACACCTGTAATCCCAGCACTTTGGGAGGCCAAGGTGGGCAATCACCTGAGGTCAGGAGTTTAAGACCAGCCTGGCCAACATGGTGAAAACCCATCTCTACTAAAAATACAAAAAAATTAGCCAGGCATGGTGGCGGACACCTGTAATCCCAGCTACTTGGGAGGCTGAAGCGGGAGGCTGAAGCAGGAGAATTGCTTGAACCCGGGAGGCGGAGGTTGCAGTGAGCTGAGATCACGCCACTGCACTCCAGCCTGGGCAACAAGAGCAAGATTCTGTCTCAAAAATAAATAAATAAATAAATAAATAAATAAATAAATAAATACATACATAAGTAAATAAAAATAAAAGAAGTAAGCAATAGTGGAGACTCTAAGGCTCAGAAGCATGTCTTTGAGAGACATATTTCAGGCATCAGGGCCTTTTAGGACCTTTCTAATCACTGTACTGAAGCACAGGCTCGTATGGTATTAATTTGTAACTTATTTACTTTTTTTTTTTTTTTTTAGTCAGAGTCATGCCCAGGCTGGAAGTGCAATGGCACAATCATGGCTCCCTACAGCCTCAACCTCCCAGGCTTAACCAATCTTCCCACCTCAGCCTCCTGAGTAGCTGGGATTACAGGCAAGCGCTACCACACCCAGCTAATTTTTGTGTTTTTTTGTGGAGACGTGGTTCCGTCATTTTGTCCAGGCAGATCTCAAACTGCGGAGTGCAAGTGATCCTCCTGCCTAAGCCTCCCAAAGTGCTGGGATGACAGGTGTGAGCCACTGTGCAAAGTCAGATCCTGTTCTTGAGGAGCTTCCGTCCCAGTTGGGAGGGATCAGACATACACATAAAGTTAAAAAATAAATAACTACATATTAATATCAGGCAATAGTACCAGAGTGCAGCATTGAGCTTTTCAGAAGAAAGAGACATCATGGTTCCCAAAAGTATCGTGAGGGTACCGTGGGGGCCCATGGGGTTGAGGGAGTACATAAAAACATCCAAAAGTGTTGGAGGGAAAGTTCATTGCTTTCCTTTCAGAGCTCCCAAATTTAAGTCTGGATACTGATCTTTTCCTGAATACCAAAAAGAATGATTGTTATTTGAAAGCATTCATGGCAGACCAATGAGTAAACATTTTAGCTGAGAGAGCACTTTGGCTAATAATTAAGCATTATTTTTACTGTACTTTAGATTCCCATGCAAGTCTATTTTAGCAACTTGTAATAATTTGACATTAAACTACAACATTTGAGTGATTTGTGATGTAATAGCTAACATGTATGCATTAACTCATTCAATGCTCTTGCCAACCCTAAAGTTTATGTCAAAACTTTAAATGTTTACTTCTGCATCAGACAAACTATAGCACTTAATAACTTCTGATTGATTCCAAAAGAAGTTTGTAATTGAGGGCTCATCTTTTTTTTTTTTTTTTAATGAGACAGAGTGTCTCTCCACACCTAGATTGGAGTGCAGTAGTGCTGTCTTGGCTCACTGCAACCTCTACCTCCCAGGTTCAAGTGATTCTAGTGCCTCAGCCTCCCGGGTAGCTGAGACTACAGGTGCATGCCACTATGCCTGACTGCTTTTTGCATTTTTAGCAGAGACAGGTTTCCACCATGTTGGCCAGGATGGTCTCAAACTCCTGGCCTCCAGTGATCCACCCGCCTTAGCCTCCCAAAGTGCTGGGATTAGAGGTGTGAGTCAAGGGCTCATCTTTACAGGGGAATTTCATTCCCCTGGAAAGAGATGGATAATTCATTCAATGGTGTGGGAAAAAATGGTTATTTAAAAAATGCATTGCCAGGCGTGGTGGCTCACGCCTGTAATCCCAGCACTTTGTGAGGCCGAGGTGGGTGGATCACGAGGTCAGGAGACCAAGACCATTCTTGCTAACAGGGTGAAACCCTGTCTCTACTAAAAATACAAAAAAAAAAAAAATTAGCTGGTCGTGGTGGCAGATGCCTGTTGTCCCAGCTACTCGGGAGGCTGAGGCAGGAGAACAGTGTGAACCCAGGAGGCGGAGCTTGCAGTGAGCTGAGATCGCACCATTGCACTCCAGCCTGGGCGACAGGGTGAGACTCTGTCTCAAGAATAAAAATGCATTGAAGTTCTGATCTCTTGCTGTGCCCTGAGATTAAGTTCCTATGAACTGAAGAATTACTGCAAATAATAACATCATTTAAAAATCTAGAGGGGCCACAGTGGCTCATACCTATAATCCTAGAACCTTGGGAGGCTGAGGTGGGAGGCCTTGGAGGATCGCTTGAGCCCAGGAGTTCAAGACCAACCTGGGCAACATGGTGAGACCCTGTCTCTACAAAAGAAAAATAAATTTAAAAAAACTAAATGGGTATGGTGGCACACACCTGTAGCCTCAGCTACTTGGGACGCTGAGGTGGAAGGATCGCTTTAGCTTGGGAGATCGAGGCTGCAATGAGCCATGATTGTGCCATTGTACTTCAGCCTGGGTGATAGAGCGAGACCCGTCTCAAAAAAATATATATATATATATAGATTAAAAAAATCACTAGGATGGCTGGGCACAGTGGTTCATGCCTGTAATCCCAGCACTTTGGGAGGCTGAGGCTGGTGGATCATTTGAAGTCAGGAGTTTAAGACCAGCCTGGGCGACATGGTGAAAACCCGTCTCTACTAAAAATACAAAAATTAGCCGGACGTAGTGATGGGTGCCTGTAATCCCAGCTACTCAGGAGGCTGAGGCAGGAGAATTGCTTAAGCCTGGGAGGTGGAGGTTGCAGTGAGCAGAGATCGAGCCGTTGCACTTCAGACTGGGCAATGGAGCAAGACTCCATCTAAACAAAAAAAAAGCCACACACACTAAGATTTCAATGGAAATCTTGTCTTGTCAGTAAATTCTGTTCTTACGCCAATGACATTTTATTAATTTGCATTCATTCCTACATAGCTCTAACATTGCCTTTTCATTTTTATATATAGATTCATCTTATGTATCCAATAGTAAATTTCTTGACTAAACAGGCTTTATTTGTGCTTAATCATCTGCCTTTCCAATCAGTGTTGATTAGATTAGGCGCTGGACATCTTTTTATTTCTATTTGTTTACTTATTTTGAGACAGGGTCTCACTCTGTTGCCCAGGCTGGGGTACAATGGTGCTATCTCTGCTCACTGCAACCTCCGCCTCCCAGGTTCAAGCGATTCTCCTACTTCAGCCTCCCGAGTAGCTGGGACTACATACATGCGCCATCACATGTGGCTAATTTTTGTATTTTTTGGTAGAGACAGGGTTTCACCATGTTGGCCAGGCTGGTCTTGCATTGCTGATCTCAAGTGACCCACCCACCTCGGCCTCCCAAAGTGCTGGGATTACAGACATGAGCTACCATGCCCGTCCAAGAAAAATATATATTTTTAATTTCATGTAGCCTAAATGTACAGCATTTATAAAGTCTATAGTAGTGTACGATCATATCCTAGGACTTCACATTCACTCACCCACTCACTCACTCACTTCCAGTCCTGCAAGTTCCATTCATGGTAACTTCCCTATATAGATGTACCATTTTTAATCTGTTATACCATATTTTTACTGTACCTTTTCTGTTGAAGTATGTTTAGATACACAAATACTTACCATTGTGCTACAACTGTCTACAGTACTTAGTACAGTAACATGTTATGCAGGTTATAGCCTAGGAACAATAAGCTACACCATATAGCCTAGTTGTGTAGCAGGCTACACCATCCAAGTTTGGGTAAGCACACTGTATGATGTTTGCACAACCACAAAATCACCTAACAACACATTTCTCAGAATGTATCCCCATTGTGAAGTGACCCATGACTGTACGTTTAAGGGAATATAATGAAATAGGTGAGGCTGGCCAGGCGCAGTGCCTCACGCCTGTAATCCCAGCACTTTGGGAGGTCGAGGTGGTTGGATCACGAGGTCAAGAGATTGAGACTATCCTGGCCAACATGGTGAAACCCTGTATCTACTAAAAATACAAACATTAGCCGAACATGGTGGCATGTGCCTGTAGTCCCAGCTACTCCGGAGGCTGAGGCAGGAGAATTGCTTGAACCCGGGAGGCAGAGGTTGCAGTGAGCTGAGATTGTGCCACTGCACTCCAGCCTGGGCAACAGAGTGAGACTCCACCTCAAAAAAAAAAAAAAAAAAAAGAAAAGAAAACAAAAAGAAAATAAATAGGTGAGACTTTGGCCTAAAAACCCAGGGTTCTAAGAGGATTTATTCTTCTAAATAATTAAATAATCCTTGAGTGAGCCTGTAAACCACGTTAAACAACTTTGAAAGGACATGCAGTCATCCTCTTTTCTTGTTTCCAAGTTTTGGATAAATTTTTTTTTTTTTTTTGAGACAGAGTTTCACTCTTCTTGCCCAACCTGGAGTGCAATGGCATGATCTCGGCTCACCACAACCTCCACCTCCCAGGTTCAAGCAATTCTCCTGCCTCAGCCTCCTGAGTATCTGGGACTACAGGCAACCACCAGCACACCTGGCTAATTTTGTATTTTTTTAGTAGAGACGGGGTTTCTCCATGCTGGTCAAGCTGGTCTCAAGCTCCTGACCTTAGGTGATCCACCCACCTTGGCCTCCCAAAGTGCTGGGATTACAGGCATGAGCCACTGTCCCCGGCCTCTCTCTTTTTTTTTTTTTTTTTTAAAACACAGTTTTTCTCTTGTCTCCCAGGCTGGAGTGCAGTGGTACGATCTTGGCTCACTGCAACCTCCGCCTCCTGGGTTCAAGCGATTCTCCTGCCTCAGCCTCTCAAGTAGCTGGGATTACAGGCATCTGCCACCAAGCCCGGCTAATTTTTTGTACTTTTAGTAGAGACAGGGTTTCATCATGTTGGCCAGGCTGGTCTTGAATGCCTGACCTCAGGTGATCCGCCTGCCTCGGCCTCCCAAAGTGTTGGGATTACAGGCATGAGCCGCTGTGCCCAGCCAATAATTTTTCTTAACAGCACCGAAGCTCCTGGCAGGCAAGTGGGTAAGGTGATATTCAGTGAGGTATAGATTGGAGAGGAGGTACAAGGAAGCTGGAGGAGGCTGATGGACTGAGACAAAAAGGAGAAGCCAAGGGCAGGAATTCTAGATGAGGTCCAAGGGCAGGTAAGTGAGAGAAAGGGAGTAAGAAAATGGGAGGAACCCGAAATTTGAGCAGGGAGATGGAGAGGTGGAGCAGTTCCAAGGGTTCTGAGTGTCCAGTGTGTGGCTGCAGCAGACGACTGCGGAAGTGGATAGCAGGTAACCACGAATGGGTTCCAAATCTAAGCAGCCAGGAGGCCAAGCTGGTTTGCCTGGATGTGTTGTCCACATGGATGCTGATGTCTCTCCTGAATCAGTCAGGATTTGATCAGAGAAGCAGAGCCATTAGGAAGGATAGAGAATAAGGGACTTATATAGGGATGATATAGAATCACACAATTGTGGGAACTGGTGGAAAACAACAAGACTGCTGCCTCTGTATCTAGTGTTTAGCCTAAAGTCTCTGTGGTCTCACTGGCGTCGGAAAAGAAAGCTGGACCTGAATGAGAGTGAGGACACATGGAAACTCACGAGGACAACTGGAACCCAGGTCTACTTCTCCCCACTTTGAACCTACATGCTAGGAGTGCTGATGAAGTTCTGATGGGGCTAGAGGAGCCGCGGTCCAGATACAGCCTCATGCCGGTGAACTAAGCATCACTGGAACAATGCATGGGAGCTGCCTCAGTGCCCGCTGCCTGCACTTTACCTTCAGAGCAGTAAAAAAGAAAAAAGGCTGCTGTTTCCTACACCTTCCAAACACTGCAAATTTCTCTTGTAGCCAACACTAACCCAGAATATACAGGGACAGGAATTCTGGGAAATGTTCCAGCTCAGCTAAGTTGACACAGAAGAAAGCCACTGCACTTCTTCAACACCAAGCACAGTGCCTACGAACAGATCCTATACATAGGGCACTTAATAAATTGTGGGGGTTTTCCATTAAAGGTACCTTTGTTTTGAAGGTCAGAAGGAACTACAGATATCTGCAACAACACGGAGAAACCTCAGAGCATTATGCTAAGTAATAAAAGCCATATATAAAAGAGTACACACTGTATTAGTCCATTGATACAGAATTCTAAAACAAGCAAAGCTAATCTATGGTGACAGAAATCAGAACAAAGTTGCCTGGGACAGGGAGGGAGTTGGGAGTCCCCTCCCTTGGGAAAAGGCATGAGGAAATCCTTAGGAGGTGATGGAAATGTTCTATATTTTGATAGAGGTGTGGGCTACACACGTGTATGTATTGGTCAACACTCTCTGTACCTCTAAGAGCTGTGCATTTTATTGTATGTAAATTATTATTTTTATTTTTATTTGAGACTTGGGTTTCACTATGTTTCCCAGGCTGGACCCAAATTCCTGGCTTCAAACTATTCTCCAGCCTGGCCTCCCAAAGTGATAGGATTACAGGTGTGACTCACTGTGTTCAGCCTATTGTAGGTAAGTATCTCCATTACAAAAACAAACAAAGAAACAAACAAAAACAAAATTAAAGAAAAGTGGTGCCCTCAGAGCTAATTACAGATTAATTAAACAACCATGAAAAACCTTATATCTGCCTAGCTGGCCATTTTTAAAACTGGCCTCATAATGAGTATTTTCGCTCTATAATTGGGAAAGCATTGCCAGGAGTCTCAGAAGAACATGCAATACCAAAATTCCTCTCCATCAGCCACAAGAGAAATCAGAGAGGAACAGAAGCAGGTAGGAGACAAAGGCAAAACTCCTAATAAAAAGACAAGGAAAATAAACTCAACACTGAACTACAGAACTAGAATTTTTATTCCTTTTTCCTTTTTTTCAAAAATTTAAATTAACAGTCTGTTCAACAGAGATTTGGTTTCTAAACTGCATCTAGCTCTCACTGTACCCATGTGTGTGACAGAAAGAGAGAGAAAGAGTAACAAACGTTCCAAATAATGGAAATCATCATAAATGGAAGCTAGGGGAAGTAGTTTCACTGTACCCAGAGGAAATGGATTCCACAGCCATGCAAGGACCTGAATCTCTGTCCGGCTTTCACCTTGTCTTCTTCACTGGCCTCGTTATCATGACATTTGCAATTTTTTTAAACAACATTAAAGAACAAAAACTATCTCCCTTCTCACCATTGGTCATTACGTGATACCCATTTATCAGGGAGCATACTTTTCTGTAATGAATTTATTTCAGCATAGGGACAGCAACTTAAGGCATAAATGCTAAGATGGAGGCAGAAAGGAAAGAGGTTCGCCCAGAGATCCAAAGGAGAAGTGGGAGGGGAGACTCTGAAAGGCAGGGAAGAACCCCGAAAGGAGGGGCTGGGGGCTCGAGCTGGTTGTGAAAGCCTTTGCCCTTTACACTTTGCTCTCAGTGTGGCGGGCAGACTGGATGACTAGGTGCCTTAGAGGTTCTCACAGGCACCTTTGCTTACTTAGTCCTTTTACAGCTCGGATTAATGTTTAACTTCCTTTGGGAAAGATCAAAAAACAAAGGCAGAAACTCAGAGCCGGGTAGCAGTGGCATCCTCACCCCAGGGCTAGACTCTACAGCTCTTGCTCTTTGTCCCCAAGTCTCCTCCCCTCTCCTTTGTCTCCAGGCCCCAGGGGAAGGCTAGAGAATGATCACGTGGCCGGGATGGGGCTGTGTTCCTGGCAGTCCCCTGGGCTTCCTGCAGGGACCTGGATTCTTAGTATTTCAGGCTGCTGTCCCTTTTTTTTTTTTTTTCATTTCCTTTTTGTTTTTGTTGTTGATGTGACCGCGTGTCCACAACCCTGGGATTCCCTCGCCCTCAGATTCCAGAATCCAATTTCTTGGATTTCAGTGTTTTTAAGGTCAGTGGAAACTTTTTTAAAAAGCAACATTAAGCTAATATATTCTTACTGCAGAAAAGGAGCTTCTATTTATCTCTAAAACTGATGCTCACTAGTAGTTCTCAGATTTGGAAAGGTATTTGTACTATTTATTTATAGGAGCATTTATTTATAGGAAATGCTGGCTGGGCGTGGTGGTTCACACCTATAATCCCAGCACTTTGGGAGGCCAATGTGGGCGGATCAGTTTGAGACCAGCAGCCTGGCCAACATGGCAAAACCCCGTCTCTACTAAAAATACAAAAATTAGCTGGGCGTGGTGATGAGTGCCTGTAATCCCAGCTACTCCGGAGGCTGAGGCTGGAGAATCGCCTGAACCTGGGAGGCGGAGGTTGCAGTGGGCCGAGATCGCGCCATTGCACTCCAGCCTGGGCGACAAAAACGAAACTCCATCTCAAAAAAAAAAAAGGAAATCCACTAGATCGAGGTGCTTGGAAAAACAACCCATCACTAAGGATCCTTCCCTTCCTCTTCTCCATTAATACCACCTTTGTAAAGATTCCCTCCGGTATCACCCCAAATAACTGAAGTGCAGATAATTATTTCCCAGAATGTTGTTTTTACGCTGGTGAAATTCAATGGCAAACATTTTACTAACACTCTCCTCCCTTTCCTACCTGAGGTATTAAAACTTGGAGTCAGCCTGGGTAATATTTTATAGGAAAATGCTCTTCATCACTGTACACCTGTGCTTACCATGGTACCTGGGGTATCTAGTAGGTGCCAGATAAATATATATGTACATTATATATATATATATATATATATATATATATATATATAGTTTTTTTTTTTCCCGAGACAGAGTCTTGCTCTGTCACCCAGGCTGGCATGCAGTGGCGTGATCTTGGCTCACTGCAACCTCCGCCTCCTGGTTCAAGCAATTCTCCTGCCTCAGCCTCCCAAGTAGCTGGGATTACAGGCACGCACCACCATGCCCAGCTAATTTTTGTGTTGTTAGTAGAGACGAGGTTTCACCATGATGGCCAGGCTGGTTTCAAACTCCTGACCTCAGGTGATTCGTCCACCTCAGCCTCCAAAAGTGCTGGGATTACAGGCATGAGCACTGCACCCTGCCACAGACAAATATTTACTGAGGGAATTAATGAGAAGAATCTGGGAGAAAAGAAGAAAGCAGAGATTTCTAAAATGGAAGAATTTCCCCTAGAATTATCCAGAACTGACTGTGTAATAAAAGTACACTTTTTCCTTCTTTGCTTAGCTAAGTATTGGGGAAACATTTAAAATTATTAAAAATAGAAGGAGTTTCGGGAGCCTGAAAAGTCTTTAGACCCCAAAACTGCTGGGATCCTAGGCCTTAAGATTCCAAAGAAGAGATGCTCTTAGACTTGATCCTGCCTGCTCACAGGCTCAGAGTGGACGTGGCTACTGGCTTATCTTAGGTCTAGAAGAATTAAGTGATTGCAGTATGCTCAGCTTAAAAAGTTGTCATGAACCTGGGGATGGAGTAGAGGGGGTTGGTATTTAGAACATCCTAACCACCCCTTTCTGCTCTGGTCTAGAAGGAGGCCAGAAACATTTCATAAAATGTTGTACAAAGTAGCAGTCCCAGAATCCTGGCTGTTCAGCGAGGCAGTGCCGGCTGCTCAGTTGAGCATGGCCCTTTGGATTCACACGGACCTAAGTCCAAATTCTATCTGTGTCCTGAGCTGTTCAGCCTGATAAAGAAAAGTAGACACTGGGCCAGGCGCAATGGCTCATTTCTGTAATCCCAGTACTGTGGGAGGCTGAGGCAGGTTGATCACCTGAGGTTGGGAGTTTGAGACCAGCCTGACCAACATGAAAGAAACCCCTTCTCTACTAAAAATACATAATTACCCAGGCGTGGTGGCGCATGCCTATAATTCCAGCTACTCGGGAGGCTGAGGCAGGAGAATCGCTTGAACCTGGGAGGCGGAGGTTGCAGTGAGCCAAGATGGCACCATTGCACCCCAGCCTGGGCAACAAGAGCAAAACTCTGTCTCGGAAAAAAAAGAAAAAAGAAGAGTAGACACCATGAGGCCTGGTAAGTATTAAGCTGCAAAGAAAACTCAGATAATTAACTTAAGCGCGGGGGAGTTAGTTGAATGGAGAGCTGCCCCAGTGAAGACCAAAGGTGAGGGATGGTGGGTGATGTGGGTGGCAAAGTTGCATGAGGAAAAGGGATGGACAGTTCAGGCTGGTGGGTCTTCGGGAGCTTGGCACAGCTGCTGGGCCTCAAGTCTATTTGTTGAGGCTGATAGTATAGTCCCAAGTTCACCATGAATTTTTTTTTGTTTTGTTTTGACATGGAGTCGTGCTCTGTTGCCCAGGCCGGAGTGCAGTGGCACAGTCTTGGCTCACTGCCATCTATCTCCGCCTCCGGGGTTCAAGCAATTCTTCTGCCTCAGCCTCCCGAGTAGCTGGGACTACAGGTGCCCACCACCACGCCTGGCTAATTTTTGTGTTTTTAGTAGAGACGGGGTTTCACCATGTTGGCCAGGCTGGTCTCGAACTCCTGACCTCGTGATCCACCCGCCTCGACCTCCCAAAGTGCTGGGATTACAGGCGTGAGCCACCGCGCCCGGCCTCATTAAGTTGTTTTTCTGCTGATTCTGAACTACTTTTCTGGAAGCAGCCACTCAGTCATTCTTTAGGAGCCGTGGCTACTTGCAATCTTATATCTTCCAGGCCCAGCATCCTGCAGCAAACAAGTCCAAACCATGTGCTAAGGGTACTAAAAATTCATTTCTCAAACCTCAGCACTATTGATATTTGGGGCCAAATCATTGTTTCTTTTATTTTATTTTTATTTATTTATTTATTTAGAGACAGAGTCTTGCTCTGTTGCCCAGGGTAGAGTACAGTGGCACGATCTCGGCTTACTGCAACCTCCACCTCCCCGTTCAAGCAATTCTCCTGCCGCAGCCTCCAGAGTAGCTGGGATTACAGGTGCCTGCCACCACACCCGGCTAATTTATTTGTATTTTTAGTAGAGATGGGGTTTCACCATGTTGTCCAGGCTGGTTTCAAACTCCTAACCTCAAGTGATCTGCCCTCCTCGGCCTCTCAAACTGTTGGAATTACAGGCGTGAGCCACCATGCCCGGCCAAAATCATTGTTTCTTATGGGGTGCTATCCTGCAGGGCAACATAGTAGGATATTTTGCAATATCCCTGGCCTCTACCCACCAGACGCCTTGCAGTATCCTCCAATTATGACAACGCAAAATGCCTATAGACATCACCAAATGTCACTGTATGCCAAATTTCCCCCATTTGCAAACCACTGCATCATACAAATTTTTCTCCATGAAATGCTTCACACAGGGCTTCCATGAGGATTGGAATTCATTAGTCTAGTTCCAGAGCAAAACCAAGAAACTCAGTATTGGCCAGGTGCAGTGGCTCACACCTGTAATCCCAGCATTTTGGGAGGCCGAGGCGGGCGGATCACGAGGTCAGGAGATAGAGACCATCCTGGCCAACATGGTGAAACCCCGTCTCTACTAAAAACACAAAAATTAGCCAGGCGTGGTGGTGGGCGCCTGTAGTCCTAGCTACTCAGGAGGCTGAGGCAGGAGAATGGCGTGAACCCAGGAGGCGGAGCTTGCAGTGAGCCGAGATCACACCACTGCGTGACTGAGCAAGACTGTCTCCAAAAAAAAAAAAAAAAAAAAAGAAACTCAGTATCACTTTATGTTGAGTTTATAACAGTGCTTCTTCCCAATTCTACCTTCGACGTGGGTAAGTAGATTCCTACTCAGGGCCCCAGACCTTAAACAGACCTGCTCTAGGCTTGTTTAAGCCAAGTCTCCTCCCATGGAGGAGGGAGTCAACAGGGCGAAGAGAATATGTCCACTGGAGCCTGTTCCCTCTCTCCTAGACCATTCTGGGTGCTCGCAGGACATCAAAATTTCTTGCACAGAAGGGTCAAGTCTACCTACAGGGCATACACAGCTTTTTCGCAGGGTCACTTCTCCAGACTGGGCCATGACACTGGGGTGGCCCACGTGGGGTCATGGAGTGTCAATGTAGATGGAGCTTAGATGTGTGGCCTATGCTATTTTTGGCAACGTAAATGGAGCTTAGATATGTGGGCTGTGCTATTGCCCCAGATCCTGCAAATGCAACACAAGGGCCTGCTCTCTCCTTCTTGAGCCACCAGCTCTCTTACAAGATGTCATTGAGATCGCTAGCAACTCCAAAGCCTCTATGTACCTTCTCCACTTTCCTCAATCTCTACAGAAGGTGGTGATAAGCACTCACCCCAAGTGGAGAACCAGAAGGGAAAATAAGAGGTTCCGAGAGCCCAGAGAATTCCCCCTCAGAGCAAGCAGGGGCTAGACAGCTTTGTACCTCTCCACTGAGCAAAGAGCACTACCCCGTGATCAGTGAAACACTCTCCAGAAAAACACCAGCATTCCTGGTAGATAAGTTTTCCTTTGCTTGTCTCTAATTGACACACAAGACCTTCTCTGGGCTATGGATTCCACAGTCAGATATTTAGAGAGATGTCGCCACTGCCTTCTCCTCAGTGAAGCAGTCTGGCTGATGCTCCCCCAGGGGAAATGAATCACTCTCTTGATTTTGAACTTGCACAGCCTGTTACTCACACCTTGGCTAGTGACTGACCTGTTCCATCACACCTTGTGTAGAGGTGAATCCTATCAGCTCCCCTAAGGCAGCGGCACCTGACTCACCTGGCTTCCCCACTGGGCCTAGCACAGGGCTCACACACGGTGCAGCTGCTCAGGTGTTCTTCCCTGAATCAATTAACTTTAAAATTCCACCTGGTTGGGATCAAAGTCATTGAGATTTATGAGAAAAACCAGTCCAACCAGTCCCCACTTCATGATTTTCCCCTGTGGCTCTTAGATCCTGAATCTGGTTTATTTTGTCAACTTAATATCCTGCTATCAACACTCACTTTATACTTGGCCCATGCATAGGTAGGGGCGGAGCTTCTTTACATTCTAAAGACTGGGAGCATCAAAAAGAGGAAGTTTTAGAGATTGTATTAGTTCCCTAGGGCTGCTGTGACAAAATGCCACAGACAAGGTGGCTTAAAACAACAGAAATATGGCCGGGCATGGTGGCTCATGCCTGTAATCCTAGCAGTTTGGGAGGCTGAGGTGGGAGGATCACCTGAGGTCAGGAGTTCGAGACCAGCCTGACCAACATGGAGAAACCCCATCTCTACTGAAAATATGAAAAAATTAGCCGGGCATAGTGGCGGGCGCCTGTAATCCCAGCTACTTGGGAGGCTGAGGCAGGAGAATCGCTTGAACCTGGGAGGTGGAGATTGCGGTGAGCAAAAATCACGCCACTGCACTCCAGCCTGGGCAACAAGAGCAAAACTCCATCTCAGAAAAACAAAAAAACAAACAAAACCCAGAAATATATTCTCTCTGGTTCTGAAGGTCAGAAGTCCAAAATCTAGCTGTTGGGCAGGGCCTCACACTCTCTGAAGGCTCTCAGAGAGCCTTCCTTGCCTCTTTCTTACTTCTGGGCATGTTCCTCAGCTTATAGATATCTATCATTGCATGGCATTTTCCCTGTGTGTCTTCTCTGTGTTCAAATGTCCTTTTTTTTTTTTTTTCTTGAGATGGAGTCTTGCTCTGTCACCCAGGCTGGAGTGCAATGGTGCAATCTCGGCTAACTGCAATCTCTGTCTCCCGGGCTCCATTGATTCTCCAGCCTCAGCCTCCCGAGTAGCTGGGACTACAGGTGCCTGCCACCGTGCCCGGCTAATTTTTGTATTTTTAGTAGAGACAGGGTTTCACCATGTTGGCCAGGCTGGTCTTGAACTCCTGACCTCAGGTGATCCACCGGCCTTGGCCTCCCAAAGTGTTGGGATTACAGATGTGAGCCACCACACCTGATACCGCACCCCCCCCCTTTATAAATAAGGACACCAGTCACTGGGTTAGGCTTTACCCTAACTCAGTATGACTTGATTACGTCTGCAAAGAGCCTATTTCCAAGTAAGCTGACTCTCTTGGGTATGGAGGTTAGGACTTGAACACGTCTTTTGAGGGAATACCCACTACAGAGATGAAAGTACTTAATTCCCGCAGCCTTTGGGGAAACTGTCTTGTGGCATGTGTGAGCCTAACCTCACATCTCCTCTCCCCACAAAAAGCTTCGAATCTGGAAAGCTTAATTTGGATCCTAGCTCCATCATATGTGCCACCTCGGATAAACTGCTTAACCCAGAATACCTTCAAATGTTATTATACTCCTCCACACAAAATCGAAGAGCTTTATAACAGTCTATTCTCATTTCTTCTCTTCTATCCTTTGGGCCATTATTTTCTTTCTTTTTCTTTTTCCCTTCATTTTTTCTTTGGAGACAGAGTCTCACTATGTTGTCCAGGCTGGAGTGCAGAGGCCATTCACAGGCATGATCATAGTGCATCACAGCCTTAAACTCCTGGGCTCAGGCAATCCTCCCACCTCAGCCTCCTGATGGGCTATTATGATTATTCATTTTACTTCTACATATGTTATAAACCTCATAAGGCATTGTTATTATTTTTTGCTTTAAACAGTTTCAAGTTTAGAAAAATTTTGGCTTTTTTTTTTTAGCCTTCCCTCATTTTGGGGGGGCTCCAATTATGTTAGACCACTTGATACTATCCCACAGATCACCGAGGTGGTGTTCATCTTATTATGTTATTTTTATTTTCATTTTTAAAATCTATTTTTATTTTGGCTGGGTGCAGTGGCTCACACCTGTAATCCTAGCACTTTAGGAGGCCGAGACAGGTGGATCACCTGAGGTCAGGAGTTCGAGATCAGCCTGGCCAACATGGAGAAATCCCTTCTCTACTAAAAATACAAAAATTAGCCGAGTGTGGTGGCACGTGCCTGTAATCCCAGCTACTTGGGAGGCTGAGGCAGGAGAACCACTTGAACCTGGGAGGTGGAGGTTGGAGTGAGCCAAGATAGCATCACTGCACTCCAGCCTGGGTGACAAGAGTGAAACTCTGTCTCCATAAATAAATAAATAAATGTAAAATAAAACAAAATAGAAATGGCCGGTTCAAAATTCATGAGAAAAACATGGAGAGGGAAGGTGGCTCCTGGAGGGAGTGGTGTGGGACCAGTAGCTAAAGGAATCCAGTTTCGGTGAGTTATCTGTACCATAAAGATGAAGTGTCATGAGCCCCTTGCTCCACAAAGCTTGTGGAAATAGAGAACCATGAATTAGATCCAGAGGCAAGCTTCATGAGGAATCATGGGTCCTTTTTTTTTTCTTTTCTTTTCTTTTTTGTGAGACAGTCTCTGTCGCGCAGGCTGGAGTGCAGTGGTGCGATTTTGGCTCACTGCAACCTTTGCGTCCCAGGCTCACCTGCTTCAGCTTCCTACAGGCAGGTGCAAGCCACCATGCATGGCTAATTTTGTTTATTTTTTGTAGAGACAAGGTCTCAAGAGTTCTCACTATGTTGCCCAGGCTGGTCTTGGACTCCTGGGCTAAAGCGGTCCTCCTGCCTTGGCCTCCCAAAAGTGCTGGGATTATAGGCATGAGCTGCCATGCCCAGTCTGAGATCATGGGTTCTTTAACTGTACCCTCTTCAGACCTTAGCCCTGTATGGGATATAAAGGAGCTTCTCAGGATAGATTGACTATTATTTGCAAAGGTAATCAGAAGTGAGTCTGTGCTTGGAACAGATACCAGAGAATGCAGCCTCTGTGATGAGATCATCTGGGCCCTGTGAAAGAAACTGTTTGGCAGAGACGGTTGCTTATCAAAGCTGGCTGGGTGTGTTTTGGCCCTGTGTTATCTGTTTAGAGTCAAGGCTGGCCTCAGTGAGGAGCAAAGAGCCAGCTAGTGGGTGGTCTAGCCTCCTGCACTCAAATATGTCTCCCCCAAAAGCTGAGAGTCCCTTTAGAATCCAGTTCCTTTCAGTTATTTCTGCCTTGTTCAAATGTGAACACCTTGTCCTGAATGGTGAATGAATTTTTTTCTTCCTCATTTGGGCTTCTAGTTGAAAACCACACCCTACCAGATGAAATGCAGAAGTGAAATTTGTGGAAAGTGGTCTGGGTGGAAACCCTCCTCTAAATCCCATCTGAGATCTCAAAGAACACTGGTTCTCAGAAGAGCCTAGAAGACAGAGACGGGGCAAGGAGGGGTCTCACAGCTGCCCAGCACCAGCCAGCACATAATTTGGGCCAAGATTTGGTTAATTGTGGATTGGGACAAGGTGAAAGAAAACATGGCTCACAAAGGAAGTCCAATGGCACCCATGAGGCAAATGTACGCTGGGCTCAGTTACAGATATGGGGAGGAGCAAGTTTGGAAGCCGCAACTGTCACCATCAGGGACAGCTGGGGCCATAGCTGGGAGACAGGACCTCTAGTCAGAGCTGCTGGTGCTTCAGGGATGGAAGACTCAGACGCTACAGGCTTGACCTGCCTTCAAGGTATGAATGATGGCAGGTATGCTGAGAAGTTTACTTGCCTCCCGCAATGTTTTCCCTACCTGCTCACAGATGCCTGACATTCCTTTTAACAGGGAACAGGCCTTGTATTACAGAGCAAAAGAGCAAGCTTAAAATGGCCATTGGAGGAGAAACTCATATCTGAGAAAGACAGCAAGAGGGGGAGAATGGTGTGTGTGTGTGTGTGTGTGTGTGTTTGTCTAGGATGGTATAATTTTGCTCAAGGCCATGGAAATAAGAAAATTTGGAGGCTGGGCACGGTGGCTCACAGCTGTAATCCCAGTACTTTGGGAGGCTGAGGCAGGCGGATCATTTGAGGTCAGGAGTTTGAGACCAGCCTGGCCAACATGGTGAAACCCTGTCTCTACTAAAAGTACAAAAAAATTAGCCAGGAGTGGTGGCATATGCCTATAGTACCAGCTACTCAGGAGGCTGAGGCAGGAGAATCACTTGAACCTGGGAGATGGAGGTTACAGTGAGCCGAGATTGAGCTATTACATTCCAGACTGGGTGACAGAGCTAGACTCCATCTCAAAAAAAAAAAAAAAAAAAAAGAAAGAAAATTTGGGGTCCTGTTGGTGGGGTGGGAGGAGGGACAGCATCAGGAAGAATAGCTAATGGATGCTGGGTTTAAGACCTAGGTGATGGGTTGACCTGTGCAGCAAACCACCATGGCACATGTTTACCTATGTAACAAACCTGCACATCCTGCACATGTACCCTCGAACTTAAAATAAATACTGATTAAAAAAGTAAAAAGAAAACTTGCTTTCTCCCCCACATATAGCAGTAGCAGCAGCATTTCAGAATGGCTTTAACTTTTCCCAGCTTTAAGAAGCTGAGGAAAGCAAGGCCTTTCTTCCAGGCAAGAATATGAAAAAGGGGGGGGGGGTTGTTGCTTTGAGGGAAGTTACGCTTATTTTTTTTTTGTCTTTTGTTTTTTTTTTTTTTTTCCTTTTTCTGGAGAACGGGGTCTCGCTATATTGCCCAGGCAGGTCTCGAACTCCTGGGCTCAAGCTATCCTCCCGCCTCTTAGCCTCCCTGAGAGCTGGGATTACAGGCGTGAGCCACCGCGCCCGGCCTCTTATTCTCGATTGAAATTCTTTCATAGATCTCAAATTGTCGCTCTGAAATGCAGTACTTCCCTCTGCTGGCCATAGGGTTGTATAGCTCATCAAAAACAAGGATGACTCCCAAGTCCTCTCCCTCATCTAAGACTAAGGAATTGACTCAGGACATGAGGTGGGAGATAAATCAAATATAGGATGATTTTCCAACCCTCACACCCCCTCAGAAAACATCCTTGAGTGTCTTTTGGCTCTGAATTTAAATAGGTTTATCTAGCTTCTCCAGCCTGTGCTTAGCCAATTAGGTCACATTGGCATGAATGTGCAAAGAACAATGGCTTGGAGCCCCACCCACCCAATTGCAGGACCTTGGCCCCCTCCCAAAACCTCCCTCAGAGATCCTGGAATACTTTCAGGGGGCGGAGGCTCATGATTTGGGGTTTGGGGCCTCACAGAGAGTCCACCATGTTCTTCTTGCTGGCTTCTGTCCCTACACCATCTCTTGGTCAAAAAGCCCCTCAAGGGCTCAAGCCGGGCGCAGTGGCTCATGCCTGTAATCTCAGCACTTTGGGAGGCCGAGGTGGGCGGCAAAAATTAGCTGGGCGTGGTGGCACATGCCTGTAATCTCAGCTACTTGAGAGGCTGAGGCAGGAGAATCGTTTAAACCTGGGAGGCGGAGATTGCAGTGAGCCGAGATAGCACCACTGCACTCCAGCCTGGGTGACAGAGCAAGATTCCATCTCAACAACAGCAACAAAAGCCCTTGAAAGAAATTTCCTGCTGCTCTATTGTCCTGCCTCAGCCAGAGTCTGCTAATTCTCAAGTCTGCCTCAGTTGCAGTCCTGCTAGTGCCAGTTTCTGTGCAGATGTAGGAAAAAGGGCTCCACAAGAGAGTTGGAATTTATTCTGATGTATTTGTATGACCAAGTAACAAGTTACATGCTCTCCATTGCATGGTGGTGTGTTTTGGTTAAAAAGCTACCATATCCTAGCAGGGTGGTGGTGATGTGTACCTGTAGTCCCAGCCACTCAGGAGGCTGAGGGAGGAGGATTGCTTGAGCCCAGGAGTTTGAGATCAGTCTGGAAAACATAGTGAGACCCCGTCTTTAAAAAAAAAAAAAAAAAAAGCTACCGTGCTTAGGGGGCTTTTTTCATTCTTGTGAAACTGAATTTCCACAAATTGATTCTGAAATCAGAGTGAAAACTCTACTAGTATTTTCTATTTCTTTAAGATGTTTTATTTATTTATTTATTTGAGACAGAGTCTCTCTGTCACCAGGCTGGAGTGCAGTGGTGTGATCTCGGTTCACTGCAACCTCCGACTCCCTGGTTGAAGTGATTCTCCTGCCTCAGCCTCCCGAGTAGCTGGGACTACAGGCACGCGCCACCACGCCCAGCTGATTTTTGTATTTTTAGTAGAGACGGGGGTTTCACCATGTTAGCCAGGATGTTCTCGATCTCCTGACCTTGTGATCCGCCCACCTCGGCCTCCCAAAGTGCTGGGATTACAGATGCGAGCCACCGTGCCCAGCCAAGATGTTTTATTCAAATTCTACTTTGATTTTATTTGAGGCCTTCAAAACCTTCCGTAATGAAGGGTGGATATGTCCCTTAGGATGAGAAATAGAGCCTAAAGGAGATGTTCTCAACATGACTCTCCAGTAAACAGTGGTAGTAAGTACTAGGGTCAAACCTCACCTTGGGGAGAAAAAGGGTGTTTATAGGTTTATGGGCCTTTCTCAAAGGCACACTGAAAAACACGAAACACAGGTCTCATTGTAGAGGCTGAGAAGTGGGAGCATATCCAGTTTTTAAAAGCAAATAAAATACAAGTTATTACTTGTGACACAAACAAGCTGGAACCCCAAGACCCAGAGGTGCTTCTTGGCATCTGGAAGAAGCTGATGCGGTGGCAGTGCTCTGAGTCAGGGGATGCTCAAGGATTACTCCGTAGGCCTTCAGTGATGTGTTTAGTGCTGTAGCGGGAAACTTCACCTCTCTTTTAATGCCAGTCTAAGGCCTCAGCTCAGCTCTGATAGGAGCTACTGGAAGCAAGTGACTTCTCAGAGGACCTCGACTGTAAGAAGTTCGCATTGAAAGTTGGAGCCAAGGTCGGTTTCGTGGGTGTGCATCAGGCATAGACAGGGCCTCGTGCTCAGAAGAGCTCCGTTCAAAAGGGTCCTGCACTGGGGGGCTAATGTTCTATGACACTGTCTTAGAATTCTTTTGTTTTTTTGAGGTGGGAGGTCTCGCTGTGCTTCCCAGGCTGGACTCAAATTCCTGGGCTCAAGTGATTCCCCCGCCTCAGCCTCCTGAGTAGCTGGGACTACAGGTATGTGCCACTGCACCCACCTTGTCTTGAAATTCTTAATAATTTTTTCGTTGCATTTACACTTTGCAAGTGAAGTCCAATGGGACAATGCAGCATGCACTGAGGGCTTGGAGTCTTGGCCCATGCGTGGTCTGCCTCTCCCTGCTTCCCTGGAACAATTCTCAGCTGCCTGTTCCCCGCTTCCTGGTTCCCCAGGCCCCACCTGACTTCCCCTTCCTTGCTGACCTCTGCCTGCTGTAAGGGCCTAGCTGTGGGCGCAGGGAGAATTGGGGTTGAGCTGGTGTGCCCTATGGCATTTTGGGGAGAGGCAGGGTGGCAGCCATCCTTGCCCTGGGCTGGCAGCGCCATGGTGCCTTTGATGAGCAGCAGCAGGACCGGGCCTCTCAGCCATCCCCTAGCCAGGTGCTGAGACTGCTTTGGAATGGAGATTTAATCCCCTGGAGGTCTCCCAGCAGCCATGGGTTGGGGCAGCAGGCCTGTGGGAAGGGAAGATTGACGGCCTCACCTCATCCTTGCCCCTGGGCAGAGATGGCATGTCAGTCTGGTGGTCTAGCCAGAGGAAGACTCCTGGAGCTGGTGAACTGTGCATGGATATGCAGTCATGGGCAGCCCACCTCCTATTCCTCACCCTCCCTGTGCCTGTGAGGGTCTGCACTCACCCTGTAAGTATCCCTGTGCCCAAGGAAGCATAGCATCAAATAGTAAATAAGAAACACCAAGAGAGGGCAAGAGAGAGACCACAGAAGAAAGGAAAAGTTTGTAGTTTAGTGCCTCTAATGGCACTTTTTTCCCCTACCCATCTTTTCTTTTCTTCTTTTTTTTTTTTCAGGGTCTTGCTTTATTGCCCAGGCTGGAGTACAGTGGCGCAATCACGGCTCACTGCAGCCTCAACCTCTTGGGCCCAAGCAATCTTCCCACCTTGGTCTCCTAAAGTGCTGGGATAACAGGCATGAGCCACCACACCTGGCCGAGGCCCCACATTTTCATTTTGTGCTGAGACTTGTACATTAGGTAGCTGGTCCTGGCTGTAGCAGACGGTATAGATTCTTTTTCTGGCTCTGTTTTTGTGACATCTCAACTTACTGGGCTCTTATTAAAGGTGATTTAGGTGACTTATCAACTTTTCATGAGTACAGATGAAGAACTCTTCTAGGGCAGGGGTCCCCAACCCTTGGGCCACAGACCAGTACTGGCCTATTAGGAGCCAGGCTGCACAGCAGGAGGTGAGTGGCAGGCAAGCAAATCAAGCTTCATCTGTATTTACAGCCACTCCCCATCACTAGCATTATTGCCTGAGCTTGGCCTCCTGTCAGATCAGTGGCGACCTTGATTGTCATAGGATCGTGAACCCTCTAGTGAACTGCGCATGGCAGAGATCTAGGTTGCACTCTCCTTGTGAGAATCTGATGCTTGATGATCTGTCACTGTCTCCCATCACTCCGAGATGGGATCGCCTAGTTGCAAGAAAACAAGTTCAAGGCTCTCACTGATTTTACCTTATGGTGAGTTGTATAATTATTTCATTATATATTACAAAGTAATAATAATAGAAATAAAGTGCACAATAAATGTAATGTACTTGAATCATCCCTAAACTATCCCCTGCCGCCCTAGTCTGTGGAAAAATGGTCTTTCATGAAACTGGTCCCTGTTGCCTAAAAGGTTGGGACTGCTGCTCTAGAAGGTATGGGATTGGGAGGTGGGGGTAACACAGATAGCCACTGACAACCTGAGAATAGTGACATGGGCCTGTAAAAACAGATCAATAGGTATCTGTGGAAGGTATTGATGAATACATGAATGAATGAATGAAACAACAAACTAAGAAAAATGGCATGGCATGCATGAATGTGTGATGGGCTCAAAATATGATCCTCATAGGGATATTTGCCTTAGAAAAAGGAGGCAAAGGCTAAGCTGGAAAAATCTGTGGCAATTGAGAGCCCTTGGGGGCTCTGGGTATGGGTGGGAGGAATCTAAAGTCTCTCTGTAGAGACTAGTCGTGGGCCATCCAATCTTCTCTGCCCGCTACAGCTAAGCCTTTTTCTGCCCACTACAGCTTCCCACATGCTGCTTCAATGTTGATATCTTGAAGAGGTTCCAGCCTGGCATGGTGGCTCACACCTGTAATCCCAGCACTCTGGGAGTTCAAGGTGGGAGGATTGCTTGAGCCCAGGAGTTCAAGAACAGCCTAGGCAACCTAGTGAGACCACATCTCTACAAAAAATTTAAAAATTAGCTCAACGTGGTGGTGTGTGTCCATAGTCCCAGCTACTCAGGAGGCTGAGATAGGAGGATCACTGGAGCCCACAGGCTACAGTGAGCAATGATTGTGCCACTGCACTCTAGCCTGGGTGACAGAGCAAGACATTGTCGCCCAAAAAAACAAAAAGAGAAAATAGAAGAGGTTCTTACTGTACAATAGGACTTTTTTTTTTTTCTTTTTTGGAGTCAGAGTCTTGCTTTGTCACTCAGGCTGGAGTGCAATCGCACGATCTCAGCTCACTGCAGCCTCCGCCTCCTGAGTAGTTGGGGTTACAGGCATGGGCCAGCACGCCCGGCTAATTTTTATATTTTTAGTAGATGGGGTTTCACCATATTGGCCAGGCTGGTCTTGAACTCCTGATCTCAAGTGATCTACCTGCCTCGGCCTCCCAAAGTGATAGGATCACAGGCGTGAGCCACCTCACTCAGCCACAATAAGAGCTTTTTAATGAGAAGACAGAAGTCTTGATAGAGAATTTCTCTTCCTGAGAGGAAGTGCCAGCATGTTATGAACCTTAGCTAATTTGTCTTTAAAAATCTCAAGCTGTAATAATTCCCAATTGCTCAGTGCACAGTGAATGAGGCTGATATTTAAACAGAATGCCTCAATGGCACCCGCTGTGTCCACACTTTCTCCCTGCCTGTCCTATGCCTCTCCAGGTGATGTCCATCTTCTCCTTGAAGCCCTCTCTGGCTGCTCCAGTCCCTGAGCTTTCCTTCCTGCACTCATACAGCATGAGGAAGGCTCCATCTTTTTCTAGATGTGCTATTTTTTTAGCATTTGCTGTGCGCACTTTAGAGGCTCATTGCCTCTTTGAGACCAAGGATGGCACTGTCCCTTCTCTCTAGTTGCTCTGAGTGCCAAGCACAGCCCTGAACACCAAATACTTTGACTCTTCTCTGGCTACTCAACCCTCCTGGCTGTTCCTTCATCACCCTGGACCTGCCCCCACTCCAGGGTCTTTGCACTTGCTCTCCCTCTGCTTAGAAAGCCCTTCTCCCTGCAATCTGCAGGGGCTTGATTACTCTTCTCTTTCAGGCCTTTGCTCAAATGTCACCTCATCAATGCACCCTTCTCTGACCATCCTATTGAATATTCCAAATCTTTTTTTTTTTTTTTTTTTTTTGAGACAGAGTCTTGCTCTTGTCGCCCAGGCTGGAGTGTAGTGGCACGATCTTGGCTCACTGCAACCTCTGCCTCCTGGGTTCAAGTGATTCTCATACCTGAGCATCCTCAGTAGTTGGGATTACAGGCGCCCGCCATCACACCCGGCTAATTTTTGTAGTTTTAGTAGAGGCAGGGTTTTGCCATGTTGGCCAGGCTAGTCTCAAACTCCTAACCTCAGGTGATCCACCCGCCTTGGCCTCCCAAAGTGCTGGGATTACAGGTGTGAGCAGGCCAGGAACTATTGTGCCATGGATATTGTTGGTAGCCTATCCATCTTCTATGTCCACATCTGCAGGGGAAGGGGACCCTACCCTCAGCTCCTTGGGTGGTCCCTGGTTGGCACAGCCAGTTGGCACAGTCCATTCTCCTGAGCACAGTCACAGTCTTCAGAGGGGCACCTGGGACCTGAGCTGTCCAATCAGGGAGATTCTTGGGACTCTTACCTGTAATGTTGGTGTAGACTTGTTTCCTGTTCTTCGTGGAGACCTTGTTGGCCTGACTGAGCCATCTGGCCACCAGAGTGAGGATGTGGACAACATAAAGCAGAGGGCAGAACCGAGGGAACCCCAGATAAGGGGAGCCAGACCTGGATTAAGGCAACTCTGAAAGGCAAGACTCTCTGGATACTTTTTAAGGCACTTGGGGACTAAAATAATAGAGAGTCTAACAAAAAAAAATTAAGATGTCCATTATATTGTTCAAAGTATAAAGAAATATGGAAATTCCTTTGCTTACAAACTTCCAGCTTCCAATTAAGCAGAGACCCCAAAGCTATAGCCCAAAGCAAAAGTATGTTGCCTTTAGTAGGGGGCACCTGTCGCCAACTCCCAGGAGTGTGGAGTTGGGAACTAGTTGGCATTTTCAGTTTGTTCTAGAAGTCCAGGACTATGTATCTTGTCTTCTTAACCTGAATGGGATTCTCCCAAGTTCAGGGAACCAGCTGCGAGCTTTTTTGTTTGTTTGTTTGTTTTTTGAGACAGGGTCTCACTCTGTCGCCCACGCTGGAGTGCAGTGGTACAATCATGGCTCACTGCAGCCTCGACCTTCTGGGCTCAAGCAATCCTCCTGCCTCAGCCTCCCAAGTAGCTGGGACTACAGGCATGTGCCAACACGTCCAGCTAATTTTTGTGTTTTTTGTAGAGATGGGGTTTCACCTTGTTGCTCAGTCTGGTCTCAGACTCCTGGACTCAAGTGATCTGCCTGCCTCAGCCTCCAGAATTGCAGGGATTACAAGCGTGAGCCACCACACCTGAGTTCTCTCTTATTGTAATGAAAGTTTTCAGGGGATCCACATTTCAGTTCCCTGTACCCCTGTAATCACAAGAGGGACCAATGCTGTAATGTCCTCTTAGCAAATAGCCAAGAGCACACAGATCTGACACACGTGGAAGGTATTGTGAGGCTGTGTTCTGAAAAGGAATAGTAAACTAGGAAAAGTTTCTCTTCAAACAAACAAACAAAAACCTGGCCTCTGACAAGCAGGTGCTTCTCTCAGGTTCTTGGCTTCCCAGTTTACTACCTGGCATATCTGTAGCAAATGGTCGCTGAGAACCTGGAAGCAATTCCTCATTTGCAAGTCAATGGCAGATTTTTTTTTTTCCTTTTTGAGACAGTCTCGCTTTGTTGCCCAGGCTAGAGTGTATGGTGTGATCTCAGCTCACTGCAACCTCAGCCTCCTGGGTTCAAGTGATCCATTCTCCTGCCTCAGCCTCCCGAGTAGCTGGGACTACAGGCATGTGCCACCATGCCCAGCTAATTTTTGTATTTTTAGTAGAAACGGGGTTTTGCCATGTTGGCCAGGCTGCTCTCGAATCCCTGACCTCAAGTGATCCTCTCGCCTTGGCCTCCCAAAATGCTGGGATTACAGGCATGAACCACCACACCGGCCAATTTTTTGTGGTTTTCGTAGAGACAGGATTTCATTATGTTGGCCAAATTGGTCTCAAACTCCTGTCCTCGTGATCCACCCGCCTCGGCTCTCCAAAGTGCTGGGGGATTACAGGCGTGAGCCAATGCGCCAGGCCAATAATCACTGCTAGCATTCTTGAGTGCCCATATGTGCCACACACTGTTTTTGCAAAAATTATAACTGAAGAAATTATGACAGTGAAAGAGATCAGACCTAACCAACTCCATCTTGCTTCTAACCTTTAAGCTGTCCTTGTACATTCCTGGGCATAGGCCGAACTAACTTTGGGAAGGAATTCTGTTCATGGTTTGACTCCGAAACAAAATTGATAACAGCCCTTTTCCAAGGCCCCCTTCTTGCCTGGGGACCAGTCTGCCTTTGCAGGGCTAACACATTAGCTACAAGATTAGAAATTACGGGTTAGTGGTAATGCAGCCTCTGGCTCCAAGAGTCTGAACCTCCTCAAATTGCTCCTGGGGATAACATCACTATTGTAAAACCTAAGATCAGTGCTTGAGATATTTTGCAGACCCTGCACTTGATGGATCAGCTGACATCACCCGGACTGGTTATCTGGCTCAACCTGTTCTGCCATCCCACCCAGGAACAGAAGACAGTAAGAAAAACTCACTTTGACCCCATATGATTCCATCTCCAACCTGATCCATCAGCACTCCCCACTTCCCGAGCCCCTACCCGCCAAATTATCTTTAAAAACTCTGCTCTCCGAATGCTCCGGGAGACTGATTTGAGTAATAATAAAACTCCAGTCTCCCTCTCCCGCACAGCCAGCTGTGTGTGAATTACTCTTTCTCCATTGCAATTCCCCTGTCTTGATAAATTAGCTCTGTCTAGGCAGCAGGCAAGGTGAACCCACTGGGCAGTTACATATTTACATTTATTTATTTGTTTGTTGAGACAAGGTCTGTCACCCAGCCTGGGGTGCAGTGATGTGATCTCTGCTCACTGCAGCCTTGACTTCCCGGGCTCAAGCCATCCTCCCACCTCAGCCTCCCAAGTAGCTGGGACTACAGGTGCACGACACCATGCCTGGTTAATTTTCATATTTTTTGTAGAGATGGGGTTTCACCATATTGCCCAGGCTGGCCTCAAACTCCTGGACTCAAGAGATCCCTCTGCCTCAGCCTCCCAAAGTGCTAGGATTACAGGCATGAGCCACCGTTCCCAGCCCTTGCCTTACATTTAATCTTCACTATTAATACACACATGTTATAAATGAGAGCATCAAAGTATGGAGAGCAGAAGCAACTTGTCCAAGGTCATACACAACTAGAAAGGAGTGTAACTGGTGTTTAAACCCTAACAGTCTGGTTCCAGAATCTGTGCTTTTAAAGTCAAGATGAAAAGCATGTCTGGGCCTTGACCCTTGGAACCCACCCCTACCACACAGGCTTTAGCTAGCAGAGGGGCAGCAAAGGAAGACAGCAAGAAGTGGCCTCTGGTCGTAGCTCTTTGTGGTTTGCCAAGGCTTTCTGGTTCACTGACTCAAAAGGGTTTGGAGCTTTACAGACTGGTAAGATCTCCCAAACTGGGTAGTTGTACTTAAATTTTGTTAAGTAAAAACACTTTTAAAAATCTGCTAACATCACTATCATTTCATAAAGTAAATGTAATTTCAATGCAAATAAACCCCAAGAAAGACACAATCTCAGAGTACAGTCCAGGCCTTTAGGTTGAATAAATCTACCTTTGTAAACACCTCCTTTGGTTGTCCTTATTTTCCTCATCTCACCGTGGGCTGGTGAAAACGTCCTCATGTGTAGCACCTGTTTAAGGACTGCCATCCAGGAACCACCGTGGTACTTCATACGATCCCCATAAACCCTCTGCAAGGTAGACAGGGAAAGTCTTGTTTACCCCACTCTACTAACGAAGAAATCGAGGCTCAGAGAAGTCTTGTTTAAGGACACACAGCCTGAAAAATGGCAGGGCCAGGTTACAAACCCATGTTTTCAGACTCCAGGGGTCCAGTGCTGTTTCCTTCTATACCTCAAAGCATTCACAAAATGCACTCACTGACCACCGGCTTGGTTGCTGTGTGAGGACCTAAATGTTCAGAAAGAGAAGAAGCGTTTCCAAGTGCCATTTCCATTGAATGGAGTAGTGCAGCTGGCTGAAAGGCAGCCCCTGGATTCAGGGCGAGATGGGAAGCCCCTCAGGGGCAAGGTAGGAGTACATTTCCTCTTTCATTCCCAGGCTCAGCCCACACAGGGATGAGCATACAGGGCTGGCAACAAATCCTTGCAGCTTAGAAGTGTGAGTGTGGTTTTTATTTATTTATTTTTAATTAAGAAATTTTTTTTTAGAGACAGGGTCTTGCCATGTAGTCCAGGCTGGTCTCAAACTCCTAGGCTCAAGCTATCCTCTCACTTCGTCCTCCCAAAGTGCTGGGATTACAGGCGAGAGCCACTGGGCCTGGCTGGAGTATGCTTTTTTTGGTTTGTTTTTGAGACGAAGTCTTGCGCTGTCCCCCAGGCTGAAGTGCAGTGGTGTGATCTCAGCTCACTGCAACCTCCACCTCCCGGATTCAAGCGATTCTCCTGCCTCAGCCTCCTGAGCAGCTGGGATTACAGGCATGTGCCACCATGCTCAGCTATTTTTCATTATTTTTAGTAGAGACGAGGTTTCACCATATTGGCCAGGCTGGTCTCGAACTCCTGACCTCAGGTGATCCGCCCACCTCACCCTCCCAAAATGCTGGGATTACAGGTGTGAGCCACTGAACCTGGCCTGGAGTATGGTTTTAAATGCTAGTTTTTATTTAACAGAATTTTACTGTGGTAAGAAGGGAGGAAGAAAAAAAATCCCAGACTTAATTTGAGAGGATGTTACTGGGAGTTGGGAGAAAAGGATGAAATCCAGAAAAGACTTGATGGAGGCACCCTGGGCAGTGAGGGGAGGAGGGAGGCAGCAAGAGGGGCCTTATCCCTGAAGGAGGACAGCTGGTAGGGAGGCAGGAGCACTGTCTGTGGTGTCCCACTGTCTTAGGATCAAGACCACACCCCTGATATTGCCCCCCAGTGCCTAAGGCCTTGCCCTGCCTACTGCCCTAGTGTCACCCGCACTACTCTTGTTCTGGGTTTCTGAGCTCCAGACACATTTCCTTAAAGATATCCCCATGGGATCCCACCTCGGGGCCTTTTTGTTTTTTTGTTTGTTTGTTTGTTTGTTTTTTGTTTTTTGTTTTGGCAGGGTCTTGCTCTGTTGTCTAGGCTGGAGTGTAGTGGCACAATCACAGCTCACTGCAGCCTCTACGTCCTGGGCTCAGGCAATCCTCCCATCTCAGCCTCCTGAGTGGCTGAGACTACAGGTGCACACTGCTATACCCAGCTAATTTTTTTTTTTTTTTTTGTAGAGACAGGGTTTTGCCATGTTGCCCAGGCTGGTCTCGAACTCCTGGGCTCAAGCCATCCTCCTGCCTCGGCCTCCCAAAGTGCTGGGATTACAGGTGTGAGCCACTGTGCCGGGCCCACCTCAGAGCCTTTGAGCATGGCATTCCCGCTCCTGGGTTTCCACCAGTACTTACTAATGCCTATTCATCTTTTGGTGACTTCCCTGACTCCCATCTACCAGTTGGAGGCGTAGACAGCCCAGAGCCACATCAGCCCACTTCCAGAAGCAGTGAGCATTTCAATGTCCACAGTGTGCACAGGCCCCAGGGGCAGTGGCTTCGCCAGGAGGTGCTCACGAAGCCCACGGTAGCACCAAGGAGCACTCCTTATCTTGTCCTGGATGGAGTCAGCACCCTGAGCCTTCCCTTCAGATCCTTGTTATAGTCTGCAATTATGTATCTGGGTGATTGTTTCGTTAATGTCCTTCTCCCAACTAAATAGTCAGCTTCCTTTTTGTTGACCACGGTATCTGCAGCCTAGCACGGACCCAGAGGCCTGGACGGTGCCCGCTAAGTGTTTGTGGAATGGCTTCCTTCCTTGTTTTGCCAAGGGGTGCCAGAATGTGCCACTGGCATTTGCTTTTCATTTACACTATTCTTGTGGCTAGGGTGGAGTGGGTTGGAGGTCATGGCCATCTCTAGAGAGCTGTTCCAAGACTACTTGAGGTTGTGTTTTCTTCCCAGCCCAAGATTCAGAATCCACTGGCCTTGAGTTCGCCCTGTCCTGGGGACAGTGGGACCTGTCACCTGCTGGCCAAGGTAGGGCTCCAACTTTGTGAAAAGTACATGCGGCAGGTCTGACCCTTAAACAACTCTTCTGATGTGTGGAATGCAGGGCGGGGCGGGAGCAGCCGGCACACCTGTCATTCACTGTTTAGCCACTGAAGGGCAGTGTTGCTCCACAGGAAGGGGCCAGGCAGATGTGCGCCATCACTGTGGCTCTCAGGTCGGAATGAGGATATTAGCTAGTCCCTACCAAGCACCAGTGGTGTGCTAGTCACTTTGAATATAGTACTCGTGCAATCATGCAAGAGAAAGTTGATGACCCGTAGTGTAGTGTAGTGTAGTGTAGTGTAGTGTGTAGTGTAGTGTAGTGTAGTGTAGTGTAGTGTAGTTTTTGAGACAGGGTCTCACTGTTGCCCAGGCTGGAATACAGTGATCAGGGCTCACTGCAGCCTTGACCTCCAGGGCTCAAGTAATCCTCCCGCCTTAGCCTCCCAAATAACTGGGACTAAGGTGCACACCACTACACATGGCTAATTTTTGTATTTTTTTTGTAAAGATTGGGGGGGGGGGGGTGGTCTCACTGTGTTGCCTAGGCTGGTCTCGAACTCCAGGGCTCAAGTGCTTCTCCTGCCTCAGCCTCCCAAAGTACTGGGATTACAGGTGTGAGCCACCACACCCAGCTGACCCTTATTTTAAAGATGAAGTAAAGAAAATCAGAAAGATTAAATGATGTTTTCAATGTTTCATGACTAGTAAATGGCTAAGCCAGAAATCAACCTCAGGTCTGCCTAAATCCCAAACCCCGTCAGTGCCTTCACCTGCTCTCCCTCTGTCACGATGGCCAATCTTTTCTAGCATGTCTTCCTAGCAGCCACCTGCCAGGGTAGTGCTGAGTGCACAACCTTGTCTCACTCAGCTGGCTCAATTTAGCCAACTTTTGATTACCGAAATTAATACAGGGGTCACTGACTTGGGTCTAAAATTTTAAAATGGGTTATTAAAATGCTTGCTTTGGCCAGGCGCAGTGGCTCACGCCTATAATCCCAGCACTTTGAGAGGCTGAGGCAAGAGGATCATTTGAGGTCAGGAGCTCGAAACCAGCCAGCCAACATGGTGAAATCTCATCTATACTAAAAATACAAAAATTAGACAGGTGTGGTGGCACTCACCTCTAGTCCCAGCTGCTCGGGAGGTTGAGGCAGGAGAATCACTTGAACCCAGGAGGCAGAGGTTGCAGTGAGCCGAGATTGTGCCACTGTACTCCAGCCTGGGTGACAGATTGAGACACTGTCTTGAAAAATAAAATAAAATGCTTGTTTTGATTCTAGAGACTGTTATTTGGTATGCATGGGATAGGGGGAGGAGGGAAAACAGATTTGTCCTTCCATAGTCCTCTCTCTGATCTCATTCTGCAATCTTTCCTCCCCCTTCCCCACCCAGCCCTCACACAGCTGCCAGGCAGCTTTCCAACAGATTTGATCAGATGGCTCTCTCACTACTGTACTGGGCCCCCTGTAGCTTCTGGAAGAAAGTCCCACTCCTTAGCAAGCAGCCCAGGTGCCTCCTAAGCTGCCAGCTACCTTGCCGCCAGACTTCTTCCCCACTGGCTTACGAGGGTGCACTGTCAGACCCAGCCCCCTGAGCCAGAGCATTCAGTATCTAAAGCTGTAATCTCTCCACTGCAGAGTGAGAATGAAGATACTGGCCACCCAGGTGGTTGTAAGGCTAAAACCACCACCTTTAAAGATCGCTTGGCACAGTGCTGGCCACAGTGGGGCTCATCACCACGTTTCTCACCTTCCCTTCCTCAGCCCTTGGAAATATGCAAGTATAGTACAACCTACAAAGGCAAATCCATGTGGTATAGCGCTCTGCACAGTGCAATCCCTGTGTAAACATTTCTAGACACAGAGAAATGTCAGCTGGGGCATTATTTTGCTCAGGCTGACACTGAGGAAGACATTTCCTGGATTTTTTTCCTGTGCCCATGGTGAGGTCCAAAGTGACCCAAATACCACCTAAATCCCTGGATGCTAAACTCCTTGAGGGCAGAGACAGAGTTATGAACCTCTGGGTCTCCCCATAGGTCCAACCCAGCACTAGGTCTTCAGTGGCGTCTCTAAGAATGTCAGTTGGTCAATTTGTTATTGAATGGGCACATGACAAGTTGCAGGAGTGCACAGGTGCTTTCAGGGTATCATCATCTCAAACAGAAACAGCATTGTTTCAAACAGCCTGTAGGAGTCCAGAAGAAATACAGGACTTTCTTCTTCCTTTTGCAGAAGCTGGCAGTTTAAAGCCACAGGGCATTAGATCAAGAATGCCATGAGGCTGACCAGTGAGGGGCTTGACTTTGAGGGCTCTGGGCTGGTTGGGCTGGCCATGCTCACACGTGGAAAGCAGTAGGACCCATTCCCTGGTTTTGAGCATTCAAAGTAGCCTTGGCTTACTCTCTGCTCTGACTTCTCACTTCAGTCTTCCTATTCTGAGGTTCAAAGAACTGCAAATAGTCCTCAGACAAAGCCTGTGCTGTGTCTCCCTAGATTCCAGGAACTCTCCAAATCAGATAGACCACGATTATGAAACTCAGCCTTTTCTATGAAGGGTCCCACTGGATCCCATAATAAGTGGGAATTCTACCCTCAGCCCAGACTCTCCTGACTCCAGCCCAATCTCAGTCTTAACCTCAGGGCTCCAGCTTTCCTCCGTCCACTGCCACATCAAACTTACCTGTTCTGGGTTTGCATGTCAGGTACATTTTCTGATCAATATGCATTTGCCTATTCCTATTCTGTGACTAAGGTATTCCTTGGGTATTGATGGGTCTGCCTGCGTGTGTTCTCAAATCTAAAGTCATCAGCTACCCTTTGAACATTGTAAGCATGTTATATACAGATTATTTTTGCCTTTAGTTATCTCAGTAACATTATATTCCATGTTATATGGCATTTAAACTATCTGGGTGGTCTTGTATATAATACTTTACTTCCTTCAGAACCACAGGAAAAACTAATTGCTATTATTTCCATGAGAGATGGGGACTCTCAAGGGACTTGCCCATCACTTTACAAAGTAGTGATGGGGCTGGGCGTGGTGGCTAATGCCTGTAATCCCAGCACTTTGGGAGGCTGAGGCGGGTGGATCGTTTGAGATCAGGAGTTCGAGATCAGACTGACCAGCATGGGTAAACTCCATCTCTACTGAAAAAACAAAAATTAGCTGGGTGTGGTGGCGCATGACTGTAATCCCAGCTACTCAGGAGGCTGAGGCATGAGAATCACCTGAACCCGGAGGCAGAAGTTGCAGTGAGCTGAGATTGCACCACTGCGCTCCAGCCTGGGCAACAGAGTGAGACTCTGTCTCAAAAAAAAAAAAAAAAGGAGCAAAGCCTCTGGCTCTTGTGTCAGCAGTCTCACCAGCCAGGGCTCTGTTTGTGTTCTGTAGTAGCCCCCACAAGGCTACAAGCGAATATATTGCAGTTGCAGCCAGTAAGGATGATGCAACTGAGGAAGGCTGGCGGGCAGGTGGGTGCAGCCGGGGATGGCCAGGGATAGCCAGCCAGGCAGGGAACTCCTGAGCTGAGGCTGCTGAAAGATGGATACTTCTGGGCCCCAGAAACAGCTCTCGGCTCCCAAATACCCTCTCAGCTTCCTGAAAACCTCTAAATAGCTAGGTGCAGTGGCTCATGCCTGTAATCCCAGCACTTTGGGAGGCTGAGGCAGGCGGATCACTTGAGACCAGGAGTTCAAGACAAGCCTGGCCAACATGGTGAAACCCCATCTCTACTAAAAATACAAAAATTAGTTTGGCCATGGTGGCACGCACCTGTAATCCCAGCTACTCGGGAGTCTGAGGCAGGAGAATCACTTGAACCCAGGAGGCAGAAGTTGCAGTGAGCCGAGATTGTGCCATTGCACTCCAGCCTGGTCATCAGAGTGAGACTCCGTCTCAAACAAAAAACAAGAAACAAAAAACAAGCCTCTAAATAGGGAATAAATCTTTACAGTTCAAGTTGACACACCTGGGTGCAAATCCCAGCTGGGCTCCTCACTGGCTGTGTGAACTTGGGCAGGATACCTAACCTCTCTGAAATTTTGTTTAATCATATGTTTTTTAAAAATTTTTAAATTTTTAATTTATTTTTATTTTTGAGACAGTCTCACTCTGCCATCCAGGCTGGAGTGCAGTGGCGCCATCTTGGCTCACTGCAACTGGCACTTCCCGGGTTCAAGTGATTCTCCTGCCTCAGCCTCCCAAGTAGCTGGGATTACAGGCATGTGCCACCGTGTCCAGCTAAATTTTGTATTTTTAGTAGAGATGGGGTTTCATCATGTTGGCCAGGCTGGTCTCCAACTCCTGGCCTCAAGTGACCCGCCTCCCAAAGTGCTGGGATTACAGGTGTGAGCCACTGCGCCCGGCCTTGTTTAATCACATGCTGGATGGTGATTTAAATAGTATCTATAGGTTGTGAGGATTAAATTTGAAAATAACATAATGGGCTGATCACATTTTCTGGCTTATACTACTCAACAAGTCGTTGTTTATTGTAAATGTGCTGATGGTAGGGTTATGGTGTTTTTTATGTTTTCTTTTTGCCTCTTTGGGTTTTCAGCAAATTAACATGCCTTGCTTTTGTAGTAAAAACGAAGAAAAGATAATTTTTTTTTTGAGATGGAATCTCTCTCTGTCACCCAAGCTGGAGTGCAGTGGCCTGATCTCAGCTCACTGCAAACTCCGCCTCCCAGGTTCAAGCCATTCTCCTGCCTCAACCTCACAAGTAGCTGGGATTACAGGTATGTGTCACCACGCCCGGCTAATTTTTATATTTTTAGTAGAGATGGGCATGTTGGCCCAGGCTGGTCTCAAACTCCTGACCTCAAGTGATCCACCTGCCTTGCCTTCCTAAAGTGCTGGGATTATAGGCATGAGCCACGGTGCCCAGCAAAAAAAGATGATTTTTAATAATAAAATGTAGGCTGTGTGCGGTGGCTCACACCTGTAATCCCAGCACTTTGGGAGGCCGAGGTGGGTGGATCACCTGTGGTCGGGAGTTTGAAACCAGCCTGACCAACATGGAGAAACCCCATCTCTACTAAAAAATACAAAATTAGCCAGGCGTAGTGGTGCATGCCTGTAATCCCAGCTACTTGGGAGGCTGAGGCAGGAGAATCACTTGCACCAGGGAGGCTGAGGTTTTGGTGAACCAAGATCGAAGCATTGCACTCCAGCCTGGGCAACAAGAGCAAAACACTGTCTCAAAATAATAATAATAATAATAATAATAATTATTATTAATACCCAGACAGGGAAAAAGAAGATATGATTAAAATTTATAACAGAGGCCTGGTGCAGTGGCTCACGCCTATAATCCCAGCACTTTGGGAGGCCAAGGCAGGCGGATGACTTGAGGTCAGTTTTGGAGACCAGCCTGGCTAACATGGCAAAACCCCATCTCTACTAAAAATGCAAAAATTAGCTAGGTGTGGTGGCCCATGCCTGTAATGCCAGCTACTTGGGAGGCTGAGGCAGGAGAATCACTGAGCCCAGGAGGTGGAAGTTGCAGTGATCTGAGATCGCACCACTGCACTCCAGCCTGGGCAGCAGAGCAAGACTCTATTTCAAAATAAAAAGTAATAATAATAATAAAATAACATTTATACTGAGACTTAAATAAGGGCAGACTCTTTCCGAGGAAAAATGTAGAACTTGCATTTATTAAGTACCTTTAATTTAAATAATTAGCACAGCAACCCTATCAACTAGGTATGATTATATCAGCTAAATATCTTTATCCCCATTTTATAGATGAGGAAACTGAAGCTCAAAGGGATTTTACAATTGGCCCAAGTTCACAGAGTTAGTGAGGAATTAAATTCAGATTGTCTGATGGTGAAGTCTATAGTTTTTCTAACAACTCTTCGGCCTAACTGGAAGGGGTAGCATGGGAATGGGATGAAAATGAGATGGTGGAGGGAGGAAGGGAGGGAGCACAGGAAGGGTGGAGCCAGGGCCACTGGGCATTTAAAAGGTTAAGTGGGGCTGGGTGCAGTGGCTCACGTCTGTAATCCCAGCACTTTGGGAGGCTGAGGTGGGTGGATCACTTGAGGTCCGGAGACCAACCTGGCCAACATGGCGAAACCCCATCTCTGCTAAAAATACAAAAATTAGCTGGGGGTGGTGGTGCACGCTGGTAGTCCCAGCTACTTGGAAGGCTGAGGCAGGAGAATCACTTGAACCCGGGAGGTGGAGGCTGCAGTGAGCTGAGATCGTGGCACTGCACTCCAGCCTGGGTGACAGAACAAAACTGTCTCAAAAAAAACAAAAAGTTATGCCAGGCGCGGTGGCTCACGCCTGTAATCCCAGCACTTCGGGAGGCCGAGGTGTGTGGATCACTTGAGGTCAGGAGTTCGAGACCAGCCTGACCAACATGGTGAAACTCCATCTCTACTTTAAAAATACAAAATTAGCTGGGCATGGTGGTGCATGCCTGTAATCCCAGCTACTTGGGAGGCTGAGGCAGGAGAACCTGTTGAACCAGGGAGGCAGAGGTTGCAACGAGCTGAGATCGCGCCACTGCACTCCAGCCTGGGCAACAAGAACGAAACTCCATCTCTAAATAAATAAATAAATAAATCAGGGATAATAATGGCACCAACCCACATCACATCATAGGTTTGTCAAAGAAAAACTCTGAGGCAAAATCTTCAGAAAAGGAAGGCAACAAATGACTTGCGAAGAGTGCAAGAGTTAAACTTCAGGACTGACCCTCCAAATATAAAAACATAACCGTAGCATTTCAGTAAAACAAACAAACCCTCAAGACCACCAGAGCTAATATAATGGGTTGAATGGTGGCCCCCGAAAAGATACGCCCATGATTTAAGCCCTGGAAGCTGTGACCTTATTTAGAAAAAGGGTCTTTGCAGATGTAATTAATTTAAGGATCTTGAAACGAGATCCTCCCGGATTATTGACATGGGCTCTAAATCCAATGACAAGAGTTCTGATAAGAGGCAGAACAGGAGAAGACAAGGGCGACAGAGGAGAAGGCCATGTGAAGACAGAGGCTGAAAAGGAAGTGATGAGGCCACAGACAAGAAATGCCTGGAGTCACCCACCAGAAGCCAGCAGAGGCAAGGAAGGAGCCTCCCCTAGACACTTCAGAAGGGCATGGCCCAGCCAACACCTTGATTCTGGACTTCTTGTCTCCAGAACTATGAGAGAGTAAATTTCTGTTGTTTCAAGCCACCAAGTTTGTGCTAACTTGTTATGGCAACTGGGAAACTAACATAGTTTACATTTGTCTGCTCATTATGAAAAACAATGACTTTCTCACATGATTACTACATTTACTAAGGCCACGACATCTTTAGACACCAGCATTAACAAAAACTAGGGACAGGAATTTTTGTTGTTATTGTTTGTTTGTTTTTTCAGAGACAGGGTCTCGCTCTGTCACCCAGGCTGGAGTACAGTGGTGTAATCTCGGCTCACTGCGGCCTGAACCTTCCGGGCTCAAGTGATCCTCCCACCTCAGCCCCTCAAGTAGCTGCCCGGCTATTTTATTATTATTTTTTAAATCTTTTGTACAGACGAGGTTTCACTGTGTTGCCCAGGCTGATCTCGAACTCCTGAGCTTAGGCAACCTGTTCACCTTGGCCTCCCAAAGTGCTGGGATTACAGGTGTGAGCCACCATGGTTGGCCAGGAATTGTATTTGTTAAGGAGTCTCAAGTTCACTGACAATAATCAAGGTTTTATTATTCTGGGTACCACAACTAGTTGGAGTTGAACCTGCTAGTTTTGGTTTATCTTGGGTTGCAAAATATTTTGTTTTTGTTTTCCTGACAATGGCATACTAAATGTTTGCTAACTTTGGAAGCAGAGCAATTTTTTGCTTCTACAGATTGTGGTGTGATTAAACAAGTTGGTCAATGTAAAGGCCCTTAGAACAGCTGGCACTAGTAAGCATTCTGTGTGTTGGCTGTAGCTGTTTTTCTTCTTTTTGTTTACCTGTTTATTATAAACTTTCTGCAGTGGGTATTTGTGCCCATTTTTTCCTAGTTCAAATGCTCACTCATATTAAGTCCTAGGCCAGTTATGGTCAAAGAGCCACAAGTACTTGAATCAGTTTCTCTAGGCCCCAGCTCAAGAGACTCAAGTTAACAGACCCTGCTTAATCCCACCTCCTTCATAGCTCTGGGACTCTGGTTCATCCCTCTAGGTGCCAGTAGCTGTCTTTTTAATAATAAAGATTTATTTATTTTTTATTTATTTATATATTTTTTACAGACGGAGTCTTGCTCTGTGGCCCAGGCTGGAGTGCAGTGGCGTGATCTTGGCTCACTGCAACCTCTGCCTCCTGAGTTCACGCCATTTTCCTGCCTCAGCCTCCTGAGTAGCTGGGACTACAGGCGCCCGCCACCCCGCCTGGCTAATTTTTTTGTATTTTTAGTAGAGATGGGGTTTCACCGTTCTAGCCAGGATGGTCTCGATCTCCTGACCTCGTGATCCGCCCGCCTTGGCCTCCTAAAGTGCTGGGATTACAGGCTTGAGCCACCGCTCTCGGCTATTTATTTTCGAGACAGGGTCTTGCTCTGTCACCTGGGATGGAGGGCAATGGTGCAATCCACAACTCACTGCAGCCTTGATCTCTTGGGCTCAAGCAATCCTCCTGCCTGACTCCCGTGTAGCAGGAACTTCATGTTGCCACCACACTCAGCTGATTCTTGATTTTTAATTTTTTTTTTTTTTTGAGACCAAGTCTCGCTCTTGTCCCCCAGGCTGGAGTGCAGTGGCGCCATCTCGGCTCACTGCAACCTCTGCCTCCCAGGTTCAAGCGTTTCTCCTGCCTCGATCCCCTGAGTAGCTGGGATTACAGGCGCCTGCCACCACAACCGGATAATTTTTGTATTTTTAGTTAAGATGGGGTTTCACCATGTTGGCCAGGCTGGTCTCGAACTCTTGACCTCAGGTGATCCCCCCCGCCTCAGCCTCCCAAAGTGCTGGGATTACAGGCATGAGCCACCGTGCCCAGCCAACTTTTAATTTTTTTTTTGTAAAGATGGGGACTTGCTTTCTTGCCAGACTGAAATTGTGTTTGTTTGTTTGTTTGAGATAGTTCTCACTCTGTTGCCCAGGCTGGAGTGCAGTGGTACAATCTTGGCCACTACAGTCTCCACCTTCCAGGCTCAAGTGATCCCCCAACCTCAGCCACCTGAGTGGCTGTGTACCACCATACCTCATTAATTTTTGTATTTTTTGTAGAGACTGGGTTTTGTCATGTTGCCCAGGCTGGTCTTGAACTCGTGGGCTTAAGTGATCCACCCGCCTCAGCCCCCCAAAGTGTTGGGACTACAGGTGTGAGCCACTGCGCCCAGCCAGAAAATTTTGTTTTTAGAGAAAGGCTCAGGAGTGTGGCTGGGTGTTGGACAGCCCCCTACTGGAGCAAAGGCAACCAAGCTCTCAGTGGTCCCAGTGGGAGAGTAAGAAGGGTGGGGAGCAGCTGGGGTGAAAGGATACAGTCAGCATTCATCAAGGGATGTGCTGTGAGCAGGGGTGGAGCTCCATGTAACCCCCAGCTTTCCCACAGAGAGAGACTGAGGACAGAGGATATGCAGTTACCTAAGGGGCAGCTCAGTCATGGGGTTCAGATGTGACCAGTGTGTGCATGAGCCCAGAGGCCAGGAGCACAGTTGTGAGAAGGCTGGAGCATGGCCTGGGATTAGAGGGGCTGTCCCTCTGACTGTACAGACAGTCAAATACCTACACCAATCCAGGAAGTTCATTCATTCATTCCTTTATCCAGCAAGCATTTCATTCATTGAGTCTGCAGATATTTATTGAGCACCTACTATGTCTCAGTTCAGGCAATGAGGGCTATAGCAGGGAACACAACAGAGAGAAGTCCCTGAGGAGTTTATCTCTAGTGGGAGAGACAGATGGCAAACAAAATAAACAAGTAAAATTTCCAGTGGGTTAAATAGTGATGAGCGCTAAGTAGAAAAACAAAGTAGGGAGGAGGATAGGAAATGTTGGAGAGGGAGCTGTGATATTAGCCCCATGGAAGTCCTCACTGATAAGCTGACGTTTGAGTCAACACCCAAGAGAGGGCGGTGACGGAAAGAGTCATGCAGGTGTCTGGGGAAACATGCATCGAGCTTCCTAGGAAGCACAGCCTCCATGGGTAGGAGTCGGGGGCCCAACCCTGGTAAAAATCCAGTGGAAAGCCACAGGAGGAACAAGCACCTGGGTTGGGTTTTTCACCTTGCAAAGGAATATACAAAATGTTCCCCCTTGTGTGTGTTTATAAATGAAAACTGAGGATCATGATAAACTACATTCAGTAAAGAACAAGACACGTGATTTCAAAATCTGTACCAAACTTCATCTTCTTTCTTCTAAGAGATTATTTGTATAAATTATAGATCATAGCATAGAATGGTACTTTGGTAACCATCTGGTGTTCATGTTTTGAACTTGCCAGATGATTAGAATCCACCAGGATGCTAGGTTTAAAGATACAGATTCCAGCTCCCTGTCCCCACCCCTGATTTAGGGAAGGGGCCTGTGACTTTGTATATTTAACAAACACTCAAGGTTATTCTGTTACAGGAAAGTCTGGGAGACACAGATAGGTTTCAAAATGAGGAAATAGAAGCCCAGATAGAGGGAATGTCTTGCTCAAAGTGGAACTGGTCAGTCAGGCAGAACTGGGAATAACATCTAGATTTCCCAACTCTGTTAGGCCAGTGAAAGTTTTTTGCACAGCACAAAGATCACTTATGAAATTTAAGTTCAAGATACAACAAGACACAAAACATAAAAGCAGATGCCAGGTCAGACATCTATTAGGAGCACCAGATGTACCTGGGACGAACTGGTTACTGTGACTGATCACTAAACTCAGCAACCAAGGGCTCTGGCAGCCAAGTCTGCAGCAGAAATGGGTTGGGTTATTCCATTCCATTCATGGGGTCCAATAAAGTGATGCATAATAATTTCATTTGATAAGAAAAGTTTTTTCCTTTAACAAATTTTAAAATCTTCCAAACCCTCAGCTTCCTATTATGATAATTACAAGAGAATAGGAAAAATAAGAATGGAAAAAAAATGGTAAAAGGAGAGATCTATCCTGTCCCAGTGAGAATGATTTCTTCAGTATAATTTATCTCCTGTGGGTAGTCTGGAGTCTCCACCCTCTCATAGGCCCTCAATGACTATGTGTTTGAAGGACCTTCAGGATAGACTTCTTGAAAACAGATCTTTCTCTGATAGTGCCTAACATTCTTCACAGTGTGGGCCATGAGGCCTGAAAATGACAAGCACGGTGAGACCCATGGCGAGTTGTAGGACCCTCTGGGCCTTTGTGGCCCACCTGGGAAGGGGAATGTATTAGTCTGTTCTCATGCTGCTAATGAAGACATGCCCATACTGGGTAATTTATAAAAAAAAGAAATTTAATAGACTCATAGTTCCACATGGCTGGAGGCCTCACAATCATGGAGGAAGGCGAGGAGCAAAGGCACGTCTTACATGGCAGCAGGCAAGAGGGAATGAGAGCCAAGCGAAAACGGTTTCCCCTTATAAAACCATCAGATCTCATGAGACTTATTCACTACCATGAGAGCAATATGGGGGAAACTGCCCCCATGATTCAATTATCTCCCACCGGGTCCCTCCCACAACACGTGGGAATTATGGAAGCTACAATTCAAGATGAGATTTGGGTAGGGACACAGCCAAACCATATCAGGGAATAATAAAGCCATAACCTCCTGAAGGGGGTGGGTGTGATGCCCTCCTGAGCCCCTGCAGCTGGAGCATCTGTGACGCACTGCCCAGCTAGTCTGGGCAGGAGCAATGTGTTGGAGTTTGTGCACATGTGTGTGTGCTGGGCGTGCGATGAGCACCCTGCCACACATGTGGGAGCTCAGATGCCACACTCTTCCAGAGCTGTGCCACAGTTTGACTGATCTGTGACTGCAACCGCTCCAGCAAAGCTGGACACTTGGGGAAAGAATTTTCTCTTCCCAAGCCTGCTGTGTGGGCCCGTGGGGAGACACACAATTGCCTTTGTCATTTGTTCTTCCTGTGTGGGGACAAAAGCCCTTTCACTTGCTGTGGAATGTACAAGAAGTTCCGTGCCGAAGGGCTGCCAGGCGCTGGCCTGGAATCCGACAAACAAGGAGGAGTTGGGGAGATGGCCGTTTCAGCCTGAGGCCCCCCACCTCCTGGTCCTGCCATGCATCTGTGTGGTCGGGGACTGCCAAGAGGGTCCCCACCGTCTGCTTCCTCACCACTGTGTGCACCTGCATCACTGCCACAACCCTGTCTTAATCATGGCCTGAGACACTGCAGCCTGCCACAGGCGGGCACTGTGCCAGGCATGGGTTTTGTCAACTCATTCAACCCTCCCAACGAATGCTGTTATTCCCACTTTGCAGCAGAGGGAACTGACCTTCAGAAGGGAGGGTCTGGGAGGACAGTGCTGAGACTGAAACAGAGGAGCTGGGACATGGTAGGAGGAACAGGACACCACAACCCCTCACCCTGCACTCACAGCTCTAGGGCAGAACGGAGCCTCAACCCTGGGTGTTTATGCTGTGAGCTGAAGTTTAAGCAGAACAAAAATAGAGAACTCAGGTGGGGTTGGGGTGGGGGTAGAACCCACCAACACGAAACCTCATTGTGGCACAAGTGGCCTTTTCTCATTGCTATTTACATCCCCGGGTGTTTCTATCAGCCCAGAGCCAGAGGCTCACCACAGAGCAACCTGTTGCCAGAATGCTGTGGGGGCTGCGCTATTTTAGGAGCAAAGTTTTCCCAGGTGGCTATATTGTCTGCATTTTTCTCACCAGGGTAGGACAATTCATAGAGCCACTAAACCCAACCACAGTGTTGAACTCTGCTCTAATTTTAAAATGTAAATGAGCAAGCACCAATGGGAAGTGGCCAGGAGCAGACCAGGGCAATCAGCTCCCAGGGGAGCCCCAAGCGTCAACTCCCAGGTAGGGGGTAAGGGTGAGGCCTGCTGGGTGGGTAGTGGACTAATACAGAGGGCTGGGAAAGAAATGTGTGTGTCTAAAAGCAATTTGCATTAGGCCTTTCAGAGCCCAAGTCTCTGGGTTGGCTTGCACAGTCTTGCAATCTTACAAGCAAGAGAGGAAGAAAGGAGAGAGGGGAGCCAGGGGAGAAGGGTGTGGGGATCAGACAGGCTTTTGTATGTGATCTTGTTTAAGCAAGACTCTTATCAAAGAGTAATCCTAAACTTTGTGCTTTCTGATCACCCAGCTCCCTGGGGAATGGGTAGGTGACTTTTGAGTTCCACAAGGGAGGATTAAATTGCCTGTTAGAGATCAGAGCTCCAAGTAAGCAGATAAGGTTGATAGAGGTGGGTGGGGTGTGGTGGTTTACTTGTGTCCTGTGGAGATGTTCTTTGCTCTTATTATCTAGATTCACGTTTTCTGTGCACAAGCCGAACACTGAGGGCTGAGGAGAAAGCTGCCATCTAGTGAACAGAGCAGCATTGGAGGGTGTGCCTGCTCTGTGCCCCATGCTGCAGATGCTGAGCAGGGGTTGGGATGTCAAGGAATGAAGGAATGAGCCATGCTGCACTGTTCAAGAAGGTCCAGTTCTGTGGTGGTTGTGTGAATACAGGACATTCTTTTTTTTCTTTTTTCTTTTTTTTAGACTGGGTCTCATTCTGTCACCCAGGCTAGAGTGCAGTGGCAAGATCCTCAGGCTTCCATAACAACTGTGAAAGTACTGGCTGAGTAGTTAAGTTAAATATTAAAAGCTGAAAGGGCCAGTGCCCTTATACAAAGACTGGAATGTAACAAAAGCCCACCAAGAGTTTTGCCTAGGCCTTTCCTGGGCCTTAAAGCATGACAAAATAATGGAGGAATTCTTAACAGGATCCATTTAGGATTAAACAAATTTTATTGGGGGTCTGAAGAGACTCCCCAGGCCTCCACAGACAAGTTTATTGGGGTCCTGAAGGAACTCCCCAAACCTCTGTGATTTAGCAGGAGACAAGAGTAATCAGCTGGGCACAGTGGCTCATGCCTGTAATCCCAGCACTTTGGGAGGCTGAGGCGGGTGGATCATCTGGGTGGATCATCTGAGGTCAGGAGATCGAGACCAGACTAGCCAACATGGTGAAACCCCATCTTTACTAAAAATACAAAAACTAGCTGGGCGTGGTGGTGCATGCCTGTTGTCCCAGCTACTCAGGAGGCTGAGGCAGGAGAATCGCTTGAACTTGGGAAGTGGAGGTTGCAATGAGCTGAGATTGTGCCACTGCACTCCAGCCTGGGTGACAGAGCAAGACTCCATCTCAAAAAAAAAAAAACATAAGGGTAATCACCCCAGCACCTGGATCCATTTAGATTAAGTAAATTTACTGAGGCTCCAGAGGAAGGTCTTCAGGAATCAGACCTTAGTTATAGATTAAAAGAAGTTAATTACTTATGTCTTTTTTTTTTTTTTTTTTTTTTTGAGACAGAGTTTTGCCCTTTTTGCCCAGGCTGGAGTACAATGGTCCTATCTTGGCTCACTGCAACCTCCGCCTCCTGGGTTCAAGTGATTCTCCTGTCTCAACCTCCTGAGTAGCTGGGATTACAGGTGCCTGCCACTATGCCCGGCTAATTTTTGGTATTTTTAGTAGAGACGGGGTTTCACCATGTTGGCCAGGCTGGTCTCGAGCTCCTGACCTCAGGTGATCCACCTGCCTCGGCCTCCCAAAGTGCTGGGATTACAGGCGTGAACCACCCCGTCCGGCCTACTTATGTCTTTAGATGAATGCACTCTTACATATAGAAATATAGCTTAGAAGGTATATAAGCTCTGGAAAACTTTGTAATTTTGAGTTGGCCTCGCAATAATTTCCAGGTCTTCTCCTTGTAAGCTGTTGCAGAAATAAAAACTCTCTTCCTCCCCAGGTCATCTGCATCTTGTTATTGGGCCATGAGAAATAGCAGCCCAACCCTCAGTTTGGTTCGGGAATAATGGCTCACTACATCCTCCAATTCCTGGGCTCAAGAAATACATCTGCCTCAGCCTCACAAAGTGCTGGGATTACAGGTGTGAGCCACCGTGTCTGGCTGGCATTCATTTTAAAATGTCTATTAAATTGCTATTATGTAGCCAACACTCTGTATAGTGCTCTGGGAAAAACCCTAAATAGCTGACATACAATTACATGTGTATTTACTGGTTACCACTTTCACAGTTCTGTATTAAAGAATGAACAACTGGCCGGGCACGGTGGCTCACACCTGTAATCCCAGCACTTTGGGAGGCCCAGGCAGGTGGATCACCTAAGGTCAGGAGTTCCAGACCAGCCTGGTGAAAATGGTGAAACCCCATCTCTACTAAAAATACAAAAATTTAGCCAGGCGTGGTGGCAGGCGCCTGTAATCCCACCTACTCGGGAGGCTGAGGCAGGAGAATCGCTTGAACCCGGGAGGTGGAGGTTGCAGTGAGCAGAGATTGCATCATTGCACTCCAGCCTGGGCAACAAGAGCAAAGCTCCATCTCAAAAAAAACAAAAAAACAAACAAAAAAAAACAAAACACACACAAAAAAACAACCACAGCAAGGAAGGTGGTAGAGCGCCACCTTTAGGTGGGAGGTGGTTAGGTTCTGCACTCAAACTGCCCATCTTTGAAGATAAGTTACCTCTCTTTGCCTCTATTTTCTCACCTATAAAATGGGAATAATTTCTGAAGTGTTTATCAAGTTTAAATGTAAAGTGCCAGCCGGACACGGTGGCTCACGCCTGTAATCCTGGCACTTTGGGAGGCCAAGGCAGGTGGATCACTTGAGGTCAGGAGTTCGAGAACACCCTGGCCAAACTGGTGAGACCCCATCTCTCCTAAAAATACAAAAATTAGCCAGGCATGATGGCGCATACCTGTAATCTCAGCTACTCGGGAGGCTGAGGCATGAGAATGGCTTGAACCCAGGAGGTGGAGGTTGCAGTGAGCTGAGATCACGCCACTGTACTCCAGCCTGGGTGACAGAGTGAGACTCCGTCTCTAAATAAATAAATAAATAAATAAATAAATGTAAAGTGCTTAGCACAGGCCTGAAACATAGTGCTCAATAGACATAAACCATTATTTATTATTATTATTATCATCATCATCTAAGACTCTTACCCCTGCCCTTCAGGTGTTCACAAGCTAACAGGGAAAGCAAATAAGGTGTGTTCTGAAATACGACACCAACTGCCCTGGTTATTGTTGATAAATGTGCTATGGATGGCAGAGGAGGATAAAGACCCTTCAGTCAGGAGTCATTAAAGAAGGCTTTGGGGAAGAGATGAAGAACTGGGTGGAATTCAGAATTGGGTGGAATTTAGTAGGTAAGAACATTCTAACTGTGAATAAATAGCACACACAATTTATGGAGGCAGGAAAAGGCAAGGCGTGTTTGTGGGGTGCCTGGTTGCTTTGGCTTGGCTTTAACTAAGGTCTCTATAGAAGCGTTGTGAAAAATAAAAGGTAGGCCGGGCACAGTGGCTCACATTTGTAATCCCAGCACCTGGGGAAGCCGAGGTGTGTGGATTACTTGCAGTCAGAAGTTCGAGAGCAGCCTGGCCAACATGGTGAAACCCTGTGTCTACTAAAAATACAAAAATTAGCCGGGTGTGGTAGTGCATGCCTATAATCCCAGCTACTCAGGAGGCTGAGGCATAAGAATCACTTGAACCCAGAAGGTGGAGGTTGCAGTGAGCCAAGACAGCTCCACTGCACTCCAGCCTGGGTGACAGAGCGAGACTGCCTCAAAAAAAAAAAAAAAAAAAAAAGAAAAAAAGAAAAGAAAAGAAAAAGAAAAGTTAGACATTAGGTGAATCAGTGCCAGGTAGTGGAGTACAGAGTTTGAACTTTCTTGTGTCCAACAGGAAGCCACTGGGAGGGTTTTGAGGAGTAGAATCTGCATCTGCCTCCCTTGAGAGCGATCTGTGCTCAAATATTGAGATGTCACTGAACCTACCGTCACCAGATCTGCAGCAATCCCTAGCAGCTTTGGCTTCTTGCCAACTGGCATGCTTTAGATGAATGCACTCAGGAGCTGGTGGAGGGGCTGGCAGGCAGGGGCATCCAGTGTGCAACATGGCTTTTTCCATTTCTTCCACCCTTGGGGCATTTAGGACCAGTGGCGAAATGATCTGAGAATGGGGATGAGGTGGAGGAGGCTGCTGCAGGTCACCGGAAGGAGCTAAAATTGGTCTGAAACTGCACTGTCAGCCACTAGTTCCTTGTGGCTACTGGGCCCTTGAACTGTGGCTGCTCCAACTGAGAGCTGCTATACAGATAAAATACATACCAGATTTCAAAAACTTAGCACAAAAAAATACATTTCATTAACAATATATTTAATTTTTTTTTTTTGAGATGGAGTCTTGCTCTGTTGCCCAGGCTGGAGTGCAGGTGCGCAATCTTGGCCTACTGCGACCTCTGCCTCCCAGGTTCAAGCGATTCTCCTGCCTTGGCCTCCTGAGTAGCTGGGATTACAGGCGTGCATCACCACGCCCAGCTAATTTTTGTATTTTTAGTAGAGACGGGATTTCACCTTGTTGGCCAGGCTGGTCTTAAACTCCTGACCTCAAGTGATCCACTCGCCTTGGCCTCCCAAAGTGCTGGGATTACAAGCATGAGCCACTGAGCTCGGCCAACCTTTCTTCTTTTTGATGTGGCTACCAGAAAATTTAAAATGAAGCCAGGCGATGGGGTTTCACCAGCCTGGCCAAAATGGTGAAACCCTATCTCTACTAAAAATACAAAAAATTATCCAGGCGGGATGGTACGCACCTGTTGTCCCAGCTACTCAGGAGGCTGAGGCAGGAGAATTGCTTGAACCTGGGAGACGGAGGCTGCAGTGAGCCACAATCTCACCCCTGCACTCCAGCCGGGGCAACAGAGGAAGGCTCTGTCTCAAAAAAAAATTAATAATAAAATAAATAAAATTTAAAATGTATTTGGCTTGTGTTATATTTTATTGGACAGCACCAGTCTGGAGGGTTGGGTGATGTATGCCCTAGGTAGTTACTAGGGCTATAGCTGTACACCCGTATTAGCCTGGGTGGGATGCCTGCCTTCTCAAGAAACCAGGCTCAGATTTGAACCTAGTCAGCATTATGCTTAGGATAAGAAGTTCAGGGCTGGGCGAGGTAGCTCATGCCTGTAATCCGAATACTGTGGAGGCTGAGGTGGGAGGATTGCTTGAGCCCAAGAGTTTGAGACAAGTCTGGGTAACAAAGCCAGACCCTGTACAAAAAACAAACAAATAGGCTGGGCATGGTGGCTTATGCTTGTAATCCCAGCACTTTGGGAGGCCGAGTGGGGCAGATCACCTGAGGTCAGGAGTTTGAGACCAGCCTGGCCAACATGGTGAAACCCCATCTCTACTGAAAATACAAAAACTAACTGGGCGTGCTGGTGCACACCTGTAGTCCCAGCTACTCGGCAAGCTGAGATGGGAGGATCACCTAAGCCTGGAAGGTCAAGACTGCAGTGAGCTGTGATCGTGCCACTGCACTCCAACCTGAGTGACAGCAAGACACTGTCTCCAAAAATAAAAAATGAAAAAAAAAATTTAAAAAGTTTAGTGAGGAAAGAGTGTAACAATTGTTGTGTATCAGTTCTCCACATGTCTCCAAAATTTGGCTCCAGAATTCTGACTTTCAGTTGAGGCTAGAAGGTGGCAGGATAAGCCAGGCATGGTGGCTCACACCTGTGATCCCAGCACTTTGGGAGGCCGAGGTGGGTGGATCATGAGGTCACGAGTTCGAGACCAGCCCGGCCAAGATGGTGAAACACCGTCTCTACTAAAAACACAAAAATTAGCTCGGCATGGTGGCATGTGCCTGTAATCTCAGCTACTCAGGAGGCTGAGGCAGGAGAATCGCTTGAACTCGGGAGGTGGAGGTTGCAGTGAGCCGAGATCGTGCCATTGCACTCCAGCGTGGGTGACAGACCGAGACTCCATCTCAAAAAAAAAAAAAAAAAAAAAAAAAAAGAAGGTGGCAGGGTATAGCCTTATATCCTTGTGGGGTCACTTTGAGGGATTGAGGAAGTCTTTGCCCATGAGAGTAAAGGGAGAAGCTTCCGGGAGAAGCTCATGAGTCAGGAGCTGGTGGAGGGGCTGGGATCCACAGGCCTCTGAAAAACACCTTGTACACGAAGGAAATATATCAAGCTGTTTTAAAAGATTATCTCAATTTCATAATTATGGATTATTTTATTTTCTTCCTGTGCTTTTCAGGATTTTCTTAATCTTCTACAGTGAAAAATAACCAGAAGAAACTTTTTTTTTTTTTTTTTTTTTTTTTTTTAAGAAAAGAGCAGCACTTTTTGGAGCAAGAGGAAAGCAGTACTGAGTTCACAAGTGCTACTAGAAGGAAGCTGGTCAGGGAGGGGACTCAGACAAGGTGCTGCAAGTCCCAGTCTTAATGTAAAGCAAATCTTAATGGAGAGAGGTTCTTTTTGTGGAGGCCAGGGAAGCTGCATCAAGCAGCCTGTGTAGGCAGTCCTGACTGTTGAATACTGATGTAGTGTGGAAATTAAGAGGATTCAGGAGTCATACAGAACTGGGTTCAAATTCTCACTGTACGGCCGGGCGTGGTGGCTCATGCCTATAATCCAAGCACTTTGGGAGGTCCTGGTGGGCAGATCACTTGAGGTCAGGAGTTCAAAACCAGCCTGGCCAACATGGTAAAACACCGTCTCTACTAAAAATACAAAAATTAGCCGGGCATGGTGGTGCATGCCTGTAATCCCAGCTACTCGGGAGGCTGAGGCAGGAGAATTGTTGAACCCAGGAGGTAGAAGTTGCAGTGAGCTGAGATCGCATCACTGCACTCCAGGCTGGGTAACAGAGGGAGACTCTGTCTAAAAAAATAAAAAAATAAAAAATTCTCACTGTACAGTTGACGATTTGTGTGTCCTTGGCAGACCATCTACCATCTCCAAGCCTCAGCTTCCTCACTTGCCACAACATTGCAATATCTTTTAAGGTAGCAAATACTCAATAAATGCTAGCTATCCTTATCATGGAGATTTAGACTTTCAAACATCCCAGGGATAGGAAATTGCAAAAAGATGCTGAGCCTCCACCATGGGTATTTCACTAGCCTTTTCAACCAAACAAAACCAGAAGGGAACAGGTTGCAGGCAGGCTTGCAGGGAGATGGAAGCCTCAGTTCCATGAGGTCACTCAGCTATACACAAGCTGTATTCCAATGTTGCACTTTTACATTCCATTCTGAATGTCAAATTCTCTGGGTAAAGTCTGTGGTCCAAAAGCTCTAATTAGGTGAAGGCAGAATAATGGTAAACATTTTCACAGTGTACCTATATCAACAACCTGCCTGGCACAGAGGAGAAGAAAACATGTGTCACCCTCTCTAAACATCCTCACTGGTGTTAATCAGGGGCTCTAGTTGGCTCAATGCCAGGCCTAATTGGGCAGAATTTCACTGCCCAGCTCTGGGACAAGCACAACATGTTGCTTTATTTTTCTTTCCTTTTTTTTTTTTTTTTTTTTTGGAGACAGTCTCACTCTGTCACCCAAGCTGGAGTGCAGTGGTGCAATTATGGCTCACTGCAGTCTCAACCTTCCAGCTTAAGTGATCCTCCTGCCTCAGCCTCCCAAGTAACTGGGACTGCAGGCATGCATCCCCGTGCCCAGCTAATTTTTAAATTATTTTGTAGAGACAGAGTATTACTGTGTGTTGCCTAGGCTGATCTGAAACTCCTAGGCTCAAGAGAGCCTCCTACCTCAGCCTCCCAAGGTATCGTGATTACAGGCGTGAGCCACCGTGCCTGGCCACGATGTGTTGTTTCATTGCTATTGGGCTCTACTGATGTTAATAATAAATTGCTTCAGAGCTTTCCACGTTTTTGCTTGTATCTTTGTTCTCGGTGTTTTATCTCTACTCAGAGACCAGACCATCCTTGTTACCCTTAGCTTGCTGTATTTACCTGTTCTTTCTCCCCTAGTGGCATTTTCCAGGCATGTTGAAGTAGTGGGTGGTGAGTAAGGAACCATTCGCAATTGGGCCCAGAAGTCCAACAGGAGCATGGTTTCTCTTGGGCTGCAGGTCGCTGTCCTAGGGCCACGAGCACAGGAGCCCTGATGGCATATGGAAGAACCGAATCAGCTCACAGAGGACCTGTTGACTCAGAAAAATCACATGCAGATCACATACACTATCACAATGTCTTAACCCAGTGGCTCTCAACCCAGTGAGCAATTTTACACCCCAGGGGACATTTGGCAATGTCTGAAGACTTTTTTTTTATTTTTTTTACATAGGGTCTTGCTCTGTTGCCTAGGCTGGAGTGCAGTGGCACAATCACAGCTCACTGCAGACTTGATCCCCCGCAGCTCAAGCCATCCTCCCACCTCAGCTTTCCAAGTAGCTGGGACTACAGGCACGCGCCACGATGCCCAGCAAATTTTTAAATTTTGTTTTGTAAAGACAGGGTCTCACTTTCTTGCCCAGGCTGGTCTCAAACTCCTGGGCTCAAGTGATCCTCCCGTCTTGGCCTCCCAAAGTGTTGGGATTACAGACTTGAGCCACTGTGCCTGGCCTGAAGAAATTTTTTGTGTCATGATTTGGGGGCAGAGCACACAACTGGGGATGAGAGTACTATTGGCATTTAGTGAGTAGAAATCGGGTGTGCTGTTAACTATCCTACAATGCACAGATGGTTTCCCTGTTCCCCTCACCCCACACACAAAATAAATGATATGGGCTGGGTGTGGTGGCTCACACCTGCAATCCCAGCACTTTGGGAGGCCAAGGCATGTGGCTCACCTGAGGTCAGGAGTTCGAGACCAACCTGGCCATTATGGTGAAATCCGCCTCTACTAAAAATACAAAAATTAGCCAGGTGTGGTGGTGGGTGCCTGTAATCCCAGCTACTTGAGAGGCTGAGGCAGGAGAATGGCTTGAACCTAGAGGCAGAGGTTGCAGTGAGCTGAGATCGTACCCCTGCACTCCAGCCTGAGAGACAGTGCAAGACTCTGTCTCAAAAAAAAAAAAAAAAAGATCCGGTTCAAAATGTTAATAGCAATGAGGTTGAGAAACTCTGGGTTAAGTTGACTCAGCAATCAATGCTCTCCATTCTGTGCCCCTAATCCACATATCCAACCATTGTTCCCCAACATGGGGAACAACGTACACTCAGGCAGGTCCTGTCCCTATTCCTAAACCTGTTCTTCTTAGTTCTTACCCTGTGCCTTTGTTCATGTGATTCCCTCTGCCTGGAATGTTCTCCTATGCACCCATCTGAACCATGCCTATTCTTCAAATTTCAAGCATCTCCTCTCCTGTGACACCCTAGTCACTCTAACCTCTCTGACCTTCCTCACTTGCAATTCCTAGTAGGTTGGCCTTGAGGGCAGGAACTGGACTTGGATATATTTGTATCCTCCACAGCATTTAAGGCTCCCAGTATATATTTGTCGAATAACTACACACCTTTGCCGTCCAAAATGTTTCCTCACTGTTCTATTGAACATTATTCCTGTATTTTAAGAAAAGCGGTTGAAAGGTAGAAGTCTTGATTGGCTGAGCTCAGGAATTCCTTTGACGGAATTGGATTTGATCTGCATGGCCCAGAGAGAGGAATTTTGTAAATTTCTAACTCTTTAAATGAAACAGCCACCAATCCTTCCTGTAAAAAATCTGTGATGACATCTACAAGTCAACAAATAATATAACACTGTTTGCCAAACTGCATTCCCAGAAGCGGAACAGCAAGGACCCAAGCTGACAAGCTTCTTAATTTCCCTAGTGTCAGAGCAACAGCTCTATCAGTCTGGAGGAGTCTGAAAAAGTGGCCCAGGCCACACATTTATGACTTAGGATATTTGATATTTCTTTGATATTGTGTTGCACGGTTTGAGTTGAAAAATCTTTTTCTTGTGTGTGTAGTAGAGTGGGGTTGCACAGTAGGGGAGAAAAAAAACTTTTAAAGAAAAAGCATAGGCCACCGTGTCAGATGTGTGAATGTGAGTATTGATCTCAGTTCTATTATATTCCAGCTATGAGACTTTAGGCAATTTCTTTACCTATCTGAGCCTCACTTTAGTTTCCCATCTGTAAAGTGGAGATATAGCACCTATCTTATTATGATCTAGTGTGGATTGATAATGCCAATTGGCTGGCACAGAGGCTGCTACATGAGTAAGCTTACATAAATGATATTTTTCTCTCCTTTACTTTCCTTCCCTCCTCAGCCAACAACGGTATGGTCACAGCAACAATGTTATAATACTTTGTATTTTTGAAGAATTTTTATGTCCCTTTGCTTTCTTTAAAGTAGCCAAGGCAAGGATTTTTCATTTGTCAGATAAAATAATTCCAAGGTTAGAGCTGCAATAAAGTAATACAAATAATATAGTTATAATTTCTTACAGGTCCTCTCTGCAAACCTAGAAATGGGTTGGTTCCTGAAAGCTAGCATTCCTTCCCTAAAACCTTCTCTTTTTCTTTCTTTTTTGTTGTTGTTGTTTGTTTGTTTTTAATCTACAGATGGGTGGAAAGGAACATTATTTTCTTGTACATTTTTGCCTTATGCAATCTCATCCACTCACTGGTCCATAATGACCATCTATACATAGATGACTCACAAGGATGTTCAGAGCTTATCTTTGAGTTCTAACTGGCACGTCTAGCTGCCTGTTTATCATCAATGCACCCCAAGTTCAGCAAATAAAAATCGAATCCTGCAGCACTCCTGCTTAAAATGCTTTAATTCATCCCATTATTCTCAGGAAAAACATGAAACTAACATAGCTGTGCTGTACATCGTCTAGCCAGTACCTCTCTGGCATCACTTTACATCAGCCCCCTGTGGAGACCCACTTAGAACCTCCGAGTTAACATGAAGATTATTTTAAGCTGAAGACATTTGAGGCTCAACCAGTGTAGAAAGAAGCCTTCTCAGAGCTTCCCTTATCTGACTAAAAGCAGAAACTTTTGGGAAATGAGGCTGTCATAAATTCCTTCTTCAGGGCAGCTTTTACTCCCAGGAAGGAGATCAAGAATAAACCTACATAAATCCCCACTCTGGGGGAACTTTTTATGGCCACTGAAGAAAATGGAAAGAACACTCATATCTGCATGAACAAGCATTATCACAAATTTTTTTTATCTTTCATTTCTTCTTGCAGAAACCCATTTGTCTTTTCTAAAGAAACTCATTTGGTCTTGTGATAAAGACCTTTTCTCTCCGTTCCCTTTTCCCTCCTAAATTAGGAATTTAAGTCTCTAACTTAAATCATTTATTGTGCTGCTACTTTTGTAAGCTCCTCTATGCATACAAATAAATGTTTCTTCCTGTTGATCTGTCTTTTGCCAGTTTAATTCATGGATTCCTTGATACTAAACATTAAGAGGATAGAGGAAGTTTTTCCTCCTGACACTGCCTTGATCTCTGTGCTCTTACTCTGGCTCTTTTTAGTTTTTGTTTGTTTTTTTTTTTTTGAGATGGAGTTGTGCTCTGTCTCCAGGCTGGAGTGCTCTGGCGGGATCTCAACTCACTGCAATCTCTGCCTCCTGGGTTCAAGCGATTCTCCTGCCTCAGCCTCCCTAGTAGCTGGGACTACAGGCGCGTGGCACCACACCCAGCTAATTTTTGTATTTTTATTTTTTATTTTTTTGAGATGGAGTTTCACACTTGTTGCCCAGGCTGGAGTCCCATGGTGTGATCTCAGCTCACTGCAGCCTCCACCTCCTGGGTTCAACCGATTCTCCTGCCTCAGCCTCCGGAGTAGCTGGGATTACAGGCATGTGCCACCACGCTTGCCTAATTTTGTATTTTTAGTAGAGATGGGGTTTCCTCTATGTTGGTCAGGGTGGTCTCAAACTCCCAACCTCAGGTGATCCCCCTGCCTCGGCCTCCCAAAGTGCTAGGATTACAGGCATGAGCCACTGCGTCCAGCCAATTTTTGTATTTTTAGTAGAGATGGGGTTTCACCATGTTGGCTAGGATGGTCTCAGTCCCTTGACCTCGTCATCCAGCTGCCTCAGCCTCCCAAAGAGCTGGGATTACAGGCGTGAGCCACTGCGCTTGGCCATGGTTCCTTTTAGTTTCATGATTCCTCCTGCCAGACCTCTGCCCATAACCTTTCCCTTGCTAAGAATGCTTTTCCTTTCCCCTGGCATTTATATAACTACTCCTTATCCTTCAAACTAGTTCAAACGGCAGCTCCCCAAGGAAGCCTTCTCTGACCTCCCAGTTAGAGACTCTTCGGGCATCCTATACTTTTCCTTTATAGCACTTCTTACACTAGCAATAAAAAATGTGTATGATTATTTGATTAATGTCTTCTACCCTGATAGACTGAAAGTTTCTTGATGGTAAGGGTCCTGCGTATTTTTGCTCACCATTTTATTCTAAGTTCCTAACACAAAGTAGGCACTCAAGAAAAGAACTACTGAATGAACGCATGTTTAGAAGACAGAGGAGAAACTCCACATATGATAGACTAGAACTACGCCCTCCAGGATACCCCTTTCAAGCCAAGGATGTGTTGTCCCCTACATCACAGTTCTTTGAAGTCCAGTCACATACCTGGGGCAAAGCAATCTCAAAATAGCCAGTGCTAGTGTGGGAAAAGCTGTTACTCTATCGGGGCAACTGTCCTGGCCAGAGATTAAGTGACAGTTTACTTGAGAAAGGTTGACCCAGAAAACCATCCTACAATATGCAACATGCATGAGAGAACCTGATCAAATCTAAAAATAGCTCCATCACGGGAACTGGAAAAACTTTAGTGAGGATTCAGCCTCTCTCCTTGCAACCTCTACCTCTATGGAGACTGATCTTTTTCACTGAACTACAGAATTCCAGAATGGTAGTGCTGGGAAGCGATCTAGTCTACTGCTCTCATTTTAATTTAATTTTTAATTTGAACAATTTTCTATAGAGTCAAGATCTTGTTATATTGCCCAGGCTGGTCTTAAACTCCTGGCCTCAAGTGATCCTCCTGCCTTGGCCTCCCAAAGTACTGGGACTATAAGCATAAGCCACTGTGTCCAGCCTGCTCTTATTTTAAAATGAGAAAATTAGCTTCAGGGAGGTTTAACTATTTCCCCTGTATCACCCAGGCAGTGAGTTGCAGAAGCAGCTCAGACAGGGGCTTTCTAGCTTCACCACAGTAATGCTTGGGTTTGCGATCTGAAAGACCAAAATAGACACACTTTTATCAACTAAGACAGGTTCTAAGGTTAAGAAAACAAAGTTACCTACGGGTCTATCTACTGGTGGAGGGTTCAGGACCCAGCTAGCATGGCAAATTGCTAAATTCCTGAGGCTCTAAACTCCCTAACAATAAGAGATATCAGCCCTCTCCTAACTCAGATTTACAATCCAAACCACTACAGCCCTGATTGGACAGCAGACCAGCCTTACAAAGATTCTTTCCTGAATAAGCTACTTCAGACCTTAAGCCTTAAGCCAGTTTCAGCCAGCTTACAGAAGCTGCACACAAACTGTCTTTGTGTCCTTTAGCTCACCTTTTCACATAAAGCGCCAAATTCCATCTGATTTTTATGCCAAAACCCTGCCCAAAGTGAACATGGAATATATGTTACCTATATGTTTATCCATCATCCATGCGCTAGGCTCCCTTCATAATTATGTATAGCTTTTCCCCAAAACCTGATGAATATGTATGACTCTGTTGTGTGATACACGCCCTGTGAAGCATGAAACCCAAGCTTCCTTCCTCACTTCAAAGAGACAGGACTTTCTGTCCACACTGGAGACTTTCTCTTTCTGGGTTGCAAACCAGTATCACCAATAAAGCTCTCCTTTCCACTATTTAGCCATCCTGGTGGTCTTTTGGATGACAGGTTTGACACCACCTAGCTTTTAGGCATCTTGGATGCTGAAGACCCTGCAAGATTTATGTTCTTGTGGGTCACCCAAAAGGGAGGCATGTGAGCGGGGGCTTATTTCCTACTTCTCTGGTTCATTGTCACAGTGAGCAAAAGTCTCAGCAAGGGAACCCAGGCAAACCACTCAAGTTCTGGGTGAGGGATACCTGGAACAGAGACTGGAATATGGCAAGATAAAGGATAGGAACTTGGGTTCCAAGGGCTGATCTTAGCTCTACCACCAGATAGCCTGGGTTATCACTTGGGAAACACACTGTCCCTCTAAAATTTGTTATATGGGTTAACAATACTGACTTCAGGCTATTGCGAGACTCAAGATAATGTACTAAAGACCTTTAGCACAATGTCTGACATCTGGTGTTCAATAAGTGGTGATATTGCTCAATTTCATTCCAATTCAAACTTACAAACATCCATGGGAAGTCTGCTTTATAGACAAGCAATAGGGGAGCACAGTAATTATTTGGGAGGGGAAAACTCAGCAGTTCTTCCAAGTGACACATTCTTTCTTTAGATATGTTAATAACTTATTTAAAAAAAATTTTTTTTGAGACAGGGTATTGCTCTGTCACCCAGGCTGGAGTGCAGTGGTGTGATCTTGGCTCACCGCAACCTCTGCCTCCCTGGTTCAAACGATTCTTGTGCCTCAGCCTTCCCAAATAGCTGGGATTACAGACGTGCACCACTATGTCCGGCAGATTTTTATATTTTTAGTAGAGACGGGGTTTTGCCATGTTGGCCAGGCTGATCTGGAACTCCTGGCCTCAAGTAATCCGCCCACGTCAGCCTCCGAAAGTGTTGAGATTACAGGCATGAGCCACCAAACCACTGAGCCCAGCCCTAGGTATGTTAATACTTTAAATCAGGTTGCAGTCAAGTCCTGCTGGCCAGCTGAGGCTCTTGCAATGACTTTGCATATCTGTGCTCAATCCATTAGTCATAGGATTTACACTTCAACATCTACAGCAATCTTTTTTTTTTTTTTTTTTTTTCCTGAGAGAGAATCTTGCTCTGTCGCCCAGGCTGAAGTTCAGTGGTGAGATCTCGGCTCACTGCAACCTCTGGCTCCCGGGTTCAAGCAATTCTCCTGCCTCAGCCTCCTGAGTAGCTGGGATTACAGGTGTGCGCCACCACACCTGGCTAATTTTTTTTTTTTTTTTTGAGATGGAGTCTCGCTCTGTCGCCCAGGCTATAGTGCAATGGCGTGATTTCAGCTCACTGCAACCTCCACCTCCTGGGTTCAAAGTGATTCTCCTGCCTCAGCCTCCTGAGTAGCTGGGACTACAGGTCCGTGCCACCACGTCCGGCTAATTTTTGGTATTTTTAGTACAGATGGGGTTTCACCACATTAGCCAGGATGGTCTCCATCTCCTGACCTCATGATCCACTCACCTTGGCATCCCAAAGTGCTGGGACTACAGGCGTGAGCCACCGCACCCAGCTAGAGCAATCTTAGTTCCCTCCTTCCCAAATTCTCAAGTGGCCTATCCCTGTAACACCCAGCCACAGACAAAGAGCACTCATCATTATCAAGAACTTTGGAGGCCCTGAGATTCGAGACAATTGAAGGGATCCAGAATAAGCCATTGTGCCATAAAAATTTTTGTGAGCTGAAAGCATTTGGGGTCCTGAAGTCCCTTATCTTCCTAAAAGCAGAGGCTCCCAAAAGAACTCAAAAGAACTCAGTTATCATAAATCCCCTCCCTGGGAACAACTCTAATCTTGAGAGAGAATTTGGCAGCACACCCAAAGAGACATTATCAGAAAACTGTCATATCTCCCATCTGTTCTCCTAAGGGCCCATTCATCTTTCCTGAAAGTCATTTGTTTTTCCATAAGTGCTCTTTCTCCTTCCCTCATCTAAGAAGTCATTTATTTTCCTAGTAAGTACTCTTTTCCCACTCTGCGTCACCTATTAGGTGGTATAAAGCCCTAAAGTCTATCCACTCCTTTGAGTTGCATTTCTTTGTAAATGCCTGTACATGATTAAAATTCATCTTTTCTCTTGTGAATCCGTTTTTTGTCAGTTTAATTTTAGACCCCCAATTACAAAACCTAAGAGCAGAGGAAAAAATTTTCTTCCCCACAAGGTCAACCTCTTGTTCATAAACTAAAAACACAAAATACATAAAATAAATATAAGAAAATATAAGTTTCTCAAGGTGTTACTGGAAAGGGGTCCCGAGCCAGACCCCAAGAGAGGATTCTTGGATTTTGTGCAAGAAAGAATTCAAGGCAAATCCATGAAGTGAAAGCAAGCTTCTTAGAGAAATAAAGAAACAAAAGAATGACTGTTGCATAGGCAGAGCAGTCCCAAGGGCTGCTGGTTGGCTATTTTTATGGTTATTTCTTGATCACATGCTAAACAAAGTGTGGAGTATTCATGAATTTTCCAAGAAAGAGGTGGGCAATTCCTGGAACTGAGGGCTCCTCCTGCTTTTAGACCATATATAGTAACTCCCTGATGTTGCCATGGCATTTGTAAACTGTCGTGGTGCTGGTGGCAGTGTCTTTTAGCATGCTAATGCATTATAATTAGTGTATAATGAGCAGTGAGTGTATAATGAGGAAAGGTCACTTTTGTCGCCATCTTGGTTTTGGTGGGATGTGGCCGACTTCCTTACCACAGCCTGTTTTATCAGCTAGGATTGCCTAACTTACTGGGAATGCAGCCGAAAAGGTCTTACCCTTATTTTACCCAGCCCCTACTTAAGATGGAGTCACTCTGGTTCAAACGCCTCTGACAATTATGACTATTTTGGTGTTTTGGTTTTTTTTTCTATCAAACTTCAAACTTTTTCAAAAGCCATTTTCTGGTGCCCTGGCTTTACTGGTGCCTAAACATGTCTGTCTATTGTGCAATCCAGCCTTGGGCATTGTTAGTCCTAATTTTGCAAACCTGGAAATAAAAGGTAGGCGTTCAGGGTACACAGTTGGTAGAGTGGAGTAAAGATAAAGCCGAGGTTTATTTGACTCCTACTATACATCTATAGTGAATCCTTTAGCTATTCCAGTTCCTTGTGATCAAGGGGCCAAGGTAAATATTTCTGGGCATGAATTTGGGGAACATGCATCTTCAAACACCTCTGAACTGTAGGAGTGAAAAGGCGTGATACCATTTCTCTCCCATCGTAAAGGTCATAATCAGACCTTCAATAACAAAAGACATGTGAAAAAGAGAAAACATAACACATTTATTTAATCAAAGTTTTGAGAGCACCTTTTCTGAATTACTGTGCCCTAATGAATGTCTAGTGATAAACCTTGTCATAGAAATATATGAATCCATGTGAAAAGTACAAGCTGTGCAAAGCAAGAGATGTGCGAAGGACATGAAAAGATTTCTTGTGGGGTTTTCAGAAAGTCCTTGGAAATAGTTCTTATCTCAGACATGGAAGCGTAAGCCCCCACTTCTTCATGCCTTCCTGGCCTTATTTTGTCTGAGTCTGACAAAAGTGATTTCATCCTGGTATCTGCAACTTTCACAGTCAGAAAGAAGCTTTGCTTCTGAGGCCCTTTCAATGCCCTTCAGTTCAAAGTATTCAGCATACCATACTACCATACTTTGGGGTATCACTTTGTGAGCCCCAACAGTAGAATAAGCTTTTAGAAATGGAATTTTTAACTCAAAGCCTATGAACGCTCTTTTTTTTTCCCCCCAGAGACAAGGCCTTTCTCCATCTCCCAGGCTAAAGTATAGTGGCTTCATCATGGCTCACTGCAGCCTCAAACTTGGACTCAGCTTCCTGAGCAGCTAGGACTACAGGCATGTGCCATTACACGAAGCTAATTTTATTATTTTTACTTTTTTTTTTTTTTTTTTTTTTTTTTGAGACAGAGTCTTGCTCTCTCGCCCAGGCTGGAGTGCGGTGGCACAATCTCGGCTCACTGCAACCTCCACCTCCCAGGTTCAAGCGATTCTCCTGCCTCAGCCTCCTGAGTAGCTGAGATTACAGGTGTGCACCACCACACTTGGCTAATTTTTGTATTTTTCGTAGAGATAGGGTTTCACCATGTTGACCAGACCAGGTTGGTCTTGAACTCCTGACTTCACATGATCCACCTGCCTCAGCCTCCCAAAGTGTCAGGATTATAGGTGTGAGCCATCATGCCCTGCGTTATTTTTACTTTTATTTATTATGTGAGACCTTGCTATGTTTCCCAGGCTGGTCTCGAACTCCTAGGTTCAAGAGATTCTCTTGCCTCAGCCTCTCAAAGGGCTGGGATTACAGACATGAGCCGCCACACCACACCACTATGAAGAGTTTTGACATGTGAATGTTTCTAAATTGTCTGGTAATATTTTCTCATTTCTTAGGAACTCAAAAATCTTACTTCTTGTTTCTGCTTCTACTTTTTGTTTGTTTTTTGAAAATATGGTTCTGTAAATCATGCGTGTTTGCCTGCCAGAAACTGCTAGAACCTAGTTATTGTCTTTCAGAAGAGTCTGAAAGGCCTGGTCTGGGTGCCAGAGGTGTTGTCCAGAAAAAAAAGGCCTGGTAGACAATTGGAGTTTGAGTGTCTTCCAGTTTAAAGGCTAGAAGCCTGGGAAAGGAGCTGGTCTTCCACTGTTTGTGCTGGAAAGTCTGTGAAAGCCTCAAAGGGTGATGTAGAGATCTGGGCTTGCAGGTTTCTACGGTTATTTCTTTGTTTAAGGAATTCTATGGGATGGAACCTTGAAACGTCTTTGGAGTGGGTAGGGAGAAAGTAGTGACCCACAGCCTCTGTCCAGTTTTATACTCTCAGAGTCATATACCTGCAGATATTTATTTTTGTTTGGTTGGTTTTGTTTTGAGTTTTCCTGAAGGCACACTGAAGCTATGGTTCTTGTTTGTGCAGATGTAAATAAGGAAAGCCTTTGTCCTCCCCACAGAGGAAAAGTAACTGGCCGCTTAGGGGGATCTGCTTGCAACTGTAGCCCTGCATACTTGTGGTTGCCTTCTTTGTGGAGAAGCTTGGTTAATAGTGTAGGTGAGGCAAAACTTTTTCTCTATTCTTTTATGTTCTGTGCCTGAAGCCTATGGATTAAACTGACAAAAGAGAGATTAACAGGAGAAAAAAAGGCTTGCAAACTTACTGAATGTTTTTAATTTTATGTGCAAGAATTACACAGAAAACAAGTGAAAACTCAAACAAGTGGTTGGACCCAGGGCCTAAATGTTGTTTTAATAAAGGGCAATAAATTGTGGAAAAGTAACTACACAAAGGAAAAGGGGCTTGGGCTCCCAGTGGAAACAAATTTTGGTAAGGTAAATATATGGGGGAACTAACTGTAGATAAGAATTTTTTAGTAAGGTTTGTTATGCAGACTCAAGTTGGGTGCAGACTGAAGTGAGAAGAGTCATGTCAGGTGATTAATAGTTTTCTCTTCCTGGTATGGGAGAGGGAGACACTCTTACAAACAGGAATTCATGTTACTTTTACAAAAGGGAACTCTATGCTCTGCTTTCAGAAAGAAAGGGGGAGGGCAGAGAGTTCCTCCTGAGCCTGCTAGTTCTTAATTGCCTTCAGCTGAAAATAATCCTAATGCCAAACTAGTATATTTTGGGGTGGCATATTCTGATCCCCTTCCACACACTGTAGGAATCTGTCACTTTTACTCATTATAGGGATCTCAAGAGAAGGAAAGGAAATGCAATAGGTATCAAGATAATATATATATATATACATAATATATACAAAAAAGTGTTTTTTTTTTTTGAGACATGGTCTTGCTCTGTCCCCAGGCTGGAGTGCAGTGGTGCGATCTCGACTCACCGCAACCTCCACCTCCTGGGTTCAAGCAATTCTAATGCCTCAGCCTCCCAAGCAGCTGGGATTACAGGTGCCTACCACCACGCCCAACTAGTTTTTGTATTTTTAGTACAGACAGGGTTTCACCATTGTATTTGTCAGGGTTCTCTTAGAGGGACAGAATAAATAGAATATATATATATGTTATTAAATATTAACTTACACAATCACAAGGTCCCACAATAGGCTGTCTGCAAGCTGAGGAGCAAGGAGAACCAGTCCAAGTCCCAAAACTGAAGAGCTTGAAGTCCGATGTTCGAGGGCAGGAAGCATCCAGCATGGGAGAAAGACGGAGGCTAAGCCTGTCTCCTGTCTTCACGTTCTTCTGCCTGCTTTATATTCTCTGGCTGCTGATTAGATGGCGCCCACCCGGTTATGGGTGGGCCTGCCTTCCCCAGCCCACTGACTCAAATGGTAATCTCCTTTGGCAACACCCTCACAGACACAGCCAGGATCAATACTGCAACCTTTAATCAAATCAAGTTAACACTCAATCCTGATCTAAAGTGATCCACCTGCCTTGGCCTCTCAAAGTGTTGGGATTTCAGGCGTGAGCCACCGTGCCTGGCCAGTACCAAGCTAATATTAATAATTAGCAGTCTGTTCTAAAAATGCACTCAGAATTTGTTTCAATCAGGTATGGTAAGACATGCAGACAGAAATGATTATCATGAAGAAAGAAGTTGGCCCTCACAGACGCCTAGAGACGGTTGGCATGCCACACAGAGAGACAAGGGGACACACCCACGCTGGTCAGGAGGCAGAAGCGGGGAGCATGGCCCAGAGGCTTTACTGGGGTTTTCACAGGAAGGAATGAGCCAGGCGGGGTAGGTACACTGAGAAAGTTTAGGACTGGATAGTTTGAATAATTTCAGGGGGCTCTGGGCAATAGGGGGTGTTCCTTAGTTGTTTGGTGCCTGGCTTTGGAGTGATTTAGGGTGGGGAGAATATTGGCCTGATGTGTGGGAGTTTGAAAAAGGAGATGATTGGGGTGTGGGCTCTGGGTTGATTGGTTTGTATATTAAACATTTGTATGTTAAACATTAGCAAGCCCTGGGAGGAGCAGTCTCTTTAGGATCAAAGCCTCAAATGCCAGAGCAATAAGAATACAAAAAATAAGAAAATATAATCAATACCCAGTCATAAAAATATGCTAAGGAAAATTTCCATGAAATTTTGTTTGTTTGTTTGTTTGTTTGTTTTTAAGACAGAGTCTCACTCTGTTGCCCAGATTGGAGTGCAGTGGCGCAATCTTGGCTCACTGCAACCTCTGCCTCCCAGGTTCAAGCGATTCTCCTGCCTCAGCCTCCCGAGTAGCTGGAACTACAGGCACGTACCACCACGCCCAGCTATTTTTTTGTATTTTTAGTAGAGACAGGGTTTCACCGTGTTAGCCAGGATGGTCTCGATCTCCTGACCTTGTGATCCGCCCGCCTTGGCCTCCCAAAGTGCTGGGATTACAGGAGTGAGCCACCACGCCCGGCTTATTACTTCACTTTCAACATCCATGGAAAATTTCTAATTGTCATCTCTCTGGCAAACTTTGAATATCAGCAGTGATTGTGTTGTTTTGTAATCAAAACTTGAGCATAATTTTCAAGATCCTCAAACCACTTTAAGATATTAGGGTAATATAATACAGTATTCCATTAGTTAATGAGACCTCTTTGGTTACACTGAATACCTTTTTAAAAACAAAAATTAACAGAGAGGTAGAAAAAATTACTGTGTCAGCAAGCACAGTTTTTACCTTTTTTTAAAAAAGTGCCAATAAAGAGGTAAATTAATCTTCCAGAGGTTCCTAAATAAATAAAATTAAAAAAAGGTACATTCAGTAAAATATCTACTTTGTCGTGTAATATAAGATTAATTATCTTTTAAAGCTAAGATGGAAGATCTTAATATTGTCATATAACTTTATGCAGAATTATTTGTTTTTTAAAAATTTTTTTGTCTTTCCTGCACAGCAATATACATAATTACATGCTTAAATATATATACATATAAATATTAAAATGAATAAATAAAGTATGTGTGATGCAGAAGAGAAGATGCCTGGTTCAAAATTGGTCTCGAAGTTTTTACTCTGTTTTTCACCAAAGGTAGTTAAAAGCTATTTACCTTTTGTGTAATCTGCCAAGATAGCAGAGATGCCTTATGTCAACTGAGTATTTTTCTTGAGAACCTGTTAATTTTTAGTGCTTTTGAAACAATCAACAAATGTTCTTCAAATCTAAAAGAGCTATATTACATTGTTATGATGATGATGATGTTACTTTGTGCTATGTTTGTTTTTAAATATTGCATTGTTGGCTGGGTGTGGTGGCTTACACCTGCAATTCCAGCACTTGGGAGGTTGAGGCAAGCGGATCACTTGACGTCAGGAGTTTGAGACCAACCTGGCCAAAATGGTAAAACACCATCTCTATTAAAACTTTTATTTTTTAATTTGCATTCTTATTCTTGTTAATCAGCTAGCCAAGCTAAACCGTTTCTTTTACTTTTTCTTTTTTTTTTTTTTCTGAGACAGAGTCTGGCTCTGTCACCATGGCTGAAGTGCAGTGGCGAGATCTCGGCTCAGGGCAACCTCCGCCTCCTGGGTTAAAGTGATCGTCTTGCCTCAGCCTCCCAAGTAGCTGGGATTACAAGCGTGCACCACCACACCTGACTAATTTTTGTATTTTTAGTAGAGATGGGGTTTCACCATATTGGTGAACAGGCTGGTCTCGAACTCCTGACCTCAAGTGATCTGCTCACCTCGGCCTCCCAAAGTGCTGGGATTACAGGAGTGAGCCACCATGCCCGGCCCCTTCTCTTTTTTTGAGAAAGGGTCTCACTCTGTCACACAGACTGGAGTGCAGTGGCACCAGCCTAGCTCACTGCAGCCCCAGACTCCTGGTCTCAAGCTATTCTCCTGCCTCGGCCTTCCAAAGTATTGGGATTACAGGTGAGAGCCACCACACCTGACCAATTTTTTTCTGTTTAAAATACTCTTGCCAACCAATAGCAATTGTAACACACAGTTTAGTAGGTGGATTAGAAGGACCTTGAGATTTGTCAGTACCTTCAAAGATCATGATATATTTTACCCCAGAATCATTGTGAAATAGTTATGTATTATAGCCCAATAGAGGATTCTATTCTGCTTCATTCTGGTATTTTTGGTTACTGTAATAAATTAACCAGAGTCATTTAATTTTGTCATCGGCAGATGATCTTTGCTCTCCCTTTCCTTTATCTAAAGACCCTTGCTGCAAGCTATAGGTCAGAAATGGAGTCGTTTGAAAGAAACATTAAAACAGCAAGTAAAAGATTCCACAAGGTACTCTTAGCCATTAACAGTACAAATAGACTTATGGGAACAGACTTCCCAGTATGACTGATATTGCCGCAACAACTGATACCTGTTGGCTTGCACCAAGAGACTGAGTTGGGATTTCTAGGATTCTTTTAGCTCAGAAGCAGATGATTTTGTGAAAGTAGACCACTTGCCTGAGATTACACAGAACAAAATTTAATTTTATAGTACCAGTGAACTAATTAAAAATTATAATTTTTTTTGTTTTGGAATATCTTTAGTATTGTTTTAATGTTGATTCTGTTTTAATTTTCTTCTTGGGCCGGGCATGGTGGCTTATGCCTGTAATCCCAATACTTTGGGAGGCCAAGGTGGGCGGATCATAAGGTCAGGAGATCGAGACCATCCTGGCTAACACAGTGAAACCCCATCTCTACTAAAAATACAAAAAATTAGCCGGGCGTGGTGGCACACGCCTGTAGTCCTAGCTACTCGGGAGGGTGAGGCAGAAGAATCGTTTGAACCCAGAAGGTGGAGTTTGCAGTGAGTCGAGATTGTGCCACTGCACTCCAGCCTGGGCAACAGAGGGAGACTTCGTCTCAAAAAAAAAAAAAAAATTCTTCTTGATCTACCTTTAATTCTCAATTTAGCAGGATATACCTGTGCAAAGTGGAGTGAGACATTCTTTGAACCTTATTTTATTTCAATTGACCTGTAAGAATTCAGGAAATATATCCTTGGAGAAATTTTTTTTTTTTTTTTTTTTTTTGAGATGGAGTCTTGCCCTGTCGCCCAGGCTGGAATGCAGTGGTGCTATCTCGGCTCACTGCAACCTCCGCCTCCCAGGTTCAAGCAATTCTCCTGCCTCGGCCTCCCGAGTAGTTGGGATTACAGGCACGTGCCACCACACCAGCCTAATTTTTTGTATCTTTAGTAGAGACGGGGTTTCACCGTGTTAGCCAGGATGGTCTCAAACCCCTGACCTCGTGATCCATCTGCCTCGGCCTCCCAAAGTGCTGGGATTACAGGCAGGAGCCACCGTGCCCGGCCCTGGAGAAATATTAATGTAAGTTATGAAGTAGTGAATTTGTCAGGGGAACTCAAGGATAATGATGACTCTTGTAATTGGAATTCAGAGAAATGCTTTTACAATGACTTAAGGTTAGAAAAATACATTGAGTTAAATTTTACTTATTCTAAGACCCATAGTATATAAAATACCACATTTTGGGAGGTAGTGTCATTGGTGGATTATGTGGTGATTTTACAGGATATATGAAAAATATTGATTAGCCTATCCATAAAAGTCCTAAGAGAATAGCCAGATATTGTTACAAATACTTGAGCAAAGCCCCTTTACTTTTAATGGTAATGTAACTATTTTCTTTTTTTTTTCTTGAGATGGAATCTCGATCTGTCGTCCAGGCTGGAGTGCAGTGACACGATCTTGGCTCACTGCAACTCTGCCTCCCAGGTTCAAGCAATTCTCCTGCCTCAGCCTCCCGAGTAGCTGGGATTATAGGCACATGTCACCACGTCCAGCTAATTTTTGTATTTTTAGTAGAAACGGGGTTTCACCATGTTGGCCAGGCTGGTCTCGAACTCCTGACCTCGTGGTCCGCCCACCTCGGCCTCCCAAAGTGTTGGGATTACAGGTGTGAGCCACCGTGTCCAGCCAATATAACTATTTTCATAGAGTAAGTAAGAATCAGTGCTTCCGGCCAGGTGTGGTGGCTCACGCCTGTAATCCTAGCACTTTGGGAGGCCGAGGTGGGTGGATCACCTGAGGTCAGGAGTTTGAGACCAGCCTGGCCAACATGGTGAAACCCTGTCTCTACTAAAAATACAAAAATTAGCCAAGTGTGGTGGTGGGCACCTATAATCCCAGCTACTTGGGAGGCTGAGTCACGAGAATGGCTTGAACCTGGGAGGCTGAGGTTGCAGTGAGCCGAGATCGTGCCGCTGCACTCCAGCCTGGATGACAGAGCGAGACTCCATCTCAAAAAAAAAAAAAAAAAAAAAAAAAAGAATCATTGCTTCCTTTAACAGGAAATAAATGGACAGATTGCTAGTACAACCAAGGCTATAGTGGGAGTGCCATTAATATTTGAGAACAAGTTTCACCTAATCAGGTATGACAAGTTCACATTAGGGAATAAAGATTGCAATTAATATCCGCAATTAACACCTACAGTGTCTTCCCAGGAAACTGGTGTGGTGCCTGTTCCTTAGTTTACAGTTTCTCTCAGCCTTACAGGTTGTAAAGAAGCTACTTCCCTGCAGGCTACAAACATTGGCGAATTTTAGGAATCCTGAGGAAAAGAGACAATTATAGCTAAAAACAGTAGTGGAGAAGAACTTCTTGATGTTGGCTTCATGGCCTCAGAATAGGTTATTTAATTTTAAAAAAATCAATTAAGAAACCACTTTGGAATGATAAGGCTGTTGAAAATGCACTCCTAAATACCTTGCATAATCTCCAGACAGAAGTTAATCATCAGGCTGCAATAGTTGCTCAGCATCTTATGGCACTAGATTTGCTAACCAAAAGGAGGCTTATGTTAATTTACACCTCTTGCTACATCTGTATATATGAATCAGACTAAGTAGGTTAGAAATTACGTAATAAAAAGGGAACAGATTCAGAGAATACATGGGATGGCTCCCATGGAATCAGTATAATAATGTCTCCTCACATGTGGCACAGCACTCTGATTAATGGGTTCAAAAATACAGTTAGATAGGAGAGCTAAGTACTAGTATTCCATACTACAACAGGGAAATTCTAGTTAGCAATAATTTGTTGCATATTTCCAAATAGCTATATGGGATTTGTAATGTTCCCAACACACAGAAAGATAAATGTTTGATAGATATCCCAATTACCCTGATTTGATCATTATCCATTGTATAAGCTATCAAAATACCACATGTACCCCAAAATACGTATGACTATTATATGTTAATTTAAAATAAACTTAAACAATTTTAAAAGTCTATGGTTTTACAAAATTTTTTGGTCATCATAATCATGTCTGTGTGCTATAAATTATGTCTATATCTAATTTCCATCAAAAGAACTATAGAGGCTGGGCACGGTTGCTCATGCCTGTAATGCCCATACTTTGGGAGGCGGAGGCGGGTGGATCACTTAAAGCCAGGAGTTTGAGACCAGCCTGGCCAGCCAGGAGTTTGAGACCAGCCTGGCCAACATGGTGAAACTCCGTCTCTACTAAAAGTGCAAAAATTAGCTGGGCATCGTGGTGGGTGCCTGTAATCCCATCTACCCTGGAGGCTGAGGCACGAGAATCACTGGAACCCAGGAGGCAGAGGTTGCAGTGAGCCAATATCTCACCACTGCACTCCAGCCTGGGCAACAGAACAAGACTCTGTCTCAAAAAAAAAAAAAAAAAAAAAAAAAAAACTATGGAAAATGGCCAACTAAGCAAGAAGTTCAAATAATGATCTTGGCACAAAAGCATGAGATCAGCCTTTTTACTATGTGATCAAGAATGGTCTTCAGAGATTATTTATGGTCACAGGGGAGACTGTTTAGGAAAAATTATGCATAGTTTGGAAATAAGGCAAAAAGATGACTACAAGATCTTCTTTCTGCAATTTTTTATTGTGTTAAGATACACATAACATAAAATTTACCATCTTAACCATTTTTTTTTTTTCTTTTTTATTGATCATTCTTGGGTGTTTCTCGCAGAGGGGGATTTGGCAGGGTCACAGGACAATAGTGGAGGGAAGGTCAGCAGATAAACAAGTGAACAAAGTTCTCTGGTTTTCCTAGGCAGAGGACCCTGCGGCCTTCCGCAGTGTTTGTGTCCCTGGGTACTTGAGATTAAGGAGTGGTGATGACTCTTAACGAACATGCTGCCTTCAAGCATCTGTTTAACAAAGCACATCTTGCACCGCCCTTAATCCATTCAACCCTGAGTGGATACAGCACATGTTTCAGAGAGCACAGGGTTGGGGGTAAGGTCACAGATCAACAGGATCCCAAGGCAGAAGAATTTTTCTTAGTACAGAACAAAATGAAAAGTCTCCCATGTCTACCTCTTTCTACACAGACACAGCAACCATCCGATTTCTCAATCTTTTCCCCACCTTTCCCCCATTTCTATTCCACAAAACCGCCATTGTCTTCATGGCCCGTTCTCAATGAGCTGTTGAGTACACCTCCCAGATGGGGTGGTGGCCGGGCAGAGGAGCTCCTCACTTCCCAGTAGGGGCGGCCGGGCAGAAGCGCCCCTCACCTCCCGGACGGGGCGGCTGGCCGGGCGGGGGGCTGACCCCCCCCACCTCCCTCCCGGGCGGGGCGGCTGGCCGGGCAGGGGGCTGACCCCCCACCTCCCTCCCGGACAGGGCGGCTGGCCGGGCAGAGGGGCTCCTCACTTCCCAGTAGGGGCGGCCGGGCAGAGGCGCCCCTCACCTCCCCGACGGGGCGGCTGGCCCGGTGGGGGGCTGACCCCCCCCACCTCCCTCCCGGACGGGGCGGCTGGCCGGGCAGAGGGGCTCCTCACTTCCCGGTAGGGGCGGCCAGGCAGAGGCGCCCCTCACCTCCCGGACAGGGCGGCTGGCCGGGCGGGGGGCTGATCCCCCCACCTCCCTCCCGGACGGGGCGGCTGGCCGGGCGGGGGGCTGACCCCCCACCTCCCTCCCGGACGGGGCGGCTGGCCGGGCGGGGGGCTGACCCCCCCACCTCCCTCCCGGACGGGGCGGCTGGCCGGGTGGGGGGCTGACCCCCCACCTCCCTCCCGGACGGGGCGGCTGGCCGGGCGGGGGGCTGACCCCCCCACCTCCCTCCCGGACGGGGCGGCTGGCCGGGCAGAGGGGCTCCTCACTTCCCAGAAGGGGCAGCCGGGCAGAGGCGCCCCTCACCTCCCGGATGGGGCGGCTGGCCAGGCGGGGGGCTAACCCCCCCACCTCCCTCCCGGACGGGGCGGCTGGCCGGGCAGAGGGGCTCCTCACTTCCCAGAAGGGGCAGCCGGGCAGAGGTGCCCCTCACCTCCCGGACGGGGCGGCTGGCCGGGCGGGGGGCTGACCCCCCCACCTCCCTCCCAGACGAGGAGGGAGGACGCTCCTCACTTCTCAGACGGGGTGGCTGCCGGGCGGAGGGGCTCCTCACTTCTCAGACGGGGCGGTTGCCAGGCAGAGGGTCTCCTCACTTCTCAGACAGGGCGGCCGGGCAGAGACACTCCTCACATCCCCGACGGGGCGGCAGGGCAGAGGTGCTCCCCACATCTCAGACGATGGGCGGCCGGGCAGAGACGCTCCTCACTTCCCAGATGTGATGGCGGCCGGGAAGAGGCGCTCCTCACTTCCTAGATGGGATGGCGGCCGGGCAGAGACGCTCCTCACTTTCCAGACTGGGCAGCCAGGCAGAGGGGCTCCTCACATCCCAGACGATGGGCGGTCAGGCGGAGACGCTCCTCACTTCCCAGACGGGGTGGCTGCCAGGCAGAGGCTGCAATCTCGGCACTTAGGGAGGCCAAGGCAGGCGGCTGGGAGGTGGTTGTAGCGAGCCGAGATCACGCCACTGCACTCCAGCCTGGGCGCCATTGAGCACTGAGTTAACGAGACTCCGTCTGCAATCCCGGCACCTCGGGAGGCCGAGGCTGGCGGATCACTCGCGGTTAGGAGCTGGAGACCAGCCCAGCCGACACATCGAAACCCCGTCTCCACCAAAAAAATACGAAAACCAGTCAGGCGTGGCGGCGCACGCCTGCAATCGCAGGCACTCGGCAGGCTGAGGCAGGAGAATCGGGCAGGGAGGTTGCAGTGAGCTGAGATGGCAGCAGTACCGTCCAGCTTCGGCTCGGCATCAGAGGGAGACCGTGGAAAGAGGGGAGAGGGGAGAGGGGAGAGGGGAGAGGGGGGAGGGGGGAGGGGAGAGGGGAGAGGGGAGAGGGAGCTCTATCTACCACACAGTCCTTCTCTCCATCTTAACCATTTTAAAGTGTACAGTACAGTGGTGTTAGATACATTTATAATGTTGTATAACCATTACAATCATCCCATCATCCCTCTCCATAACCCTTCATCTTGTAAAACTGACACTGTAATTCCCATTAAACAATAATTCCCATTTCCTCCTCCTCAGCCACCTCCACTACCCCCAACCCCCACTCCCTGGCCCCTGGCAACCAGCATTCTAGGAATGTGACTATCTGTCTCTAGGAATGTGACTACTCTATGTACTTAGTGGAATCATGCAGTATTTGTCCTTTTGTGACTGGCTATTTCATGCAGCGTAAAGTCCTCAAGGTTCATCCGTTTTGTAGCATATGTCAGAATTTCATTTCTTTTTAAGGCTGAATACTGTTTCATTGTATTTATATACCACATTTCATTTATTCATTCATTTATTGATGGACACTTTGGTTGCTTCCTCCTTTTTGCTATCGTGAATAATGCTGCTATGAACATGGGGTACATTATATTCCTTCACGTCCCTGTTTTCAATTATTTTGGGTATATACCCCAAAGTGGAAGTGCTGGATAAGATGGTGCTATGGTTTGGATAGGGTTTAATAGTCTCCACCAAAATGTATGTTGAAATTGGATCCCCAATGTGGTGGTGTTGGGCCTAATGGGATGTCTGGGTCATGAGGGTGGATTCCTCATGAATAGACAAATGTCCTCCCACTGTGGTGAGTTCTTACTCTCTCACTAAGCGTTGAAGCAGGAGGGTTGTGAAGGTCTTTCTCCACAGAGCACAGGGCTGGAAGGGAATTCTAGCAAGCGCACCAGGTAAGGCTTGAGATAATAGCTACCTTGTCTGAATAGAAAGAAAAATGCCCAGGGGCAAGTTTCAGAACATGGGCTAATATTGCAGTGATCGATCCAAAGCTATGTAGCTGGTTTCATCCATACGCAGAATACAGGGTTTCCTTCTTTACTGCACTGACACAGAGTATACCAATTCCTGGGGTGGGTGGGGGCTCTACAGCCAGGAGAGAGGGGACAGGTGTTAGGAACTGCGTGTTTGTGTCCCCTCCAAAAATTCATATATTGAAACTTTAACTCCCAGTGGGATAGTATTAGGATGTGGGGCCTTTGGGAAGTAATCAGTTTCTGAAGGTGGAGCTCCTATGATGGGATTAGTGCCCTTATAAGAACTGACTGGGTGGGGCACGGTGGCTCAAGCCTGTACTTCCAGCACTTTGGGAGGCTGAGGTGGGCAGACCACCTGAGGTCAGGAGTTCGAGACCAGCCTGACCAACATGGTGAAACCCCAACTCTACTAAAAATACAAAAATTAGCTGGGTGTGGTGGCGGGCGCCTGTAATCCCAGCTACTCAGGAGGCTGAGGCAGGAGAATCGCTTGAACCTGGGAGGTGGAGGTTGCAGTGAGCTGAGATCATGCCATTGCACTCCAGCCTGGGCGACAGAGCAAGACTCCGTCTCAAAAAAAAAAAAAAAAAAAACTGTGTGTGTGCGAGTGTGTGTGTGTGTGTTTCTGCCTCCCCGGACAATGTGAAGATACAACAAGAAGACAGCTATCTGCGAACTAGGAAGAGTGCCTTCACCAGATACCAGATATACTGGCACCCTCATCTTTGACTTCCCAGCTTCCAGAACTGTCATATATAAATGTTTGTTATTTAAGCTACCCAGACTATGGTGGTATTTTTGTCATAGCAGCCCAAACTGACTAAGAAAACAGGAAATATCACTTATAATAATTTTCTTTTGAGACAAGGTCTCACTCTGTTGGCTTGACTAGAGTGCAGGGACACGATCATGGCTCACTGCAGCCTCAAACCCCTGGGTTCAAGTGATCCTCCTGCCTCAGCCTCCTGTAGCTGGGACTACAGGCATGCACCACCATGCCCAGGTAATTTTTATATTTGTTGTAGAGATGAGGTTTTGCCATGTTGCCCACGTTGGTCTTGAACTCCTGGCCTCAAGTGATCCACTTGCCTCTGCCTCCCAAAGTGCTGGGATTACAGGCATGAAGCACTGCACCCAGCCACTTGTAATAATTTTGACCACAACATAGACCAGTCTTCCCTAAAAAGCATTCAGTGTAAATAACCCAAATGATCATCAACCAATGAATGCATAAACAAAATATGGTCTATCCATACAATGGAATATTGTTCAGCATCAAAAAGAAATGAAGGACTGATTCCTGCTACAACATGAACGAACCTTGAAAATGTTATGCTACATGAAAAAAGCCAGTCACAAAAGACCACATGGTATATATGACCCCACTGATATGAAATGTCCAGAGTAGGCAAATCCACAGAGACAGAAAGTAGATTAGTGGTTGCCAGGGGCTGGAGAAAGGGAGGAATGGGAAGCAACTGCTAACAGGTATGGGGTTTCTTTTGGGGGTAATGAAAGTGCTGTAGAATTAGACAGTGCTGTGATGATTGCACAAACTTTTACTAAAACCCACTGAACTGTATACTTTTTTTTTTTTGAGATGGAGTTTCGTTCTTGTGGCCCAGGCCGGAGTGCAATGGTGCCATCTCGGCTCACTGCAACCTCCACCTCCCGGGTTCAAGTGATTTCTCCTGCCTCAGCCTCCCTAGTAGCTGGGATTACAGGTGCACACCACCACACCCAGCTAAATTTTTATATTTAGTAGAGATGGGTTTTCACCATGTTGGTCAGACTGGTCTCGAACTCCTGACCTCAAGTGATCCACCTGCCTCGGCCTTGCAAAGTGCTGGGATTACAGGTGTGAGACACCGCACCCAGCCTATTGTATACTTTAAATGGTGACTTTTATGGTGTAGATATTATATCTCAATTTTTTAAAAGAAAAAAAGTGATACTGCTAAAAACAAACAAACAAACAAACAAACAAAAAAACCCATTCATTGTCACCATAAGCTTCTGGCTACAGTTTTCTAAATGGCTACAATGGCTTTCAACACACTTCATGTAACATAGTAATGGCAACAGATTTAAGAAGCTGACAGCAAATGCAGGTTTTACAGGATTCTTCCCATGGAAACTTACTGCAGAGTTTACTTCAGATTCAAACTGGAAGGTCTATCCCAATGACTTCAGAAGCTGTGACAGTGTGTGCATTATCTCCTAGCAATTGTGATATTTCTTCCTAGTAGAGGCTAATTGTCTATTTAGACAGTAAGTTTTTGAAAAAGAAGAACCACATTTTCTTGTCTCCTGTGTCCCCCATATCTATGTTGCATATGTAGAACATGTAGAAAAACTTCTTCCCATTTTCCCTAATTATAGGAGAAAAACAATGCAGCCACTACAACATGTAATACTGAGTTGTATCCATTTCATTATTTTTAAATAGATGGAAGCAAATGGTGTCTCCATCTCCCTACAAAGGGGCTGGGCACAGGAATTGATATCAAACATGGTTAAGGAAATGCACAGTGTAGTTACTAGGAAACTTTTGCTTTCCTAGTCCTTGACTGGGCTGAAGTACGGGGCACTTTAACTTTCTCGTCTTCATCTTTCTACTTTTTGCTGCCTTTCTCTGTGTGTGACTGTGTGTGATCCCCTTACTTCAGGACTCCTTTATGTGCAAGAGAAAGTTCAACTCAGACTTCCAGAAACTTCAGTTAGAAAGGAAACAAGGAGATGGTGGGTCCAATGTACCTTGGCCCCAGGACATTTCCATGATCCAGAAAATAGTGTTGGCCCCTGGCCTTGTAGGAGGTCTCCAGAACCCTGTCCTAGTTGTAAGGTCTGGGTCTGTCCTCACTGGTGGGCATATGGCTATACTGGTGATTACATATTCTGAATATCATGCCCACTGAGGCTGACCTCGGACCCTCTCTTCTGCTGCCAAATAGGCCCCCTATGGCCTGGTTTCTGACATGAGGTTCCAGTTCCAGTCCCACTTCTCTTCCTGGCAGTGTGGGCCTGCTGTCACCTTGCTCCAAGCTGACTTCTGAGTGGCCCCAGGCCTCAGAGCTATATGGCAGACGCTGCCTGGGCCTGGCAACACGGCGGGCACTCTGTGTTCTGCACCACCTCCATGCACTTGATAGGCGGTGCTGATTCCAGATCCCAGATCCCAGATCCCAGATCCCAGGCTTTCCTGGCCTGCTCTGTTTCACTGCAATTAACTGGGCTATGCCTGACAGTGTGTCCAGATATGGCCTGGGAGGGGCAGGGAGGAGCAAAGCACTTCCTCCGCCCCCTTCAAAGGGCCCCCACCCCTGCACCCCAACAGAGGCAGCTGAACAGCCCCTTCCTGTGCGTTTCATCCTCACCGGTGCTACACCCAGCCTGTACTCCCTGGCTGCCATGTGACCCCTTCCTTCTGACTCCCATGCCCATGGGGCTCGGATCCCAGCTGGCAGCCAGGCAAAAAGCTCAGAGACAGAGAGCTACACTGAGGCTGAGGGTGGCCAAATGCATTGTTTCTTAAGGCTACCTGTTCCCCTCCTATTTCACCCTCCTTGGATTTAAAACAGAGTCTGAAGAGAGAAATACGTAAGGCAGAGAGTCTCTTTGGGGGCCAGTTTTCACTTCTGTGGTCTGCCCATCACACCACATAGAGAACCATGGGTTCCATCCTGGTATAAGGACAGGCCTATCTCTGAGATCAGAGAGTAATAGAAGCAAAAATAATAGCTAACATTTTTTGAGTGCATAGCCTGAGCCAGACATTTTGCTAAGCACTGTGTAACCATTTTCTTATTTTTTTCTCCAGGGGATAGATCATCACAGAGTTTCAGATGTGTTAGGTGCCTGAGGTGGAGGCTGCTAGCTATCTAAGCCAAAATTCATTCGTTCACCCCTTCCTCCTTGGCAAGAGTGCCCTGATTTAATTTGAAATGGCCATGTACCCAGATAAGGGTCTGTTATTTCCCAGCCTCCTTTGCAGCTATGAGACTAAGTGCAAGTGTTCAATGCCGGGTCTGACCTGCAGACCCTGGCTGAGTGATGGATGAAAAAAACGTATGCAGACACAGGTTTTTTGTGTGGCTGCGCGGTTAGGGGACTGGGCTGCTCACAGATACCAAAGAAGGTGCTGTAAAGAGTCAGCAGCCATAGCCTCGATAAGCCAGTGCTGCAGGCATTTATTCAGTACAGATTTAATGACAAAAGCCTTGGGTCAACACACTTCTGGGTAATCAACATGGTTGCCCTCCCAGAGACAGCAGTCCTGCACAGATGATTAAAGGCCAGGTTCCAAGGCCTAAGTAAACTAACTTATCTAGATCAGTTCTCTTACCCTTCTTTGTTATCTACTCTGAGAGAATTCAGCTGCCTTCAGCCACATTTTTTCCTGAAGCTTTTACAAAACCTGGCCTTCTAAGAAGGTTTGCATCTTTCTGTAAGTTTTCCCACCATCCTGACTGAACTCCTACAGTTTAAGACTTAGGCCCTTTAAAAAGAGTGACATTGTTTTATCCCTTCCCCCTTCCTCCTTCCTGCTGCCTGGAATTCCCAGGTGTTGGCTGGAGCTCACACAACGATAGTGGGCCTAGAATGGAAGCCATGTCTGGCAGAAGAGAAACAAGGAGCCCAGATCTCCATGGACCCTTCATATTATAGCAGCTGAGAACAGTCTCCCCATGGACTTCCTTTATGTGAAATAGTAAAAACTTATATGTTTAGGCTACTGTAGTCAGTTTTTATTTCTTCAAGCTGAACAAAATTCCTAACTGATTAGGGTTTTAGAAATCAGGTATTCAACAAATGATACTGGGAAAACTGGATATTCGCATGCAAAAGAATGATGTTAGACTCTTATCTAACACCACGTACAAAAATTATTCAAAATGGATCAAACATAAAGAGAAGAGCTAGCTAAAACTATGAAACTCTTAGAAGAGACTGGGCATGGTGGCTCATGCCTATAATTCCAGCACTTTGGGAGGCTGATCCTGGAAGATTGTTTGAGCTCAGGAGTTTGAGACCAACCTGGGCAACATAAGGAGACCCTATCTCTATAAAAAATTTAAAAATTGGCCCACTGTGATGGCTCACACCTGAAATCCCAGCACTTTGGGAGGCTGAGGCAGGTGGATCACCTGAGGTCAGGAGTTCAAGACCAGCCTGGCCAACATGGTGAAACCCTGTCTCTACTAAAAATACAAAAATTAGCCAGGTGTGGTGGCACACACCTGTAATCCCAGCTACTTGGGAGGCTGAAGCTGGAGAATCACTTGAACTCAGGAGGCAAAGGTTGCAGTGAGCCGAGATTATGCCATTGCACTCCAGCTCGGGCGACAGAGTGAGACTCCGTCTCAAAAAAAAAAAAAAAAGAAATTAAAAATTAGCTGGGCATGGTGGCGCATGCCTGTGGTCTCACCTACTCAGAAGGCTGAGGTGGGAGGATTACTTGGGCCCAGGCAGCCAAGGCTGCAGTGAGCTGAGATCATGCCACTGTATTCCAGCTGGGGCAACAGAGCAAGACCCTGTTTCTAAAGACAAATGAACAAAAAACCTCTTAGAAGAAAACACACAGGAAAAGCTTTATGACATTGGATTTGGCAAGGATTTCTTGAATATGACACCAGAAGTACAGGCAACAAAATAAAAAATAGACCAGGCATGGTGGCTCACATCTATAATCTCAACACTTTGGGAGGCCAAGGTGGGTGGATCTCTTGAGCCTGGGAGTTCGAGACCAGCTTGGGCAACCTGGTAAAACCCTGTCTCTACCAAAAATACAAAACTTAGCTGGGCACAGTGGCTTGCACCTACAGTTCCAGCTACCTGGGAGGCTAAGGCAGGAGAATTGCTTGAGGCCAGGAGGCGGAGGTTGCAGTGAGCTGAGATCTCACCGTTGCACTCCAGCCTAGGCAATGGGAGTGAAACCCTGTCTCAAAAAAAAAAAAGAAAGAAAGAAAGAAAAAAAAAATAGACAACTTGGACTTCATCAAAATTAAAACTTTTTGTGGATCATAGGTTTGAAACCATCAGCAGTAAAAAGGCAACTCACAGAATGGAAGAAAATACTTGCAAATCATATATCTAATAAGGGATTAACATCCACAATATATAGAGAACTCCTAAAATTTAACAAAAAATGAAATAACCCATTCAAAAATAGGCAAAGTACTTGAATAGACATTTCTCCAAAGGAGACATACAAATGGCCGATAAACACATGAAAAGATGCTGAACATCTCTAGTCATCAGGGGAATGTGGATCACAATTACAACGATGCCACAACCAGTGAGTACCAAGAAAGAAAAAAGAAATTACAATGAGATACCACGTCACATCCATTAGGATGTTATATCAAAAAGCCAGAAACTATTAAAAACAAGTGTTAGCCATTATGTGGAATAATTAGAACCTTTGTGTACTGTTGATGGGATTATAAAAGTTGCAGCCACTGTGGAAAACAGTATGGTAGTTCTTAAAAAAGTTAAACATGTAATTACCATTTGATCCAGCGATTTCACTTCTGAGTCCAGGAGTTCAAGACAAGCTTGGGCGACATGGCAAATCCCCATCTCTACAAAAAATTAGCTGGGCATGGTGGCACATACCTGTAGTCCCAGCTACTTGGGAGGCTGAGGTAGGAGTATTACCTGAGCCCAGGAGGTCGAGGCTTCAGTGAGCCATGATCACACCACTGCACTCCAGCCTGGGTGACAGAGCGAGACCCTGTCTGGAAAAAAAAAATAAAAAAGATTGAAATGCTGATACATGCTACAAGATAGTTGAACCTTGAAAACATTATGCTAACTGAACTAAGCCAGACACAAAAAAACAAATATTGTATGACTCCACTTATATGAGGTACCTAGAGTAGTCACAGTCATAGAGACACAGAGGAGAGTAGTGTGGTGGTTATAAGGGGGGTTGGTAAGAAGGAATAATAGGGAGTTATTTATTTATTTATTTATTGAGACTGAGTCTCACTCTACTGCCCAGGCTGCAGTGCAGTGGTGCAATCTCGGCTCACTGCAATCTCTGCCTCCCAGGTTCAAGTGATTCTCATGCCTCAGCCTCCTGAGTAGCTGGGATTACAGGTGCACCACCACACCCAGCTAATTTTTGTATTTTTAGTAGAGTTGGGTTTTCACCATGTTGGCCAGGCTGGTCTTGAACTCCTGACCTCAAATGATCCACCTGCCTCAGCCTCCCAAAGTGCTGGGATTACAGGCATGAGCCACCACACCTGGCCTGTTTTTGTTTTTTGAGATAGGGTCTCGCTCTGTTGCCCAGGCTGGAGTGCAGTGGTGAGATCTTGGCTCACTGCAACCTCTGCCTCCTGGGGGCAAGCGATTCTCATTGCCTCAGCCTCCCAAGTAGCTGGGACTATGGGTGCACATCACCACGCTTGGCTAATTTTTGTATTTTTAGTAGCAATGGGGTTTTGCCATGTTGGCCAGGCTGGTCTCAAACTCCTGAGCTCAAGTGATGCACCCACCTCAGCCTCCCAAAGTGCTGGGATTACGGGTGTGTTCTACCACACCTGGCTTTTTGTTGATTTTCTTTCCTTTCTTTCTTTCTTTTTTTTTTTTAAGACAGGATGTCTCACTCTGTCACCCAGGCTGGAATGCAGTGGTGCGATCTCGGCTCATTGCAACCTCCACCTCCCAGGCTCAAGCAATCCTCCCACTTCAGCCTCTTGAGTAGCTGGGACTGCAGGCACGCACCACCATGCCTGGCTAATTTTTGTGTTTTTTGTAGAGATGGGGTTTTGCCATATCTCCCAGGCATTGTTTTGATGAGTTTAGAATTTCAGTTTTGGATGATGACAAATTTCTGGAGATGTATAGTGGTGATGATTACACAACAATGTAAAGGTACTTAATGTCCCTGAACTGTACACTTAAAAATGATCAAAATGGCAAATTTTGTTATATTAGCCAGGATTCTCCAGAGAAACAGAATCAATAGGAGCTACAAGACACATGTAAAAATTAGCTCCCACCTCCCTTTCCTATACTTTCCTAGGATCTTGTCAAGAAAAAAAATATATAAAATTTACTATAAGAAATTGGCAGCTGGGTGCAGAGGCTCATACCTGTAATCCCAGCACTTTGGGAGGCCGAGGCGGGCAGATCACCTGAGGTCAGGAGTTCAAGACCAACCTGACCAACATGGAGAAACCTCGTCTATACTAAAAATACAAAATTAGCCAGGCATGGTGGCGCATGCCTGTAATCGCAGCTACTCAGGAGGCTGAGGCAGGAGAATTGTTTGAACCCAGGAGGTAGAGGTTGCGGTGAGCTGAGATCACGCGATTGCACTCCAGCCTAGGCAACAAACTCCAAAAAAAAAAAAAGAAAGAAAGAAAGAGAGAGAGAAGGAAGGAAGGAAAGAAAAAAAGAAAGAAAGAAAGAGAAAAGAAAAGAAAGAAAGAAAAAGAAAGAAAGAAAAAGAAAGAAAGAAGGAAAGAAAGAGAAAGAAAGAAAGAAAGAAAGAAAGAAAGAAAGAAAGAAAGAAAGAAAGAAAGAAATTGTCTCATGTGATTATGGAGGCTGAGAAGTCCCAATCCATCTGTGCTCAGCAAGCTGGACACCCAGGAGTGCTGACGGCATAATTCCAGTCTAAATCTGAGGCCAAAGGTAGAAGAAATTGATGTTTCAGCTTGAGGACTATCAGGCAGAGCAAATTTTCCCCTAAACAGTCTTTTTGTGTTCTATTTAGGCTTCAAGGAATTGGATGAGACCACATTAGGGCAGGCAATCTGCTTTACTCAGTCTACTGATTCGAATGTTAATCTTCTCCAGAAACACTCTCACAGACACATCCAGAATAGTGTTTTACCAAATATCTGGGTACCCTGTAGCCCAGGCAAGTTGATAGATAAAATTAACACTCACATTTATATTATATATATTTTGCCACACTAGAAAATATAAAAGACAAAAGAAACAAAGAAATCAGGGAGTCCAACTTCCCTGTTGGATGAGCTGGGAAATGATTTGTCCTGAGTCACACAACTACCAGAGTAACCAGAAGAACCAAACCTGGGTGTCCATGACTTGGTCCTAAGCCCTACCCCAAGGCCCCTTGTTTGGTGGAGCACATTCCATCACCTGCTCAGCCTTTGCATCTTAGAAACCTTTTAATCTTTTGATTACCCGCTTGGGGTTTCTACCTGGAGGCTGAAGAGTTCTCTCTTCTGCAAGGGTGGGAATGAAGAGGCAGGGGGCACGAGCTAAGGTCCAGCCTGCAGCCCTATCTATGGGGAGGTGAAATTCAAGACACCTGCTCAGGTAAGGAAGGTAGCTGCCCTTTCTTTTATGGAGATAAGGGATTATGTGGGCACTTTGCCCATGATGGATGGTCTCCCTGTCCTACTCCAGAGCTGGTCCTGTGGTCAGAATGTCCCCCATCCTCATCCCCCCGCCACGCATTGAGCATGACCACTAGCTGCTGGGGTCTCCTGGGTATTTGGCCTCCCAAACCAGACTGTAAATGCCCTGAGAGCAGGGATCACATCTTCTTTGCCAATGTTATCCTCCCTTACCCCACCCCAGCATCTGCCAAGCATCTCACTCAGGGCTCAGCACTCAGTAACCTGCACAGTTCAGGAAACTTTCACAGATTGCTTCATACTTCCAAGCTCACATATCTTGTCAGCTTAGAAATCTGTCTGGTTTCTCTTCAGGTAACTGCAGAGATCCTGAAATGCCAAATCTGGGGAGAGGTAATAAAGGAGGACTTGTGTGAGGCCTGGGAATGGACAGCAGGGTGCATGCAGGATCTGAGCAGCAGAGAATGAGGGCTGTCACAGGCTTCAGAAAATGGGCATGAAAGCCTGGTGCGGTGGTCCTGAAAGCTGTCACCTGGGGACAGCCACATGCCAGGGATAGTCTAAGGAGGGATCATGTCCATCTCCATACCCAGGGCTGCTTCCACCTCTCTGGGCACATGTGGGGTAGATTGCTCTCAACCTTGCCCTGAGCTTCTCTGCGTCTCCAAGGCCAGAAGATGATGGTAAGATGACAAGAATGAGGGTTTATGGGGTATTGGCCAATGGTCACGTGCCTCATCACCTTCAGCTTTGATCACAGCCAGGCAATCATTGTTTTCAACCCCATTCCTGCCCCAGAACTAAGCCTCTGAGCTAGAATCCATTTCCACCTCCAGACAGAGACCTGTTTGGAGACTTGAAAAAAGTTACCAGCTCCATTGGCTGGGTGGTGGCTCATGCCTGTAATCCCAGTACTTTGGGATGCCAAGGCGGGAGGATTGCTTGACCCCAGGAGTTTGAGATCAGCCTGGGCAATATGACAAAACCCCATCTCTACAAAAAAATAAAAAAATTAGCCAAGCGTGGTGGCATGTACCTGTAGTTCCAGCTACTTGGGAGACCGAGGTTGGAAGAGGGGGTTGGGGGCATCTCTTGGCCTGGGAGGTTGAGGCTGCAGTGAACCATAATTGCACCACTGCACTCCAGCCTGGATGACAGAGTGAGACCTTGTTAAGAAAAAAAAAAAAAAAAAAAAAAGGAGAAGAAGAAGAAAAGAGAAAAAATATTAACCAGCTCCCATAGTCCCTTCTAAGATCTTGTCAACAAAAATTGTGAACGACTTTGAAATGGGCAATGCTTCCTGGGTGTCCTTTCAACAATGTCAGGCATTGTCTAGAGTAGAAGACCCTTCCTAGGTTGTCTGATTCTACAGGAATCTGTGCCTTTTATTGTCTTCAATGATGTGGCATCTCTGTAGAGACGTAAGTTAACTTATGGTAAGCTGATGCTTAAACACAAGATTCCTGTTCATAGAAATGCAAATGAAGAGGCCGGTTTTGCATCTATTAGTAAATTCCCTTTAACATCCCTGATTGCCTATATATGTGTCTGTTTCTTGGATTTTCCTGTGAACTGGTTGTAATATCTTACCAGTTCCCTCATTAATTAATGAATTGAATTGAAGTCACTGACATGCTCATTTTATATTTGTTTTTATTTTTATTTTTAAAATATTAAAAAAAAATTTTTTTTGAAACAGGGTCTCACTCTGTCACCCAGGTTGGAGTGCAGTGGCATGATCACAGCTCACTGCATCCTCGACTTCACAGGCTCAATCAATCCTCCCACCTCAGCCTCCCAAGTAGCTGGGACTACAGGTACACGCCACCATGCCTGGATAATTTTTGTATTTTTTGTGGAGACAGGGTTTTGTCAGGTTTCCTAGGCTGGTCTTGAACTCCTGGGCTCAAGCAATCCTCCTGCCCCTGCCTCCCAAAGTGCTGGGATTCAGGTGTGAGCCACTGTGCCCGGCCTTATTTTATATTTGCATAAGAATTATAATTTTACCTTTTAAAAAATATCCTTTAACAGTTTTAAATATGGGTCTTGTGCTTAAGTTGAAGGAATAGAGAGGGAAAGGGAAGGAGGAGACCAGTGGAACTTGGTAGGTGGAAGGAGAAGTGGGAAAGGAGAAAATAAAAGAAAACCCAAAAGAAGGATTGAGAGGCAGAGATAGGCTGCGGGAAGAGTGGAGGGGAGGGAAAGAGCAAAATAACAAAAGTGGGAGGCAGAGAAAAGAATCTTATATATAGGGCGGACTCAGTGGTGCAAGCCTGTAATCCCAGCACTTTGGGAGGCTGAGGTGGGTGGATCACTTGAGGCCAGGAGTTCGAGACCAGCCTGGCCAACATGGTGAAACCCTGTCTCCAAGTAAAAATACAATTAGCCAGGCATGTTGTCCTGAGCCTGTAGTCCCAGCTACTCTGAAGGCTGAGGCATGAGAATTGCTTGAACTGGGGAGGCAGAGGCTGCAGCGAGCCAAGATCACACCACTGCACTCCAGCCTGGGTGACAGAGCAAGACTCTGTTAAAAAAAAAAAAAGAAAAAGAAAAAGAAAAAGAAAGAATCCTATATACAAATACAAATACTCTCTCTCTGCTTGAAGGAAAGTCTTTATTTTGAGTCAGCTATGAGAGGCCCTCTCCATCCCTCAGTCCGAAAGGGAAATTATTTTCTGCCTCTGTCGTTTCCCAGGTCACCAGTTATATTAAGCCAAGGTCCCTTGGTGGCTGCTGTCTGTAATTTTTCCACTCCCCATCCTTTTGAGTCAGATTGCAAAATAAGGACATTTTGAAACAGATTCTTTGTGATCAAGGCTGTGGACATGTGACTGGGGACTCTTTCAGGCCCTATGGAGCTGGGTAGGGTCCTTATTGAGGGCCCTGTTTAAATCAGCAACAGGAAGGCAAGCAGAACCACCAGGCTGCTGCCACAGGTGCTCTGACCCCAGCCTGCCCACTTGGGGAGGCCACGCAACATTCCCAGGCCTTCCCTAGGCAGGAGGACAGGGTTGCTCCTGCGGTGCCTTTGCCGGGGTTAGAAGTAGGTTCTTTGCCCTGCAATGTCCCCGCTGGCCTGGCATAGATCTGAAATTTAGAGAGCCAGTTGTCATAGTTCTAACATGCCCCTTCATCATGTGACTGCAGCTTCTCTTTCCAAATTATCTCCTGCCATACCTGCCCCACATCCAGTGCTCCAGCCAGGCAAGTCGACTTACCACCCTCTGAACATGTCAAATACGTTCACATCTCTATGAGCCTTTGCTCTGACTGTTCTCTCTGCTTGGAATGCCTTTTCCCTTTCTTCCCTACCCGATGACATCATACTCATTCTTTCCTCTTACTTCCAGGCAGAGTGAATTATTTTCTCCCTTGAGCCTTCATGTGTACTTTATATACATCTGTATTTAGACATAGCACTCATCGCTCTGGTTTGTAATTACTTGCCTGTCCGCCAGTCTGTTCTTCAAGGGCAAGAGCCCAGGCTTATTATTCATGGCCTGTCCTGGTACTTGGCTTAGTGCCTGGCACAATCATTCAGTCATTTCACAAATTTATTGAGCACTGACTATGTGCCAGGCTGTATTCTAGGTGCTGGGCCGTAAACAAAACTGATAAAGCTCTCCATTCTTGTGGAGCTTACATTCCGGTTGGGGAGGCAGACGACATACAAATAAACGAAAATAACCAATACGTTAGAGAGTGACAGGTGCTTGTGGAAACTCAAGGGAGCTAAGCACCCAAAGAATGATGGCGAGTATTGTTTTAGACAGGAAGGTCAGAGAAAGCCTCTCTGATAAGGTGGCATTTACTTTTTTCTTTTTTTGAGATGGGGGTCTCCCTATGTTGCCCAAGCTGGTCTTGAACTCCTGGGCTCTAGCACTCCTCCCGCCTTGGCCTCCTAAAGTGTTGGGATTACAGGCGTGAGTCAGGCTGCTCGGCCATGGTGGCATTTAAATAAAGGCCCGAGGAAGGTGAGGGAGCAGGCGGGTCATGGGGGTGTCTGGGGAAGTGACCTTCTAGGCAGAGGGAACAGTGAGTGTAAAAGCCCCGAGGTGGGAGTGTGTCTGGTGTGCTTAAAGAACAGCATGGGGCCGATATGGCCATGGGGAAGTGAGTGGCAGGAACAGCGATAGGAGCTTAGCTCCAAGTGCTTAGGGCCATGCAGGCTAAGGCTCAGCTTTTACTCCAAGTGGCGTGGGGAACCATTGCAGGGATCTGAGCAGAGAAGACCATCTAACTTAAGTTTTAGAGCATTCACAATCTTATGGGACCTCCTGGATACTCTCTGGAAACAGATTGTCTATGGTGGGTGTTCACAAGGTCATCAAGGTCATCAGTAATGTGAGGCCAAGGCAACCAGCCCTTGGGGAGTGTGTCCTTGACCTTGACGGCAGGAAATGGGCGAGTCTGCTCCCTTAACTCTATGTTCCCCTTCTCCTTTTCCCTTAGAGAAGTGTTCCAGCTGATGGGGGCTTTCTGACCCGGGCACTGAACGAGCCTGGACTCTGGTGATACCAGGCAAATCTCGTGGGAAATAAACAGAGAACCCTGGTTTGTAACAGGAGTTTACCCCCAAAAGTCAAGGCAGACTTCCTGGAAGAGGAAGGCTCAGCTATCCGGTGATTAATAAAAGGCAAATCACCGCAAGAGAAACCAGCCTTTCGCGACCCTGGCAGTTGGACAGCATGGCTGTTGGTGCTGGGTCACCTTCAGAACGGCCTTGGCAAATGAGTGCTAATGAAAGCCTGGCTCAGGGACAGAATGAATGATTTAGACTACTCACCCCCTCCAGGCTCTCTCCTAGGCACATTTGGTAAATCCTTACCGTAATAACCAATAAGAGTTGAAGACGTCACCTCTCCACCCCTCCAAAGAAGGGAATGTCTAATGGTGGAATTGCAGGCACTGGGTAATGCTGGCTCCTAAGTGCCCTTGGGGAGGAGACTTCCGAGAATGCTTCTATTCCCATTACAAAAAAGGCTCCCATTCCCACCTGCCTTCTCCCAGAGAGGCTTGCGGTGACCACGACAGGTGCAAAAGGGCTCGAGCTGGCGCGGGCGCAAGGGGTTCCTGGTCGGCCCAGGACCGGGGTCCCAGTGCGCAGGTGGGCGGCGCCGCGTGCAATGGAGGCTGGCGGCCGACAGAGGGCGCAGCGGAGCCGCTGGGCTCCCCCCCCGCTCTTTCCCGACTACCTCGCTGCCCAACTGCCCTGTCAGCCGTGTTCGCGGTGCCGCGGGGCGTGTGTGGGCGCCGTCAGGGAGGCCTTCCTAGGCCACTCCTCAACCATCATCTGCTGCCGTCCCTGGCCGCGGCCTAGCCCCATTTCCGGTCAACTTAGTCCCCCGCCCCCAGGCCGTCCAGATCTCGCCACACCCTCTGCAGGCCACCCCCACCCTTCCTTCCCTTCCAGGTGTGGTCAGTCGGGGAGGGTGGTGGCCGGGGGTTAGGGGCATGGTCTGGAGGACGTGGGCCCGGAACCCGGGAGTGAAGATTAGCGGTTTTGTACAGGGAAGCTGCAAATGAGAAGCCATAGCTGATTTCACCCCCAGCCATTGCCTTAGGCCTCGGTAGCCTCAAGCCTTAGGCCTGGGCGCTGGGATGGGGGCCTAGAGTAGAGTCCAGGGCCCCTGGGGAATGTGGGAAGGCATCTGCCCTGTTTACTTCTGCGGGGTCTGGCTGGTGATAGAGCCAATCATTATTTGTATGAATGAAAGAAAGAAATGGAGAGTAGTCCAGGCACGGTAGCTGGCATTGCTTGAGGCTGCGAGTTGGAGACCAGCCTGGGCAACATAGCCAGTCCCCGTTGCTTAAAAAAAAAAAAAAGAAAAGAAAGAAAAGAAAAAGAAATGGAAACTGATCTAGGGATCTGTTTGTCTGTTTGCCTAAGACCCAGCTCTGGCCAGCCCTGATGGGTCCCAGGGGACCAGCAGGCTTTGCCGTGCTCCTGTTGCTATGATACTTACCTGGAGCCCTCTCCCTCCATCTTCCCACACCTCACACGTTCCCTTTCACTTCTGCCACTGTTCCAATGCCCTTGCTAGTACTTGATCCAAATCTCTTATCCTAGCTTTCAATGTTCTGCATGGTCTTGCCCCACCCTATGAAGGGTAGCCGAATACACGGCCCTAAAATATGCCACTTGGGCACAAGGATTATTTTGAGCTGAAGGCAATTGAGAAGAAGCAGAAACATGAAAAACTCTCTGCCCTCCCCCTATTTGCCTAAAAGCCGGATATAAATTTACAAGGGTGTCCCTCCTTCCCTCTCAATCAGGAAGGACAAAGGTTGATCACAGAAGACGGCCTTAGACCTTTATCAGCCTGGAGACAGCACCAGAGGAATCTGCATAAAAAGCTTTGCTAACTAGCCTTTATCTACCATTATTTTGTTCAGTTATTTGTCTTCCCACAATTGCCACCCCTAGGGACTCAAGGTCCATTGCTTTTGTCTTGTCACTTCTCTAAAATTGCATTGTTTTTTGTTGAAGATGCTATATAAGAGTTCTAAGTCATCTCTTCAAGGTTTTCTCATTTTCCCTGAGTGTCTCCCATGTTTACATATTAGTAAACTTCTGTGTTTTTTTCTTTTTCTTTTTTTTTTGAGAATGAGTCGCACTCTTGTTGCCCAGGCTAGAGTGCAGTTGCACGATCTCTGCTCACTGCAACCTCCGCCTCCCAGGTTCAAGCAATTCTCGTGCCTCAGCCTCCCGAATAGCTGGGACTACAGGCACCCGCCACCACACCTGGGTAATTTTTGTATTTTTAGTAGAGATGGGGTTTCACCATGTTGGCCAGGCTGATCTCAAACTCCTGACCTCAGGTGATCCACCCACCTTGGCCTCCCAAAGTGCTGGGATTACAGGCGTGAGCCACCGCACCCAGCCCTGTTTGTTTCTCCTTGTTAATCTGTCTTCTGTTACAGGGGTCCCAGCTAAGGACTCAGAAGGGTACAGGGAAAATTATATTTCCTCCCTGACACGATCTTACAATACGTGCTGGACTCTTCCATTGCTCCACTAAATCGACTTAAAGTAACATAATTTCAACCGGCCTTCCTCTGGCGAGCTGCCCATCCCCTTTTTCCCTATCAAGAACACCTCCCTTGACTTGCCTCCAAATCTTTCTCTTCCTTCAAGGCCAGGCTTCAGGAAGAGAATCCCATTCAGTCCCTTCAGGAAGCATTTCCTGACTTTTTCAGCCCATAATGAGTTTTCCCAGCTCTGAATGTGGCATTCACTCCTTGACCCCTTTTTTTTTTTTTTTTTCTTTTTTTCTTTTTTATTGATCATTCTTGGGTGTTTCTCGCAGAGGGGGATTTGGCAGGGTCACAGGACAATAGTGGAGGGAAGGTCAGCAGATAAACAAGTGAACAGAGTTCTCTGGTTTTCCTAGGCAGAGGACCCTGCGGCCTTCCGCAGTGTTTGTGTCCCTGGGTACTTGAGATTAGGGAGTGGTGATGACTCTTAAGGAACATGCTGCCTTCAAGCATCTGTTTAACAAAGCACATCTTGCACCGCCCTTAATCCATTCAACCCTGAGTGGATACAGCACATGTTTCAGAGAGCACAGGGTTGGGGGTAAGGTCACAGATCAACAGGATCCCAAGGCAGAAGAATTTTTCTTAGTACAGAACAAAATGAAAAGTCTCCCATGTCTACCTCTTTCTACACAGACACGGCAACCATCCGATTTCTCAATCTTTTCTCCACCTTTCCCCCCTTTCTATTCCACAAAACCGCCATTGTCTTCATGGCCCGTTCTCAATGAGCTGCTGAGTACACCTCCCAGATGGGGTGGTGGCCGGGCAGAGGAGCTCCTCACCTCCCAGTAGGGGCGGCCGGGCAGAAGCGCCCCTCACCTCCCGGACGGGGCGGCTGGCCGGGCGGGGGGCTGACCCCCCACCTCCCTCCCGGACAGGGCAGCTGGCTGGGCAGAGGGGCTCCTCACTTCCCAGTAGGGGCGGCCGGGCAGAGGCGCCCCTCACTTCCCCGATGGGGCGGCTGGCCCGGCGGGGGGCTGACCCCCCCACCTCCCTCCCGGACGGGGCGGCTGGCCGGGCAGAGGGGCTCCTCACTTCCTGGTAGGGGCGGCCGGGCAGAGGCGCCCCTCACCTCCCGGACAGGGCAGCTGGCCGGGCAGGGGGCTGACCCCCCCACCTCCCTCCCGGACGGGGCGGCTGGCCGGGCGGGGGGCTGACCCCCCCACCTCCCTCCCGGACGGGGCGGCTGGCCGGGCGGGGGGCTGACCCCCCCACCTCCCTCCCGGACGGGGCGGCTGGCCGGGCGGGGGGCTGACCCCCCCACCTCCCTCCCGGACGGGGCGGCTGGCCGGGCAGAGGGTCTCCTCACTTCCCAGTAGGGGCGGCCGGGCAGAGGCACCCCTCGCCTCCCGGACGGGGCAGCTGGCCAGGCGGGGGGCTGACCCCCCCACCTCCCTCCCGGACGAGGCGGCTGGCCGGGCAGAGGGGCTCCTCACTTCCCGGTAGGGGCGGCCGGGCAGAGGCGCCCCTCACCTCCCGGACGGGGCAGCTGGCCGGGCGGGGGGCTGACCCCCCCACCTCCCTCCCAGACGAGGAGGGAGGACGCTCCTCACTTCTCAGACGGGGTGGCTGCTGGGCGGAGGGGCTCCTCACTTCTCAGACGGGGCGGTTGCCAGGCAGAGGGTCTCCTCACTTCTCAGACAGGGCGGCCGGGCAGAGACGCTCCTCACATCCCGGACGGGGCGGCAGGGCAGAGGTGCTCCCCACATCTCAGACGATGGGCGGCCGGGCAGAGACGCTCCTCACTTCCCAGATGTGATGGCGGCCGGGAAGAGGCGCTCCTCACTTCCTAGATGGGATGGCGGCCGGGCAGAGACGCTCCTCACTTTCCAGACTGGGCAGCCAGGCAGAGGGGCTCCTCACATCCCAGACGATGGGCGGTCAGGCGGAGACGCTCCTCACTTCCCAGACGGGGTGGCTGCCAGGCAGAGGCTGCAATCTCGGCACTTAGGGAGGCCAAGGCAGGTGGCTGGGAGGTGGTTGTAGCGAGCCGAGATCACGCCACTGCACTCCAGCCTGGGCGCCATTGAGCACTGAGTTAACGAGACTCCGTCTGCAATCCCGGCACCTCGGGAGGCCGAGGCTGGCGGATCACTCGCGGTTAGGAGCTGGAGACCAGCCCAGCCGACACATCGAAACCCCGTCTCCACCAAAAAAATACGAAAACCAGTCAGGCATGGCGGCGCGGGCCTGCAATCGCAGGCACTCGGCAGGCTGAGGCAGGAGAATCGGGCAGGGAGGTTGCAGTGAGCTGAGATGGCAGCAGTACTGTCCAGCTTCGGCTCGGCATCAGAGGGAGACCGTGGAAAGAGAGGGAGAGGGAGACCATGGTGGGAGAGAGAGGGAGAGGGAGACCGTGGAAAGAGGGGAGAGGGGAGAGGGGAGAGGGGGAGGGGGAGGGGAGAGGGGACCCCTTTTTTTTTTGGTACCAATTATCCTACTGGGCTTTGTCCTATGGTACTTTTGTACCTGCCTTTTCTCTCTAGCTAAATTGTAATAATTTGGAAGGTAGGGTCCAAGTCTTACTAATCTTTTTCTTTCCCCCTTCCATTCATCATACATTTATTGAGCACCGACTACATACCAGGTATAAAGTCTAGTACATAAGGTCCCAAAGGAGTGTAGGACACAGCCCCCACAATGGAGTTCTGGAGAAAATAAAACACATGGGGCTTGAGACAAAATAGGGAATGTGTCTCCCCCATGGAGCACTCATCAGAAAAATCTTGAGTGACTTCCCGTGGGAGCACTCAGCATCCTGAATGAAGAAGCAGTCTCATTCTCAGAGGGAGTGGCTGCCCATTCATGGAGCCACTCACTCACCCGTTGCCTCATTCATTCATTCATTCATTTGATAAATATTTGTTGAGTCCTCACTTTATCCAAGTGACTCATGAGATTGGTCACACTGCAGCCCAGGGCTGGCTGGAGTGTGTGTGGTGGGGGTGGTGGGGGACACCAGAAGCCCGGAAAGCTTTAGGGGTGTGTCACTTCTTTGTCAGTTCCTGTTAAGAGGCATGAGTCCCTGCTGGAAATGGTCTTGGGAAAGATGGGGTGGGCGTGGCAAGGGCAAGAAAGCCTGGAGTTTCATGGAGGAAAGGAGGATGGATACCAGCCTTCTCTGAGGGCAGGGTGCCAAACCCTGCCTGTAGTTCCCTTTGGAACAGTTTGCTCTGCCAAAGAGCAGGTTCCCTTTAAAGTTCTTTCCTTCCGTGATCATTTGGGGCTTTTCAAACAGCCCCATGAGGCATTAGGTCATATACCAGCCAGGAAAGCTAAGGCTAGGAGATTTATGATTTCCCCCATAGTCACTGGGCTATGTCAGGCCTAGGCTTAGGCCTGGCCTCCCCAGTTTCGTTGTAGAGGGCTATGTTCTTGACACCTTTGGACCCTGTATGCCAGACTTTACACCTGGTATGTGGTAGATACTCAACCTGCTCTCTCAGCAGGAATCAGTCAGAGGGGAGGAATCTCTGGCTCCACATAGTGAAGGAGGCAGGCCTCTGGAACAGAACACTTTAAATTTCAGACCAAAGTGACGGCCTTCATCATATCTAGCCACTGGCAGCTCTTTGGCTCTCACTCAGAAATTAAATGATAACTAATTACCAAATCCTAACTCCAATTGACTTCCAAACTTTACTTATTTATTTATTTATTATTTTATAAAAATATAAATAGAGAGAGGGTTTTGCCATGTTGCCCAGGCTGGTCTCAAACTCTTGGACTCAAGCCATCTGCCTGTCCTGTCCTCCAAAGTGCTAGGATTACAGCTGTGAGCTACCGTGCCCTGCATTTTTTTTTTTTTCTTAGAGACAGGGTTTTGCTTCACACAGTCTACAGTGCAGTGGTGCCATCATACCTCATTGTAGCCTTGACCTCCTGGGTTCAAGGGATCCTCCTGTCTCAGTTTCCCAAGTAGCTGGGACTACAGCTATGTGCTACCATGCCCAGCTTATTTATTTATTTATTTATTTATTTATTTATTTTGTAGAGACAGTGTCTTACTATGTTGCCCATACTGTTCTAGAACTCCTGCAAATTCTTTTTTTTATTTTTATTTTTTTCTGAGATGGAGTCTTGCTCTGTCGCCCAGGCTGGAGTGCAGTGGCGCGATCTCGGCTCAGTGCAACCTCCGCCTCCCAGGTTCAAGCAATTCTCCTGCCTCAGCCTCCTGAGTAGCTGGGATTACAGGCACCATCATGCCCTGCTAATTTTTGTATTCTTATTGGAGATGGGGTTTCACTATGTTGGCCAGGCTGGTCTCAAACTCTGGCCTCTTGATCCGCCCGCCTCTGCCTCCCAAAGTGCTGGGATTACAGGCGTGAGCCACCGTGCCCGCGCCACAAATTCTATCCTTAATGTCCAAATTCTAACCCCTCCTTTAAATCATTCACTCCTTTATTCTAATGGGAATACATCACTCCACCCCTAAGGGAAACTTGGCCTCTCTCAAATCCTCATAGCCCCCAGTGGGTTCAAGCATCCTGGGGCAATGAGAAGGTCCAAAATAAGGGTTGCATGCATGCCAGGGAGGAGCTGGTGACACCACGAATTTGTCTTCATTATGAAAGTGACCCCCTTTCTCTCTCCAGGTACTCAGGCTATCATGTTGTCCCCAGGCCCTCCTGGAAGGAGGGGAAAAAACATGGTGTTAACCCTTCTAGATATTTTCTAGCAAGGCCTAAAACAGGCAAGGCTTAGCAGAAGAGATGAAGCATTAACAGAAGGAGTCCAGGTACTCAGGCACGAATTCATTTATTCAGGCATGAATCAGATATAATCCCCACCTTCAGGCGGATTGCGACCTAGAGACAACTGATTTTTTTCTAAGAACGCTTACAATGAGTTAGGTACCAGTGTTATGTATTTTCCATGTTATATTTTATTTAATCGCTACAATCCCATGGAAAAGGAACTATTATCCCATTTTGTGGATGAAGGAACTGAGGCTCAGCACTAGTAAAGGGCAAAGCCAGAGACTGAAAGCCTCCTAAGTCCCCTTTCCTGCATTGTTTCCAGGTGGGGCAGGTGAGAAAAGTGATCCAGTAACCCTGGAGGCTGTTTCTGACTCAAGTCACCTCCCGCACCACCTAGGCCCGAGCTGCAGGCTGTGGAGCCAGGAGATGGGTCCAGATTCTCTCCTAGGCTGCACCCACCTCGGCTAGGCTGAGCCTATTAGATTGCAGGCCCTGTGGGCAGGGCTGTTAAAATGGTCGCCTGGCGTCAGTGGTCAGGGCCCGGACCCTGGGAGTTCTGTTGTGTGGTTACTGCTCTTTTCCCTGGTGTGTCATTCTTGTTGACCACCAGGGTTCCAAGCCACTGGAGAGCTTCCCACTGAAGTCACAGCCAGACTTGCTTTCTCCACAAAGTACAAAGCCCTGCCTTAAAGGGAGCAATTCTGCTTCCATTTTATGATTATTGTAAAATAATGCTATTTAGTAACTGGTTATGTCAGGCAGCTACTCTATGCCCAGCCTTGTGGAGAGGAATGACCCCTGCCCTTAAGGTGCTTACAACATGGTCATAAAATATATGAACTAATGAGTAGGGCATAATAATAATAATTAATAATAATAGATGACATCTGTAGAGCATTAACTGCATACCCGGGGCTGCAGCTTTCAACAGGACTATCTCATTTAACGCAAAATAACATCAGCACACATTATCACAACTTTACTGCTGCAGTATGTAACAGATGGGAAGAGCCAGGGAAATGGGATCGGAAGAACTTTCAAATTTAAATCTTGTCAAATACTACCTGCGTGATGCTTGGAAGGAACCTGGAAGTTACTTAACGTATCTGAACCTCAGCTTCTCTAGCTGCAAAATGGGAAATATTTTAAACCCCTAGGTAAAAAGTTACCTGTGAGTCCTCCAGGAACTCTCTCCTTTGACACACATTCTGGTCAGCCCCACATTCTCCTGGGGGATCTGACTCTTCCAGAGAAAATTCCTGCTAGAGGTGTTAGTCCCTCCCATCCTCAGACCCCATCTACACAGGTGAGCCCCGAGGGCTGAGCACCAGGACAAAGCCTTCCAGCAGTATAGACATTTTTCTTCTTTCCCCCTACTTTGTTGTTTTTTGTTTTGGGACAGGGTCTCACTGTGTCGCCTAGGCTGGAATACAGTGATATGATCATGGCTTACTGTAGCCTCGACCTCCTGGGCTCAGGTGATTCTCCCACCTCAGCCACCCAAGTAGCTGGGACTACAGGTATGTGCCACGTTGCCTGGCTAACTTTTTAAATATGTTTTTGTAGAGACAGGGTTTCATCATGTTGCCCAGGCTGGTCTTGAACTCCTGGGCTCAAGAGATCCATCCACTTCGGCCTCCCAAAGTGCTGAGATTACAGGTGTGAGCCACTGCACCAGGCCTACCCTCCTACCTTTTGTTTGTGTATTTTTTTGGTAACCACAATCCTTGATGTTTCCTAAAGTCCAGTAGAAGGATCTCATGAAAATTGTGGCATTCCCTCTCAGGATCAGCCACGGCTTTTGCACACTGTTCCAGTTGGAGGAACCAACCACTGAGCATATATTCTTAATAAACACAAAACACACACACACACACACACACACACACACACACCTCGGCTCAGTCACCACTGCACCTGGGAAGCCTTCCTTAACTCTCCTGACAGGCTGGTCTCCTCTCTGACGCATGCTCCAGGCACCATCCACTTCCTTCTGCTTTGTTGCTTTTGTCATGGCTATTATTTTACATTTGTTTCTGCAATTATCTGATGAATGTCTTTCTGCGTCTATGCTGTCTCCATCCATGATGACAGGGATTATGTCTGCTTATGCTTCCCGCTGTCTTTCTACCACTCAGCACGTTCTTGCCACAGACTCTCAATAAATGTTGATGCATAAATAATGAATGACAGATGAGATGGATGGATGGATGAGCCTGCAGGATATGACAGGCAGAAGGGAGGGAAGGGATTACAACAGATATGCCTCCAAGGTAGAAGACAGCTTGGGATCAGGGCAGGCTCAATCTCTGCATAGTGGAGTAGGTGGCTGCCTGTAGTGCAATTTCAGGGTCACTGAGAAGGCCCTCCTCCACCTCCACTCCAGTGCATGACAACCATTTTATAAAAGGAGATGAAGCCTTTTGTTCCCCAAAGTGTACAGAGCTCAGGCCTGAATCCCACACTCCTGGGGGTGCCAGAGGGGCTCAGGGGCTTACATTCATAGTGCTAAGAGGTAAATGACTCATAGAGGCTTCCCTAAGAGCAAAGTGTGATTAGGGGGAGGGGGCAGTGTGGAGGAGGAGGGGAGAGGGAACTGGGGAGCTAGGATGGAACCCACATGGGGGAAAGGACCCAGAAAAGGCTAACCTTGACCTGCAGCATTGTTTTGCCTCTGCTGCACACAGCCCATTTCTACTGGGAATTAACAACCTTTTTGGTAAACCTGGTTCTGCAAATATTTGACGTCTGGAAAACTTTCAACAAAGATGGCGTTCGGAAGCCTGGCTCGGAGGCCCCAGGATGACAACCTAATTACATTCCTTTTAATAGCTCCTTCCCAAGTGCTCAGTCAGGGACATCTGCTCTGCCGCGGTTGCACCTTCAGGGAGGAATATTTTTAACACCGTCATGCCACAAAAGGAAACTTCTGAAGGCTGGATGAAAATGGCCTCTGCGTTCCCAGAGCCTCAGGGCCCAGGTAGGGCCTCAACTTCTCCCCCACTCCTTTCAATACCATCCCCCAAAACAGGGCCAGGCTCCTTTCACAAGCAGAGGAGGTGGCTGGCTTACTAGGAAGTGTCTTTTTTATAATCTTTTTAAAAAATCTTCCTTTTTCAGTTTTCACAGAGGTAAATTCAATGTGCCAGGCCATCTCAGCCTCGCCCAGCTTTCCGTGTTAGCAGGGTGTCTGAAATAACCGTCCAGAGCACAGCAGAGCCACTGGCGCCAGCCCTGCGCGCTCCCACTGGGCCCCCATCAGTCAGGGTGCTTTCTGCTCCTGGCTGCTTCTACCTGTTTACTGGACTTACCTCCACACCCCAGCTGGGGGTCCCCCGCCCAGACCCTTGCTATGGCAGAGGCCCCTGGGATCAACAAGGAAAATGCAAGGAGCCGAGAGGTAATCTACTCCACATTCTCTCCCCGCTTTCTGCAGACAAGTTACCTGAGGCCCGGAAAGGCAGAGAGTGGCTCAAGGAGTTAGCATTAATGCCGGGTTCACTCCCCTATTTTCAGCCAAAGAATGTGTTTGGGTGAGAGCTGCTCTGTTCATAAGTTCATCAAAAACACATCGGCAGGCCCTTGATTGAAGAGTGACCTCTTTATCTGGCAGCCTATTCCCTTTGACAGAGGAAGACCTCTGGAGCAAGAGGGAGCACCTGACCGGCTCTGGCCCCAACACCCATGTGCCCATCAGAAAGGAGCTGCTGAGTGGCGAGGGGGCGCTGTGCCGTGTCTGCACTGATGTGATTTTTAAGGATGGATGCCTTTTTTCATGAGAGGCTCTAGCACATGACAAGGGCACCGTGGAGACTTTGTACTTACGCTTCCTCAAAGTCCTTCCCGTACTTTCAGTGAAGACAAAGCAGCAGCATTTCCCTGCAAGTGCCTAGGAGCAAAGAGTGAAAGCTTTACTTTACCCAGTGGAGATCTTCATTTCTCAGCCCACAGTCTGCTGGCCATCGGCTGGGTGCTGTTCCTTTCACTGCACACATAGTCTTTGTTGCCTTTTCCCTTCAGCTCTGATTTTTTGGTTGTTGTGTGTGTGTGTGTGTGTGTGTTTTGTTTTTTGTTTTGAGACAGGATCTTGCTCTGTCACCCAGGCTGGAGTGCAGTGGCGTGATCTCTGCTCACTGCAACCTCCACCTCCTGGGCTCAAGCAATTCTCACGCCTCAGCCTCCTGAGTAGTTGATACTACAGGTGTGCACTACGAGGCCTGGCTAATTTTCGTGTTGTTAGTAGAGACGAGGTTTTTTGCCACGTTGGCCAAGCTGGTCTTGAACTCCTGGCCTCAAGCGATCTGCCCACCTTGGCCTCCCAAAGTGCTGGGATTACGGGTGTGAGCCACCGCACCAGGCCCGGCTTCAGCTCTGATTTGACCATCATAGACGTCCCTGGTTCCCTCAACTCTGGACTTAAGCCTCCATGGCTAACCAGCTGTCCGTTCTTTAGGCCTTCCTTTATTCGAATTCTGGAGGAGGGAATCTGATGGACTCAGTTTGCCTCTGGCTCCGGAAGCCCTCCCTCTAGGGTGCCAGTGTCTGGATGCAGTGGTCTTCAGTCAGGTGGACCTTCAGGGCTAATCCTTATCCACTTTGCATGATGGCAGGCCTGTGCTGCTTCCCTGAAAGGACTCTTGGGCGTGGTGGACAGTCCACTGCTTGGCCCGGGTAGTACACAGGGGTGCTGTAGCTTGCAGGAAAGACCAAGGAGGCAACATGGCTGGGCAAAGGTGGGGCAAGACCTCGGTGATGTGGTCCAGCAGGGACCGTTAAAATTGGAAGAACAATTAAGTGCTCAACAAGCATTATGATGGAAAATTCTCAGGGGTTTTGGGGGCAGGAGGGAAGTGCACTGTGCGTGCAGCAAGGCTGGTGCCTGTGGTGAACTTGACTTATTCACCACCTCCACCAAGGCCATGATACAAGAATCAAATGCTGCCACTGCTACTACTCCTAGCCAATACTTAGTGCACGCCAGATATGATTCTATGTGCCTTCCATTTATTAACTCATTTAATTCTTTCAATGCCCCCTGAAGTAACTGCCATTCTCATTTTACCTGTGAAAACATGGGAGGCTCAGAGAGATTATGTAAAGAAAAGGTCACATAGCTAGTACATGGAGGAGCTGAGATTCAAACCCAGGAAGCATGTGCTCTTTTTTGTTTTCTTTTTCTTTTTCTTTTTTTTTTTTTTCTGAGGCAGGGTCTCCCTCTGTTACCAAGGTTGGAGTGCAGTGACGTAATCATGGCTCACTGCAGTTTCGACCTCCTGGGCTCAGGTGATCCTTCCACCTCAGCCTCCCGAGTAGCTGGGACTGCAGGCACACACCACCATGTCTGGCTAATTTTTAAATATTTTTTGTAGAGATGGAGTTTCACCATGTCACCCAGGCAGGTCTTGAACTGCTGGCCTCAAACGATCCACCTACCTTGGCCTCCCAAAGGGCTGGGATTACAGGCCTGAGCCACTGCACTTGGCCGGCTTGTGCTCTTAATTGCTTTGCTATACTACCCCGCTGATAGAAGCAGGCGGCCACCTCCACCAAGCTGTTTGAGGAATGACATGCAGTCCTAACTGCCTTAGAATTTCTCCCCTCAGCTCTGTCATGCTTGTCACCTTTCTTAGGGTTCAGAAATTCCTGCTCTCAGTCACTAGTATAGTGGAAGATAGGGTGACCTCTGGAGAGCCCTTTGCCCTCTCCCATTAGACTTTCAGTCCTAAGCTACTACAAAATGAGCAGGGTGCATGTACTCTTAGGAGGAAGGGAGTTTTCAAAGGCTGGGGGTTGAAGGCAGTAACAGGTAATCTGGAGCTAATGTTGTACTGAGGCAGAGAAAGAAGCCAATAATACTTAGCTTGATTTGAGAAGTCTCAGGGAAGAAACTCACCACCCCAATACCTGTCATTCCACCATTGTAGTTTGAGAGCAGCGCTGACCCATATAATTTTCTGTGGTGACGAAAATGTTCCATATCTATACTGTCCAGTTCAGCTGCATGTGGCTAGAGAGCACTTGAAATTTGGCTGGTGTAATTGAAGAACTAAACTTCAAATTTTAATGCATCCAATTTTTTTTATTTATTTATTTTTGAGACAGAGTTTCACTCCTGTCGCCCAGGCTGGAGTGCAGTGGCGCGATCTCGGCTCACTGCCACCTCCACCTCCCAGGTTCAAGTGATTCTCCTGTCTTAGCCTCCCGAGTAGCTGGGATTACAGGCATGCGCCACCACACGTGGCTAATTTTGTATTTTTAGTAGAGGCAGGGTTTCTCCATGTTCAAGCTGGTCTTGAACTCCCAACCTCAGGTGATCCACCTGCCTCGGCCTCCCAAAGTGCTGGGATTACATGTGTGAGCCACTGCACCCAGCCTTATTTTATTTTATTTTATTTTATTTTTGAAATGGAGTTTTGCTCTGTCGCCCAGGCTGGAGTGCAGTGGCGCAATTTCGGCTCACTGCAACTTCCACCTCCCAGGTTCAAGCGATTCTCCTGCCTCAGCCTCCCGAGTAGCTGGGATTACACGGATGCATCACCACACCCGGCTAAGCTTTTTGTATTTTTAGTAGAGACGAGGTTTCATCTGTGTTGGTCAGGCTGGTCTCAAACTCCTGACCTCAAATGATTCGCCCGCCTCAGCCTCCCAAAGTGCTGGTATTACAGGTGTGAGCCACTGTGCCTGGCCATGAATCCAATTTTAAATGAAAATTGCCATATATGGCTAGTGGCAGTTATAATGGACAAGGCAGTTCTCGAGGCCTCCTTTAGAATATACATCCCACTGGGAGGATCGTACCTTTAGCAGTTATCTGCCAAAACCTTAGTTCAGGTAGTGCAGGCTGGGGACAAAGCTGCCAGGCAGGTGCCTTTCATCTGGCCAGCATCAGGGCTGAGGATCTCTAAGTCTGAATGCCCTCAGGCAGGGGAGGTGCTGTCCAGTCTCCATACCCCCTTGTTTTACTCCAGAGCTGAGTCACAAATTTTGTCACCTCTGAAGGCAATCCCTTAGTAAAGCCCTTCAGTCATTCTCAACGGTGTTTCATTTACTCCTTACAGCAGCCCTGAGATGGAGATGGGATTAAAATTGTATCCATTTTATGGGTAAGAAAATGCAGGTTCGCAGAAGCTCCCAGGAAGCGCCGTTCTCCAAAGCCAGCCCTACCTTTCCTGTCTCGTTTGAATAGACATTAGAAGCCAAGGACTTGCATCTGGGGCCTCCTGTCTGCGGAGCCTTGTTTTGTCCTGGCCATCAGCTCCTGTTGCCTTCAGAGTGCCTTTTCCCCAGTGCTCCATTCTTGTTTTTATTCAACCATCATCTTGATTCTTTTTTTTTTTTTTTTTTTTTGAGACACAGTCTCGCTCTGTCGCACAGGCTGGAGAGTGCAGTAGTGAGATCTCAGCTCACTACAACTTCCGCCTCCCGGGTTCAAGCAATTCTCCTGCCTCAGCCTCCCAAGTAGCTGAGATTACAAGAATGAGCCATGACACCCAGCTAATTTTTGTATTTTTAGTAGAGACAGGGTTTCACCATGTTGGCCAGGCTGGTCTCCAACTCCTGAGCTCAAGTGATCTGCCCACCTCAGCCTCCCAAAGTGCTAGGACAGGCGTGAGCCATCGCGCCCGGCCTTGATTCACTTTTAATGCAACCCAGCTGCTGTCCCATGGCTTACTTCATCCAGCACATCCACTTGCCCATGCACCTGCCTGCCTGCCTGCCTGCCTGCCTGGGCTTCCAGCCTTCTGTGGTGCTGCCAAAGTTGAACCATCAGCAGATTTAACTGGGTGAACTGGGAGGGAAGATAATCCTCCAACTCTACCACCAGCCCATGCCTGCACCCCAGCCTCCACTCCACATCAAACCTGATCCTACCTGCATCCCAGTTGTCCTTTGACTTTATGCTGCTTTTCTACCAGCTTCTGGAATTTAACACCTGCTTGACTCATGCCCCCTTCCTGAATGGCCGCCTCTGCCCCATCAACCACCTGGCAGGACCCACACTCACCTTTCTTGTCTCTCTGACCATGGCAGTCCACACTGAGCTCCGTCTGCCTCTCTGACTTCCCTATCACTTACTTCCCCCTTTTTTGACTTAATGTTTACACTACTTTTTGACAGAGTAGTCAAGGAAAGAGCCCTGCCTGCAATTAGGAGGTGCAGGTTGTGTGAACTTGGGTGAGTAATAATTTGGCCTACCGGATTCTCCATTTCCAAATTTTGGGGATTTTCAGGGATTGGACCAGATCCATAATTTTTCAAACCGGTTTTTTTCAGGAAGGTTCTTCAGAGGTTGTTTTGATGGGTAGAGAGTGGTGGGGAAGGGAGCCAAGTCAATAGGAGCTTTAGGTTTCCCCTATTCCTTTGCACTAGAGATCCCACTCTGAGTGGCAAATGGACCGGCTTCTAAATGCTACTGAAAGAAGAAGGAGAGGAGAGAAAGGAAGAAAGTGATTGAAAGCCCCAGATTTCTGGGCCTGGTGGCTCATACCCACCTATTATCCCAGCACTTTGGGAAGCCAAAGCAGGAGGATTGCTTGAGCCCAGGAGTTCAAGGCCAGCCTGGGCAACACAGTGAGACCCCATCTCTACAGAAAAATCAAAAATTGGCTGAGCATGGTGGCACAAGCCTGTCATCCTAGCTACTCGGGAGGCTGAGTTGGAGGATTGCTTGAGGCTGTGGGGTCAAAGCTGTAGTGAGCAGTGATCGTGCCCCTGAATTTCAGTCTGCAGAACAAGACCTTGTCTCAAAAAAAAGAAAAAGAAAAAAGAAAACCCCAGATTATTCATAATTAGATGATCCAAAGAGACTCTTGCAGCTCTAATATGGCAGAGTCCAAGTCTTTTCCCCCGAGGTGAGTTTTAGGCATCTTGAGGGCAGGACCCACACCTGAGACATGGTTGTGTGCAGACCTCACAATGGGAGCCCAATGCCTGTGGAATGAAGGAAGGAACAATGAACCCTCTCTTGTTCTCATCTGTGATGTTGCAGTATATCTCCCCTCACCAGCCAGACTGACAGGCTTGGTTCTTGCCCTTTTTGTGGTTTTGCCAGAGCTCCTAGCACAGAGCCTGCAGTCTGTCCACAAACCCTTCTTTCTAATTAGATGACCTCATCAGGTGGGGGTGAAGGAAGGACCTCTGGAAGACACAATCTGTGAACTATAAAGCAGTGACTTTAAAGTACAATAAAACAGGCTGGGCGTGGTGGCTCACGCCTGTAATCTCAGCACTTTGGGAGTCTGAGGTGGGCGGATCACCTGGGGTCGGGAGTTCGAGACCAGCCTGACCAACATGGAGAAACCCCATCTCTAGTAAAAATACAAAATTAGCTGGGCATGGTGGCACATGCCTGTAATCCCAGCTACTTGGGAGGCTGAGGCAGGAGAATCGCTTGAACCCAGGAGGCGGAGGTTGCGGTGAGCCAAGATCGTGCCATTGCACTCCAGCCTGGGCAACAAGAGTGAAACTCCATCTCAAAAAATAAATAAATAAATAAAATTAAGTACAATAAAACAATGTCAAAGCCCTGGGTGTAAGTCCTGCCTCCTTTACCACTTTCACCATCTCCAGCAAGTGACTTAAGTCCCTCTGAACCTCAGGTTTCTCAGCTGGATAATAATGCTTATGGTTTGCTTAGTATTTTGAAGAGACACTTTCTATCTAGACCCCTAGGCTGGGTGGGTAGGGTCATAAGAAATTCCCCTCTCGCCCTGAAACATTGCGCTCTCCCTGATATGGGCGGCTGAGAGGTATATTAATTACTTCTTCATAGTCTGCTAGGCCCAAGAGGAAACCACAACTGAAAGATTCATGGTTGAGACGTGAGAAGCAATCACTTGCTAATAAAACCCACACAGTAAGATGAGCCTTATAAAAACCACCACAGAGTGACAGTGGCCAGAAGAGCTGCTTGGGAAGGGAGGGGACAGGACAGGGTGTTTCACTGAGGGAAGCCATGGGCCAGCCTGCTGGGACCAGCTCACAGGACACAGAAGAAAGCCATGGGGTTGGCGTGGCCTCAGAGATGTCATTTCATCTGCCAGGACCTGTGTCTACAGACTGTGGCTGGTGGGCCAGGCACAGGGCCTTCCTGGGGGATAAAACAATGAGGTCAGAGGGATTCCCCCCAGCATCACACCTCTCCTTTCAGTGGCCTCTCCCCTCCTTCCCATCTTCTTCAGATGCCCAAAGCCTCTGGAACAAGAAAGAAGGAGAATGTCAGGCACTAGCAAGGAGTTCATTGGAGCACCTCTCCCGCCCACCCCCAGGACCTCTCTCAGAGGGGGCTGCATCTCCAGGGAATCCTGGAGAACTTCAACAGAGTTTTGTGAAAATATAATTGATGGGATTTTTAAAAACCAGATTTTAATTAAAATGTAGATTTCTGGCTTCTTTTGGAAAATGGAAGAACCAAAAGGGCTTGTCTCACATTCTCACTGGGTATGAATTGGAGGAGCTCAGCAGCTGCTGCCCTCCATAAAGGAGGCATTTATTTTATTATTATTATTTTTTTTTAAGATGGAGTCTCACTCTGTCACCCAGGCTAGAATGCAATGGCGCAATCTCAGCTCACTGCAACCTCTGCCTCCCAGGTTCAAGCGATTCTCCGCCTCAGCCTCCCGAGTAGTTGGGATTACAGGCGCATGCTACCAGGCCCGGCTAATTTTTGTATTTTTAGTAGAGATGGGGTTTCACCGTGTTGGCCAGGCTGGTCTTGAACTCCTGACCTCATGATCCACCCACCTTGGCCTCCCAAAGTGCTGGTATTACAGGCATGAGCCACTGCACCCCGCCCGAGGAAACATTTATTAATACTTCTCGGTTTGCTGCAGTTCCTGCCTCTCCCAATTGTTCCCTGTCATTATCTGGCCTCTTTCTTCCATTTGTGCCACTACCTGGCTCCTGCAGCATCTGAGCCTGTGGCCTTAGACTTTATTCAAAGAAATTACTTAGTAGGAGGAGGAGCACAGAGACGCATGAATATTTCTGGGCAGAGGAATATCTCCTTGTTCCTAATACCATTCCATTCTGGAGGCCGTCCCTCCTAAAGAAGCGAATCCTACCACACAGCTTCACAGATTGAGGTGCCCACTAAACTGCCAAAGGATTAGGAAGAAAGTTTGCATCGATCGGCACAGCTCCCTGCCCCCACAGCCTGCCTCCTCCAGCACCAACAGCTGCCTATTTTGTTACCACCAGCGAGTTGAGGCTCTGATCCCTCATCTCTCTGTGACCCAGGCTGGAGTCAGCTTTGTGCCTGGACCAGCCTGACCTTGCAGTTTGTTTTGTTATCAGGGCCTTTCGCTTTGTACCTACAGACTGCCTTGTTTGGGGTAGCCCCTCGCCTGAATGCTTGCCTTGGTTTCCTACCAGCCCCTCAAAGCTCTAGGAACAAATTGAATTCTGCCCTGCCCCTCCCACGCAAAGTCTGCAGCTGAGCCTTACCCCTGGAATGCCTGTTGCTTCTGCTAGACTCCTTAAGCTGCAGGGCTTCCTTGATCCACTTCTGCCTATTCTGGAGGCTGACCTGCTCTGATCCCCTAGGACCTAGTGACCCGCAGTATGCCTCACCTATTGCCTGCCTGGCCCTGTGCAGGATGATGCCAGCAGAAGCAAAACTTGTTTGGAGAGTAGGAGTTAGGTGGGATTTTGACCCCCACATACTCCCTCGGCCAGGCATCTTTGTGCACAATGTATGATGACCCTGAGTATGTTCTCCTGGGCCTTGAGCACCGGGCATCCCTATGTGGCCTCATCCTCTCACTAACTCAACCTCAATTCTGATACTCACCTCCCAGTTTCCTATCATTTCCTCTTCTTCCTTGTCTGCCTCCTAATCCTGGGGAAGCAAATGGTTAATATAAATAATAATAATAATATTGAGATTCTGTTTGAGGCAGTGTACCAAGCATGACACATACATTATTATATATATATATAATATACCATATCATACCATATCATATATATCATATATTATATATGATATATAATGTATCATATATTAGATATAATATATATATTATACATATATATGATACATTATATATCATATATAATATATATATGATATATAATATATGATACATTATATGTCATATATAATATATGATACATTATATGTCATATATAATATATGATACATTATATGTCATATATATGATATATGTCATATATAATATACGATATATTATATAATATATCCCATATATATTATCCCATATATATAATATCCCATGTATAATATATGATATATTATATATCATGCATATAATATATTGTATATTATATAATATATAATATATAATATATTATATAATATACAATATATTATATAATATACAATATATTATATATTATATAATATATCATATATATTATATTATATACAATATATCATATATATTATATTATATACAATATATCATATATAATATTATATACAATATATTATACAATATACAATATATTATATATTATGTAATATACAATATATTATATATTATGTAATATACAATATATTATATATTATGTAATATACAATATATTATATAATATGTAATATACAATATATTATATAATATATAATATACAATATATTATATATATAAAATATATCGTATATTTTATAATATATATATATTTTTTGAGATGGAGTCTCGCTCTGTCTCCCAGGCTGGAGGCAACCTCTCCCTCCCAGGTTCAAGTGATTCTCCTCACTCAGCCTCCTGAGTAGCTGGGATTACAGGCATGCACCATTACGCCCAGCTAATTTTTGTATTTTTAGTAGAGATGGGGTTTCACCATGCCGGTCAGGCTAGTCTTGAACTCCTGACCTCATGATCAACCTGCCTCAGCCTCCCAAAGTGCTGGGATTACAGGTGTGAGCTGCACCTGGCCCATTATTATATTTAATTTTTGCAACAACCAAGCAAGATAGGATTGTCATCCCCATTTTCCAGATGAGGAAACTGAGGTACAGAGAGGTCAAGGAATTTTCCCAAGGTCCTTCACTAATGAGTGACAAAACTAGGATTCAAACCCAGATCTGTCTGTTGCTAAACCTTAAAGTTTTAACCACTCAGCTCTGTCTTCCAAACCAAAGAAACTCGAAAGGAGGCTCAGAGAAGCCAGTAATTTGTCTACGGTCACACAGCACATCAGTAACAGAGCTGGAATTCAAACCCAGCTGAGCTTCTGTCACCAAGTCCAAAGCTCTTTCACGTGCTGAGTATATTCTTGGGGCTCTTTGCCCCTTAGTTCCTGGCTGATGGGCACACAGGAGGTGTTTACTTGCAGACAGAAGGACTTGCCTCATTTTATTTGATATGCCTAGATTGAATCAGTTTCTTATAGACTCTCTCCTAATTGCTTTGATATCAGCCAGGATGCCCTTGTCCTTAGGTTAGGTGTTAGCTCAACCCCCATTTTCCCAAACCTGAAGGGCCTGGATTTCCAGCATGGAATGCAGATTTCCTAGGGTAGGAGAGGATAATGAATAGGATTTGATGTCCTAACATCCTAGGATAAATGAGGTTTTCAGAAGGTTTTCTGACAAGAGGGGCTGGCTGCTGGGAGGGGAAAAGAGGAACTGAAGTGCTGGTGGAAGGTAGCTGGGGAGCAGGTGGCAGGCTGAATCTGCTGAGCAGGCTGAATCTTCTGAGCAGGATGTGCAGACAAATTTTATGCAGTGTGGCCAGGCATGTTGGCTCACGCCTGTAATCCCAGAACTTTGGGGGCCGAGGTGGGTGGATCAACTGATGTCAGGAGTTCGAGACCAGCCTGGCCAACATGGCGAGATCCTGTCTCTACTAAAAATACAAAAATTAGCTGGGCATGGTGGCATACACCTGTAATCCCAGCTACTTGGGAGGCTGAGGCAGGAGAATCGCTTGAACCCGGGAGGTAGAGGTTGCAGTGAGCTGAGATCATGCCACTGCACTCCAGCCTAGGCAACAGAGCAAGACTCCGTCTCAAAAAAAAAAAAAAAAAATTATGCAGTGTGATTTTCTGGAGATCAGAGCTTCTTGATCCTACTTCCTTGAGCTCTGTGTCTCTGCGTCTGACCTTGTCTCTTGGGCTCCAGAGGCCCCTGGCCCAGGCCCCTCTTCCTAGCTAGGGACACTAGCTCATATGCTCCTGGAGTAGAGCTGGGGATGGGAAAGCCCTGGGATAGGGCAAGCAGAAATGCCAATTCCACACAGCAGGGCTTTGCATCTGTCTCCTTCAAGTGGTCCTAGCCCTGGCCACAGCCCCTGGGAATGGTCCTGCCAAGCAGCTTGGCTTGCCAGCAGCTATAATAGACAATAAACTTTAAGAGCTGTGGATCCCCAGCCTACCTGGTAGAAATAGGTTTCTCAGAGTCCTGTGCCAAACTGAGTTCCTGGCAGGCTGGTGAGGATAAACGACTTTCCAGAACTTTCACCCAATCCACTTTAAATGAGCAAGGATTTACTTAGCCTCTCTTTAGTGCCAGTACTGTTTTTGGATACCAGGATAGGAGACTCCTTGCTGTCCTCCTATTCCAATCCTTTTTAATATCCTGATAGCAGCTGAATTTTCTCAAAGCCAGCAAGGTATTGTGCTTAGGGGCTTTGGAGTAAGATATGCTTGGGTTCAAATTCCTCTGCTGCTGGCTAATTGCATCACACATCACTGAGCTACAGTTTCTTCATCTGTAAACCATCAACTTCACAGGGCTGAATATGAACAATAAATAAGACTGTGCGTGAGCTTAGACAGTTTAAGACCCTTCCAAGGTTCATCACCTGGAAGGCTGTGATTGTCAATAGCAACGATCAAACCAATAAGCAAATAAAACCAGAAAGCCTTCTCTGTCCCCATCAGAACATCCCTTTGCTCAGGCATCTCCCATACTTCCCTACTACTCATGTGACAAAATCTTTCCTTTTTTACTTAGTATTCAAGGCCTTCCACATAAGGCCACATTTTAAGGGCTCAATAGCCACATATGACTTATGGTTACCATATTGCTTTTTTTTTTTTTTTTTAGACAGAGTCTCTCTCTATCGCCCAGGCTGGAGTGCAGTGGTGCAATCTTGGCTCACTGCAACCTCCATCTCCCGGGTTCAAGCGATTCTCCTGCCTCAGCCTCCCAAGTAGCTGGGGTTACAGGCGCCCGCCACCACACCTAGCTAATTTTTAGTATTTTTAGTAGAGAAGGGGTTTCACCATGTTGGCCAGGCTGGTCTTGAACTGCTGACCTCAGGTGATCCACCCACCTCGGCCTCCCAAAGTGCTGGGATTACAGGCGTGAGCCACTATGCCCTGCCATGGTTACCATATTGTACAGCACAGAGTAGCACATTCCCATCGTTGCGGAAAGTCTATTGGATAGCTCTGCTGTAGGTGATATTATAGCTCACTCACCTAAGCCCCTTTCTTTGGAGCAGGTTTCAATAGGAGTGTGGCATAAGGATGGTCAGCATGAGTGGGCACCATCAGGCCAAGGAAAGAAGTCAACAGCGCTCAGGGAAATGAGGTCAGACCACAAGGGTAGCCATAAACCACTCCCCACCACCACCCTAACACCACCACCAGTAAGTAACCCTTTATTCCTTTTTCCCATTTTGGCCTTAGCTTCCCTAGGGGTGGCCCTGGAGGATAAGGAGAGTAGGCGCCAGTAGAATGTAAGAGCAGGCACTTGGACTTGGTGGGCCTCCTTCATTTACTGCCTGTGACCTTTCTGTCATCTGTTTAATTATACCTTTATCTCCAGTTGCTGAGACGAGTAAAGACTTAACAGTTGGCCCCTGCCACACACCTAGGGAGAGTTTATCAAATGATGGACCCTTTCCCGGCTTAAAATAAGCCCCATATATAAAAACCTGTCTCTGTCAAAGGGGTGTGTATGTGTTTTAATACAGCAAAAAAGAAAAAAAAGAATAAAAAAGTTAGCAGACTTTCCTTACAAGAGCATGTTACCTTTATCTGTTTTTGTTTTTTTGTTTTGATTTGTTTTGTTTGAGAAGGAGTTTTGCTCTTTGTTGCCCAGGCTGGAGTACAGTGGCGCAATCTTGGCTCGCTGCAACCTCTACCTCCCAGGTTCAAGCGATTCTCCTGTCTCAGCCTCCCGAGTAGCTGGGATTACCAGTGCCCACGACCACACTTGGCTAATTTTTGTATTTTTAATAGAGACGGGGTTTCATCATGTTGGCCAGGCTGGTCTGGAACTCCTGATCTCTGGTGATCCGCCCACCTCAGCTTCCCAAAGTGCTGGGATTACAGGCGTGAGCCACTGTGCCCGGCCGCATGTTACCTTTAAAAAGCATGCTGCTACCAGCACAGCGGCTCATGTCTATAATTCCAACATTTTGGGAGGCTGAAGTGGGAGCATCACTTGAGCCCAGGAGTTCAAGACCAGCCTGGGTAAGATGGCAGGACTCTGCATCTATTAAAAAAATTTTTTTTAATTAAAAAAAAGCACACTCCTGTTTCACTCCCAAAAAGTTGAGGGAAGATGGATAAATGATTGATTATGAGTTCATAGTTTTTTTTAAAAAAAGATGAGGTCTTGATATGTTACCCAGGCTGGACTTGAACTCCTGAGCTCAAGCAATCCTCCTGCCTCAGCATCCCAAGTAGCTGAGAGTAGAGGTGCACACCACTCCATCCAGCAATTAGTTGAGAATTTTTGAAACTCGGCTATAGTAACATGAGGGTTCATCATTTTAGTCTCTCTGCATATGCTTGAACTTTTTCATAATTTCCTTGGAGCCCCTTTCCTTGGAGTCAGTTTCAATAGGAGTGTGGCATAAGGATGGTCAGCATGAGTGGGCACCATCAGGCCAAGGAAAGGAGTCAACAGCGCTCAGGGAAGTGAGGTCAGACCACAAGGGTAGCCACCAACAACCTCCCCCATCCTAATACCACCACCAGTAAAAGAAAAATATAAAGATGTATACAGTGGCTCACACCTGTACTCCCACCACTTTGGGAGGCTGAGGAGGGAGGATTGCTTGAGCCCAGGAATTTGGGATCAGCCTGGGCAACATAGTGAGACCCCCATTTCCACAAAAAATTAAAAAGTTAGCCGGGTGTGGTGGTGTCTGCCTGTTGTCCCAGCTACTCGGGGGGCTGAGGTGGGAGGATTGCTTGAGCCTGGGAGTTTGAGGCTGCAGTGAGTCATGATCGCACCACTGCACTCCAGCCTGGGTGACAGACCGAGATCCTATCTCAAAACAAAAACAACAAAAAAGAAAAAGCTAAAAAATCAAGCACATACTCCCACTAAGACCTAACGTACCCAAGCAGACCACTGGCTCCCAGACTTCTAAGGACGTCTCTTTCTGTAGTATGAAGGGCACCTGTTCCTGATGACGGGTCGGGGGGCAGTGAGTGTGGGGAGGGGCAGCGGGTGACTGTTCACTCTGGATGTTTCCATCCTGGGATCTGTTTATTTTGCAGGGAACTTGAGCCTGTGGCCTCTCAGGTGTCATGTTTGATTCCTGACAAAGGAATCTGAGGCTGAGCCCTGGTGTCCAGGTGTCCTGGCCCCCAGCCAGGTTTTCCAGTCACTTCTAGGTCTCAACCCCAGCTGGGCTGGGCTGAGAGCCTTGATGTCCTGGGGTGAAGAGCCATCGGTCCCTCCTGGCTCTCCATCCTATACCTGCTCAGCCTGCAACTTCCTTTCTCCCGGCTGGAGCTGCCCCGTTCCCATCCTCCTGCAGCCTGCTAGTACCTCACCTCTGAGGGCCACTTCACATCTCTAGGCCTTACTTTCTTTTTGAAGAGACAGGGTCTCACTATGTTTTCCAGCCTGGTCTCAAACACTTGGCCTCAAGCAATCCTTCTGCCTCAGCCTCCCAAAGTGTTGGGATTACACATGTGAGCCACCACACCCACCTATCCTAGGTCTTTCTTCTCAACACCAGGAAGCAGCTGGACACTCCTTGGGGAAATCACTCCTCTGGGGCCCTTTGCTGCACCCTATTTTGCCCTAATGGTTTCAAGGGCCAGTCTGGTCTCTCTGGCTATTATACCAGTCCCAGAGAGCCAAAACTCTATTATCTCCTTGTTTATTTCCCACAGCACCTAGCATACGGCTGAGTACACGCCGAAGGTAAATGAATGAATGAATGAACCAATGAATGAGTGAATGAATGAATGAATACGTCTGACAGACAGTGAGCCCCATGTTTTTCTACCTACCACCATGCACAATCACCAGGGGCTCTGAGCCAATGTCAGGATTGTGAGGGATGGTCTCTCATCTGAATTTAACTAGGCCAGTGACTCCAAGCATCAGTCAGCCACAGCGACGCTGTCATTCTGTCTGTCTGTCCATGCTAGGGGAATGGTGGGAGACTATATGTGAATGCTTTCACTGAGAAGAGTAGTGGGTACTCACATCTCTAGAGAGTGATATTGAAAGAGAACTGGAAGAAAAAGAGACAGGAAAGTGGGGGTGGAGTAGAAATAAGAGACGTGGGGGTGGGGAGGCACAGGGAAGAGGACAGGAGTGAGGGAGAAAGGGACACAAAGAGAGAGTGATTCTTGCCTTGCACATCTCCAGTCCTCTGACGTGGCTGTGCCGATATCCCCTGCACTAATTGCTTCAATTAATAATACAGCTCTATAAAATTTCAGCAGCCGAGAACAAGTGCAAGGAAAGATGACATAATGCATTAATAATGCAGGCAGGCGATCGGGTTGGGCTCCTGGGGAGCTCCATTAAGGAGCGGCTGCTGCAGTCCTAACACCAGCTAACACTCCAGCAGGGCAGTATGTGTCCTTGGGCCTCTGCAGACCACGGACTGTGGAGCTGCGGGGGCAGAGGTGGCACCAATGGGCAGGAGGCTGGGGAAGGCTTTAACCTTCTCATAAACTCCAGAAAGCACTCCTTCCATTCTTTGACCTGGGCAATTGATGTTTTCTCAATCTTACGTAAGTGCTGTGCAGTTTCAAGATTGCTGCTCTACATCCCTTTGACTGCTCCTTCCCAGATGCAGCTCACATTAGCGGACCTTCTGGCTAGTCTCTCTGATTGTTGTTGCTATTGTTGTTTTTAAAGATCTCTAATCCATTCTTTCTCTCTATATCTACATCTCCCTCTTTCTGTCTCTTTGTCCTTGGATTCTTAAGAGCTTATAAGGAGGCAATCCTCTCTTTCAGGACAAAGATTCTGTATCTAAAACATGCTGAGCTGGTTTCTCTCAAGTCAGCATCACCCTCACCAAAAGGCCCCCTTAAATGTCTGCACATGCACACAGTCCATCCCCAAACAGTATGTAGGCCTGGGGCTGAGTGTGAGTCTGGAGCAAGGGGTCAGCAGCAGGCATCCCCAATCCTGAAGCTGGAAACCACTAAGTGATTTTGTACTCATGCAAAGCCAGTTCCTTTCCCATTTCCTGCAGAAACTAGGGCTGGATCATTCCAAACAAATCCCTTAATTCAGGGCTTCTCATTCCGCAGTCTAACGAGATGCTTCAGAGTGTTCCAGAAACCCTAGAAATGACATACGACAATCTTTGTACATATGTGCATTTCTCTGACAAGAGGGTCCACAACATCTTCTGATCTCTAATGAGTCTGCGATGGCCCCAGGGATGCGGAAGTATAGCTCTAGTCTTCTTGGGCAGGCAGGCACTTAGACAAAACCTTAGATCACCGAGGCATTAGACGGACCCTTCATCTCTGCATCTGTGGCTCCATGTTTCATCCATGGTCTTCCTGTTTCTCACTTGGATTTCCTCAAAGTTTATGTCAAAAGAGGTCAAGGGCTAGAAATAAAAAAGACAAGAAGAGGCCCAACATTCACCGAAGACTCAAGTTAAAATGAAAACTGGGGCCATGCAGTGGCTCACGCCTATAATCTCAGCACTTTGGGAGGCCTAGGTGGGAGAATTGCTTAAGCCTAGGAATTCAGGACCAGTTTGGGCAACATGGTGAGACCTCATCTCTACAGAAAAATTTAAAAATTAGGTCGGGCGCGGTGGCTCCATGCCTGTAATCCCAGCACTTTGGGAGGCCGAGGTGGGTGTATTACCTGAGGTCATGAGTTCAAGACCAGCCTGACCAATATGGTGAAACCTCCTCACTACTAAAAATACAAAAAATTAGCCAGGCATGGTGGCGGGTGCTTGTAATCCCAGCTACTTGGGAGGCTGAGGCAGGAGAATCACTTGAACCTAGGAGGCAGAGGTTGCAGTGAGCCAAGATTGTGCCATTGCACTGCAGCCTGGGCAACAAGAGCAAAAACTCCGTCTCAAAAAAATAAATAAATAAAAATTAGCTGAGCATGGTGGCTGGCACACACCTGTGGTCCCAGCTACACTGGAGGCTGAGGTGTGAGGATTGCTTGAGTATGGGAGGTTGAAGCTGCAGTGAGCTGTGATGGTGCTACTGCACTCCAGTGTGGGTGACAGAGCGAGACCCTGTCTCAAAAACACAAAACAAAACAAAACAAAAAACCCAGAGCAAAGGAAAACTCATGCTTCAAGTTTTGGCATCCAAGCATAGCCTGGTTCCTCTATTTCACAGTAGAAATGAAGTTTGTGTTGGCAATTCAATGTGTTCTCCAGAACAGCCTTCCTTTCCAAAGAAGGACAATTGGAGACAAACGTGTTGGGCACCTTCAGTGTGCAAGTTTCTGTCCCAAACAGTCTGATGTGATCCTGAGCACATTCCGAGGAGACCAGACCCTCCAGTTCTACTTCATTGAGGAGAAACCTGAAATTCCCAAAGGTAAAGAAACTTGAGTAGCAAAGCCAAGATGTGAATCCAGGCCTTTTTGCTACCAAAGTCCATCTCTTTCCATTACCCAACATTGCCTGCATTTAAACAGTAGCTCTTAGGGAGCATTTATTTTGGGAGCAACCCTGTCTAATCCCCACCTCCAGGGTCCTATTTCTCATTGCCTGTTCTTCTCCACCTGTCCAAGTCCTACCCTTCTTTGAAGACTTAAGTTCTACTTCATTCCTCAAGACTTTTCTAGACAATTTCAGCACAGAGTGATCTCTCAGTATGGGATGAATGATGTGAGCAGATATTAGGTATACAAAGGGGAGGGCTGCAATGGACACTTGATTTTCACCCAACAGCTAGTTTCCCATTTATTGTTGTCTAACAGATCCTGATTTCTGATTCCTTTGTAACTAAGTGGGCACTGACCCCATCACAGTTCTAGGAGTGGATGGAGCTTGGTCTAAACCAGTTGCAGAAATGTTAGCCCCCTCACCAGTGGTCAGGCCGGGAATGGTTTTATAACCAAATTCTGGCCAGTGGAAAGAGACCATCTTTCCTTCTTGAGTGGGATGGTTCCATGTCTAGAACTTCTGTGGGCTTCCTGCCACCCAGCTTGGGGGTGAAGCCCACATGAGGATGGCGGAGCAGCAGGGAAAGGAGTCCTTGAGGTGCCGTATCAAACACCTCTGGCCTGCCCTTCCTCTGAACTCTGCTGAGACCTGATACACTTCCTTGCAGCTAATTCCAGTTTGAGTTCAGGGTTTTTTGTTACTTGCTGACAAAAACATCACAGCTGCTACTACACTCCCTGCTTTAACACAGTGTTTGTACTGTTCTCCCTGACACTTACCACCTTGTCATCTCTATTGTATTGCTGCTGTGTTGTTATTTAACTTTTTCTATGTTCATATCTTGTCCATGAAGTTGACATCAACTCTTCCAACCCATAGGAATATTTTCTGAATTCTCATAGAGCTCCCAAATAGCCGTCAAATCTGTCATCCCTTCATTCCAGAAATATTTATTGAGCTCTACTATGTGTAGGAACTGGGGATATGCAGTGAGGAAGGCAGACATGATCCTACACCAATGGAGTTGATAGTCCTCGTGAGGAACTCAGATGTCAATAAAATGACCTCAGGAATAAGCCTGGAATGATGACTGGGAAGAGTTATGAATGAAGGTACCCAGTGCTATCCTAAGGCACAGTAGGAAGATCTGCCTTGACCTGGGGGTCAGGGAAAGTATCCCAGAGAAACTGAGATCTGAAGGATGTGTGAGAGTGAACTGGGTGAAAAAAAGAGGGAAAATGCATTCTAGGCGGCAGGAAGAGTATGTCCTCTCCTCTTCATCCCGGTGGCCACTGCCTCCATCACTTTTGACCAGACCATTCTTATTGCTTTCCAACTGGCTGTCCTGCTTGCAGTTTCATTCCCCGCAGGTCCATCCTCCTTCCAGCCATGAGACTTATCTGTGAAAACCCTTCGGTGGCCCCCAGCCTCTACTAAGAGAAGGTCAATTTTCTTTCTCTCTCTCTTCTCTTTTCTTTTCTCTCTCTTTCTCTTTCTTTCTTTCTTTCTTTCTTTCTTTCTTTCTTTCTTTCTTTCTTTCTCTCTCTCTCTCTCCCCCTCCCTCCCTCCCTCCCTCCCTCCTTCCTTCCTCTCTCTCTCTCTTTCTTTCTTTTCTTTTTTTACACAGGATCTCGCTCTATCTCCCAGGCTGGAGTGCAGTGGCACGATCTCGGTTCACTACAACCTCCGCCTCCCAGGTTCGAACGATTCTCCCACCTCAGCCTCCTGAGTAGCTGGGATTACAGGTGCATGTCCCCATTCCTGGCTATTTTTTGTATTTTTAGTAGAGACAAGATTTCGCCATGTTTGCCAGGCTGGTCTCAAACTCCTGGCCTCAAGTGATCCACCTGCCTCGGCCTCCCAAAGTGTTGGGATTACAGGTGTGAGCCACCATGCCCGGCCAAGGTCAATTTTCTTAACAAGGGTCTTCATGATCCCATCTCTAGTCACCTCTCTAACCTTATTTTCTGCCTCTCCCTGTCTCTGAGAACTCCCTACCTGTGATTCTCAACCACACTAGGCCATCAGATCTTTTCATAGTGTCCTCTCTGCCTTGAACATCCTTCCAGGCATCTTTGGCATGACTGCCCTGATGCAGCACAGGCGTCACATCACCTGGATTGGCCTCAGTGGCCCTTCTCTGTGCTGCCACTGCACCTTGTACATATCCAAACTGTCTGTTCATGGGTGTCTCCCCAATTAGAACTGAGCATTTCCAGTGAAGGGACCATGTCTCACATATCTTTGTATCCCTTAGAACCTAGCACAGCCTGGCACACAGTATGCCCTCAGGAACAATTCGTTAAACTATATTTCAGCACTTACTGTCTTGCCAAATAATTTGGCATTGCTCATGTTCCATTTGACTGTATTGCATTTCATTGGCTCTTTCACGTGTGCTACCATTGACTGCTCAGGTAGATCTTAAGTTCCTGGAGGCCAAACGGCATCTTACATTTCTCAGCAGTCCTCAGAGAATTGAACATTTGTCCCTAAATAAGCATGCAACAAGTGCTAAATTAATAAAGATTTCAGGCTGGGCGCAGTGGCTCATACCTATAATCCCAGCACTTTGGGAGGCCGAGGTTGGTGGAAGACTTGAGGTCAGGAGTTTGAGACCAGCCTGGCCAATATGGTGAAACCCCATCTCTACTAAAAATACAACAACAACAACAAATTTGCCAGGTGTGGTGATGCGTGCCTGTAATCCCAGGTACTCAGGAGGCTGAGGCAGGAGAATTGCTTGAACCCGGGAGGGGGAGGTTGCAGTGAGCCGAGATGGCACCACTGCACTCCAGCCTGGGTGACAGAGTAAGACTCCATCAAAAAAAAAAAATTAAAAAGATTTGAAAGCATACATGAACGGATGGAGTTAAATAAATAGTTAAACATATTCCTTGTACCTCTCTAGTAGGGAAATTACAAACGAGTCCTCTTGCTGCCAAGATTCCTGCAGGCAGGCCTTGGGAGGAAAGGCATCCTAGAAAAGTGAATATCCACAGGGAGAGGGGGTCACTGAGCCACCCCCTTCCCTCCCCAAGCACTGCCCTGACACCTTTGCTGCTCAAGCTGCCTTCATCCTCCTGGATGGGATGGATCCTGAGGGATCCTGAGGGTTCCTAGAACATGTGGTCCTGAGCTTTTAGAAGGAGCCCACCATTCCCTCCTCCCTGATTGCACTGCTCGGCAGCTAAGTAAGCCTTGTGGATTATGGCCCAGGAGCTCCGGCCCTTCTCTTCTCCTGCCGTGATGGCTTCCTCGGCCCAGGAGACCAGAAGTGCTCCTGCTAGTGGTCTGGAATTCCTCTCTCCTGTCGATGCAGGCTCCTGGAAGGTCTTGAGAGAGGCAGAACTCTGGAGAGATAATGCAGTCTGCTTACTCACTCCTGGGGTCTAAACTCTGGAAACACTGAGCAGGCTCGGGCCTGAGGTAGTCCAGACGACAGCCAGCAAAATTTGCTGAGGGTTTGCTGAGTGGGCTGAGTTATAGCGTGGACCCTGGGAGGCAGGCAGGGAGCAGGAGCTGAGGAAGGGAGCGGGGAGTCCTCTGTGAGGTGTCCCCCTTAAAAATCCATCACCCAGGCCCGTTTGCAGATGGGACGAGGCCTTGCCTGCTGCAGGAAGAAGAGAGAAGCCCTGGCAGAGGCTGCTCAAGTGCCTGGACCGGCACCTGGTCTTGCCTGGACTTCGACACTGACCCTCAGCCAATCCCAAGTGTGACTGGCCTGTTGCTTTCTGTTTCTGAGCTTCAAAATGTTGCAGAGGGACAGGATAACTTGGTCTGGTACAAAATGAAAATGTGGGGTCCCCTTTTCCAAAATTATTAAGAATTTACTATATTTTTTAAACTTTTGTTTTAGTATTTTAGTTTTTTTTTAAGTATTGCTTTTTATTTTTCTTATTTTCCAGAAACTGCTAAACAGGAGAGTATTAAACCAAGTGCAGGGCTCGTCTAAGCTGGAGCTCACCCATCCATGAAGCCGGCCCTGCAGAGGGGTTACATGAGAAAAGCATGAGTGGGAGGCTCTCACCTGTAATCCCAGCACTTTGGGAGGCTGAGGCGGGTGGATCACTTGAGGTCAGGAGTTCAAGACCAGCCTAGGCAACATGGTGAAACCTGTCTCTACTAAAAATACAAAAATTAGCCAGGCATGGTGGCACACGACTTGTAAAGTCTCAGCTACTTGGGAGGCTGAAGCATGAGAATTGCTTGAACCTAGGAGGCAGAGGTTGCAGTGAGCAGAGATCATTCCACTGCACTCCAGCATAGGCGACAGAGCAAGACTCTGTGTCCCAAAAAAAAAAAAAAAAAAAGAGGGGCTATAATTCAGAGAACCTGGCGCAAGGCAGGTTTTCCTCAGCACCAGCACCTGCCCTCAGGTTAGCCCCTACCACATACTTTAATAAAAGGTAGAAACTTTATCTTTGTAGGGGAGAAAAAGTTACCCTTCCCTCACCCATCACAAGACTCATTGCTACTGCTCCTATAACAAAAAAACAGGTTAAGGAGAGAAAAGGACCACAAATGTATTTAACCAAAGTTGTTTTTTTCTGTTTTTGTTTTCGTTTGTTTTTTTTTTGAGATGGAGTCTCACTCTGTCGCCAGGCTGGAGTGCAGTGGTGCAGTCTCGGCTCACTGCAACTTCCACCTCCTGGGTTCAAGCAACTCTCCTGCCTCAGCCTCCCGAGTAGCTGGGATTACAGGCACCCGCCACCTTACCTAGCTAATTTTTGTATTTTTAGCAGAGATGGGGTTTCACCATGTTGGCTAGACTGGTCTTGAACTGTTGGCTAGAGTGGTCTTGAACTCCTGACCTCAGGTGATCTGCCCACCTCAGCCTCCCAAAGTTCTGGGAATACAGGCAAGATTGACTTCCTGTGTGTGGTATGGAATGAGAATGAGCGAGGCCCTAGGACCTAGAGTCTAGGTTGGCGGTCAAGGCAAGGACATCCCCAGGTGGCTATTTGTCCCAGTGCCTTTTGGTTTAAGTTAAGGCATGTAGGCAGCTCTCTTTAAAAGTGTAATTCACCTGATAACCAAGGAAGAGATAACACATTCCCTGCTTAGCGGATGAGATTCTATAGTCTCTTTGCCAAATAAGCCTTGAAGGCAGGTAATTCAGAGCCAATATGGAGTTTTAAAAAGTATTTGGACAGCAAGATTTTATTCAAATGAAAAAACATATTCTAATCTGAATAGAAAAACTCAATTTTGTAAAAGTTGAAGGGTGGCAGAATATGCCACCTCAAAATATCCCCCTTTGGCATAAGGGTTATTTTGAGCCAAAGGCAAATGAAAACCAGCAGGTACTGGAAGGGCACTCTGATCACTCCTTTTTCTTTCTGAAAGCAAGAATAAAAGCCCCATATGAAAGATGTCCTCCTTACACCAGGAGGAAAGCAACATTCTTTTTTTAAAAAAATTTTAAATAAGAAATAGAGATGAGGGTCTCCCTATCATCAGACCAGACTGGTCTCCAACTCCTGGCCTCAAGTGATCCGCCCACGTCGGCCTCCCAAAGTGCTAGGATTACAGGCGTGAGACACCACACCGGCCAGAAAGCAACAGTCTTATCACCAGGGACAGGGAGAGGAGGCTGAGAGGGATCTGTACAAACTGACCTTGGAAACCAACATTCCTCTTCCCAGTCACTGCTCACGATCATCTTTCCCAGCTCAAGCCCCCTTGCCTTGTCACATTTCCATCATTTACTTTGTGAAACTCTTAGTCCAACTCAGTATATGAGTGTTTGACTCTAAACTGCTTCTTTGGGTCTTCATTTCCTTATGAGGGCTCCCATCTCATGTAAAACTTTTAAAAATAACTGTGTTTCCTTTCCTCCTATTAATATGTTTTATGTTGATTTAATTCTTAGGCCCTGTTGAAAACCCTAGGAGAGTAGAGGTAAATATTTTGCCTCCCAAACAAGGTAAAAAATTTTTCCCTAAACTAATCTATTAATTTGGTATAGTCTCAGCCAAATATCAACAGGATTATCTTTGTTTTGAACTTGGCAGAAATGGTATTAAGATTGATTTGGGACTGGGAGCTGTGGCTCACGCCTGTAATCCCAGCACTTTGGAAGGCCGAGGCAGTTGGATCATTTGAGCCCAGGAATTTACGACCAGCTTGGGCAACACAGTGAAACCCCATTTCTACAAAAAGTAAAAAATTAGCCTAGTGTGGCGGCACGTACCTGTAGTCCCAGCTAATCAGGAGGCTGAGGTAGGAGGATCACCTGAGCCTGGGAGGTTGAGGCTACAGTGAGCCATGATCTAACCTGGGTACCAGGGCAAGAACCTGTCTCAAGAGAAAGAAAACAAACAAACAAAAACAAACAAACAAAAAAAAGGATTTATTTGGAAAAATAGACATGGGAGGAGGATCAGGGAAATTTAAAAATAAATAAATATTAAATGACAGAACCTTAGATATTAAAGCATATTTTAAAGGGCACATAAAGGGGTTCCTGGGACCCTAGATGGGCCTCAATTCACAGGGGTCTTTGCGGGTTGCCGTAAAACTCTGCTCCTGCAAGGTAAGACTTACTTAAAAAATCATACCGGTTCCTGTTGCCAGTCCTCTCCCATCACCCTGAAGGCTGGAGAGTCATGAGGCTATACTTCCCCCATGCCCACCCATGCCATTTCCATCAGTATGAGCTGAGCAGAAGGTCTTAAACAGGAAGGCAACGTGGAGCTTATATACACGTGTTGGGCTGTCCAGGCCCCTGGCATGGGATTTCTTCTTTCTATTGGTTATTACTTGGGTCCTTGTACTTTGTCTTCCTTCAGTGTCTCCATGCAAAATTCAAAGCTTTAATTTAGGCCGGGCGTGGTGGCTCACACCTGTAATCCCAGCACTTTGGGAGGCCAAGGCAGGTGGATTACCTGAGGTCAGGAGATCGAGACCAGCCTGGCCAAGATGGTGAAACCCCCTCTCTACTAAAAATACAAAAAATTAGCTGGGTGTGGTGGTGGGCACCTGCAATCCCAGCTACTTGGGAGGCTAAAGCAGGAGAATCGCTTGAACCCAGGAGGCAGAGGTTGCAGTGAGCCGAGATCACGCCACTGCACTCTAGCTTGGGCAACAGGAGTGAAACTCCATCTTTAAAAAAAAAAAGCATTAATTTAAAGGACAGAGAACAATTAGGGTCAAAATTTGCTTTAGAGGGAAGTTTAGTTGGTGGAAACTGAGTATGATGTTTCTCTGGGTGTTGGTGGTGGTGGCTTGCCCTACCTCATCCCTCTTCCCAGCCCCTCTCATTCCACAGATAACTGAGAGTGGGGACTATTCCAGAAAGCAGTGGAGATCCAGCCATGTGGATATTCTTATTCCTTCCCACAGCCTTCCCAGTAGCCCTGGACTTCATTCCCAGAAGGGGCACCTGTTTTACTTGCTTCTCTATCAATTTGCTTTGGGAAAAATGGTTTGCAATTGAGTGAAGCAAAATCCCACAAAAGCAGTTTTTCCCCTTTGCAGAAACCACTCTTTATTTTGGCAAACACTGGGTAGTCAAAGCAATTTGCCTCTTGTCTAAACTGAAAGCAGAGATGTTGTTGGGCCTGAGGTGGATTTCTAATCTTTCCCTGCCTCTGACTAAGGACCAGTGGCCCTTGTCCTGGATGAAGTTATCGCAGGGGTCTGGGAGAGAAAGACCAAATGTGCACATGGCATCAGCCCTGCCCCCAGGAGGAGCTGGAGTGGGGTCCTGTGTGTTGACACTCAATGGCTGAGACTTAGATCAGCCATTACTGCAGACAGAGTCGCTTCTTTTTTAACACTGTGGCAGGAACCAAAGCGCAGGTTCATGCAGCTCAAAGGCAGCAGGGGCTGGAGTTCAGGGCATCTGGTTTTTAATGGGGCCCCAGAACAGGTCTGCAGCACTGGCTTCCTGGGAGTTTGAGAGCTGGGGGCCCTCCACCCAGCACCACACCCCTCCTCCCAGCCCCCTCGCCTGCTGCATTGCACCACTGATTTAGTGAAGACATCATCCTCACCCCCTTCCGAGAGCTGCTCGCTGCTCTGTTCTGACAATTACACTAGCTGCTGCAGAGAAGTGCTCATCCCCACCGACATATGGCTTTTTAAAGTGATAAATTGCATTAGCAAATTTCTTATTAGCTCTGCTGTCAGGAGGGATCTCCTGCCACGTTAGCTTGCTGAGGCTGATGCATAACTTCCTGACCGTTAATTACCATGCCAAGGGCTAAAGGGACTCAGCAGCTGGTAGGTGGATAAGTGGAGGTCCTGTTCTCTCTTCCCCTCTCCATGGGAGGTCAGGAAGGCTTGGCTCAATGGCCCTTAAACTGTCTTTGGTCTGGTTCTGCAGTGAGCTCTAGACTTTAGGCTCCTGATCTTCGTGGGTAGGGCACAGGATACTCAGATACCATCTGGGCTGCTTGGGGTTGGGTTTTCCCTCAGGTCCTTCAGGACTTGGCAGCTTGAATCTGCACAGCATCTCTTTTGGAGCTGGATGTTCAAGACAAACCCTGGACTGGGTCCTAGAGAGGTGCTCTAGCCTCTCTTTGGGGGTTCAAGGCCAGTGATCCTCCTCATTCCTCCTCTTCTCATGCCAGACAGCTGAAGAGCCTCCTCCCCGAAGATGACATCATGTCTCTTGCTTAGGTCTTTTCTTGGTGGCTCTCCAAGGAACTGCATATTCAGGATGTTCAATCCCAACTTCCATGGACTCAGGCTCTCCTTTTATACAAGAAATTGCATAAAACTCAAACTCACTGGGGAGCAAAAATGAAAAGAGAAACATTTTAATTTCTTGTTTTACCTACTACACAAAATGAGTAACCATTTTGAGGGTCTCTGACTTCTTTGAGAATCAGACAAAAAAAATTGATCCTCATCCCCAGTAAAAATGCACATACAAATTTGTGCATTCAGTTTCAGAGTCTTTCCAGTCTCTCTGCAGCCCATTTATGAATCCACGTTTTATAGGTGCCCTTTCCAACACCCTCTGACTGCCCCCCATCCCCCGACCCCAACCCCCACCTCAAGCAGCTGATCCCTGGGAACTGACCATATCAGCAGCCTCCTGCCACGAGAAATGAGTTAGCCTGAAGCAGCAGAACCAGCTCCCCAGGGCAACCCAGGGCACAGTTTGGGTGAAGTCCACTAGAGGCAATTGCATTATTTCTTGAGTTACATTAGACATGGTGAGACAGAAATGTGCTCAGCGTGGCAATGACTTTGTGGCCAGGTCTACATTAACTACTCATTCTGAGAAACTAGTTCTTGTGACTGGGAGGCTTCTGTAGTAGCATTTTCTTGTCCTGGTGTGCTCCTGCTGAGAAGGGAGGTGAGGGAGGAGGAGGAGGAGACTGCAGCAGAAAAAGAAAAGATTCTGAAATGGGTGCGGGGGAGGGTATGTGTGTGTGGAGAAAGGCAGAGAGAGGGGGTGGGGACGAGAACTGAATTCTTCATTATTCAGCCTAAGGATGCTTTAGATGGAATCTGAAAAATTTGTGAGGATGAATTTGCACTCTTTAAGACACGTGGCCTCAAGTTCTGTCTCATCTTGAGCTTTGGCTAGGAGTGATGCTCTGTTCTGTAAAATCAGAAAAACACTCTCCTTTCTTGTCACTTCTAGGCTAGGGTATAAGAAATGCCCAAAGGAGGATGGAAAAGTGGAAGGAGGTTCTCTAAGTGAATGAGGTGGCCACAAAGTTATTCGCTATCACCCCAAATTGTTTCCATGACTCCCTGGTGGAAGCAAGAGAGAACTACTGCAATAAGACCAGGCCCAGCGCAGGTTTTTTGGAGGGATGGAAGGCGCCGATAACCAGCCCAACACAAATTGCCTCCTTCTCTGAACTTCGGGAGCATGTGTTGCCTTTGGCTTAGGTCCCAGCGCAGCCTCTGGACTACAGCCCAACCAGGGCCTGTCCTCATCAGCCCCCTCTCCCTCCTACCTCCAGGTTGGTGCAGTCATGAAGAAGCTGGTCTCTTGCTGCAATCCTAGCCTAGCATTTCCCTGCCACGTTTCCCAAGTCTCCTTCCAGGACTGACCCGCTTGCCATCCCCTGCAGGCTCCAGCCCATTTGCTCCAGTCCTGATGTTTGGCTCATTTTTTTTTTTTTTTTTTTTTAATACAGACAAGGTCTCATTTTGTTGCCCACGCTGGTCTCGAACTCCTGGGCTCAAGCAATTCTCTTGTGCTGGCCTCCCAACATGCTGGGATTATAGGCGTGAGCCACTGTTCCCGGCTCCAGCTCATTTTTGAGGAGGCCAGTACTTGGACTTTCTAGGTCTATGCCTCAGCCCTTTTTGTTTCTCCAGCTCCCACGGTCCAGAGGCTGGGGCATGAGAAACCACCTTGCCAGCACCCGACCTACTCCTACTTCATTCTCAGGACAAACAGCAATCTAGCCACTGATGGGGAAAACAGCAGAGATGTTAAAAGGGCTCAAGATTCTGTGACTCAGATGACTTGTGCTGACTTAGTTTTTCTGAGGACTCATCAGGTCAGGGTTTAGCTATGTCTTCTCCCTGCCCATGGAGGAATGTCCTAGAGATAGATGGCCCTGCAACAGAGGGGTTGGTTCAGAGAAAGAGGGACCCTGTTGGCTGCCAAGAGGATGAAATTCTGCAACGGCTCATGGGTGAAGGGAAAGGAATCTGTCCCTAAAAATGTTCTCTAAACATCTGCCATCTGTCCTGTGTGGCCTTGGCATTTCCTCCTTGCCAGCTCTGGGACCTGGGACTACTCCCTCTGGCTGTCCCATGCTGTGCCTCTCACTGCTTATTCCCTCTGGAATCAGCTCAGGCTTTGTCTGATGTCCAGGGCTCTTTGCCTGGCTGTTGAGGAAGAGCAGCCTCTGTGGCCCAGGAATGTCATCGCATGGGACATTGTTCTCTAAGAACTTAACTTACTTTCAGGAAAGGGTTTGAAATGGGAGAAATTGACTATCTCCCCCAACTCCCTGTCCTGAGACCCCTATATCCTTACCAACTGTAGCTCCATGGAGAGGAGAGGAAACAAGAATTCACAGAAGTAAATGACCATCACAGCCCCCAAAAACACAGCCAAGGCCTAATTCCAAAGCCCTTCTCTGCTCACTGTATTAGGCTTCCTCCAGCAGTCCTGAGTCCTCTCTCAGTGGGGCGATCCTTCTCACCCCTGGAGATATTGTTCAGAAGCACATACGTGCCTGATGGGGTCAGGGCTTTCTCTTTGAGGAAAAAGGATTAAGTTGGTATGGGAGGATGCAGAAAGCTCTCTGAGTTCCAACACTCCGGCCCAGAAAGTACCCTATCCTGCTGTTCACAGGGTGATCACCCCAATATTACCATTTCTGCCTAGATGGGAGGCAGGAGAACCATCTCTTCTGTAAAGCAAGAACTCTGAAAATGCCCTGACACGAAGTTCCCCCAGTATTTCTCCCAAACCCCAGGAAAGAAAACTGTGGTGCCCACCTCAGCCTCCCAAAGTGCTAGGATTACAGGCGTGAGCCACTGTGCCTGGCCTTGAGCTGAGTATTGAACAATAAAATTCCAACTTCACCTTGGCCTGTAAGTCTTCCTGTCCTCCTTCACTCCCTGCCCAGCCCATTCTGCTCTGAACATACTCAATCTCATGTTTCTCCAGCCCACTCAACTGGTTCCTGCCTCAGGTCTTTGCAAGTGCCTGCACCTCCTTCTGAAATGCCCTTCCTTATATCTGCTTGTGTCTGGCCCATCACCTTTCAGGTCCCAGGTCAAATGTCATCTCTTCCAAGAGGGCTTTCCCTTTTGTCCCTACTCAAGCAGCTTCCCCTCCCCCATCGCTGTCTGTCCCATTTCTATATTTTTGTTTTGTCAGAGCACCTATGACTACGGGAAATTATCTTTTATTTATGTATTTGCTTACTAGATGACTGTGTCTCTCCACTGTTCCCTCCTCCATTGCTCCATGAGATGAGACCCTTGTCCTGTTCATTGCTGTTTCCCCCATGCCCAGAAAGATACCTGGCTCACAGTAAAGGTGTGTAATCCATATTTGTTGATATCATGGGGAATTATTACAATCTGGAGGCCAGAGCCAGAGAGCCCACGGGGTGGAAGAGGGAAAGAGGACACTTGGCCCCACCCTTTTCACTATCCTTCTAAAGCTAAGTGGATAAAGTCCAAATATGTTATCCGGACATGCAGAGCCCCAGTCCATCCACCTTCCTAGGTTTATTTCCTGCCAGCCCCTTTGGTCCTCCATTGAATGTGCCAGCCTCTCCAAACTGCTAAATGGTCCTGATGGCTCAAAGTTCTTTCACATGTATTCTTTGCACATGTTCCTGCTGGAATGCCATCAGTTTGGGCAATTAGCAGTTATGGTATCTCCTTTTGGAGTGACTGTGAGGATTAAACGTTGTAGTACAGAATAAGCTCCTAGCACAGTGCCTAGCCAGAAGTCAGTCCTCACTGAGTGTTGGTTAGCAGCCCTCCCTTCCTCTCTGCAGGGACTGCAGCAGCACAGGGGGCACCTCCTCTGTGAAGCTTAGACCTAGCACTTCATTTGCGGTCTCCACAGTTAGAGACCTGTTAGGGGGTCTGTTTCCCTAAGCTGTCTCCCTGGGCAGAGACATCTGTATCTCTTTCGTGCTCACCATGATGGCTGACATATAGTAGATGTGAAATGTGTGTCCGCTGAAAAACTGGAACCGAGGTGGGTCTGGGACCTGTGGAGCAATGGGGTCTGGCGGGGGTGGAAGGCTTGTTGGTCTTCTCAGACCCAGAACACATGTGCCTGCTGACCTCATTGAGAAAAAAAGGTCAGTGTCTGCATCCTCCTGTGGCTAGGAAACCAGGAATGGGGAGGCAGCCTCTCTCCTGCAGCCTAATCAGCCATCTGGGTACACCCAGCCATGAAATTAGAGTCTACATCCTAAGCACCACGGCCATATCCAGTTTTCCATCGATGAAATATTTAGCCGCTCTACAGCCGCAGTCTGTTCTGTGTCTGAAAGGGAGGGGCTCCTCCCCCTCCTCCCTGCAGATGCCACCTCTCAGTTCCCTGACCAGGCCTTTTGCTACCCTACTGCTGTGCCTTTACTAATACGATGTGTGTCCCACTCCCTCAAATCAGGAATGCCTTCCTCCTCCTATTTGACTATCCAACTCCCCTTCCTCAAGGCCCATCTCCTCTGTGAAACCTTTGCTAGAAGTGATTTTTCCTTCCCTAGACCTCTGACCTCACCTAACAGCAAACTCACACTTCACAATCCTGGCTGGGTGGAATTAATTCTTAACTGGACCCATTGTCATTCAAAGGGGATGAAGACCTTTGACTCAAAATGATGGCTTAGTGCCGCTGTGGATTTTCCCTATGTAAATTGGGGTGGGGCTGGGGTGCTTAGTAGAAAGTAGGAACAGGAACTTCCAATGAAAATGCTTGAGGGGACTTTCAGGGACCTCTGCCTGTCCTGAGCCCCTAAAACAAGGACCTTGACCAAGGACCATTCTCCAGTCCTGCCCCCACTCCAGACCAAAGACCCTGAAGGAGCAGGGCAGGACAGGGGAATGTTTGGGGTCAACTATGCAGTATCGTCCAGCCACAATATGTTGCCTCCCAGATGCACGGTGACTGCTGCTTAATGTGGTGAGTTTGGGTATGTTGTGAAGTTGCCAAGTAGCACAAAGCAATGAGCTGAGGGCAGCACACAGGCTGATTTCTGGGAAGAAAGGGCATCAGCATGGGGCCCTTTGGCCAACTCTGTATAATCAGAGAAGTAGGGCCTTGCTTCATGCTTCTTGAAATTAGGTGTAAATAAGATATGAAATTGGATGTAAATAAGATCAAGTCTGGCTGGGCGCGGTGGCTCATGCCTGCAATCCCAGCACATTGGGAGGCCAAGGTGGCCAGATCACTTCAAGTCAGGAGTTTGAGACCAGCCTGGTCAACATGGTGAAACGCTGTCTCTACCAAAAATATAAAAAATTAGTTGGGCATGATGGTGCCTGCCTGTAATCCCAGCTACTTGGGAGGCTGAGGCAGGAGAATCTCTTGAATCCAGAAGGCAGAGGTTGCAGTGAGCAGAGATCATGCCACTGCACTCCAGCCTGAGTGACAGAGCCAGACTCCACGTAAAAAAAAAAACCAAGATCAAGTCTAGTTTTTATACACATTATTCAAAAGATTTTGACCAAATGGTTCATACAAGGCAACACTGGCTGGCCCATCACCGGCAGGGTGGTGTTGTGTGGAGAACAGGCATGGGACCTGGATTTGGAGTTAGGCAGATGGGGCTTTGAATCTGGGCTCTGCTATTTACTCAGCTGAGTTGGCCACAGGCCAGACCTTGACCTTCCTGTACATCAGTGTATACATGAATGTTGCGTATGTAAGCATGTGTGTGTATAACGTGTTTAGCTCTATAAACACAGCCCTTGCATTTTTCAAGTATTCTTTATGTGCTAAGCACTGTGGCAGGCATTTTATTTTCATTACCCTCATTTGGTCTTCATAACAACTCTGGGAGGAAGACATTATTATCCCCATTTTGCAGTTGAGCAAACAGAAGTTTAATAGAGAGGTTAAGTAACTTGTCATAAGACACATTTATTAATGGGTAGATTTATGATTCAATGTCAGGCTCCAAAGCACAGTGAGATCCCGCATTCCTGTGTAGTGGGAATAAAATATTTCCCTCTGGGGTGTCTGATGAGTAAATGAGGTAATCTGTATGAAAGAGTCTTGTAAACTTTTGTAAAGCGCTATTTTCCAAAGGTGAAGCCTCAGTTCTTGCCCTCAAGGACTTTATAATTTGACTATATTGATTAATAAGAGTTGCATAGTGCTTTTAAGCAACCAAGTGTCGAAATGCAAGTGTGCACCTTAGCCTAGTGATCCAATGTAGCATCACCACTGACAGGACACACAGACATGGTGCACCGCCTGGTATGATGGGATACCATGGGAAGGCACAGCCTCACCTTCATGGCATGTTCGTGTTCAAATGTATTTGACCTGAATCAAATCAGACAAATCCAGATTGTGAGACATTTTACAAGGCAACTTATACCTAGGCTCTTCAAAAATGTTAATGTCGTGAAAAACAAGCAACCAACAAAGGCGGGGGGACTGTTCTAGATTAGAGGAAACTAAAGAAGCATGGTTTAAAGTCTTTGTTGTATACCAGATTGTTTTTTTCTTAAAGTCATATCCCAGTGACTCAGGAGTCTGAGGCGTTCAAGAGGAGTTCGAGACCAACCTGGCAACACAGTGAGATTCCATCTCTAAAAAAATTTTTGAATTAGCCAGATATGACAGTGTGTGCCTTTATCCCAGCTACTCGGGAGACTGAGGTAGGAGGATAGCTTGAGGCCAGGAGTGGGAGGCCGCAGTGAGCTGTGATAGTGCCACTGCTCTTCAGACTGGGCAACAGAGTGAGCCCCTGTCTCTAAAAATAAATAAGTAAGCCATAAAGGATATTTTGGGAGAATTGGGGACATCGAAATATATTTATTACATTAGCTAATATTATTGTATGAATGTGAAATTTATTGGATGTGATGAAATTGTGGTTATAAAAGAAATTATAAGAGGAATGCCCTTGTTCTTTTTTTTGAGACAGGATCTCACTCTGTCGTCCAGGCTGGAGTGCAGTGATGTAATTATAGCTCACTGCAACCTCCAACTCCTGGGCTCAAGCAATCCTCACCCTCAGCTTCTCCAGTAGCTGGGACTACAGGCACGTGCCACCAAGCCCAGCTAATTAAAAAAATTTTTTTAGTAGAGATGAGGTCTCACTATGGTGCCCAAGCTGGTCTCAAACTTCTGGCCACAAGTGTTCCTCCCACCTCAGCCTCCCGAAGTGCTGGGATTACAGGCATGAGCCACCACACCTGGCCTGTCCTAGTTCTTAAGTGTCATGATATCTTTGAGTTTCAAATGCTTTAGTAAATGCATATATATGTATGTGTGAATATATTTTTATATTCACATATTTTATATTTTTATATTCATATGTACATATGTATGGAAAGAAAGAGAAAGAAAGCAAGCAAATGGTGAAATGTTAACCCATGGTGAATATAGATAAAGGATTTACTGGTTTTCCAGTATTATCCTTTTAACTTTTTTCTAGGTTTAAAAGTTTCCAATAAAAATTGAGAAGTTTAACAGAGTTTAACAGAGAGAGCAAGTAACTTGCCACAAAACACAATTACTAAACGGCACATCTGGGATGCAACGTCTGTATCAGTGCTAAGGGGCAATGATATTATTTAAAAATGGCTATTTAAACCTTCCTCTAGGTTTAAAGGAACCTAGAGCTGGCCAGGCATGGTGGCTAATGCCTGTAATCCCAGCACTTTGGGAGGCCGAGGTGGGCCGATCACTTGAGGTTAAGAGTTTGAAACCAGACTGGCCAACATAGTAAAACCCTGTCTTTACTAAAAATACAAAAACAAGCCTGGCATGGTGGCACATGCCTGTAATCCTAGCTACTCGGGAGACTAAGGCAGGAGAATCGCTTGAACCTGGGAGGCAGAGGTTGCAGTGAGCAGAGATCACACCACTGCACTCCAGCCTAGATGACAGAGCAAGACTCCGTCTCAAAAAATAAAATAAAATAAAAAATAAAGGAACCTACAGCTGAACACTTTTATCATATAAAAAAATCTTCACCAAACTTACTTGTTTGCCACACTTTCAATAAGTAGGAAAATGCAACAGAGGCCCCACATGATCCCAGGGTCTCAGGCACTTTCTCAACTCTTCTAAAGGAATGACTCTAATAGTTTTTCATCAGGGCTGCTTTCCCTTTGGCTACAGCGTAGTTAAAATAATTCCTGCCCAGTTTCTGGGTTCCTAGGAGACAAAGCTTAACATCCTTGCCAAGAGTGGTGAAACCTCTGTGGCCCTGGAGTTTCCATGGTGCAAACTAAGTCCTGGCTCTACCCACAGGCCACACCAGCTGCACAGGAGGGACAAAGATGAAAGACCTAGCAAACATATGTGGGCCATCATCAGTCATCTATAGTGCTTGTTTAAAATGCCCCATCCTTATGGTGGCTGAGTCCTGGGAACCTTCTTTTTGTTTTTTGAGACAGAGTCTTGCTCTGTTGCCCAGGCTGGAGTGCAATGGCACGATCTTGACTCACTGCAACCTCTGCCTCCTGAGTTCAAGCGATTCTCCTGCCTCAGCTTCCCAAGTAGCTGTGATTACAGGCACCTGCCACCACACTTGGTTAATCTTTTTTGTATTTATATTTATATTTATATTTATATTTTTTGAGATGGAGTCTCACTCTATCACCCAGGGTGGAGTATAGCGGCACTATCTCAGCTCACTGCAACCTCTGCCTCACAGGTTCAAGTGATTCTCATGCCTCAGCCTCCCAAGTAGCTGGGATTACAGGCATGTGCCACCATGCTTGGCTAATTTCTGTGTTTTTAGTAGAGACGGGGTTTCACCATGTTGGTGAAGCTGGTCTTGAACTCCTGATCTCAAGTGGTCCGCCCACCTTGGCCTCCCAAAGTGCTGGGATTGGCCAGGCGCAGTGGCTCACCCCTGTAATCCCAGCACTTTGGGAGGCCAAGGAGGGTGGATTACCTGAGGTCGGGAGTTCAAGACCAGCCTGACTAACATGGAGAAACCCCATCTCTACTAAAAATACAAAATTAGCCGGGCATGGTGGCACATGCCTGTAATGCCAGCTGCTTGGGAGGCTGAGGCAGGAGAATTGCTTGAACCTGGGAGGCGGAGGTTGCGGTGAGCCAAGATCGCGCCACTGCACTCCAGCCTGGGTGACAAGAGTGAAACTCCATCTCAAAAAAATATAAAAACCAAAGTGCTGGGATTACAGGTGTGAGCCACTGCTCCCAGCTGGGAACCTTCATTTTAACCAGCATTCCTCTGCAGCACACTAAAGTTTTGGAAGCAACAGTCTAGACTAAAATCCTAATTCCTAAACCTAGCGTTCGAGGTCTTGCAAAGTTTGGCTTTCCTTACTCCTCAACAAGTACCTTCCCCTCCAGCCAGGCTGAAGGGTTCCTTAATGTGCCTTCTAGCTTGTGTCTGCTCAGGCCTGCCCTTCACTGGCATCTTTCCTATCTCTCCTTAATCCACATGATGCCAACTCAGCTTCAAGACCTAATTCAAGTCCCATCTGCTCCCAGCAGACTTTCTGATCACCCCAGCCTCCCTCCCAGGGGCTCCTTCCTTTCTCTGATTTCATTCAACATTAAATTGGTGGCATGCAGTTTAATACTTTATGATATACTATTCATTGTGGTTTTTCACTTGCTTTGATTGAGTTAATGGCATCCTCTTGCAACCTGTGACATCCTCTAGGGCAGGAATCACATGTTTCTCTCTTGCACCCTCCTTAGTACCAAAGACACAATTAAAGTCCCAGGTAGATCCTGAGAACCAATTTGCTAATAACTGAATTGAGGAACAGATGGGAGACAAATTGAGTGAAAAAGGGTGGGAGGGAAAGAGAAGAAGAGGATTGGCCATGGCCGTGTGTGAAGGGCATGGGACATTTTGGTTGAGGCTGGGATCCTAGGCTCAGTGGATGGGTGGAGTATGGGTGACCCCCCCTCCGCCACCATAATTATTTGCATTTGGGGCTTGGCTGCTTCAGGGTCTCTGCCCCCACATAACAATTTGCATCCATAAATTTACATGGACGTGAAGGAGCTTCCTGAGAGAAGAGACCGGCCTCTGTCGCCTCTCCATATTCCTCCCTTATCATTCAAAGTCATGTGTGGTGAACATGGGGATAGAGGTGCAGGCGGTAGAGCAGGACGTAGAGTCATACGGCTGCACCCCTGAAGGGTGCAGCTTAAGGGAGGATGGGAATGCCTGGACTCCTTCCTGAGGCTCTCAGTGATTTTAGTCCCACAACTCCATGGTGGCCTATCTACCCCACATTCTCCCTCCGCAGACATCTGCCCACCTATGCTTGAAGCAGTTGAGGCCAGCAAGTAGGGCTGTGTGGAGAGGGGACACCATGGATATTTTCTCATAAATGTAAATGGGACATCCCTTGTAGGCTCAAGAAGATGAAGCTGCCACATTCATGCTGTTCCCAGATCCCCTACTGCAGTTCCCTCTGCCTGGAGTGCCCTCTCCTCTGGCGGCTGCCTGATAAATCTTTGGGGATGGCCTGGCTGGACTCCCCAAGGCAGACTAAATTCTGCTTCCTGTTCTCATAGTCCTGCTTGAAGGCCTCTGTGAACAGCTCAGACTCCCCAGTAAAATAGGAACCATGACCACTCTCAGGGTGGTAAAGAGAAAACAAGATAATACAAGGCAAAACAAAGGGCTTGGAATTGCTTCTTTACTCCTATCTCCCCCATTTCGCTGATAAGGCTGGTGATTCTGGACACTCTAGTGCTGGGTGGGAGCATTCCGAGCAGAGGAGGCTCCCAGCCCTGGGGATGCTTCTTGGCCATGAGCTGCCTGTCCTCGCTCAGACAAAGGAAGGACCCAACCTTAACATCCATGGGAGAAAACCCAAGGCAGCAGATGGAAGAAGAGCTACAAAGATAGCAGTCATTGGAGGAACAAAGAAAGGTCAGTGACCTGTGAATTATAAGGACAGTCCGGACACAAAGAGCCAGAAACCACAGTGGGCTCCTAATGGAAGAAAAGTGAAAGAAAAATCAATGGTGTGGGGAAGCTTCTCCTCCCATCTTTCAAATGGCTGCAGAAGGAGGAGGGGGAGGAAGAGCTCTGAGCTGGGAATATATTAGCTGCCTGATCTCCATCCTGTTACCAGGGGAGTGGAGTCCTTGTCCCCGGAGGCCTCTCAGGAGATGGTAGATAATTACATATGGGTCTCTGGTTTGGTACAGCTCTGTCTCAAGGCAAGGGATGGAATATATGACCCCTTCAAGCTTCTCTTATCTGTACTGGAGCAGGTTACCACGAGACAAAGAGAATTCAAGAGGCTGTCACATAATTATTTGTGTTGCATGCTTCCTTTAGCTTTTGAGAAATCTCGGAACAAAATCTTCAGCGCTCAAGCCCAGAATGAATTTGGTGGTTTCACGACCCACCCCCTCCCATCTTTTATTTAAAATAATTTTAAAAACTCCAATCTCCTGAAATTCTTAAGACAGAAGAAGCTTTAGAGTCAACAAGAACAAGATCTTTTGCTTTCATTAGAAATGTCTGCATTTCTCTCTGGTTAAAGGAGGGTGGGATATATTGGAATATTAATGAGGAGCATTTAGATGAGGCTCTTAATTTGAAAAGAATATGAGAATTAATGCTTGAGTTTAATTGGAGCCTGAATCATCACAGATAGATTTTTACCCTCTTCTCCTTAATCAATTTCACCCTAATTAATTCTTCTGTGGCTAAGTCTTGTTACATTAGATAGTCTGCTGATTATTTCCACAATCAAGAGACTGTATATTCATGCATTTTTAATAAGGAACGACTGCATCCTTTTTCATAAGTGATCCTGCCGGTTGGCGGCTGCAGCCACTAAAATAATTATAGAGCAGATTACTTACTTTTAAAGCATTGTTTGCTGTCATATTCATCCTAGGTGACAATTTGGAAGAGCTCCGGAGGCTGCTGTAATCGCGCAGAGGAGCTGGGTATTTAATGTAGCAATTTTCAATGTCAAGTGCTGTTTATTCATAGGTCATTGCCTTTTTTTTTTTTTCTGAATAAACACAGGGGTAGTTTGGTCTTGCTGACTGATGAAGTCATGTACTAAAGACTGGAAGGCCGTTCTAATTGTATGCTTAGTTTAAAACCTTGACTCTTGGAAGGACCTGCTTCTGAAGGCTGACTGGCACCTTCTGCCTCCATCTGTGACTGGCTCACATATGGTTGTACATATCTGATTATTACTTATATGGTGGGGTGCTCTCATGTCAGACCCTGATACCCTTGCAAGCTTGAAGGCTTGAAGCAAGGCACACAACAATTCCAAAGCTTCAGCTGTTTATTGTTTAGCAAGAGGAAGTGGGACAATCCACCTAAGGGAAAAGACTGCTTTTTGTTTTGGGAAAAACACTGGGCTTTTTCGTTATGCAGAGGAAAGGCTCAGAGCTGATTCTGGAATGGACAGGTTGAGACAAGAGGAAATAAATGGCTCTGTATGCTAATATAAATGACTGTCATGTGGTTAGTGGCAGACAGAGCTACCCCAGTCACCTGAGAAGAGGGGAGACTTCCTCTTATCTCTTGGGGAAAATAGAAAGTTGGGACCTGGATGCCAGAGAGGAGAGATCTGGCTGAAGGCCTTCCTCTCTGTGGAAGTTAAGTGAGCTCTGCCATCAAATGGCAGGCCTGACAGGCCTGGAGGGAAAAGGCAAGCAGGGCACCCCAGGCCATGGGCCAGTATACTCCAGGAGAGTTCATAGGCAGGCTCCAACTTAACTGGTTTTTTTTTCTTCTGTAATTATAACTCTCTTTTGCCAGCCCCAATAACTTCAGCCTTGAAGGTGTTAACCTTACAATCTTGGAAAAACAAGAGATCCTGTATCTGTGCTTGGAACAGAGTGTGAAGAAAGGGAGTGTGATCTTCCCTGAGACCACCACCCACCATCACCACCCTAAGCCTGCTCAAGAAAGCACTGTGGTCCTGGAACCCATGTGAGGGGCCACACATTGGCCTTGGGAAGGAGGATACTCATGGGATCCATACAGAGGCAAAGGCTCAGGCTAACGCCCAGCTCAGGTGGACAGGTGTGGAAGTGGGCTGAGACAAATTCCTTCCTCATCTTCTGGAGAGAGACCTTCAAAAGGAGAGACTACAACTTGCAAAGCACACAGGCATGGGTTATTGGCTAGCAGCCATCTGGGCTGCCCTTAATAGACATTGCAGTTGGCCAGAGACTCAGAGGTTATCCTGTCCCCCACCCCCTCTTTGCTCTCCACACCAGCTGTTCAGGGAAAGAGCCCAACTGTGGCAACCGCCAGCTCATTTCCCAGGAACGCCACCGCCAGCTGCTCTGCAGAACCCAGGGCCAGTAACTAGTGGCCTCATTGAACCTTAGGTCATTACTCTGACCCCTACTGCAGATGACAAAACTGAACATTTCTGGTACGGTTACTCTCTAAAGCAGCGTCCCTAAGACCACTGAAGGAGTTGCAAAGATTGGAAGGGCAAGACCTGAGCAAGTGTTTGGCCATACAGTAAATATGTGGCAAGCTGCCTGGGTGTCCAGAGCCAGCCCCCTAACCCCTATTTCACTGATAGGAAACCTAGGCCCAGAGAGGTAATTGGTCAAGGTCTATTGATCAGTGACAAGTTCAGACCTTGTGTCCCACGTTCCACAACTCCCAATCCAATATTCTTTCTGGATAGCCCCTCCCTTGGGTCACTTTCTCTTTAGCTAGACAAAGAGGACATCCTGCCAGCTTTACTGTGTGGCCAAACATTTGTTCAGATCTTGGCCTTCCAATCTCCTCAATTCCTTCAACAGTCTTCAAAACATCTCTTTGGAGCATTTCGCTGTAGATAGCAACTGCACTAGAATTTTTTAGCTTCCTCATCTGTAACATGGAGATAATAATAGCAGTTATGGCATCGAGATAATTCATGTAAAGAACTTAGAACAGTGTGTTCTTTCAAGCACATAGTAAGTGCTTGATAAATGTTTCCTCAAAACAGGGGGTATGTGAACCCAAATCTCTGTCATCACTTATGAAAGGCTGAAACAAAAGGTAATGCCCAAAGGAGGCTGGAATCCAATGACAGTCGTATTAGAGTGGGGTGTTCCTTGGGGGAGGCATTTTGATCTCTAATATTGTATCAGTCAGTAAGTGGTCCCAGAAGCTAGGAGAGGAGCAGCAAGACTCTTATAGCCTTTGGGTCACCTGCCCTGGCCAAACCTTGATGCACGATCAAGCCTCGAGGCTGGGATGCTACAGGAGATGGGGAGAGGAGCCGGGTGATTCACTTACAAATTCATAAAAACCGCCCTCCATGGGCTGTTTTGGACTGACTTATCAGGTTCAGTTCTGCAGCTTCCGTCCTGGGTTTGGTGGCCGGGGAGTCTCGGTCAGCCTGGAGGACCCCAGGAAGTTCAAGGTATAGTACTGGTGGGAGGAGAACCTCCATTTCCTCAGAATACCAGGAAACTCTTGGACTACATGTAGGAACCAATTTCATTGTTTTCCTTTATTCTTTGTTCTCCTTTCCTTCATTTTCTCCATTCCCCTAATATTTTTAAGTCTCTCACCCACATCCTAACCACAGCAGTTACTATAAAAAATAAAATCAGACTAAAGGGAAGGGGATGGTTGATGAAGGCATCTCCATGGGCTGCTGTTCTATATGTGTAACTCTTATCTCCCTTAGTAGAGGGGAAGTCCTTAGAACAGAGGCTATATTTTGCATTCCACTGGGGCTCTGTCACCTCAATGTGTTCACGGAAAGTAGTAAGTACTTATGGAGTAAAGTTAAATGTTCTAGTATAGAATTTTATTTTTAGGGAGAAGTCCTGCATGCTAATGTGACACTATTCCCTTTTGGACAGATGGGGAAATTTAGGCTTCCAGTAATTTAGAGAACTGGTACACACTCACAATCAGGGCTGGCCTGCCACTCTTCTGCTTACTTCAGGGCCCTTATCTCCCGAGCTGCCTCTAAAACATGTCTAAAACATGTTTACTTTAAAAATTTTTTTAAACAGGGTCCCCTTCTGTCGCCCAGGCTGGAGTGCAGTGGCACCACCATGGCTTGCTGCAGCCTTAACCTCTTGGGCTCAGGTGATCCTCCCGCCCCAGCCTCCTGAGTAGCTGGGATTCCAAGTGCATGCCACTATGCCTGGCTAATTTTTTAAATTTTTTGTAGAGACAGGGTTTCACCATGTTGTCCAAGCTTGTCTCGAACTCCTAGGTTCAAAAGATCCTCCTGCCTTGGCCTCCCAAATTGCTGGGATTACAGGCGTAAGCCACCGCACCCGGCCACATTTACTCCTTATGGCTTGTTTCGAAAGCTCATTTTCAGGTTTGTCTGGGATTTGTATCCCAAGGATCTACTCACACGAGATCCTAGGGACACACAGCTGTAAGGTAAGATAAGTGGCATCCACAAGAAGGCCAGCTACTGAGGATATCGGGTTAAAGGCACTAAGGAAGTAAATCACTTGGTAAGTTAACTTAGAAAGGCCAAGATGTTAAACTCTGAGCCAACCAGGATTTAATTTATTTGTTATTGAGGTTAATGTCATTTTTACTGCATGCTAATAAAAGCCTGAGCTCTGTTGCCAAGATTCAAGAGAAATCTTAGTTATCATTTTTCCCTCCATTGGTAAGAAAATGGACTGTCAAATTTGGGAAGGCTGGAAGAAAGGGAAGAAAGGAGAACATGGGGAACATTTCTCCCCTCTGCTGGTCTGCAATCTGTTTCCAAGACAGGAGGAGTCATGTCATCTTCTCTCATCAGTGTTGCAGCTGCCTTCGCCTTAAAAGAGTTTGCTCTGGGAACAGAGATCTCTTCCTGGGGCCAACTTCTCCTCATGGTTTGCCTGTTGCTTCGGACCATGCTATGGTTTGAATGTGTCCACTCCAAAATTCCTGTTGAAACTTAATCCCCACAGTGGCGGTATTAAGCTACCTCTGACAGCTATTGGATGTGTGACTTCAGACAAGTCACTTAACCTCTCTGGGCTTAGTTTTCCTTATCTACAAAATAAGAATGCCTGCCTTACTGACCTCATCCAGCAGCTCATAAGAGCAATGCCATGTTCATTCATTTAACAAATTCTTTTTTTTTTGAGATGGAGTCTTGCTCTGTAGCCCAGGCTGGAGTGCAATGGCGCGATCTCGGCTCACTGTAACCTCTGCTTCCCGGGTTCAAGGAATTCTCCTTTCTCAGCCTCCCGAGTAGCTGGGACTACAAGTGTGAGCCACCATGCCCAGTTAATTTTTGTATTTTTAGTAGAGATGGGGTTTCACCATGTTGCCAAGGCTGGTCGCAAACTCCTGAGCTCAGGCAATCCGCCCACCTTGGCCTCCCAAAGTGCTGAGATTACAGATGTGAGCCACCATGCCCGGCCTCATTTAACAAAATCTTAACAGAAATCTACTCAAACTAGATCCTAGGGACACAGCTGTAAATAAGACAAACTCAGTTTCCACTTTCTTTTAGCTTACACTTTGGTAGGGGGATGTAGGCAATCAAATAATCATTGAAGTAACCGTGTGTCCTGGTTATTTATTGCTGTATAAAAAATCTTCTCAAAATTTGGTGGCTTAAAACAACAATCATTTAATGGGGATTGACTGGACCCAAGTAGGTGGTTCTTGTTCAGCGTTTCTCATGCCATGGCAGTCAGACAGTGGCTGGGGCTAGAGCCAGAATCATCTCGAAGCCTTGCTCACTCACATGTGTGGTGGTGGATGCTGGCTGTCAGCCAAAATATCTACAATGTGGTCTTTCTGTGTGACTTGTGCTTTCTCCCAGCATGGAGGCTAGTTTCTAAAAGGGAGCTAGGCAGAAGTGTGTGGCATGTTTATGATCTAGCCTTGGAAGTCACATAGCTTCACTTTTGATGTATTCTGTTGGCCAATGCAGTCACAAAGCCCAACCCAGGTTAAAAAAGAGGGAACATAGACCCCACCACTCGATGGGTGGAGTGTCAACATCATGGTTCAGGAAGAGCATGTAGGATGGGAAATATCATGGCAGCCATCTGCAGAAAGTACAACTTGCCACACTATGCATTACATGTATAGCGCTTAGATTAGTGCCTGGCACTTAAAAAATATTCGTCAAAGTGTTAACGATTTGCTTTTAGATGCTTTGAAGGAAAATCATACGATTTCTGATAGTTCCTTGAAAGTCCAAAACTTTATGCAAATGTGAGGGCTTTAAAATCTGTGTTTCATGGTACCTTAGTCATTTTAACCGTAAGCGTCCCAAGAGTGGAGACTATGACTTTTCACTTTTTCTGGATTATTTTACCCTTTGACTTAACTCCCTCTGGTTGATTATATAGGTAGGATATTAAAGAGATGCCAAGATGCCATAGGTTACTCTATGAGAATGAAACTAGAAAATCAACACATAATGGGTGAAGTCGTGTGTATATGTGTGTATGTTATGTATTTATGTATTTCATATGTGTGTATATGTATGTTTGTACATATATGTTTCAGTAACCTATTGCTGTTTAACAAACCACTCCAATATGTAACAACATAAAATGACAACCATTTATTTTTCAGGATTCCGTGAGTCAGGAGCTTGGCCAGGCTCAGCTGGGACACTCATCTTTGCTTCACCTCATGTCAGCTGCAGCATCTTAGGAATGCAAGACAGCCTCATTCACATCCGGCGGCGGGTGCTGGCTGTCCACTGGGTGCCTTCGCTCTTTTTCAAGTGGTTTCTCATCCTCTGGGGTTTCACTGTCTCCATGTGGCCTCCCTAGCAAGTTGCTTAGATTTCTTTACGTGGAAACTGGCTTTCTAGAGGGTAAAAATGGAAGCTGCAAGGACTCTTATGGCCCAGAAGTCCCAGAACGTCACTTCTTCCACAAGTCATAGGGCCAGCCAAGATTCAAGGGGAAGGAAACAGACTCTGTCTCTTCATATTTCAATGGGACAAATTGTTGCAGCCACCTTTGGAAACAATCTACTGCAATACACTACAGCAGTGGACATCTGGGCCCTTACCAGGCGCCAGACGCCGTACTAACAGCTTTATACGGATGAACTCATTTAATCCTCCCAAACTCCATGAGGTAGGGTCTGTTAGTAACCCCCAGTATGCAGATGAGGCAAATGAGGCAGAGAGAGTTTAAATAACTTGAGTTACACAGCTCGTTTTTGTGCTCAGAGCCCATGTTCTATGTGCCATTCCTGTGCTCTATTGCTGTTCCTCTAAGAATTGACACGGCTCGCAGGCTGGGGCAGAATAATCAATATAATATGAATAACAGCAATTTAAACTAACTGTCTATGGAATGCCTGCTAGCAAGCATGATAGCTTTATGAAACTTAACTTCTTTGCTGAATCTTCATCTCCACCCCAGAGCCTTGCAAGCTAGCTCTCATCCTTATTTTGTAGATGAGAAAACACGTGCAGAGAGGTTAAACAATTTGGATATTTTACCCAAGCAAAACGTAATGGCAGCCCACTAAGTTGCATTAACTAATCTGGGGAAAGGATGTGTGGATGAAGGGACAATGGGACAGCCCCTCCAGCACTGCTGTGGGGAGCAGCCTAGATCCGCAAACATCTTGGCCCTGGCCAGGGTGAGATTTGGGGTGGTGAGAGACCACTGCAGCCCTCCATGGACCAGTCAGTACCTGAGATTAATTCCTCGCTTGCTTGGGTCCTTGTTCTGACTATAGCTCATCTCCCTGTGCTGGGAGACTGCCAGGAAAAGGTGTGCAGGGATCCCGGGCTACTGGGCAGTTGTTTCGCAAGGCTCCTTGCCTAGAATGCCTTTCCTCCATCCTGGCTCACAGGCCACCTCCTCAGAGAGGCCTTACCTTGGCCAAGTGTGCCCCTTCCTCACAAGCCCTGCCTACCCCTGCTGTGTGGCCTTCCTGGTGCTTATGATTCTCTGCTGTTATTTACATAGATGGCCATGTTTTAATTTCCCCAACTAGTATGCATGCTCTATTAGGGTAGATGCTTTTATTTACAGCTACCTAGCATATATATAGTAGGTATTCAGTAAATATAAGGAAAAGAGAGAGAGGAAGAGAAAGAGTGAGAAAAGGAGAGAAAGAATTCGTAGTCTCGTCTATATATTCATGTTTTATGATCTTGGTTGATACTAGTCTATTCGCAGTGGGCAAATCTACCCTCAGCCTGTTGACCACACTAAATTTTAGAGCCTGATACAGGTTAGTCCCAGACCTAGAAGAATTCACCAAGGCATGCTATGGCCTTGGGAACACTCCTGCGGACCAGCTGGCCTGTTCCCTTGGTGTTACCCTCTCTCCTGCTACACATCTGCTTTCTAACATCAGCAGATTGTATTTCCTAGGAGTGCTGGTGGGTTTTCAAAACAGAGGGTCTCCTCCGACTATTTTGCCTTCTACAAACGGGTATTTAGTCATGTCCACCTTCGCCAGGCCTATGTCAAAGAGTACTGCCCAAAAAGTGCTGCCCAAAGAAGCCACTGGCACTGTTCTGCAGGCCGTCTGCTCAAAGTCCACCTGGCCCCAGCCCCTTGGCTCTCCCCAGCTTCTGCCCTTTGCCTCCAGCAGCCTCTGGACTCTGCCGGGCTGCAAGAGTTGATCGGAGTCTGGGTTAATGTGAGCTACTTGGGTGTGTTTATTACGCTCCCAGAAGTAGCTGGTGAGTTATTATCTCTTAGTCTCCCAGGGGCCATTGCTCTGTTGGAGCTGGGAGAAGAGTAACCAGATGGAAAAAGATGGGTGTAGTGATAACATTCTTGACAATGACTAATTTTTTTTTAGCACTTACGAAGTGCCAGGCCCTTTGCTAAGCCCATTGTCTATATATAATCTCATTTAATTCTCACAAAAACTCTATTAGGCATATTATTGCTATTATTCCCATCTTACGGGTGATAAAACTGAGTCATAGAGAGGGCAAGTACATTTGCCAAGGTTAGGCAACAAACAGGATTGAAATTCACGTTTAGGTCATGCTTTTTTAAATTTTAGAGATGAAGTCTGTGTTGCTAGGCTGGAGTGTAGTGGCCATTCACAGGTGTGATTATAGCACATTACAGCCTCAAATTCCTGGGCTCCAGCGATCCTCCTGACTCAGCCTCCCAAATAGCAGGGACTCCAGGCACTTACCACCGCACACAGCTCACGCTTTTCTCACCACACCATAGCCCTTCCTCCCAATATCCCCAAGCAAGAAATAATTTCTCTCTTCCTCACCACAAGGCAGAAGACACAGACTTGGCCCTTAGTACCCATGATGCAGGCTGCCCAGCCTGAACTCTGGGATCTTCCCCAGGGTACTCACCTCATGGCAGCCTCTCCTGGGGCTGGCGTTCCTGATGGAGGGGAACCGGCAGCTTCAAGCAGAAGCCAAAAAGACACCCCAGCCTGGCCCTCCAGACGTCCTGGAGCCCTACTAGCAGTGTCTGTGAAAAGCCTTTCAAGGCGACCTTGTGGGTTCCAACACAGAGTCGTTTAAATGGTTTATTGCCCCATAAACAGGGCTCCGCAAGGACGCTGCAGGCTGTGTTGATTCAAATGCTCAGTATCTGTCTTTTCAGGGTTTGGATTTACCTTTCCCGGCTGCGGGTACTTCCTTATTCTGGGCAGGCTGACCTTTGTCGAAGCAAAGTGGATATACTGGGCTGGCAGAATGCCCTCCCACCTCTCGGGCCTGCATGAGGAGGAGCTGGAGGAATGTTCTTCCTCTTGCTTCTGCCTGAGTGAACTGGGTTTACCTAAGGGGAAGAAAGGCTCAGTGAGGCGGTGAAAGAAATTAGGAGACCTACAGAGTCCTCGCATTACCATCCTGAGAGCCCTCTGCTGGGGCCTCACCTGGGACACAAGCCATGGCTCATTACCTGCTTTATATCATGCAGTCCTCACAACTTCTTTTTTTTTTTCTTTCTTTTTTTTTTTTGAGATGGAGTCTTGCTCTGTCACCCAGGCTGGAGTGCAGTGGTGTGATCTCGGCTCACTGTAACCTCTGCCTCCTGGGTTCAAGCGATTCTCCTGCCTCAGCCTCCTGAGTAGCTGGGATTACAGGCACGCACCACCATGCCCAGCTAATTTTTGTATTTTTAGTAGAGACAGGGGTTTCACCGTGTTGGTCAGGCTGGTCTTGAACTCCTGACCTTGTGATCCACCCACCCTGGCCTCCGAAAGTGCTGGGATTACAGGTGTGAGCCACCGCACCTGGGTCACAACTTCTTTTTAGGTGTCCCCATCTAAGATAAGGAAGCAGAGCCTAGAGACTGATAACCTCAGGTGATGGCGTAGTTAACCAGTGGCTGCATCAGGCAGGTTCTAATCAGAAGTAGAATCCACTAAATGGTTCTAATGAGGTTTTTGCTTAGGCAGAGGTAGGGTTAGGAAACAAACAAAGCTGATGAGGCAACCCGACTAGCAACAGCAGGAAGCTCTTACTACCTGTTGTGCCAAATCCCCTATTAACCTTAATAGGCGAGGCACGAGGCTCAAGAGGCAGAAGAGACCTCCAGCCAACAAATGAGACAGGAGGTTTTATTAGGGGGTTACATACAGGGAAGAGAGTCCTCTGACAATGGGCTGGACAAGAGAACTGCCTTACATACAGAAATGGTCCAGTGGCTGTGGGCTGGACAACATAACTGCATCGCCCAGTGGCAGGGGCTGGGCAGGAAAATTGCAACTACTGGCCAGGCGTGGTGGCTCACGCCTATAATCCCAGCACTTTGGGAGGCTGAGGCAGGCGGATCATGAAGTCAGGAGAGCGAGACCATCCTGGCTAACACGGTGAAACCCCATCTCTACTAAAAATACAAAAAATTAGCAGGGCGTGGTGGCGGGCGCCTGTAATCCCAGCTACTCGGAAGGCTGAGGCAGGAGAATGGCGTGAACCCGGGAGGTGGAGCTTGTAGTGAGCTGAGATTGCGCCATTGCGTCACTGCACTCCAACCTGGGTGACAGAGCAAGACGCTGTCTCAGAAAAAAAAAAGAAAAAAAAAGAAAAAAAAAGAAAATTGCAACTACCTGCTAACATCATGCAGTTTATATAGCATTTTCACCCTCCCCCTAAAACCTCCACCTGACAACCTTCATTTAATCTAAAACTCGGCCTCAATCCTCTGTACGTCTGTCTTCCATGGGACAGAATGGGACAGGGGCTCAGCTGTTTATCATACATGAGGAACAAATCTCTGGGTTGACCACTCACAGATTCCCTAGCTCAGAACACACATTCAGGTGTGTCTGCCATACAGGGTCATTCTAAGGGTATCCTTAAATTATTACTCTCAGGCTGGGCATGGTGGCTCACACCTGTAATCCCAGCACTTCGGGAGGCCAAAGCAGGCAGATCACTTGAGGTCAGGAATTCAAAACAAGCCTGGCCAACATGTGAAACCCTGTCTCTACTTAAAATACAAAAAATTAGGCAGGCATAGTGGTGCACACCTGTAGTCCCAGCTACTCGGGAGGCTGAGATGGAGAATTGCTTGAACCCGGGAGGCAGAGGGTGCAGTGAGCCAAAATTGCCTCACTGCACTCCAGCCTGGGCAACAGAGTGAGACTCCTTCTCAAAAAAAAAAAAAAAAAAAAAAAAAATTACTACTCTCAGGTGCATTTACCTTATAACACCACCAAGCCTAACAGGTCAAGGAGTGAAAAGAGTGCAGCCAGAGATGAGGGGTGAGAACTGGAACCATGGGGTAGACCTAAGAGTCTCAGAGAGACACAGCCACTGCCAGGATCAGGCTCCAAAGCAAGGAGGGAACAGGAAAAAAAAAATCTCTACCTGTCTTTTCTCTGCCTCTCCCATCCCTCCCATTCCTTCCATAGCCAAACCCATGCAGAAGCCAGAGCCCAAGGCAACCTGGGTGATGCAATCTGAAGAGGTCGGTCACTTGGGCGCAGAGCAGGGTAGACAAGGATGGGGGTTGTGGCAGAAGGAGCATAACCAGTGTAGCAGTGGAGCTGGACTTTGAGCCATGAACTCTCTCTCTGTTTTTTTTTTTGAGACAGAGTTTCGCTCTTGTTGCCCAGGCTGGAGTGCAGTGGTGTGATCTAGGCTCACTGCAACCTCCACCTCCCGGGTTCAAGAGATTCTCCTGCCTCAGCCTCCTGAGTAGCTGGGATTACAGGCGCCTGCCACCACGCCCGGCTAATTTTTGTATTTTTAGTAGAGATGGGGTTTCTCCATGTTGGCCAGGCTGGTCTCGAACTCCTGACCTCAAGTGATCCACCAGCCTTGCCCTCCCAAAGTGCTGGGATTACAGGTGTGAGCCACTGCGCCTGGCTGTGCCATGAACTCTTGGGAGTCCCAATGCTTTGCTGTGGTTCTTTCAAGCCGAGACACCTTCCTACCATGCAGCACCATTGACTCAGGTGCAAGCCCTCTCAGAGATCCAGTCGCTGGTCTAGCTCAGCTATTAATTGGAATGATCCTTTCCCCCACTTTTTTCCTCCTCCTTGCTCCTGTAGGAATTTCTCCCAGATAATGAAATTGCCTGGGCCCAGGCTTCTGGCCAGCTGGATCCCACCACAGCCCTGACTGCTGATTCCACATTCTTTGGGATTTGTGCTTACTTGGCCCTACAATGGATCCTGGAGAAAGCTCTTTCAATTTCTGACCAACCATCTCCCCTCCCCATCCTTCATCCCCATTAGTCCAGTGTTTCCACCCAAGCCTTGTGTTTTTCTCTGCAGGTTTTGCAGCCCTTGCCATGAGTGGCCAGTTGCTGATAGCATTGCTGCTGCCTGTTGCTATTCTGGGATAGGAACCGAGGATGTGCTGTGATTACCCAGACCAGAAGGAAGCTCAGAAGGCACTGGTCCTCTCAGGTGGCACCCAGATCCAATGTGAGCCATGGGGGATGAAGGGTGGTTAAGTGAAAAGCTTTGGAGTGCTGACAGGTGGTCCCCCTGATATGCCAGGAAATTACTTCCGGGCAAGAGAAACAAAGGAGAGTCCATCTTCTAATGTTACTGGCGCCATACCAACAAGGTGTCAGCTAGAAACCTCTCTCTCTCTCTTGCAAATTCTAGCCTGCAAAACCTGAGGACTGGCCTCAGGCTAGTCAGAAATTTGCCTGAAAACATCATTCCTTGGGGTGGTGGGACTTCTGGGTAAGCCAGTGTGACTTGAATTCTTGATTTCTTATACTCCCTTCTAACCAACCACCTGAATGCTGATCTCTACTGGCTGTCTGTGTGCCTTGCATTTCAATCAGCAGCCTTACAAATGATGATGAGGAGAAGGAGGAGGATGAGGACAATAGCCAACATTTACTGTTCTTTAGCTACTGTCCTAAGTACTTTACAAATACCAGATAATTTTTTCTTCATAACACTGTCATTACTCCCATTTTACAGATGAAGAAAACAAGGCTTAAATAGATCACATGATTTGGTCAAGGTCACTCATGCCACAGAGCCTGAATCCAAATCCAGTGAAGCCTCCAGAGCCTAGTTTCTACCCATGACCCTGTGTTGCCTATTGATGGTACAGTGTAGGTTTTTTCCTTCTTCCTTTTTCTTTTTTTGAAAGTCTTTATTGAATTATAATTGGCATACCATTAACTGCAAATATTTGAAAAATACAATTTTATGAGCTCTGACATACATACACCCATAAAACCATTGTTACAATCAAGATAATGAATATGTCCGTCATTCCCCAAAAGCTTCCCTGTGCCCCTTGGTAATCCACCCCTCACTCCCCACCCCATTCTGTTCCTAGGCAACCAATCATCTGTTTTCTGTCAGATTAATTTGCATTTTCTAGAGTTTTATATATGGAAGCAGACAGCATGTACTCTTTTTTTGTCTGGCTTCTTTCACTCAGCATAATTATTTTTAGGTTCATCTATATTGGTGCATGTATCAACAATTCATTCTTTTCTATTCCTGAGTACTATTCCATTATATAGGTGTACTAAATTTGTTTATTCAACTCTTGATGGACATTGAGTTGTTTACAGTTTTTGGCTATTACAAATAAAGCTGCTATGAACCTTCAAGTGCAAGTCTTTTGTGCACATGTTTTCATTTCCCTAAGGTAAATACCTAGGTGGAGAATGGCTGGATCATATAGTAAGTATGTACACGTTTAATTTTGTGAAAAATGGCCAAACTATTTCCCTGAGTGGTCATGCCTTTTTATATCCCCACCAGCAGTGTATGAGGAGTTCCAGTTGCTCCACTTCCTGAACAACATTTGGTATAGTCTTTTTTTATCTTTTTTTTTTTTTTTTTTGAGACAGAGTCTCACTCTTGTTGCCTAGGTTGGAGTACAGTGGCCCGAACATGGCCCACTGTAGCCTCAACCTCCCAGGCTCAAGTGACCCTCCCGCCTCAACCTTCTGAATAGCTGGGACTACCATGCCCAGCTAGTTGAAAAAAAATTTTTTTTGGAGACAGGGTCTCACTATGTTGCCCAGACTGGTTTCAAACTTCTGTGCTCAAATGATCTGCCCACCTCAGCCTTCCAAAGTGCTCGGATTATAGGCATGAGCCCCATGCCCAGCTGGTATAGTCTTTCTAATTCTAGCCATTCTATTCTAGTAGAAATGTAGTAGTTTTTCATCCAGGTTTTAATTTGCATTTCCCCCTAATGACTAATTATGTTAAGCTACCTATTCATGTGCTTATTTGCCATCTTTATATCTTCTTTGGTGAAATGTTTGTTAAAATCTTTTTGACTGCTTTTTAAAAATTAGGTTGTCTTCTTATAGAGTTGTAAGAGTTCTTTATATATCCTGGAACAAGTCCTTTGTCAGAAATAGGTTTTGCAGCTTTTTATATGTTCCACCTTTTCATTTTTGTAACAATGTCTTCTGAAGAACAAAAGTTTTAAATTTTGAAGTCCAATTTATTGATTTTTAAATAGTTCAGGCTTTTTTTTTTTTTTTTCCTGATGAATGCCTGAAGAGAAGGCATTCTCTGTTTTGTTGTTGTTGTTGTTGTTGTTGTTTTTTGAGACAGAGCCTCGCTCTGTTGCCCAGGCTGGAGTGCAGTGGCACTACCTCAGCTCACTGCAACCTCCGCCTCCCAGGTTCAAGCCATTCTTGTATCTCAGCCTCCTGAGCAGCTGGGACTACAGGCATGAACCACCATGCCCAGCTAATTTTTGTATTTTTAGTAGAGATGGGGTTTCACCATGTTGGCAAGGCTGGTCTCCAATTCCTGACCTCAAGTGATCCACCTGCCTTGGCCTCCCAAAGTGCCGGGATTACAGACATGAGCCACCATGCCCTGTTTTTTTTTTGATTTTGTTTTGTTTTTTGTTTTTTTTTTCAACTGTGGTAAAATATGCAAAACATAAAATTTACCATTTTAACGTGTTTTTTTTTTTTTTTTTTTTTTTTTTTTTTTTTTTTGAGATAGAGTCTCACTCCTGTTGCCTAGCCTGGAGTGCAGTGGGACTGGCTAATTGTTTGTATTTTTAGTAGAGACGGGGTTTCGCCATGTTGCCCAGGCTGATCTCATACTCCTGGGCTCAAGTCATTTGCCCAATTCAGCCTCCCGAAGTGCTGGGATTACAAGCATGAGCCACCATACCTGGCCTCATTTTAACCATTTTTAAGCATACGGTTTGGTGGCATTAAGTATATTCATACCGTTGTACTTTGGGCTTTTTAAATTCTTTTGAAGAATTTTTGCCAAATCCATGGTCACAAGGATTTTCTCTTATGTTTTCTGTCAAAGTACATAATTTAATATTGTTAGCCTTTATAGATCAATTTTTTTTTTGAGACAGAGTCTCACTCTGTCACCCAACCTCCGCCCCCAGGTTCAAGCGATTCTCAAGCCTCAGCCTCCCAAGTAGCTGGGACTACAGGTGCGTGCCACCATGCCCAGCTAATTTTTGTATTTTCAGTAGAGATGGGGTTTCACCATGTTGGCCAGGCTTGTCTCGATCTCCTGACCTCAAGTGATCCACCTGCCTCAGCCTCCCAAAGTTCTGGGATTACAGGTGTGAGCCAGTGTGCCCGGTCAGCCTCTACAGATCAACTTCAAGTTAATGTTTACGTATGGAATGAGGTAATGATTGAGGTTCATTTCTGCGTATGACTAAACACTTATTCCTGCACAATTTGTTGAAAAGATTATCCTTTTCCTATTGACTTACATTAACACCTTTGTCAAAAATGAATTGGCTGTTTTAAAAACTATTTTCCTGGTTTGCTTTCAACAGGTTGCCTTCTGATTTCCACATAGTGTCTTCCTAGATGGACTCCTCACCTATCACTCTGTTCTGATCTGGCTCCCAAGCTTCCCTTGCTGTCTGACAGATTTCTAGTGATACTTTCCAGTCTTACTTAATCCCTTGCCCGTCCCCCAATCTGCATTCAGCCTTGCTCCAGCCTTCCTTGTCTGGGCTCTGTGCCCAGCACCTGAGCAGGCCTTGTTGCTGCCCACAGTCCGGATGCCATCAGAATCCTGGAGGGCAAAAGCTGCAGTTAGGTCCTGCTCAGGGCCCAGGGAGCTCCAGCACAGCAGTCTTTCCCTGCCAGTTACCCAGGAAACCCTGACACTGCGGACCAGAGATCCAGCCATTGTAGCAGTGACCTGGCTGCCAGGCTGTCTCAAGACCTTACCAGTTGTTGTGACCGTATCAGCCGAGTTGTGAGCCCCCATTAAAGCCAGAAATGAGATTTGGCTGAAGGAGTATTGATAGACAAAACTGAACAAGAAGAATGAAGAGCCTTGTAGATCAATGTTCTCTCACATGGAAAGATAACTTTTTAAAGTATACCTGTTTATGGATAGCACTACAAAGTCTCCGTATCTTTATATGATTTAGAGGTAAAATGACCACAAAGGATGATCGGTACCTAATCAGCCTTCATGTCTGATGAACAGAACCTTGGAGAAGCCCTGAAATGACTTCCTTACATCGTTTAGACTTCTCTCCCGAAGGGGGCAGGCAGTCCCCCTAGTTTTGCTCAAGCTTGTTGGGAGACATCACTCTGTATCCATCAGGGTAGATCCCGGGAAACTGATTTAAACAAGAACCATGCAGCTTGCCTCCCAGACTGCTTCATGTTCAGGCCTCAAAGCAGCCTGCAGAGGGGAATATCTTCTAGAAGGATTTTATTTTGAATTCAGCTGAAAGAGGGCACTACACAGAATATCAAAGGTGAAGCTGTATTGCATTTTTCACAAGGAATAAAAAGCAATCCCTGTGGTCAGCACATGTGCAGGGGAGCATTTGAGGGAGGCCATATCCTAGCACAAATATTCCTCCATGCCCAAGAGGCTGGTAGGACAGACGTCATGAATGAATGTGTTGTTGTGCCTAGGCACTGGGCTGAGTTGTTTTTTATAGCCACTAGACCTACTTAGACTGTTGCCTTTGTGAACCAACAGCTGCAGTTTGGGAGGTGGCTAGACATGGAATCAGGGGGTTTTATTTTGGTGATGTTCTACCTGGTTCATTCAGGGATGACCCTATTAACACTAAGTTTTAACCAAAGTCACCACCACCCTGGGCAGGAAGCCACACACTCACTTTTCTGGAAATGCATGCAGCCTGATTCTCTTGTGGGCTGTGTTGAATGGAGAGAGAATACCTGGATTTGAGGGTTACAGAGATATAAGAAAGAAGTGGGGCATGGATTAGCATCATTATATACTAATTAGCCATCTGTCTGTGAGTCTTCTAGAATAAAGTAACTAGGCCAGGCGCGGTGGCTCACGCCTGTAATCCCAACACTTTGGGACGCTGAGGTGGGAGGATCACCTAACATCAGAAGTTCCAGATCAGCCTGGCCAACGTGGTGAAACCCCGTCTCCACTAAAAATACAAAAATTAGCCAGGCGTGGTGGTGTGTGCCTGTAATCCCAGCTACTCAGGAGGCTGAGGCAGGAGAATGTCTTGAACCTGGGAGGTGGAGATTGCAGTGAGGCAAGATCGAGCCACTGAACTCCAGCCTGGTCGACAGAGCAAGACTCTGTGTCAAAAAAAAAAAAAAAAAGAAGAAGAAAGTAAACGAGGAATAATCTCTTTCCAGGTCCACTCTTGGGAACAGAAGTAAATCAAAGTGGCTTATGCTGGAGCTTGACTCTGACATTTCAGGACTTTAGGGACTCTCATCTCTTCTCAGGCTCTTCATGGTAAATAAAGTCTTATTAAAAATGAAGCATTTTAGGACATAGTTCTTCATGTGCCCAAGTTTCAGGCTATACTCACTGGTAGGCAGATTAAGCAGAGGCTTTTGTGGTTTGGAATCCAAATGGTGTTATGAAAAAAGCATATTCTTTAGAGTCAAATCCAAATGGTGTTATGAAAAAAGCATATTCTTTAGAGTCAGATATATCTGGACTGAAATCCTAGTCCTGCGTCTATCATCTGAGTAAGTTTGGAAAGTCACTCAACTTTGTTTCTTTGTCTACTAAATGAGGTAATACCTGTCTCATAGGGTTGTTATAAAGATTATTACTTTTTAAAAATAGTAGCTACTTTGAATTGAATATTTGCTGTGTGCCAGACACTGTGCTAAACACATGTATTAAATCATTTAATCTGAACTCACTATTTAAGTGGTATCCTATTTGCAAAGTTCCTGGTACACTGTAAGGTACACAGTAAGTGTTCAGTAAATGGTCGTTGGGGCTATTGTAATATTTCAGAGATACAAAGATGGGCTTCTTGCTCCTCTTATTCTTCTCTTCTCCAGACAGTTGATGCCTAAACTGAGAAATGTAGTCAAAAACATAATCATCTCTGGAAAAGAGAAAACACTGGCATTGAAATGAATCCCAAAGCATAAATGACTCATAACATAATCTGTCCTGAGAGTGAGTTTTGATAGGGGAAGGGGGTAAGGAAAGGTGAAGAGGCGGAAGTGGGGAAATAAGATAAACACTGAAGATAAGCTTTGCCAGCCCTGCCTAAAACATTCTGCTGCAATAGAGTTAAGGGGTTGCAAAGCGAGTTTTCATGGGCCAGTAGGAGATTTTCCGTACATTTGTTTTTTAGGTCTGTTTGAGTGGAGAATGGAAGGGGAGGTCAGAGAGAGCTCAGGGAAATTCTGTTTCTGCATCATTAAATTTTAGGCAGCACTTGAAATCAGGGAGATAGAATTTCCTGAGCCTAGGGGAATATCTGTGGGAAGTCCGGGGACAATGAGCAAAATCTATCTCAGAGCGATCTCTGGCCATTTCAGTTCGCATCCTTTCACCTTGGTGATAGTATTACCCAGGAGTAGGGACCCTGAGACCTTCAAATGGGTTTGTGGCTGGCACAAGCTATTCTTCAGATGCTTGCGGTAGGCCCCAAACTCAGGCTGAGATTCTTATAAAAATATCCTGGTTTTCTGTTTCCATAACTTATAATGTGCTTCTTCCAGGAAGCAAACACCTTCAAGGGCAATTAATAGAAAATTTGTGGAATTCTCCAATGCAAGGCAGTATTGAAGCGAAGTGAAATACTTCTGAGAAAAGGTTCTGGGGAATTTATGCAATGAATCTCCAAAGACATATTTATATGTTTATGCACTTTGTTTTGGTTTGCTTCCTTCTGATTTTAAAAATTATGATTTTTGTATATATCAAAATAGCCTTTGAGTTTCACGTCTAGAAACAAACATTTTACAAAGTGATTGTTTCTTATGGCTGCAGTAAAAAACAACACAAGGCAGATCTCTCAAGTGTTAAAAGCATCTACCCAACATTCCAGGGAATGTCAGAAGTATATGCTGAGGGTGGCATGATGGAAAGGAGGATAAAGTGCCAGGCTGCTCAGTTCATATTTGGTCGTTCATTCATTCATCCATTCGTTCATCAAATCCGAACTGATGAATTTTTTGTTTTTTTGAGACAGGGTCTCACTCTTTCACGTACAGTGGTACCATCATGGCTCACTGAAGCCTTGACTTCCCAGGCTCAAGTCATCCTCCCATCTCAGCCTCTCAGGTAGCTAGGACTACAGGCATGGACCATCATGCCTGGCTAATTTTAAAATTTTTTTGTAGACACAGGGTCTCCCTATGTTGCCCAAGCTGGTCTTGAACTCCTGGGCTTGAGCAATCTTCCTGCCTCAGTCTCCCAAAATCCTAGAACTATAGGTGTGAGCCACTGTGCCTAGCTGTGAGCACCAATTTTGTGCCACACATTCTGCTGGATGCTAGGGATACAGCAATGAGCAAAACAGATGAAACTCCCTGCCCTCATGGAGCTTACTTTCTAGTGGGGGAAAGCATGGGCAGAGGCTCAGAAGTGTGAACGTGCCTGGAGTGCTGGAGGAGCAGCAAGAGTGTCTGTGTGGCTGGGGCAGAGGATCAGAGAGAGAGAGCAGCAGGAGAGAAGGTCAGGTAGTGACGGGGTCAGACCATGTGGGCCGTGAAGGTCATAGTCAGGGCTTTGTCTTTACTCTGAGTGAGGTGGGGGAGTCACTGGGAGGATGTGAACAGAAGAGAGGCATGGTCCCACTTACATTATAACAAAATGCTCCTTGTTGCTATGTGAAGAACAGACTTCAGGGCACAAATGGAAACAGGACCTCCAAGGAGGCTGCTGCAATAGTCTGGCTGGATTCAGTGGTGTATGCCTGTAGTCCCAGCTGCTCAGGAGGCTGAGGTGGGAGGATCACTTGAGCCCAGGAATTCAAGGCTGCAGTGAGCTGTGATTTTGTCACTGCGCTCCAGCCTGGGTGACAGAGGGAGACCTCATCTCTATTAAAAAAAAAAAAAAAAAGTCTGGGCCAAAGGTGTTGGTGACTTGGACCAGGGCTGTGGCAGTGGGAGTGATGAGAAGTGTAGTCTGAGTTCTGGACATGTTTTCAAGACGGCGCTGGTAAGATTTGCTGACAGACAGGATATGCAGTGCTTCCAGATCCTGACCTAGTGTGCAGTGTTTTCGTTTGATGGCAAATATGGGACCTCCAGGAGTTTTTTGGCATCAAGTATGAGACCCTGCTCACACAAAGTTAGAAATGGGGATTTCTCTGGAAGGACATGCAATATCTCACAGACAAGAAGGAAAAACAGTTTTAAGACTGGGCTTGGAAATGATGATCTGGGATCTTAGTACAACAGCAACCAGCAGGCCTACCTTGGGCCACATGATCAGTGGTCATTGCTGAATGGAACCACCCAGATAGGGGAGTAGTGCTTCCTATAGCCAAAATGGGATCAAAAGAAAGAGGGCCAATGGGTGTTAGACAGGCAAAACCCACAGATGTTTAAACTTCATCCCAGTTTAGAGCTTAAGAGATAAAAGAAACAGAGGCTCAAGTTTTGACCAATCACAAGGTAGACAGGCGAGGAAATCATCTGGCTTCCCCTGAGCTGTGTTGAGAAAAGAGTCCTGGCCTGGGGGTCATGCATCTGGTCTGAGCTCTGCTGCTCACTACCTGTGCTACTTCAGGCCAGCGGCTTAACTTCGCTGGCCTTGGGCTTCTAGTGGACCAGAGTAAAAGCTGCAAACCTTGTCTTCACCAAAGACCGCTTTGATGATTTCTCCCACCCACCTCCCTCTTGCCCAGTAAACACATTAATTCATGGCTTTATCCTGTGGAAATGTACAATATGCATGAGACTTCTTGAAATGTTGAGATCAGATGAAGGGCAACTTGAAGCAGGAAGTGAATGGGCAAGGCAGGAGGAAGAGCACAAATGACACAGCACTGCAACATTTCATAGGCAGGATTAGGAAAATCCTCATGTTCTCTCCTGTTGTTCACTTTCTGACTTTATTGAGGCCAGACTTTATTATTGCTGTGTCCTCTGAAAGGTTTGATCCACCCAGGGTTTTCTGAGTGTCAAGATACCATTTGCTACACTGTCACCTTGAATTCCCCACTGGGGTTGCTGCACAGGCTGTAGATGTGAACGCAGCGAATTGCACCAGGTTGCTCCTCCATCCACACTGAGCACTCCCTCCCAAGTGGCACCCTCCTCCCTAGCACTTATGCCCACTTATATTTCATACCAGCCTATTTAGCACTTGATTACATATTGCTTTGAATTGTTCCCCAGCCCACTCAGATCAGAGCCTCCCACCTTCCAGCCCGCCCACTCCTAACTCCCAGTGTGCTAGATTTTCAACCTCCTCAAAACCTGTAGTCTCTTTCCCCTGCCATTTTTCTGTCACTGCTTCAGAACCTTCCCCCCAAGTTCTTCATTTCCTTCTCTACTTCACCTATGCTTCCTGGGCCATCTCATCACCCTCCTTTGCCTAAGCCTCCCTCCTCTCCGCCCTTGCCCTGCTGCTGCTCTGGTCTGGCTGCCACCCAGCCTTATCAGGCAGCTCTTCCTACACTCTGACATCTGGGCTCCTGGGCTGCTGAGCTCTGCTGGAGAAAATCACAGCCCACGCAGATTGGCGCTACTACAAAGTCATCATCTGCATAGCCTAGTGGGCCGCTGAGCAGCCTAGAAACACTTCTTAGTGTCCCTGTCAGCAAACCTCCCCCTTCCCCACCATGGCCCTTCTAAGTGTTTCCCACCCTTTGAGCTTTGCTGAGAAAATAGAGGCCATCAGGTAGGAATTCCCTTGTTTATATGCACCTACTCCTCTGCCCCACCAAGAAACATATGTTCCCCTCCAGCATTCCTACCTTCCTCCAAGCTGAGAGGCCGTGCTACCTTCTACCTGTCCAAAGGCAACCGCCTCCTGAAAGCTCTGCAGCCTTGGCAGCTTGGCTTCATCTATTCTCCTCTCTCTCTCCTCTACTTTCCATCTCTCTCTAGTTCATCTGATCTTTCTCCTGAGCAAGTAAACCTTCCCTCTCTACCATCCTCTGCCTCTTCTCCTTCCCGCTCTATTAGTCCATTCACACTGCTGTAAAGAACTGCCTGAGACTGGGTAATTTATAAAGGAAACAGGTTTAATTGACTCACAGTTCAGCATTGCTGGGGAAGCCTCAGGAAACTTACAATCATGGCGGAAGGTGAAAGGGAAGTGAGGCACCTTCTTCACAAGGCAGCAGGAAGGAGAAGAGTGAACAAGTGAAAGGAGAAGAGCCCCTTATAAAACCAACGGATATCATGAGAATTCACTCACTATCACAAGAACAGCATGGAGAAACCACCCCCATGATTCAGCTACCTCCACCTGGTCTCTCCCTTGACACGTGGGGATTATGGGGATTACAACTGAAGATGAGATTTTGAGTGGGGACACAGCCAAACCATATCACCAGCCAAATGTGATGGTAGGGCATGTTTGGTGAGGCACAGGCTGCTATGACAGTAAAATGCACAAAAGACAAGAGTGACCTTCTCATTGTCCAGTCTGTGGCCACTTTCAGCTCCTGCCTTGACATTGCTGAAGATATGACACTCTTTTTTTTTTTTTTTTTTTTTTGGGACAAAGTATCACTCTGTTGCCTAGGCTAGAGTGCGGTGGCACAATCACAGCTCACTCTAGCCTCAAATTCCTGGGCTCAAGTGATTCTCCTGCCTCAGCCTCCTGAGTAGCTAAGACTGCAGGTGTGTGCCACCAAATCCAGCTGATTTTCTAATTTTTTGTAGAGATGGAGTCTCGTTTTATTGCCCAGGCTGGTCTCAAACTCCTGGCCTCAAGTGATCTTTCCACCTAGGTCTCCCAAAGTGCTAAGATTATAGGTGTGAGCCATAGCATCTAGCCAAGAAATGATGCTCTTGACCCTGTTCTCTTCTTGATTCTCTCCCCTCTCTTGACCCCTATGACGACACTCTGTTCTCCTGCTCCCCCTCTGTATTCCAATCATAGTCTCTGCCTCTCCTCCCTGGCACTCTTCTGCTGAGGCTCCTTCAGGCACTGGCCTCCATCTCCTGGATGAAATCCAGGTTCATTTGGACAGCAGACAAGGGCTTCTCCATTTGGCTTATGCACATGATTTACCCTCCTTCTCCACTGGCTATATCCTCTCTCATCTCTGTGGCTTTGTGCATTTCTTTACTCTGCTTGAAACGCCCTTCGTCCCTCTCTGCCACCTCACTGGGAGAACTCCTATTCATCTTTAGTGATCAGCTCAGGTGTTGCCTCATCCTGTAATAATAATAATAGTAATAATAATAATCATGCCTCATCTGAATTTCCAAAACACTCCGAGAGTGTCTTGGTCTTAGCAGTTATCATATTAAATAGAAATGATCTATTTACCTGTGTGTGCTCCACTAGTCTGTCAGCCATGCTCAATGCCTGGCACAGCTTGGCATACAATTAAATGCTCAATCCATGTTTACTGATTGAATGAATGAGTCAATGTTCAGTTGTCCTTCAGTATAGGTGGGGGATTGGTTCCAGGACCCCCGACTGACACCAAAATCACAGATGCTTGAGTTCTTCATATAAGATGGGTAGTATTTGCATATAACCTATGTAATCTTCCTGTATACTTTATATCATTTCCAGATTACTTATAATACCTAATACAATGTAAATGCCATGAAAATAGTTATTATACTGTATTGTTTAGGGAACAGTGACAAGAAAAAAATCTGTACACGTTCAGTACAGAACGAAACTATCCATGTTTTCTTCCAAATATTTTCAATCCGTTTGTGGTTGAATCCACAAATGTGGAACCCACAGACACAGAGGAACAACTGTATTTTGTTATCGTTCCCAGCGTGGCTACTCCTGGAAAATGAATGTGATCAGTCTTCTCAGAGCATTTTAATGTGTTAGATATATTTTCTTATTGGGATTAAAACACATGTAATGCAAAATTTACCATTTTAGTCATTTTAAAATATAAATCCAGTGACATTTAGTACCTTCAGAATGTTGTGCAACAACCACCACTTTCTATGTCCAGGACATTTGTATCCCTATACCCATTAAGCAGTCATGCACCATTCCTCCAACCCCTGGCAAATACTGATCTGCTTTCTGTCTCTATACATTTGCCTATTCCAGATATTTCATAAAAATGGAGTCATATATGTGACCTTTAGTGTATGGTTTCTTTCACTTAGCATAATGTTTTCAAGGTTTATCTGTGTTTTAGCATGTCTCAGTACTCCTTCTTCTATTTATTTATTTATGTATATTTTTTGAGATAGAGTCTCCCTCTGTCACCCAGGCTGGAGTACAGTGGTGTGATCTCAGCTCACTGCAACCTCTGCCTCCTGGGCTCAAGCCATTCTCGTGTCTCAGCCTCCCCAAGTGGCTGGAATTACAGGTGCCTGCCACCATGCCCAGCTAATTTTTGTATTTTTAGTAGAGACGGGGTTTTGCCATGTTGGCCAGGCTGGTTTTGAACTCTTGTCCTCAAGTGATCCGCCCACCTCAGCCTCCCAAAGTGCTGGGATTACAGGCATGAGCCACCACACCTGGCCTATTTATTAATTTTTGCCCACAGTCACTAGATGCTATTTTATTTTTTCTTTCTTTCTTTTTTTTTTTTTGATCAAGCACTTCTTTTTTTCTTCTTCTTCTTTTTTTAAATTTTATTATTATTGTACTTTAAGTTTTAGGGTACATGTGCACAATGTGCAGGTTAGTTACATATGTATACATGTGCCATGCTGGTGTGCTGCACCCATTAACTCGTCATTTAGCATTAGGTATGTCTCCTAATGCTATCCCTCCCCCCTCCCCCCACCCCACAACAGTCCCCAGAGTGTGATGTTCCCCTTCCTGTGTCCATGTGTTCTCACTGTTCAATTCCCACCTATGAGTGAGAACATGCAGTGTTTGGTTTTTTGTCCTTGCGATAGTTTACTGAGAAAGCACTTCTTTTTATGACTAAATAATATTCCATTGGATGGCTCTACCACATTTTGTTTATTCGTTCATCAACAGATGGACATTTAATTTGTTTCCACTTTTTGGCTGCTAAATAGTGCTGCCATCAACACTTGTGTACAAGTGCTCATTTAAACACCTATTTTCAATTCTTTTGGGTATATACCCAGGAGTAGAATTGTTGGGTCATATGGTAGTTCTATATTTAATTTATCAAGGAACTGCCAAACTGTTTTCTACAGTGGCTGCACCATTTTACACTTACATTACCATATACATTACATAAGAGTTTCAACCTCTCCACATTCTTGCTAACATTTGTCATCTTCTTCTTTTTTTTTTTTTTTTAGTATAACCACCCTAGTCAGTATGAGTGGTAGATATATTTGAGGCATATGCTTAGTTTAAATGATTCCTCTCTGTAAGTGCCTTACTACCATCTGTAGAAGGTGGCTCCCACAGTTATTTACACACAATGTGATGCTGACCTCTGGTCATAGTTGACTGGATCAGGGATGGATTCCTGAGCCAATTTGGGCCAAATATTTTTTTCCACGGGAGTCTGTATTTGAATAGGGGTGTGGTGGATAGACCTGGTTCATAGGGCTAAAATATGAACTTGGGAGCTGTGGGTAAGTATCTTTGCCCCCTCATGTGAGCAGATCAGCAGAGGGAACTCCTCAGGAAAAAGATGAACACAAATACTCAAGAGAGGAAAGGAAATGAAAGATGGACAGAGCACACATCCCCCTGAGTTCTGACAGTTTGCAAATTCCCAGTTCTAGTCCTTCCTTAAGCCTGACTGCATTCTTGTTTTAGGGCCTATAACTTGCCCTTTTACCCTATTGTGGTTAAATCAATGCCAGGGAATTTCTGTTTCTTGAAAACACCAGGGCAACAACTCATTGCTACTCACAACCTACTTAAGAAGGCCCTGAAACTGTTGGTCAAAGCACAAGAACTATAAGGATGCTTTCATTTTTTTGCCCTAAAAATTATTTCTTGTGACCTCATCGGCCTTGCCTCTGCCCACCAACCCAGTGTAATTTGGAGGCAAATTCAGTATATTAACATCATCCAATATTCATGAGGCATCCTCAAGGGCAGGGTGGTCAGCACTTTGCCACCACCTTGATGTGTCTCTTGGCATCTGTTCTAGATTTTTTCCGCCTAATAGCAGAACTCTTTCGTTTGGCTCACCAAGTGTCATGTTTTCTTGTTTCAGTTATCATTGTAAATTTTCCCACTCTTACAGAGAGCTCTTCAAGGGCAGGAAGGCAACACAGTTTAGAGGAAGGACATTTAACTGGAATTTCTGAAGAACCAAATTCTGCTCCTGTTCCTGCCACTAACTTTGCTCTGTAATGCTGAGTAAATCATGAGACTCTATCTGTTTTCCCATCTGTGGAAGTGGGAGAGAAAAATAATACTTTCTCTGCCTACTTCACAGAGATGCAAGTTAAAATTAGGTCATGGATATGAACATTCTATGAAGCAAAAGTATATAAATTGCTGTATCCATAATGGCAATGAACCCCTTTGTTTTCTATCCCACTCCCAGACATCAAGTTCAAGGGCCTCACTCAAAAATTACTTGAATTTAACTCTGGTTGATTAAAAAAAAAAAGAAAGTGCCCCTGTCTCTTCATCCATTTTTCTCAAACACTGATAAACACTTTTTAAAATGACAAAAAAAGAAAACAAGAGACACAGATCCTGTTCTGTTCTAAGGCAAGTGAATTTCTTGCCATTTCTTTTTTTTTTTTTTTTGAGACGGAGTCTTGCTCTATCACCCAGGCAGGAGTGCAGTGATGCAATCTTGGCTCACCGCAACCTCCACTTCCCAGGTTCAAGCGATTCTCCTGCCTCAGCCTCTCTAGTGGCTGGGATTACAGGTGTGCACCACCACGCCTGGCTAATTTTTTTATTTTTAGTAGAGACGGGGTTTTGCCATGTTGGCCAGGCTGGTCTCGTACTCCTGGGCTCAAGCCATCTGCCCACCTCGGCCTCCCAAAGTGCTGAGATCACAGGCATGAGCCATCGTGCCAGGCCTATTGCCATTTCTTAATGACTGTATTTATTTACCTGTAACCTCGCATGCTATTTCCTAACACGCCTCCATCATGCATATTGCTCATTAACAGTGGTTCGCAAATTTGTCTGCACAGTGAGGAGCTTCGAGAATTCTGATGCCTGTGTCCCACCCCTAGAGATTGTGATGTAATTGGTCTGGGCCATGGCCTTTGGAAGTTTTAAAAGCTCCCTAAGTGGTTCAAATGTATAGCCAAGTTTGGGAGTCACTGTCTTTAGGGTTCTTCTCTGTTAACAGATCTGATTCTTATCATCTTTGGGTTAATTCCCAACTAGGCTCTCACCTGAAGCATTTCCCTTATAAATTGCTGTAAGGAAACAACAGAGGAGATTAATCCTAAATTCATCTTTTCTTCCTACTGTAATTGCCTTGGTCTTCATCACGTTAATTGAAATCCCTTTTGATAAATGCACTGAAGCCATTAATGGAGGCTTCACTTATCTGCATGCACATTTCCTGTTCTGCTGTGTCTTCCCGCCAACAATTTAGTTGTGGTTTGCATACCTCTTTTTTTTTTTTCTTTTCTTTTCCAATTCAAATGGCCTCTCGCTGTACCTGAGTGGCTGGCTAGGTCTAATTGCTATCTTCACTTCTGTTTGGGTAAAATTTTCCTTTCTCCACTTAGGTCATCTCCACCTTTGGGATCTGGCCAGCCAGCTCGATCAGCTTGTCCCAAGGATTTCTTGGGCTACACCTTAGACTGAGACATCTCATAATTTGGAGCTAGACTTGGTAAAGCCATTCTGCACTTCTGTTGTTTATCCATTCCTGGCTGACTGGGGGCCAGAGGAAATCTGCTGTTGATGTGGTAATATAAGCAAACCCTCTTAGAGATCCATGGATGGCTGTGGTTGACCCCACATTGGCTTCAGTCAGGAGCTAGGGCAGATTCAAACCCAAGCACACATTCCTTTGGGCCTTTTGAGCCACCCCCTGCCCTAAGGGATTGTGTGAACTTCATCTCAACATGGGTCTGAATTCCTAAGTAAAAACTAGGACTGCTGTTTCACCCAGGCCATCCTCCCTACACGCAATGAGTCACTGTCTATCATCTGCCTTGGCCCTCCAGGTTTATAACACTATCTGATTTCCAGGGACTGGAAAGTGGTGGGGGATGATAGAAGAACAGAGGCTTTCAGTTCAGCAAACATTACTGAGTCCTGGGCTGTTTCAGGCCATATGGTGCCATGGCCCCATGACTGTCCTCATTCCCTCTCCTTTCCTCTCCTTGTCATTCACTCCCTCCTCCATTGGCTAGAGCCAGAGCACAATCACAACCAAGGGTGAGAATTCCAACTCACCTGTACCATCAACAAAGGGCCAAAAATCATTCCCCCCTCTCTCTTTTTAAGAACTTCTTAATTCTTTTAGTTGTTTAAGTTATTTTATTCTCTCTCTCTTTCCCTGAAGAAAGCAATTTTACATTAAAATATATTTTGAGGTATTTCAAAGAAATTTACCATTACTTACTTTCTTTTTAAATTTTTATTTTTTATTTTGGTGGGTACATAGCAGGTGTATATATTTACAGGGTACATGAGATACTTTGATACAGTCATGCAATATGTAATAATCACATCAGGGTAAGCAGGGTATCCATCCCCTCAAGCATTTATCCTTTATGTTACAGACAATCCGATTATAATCTTTTTGTGATTTTAAAATGTACAATTAAATTATTTTTGACTATAGTCAACCTGTTGTGCTAGCAAACAGTAGGTCTTTATTCATTCTTTCTATTTTGTACCCGTTAACCATCTCCACTTCCCCTTGACCCCGAACTACCACTTCCAGCCTCTGGTAACCACGCTTCTGCTCTCTATCTCCATGAGTTCATTTATTTTAATTTATAGCTCCCATAAATATGTGAGAACATATGCAGTTTGTCTTTCTGTGCCTGACCATTACTTTCAATGACTGGAACATACTAGCATTTTCCAACTTTACCTTTGCTTTAGGGGCCCAAGAGAAATCCACAAGGGCATATGGTGCCTGAGGCCACAGATTGGGTCCAACAAAGGTCTCTTATCTCATGTATTATTAATGCCATATCATGATGAATAATAACTGAACCTATTGAGCACTCTTACTACGTACTGGACACTATGCTAAGCCCTTTTCATAATTTATTTTAGTGACTCCTTGCCCTACCTTATGAGGGGGGTATTATTTATTATCTCTATTTTATATAGGAGGAACTGAAGCTTAGGGAATTGAAAGCTTACCCCTCTAGTAAATGGAAGGGCTAGAACTCAGACCTAATCTGACTACTGAAAATTCTTAATCTCTATAGTTTTCTGAGATGATCTCCTTTTAGGAAAATGTTGTCTTTAAATCTCAATAGCAAAGCTTTCTCTGATTTTGAAAAGTGAGGCCTGTATAATTATTGGGTTATAAATATAAGGGATCAAGAGTTTCATGCACTTAATAGTCACTTGAAAAATAATTATCCATGGGTTGATTGACAAACAGCATTTTGTGCATTCAGATTCTGGATAGGGTTCTAGATTTTAGGAAATGATGGAGGGGAAGCCAATTTGGCTTTCTGGGGGTTCATACAGAGGCCCTCTTCAGCCACACCTGTGCCCTGTTGTTGCACATTCCAAGCCTACTCTAAAAGGCTTCCTTACTTCACAGAGATCTAATATAAAAGTGATAGAGCTGGCTGACAAGGCTGAGGAAGGCTTTTGAAGGAAAAGACAGCAATTTCAGAAAATGAATCCTGTGGTTTAGAAAGAAATCAACCGAACTTATGATCTGAGCTCATTTTGTTCTGTTCTATTAAAGAAAAAGAAAAAGAAGAAGAAAGAGAAAAAAATTGCTCTATCACAAAGAAAACAATTTCCTTAAACCTGGTGAATTACAGCCTATATATGGAGCCTGTATCCCACTGAGATACCTAGACTTTCAGAGCCAAAAAAGGACATTTAAAGAAAGCTTTTTCATCTGAGTCCTGAATTTCACAAAAAGGAAACTGAGGCTCCAAAAGAGTCTGGAACCACACTACTAGTTAGTGGAAACTCTCAGTTTTCCTCCCTTTTTTAATCTTACCCCTTCTTCTTACTTTTGCTTTTTGAATGACAGGATATTCACAGGCCACTGAAAGAAAAAATAAGAAAAATTTCTGGTTCTTCAAGAAAGGTCAGTGAGAGCTCTAAAACTTCTAGAAAGAAGAGAGTCAAATTATTTAATCTAATTTCAGGAAACGCCTTGATTTTATTAGCTGAGGGACTGAGTAAGGAGGCAAATCAAGATTTATTACTGATTTCCATGAAAAAAAGAGGAAAATGAATATTGGCTTAATGAGGGTTTGGGTCTATAATTCAATTCCTCACTTCTAGAGAAACAACTCACAGAAAAAAGTTTAATAGATCCTATCAGTGAACTCTTGAGCTAGTAAGGAAAGGAGTCACCTGTCATTTCTACAGGGAACCCTGGGTTCAAAGTTGCTTCTGTGGTATGGAAGTCCAGAAAAGAAGCAATCAATTGGAATCTCATCGGTCCAGAAAGCATGCCAAAATAAGTGTTGTTGCTTCATCAGACCAGGTAACTAAACTTACAGGAAAAATTCCTAACAAAGATGTAGCCAGTGATAGTAATACTAATTCCAGGGGAAGAGTTTGGAGGTGAGATGTACAGAAAGAAGGAGAGATGGACAGAAAGAAGGAAGGCAGAGCTGTATCAATTCATTAAGTATTTATTGAGTGCCAACTATGTAGTAGACACCAAGAGATGAATAAAACCAGCTCTGTCCCTGGAAATGCTTGCAGGTGAGTAGGAACTAGCAACCATGAAGGACTTTGTTCCCAGGATACGGACACCAATATGCAAAACAAACCAGCATCCCCAGCAGCTCATTTCCATTCTTAGACTCTTGTTCTGTTACATTTATTAGGCAGTGCACCTCACTCCTGTGGGCTACAAAACTCCCCAACTAATTAGCAATGCACAGATGTTAACCTAGCAGCTGGCTGCTAGACAAGGCATACATATCCAGCCAAAGTCTGAGAATGCTTAAAAGAAAAAAGAGAAATTCAGAGTCAACTGAACATCCAGTTCTCTTTCCCAGATGTCATCAGTGCAAATAGGCAGCAGGTCTTGCCCCAGCCATGATCAGAAATTCAGCTCTTGAAGGCTACTTCACTCTATCAAGACTTCAGCTGTTGAGGAAAGGGACTGCTTACTTGTGTTTGAAAAAAAACCAAAACACTATCCATCATGGGATCCAATCCAGGCCAGTGCCAGTTGGATCAATCAACCTTTTAAAAATCTTTTCAGGATAAATATACAGCTACAGTCATGAATTAAAGATGTGAGGGAGAGAAAAATAGTACACAGCTTATAGTGGTTAACAATGGGTTTAAAACCAAAGTGTGACGCTGCATTAATCTTCGTTTGAGGCCTAATAGGAATTGAGTAAAATTTGTTTTAACCATTTCTATTCTGACAAACATTAAAGATTCCTGAGTTTTGTAGAAGATAAGAAGGAGAATGACTTCAGTGGGGAACGGAGAGGTAGGTGTGGCTAACTCAAAAAAAAAAAAAAACAGAATTTTCTACCAAAGCTGTATATCTGATTGCTGAATATTAAATAATAATATTATTACAATATTAATATTACTGGCCAATTTTATTCATCCCCTTACAGGTATACTTCCGAGTCATGAGTTCTTGTGTACATATAAGTATAGAAGAGACAAACAGTGACACTCATCGCAATTAGGGTAGCTCTGTGATTCCCTAAGTGAATTACTTACTGTTCTTCTGTATTTTTACAGGTAGAGTTATGTCAAAGATTTCAGGAAACAGACTGGGAAGCAGGGCCAGCTTCATAGGCCTGTGACTAATGCAGTCACACAGGGCTCCACACTAAAAAGGGGGCCCACAGAGGGCAATAGTGTAACACAAGCCAATCCCCACTGATGCAACACTTGACTTTTAGTGCTCTGCGTTGCCATCTTCAAATTCTTAGTAATTTTATCTTTGAGTTTGTATTCAGTAAGTGAAGCTCAATGGAACAATGAAGCATGTGCCTGGGGTCTTGTAACCTTGACTATCCTGGTTTCCTAGGACTTCTCATCTCCCCAGGATGGGTTACTGACAGTCTGCCCTCTGTTTCCTGGCGTACCAGGCCACACCCAGCCTCCCTTTCCCACCTGGCCTCCCCTTCCCTACCCTAGCCCTGTGATTGCTGTCACTCTCCACCTGGGGTGACAGCCAGGTTGCATTAGTGGGGGGTGCCTGTGTTCCACTGTTGCCCTCTATTCCCGGCAGGGGCCTGGGCACAGGCATGGGGAAGGTTGGGTATGCACCCCCTGGCACGTCAGGGTAGAGCAAGGTAGCAGCGATCCCTGTCCTGGGCTGGCACTGCCACAGTGCATTTGGCTGGTGACTTGATGGAGCCCTCTCACCCATCCCTTATTCAAGTACCTGCTGCATCCTGGCATGGAAGCTGTAGTCTCTTAAGGAATCACCTATTGACCCTGGGTTGGGAGAGTGGGCCTATGGGAAGGAGGAGATTGAGTTTCTTGCCCCAGCTAGGGCCCTACATTTTCATTTTGCAATGGACTGTCTTGGCAAGTGGCCAATTTCAAAGATTAGGGATGAGGGAGGGTGGAGAAAAGCCTACTTCTTGATTAATACAATTTTTGTATGACATCTAGCTTGGTACATAAGCTATTGGTAAATACATTAGAAGAATGGAAAATAAGTTCTTGCCCTTGAGGAGCTTAAATCTAGTTGAACATAGATAAAATCAAAATACACGAAACAATGAGATTTCACAAAGGAGGTAGAATGGAAGAGGGGTCTTGAAAGTAGGATTTAGTTGTGGAGGGAAGGGAGAAAAAGAGACCTGGTTAATGCACTGCAAAATAGAGGGCTAGGCTGACTTGATGATCGTGGCATATTTTTTGGTTCAAGGCCAATTACAGCATGCTAGGGGGAGGGTGATCCTGGTAGGAGGGGGAGCTGTAGGAACAGGCATGGCGGATGTGAACCACTGAGGACAGTGACTTGGCAGAATAAAGAGTGTGGGCCTAAGGTGGGCGATAGGCTGCATGGAGCCAAATCACAGATGGCAGAGAAGAGAAAATGGGTTCAGAGCCTCCCAGCTGTGTACACTGAGGTACAGCAGGCTGCTACTCTACAACACAGCAGGCCACTCAAAGCTCTCCTTCGGAGACCAGCAAAAAAGGAACGAAAGGAATTGACTTTGTGCTTAAGCAAACCATGGAGTGAAGTAAAGTTTCACAGTGAGCTCAATGATGAGGGGGAAAAGCAAATATTCTCTGGTGAAGGTTGACTTAATTAGCCGTTTTAATAATTCATGAGTCTTTAAAATGTTTGCCAGAAGATTCAGAGCTCAGATTCTGCTTCTGGCGTTGAGCTCAGGGTTTTCTCTATCACAAATTGTGCTGGCTCATGCAACAGTGGCAGCAGCACGCCTGGGAATGTGAGGCCCTTGCTCGGATAAACTGTGGACAGCTTTTATCCCTTGGGACTTCAAACCTTTCTGAGAATCTGATGAAAGTACTGAACTTTTATCCTACGAAAAATACATGTATGTACAAATTCAGGGCTTTGGAGACTCCCCTGAGGTTTGCTTTTGAACCCTAGCCTAAGAATCTCTGATTTAGGACCATCTCTAAGGGCTCTAACATTCTATGATTCTTTTTTTAACCTACCCACAAGCCAGCCTGTCAAGATGTCACCTGAAAATGCAGTGATTTTGGGGGCTTGCAGGCAAGCAGCCTCATGTAGATGTTTGCAAAGTGAGAAATGCATAATGCAATATTTGTTCATTAGGATGAAGCAATGTTAATGCAGAAAAGAACTGAATGAATCAAAAGCCATGAGTCAGCTGCCTCCCTAGCAGGTGGCGGGGAGGGAGGCAGCCTGCTGAAGCTGAGGGGGTGGGCTCTAGAGTCAGACAGCCTGGGGCCCTCAAATCCCAGCCAAGGTACTTTCTGGCTGTAGCTTGGGGGAGCGATTCAATCTCTCTTAGTCTCGGTTTCCTCATTTGTAAAACAGAGCTAATAAGATGTACTCTATATCCCTATGTTTTGAGGATGAACTAAGCCGAACTGTAAATCCTCATGCATAGTGCCTAGGCTACAGTAGTGCTCAGTAAAGGCACTTAACTCCCTTAATCTCACCCAGAAGGAGGAGGGGTGCTGTGAATTTGGGGACACTGTGTTGATTTAATGTTGGGGGAGGAAACTGACTCAGGAGTGGCTTGGCACTCTCTCAGAACTCCTGGATATATAGCCTCTCCCCTTCCCTCATCCCCCCAAAAGCTTCCCCTCTGGGAATGTGGGCTGGCTCAGGAAGCTAAAGAAGCACCCCTTGTTAACAGCCTTGGTCTTCTCCCCTCCTCAGCTGCTCAGGAGTGTGGAGCCTGCAGGAAACAATGGCAGGAGATCTGGGCTTTTTCTGGCTGCAGGCCTGACTGCAGCAGAGAAGGTAACAGAGAAGGAAAGAGAGAGGAAGAAAGAGTGAGAGAGAGACTGGCTTCTCCTCCATTTCTCAAGCAAGCCTTGCCAGCACCGCCCACCGTGGAGCTGCGGCTGGTCCTGGGGCGAATGCAGAGCTGAGCAGCATACAGCTCCTGCTCTCAAAGACCTGGCAACTCTGACATGGAAGTAAGGCTTGCCCAAGAGAGGAGAGTGACTAAGGGCTGCACTGCTGGATGCCTCCAGACCCTTCGATAAGGGGTCTGGGAGGGCAGGGGGCAGACAGTGAGGGCAGGATGGTAGAAAATGTGTTGACTCAGTGCCAGACCCTGAACTAGGCACTTGACATGCACTAACTCTCATTCTCACAGCAACACTCCAAGATAGATGCTATTATCCTGTAAAGTACAGGCGAGGAAACTGAAGCTCAGAGAAGCCAAGTGACTCCCTCAAAGGCAACAGTTATTAAGTGGTGCCATAGGATTCAAACCAGGTCTGCCTGTCTATGAAATACTTTTTTCCCCATTCCCCATACAAGCTTAACTAGGTGAATACAGGGAGCCTCCATAGTCCTAAAACTCTGGGTCCTGTGAAGCCATTACCGAGCTACATGCAACGCTATGCAGAGTCCTGGCTCGGTAAATATTTGCCCCATGAATGGGAAGGAGAGAATGTGCCTTTCTTGGTTCTAGGCAGCTCTTGGCAGTTCACGTGCAATGTTTACTTTTCCTCCCACATTCCCCCGAGAGGAATCATCATCCCTCCCTTCCCTCAACTGAAAACAAGGCAGAGTGGAATGACGTGAAGTGCTCGGCTTAAATAGAGCCTATCTCAGACTTGCCCCACATGGCCACAGGTCTCCTTTCAAACAGCAACCTCAGTCAGAGAATCCCACTTAAGAAAAATCTCTCACATCATTTAATAAGGCAGACTTGGGAGGAGTAAATGTTTTAAGGCCTTTGCAGCCCCGGTGTTGAGAAAGATTGCATGTGTTCAAGCTCCTACAAGGGAAAGCATTTTGGATTTCCTGGGACAGCCGACATCCCAGAGGCTGAGAGTGGATCAGGGGGAGGAAGGTCTGCAGCAGGCAGCAGCAGGGAGGCTTCAGCCCAGCTTGGGCCTCTGCCGAGGAGAAACCCTGCTGTCCTAGGGAATTTGCTGAGCAGAGTCTCTCGGCCTGATTTGTAGCTAGTGATGTGAATGCATTATCCAAAGCTGGGTGCCAAGCAGAGAGCAGAATGAGACCACCTCTCCATTCATTTCCAGCCATTGATTCGATGATGTTGATGAACTGTGATTTTTAAATGGAAAGGGCTTTGTCATCATGATTTTTCAATACAATTCTAGCATGGCTCTTTATTTTCTAACCAAGGCCCTGGGCATCCTATTTAACATGTTGGGTATGACATGTTCCCCAGGGTCAGCTTTTTATTTCATTGCCATTTTAAGGGTATCAGAATATGTGCTAAGAATTTACATTTGAATAATAGATTTCTGGATGGTAAAATCCTATTATTTACATTTAGTAAAGTCCCTTTGGATAGTAAGAACCAGCACAATATTAATTTTTCTTGCTGTCACTTAACAATATAAATTGGTTTTGTGTAAGAATGAGGTGCTCATTGGATTGAATTTAGGAAATTGGTAAAACAAATTTGACTTCAGTGGGTTTGAATGATTACAATGTAATAAACATATAAAGGCTAGGAAGCTAATTTATCATTGTGTTTTGTTTTATTTATTTGAAACTCCATCTTTGAAATCAACAGGCTTTATTAAAGATTATGAATTCAATTTCCAAATGAAGTGTAAATGGCTTTCTATAGAGAGATTACTTGATTTGTTGTTTTCCTGAATAAAACATGTTTTTGCACAGTGGGATTATGTAGCCTATATATTAATATTGGAGGATTATTCTGTTGTGCTTGGCATCTATGATGTGCAATGTTTGATTTGTTCTCTGATCTATTTGTCTTCACTCTCTTTAATAAACACTGAGACAGAATGCATAACCTCTTAAGACCTGCACTTCAATGAATCATAAAAGAATGTCTGTCTGTGTAGCAGTTTATCATTGGAATAATAATTCTGGTTCCCTTTAAAAATGTTACAGTGTCTGCTCTTCAAAATAGACTGCAGAGAAAAGCATGAGAGATGCTGTGGGTCACTGATGGGGAATCATAATTGACCTCAGCTTTTGTCGCATGGTAACAGGCTTTCAGGGCATTAGATCATCACATACCACAGAACTACAAATATACTGCCCTCAAAGTCAGGGGGAAATTTTCCATTTTCAATTTATAAAACTACATAGCACAGACTGGTATAAAGAGGCAGCTTGTTGGTTGGGCTGGAACCTCCAGGAAGATAGCCCTTCAGGAGCCTGCCATATTGTAAAAACCTGTTCAACTTCAATCCTTTTGCAAAAGGATTGTGTAAATTTCACAGCCCAGTGCTTACTGGAATAAAGGCATACTGCACAAGTGAAATCACTGAAAAAGGGATCAATACCTAGATGAAATATCTCAGAATGCTGGGGCTGGGAAGAACCTTGGGAGGCCATCTATTTTAACTCCCTCTAGGCTAGTTGGCATATTTTAATGTATTAAAACTAATGTCTAAAGAGCTACAAAAGCTAACTGTCTGAAGAATTAAGATTCTACCTCTCTTCAGGAAACTCCATTTGTTGTTGCTACTGTTTCTTTTATTTTACTGCATCATAAAACTTCAGAATGAAGGATACAAAGTTCTAGTGGAGAGGAAGTCATTAGCCAACATCATTATTGGAAGAAATGATTTTGTACTGTTAATGACAGCATTATGTTCAATCCATAATTCAATAACTGTGAAGCAGTCTCCAATGAAGAGATGTGGATATCTCTGTTCAAACTAAACTGGGCCACAGGCCAAACTGACCAAATGTATTGTTTTTAAGATTTTAAGTTGACTCAATAAATTCCAAAGTCTAGCAATGAAATACAAATAGTTAAATGATTCACTCATAAGTGTGTAGCAGCCTCAGGAATGAGTTGGTCTGGACTAGTACAATTAAAGTAAATCAAACTCCAATCTTAAGGGAACCTGCCCCTTGACGTAGAGGAGGAAGAAAAGACTGGAGGGCCACCAGGCCTACTTTCATGTCCTCACTTCAAACCCTAAACTATATCTCCTCTTCTTAAACTCCTAGAATATCTCATTTTGTCATTTTCTACCTCCCAATGGAAAATAATTCTCTTTTCCAAGATGCTTCAGACAATCCTAAAGCTCAGCCACTTGTGATCACATCCACAATAAGATATTATACGCACCCCAACCTTGCTTTACTTCTGACTGGGCTGAATGTTCTGGTTGTCTTCCTTGTCTTTCTATCTTCCAGGTGCCCATCATGGTACCTAGCATATAGTAGGTATCCAACTTTTCTTATTGCTGATTGTTTGTTAACACAATTTTAGTGGGATCTGCAAATTCCATATGAACCCATACTTTAGTTTGCCTCTCAGCAGTAAACCTGCTTTCTCAACTCCAATCTCTATTTTCTGTCTGACAAGAATTATTTCTGTCTGCAGCCCATTATATTCTAGAAACCACAGATTTTTTTTTTTTTTTTTTTTGAGACAAAGTCTCACTCTGTTGTCCAGGCTGGAGTGCAGTGGCGCAATCTCGGCTCACTGCAACCTCTGCCTCCTGGGTTCAAGCGATTCTCCTGCCTCAGTCTCCCGAGTAGCTGGGATTACAGGCACGGGCCACCATGCCTGGCTAATTTTTTGTATTTTTAGTAGAGAGAGGGTTTCACCACGTTGGCCATGCTGGTCTCGAACTCCTGACCTCAGGTGATCCGCCCGCCTCAGCCTCCCGAAGTGGCGGGATTACAGACGTGAGCCACTGCGCCTGGCCTACAAACCACAGGTTTAAATCTTGCCTTCGGAAAGTTTTTAGTTATAAAAGTTTTAGACATCAGAAAGAACTACTGGGAATTTCTGTATCACACATGTTGCCTTGAATTGTATTCTAGCTACTTCATGGATTTTTGTATCTCCAGTTAGAAAGGATATTTATTTATTTATTTATTTATTTATTTATTTTGAGACAGAGTCTTACTCTGTCGCCCAGGCTGGAGTGCAGTGGCGTGATCTCACTCACTGCAACCTCCTCCTCCTGGGTTCAAGCGATTCTCCTGTCTCGGCCTCCCAAGTAGCTGGGACTACAGATGCACACCACCACGTCTGGCTAATTTTTGTATTTTTAGCAGAGACAGGATTTCCATATTGGCCAGGCTGGTTTCGAATTCCTGACCTCAAGTGATCCACCTGCCTCAGCCTCCCAAAGTGCTGGGAATACAGGTGTGAGCCACCACACCTGGCCTCTATTTGTTTCTTTGTTCTCCTAGTGCCTACTTCAGTGTTGGGCACTAGCAGGTACTGAAGAACCTGTGATTAATGAATGAGTGAATGAAAACAAGTACTCCCAAGCAGAAAAGCACACTGTTTGAGTCTGGGATTCAGGCAGAAATTAGTTAGAAATCTGAGACCTACTAGCTGTGTGACTTTGGGCAAATTATGTAAATCCTTTATGCCTTAGCTACTCCATCTGTAAGCTTGAATGGTTGCAGAACTGACCCTATAAGTCACATGGGGATTCAATGTGACACTAAATGTAAAATGCTTAGCACAGTTCCAACAACATAGTGGATACAGTGTTTGAAAAAGTTAGTTACTATTAGCATAATGAGAAGTGATTAAAAATGCACACAGCCTGGGCACGGTGGCTCACGCCTGTAATCCCAGCATTTTAGGAGGCAGAGGCAGATCGCTTGAACCCGGAAGTTTGAGATCAGTCTGTACAACATGGCGAAACCCCGTCTCTTCTACAAATACAAAAAATCAGCCGGACGTGGTATTGCACTCCTGTAGTCCCAGCTACTCAGGAGGCTGAGGTGGGAGAATCATCTGAGCCCAGGAGGTCAAGGATACAGTGAACCAAGATCCAAGATTATGCCATTGCACTCCAGCCTGGGCAACTGGAGTAAGACCCTGTCTCAAGAAACAACAACAACAACAAAATAATAAAAACACACACGAAGAGGTGATAAGGGTGGAAGATGGGGGTTAGATACTCAAGGGGGTTAGATGGGGGTTAGCATACTGCAATTGCTATGGCTGGGTTAGAGAATCAGCAGAATTTTAAAGAGGGTAGCAATGGGAGTCGGTCATTCATATGATATAGGAGACCTGCTTGGAGCCAGGGAAATGGGTTCTAGATCTGACTCTTTCTCCAACTATGCAGGATCTTGGGCAAATCACCGCAACTTTAGGGTCTTAATTTCCTCATTAGAGGGTTGCACTAAATGACCTCTGAAATCTCTTCCCACTCAAACGATCTATAATTTGAGGGAAAGGATTCCTAGCAGCGTGCATGTGCCGCTTTTAGTGAGGGTGAGAGAGAGAGAGAGGCAGAGAGAGAAAGACCACAGGCAGGCCAATTTTCTAGATTTAATCCAACGAGCACCTGGTTCTTAAACAAAACCAATTCATATTGTTAAGTGACAGCAAGAAAAGTTAATATTATGCTGGTTCTTACTATCCAAAGGGACTTTACTAATCTCCTTTAAATCAAGAGATCATGTGACAGACTTGCCATCTGAGGCCCAGAGAGGCTATGCGGGGCTTATTCCAGATGACAGAGCTAGTTGGTGGTGATGTGGATGCAAATCCCTACTTCCTGAGTAGTCCCTGTGCAACATGGGGTCCCCTATACAATGTCAAGTGACTCGGAGACAGAAGACAGCACAGCCCATGAGGTGCTTGCTGGGGAGGGGAAACAGAACGCAGGGCTTGCTGGAGATAACTTCACTTGACACAGAAGGACGCTGCTGAAGGAGACCTTTTGGTCACAACTAAAAGTTTTAATATGATAAAGTTAACTAAGAATCACTGGCAAGTAAAACTATTCCAGTTTTATTTACTACTAAGAGACACAGTAAACCTAGACCAAATATATTCAGACAAGATTGGGTGCATTCAGGGTGGTATGGCTGTATATAAGACAAAATATATTCAAATAAAGAAACTTGAACACAAGAGAAAATTAACATGGGTACAAATAGTCAAAATAATAGTCTAATGGGTTTGTATGAATATTGGAATGGGGAACTGGGGCAACGGCTGTCACTCTTTTTCTCTCCTGACCTTGGGGTCTCCCTAAGGAGACCAAGTATTGAACTCTTACAATAAAGCAAAGCTCCTGTTCTTTCCAAGGCTTCTCTGCCTCCCAGAAAGGCGGCACAAAGCAGCAGCAACACCAGCAGCAGCAGCAAGTGTGAGGATCAGACTGGGGGCTGTGGGAAGATGTGGTCTCTCTGCCAAAGGCAGTTATAATTGCATCCTGCTGGCTGAGGGTCCATGCTTTTCTTTTGTCCAGGCCCTGCCCATCTCAACCTTTCACCTGCCGCTTCCCAGTGGGCTTTATGATATTATCCATATTCCAGTTTGATCCAGTGCTCACTTTTTACACCCCCAAATATGACACCTTGTGGAAGAACTGAAGGAGCTACACAGAGATGGCATGAAGAATTGAGTGCTGAGAGCAAGGGTTCAGGATAAAGGCTGTATTGAGAGGAAATGTTTCTGAAGACCTAGGGAGAGCCATTGAAGTGTTTATGGACAGGATGAGTGCAAAATATATAAAATGTTGACTTTTTTAAAGTTTAGAATGAAAAAAAAAAGGATGCATTAAAAGTCTCTGAGGATCCTTGAATAAAATGCTGATCCTTGGTCCAAGCAGAGAAAGTACAAGGTGAGTCTGGAACACTTTGTGCCAGAAAGCAAGAAAGTACCCAAAAATGGATGGAGAAATATCAAAAAGATAAAAGGACACAGGAGCTGCTTGAATAGTCCATACTGGCCAAATATGAGACAACTTGAGCACCAAAAATTAATGTGAATGCAACTGAATATAACACACTGAATTAGAAAAAAAAATTCTGCCAGTCAATAGTAATGCTTACAACAAGAGAGAAAGGGAAAAGAAAGTACTTCGTTACAAAAAGAATGCTAGCTAGTACATGTAGAAGGGATTACAGAATAGAAAAACCATAATTTTTCAACCTACAATGTAATTATTGATTTAGACAAGGATCATCAATGGGTGATAAAATCACTAGGTAAAGATTTGGGGAAACAGAATATTCACACAAAGACAAAGCTTTGCCCCATAGATGTCTTTATAAGATGACTTAATTAAAGCGGGAAATGTAGCTTTACAATGGTGATGTCTGGTAAATGTCATCATAACTAAGTGATCAAATATATCATCACTAATAGTGGAACAATTGCTATTAGATGCTCTTGAGATTATGCAGTGTGAAATACACAAATATTACCTGCGAAGTATTTTTGCCAAAAGTCTTCAAGCTTAATCTTGTCAAGCCTTTAGACTAAATTGTAATTTATAGGAAATGCAGAGGTAGAGGTACAAGTTAAATGACACTATGAGGAAACAATCAGACAAATCTAAAATGTAAACATTTTAAAAGAAAACTGTCCTGAGTCTTCAAAAATATCAGTGTCATGAATAAACAAGCAAAGGTGGGAGAACTGATCTAGATTAAAGGAATTAAGAGTCTAGGTGGGGCGCAGTGACTCACGCCTGTTATCTCAGCACTTTGGGAGGCTGAGGTGAGTGGATCACTTGAGATCAGGAGTTCAAGACCAGCCTGGCCAACATGGTGAAACCCCATCTTTACTAAAAATACAAAAATAAGCTGAGCGTCATGGTGGATGCCTGTAATCCCAGCTACTCGGGAGGCTGAGGCAGGAGAATTGCTTGAACCTGGAAGGTGGAGGTTACAGTGACCGGAGATCATGCCACTGCACTTCACCCTGGATGACAGAGAGAGACTCTATCTCAAAAAAATGAGTTGCCTGGCGCGGTGGCTCATGCCTGTAATCCCAGCACTTTGGGAGGCCAAGGTGGGCAGATCACGAGGTCAGGAGATCGAGACCATCCTGGCTAACACAGTGAAACCCCGTCTCTACTAAAAATACAAAAAAATTAGCTGGGCGTGGTGGCGTGCGCCTGTAGTCCCAGCTGCTGGGGAGGCTGAGGCAGGAGAATGGCATGAACCCGGAAGGTGGAGTGTGCAGTGAGCTGAAATCGCACCACTGTGCTCCAGCCTGGGTGACAAAGCAAGACTCCGTCTCAAAAAAAAAAAAAAAAAAAAGAGTCTATTAGCTAGGTGTGGTGGCATATGCCTGTAGACTCACCTACTTGGGAGGCTGAGGCAGGAAAGTCACTTGAGCCCAGGAGTTCGAGGCTACAGTAAGCTTGGATCATGCCACATCGCACTCCAGCCTGAGCAACAGAGCAAGGCTGTCTCTTAAATAAATAAATAAATAAAAAGTCTAAAGAGATATAACTTTGCAAAGTATGGCTCTTGTTAGATCTGAGTTAGAGAAAATAAAACAGCTATAAAAGCATTTGGGGAACAAATGGGGAAACCTAAGTATAGATGAGATCTAAGATGATGTGGAATTTATTTATTTTTTTGAGACAGGATCTCACTGTGTTGCCTAGGCTGCAGTGCAGTGGTGCGATCACAGCTCACTGCAACCTCTGCCTCCTAGGCTCAGGTGATCTTCCCATTTCAGCCTCCCAAGTAGCTGGAAATACAGGCACACACCACCATGCCTAGCTAATTTTTGTATTTTCAGTAGAGACGGGGTTTCACCATGTTGCCCAGGCTGGTCTTAAACTCCTGGGCTCAAGTGATCCATCCGCCTTGGCCTCCCAAAGTGCTGGGATTACAGGCATGAGCCGCCGTGCCCGGCTGATATGCAATTTTTTAAACAGTTTGATAACGGTGTTGTGGTTTTACAGGAGACTATCCTTGTTCTTAGGAGAAATATGCTGAATTTGGTGCTGATGTATGATGTCTACAACTTTAAAATGATTCACTTCAAAAAAATCTGCATGTCTGTATGTGGTGTGTATGTGTATGTGTGTATAGAGAAAGGAAGAGACAGAGACAGAGAAAGTAAAGCAAATGTAACAAACATCAGCCATTGTTGAACCTAAGTGGATAGTATATGAGTGGTTAACATACTATTTTTCAACTTTTCGTACATTTGAAATCTTTCAAATTAAATTGAAAATGAAATTTCTAAGGAAATATTTGGTCATTAAAAAGCTTATCCCTTGGCCGGGCGCAAAGGCTCATGCCTGTAATCCCAGCACTTTGGGAGGCCAAGGCAGGCAGATTACTTGAGGTCAGGAGTTTGGGACCAACCTGGCCAACATGGCGAAATCCCATCACTACTAATAATACAAAAATTAGCCGGGCATGGTGGCGTGTGCCTGTAATCCCAGCTACTTGGGAGGCTGAGGCATGAGAATTGCTTGAACACACAAGGCAGAGGTTGCAGTGAGCCAAGATTGTGCCACTGCACTCTAGCCTGGGCAACAGAGTGAAACTGTGTCTCAAAAAAAATAAAAATAAATTAAAAACGTACCCCTGGCCTGGTGCAGTGGCTCACACCTGTAATCCCAGCACTCTGGGAGGCCAAGACGGATGGATCACTTGAGGTCAGGAGCTCAATACCAGCCTGGCCAATATGGTGAAACCCCATCTAAAAAAAAGAAAAAAACTTACCCCTGGCAAAACATAAGCTCTTTCATTCCTAATCAATCCTGTTATTGTAAAGAAGAAAGATATATTCCCTAAGTGACTCCTATTTCCTCATACAGAGGGGAAACTAAGCTCTTCCCTTCCAGGAAACGCTCTCTGCAGATATTCTGAAGCCACAAGAGGGGAAAATTCCCCAGCAAATATACTCTCTTTCTTGTATTGACGTGATTTCAGAGCATCAAAAATAAAAACGAATAACATGAGGGATTTACAGTGTTCAGGAATTAATCCATACCCTTCCAATCCAGCCTTAACAGGGTACTCATCTGATCCCATGCCCTCATCAAGGTGACAGCTGCCTTCTCGGACTGTCTGGTCCCTGGTTCCTGATTTCCCTTCAGAAGAGAGGTCAGTGCATCTCAAACAGAGAGCAAAAATGGCAGACGAGCTTCCAAACTGACATTGTTACCAAGAGTTCCATGGAAGATAAAATAGATAATGTGATCCTGAGCACAGAACAAAGAATATTGAAATATGGAGAAGAGAAAGAAGATGGGTAGGTAGTTCATTTGGAACATCCAAAAAGTCTTTCAAAGCAGACAATGATTTATGCCAAGTTCCACAAGCAGAGCCTAGAAATACTGACTAGCTAGTTAAATGGAAATGGAAGACAGCGTGAAAAAGGACAGAGAGGTCCTCAGCAATGCCAAATTCCCAGCCTTGAGAATGGGCATCCCAATTTCTACCTGTGAAACTTGCCAAAAGATACTAAAAAAGCAAGCCAATATGAAGAAAATGAAGTTACACTTTGAGGTACCTTTGCAAAAATTCACACCTCCATATAGCCTTCCATGCTGCCAACAATACACCAAAATATCAATCACCTTGTTTCTGGAAACCATTCAGAGTGAAAGCACAACATTTTTACAGCTTAATTATTTGGTGGTTAATTGCTTTAATTCATAATTTCATGAAGCTAATATGGTCTGAACCATAAATTCTCTAAATAAGATGAGAAAAACCACAATTTAAAAATTGTATACAGAATTATTGTACAATACAAAAACCCAAAGAAGATGAAAGCTATATTTGAACAAGTATGTATTTAGCATTTTCTTTTCTTTTCTTTTCTTTTTTTTTTGAGACAGAGTCTAACTCTGTTGCCCAGACTGGAGTGCAGTGGCACAAACTCAGCTCACTGCAACCTCCACTGCCCGGGTTCAAGCAAGTCTCTGCCTCAGCCTCCCGAGTAGCTGGGGCTACAGGCGTGCACCACCACACTTGGCTAATTTTTGTATTTTTGGTAGAGACGGGGTTTCATCATCTTGGCCAGGCTGGTCTCGAACTCCTGACCTCATGATCCACCGGACTCGGCCTCCCAAAGTGCTGGGATTACAGGCATGAGCCACCGTGCCCAGCGTATTTACCATTTTCAAATTGATTTAAATAGTAACTTCCATAAGAAGATTAGAATTGCCCTGCTGGCTACTTTCTCTGATAAAAAAAAAATTTTCATTATTTTTAAGACAACATATGCTTTGTAAACACCATCTGAATATTAAAAGCCATGTGAAAAAGGCATGTACAAAATGATAATATTTTTGTTCATTCATCTACCTATCCATTCAACAAAATGTATTTAGCATTAGCTATGTCCCGGCATCATGCCAGGTGGTAAGGGTACAGACATAAATAAGGTCCCTCAAGGAGCTCAGCCTAGTTGGGGCAACCAACCTGTAAGAAAATAGTACCATCAAGCTTTAAGGATATTTTGAGAGATAATGATTATTTCACTTTGAGTCACAAGGAGAGGCACTGGTGGAGATAGGAAGACATCACAGGGGATGTGATGCTTGGGTCAAGTATAAGCAGATGTTCAGCAGGCAGTGGAAAAGGAGGAAAAGACTTTCTAGGCAGAGGGAGCAGCACACGCAAAGATGTGGGAGTGGGAAAGTGCACAGCACATCCAGATACCTGGGAGTGGTTCAGTGTAGCTTTGGTGACAGAGTGAGGGAGGCACTTTTTAATGAGACCAGAATAGAGGAGAGGATGTCTGGGTGAAAAGATCATGTGTTCAGTTTTGGATGTGATGCCTGAGGGCCTCTAGGAGGTGTTGCCAGCAGGCATTTTCAGGACTGTCTATAGACTTGGGTAAGAGAGAAGCTCCCTTAGCCTCCTTTTAGAGGACTCTGTTCTGCCCTTCCTCCAGGTGTACTCCACACACAGGCCAAGGGGACTTCCTCACACAGAGCCCACACATTCCTACCCCTTCTAGACTATACCAGGTCCCCAGGACCACAGAATTCCTTGTTCAAACAGCCCAGAGCCTGCTTCCAGGGCCTGTGGAGGAGGTGTAGTGTGGAGAGTGGACCTGAGGATGATGTTGACAATGGAGATGGTAATGATGATGTCTCTGTTCCTTTGTGTTTTTTTCTCTTTCTCCACCTTTGCCCAAACTTCTACAGATCACATTCTCTAGGAAGCTCCCTACTTACCCATTAGCTTGTCACCATGTGCTTCCATGGTCTCCCACATTCATCTTTAGCACAGCACCTTTCTAGCACCTCATAGGCTACTGGTATTTATAGAATGAGTGGTCATGGTTTCCAGAGTGACCCACCAACCACCCTGGTTTGCTTGGAACTGTCTGGTTTTAGTACTGAAAGTCTAGCATTCCAGGAAAACCTCCAGTCCTAGGCAAATCCAGGAGACTGATCACCCTTAAACTGACATCTGAAATTTTTTGAGTGAGCAAATAAATGATTGTTAATATCAAAGCTGAAGGTACCCAATTTTTCCTGTGTGTATGTGAGCAGAAACCCATTCAAGGTATCTGGGGGATTCATTTCCTTCTCTGTACTCTTCAACTCTCATCTCAGCAAAACATGACCTGGCTGGATTCCTGACCCAGCTCCGTTTTTTCCCATAATCTTGGAGGAAGGATAGTTTAACTTTCTGAACCAGGGCTCTTTATCTGAACCACAGAACAAGAAATTGATTTCAGTACTATTCTCTCAAAACAGGTACATAACTAGTACCATTCTAGATGCATAGAAGTTGATTCAATACATAATTCAATGCCTTAGGATATTTAGGGTTTATTTCTTTTATCTGTTGAGAAACACATAGGCCTTAAAATCAAGAATGCTACTGGGGGCCAGACACAGTGGTTTATGCCTCTAATCCCAGAAGTTTGGGAGGCTGAGGAGGGAGGACCTCTTGAAGCCAGAAGTTTAAGACCATCCTGGGAAACAAAGCAAGATTCTGTTGTCTCTACAAAAAATTTTAAAAATTAGCTGGGCGCACTTTGGGAGGCCGAGGTGGGCAGATCACGAGGTCAGGAGATCGAGATCATCCTGGCTAACATGGTGAAACCCTGTCTCTACTAAAACATACAAAAAATTAGCCGGGTGTGGTGGTGGGCACCTGTAGTCCCAGCTACTCGGGAGGCTGAGGCAGGAGAATGGTGTGAACCCAGGAGGCAGAGCTTGCAGTGAGCCAAGATTGTGCCACTGCACTCCAGCCTGGGTGACAGAGAGAGACTCTGTCTCAAAAAAAAAAAAAAAAAAAAAAAAAAAAATTAGCTGGGCGCAGCGGTTTGTGTCTGCAGTTCCAGCTACTTAGGAAGCTGAGGCGGGAGGATAACTTGAGCCCAAGAGTGAGGCTATAGCAAGCTATGATTACGCCACTGTACTCCAGCCTGGGTGACGATGAGACCCTGTCTTAAAAAAAAAAAAAAGCTACTGTGATTGTCCCTTTGCCCTTCACCTTGGTCATCAGCACAGATGGCTGGAGGAGGGAAGCTATGGGAAGGAAGTGTCAAAGGATAGGGCTTGTGTTATCTCTGACCTGCAAATTGAGGAAGAGGTGTGGAGAGGAAGTACATTCTCACTTTCCCAACATGGGCAAAGGCAGAGAGCTGTAAGGTTTTACCAGTCAGGACAGGAAAATTCAAAGACAACCACCTTCTTGGCCTTGACATGTTGGTCATCACCAACCTTCTCAGTGGCAATTGCCAAAGTCAGGCAGCACTGTATGTCATGTTGTGGAAGACAAATGCTCTATAAATAAATTGACTTGAAACAGTCTCAAATACACATAAACCACAATGGCTTTAAATGTAACTCTTGACTTTTTTCTCATTTTCTTTCTCTTCTAAGAAAGGTCAGCAAGGAAAGTTCTGCAAGAGAGGCTTTACGGAAATTCAACCTAAGAAACCTGGGAGGACTTTTATGTATCTGTTGTAACAAACATATTTCACACCTAAATATTTGTTTAAAAGCTCCTGGAGCCTTTAAACTCCAGAGATGGATACATACATCTCTGAGCACGCACCTGTATTTCAGACTTAACGATGCACTTGTTATATGCTAGACATCAATCTTTTTAAAAATTCATTTTCTAGAGGAGGTGATTATTCATTTTGTCATTCAATTTCCCATCATTAAAAATTTCATGCAGTAAAATCACTGCATACTAATGGGGTACTGTGTAAAGAGAGTATTTTTAGTGACTAAGTTGAAAGAAAAGATCATTGATGGCTCTTCCATCTGAGGATTTGAGGAGTAATCAGAGACAAATTTCTGAGGAATACCTTGGAAAGACCTGGAAACTACCAGAATGCAGAGTAATGAAACGGAGGCCTTAGGGCTCCGTTTTCAGCTCAGATTCTGAAGCAGAGGTGTCCGCTTTTAAGTAACATTCTGTCTCAATGGTATTCCATTCACAGGATAAAGTTAATTAAATCTCCTTTCCCCCCACCATCATTACGTCACCACATTAGCGAGGACAATAGAAGCACAGGGTCCTGAGTTTGCACTGACTGGTCATTCATCTGAAAAGAAGGTCACAGGGTTGCCAATGCTAATTGGAAGAGCATTTAATGCCTGGTTTGCATGACTGAAAGAAAGAGGACCCACCTCTCGCCTGGCAAAGAAAAGATTTTTGATGGTGTGAGAAAATGTCTAACTTGGCTAAAGGAGGTTAAATTCCACTGAAGCCTTCCAAGTGGATGCAGGTAGCTGTTAGCATCAGAAATGGTCTTGCTGGGCAGGGCAATGTTCTCTAGGGAGCTGTCTTCAGTAGGCAAGATTTCACCTTGGCTTGCAAAAAATGCTGTTCACTGGGTTTTAAGGGTCTACATGCTTGTGCTTTTTACTGGAAAATTCTCAGACCTTGATATGGCCTGTGATGATTTTTTTTTTTTTTTTTTCTGAGCTGGATTCTACCAACAATCTTCTTAAGGAACTGCCTTTTGAGATTTAAACCTTATTCCTCTTTAATTTCCCAGCGTCCTCTCTGCCTAACGGGGCTGGCTGTCTACTTTGGGCTTTAGTAATGCCTATCCCCTTGCAACTCCTCCATCATACCACGCAATTACACACCTCCGGGCCTTTGCTGTTACTTACTTCACCCAGAACTTGCTCCCTTCTTTCCTCCCTGCTTTTTCCTAGCCCATTTTATAACATTAGACAATTTAGGAGTTATCTTCTCTAGGAACCCTTTTTGGAACCTCTTATAGAGGACTAAGGTCCTCACCTCTGCATCTCGTAAGCCCTTCTATAGTTACAATTATAATCAAACCGAGTTTACACAGTAGGTGTTCACTATCCACCTGTTAAATTTTTCAGGTATGTACGCCTTTGTTTATTTTGGAAGGGACCAAGCAGTTAGTTTTTATGTGGTTTTTAAAATATTCATTTAAATCTGTGGAGTTAGAAATCCAAAAGGGCAAATTTCCTATGAAGGGGAAGGCATATTATAGTGACCAATTGTTGGAGTCCTACCCTGTGCCAGGTACTTTAACACTTTACATTAATTCTAATCTTTGCATAATTCTAATTTCCTCAATATTCTTTCGAGATAGGTCTTATTGCCTGTATTTTACAAGTGAGGCTAAAAATTAAATGACTCACCCAAGGTCTTGCATCTGAGAGAGGGACCCAACTAACTCATGCCCAGCTCTGTCCAATCCAGAACCCTTTAACCCCACGATAACAAGGGGCCATTTCGAGAGACTAATCCCACTGAAGCTCGGATACTGTGACTTTTGAGTTACTTTTCTTTTCTGGTAAATTACCCCTGGCAAAGAACGCGAAGAGGAAGTATAAACGAAATACCCTTTGAGATTAGCCTGTCAGCTGAACAGCTACATTTGCCCGTGTCCAGATTTACATGGGTTTTGTGAGGGCGTGAAATGAAGAACGTGCGGCTTCCATGAGGCCCAAACACTAGGTTAAAAAGCTGAGTTCAGGGTACGCGTTTATCGGAATCTTTCAGCTTCATTCTTTATCGGCTTAAGGTGTTTTCGTCTACCCCTCAATAAGGGGCGGGAAAGTGGGTGAGTGTGGCAGGGAAGGATACGTGGAAGAGGAAGGTTCTCCAGCCAAGCGCAAAGCAGGCGACTCTGCCGCCTGGCGCAGTTGCCAGGACAGCGCGGCCCGAGCAGCAACGGCAGAAGCCGCACCGCGTCTCGGCGGCGGCGGCGGCGGCGGCTGCGAGTCCGGGTGACGCATTGCGGGTACAAACCAGCCAATCAGAGGCCGGCTCAACGACCATCGGGAACGCATCGCCGCCACGATGCTCCTCCGCGCCGCAAAGTAGCGCCCCTCAGGGGCCGCTCCACCGGCCTTTTGACGGCTCGCTGGAAATGAAACCCACTTACGTCATCCGTTCGCCCACTTTCCTTGATCTCTTGCCTCATCGACCAAATAACTGTGAAGAAAGGGGTCCCGAGAAGAGTTTGAGGGGAGGGGGTTGGCCGGGACTCGTTTGCGATGTTCCGTTATCTCCATGCGGCGGAGGGATCTGGCGGAGGGAGGTGTTTATGAGGCGCTGGGGGCGGAGGAGGCGAATTAGTCCGAGTGGAGAGAGCGAGCTGAGTGGTTGTGTGGTCGCGTCTCGGAAACCGGTAGCGCTTGCAGCATGGTGAGTGCATCGCTGAGCTGCCGGCGCTGGGCCTGTGGGGGGAAGAGACTGGAGCGAACTGACTAAAGAAAGGAAACTCGCCTCCCTTACACCTTCAAGGAGTGGTTTCTGCCAGAGGGATGGCGCGAAAGAGGCCAGGGATGCCCGCGACGGTTGTGTCGCAGGTGCTCCCCCACCCCCATTCTCGTCAGGGGGGCTTCCTCTAGTGAGTTGAGGGCCGGACGCACAGTTCCCGAGGTGGTGAAGCTCCTCGGGGGCTTGGCTGGAGGAGGATGGGTCCGGGATGAGGGACAGCCCAGTGCACGGGAAGGAGAGAAAGTGAAGGAAGGGAGAGAGGGATCGCAGAGAGACTTCTGTCGGGCGTCTGGAAAGGTCAAGCAGGGGCCGAATTCAATCCACCCGACCGACGGTTAGTGCGGGCGCCAGGAAGCGCCTTTGTCCGCTTGCGGCCGCCATGCGCCCAGGGGGCGGGAGGAGCGCGCGGGGCCCTGGGGCGAGCGCCGGCGTCGCAGTTAGCCCGCGTCCTCCGCGTGCCGGGATCCAGGGGGCGCGCGGGCGGGCGGGCGGGCGGCGCGCTGTGTGGGCCGAGCCCGCGCGGCGCAGGGAGCGGCCGGTGGGGGCGGGGCGGGCGAGCGGCTCGCGGGACCCGGAGCCGCCGCCCCGCTCGGTCCCGCTCGGCCCCGCTCGAGCTCCAGCTGCTGTGCTGGCACCTGCAGGACTGCGGAGATCTCCGTGGCGCTGCGGGGCCGTGGGCGGGGATGGGCGGGGGAGGGGGGCCTCGACGGTTTCCCATCCCCCTCTGGCAACCCTAATCTTCCTTCTCCATCTGGGCCCTGGGGCGTCTTCCACCACCCAGGCCGGATGCTTTAAAAAAAATTGCTTTTTAAAGTGTCTGTCGTTGAAAGAAATTAGTTTTACCCCCGAAGTCAGGGGCGCATCCTCGCAATATACATCTCGTTAGGGAAAGTGTTCGGCTCCAGCTAGGGTTCTACAAGGCGTTTCTTGTTCACCGCCGGAGGGAAGCAGGCTCCGGAGTGACTGCCTTCTGAAAGTCGGTCTTGTAACAATTGGATGGATGCCTTTGAAGACCCCTGTCCCTATTCTATGCTTGAAAACAGCGTGCAGTCCTAATGTTCAAGAACCACGACCACATAAAAACATTGCTCCCCTTCTGCTGCTTTGAAAACGATCCCTAAATTCCGTGTAGAAGTTGCCAGGTCGTCTTGACGTACACTTCGTTTGTATGATGTTTGTCTGTCAAATACTGTGATGGAAGAGTGTATGCGGGGGAGGAGCAGGGAATTTTTAAAAGCATTTTCCGGTCACCTCAGACTGGGAGATCATGTTCTTTCCTGAAAAAAAAAAAAAAAAAAAACAACACCTAATGAGGGTGATGATCTGTGATACTTACTTTGTGGTTCCTCCTGCCAAGTGGTTACAGCGATGGGTGTGTCCAGGAGGCAAGGTGACATCTTAAACAGGAGTTAGGGATCCTTGCCAACTGAAACCTCCAGCCTGTATGGGTGTGGGGAGAGGATTTCATCTTAAATAAAACTAGCGTTCATTGACGTTTGATGTATTTGCTTCATCTTGATACTTCAAATGTTATTCTGAATTTGAATGTGCTGGTTACATTTGCTTTCTTAAAGATGTAGTTACAGGCATATGTAATAAACAGTACAAGTTGTGGAGTAAGCTTTTTTTTTTTTAATAAATGAAGGGTAAAGTTTTCTTTAATCAGTTTTGATAATTGAATCAGTAATTCGAATAGATTTTTTCTTGGTAGAGTTGGTATCTACGCATTTGTGGTCCCTTGCCCAGTGTTAAGCTTTTGTAGTTACTGTTTGTATCACTGGTGCTTTGGGGGTTTTCTGTTAAATTGACAGCTCTTACTATAAGAGACAAAGTCGAAAAAAAAAATCTTAATAAAAATTGACAGATACCATTATTTGTGACAGATACAGTAAATTTGAAAATTGCCTTCAGATAACTTCATAATTAGAGGACTGAGATTTTACATTAGGAATCCAATTTTAAAAAAATTAGCCGGACATAATGGCCTGTGCGTGTAGTCCTGGCTAGTCAATGGGCTGAGGCAGGAGGATCATCTTGGGCCCGGGAGTTGGAGACTGTAGTGAGCTATGATCACACCACTGCACTCCCTGGGCAACAGAGTGAGACCCTGTCTCTCAAAAAGTAAAAAAATTAGGACCGCAAGTTAAAGTATAAAAAATTTTATATGGAAGTAAAGTAAGATTGCTCATGTAACTCTTGAGTTTACATGTAATCAACATATGCTCATTGAAAACGGGATTGCTTCAAGAGGACTTTGAGTCCAGGGTGATTAGGTAAGTAAAAGATGTAAAAAGGTAGAAAATTTTCGTCACTTGAGTCTAAATAATTGTTCTTATAAGTGCCAACGCCTGTTTCTGTTAGGCTGAGAAGATCAAAGGATTTGGCTCTTTTAACATATAGAAACCTCTAGCTTCAGCTAGAATTTAGGCCTTTAGTAATAGCCCTAATTTTTATGAAGCCATTTTGTTCCAGTGATCTTTTGGTGAGAGATGCTATGTAAGTACTATTCTTCAGAATTAGGTGTCTTTTTACCCTAATGAAATAATTTAGATTGCTTTTGATACAGGTAAAACAAATATCCTGGCTTCCATAATTGTAGAAAAAACTTCATATAGGAATCCTTTGTTGTATCAAAGTAGCACCTGATGGGAATGAACAGACAGGAATGGATGAAGGATAGCAGTTTGCGTTCCATTTCAAGCCTATGGGCTCACACATTTATTCAGATAAGAAGACCACCTTTCACTAGATAAACTCCAACAGTATTCATGCATACTTTAGAATGGCATGTAGGAAATGTTTGATAGGTACATGATGTATTCACTTCAGGTCACTAATGTAATACAGGGTCGTGCTTCTTAGTGTTGACAGATCACCTATGGTTCTCCAAAATGAACATTCTAGTACAGGAGGTCTAGGGAGGAACCTGAGAGTATACTAATGCCTAGGAACTTTCTCTGGAGTGGCAAGAGCAGTGGGAAGAATTATATCAATAGCTACAGAAATAAGGGAGTAAGAACAAGTCATTTCTCTAGTGAATTATTCTTCACTTTACTGAGATAAACATACATGTTAATGAGCTTGAGTTTTCCCAAAAGTATAATTCTTCTGGTTCTTCTAAGAAAATGGCACTCCCTGGAAACAAGGAAGAACCAAATTTATTCGCCTTTGTAGCAGTTGGGAAAGTTAGTGCTAGGAAGTCTTCTTGATTTATAGTAGGCTTTAATCTGGATATTGCTGGTAAAAGTTTATTCTAAAACCTGAACTCTGGATAAGTAATACAAAAAGCTTCTCAACCTTCCAAGCAAAATTGAGAGCTTTCAGGTTATGTGAGTAATTTGGTCTCTTGGGTGCTTAATTCATTCCTTGAAGCTCATTTTTGTGATCTCTTCCAAGATTGCATTTGCTTGGAGGTAGGGAGTTAGACAAGATGGTATGAGGTCCCTAAATTTTGACTTTCCAAGCAAAATTGGACAGTGGTTCCTTAATAGCTAACATCCTCGTTTCTTCCTAAGGCTACTCATGTTTCATATATAGTAGCCTTCCCAAAATCCCATCCCCCCGCCCCCCCCGCCCCCCCCCCCCCCCCCCCATGTAGAGAGAACGAACCTGTCTCCCTTCCTGTACAGAGTACGGGATCCTTCAACTTTCACACAGGCTGCAGTGTTGGCCACACATTTAGCTCAGCTTTTTTTTTTTAGCCTTAAAGTGATGTCAGCTGCATCTGTCGCTGGGTTGCACCTTGTGGATTTAGTTTGCATAAATTTTCTCAGCTTAAACAAAGTTAACATTGAATAGAGTAAGCTTACCATAAAGGGCTTAATAAATGCCATGCATGTCTACATTCTGTGTGGAAATTGATCTAGTCAGGTTGATATTTAACACTGTAGGTTCTTTGTTTAGTTAATTTATATGAAATAATGGTTACCATTTAACTCTTTAGGTTAGCTTTGTACATAGCATCTCACTTTGCACAACAACCCTGCAAGGTAAGTATTGTTGTTCTTGTGCTACAAATGAAGTTGACTGAGAGGAGGAGTACCACGTCCAAGGTCACACAGCTATTAAATGGCAGAGCTGGGATACTGGCCTGTGACTCAGAACTTGATGCTTTCCCCCCACGCCATGCATGCCAGGTTGCCCTTCCTTTCAGAAATGGTGGAAGTCCTGCAAAATGCAATAAACTGAAGTAACGTAGCTTCTATTAATACAAAGTAAATAACTCAGATTTACTGGATTTTAAACCTTATTCCTTGGGTAAACAATCTGTGACTGACTTCACACCAAATATTTGTTGGGGGAGGATTTGGACTTTAGGGATAAAAGTGGATACATTTTTTATTTTACAAACTCTGTATTTGAACTTAATTATTGGCTCTTCAATTTTATGTTACCAGCTTTTTTTTTTTTTAAATGAATTTGATTTACATCGTGGTCAAATAAAAATTGTTGAGCAGGGAAAATAAACTACTTTCTGGATTCCTTCCCGAATTTTCTCATGTTGTGCCCTAGAGAAAATGTGTTCCACATTAAGGTGTTACTTTTCCCAGGGGTGTGTTCATTTAAAAAGAATGAAGCCAGGCAATGTTTATTTTTCTTTTACCTACAAATAAATGAATGGATTAATCATTGTATACTTGACTCCCATGTTGGTAGGGATTTTAGATAGGAGGCTATTTCTTGTCTGTGCTTCTCAATACCCCATAAGCAGTTGCTTCATGGATGTATATACTAATAAGCAGTGAAAGAAAGTGCGTGTTCAAAGAATACAACAAGGAGTCTGGATATTTTGCAATCATCTTTATATATTACGGTGCTCTGAATTAAAAGCTAAAAGTTACTGGGTATGTCTGACACCTTAGTGCTTTATCTTGGTTCTACTAATTTTGTGTGCCCCACTCCCACTTAACCCTAGCCTCATTCCTTATCTGTAAGATAGGGGATAATACCATTGTAAGGTTATTATTAAGATTGAATAAGGATAAAATTTATAATGGGTTTTAGCAAATGGCAGAAAATATTTTCTGAAGAAAACCAAGTGCTATTAAAAAAACATCACAAGCCTTGGGCTTACTTTGGGATTTTAAAAGCCAAGAGAAAATGGATGGCTGAACTTTCAAACATTTGGTAAATATTATAGTATTGTAGTTCAGAGCTCTGGATTCTTTGCATTTTGCCTGCTGGGTGAGAAGGAATAAAAGCTTGTGCCTTTTTTTTTTTTAATCACTTTAATTTCAAAACAATGTGTTTAACCATTTGTGGGAGTAATTTTCATTTTGTGAGCCTGAAGCATTTTGATTCAGTGGGAATTTCTGGTGATTTATATCTGGAATAGAAGTGAGCTTAAGTTTAGCTATTCTAACGTTGAAAAAGGAAGCAATGTTTCTATTGGATTCTAAAGTATACTTTCAAAAATATTCTGAAGTATTTGTATATCTTAAACTCGGAGTTAAGACAGCTTAGCTTTGAAGATAAGAGAAACTAGATGGGTGCATTTTCCATCCAGATGTGTTTGTTGCTGGAACTAAATGAAACAGTACATGGTAACCCTTGAAAGGTTTTAAACTTGTTTCTGTAACTGCTAATCTACATACTCTCAAGTCACTAACCTTCCTCTTTGATCTCTTTGTAGGCTGACCAACTGACTGAAGAGCAGATTGCAGGTGAGAAATACTCAGCTAGATTGTACCCATTAGATTGTTATTATAAATTGAATAGCCAACGTCAGAATAAGAGACTTGTATGAAATAATTGACTTTGGTATATGTCATGGATACTAACATATGGGTATAATATAATACAGTAATTCAACCTGCTTTGGCAAGTGGGATTGTAAACTTGCCGATGGAAGATGTGCAGGGCTAATTGTAATTAAAGACATGTATTTTAGTTTGCGTGGATATACTTTGGAGCCTTGTGGTGTAGTGGTGGTCTTTGTTTTGTTTTCTGGAGACTACCTTAGTATAAAACAGGAATTCTGGGCTAGCTAACACGCTAGAAAAGGAGGCCAAGAAGTAACTAAGGCAACTTGAAATGGAGAATCAAAAAAGGAACAATTGAATTTACCCTAGTTAAAATTAGCTAACATTTTAACCTAAGAATTGCATGTATAATCAATCAGGGAATAACCATTTCTCAAGTGAAAAAATTTAAGAAGTTGGCATTCTATTCTATAAATGTCACTGTAGCAATGTAGATTTTTCTCTTAAAAAGCAGTGACAGCTGTTGAAATGAAGCTGCTTAAATCTTGTCCCTTTTAGTTTGCTATGGAAGTATGCAAAATTATTACATAAAACCTGATGTCATGTTCTCTTTATGCCATGCCATAGAACATTAATACTTTTGATTTATCCTTGTACTTTGAGATGGCCGGTTAATGTCAATGTTGGGGAAACTTTTTTTTCCCCCCTTGCTGGAGTTTTTTTTTTTTTTTAATTGTAGTGTTGAAATGCTTTGCAAACTATTCCTTTGTTTTCATTAGACACTTTTATTAGCATGAGCACCAATCAGTTTATTTGCCACAGTTTTCACAGTAAGCAGGAAGGGTTTGATAAGAGCTCAAAAGCACTTGAGCACTTTTTCTTACGCTGGAGAAAACTGAGAAGCCCAGTTGGAACTATATAGCCCATTTAAAGCAAGCTCCCCACTTCCATAAGCATATAGAAATTTGGGGGATACCAGAATTACACTAGTCATCTCAAATACTATTTGATAGGACTGTAGGTAGAAAGCTATTAGTATTAAAGACAAATTTAAGCAGGTTTTATTTTTACTTATTGTGTAATTTGACTTAAACTTAGTTTTTACTTTCTGAGGTTGGTAAATTACGTGTATTGAATGTTACGAACAAAAAGCAAACAGTTTTGGGAATAATTTTTTTTGTTGTTGAGTTACACTGTTTTAAAGGTATCACCTATTTGATCTCATGTCTCCTCAAAAAAAATAGACTGGGCCTGATGGCTGGTAATCTTATCACTTTGGGAGGCTGAGGCAGCAGGATCACTTGAGCCCAGGAGTTTGAGACCAGCCTGGGCAACATAGTGAGACCCCATCTCTACAAAGTAAATGTATCATCAAAGTGTTTTTCTGAAGTAGTTTTTTTATAAATATACTGTCTCCTTCCCAAACTCTCTCAGGCTGTCTAATACTTTCACTCTTAAACTCTGACCTTCTCTAATACATTTCTTAATATTCCCAGTCAGGTACAGGCACCTACTGTATGCAGTACAGCATGTTCACTTTAGGGTAGAAAACGTTACTCAGTGTGCCATTGCATAGTTGATGGTCTGCTCTCTTAAACACAACTCTTTAAAAAGAAAGTTTGTTGGCCGGGCGCAGTGGCTCACGCCTGTAATTCCAGCACTTTGGGAGGCCGAGGCGGATCACTTGAGGTCAGGAGTTCATGACCAGCCTGGCCAACGTGGTGAAACCCCATCTCTCCTAAAAATACAAAAATTAGCCAGGCATGGTGGCGTGCGCCTGTAATCCCAGCTACTCAGGAGGCTGACGCAGGAGAATCACTTGAACTTGGGAGGCAGAGGTTGCAGTGAGGCAAGATCGTGCCACTGCACTCCAGCCTGGGCAACAGAGAGAGACTTTGTCTCAAAAAAAAAAAAAAAAAAAAAGTTTGTGTCTATTGAATATAAGAGGATCCCTCTTCAGTGATTGATAGCATTTTTATTTTTTGATTTATTTTGAGACAGTTTCACTCTTGTTGCCCAGGCTGGAGTGCAATGGCGCAACCTCCGTCTCCCGGGTTCAAGCTGTTCTGCTTCAGTCTCCCGAGTAGCTGGGATTAGAGGCATGCACCACCTGGCTATTTTTGTATTTTTAGTAGAGATGGAGTTTCTCCATGTTGGTCAGGCTGGTCTCAAACTCGCAACCTCAGGTGATCCACTCGCCTCAGCCTCCTAAAGTGCTGGGATTACAGGTGTGAGCCACCATGCCTGGCCTGGTAGAATTCTTATAAAGAATACTTGTAGTTCATCAAAACTGTGACATTCAGGACCTGTTCTCTTTATTGTCTTTAAGTTAAATCCTATCTTTTCTTGGCTTTCATCATAAAATTAGGTTTCCAATGGGAGTAGAGGGAAAAAAATCTGTTCTTAGGTTCTCTTCTTATCCTACCTTTTCCTAGACCACAGATTTCTTTAAAGCCATTCCTTGGACCTCCAGGTTTCAGTTAAGATTTAGGGCAGAGGAACCAAAACTTCTATGCTACTAAAATAAAAATCATGTGCGGTCAGGGACCTTTTTGTTCTACTTTGTAGGCCCGGTACCTGCCACATAGTAATCATTGAATATTTCTTGAATAAATTTTATTCTTAATGAGTGTGTAACACAAAAAAGTCCTAGAGCACTACTATTCTAAGATTTCTGCCTACTCTCCAAATCCCTTCCTCCCAAATTTGGTATATTTCAGTGTTTACCTTTGCGATGAAGGCAATTTTTTAATCTGGTAAATTGTAATTGTTGGTGGCTGGGCATGGTGGCACATGTCTAATCCCAACACTTTGGGAGGCTGAGGCAGTGGGATTACTTGAGCCCAGGAGTTCAAGACCAGTCTGGGCAACACAGCAAGACCCTGTCTCAAAAAAAGAAAAAAAATTTTTTTTTTTTTTAGTTGTAAGTGCTGGTGACCGCTAACATCCTTGTGTAGATGAAGTTACTAAATTTTTTTTTTTTTTTTTTTGAGACGGAGCTTCACTCTCTTGCCCAGGCTGGAGTGCAGTAGCATGATCTTGGCTCACTGCAACCTCTGCTGTCCAACTTCAAGCAATTCTCCTGGCTCAGTCTCCCAAGTAGCTGGGATTACAGGCGCGCACCACCACACCCGGCTAGTTTTTGTATTTTTAGGAGAGATGGGGTTTCACCATGTTGGCCAGGCTGGTCTTGAACTGCTGACGTCAGGTGATCCGCTTACCTTGACCTCCCAAAGCGTTGGGATTACAGGCATGAGCCACTGTGCCCAGCCTAAAATTTTTTATATTACCTGGTCGTATAGAGCATTCCAGTCTAGTATGACATCACTAACAAGTTCATTTTGTTGATAACTCTGCCATGATGTCATTAGTTGTTGCTGTTTGACTTTTGGAAGACTGATAGGAAAAATGTACAGTATTTTTTCCTTAAGAAGTCTGTACCTAAACTTTCATTAAATTTTCAAGGTCCAAATTTGTTTGATAAAAATATTAATATTACTCAATGTATAGCAACAACTGCATGAAGCGCCAAAAGAGTTCCAGTACATGATCTTTAAGGGATTATTAAGTTCAGAATTTTGTGAAGAAATAGAAGTTAATAAACAGTCATTTGATTTGTTTTGTAATTGTCTTGTGATAACCTATTTTAATAAAATTTTTAAAACGTTATTTTAATAAAATTATATGTTTAGGTAATAAACTAATTAGGGAAGGCCCTTGGAGTTGCTAATGAACAAATAAAACTTGAGTAATAGATTTTTCTGAAAGTTTCAGTTTGGTCAGCTAAAATGGATTTTGGTAGGTTCCTTATACCTATCAATTATGTAGAAGATAGCTGTTCTGTGGCATTCAGGACCTGTTCTCTTTATTGTGTGTGTAGGTTTTGACTCTTGGATTAATTTCAAGTCATTCCTGGGAGTTACTGTTTAGAATTATATGCTTCTGTACTTAAAGATTATGCTAGTTTTGAAGTACAGGTAAACTGTAAAGGCAGGTGAATTAAAATTTTACTTTGGGGTTTATTATTTTGAGTTTTTACAGGTATTTTTTACTCTTTAGTATAAAAATACAAGTAAAAATTTGGAATAAACCTTGACCTTTAACAGAAATGTTATTTGTTCCTTTCTTGAATGAATAACAAATGGTATTAGCATAGATACGGTTTTATTTTCTGCATTTTACTTATTCTAGCAAACATTTTAAGTGTTATTAGATTTTTAAATTTCTTGAAAGTTATACATAGTCTTACACTATGCATCTTCCAGTATTTAGCTTTTTGTTAAATTGTGTAATAGAAAGGTGATTACTGCTAATGAAACATTGGGAATTTATGCACCTAATGGTGGTGTTAAAAGATACCCATAGCAGAGAATGTAATATAAACAAATACCTCAAAGTCCTTTAATTTTCTTGTAACCTAAATTAGGTGAAAGGTGCAATGTGTCTGAACTCCAATATATGTATTTCTAGATATTTCTACATTCTGTTTAAAAACAGTAAAATTGAAATGTCTTTATCAATTGTGCTATTTGTAGGTGGAGACTCCCTGATCTATTTTTGTCTTTAGGTTGATCTAGGTTAGCACTGTATACTATCTTCATAAAATCAATTAGTGTGGTACGAACCTTCTGATTGGTATTAGATGAGTTCCTCTATAAACCAGTAATATTTAAATAAGAAAGAATGCAGTTAGGAGGCAATTGTAATAGCCCCGGCAAAGGACGATGGAGCCTTGAACCAAAATACTGGTTGTAGAGATGGAGGAAAAATCAGGCAGTATTTAAATGATAGAATTCGAGACCTGTTGACAGATTTCAGACTGAAAGAGTTAAAAGTGGCTCTTGGGCTTTTGCTAGTACCTTTAGGGTTGCCTGGGAGTATAGAATTCATTTTCATATATTTTGCTTGTCATCAGCCAGGGGAGCTATATCGTGTAGACAGCCAGAAATAAAGATATTTATTGAGCGAGATGGGTAGACTAAAGATATCTTCGTTGTAAGTGGGTATAGATGAAGTGGCCAAGGAGTGGAAAAAAAGGATAAAATTGGTCACATCTAGACATAAGAGACAGGAGTAAGAGCCTTTGGCAGTATATGGTAGGAGGAAAATCAAAGTACTGTTATGAAGGCCAAGAAAAGTTTTGAGAGTTTTTCCATGCAGTTTTGGATGCTGCAAAAAAATGAGATAGTCTTTATCTTGACATTTATTAAGTATTTATTTGTTGGACATAGTTCTAAGTGTTTGACACATACTAATTTTTTTATGGGGGGTGACCAGGTGAATACCCCTTGTGGGCATGGTATACTGTGTCACCCCACTTACTGGGCGCATTTATGTCATTTCACAGAAATGAGGAAGCTGAGGCAGAAAAGGTTTAGTAGCTTGTCCAGATTGCATTGCCAGAAGAAGAAACAGAGCTAGGAAATTCTAACCCAGTAGTCAAGTTACAAAGTCTCATTTTAGTTTCTATGCCATATGGCTTCACATTGAAGCATACTTGATGGATTGGGTGACTGACTAGTGGTCATTGGTAAACTCAGCATTTTCAGGTGATGAGTTGGAGCTGGATGTCATTTTAAAATAGTGGATTGTTTGGAGAGAGGAAATTGGTATGAGTAGTAGTGCCTTCCAAAATTTGGGGAGGGATAAGGGCAAGCATTTAAAATATAACTAAGGTTTCAATTTAGTTTTAGGCTAAGCGATGTGAAGATATTTATGTGGTAATGGGCAAATTAGTGGAAGAATAGTTGAGTCCAGGGAAGAGGTAATATGGAATGAAACTGGAAGGTGTACGCGAATTGGAGTAGGGATAAGCAGGCAGGGAATAAATTGGCCTTGGACCGTAAAGAAGGTACACCATTTCTTACACATGTGTCACATACATTTTCAAATGTATGGCTATGTTGGGAAAGCTTAATGGCCCCATGAACTTGGAAACTTTTTGTATTCATTTGCTGATAGGGTCTAATATTTTCTGGGAAATGACTTACTTGGAAAATACTAGCTTTATTATTTACTGATTGGTATAACTTTGCAGTATCAAAGTTAGTCTGTTTTAGTTTCTTTCTTTTTTTTTTTTGAGACAAGTCTCACTCTGTTGCCCAAGCTGGAGTGCAGTGGTGTGATCTCGGCTCACTGCAACCTCCACCTCTCGGGTTCAAGCAGTTCTCCTGCTGCAGCCTCCCCAGTAGCTGGGACTACAGGCGCACGCCGCCACACCCAGCTTGTGTGTGTGTGTGTGTTTGTGTTTTAATAGAGACGGGGGACTACAGGCGCACGCCGCCACACCCAGCTTGTGTGTGTGTGTGTGTGTTTGTGTTTTAGTAGAGACGGGGGACTACAGGCACACGCCGCCACACCCAGCTTGTGTGTGTGTGTGTTTTAGTAGAGACGGGGTTTCACCCTGTTGTTCAGGCTGGTCTGGAACTCACCCTGAGCTCAGGCAGTCTGCCCACCTTGGCCTCCCAAAGTGCTAGGATTACAGGTGTGAGCCACTGCACCTGGCTTGTTTTAGTTTATCTGTAAATGGTGAATGAAGCCAGGTAGTCTGGAGTGTTGCACCAGCAGGAGGTTTCCATGTAATCTAGTGATGTATTAGAAGGAACATATAGCCGGGCACAGTGGCTCATGCCCTGTAATCCCAGCACTTTGGGAGGCAGAGACAGGCGGATCACCTGAGGTTGGGAGTTCGAGGCCAGCCTGACCAACGTGGAGAAACCCCATCTCTACTAAAAATAGAAAATTAGCTGGGCGTGGTGGTGCATGCCTGTAATTCCAGCTACTCGGGAGGCTGAGGCAGGAGAATTGCTTGATCCTGGGAGGAGGAGGTTGTGGTGGGCTGAGATTGCACCATTGCACTCCAGCCTGGACAACAAGAGCGAAAGTCCATCTCAAAAAAAAAACAACAGCAAGAAGGAACATACTATCACAACAAGATGTTAAGGAATAATCAGTTTCACTATATAAGGTTGGGATTTTAATATTCCAAAGAAAGCTCAAAATGATCTTTGTTCTCAGTGACATGCATTTAGCTAAAACTGGACATTCATATCTTGATCAGCCCATTGTTACAGACTCTTTATATAGTCCCTTCTCCTGCCTTACTAGAAAGGGAAAGTAGCCTGTTTTAATTTAGTAGGTGATTGATTTAGACATAGTGGCTAACTCTAAACACAGTATACAGAAACAGTTTAATTGCTCTGTAGAAATACATATTTGGGTACCAATAGTCTTATTTTTGTTTTGTGAGTGTAGGTTAGGTCTGTAATTTTGAATTATGTTCCACAGAGCAGCTTCAGTGACAGAGGAGCCAGTCATTTGGGGATTTGGTTCTTTTCCTCTGTAAACCTAGGATAATTTTACTTAGGTCAGCATGAAAGTACAGTGGTATGATTGGTCAAAGATATATTTGAAATATTATCATAAGGTATCATAAAGATTGGTTAATCTTTAGGAGTCAAAGTCACATTTCAATTGCTACCTCCATTGGTATTTTTCCGTTAAAAGTTTTTGGGTTTTTCTGAGACGTGGGGTCTTACAGTTTGGCCAGGCTGAAGTGCAGTGGCTATTCACTGGCACGATCCCACCACTGAGTAGGCTTTAAGAGTTAATACGTTTCATTTAGGTTACATTTTATTATTAATCTGTGTATTTGGATTGTGGTCTTTCTTTCAAACAGAATTCAAAGAAGCTTTTTCACTATTTGACAAAGATGGTGATGGAACTATAACAACAAAGGAATTGGGAACTGTAATGAGATCTCTTGGGCAGAATCCCACAGAAGCAGAGTTACAGGACATGATTAATGAAGTAGATGCTGATGGTAAGTCTTCAATTTTGGGGGGTGGGAGGGGTTGAAGAAGTGATACTTAGATGTTTCCACTAAACCTTTGCTGTTTGCTTATATGTTTCCACTAAAGCTTTGATGTTTCCACTAAACCATTTCAGGTAATGGCACAATTGACTTCCCTGAATTTCTGACAATGATGGCAAGAAAAATGAAAGACACAGACAGTGAAGAAGAAATTAGAGAAGCATTCCGTGTGTTTGATAAGGTACGTCAAGGACTGGATATGTTAAATTTTGAGGATGAAATGAAGATACCAGGACTCATTATGAAGACCTGTGTTTTTTTGGTTTTTTGTTTTTTGTTTTTTTTTTTTTGATGATTTACCAACATTTTAATTACCAAGCAAAAGCTTTTTAAGAATTCAGTATAGACTTTCTAATATATGTATTGCGTTCATCTTGTCAAAGGAGGTGTCACTTGACTTTGGGACTAGGAAATAATGATTTTAATGTAGGACATTTTGCTTGGCTCTTAATGACATTTGTAGGTCAACTGTGTAGATTTGTATGCATTTCTAAAGTATGTTTTTCCCCCAATGTGAAATTTAGTAGTAAACTTAATAAATTTCCATTCCAACTCTCAAGTCTGTAATTTGACTCAGAAACTATACTAAATTTTTTGCTAGGATGGCAATGGCTATATTAGTGCTGCAGAACTTCGCCATGTGATGACAAACCTTGGAGAGAAGTTAACAGATGAAGAAGTTGATGAAATGATCAGGGAAGCAGATATTGATGGTGATGGTCAAGTAAACTATGAAGGTAAATGTTTCACTCTCAAGCCTCATTCTTCACTTTGATTTTTAAGATAAGAGGTGCTTTGTTAGAGAACTGATCAAAATTAGTGACCCTTCCCCCCAAATTAGGTTGCTAAAACAGTTACTTATATTTAACCTTCTTAAAATTCAGAGTGTTGTCTGCAGACTAGGTAACATTGCTCTGACTTGAGAACTTAATTTAGAAATATTTACTATCAGGTTCTGTCCCTACACCTGGAATCAGCATTTTAATAGGATTCTTGAGTGATTCATGTATAAAGTTTGAGAAGCACTGTTCAGTGTTTGTGTGATTGTGGAACAATGTGGAAAGCAAACTTATTCCAACTTTCCTAAAATGAAATTAATGTGACTTTCTTTCCCTGCACTGTATTATCTTTTTTCTTTAATTGGCTTTAGTCTGAAACTGAAGTTTACATGTGCTTCAAAAGTATCGTATCTATTAACTTTAAGATGGCCATATCAGGAAGCAAGGCATTTAGAAACTGAAGGATTTTGAGTAAAACTTTGTATTTTTTTCATGATGTAACTACTTAACTTAGAAAAGAGCATAAAATGTAATGTTATAAAAATTAAACCTAGCCCATAGCATTGAATTTACAATATTGTCTTGTAATCCAGCAGACTTAAAATTCAAGTCTAAACTAAGATAGAGCCAAGAATGCTCTTTTTTATATTGGCCTATGTAAAGCGTTAATTTGGCTCTTACTAATAAACCTGAATAGTTATGGTTAATGAGGTTCCAGCCTGGGCAATAAACTAGCTTCCCTCTGTACTTAATGGTAATTCTGAGGAAAGAGAGGAATGGAAAGAGTACTCAGTAATTGAGTAAATGTGATTTTTTTTTTTTTTTTGGTCTTTTGCTATTGACTCATTTTTTGTGTACTTCTTCTTTTTCAGAGTTTGTACAAATGATGACAGCAAAGTGAAGACCTTGTACAGAATGTGTTAAATTTCTTGTACAAAATTGTTTATTTGCCTTTTCTTTGTTTGTAACTTATCTGTAAAAGGTTTCTCCCTACTGTCAAAAAAAATATGCATGTATAGTAATTAGGACTTCATTCCTCCATGTTTTCTTCCCTTATCTTACTGTCATTGTCCTAAAACCTTATTTTAGAAAATTGATCAAATAACATGTTGCATGTGGCTTACTCTGGATATATCTAAGCCCTTCTGCACATCTAAACTTAGATGGAGTTGGTCAAATGAGGGAACATCTGGGTTATGCCTTTTTTAAAGTAGTTTTCTTTAGGAACTGTCAGCATGTTGTTGTTGAAGTGTGGAGTTGTAACTCTGCGTGGACTATGGACAGTCAACAATATGTACTTAAAAGTTGCACTATTGCAAAACGGGTGTATTATCCAGGTACTCGTACACTATTTTTTTGTACTGCTGGTCCTGTACCAGAAACATTTTCTTTTATTGTTACTTGCTTTTTAAACTTTGTTTAGCCACTTAAAATCTGCTTATGGCACAATTTGCCTCAAAATCCATTCCAAGTTGTATATTTGTTTTCCAATAAAAAAATTACAATTTACCCAATGGTTGCTCTGCATCTGAGTCATTTAACTGTTGAAGTCTAATAATTTTGAAAATAAAATATGGCATTGGTTTCTGCTTGGTATAGTCTAGATAATTTTTTCTCGTGTGGGGAAGCATATGGAGATGGGTGGCAGAAATAGTGAAGGTGGGAAAGGAAGGAGAAAAGGACTGGAAAAGTGAGAAAAGAGGGAGAGAAGCACAGAAAATAAGAGGAACAAAATAAGGGGTGTAACTAAGGAGAGATTGAAGAGGAAGGCCGAAAAGATGGGGATCTATGGGGGCTGGCTTAGTGTAGTCACCTTTTGGGGGCCACCATCATGCGTGCCCACAACATTCTTCCACCACCATGCCTGTCGTACTGTGCTACTGTGTTAGACCCAGGACACCTGTGAGTTCCCTCTGTGCCCACAGAACAAGATGGTGGCAGTCATGGGAAAAGAGGGGCAAGTTTTTTGTTTTGTTTCTTTATCCAGATTGTATTTGACAACTTCAAAAGGCCCAAATGAAAGACTCAAAAACTTAAGTGTACCTAGCATGGGAATTGGCATAAAGTAGGTATTTACTGTTTCCTACCTTTATAGTTTTCAACTTTGGCGTTTGTCCATGTTGACTTAAGCTGTGCAATGATGTTTTAAATGTTTGCATGTTCAAAAAAAAAAAACACCAAATCTAGTTGGGGTGAGCATCCTTATAGTTTTACTTCTATTAACTAATATTTTATTCATTGTGCTTTTTAATTCTATAAGATGAGAATTTTCAGCTTGCCCATCTGCAACATTTTACAAAAAAAGATGTGTTTAGGAGTAAGTTGGCAATGACTACACCTTGTTTTAGTTTTTGCTGGCTTCTATCATTGCTTTCTCTATAATTTGAGCTACACCAAAGGTGGTTATCAGGGTTTTTATTTTTTTAAACTACCTTTTAAATGCTTAATGAAAGATTCCATAGCAAATCAGAGCCAAGATTAAAACATTGAGTGTAATTGTTACCTGGTTATTGTAGCTACAAGGTCTTTAACTTCCCAGGGGTAATTCATTATTTGGCAGGTTACTGCCCCATTGACTATCTTAATACTACTATTAGTATGTTTTAGAGCAAGGGAAGTTACAGGCATTGATAGTTCTAATGGTATCACATACTCGGGTAATCAGTTAAATAGGAAGATTTAGATGTGCACTCTACTCCCCTTAATTCGATGTAGTAAGTTTTGTCGAAAGGAAATCCAAACAAGGTTTGTTTTTTGTAGAGACAGGGACTCGTGTTGCCCAGGTTGGTCTTGAACTCCTGGGCTCAAGTGATCCCCCCACCTCATCCTCCCAAAGTGTTGGGATTATGAGTGGGGCTTTTTTAAAAGTTAAGTGAAATAATGAAAGTAAGGCCCTTAACATTGTCCTTGGCATTTGCATTAAGTGTTCCATTAATTGTGCTATTAAACCAGTTATGACCCTGAAAAATGAGGGACTTGGGCAGTCAATTGGTGTTTTTCCAGTGTCAACAATGAGGTTTATATAAATTGATGTCAAGGTATAATTAACAAGGACAACAAAGGTAGGAGAAACATTTTTTGGGCTCTTCTATGTCATAATTGGTCATTTCTATTGTTGAAATCTTTACAAAGGTCACGAAGTCTTGGCATTTTGGTTTTACAGGAAACAAGTATAGAATGATTGTATAATTTAACTGTGGTCATAATGAGCTGGGTTCAAATCTGTTCCAATGCTTCCTACAACATAATCCTATTGGAACCCAGGACTGTGATATCACCTTCAAGTTGTGTTTTTGTTTTTGTTTTTGTTTTCTTTAGATGGACTCTAGCACTGTTGTCTGGGCTGGAGTGCAGTGGCACAATCTCGGCTCACTGCAGCTTCCGCCTCCCGGGTTCAAGCAATTCTGCGTCAGCCTCCCGAGTAGCTGGGATTACAGGCGCCCGCCACCACGCCCAGTTAATTTTTTGTATTTTCAGAAGAGACAGGGTTTTACTATGTTGGCCAGGCTGGTCTCAAACTCCTGACCTTGTGATCCGCCCACCTCGGCCTCCCAAAGTACTGAGATTACAGGTGTGAGCCACCTCGCCCAGCCCCACCTTCAAGTCTTAACCATACTATTAGTGTTATATTAATAGGATTTTGGTAATTGTACCAACCATAATACTGTCTGGCATGTTTGCTCTCAGATGATTCTCCCAATAAACCACTATTGCAGTTAAATATCACCCTTGGTGTAACATATTTTCCTAAAATTTTTAGAAGACAGCAACAATTTTAAAGATCTGATATGTAACAGAGGCACTGTTGAGCTCTATTATAGATATGTATTCTCAAGAGAAATGCCTCTCCCCCTTTTTGAAACTTAAAATAATCTGGAAATAAATCTTAGTGATACTATATAAGATAATGTTTTCTTAAAGGAACATTTTGTTTATCCTACATGCTTAATCTGCTTTGTAGATAGTCCTTGAAATCATTGACCCATGCTGTTTCTATTTTTGAGATACTTAAACTATTTTCTCATCTAGATGTTCCCATCTCTAATGTCACACCTTGTATGGGTTTCTGGACTTCTCTGTACCTTTCATATTCTTTTAGTCTCGAGGGTACCAGTCCCTAGTCTGCTGAGCCAGTTTTACAGTCTCAGCCAAAATAAGAAAATGAAATGAGGCACAGGGAATGGACTTGATTAATCTCTTAACATTTGTGAGAACTTTGGTATTGCCTCTTCACTTTCTAATTTCAGTTGTTCATTTTAAACCTAGTGCCTGTTTTTTTTTTTAAGGCTATGTTAAATGAATTTAGAATCCCAGTATTTTAAGAAACTAGATGAAGTCCTTTAGTCTCTTGCTCCTCAAAAAGTCACCTACAGAATCACCCAGGAGCTTGCTGGAAATGCAGAATCTTAGGTCCTGCCTCAGAATTGGAATCAATCTGTTTTTTAACAAGATCATCAGATATTTTGTATGCATATCAATTTTTGAAAAGCACTGCTGTAATCTAGTCTTGGATTTACTTAGAGGGGAAAACTAGTCAGTGGTTTATTCAACAAATATTTTAGTCCTTGTGTTCAAAGGGGTCAATTAAAAACCCCGTGTTTTGGGTGTTTAAAATTAGAGGAGAAACGATTTGTCATAAAATATCTTCAACAATGATAGGCACAGGGTCCTTTGGGACTTAGTGGATTAGGCTTAGAGGTCTACTCAGAGGAGCTGACCCTTGAGATTTTCCAGGTGGTCAAAGAAAAGAATAGCATTTCATGCAGAAGAGCTAGCATATGTGGAGACAAATAGAAATGTGAAGATGGCATGTTTGGGGTTTTTGCAAGCATGATACAGCAGAGCATGCCATCCTAATAAGAGAAGTGGCCGGGTGTGGTGGCTCAACCTGTAATCCCAACACTTTGGGGGACCGAGGTGGGTGGATCATGAGGTCAGGAGTTCGAGACCAGCCTGACAAATATGATGAAACCCCGTCTCTACTAAAAATACAAAAATTAGCTGGGCATGGTGGCGGGCGGCCGAGGTTGTAATGAGATCGCGCCACTGCACTCCAGCCTGGGCAACAGAGTGAGACTTCGTTTCAAAAAAAAAGAAAAGAGAGAAGTGAGAGACTGGATTGTAAATGTTGCTTTTGTCCTAAAGGTAATGACAGCTCACATTTACTGACTGCACTGTGGCAGACATGGTTGTGAACATTTCAAGTTAATCTTTTTTATAACCTATGTGGGTAGGTACCAATTTTATTATCCCCTTCTCTATAGACAAGGAAATAAGCACAGAATAAGTCATTATATGCAACCAGCGTCCAAGTCCTGGTAGTCAAGGGAGGAGAGTGATTCAAGAATGAGGGAATAATCAATGCAGCAATGAAAATTGAAGGCCAAGTTTCATAAGAGCTGAAAATCCCCACTGGATTTGGCACTTGGATCCCTGGTGAGTTTAAGTGCAATTTTAATTAAAAGCTGTGTGCAGGCGAGATTAAGATGTTTTAAGGAAAGTATGGGAAGTGAGAAAAGAGTCCATATTACTCTTGAAAGTTTGTAAAGGGAAGCAGAAACTTCATGGTATAGGGCAGTGAAGCTCTAGAGTCAGGTCTGGATTTTAATTCTGGTTCTGCCATTTGTGTGTGATGCTGAGTGAACTGTGCTAAACGTCCAAGGAAACCTTTGTTTCCTCATCCAGAAAATGAAACTAATACCTACTTTGTAGGGTTGGTGTGAAGATTAAATGAGACTAACGTGTGTGAAGTCCCTGGAATACAGTAGGTACTGTATAAAATGAAATTAAGGTTGTGGAGGGTTTGTTTTTAAAGGTGAGAATGTTCCTAGGTTAAGAAGAAGCTACAGCCTAGAGAGGCTGACAATAGAAAGGGTCTATACTGAGAAGAATGGGGTGGTCTGTGGTTTCACAGCTAGTGAAACCGGCTGTGTCTGGTGCTCACTCCACTCTGCAAGTCAGAAGCAAGAGAAGTCAGCCCCAGAGTTTCTATTTGGAGGAGCTTAGAAACAATCTTAGAAAGTGGGTGCTAAGGCAGATTTCTCTAAGTATGCCTACCAAGCACACTGCCTCCCTGTCTGGGGTGTGCGATTGGTGGTGGATTAGAAGGGAACTAATGGAGATTGTGGGTACGCTCAAGCCCTTAACAAGCCTCCCTTTTCGCAGATCCTTACCCGAGGGCTCTCTAGCAACTCCAGAGCCCTCTAGATTTTCTTCTCACATGCTTTCATAACCGTCTCTTTTCGAGGGTTTTCCTCTGCGCAGGTCTTCGCGCGGGACCTCAAAGTGCGTGCCCGCTTCCCTTCCCTGCAGCACTAAAGACAAACCTGGCGGGTCCCCTGGAGCGGTCCCAGGCGCGCGCGCTCGGGAGCCCACGGGCCACACCCGCCTCCTAGCAACCGGACCTCAGGTTCAGCCTAGAGAGAGAGGAGGCCACCATGGACCAGCCAGCCATCGCCACCGCTTCCACCTCAATAAGGGAAGACCTGGTGGGTGGAGAATCATTCATCACAGCCTCGGTAAGACGGCCTGCCCCTTGCCGGCCTGGCTCCTGCTCCCCTCACCAGGCCCACTACCCTTTTCCCACCGCTCTCTAATCCCAGGCCTTCGTGCCCCTCTGGTTCCCTCTTCCTACCCTTCTCTCCCTGCCCTCACGTACGTCTCCACCTGCGGACCTTCCTTCCTGGTCTTTATTGGACATTTCCTTTGTTTTATTTCTTTTCCCCTTGCTTCTTCCCTTTTCCTTCTCCTTCGCCCTTTGTTTTCTGTATTTTTCCCTTCTTCCCACTACTAATTAAACTGGACAACTGCTTTAATATGGTGATTGGATTTCTTTCCCTTTCCGCTCCATCTGCCGGAAGACTGGGTTTTTCCTTCTGTAGTTTTACTAGACACGTTTTGCTCCGCCTCCTACTTTAATATTTATAAAAATATTTGAAGCTACCTTTGCTACGTTTTTCTTTTAGAGTCTCGCTCTGTCACCCAGGCAGGAGTGCAGCGGTGTGATCTCGGCTCACTGCAACCTCCGCCTCCCGGGTTCAAGGGATTCTCCTGCCTCAGCCTCCCGCGTAGCTGGGGTTACAGGCGTGCACCGCCATGGCTGGTCTTTGTTACGTTTTTAAATAAATGTGGGTGAGGGTTGTTTAACCTAATCTTTTATCTTTCCCCTTAGAGTGAATTTAAAGTGGTAGATAGATGGAATTTGGATCACCTGTCTTGGGCAAAACAAAACAGCAGCTGCCAATTGTCTTCCATTAGATTGATCGCGTTTACTTCTCTCTCCTTCCCATCTCATTTTCCTTATTCTGGGGTAGGAGTGGGAGGCCTGTCTTGACCTGCCTGAGAAAGTTGTATTTCTGTGACTATAAAAGTGCAACAGAGAAGATTCAACATAAATCTCGCGAAGAAGTATCAAGGAAGAAGCTCAGCTTTAGCAGTGTCATGAGACAATGTTTTTTAAAGAAATTAACATATTTCATAATAAAATAAAGCCCAGTGGTACTCATAAGTACAGTAGATTTAAGTTACTAGACAGGAAGAATGAATTATATCAGTTTTACTGATTATTACTTTTAATGCAGTCTTGCTTGATGACCTATATTTTATAGTAATAAAGGCATTATAAATGAAAGGAGAACTCAACATTTTAATGATTTTACCTAGGACAAACAGCAATATACTAAACGGTTGTGTTCTGTGGACAATGGGCTGAAATAAAAATGAAATAATAATGGATGAATGGGTATAGAATACTAAATATGAAGACAAAAGCTTCCTTGGAAACTGAGGAATACCAAAATAATCAGCTTCTTAACTTGGCAAATGGGATGTTAAAAATTAAAGCTACCATTTATTAAGCACTGATTGTATATGCAAGTCTTTATAAGTACAATGCCTTACTCTTTTTTTTTCCCCTGAGGTGGCTTCTTGCTTTGTTGCCCAGGCTGGAGTTGCAGTGATGTGATCTCGGCCCACTGCAACCTCTGCCTACTGAGTTCAAGTGATTCTCGTGCCTCAGCCTCATGAGTAGGGATTACAGCCTTCTGAGGAGGGATTACAGGCATGTGCCACCATGCCCAGCTAATGTTTTTGTATTTTTAGTACAGATAGGGTTTCAACATGTTGGCCAGGCTGGTCTTAAACTCCTGGCCTCAAGTGATCCACCCAACTTGGCCTCCCAAAGTGCTGGGATTACAGGCGCGAGCCACCACATCTGGCATACAATGCTTTATTCTCATGCCAACTCTGGTAGTGCCTTATTTTTATACTACTGTGAGGAAGCATGAGGGTTGGGTAACTCACCCAGTGCACCTAGCTGGTAAGTGGCAGAGCTGAGTTCCAGCCTAAGTCTGTCTGGCTTCAAGCCTAACTCTTTTCTTCCTAAGGACACCACATTTTGTCACATTTAATATACTTACAACATCTCTGTGAGATGGGGGTGTTTATTACTCTAATTTTATCAAAGGGAATTTAGTTATTTGAAAGGACTTAAGACCATAAAATAACAATTTAAGGAAATATGGGCAAATTTATTATTATGTAGCTTTTATTTTAATGAAGACATATCAGTTGGGTATGGGTGTGAATTTCTTCAAGCAAATGTTTTATAAATTATATTTAATTTCAAGGGATCACCTCTCAAATGAATAAGCATACTTTGTGTTTGTTAACAGAAACCAGCCCGAAAGACTTCCTCTTTTGAAAGAGAAGGATGGTGGAGAATAGCATTAACAGTATGTACATTGTTCAGTCTTTCCTATTCACATTATTCCTATTCCATTAATATTTTAATCGATTATAGCTTTTAAGACTAACACTAAATTGTAAGAAAACAGTGATTGTTCAGATCTGCATGGACCTCATGTCATACTTAACATTTTAGTGTCAGCATATGAATAAGAAACTAACTTTTAATTTTGAATGCAATAGAAGCTTGGGAAAGTTAAACAATTCTAGAAATCTAGGTGCTTTACAGAATATCTAGATAAGGCTAACCTATGCTCTTGTGATCTGGGTGAGATTGCAAAACAAAAAAAGCATACATTCTGGAAAGGTGTTTTGGTTTCAGTTTTTATCTTATATGGTAAAGACCTTCTGCAAATGGTTCTTAATATGGTCAATATATGAAAGCAAAATGGTAATATATGGAAGAAAAATGACCAGAAGATCCCCCTCACCAGAGAGTTTCTATATTACAGACATATTTTCTGTCAATGCCCTTCAATAATAGAGGGACTTCATGGGTCAAAGCCTTCTTGGAATTGCAGTAATTTTAAAGGCAGAACTGAGCTGAGTGCTCAGTGGAAAGATGGCCGCAAAAGCAGCAGTGACTAAACGTTCAATTCTGGCCATTCAGCCACACTGGTTGTAATTTGAAAGTACCAAACCTCTTATTGGACCAACTAGGCCATATGCTCTGCCAGTTTATCCTGGTCTCATGTCATTATCCTTTAGCTTCCCACTTGAGGGCTAGAGAGAAACATAGTATTGGCTAAGCAGATGTAGGATAGCTTCTAGTTAGCCAAGAGACTATCCTGAGTGGTCTCACTAGAGGTCTGAAATTCATAGTCAAGCTTGAATCCCAAAGTTGAATCACCGAAGTTGCCTTTTAAAAACTTAAATTTCGGCTGGGCGTGGTGGCTCACGCCTGTAATCCCAGCACTTTGGGAGGCCAAGGCGGGCGGATCACAAGGTCAGGAGATCTAGACCATCCTGGCTAACACAGTGAAACCCTGTCTCTACTAAAAATACAAAAAAAAAAAAAAAAAAAAAAAAACAAACTAGCCGGGCGTAGTGGCTGATGCCTGTAGTCCCAGCTACTTGGGAGGCTGAGGCAGGAGAATGGCATGAACCTCGGAGGCGGAGCTTGCAGTGAGCCTAGATCGTGCCACTGCACTCCAGCCTGGGTGACAGAGTGGGACTCCGTCTCAAAAAAAAAAAAAAGTTAAATTTCAACTCTAACCCATTTGCTATAATTCAGCAATTATTTCAGAAAGGAAATAATCATGATTTTGAAATACTCTTCTGTCAAGAGTGTTTACTGTATTTGATATAATTTCATTAAACTTGAAAACAAAGAGAGATGTTACTTGGGAGCTTCCCATCCAAGAATGGTGTTTTAGGAGAAGTTACATGTTTACACAATCTTAAAACTGATGTCAATTTTCCACAGGATACTCCTATACCTGGCACTTACCACTTGAAAACTTTTATTGAAGAATCCCTATTAAATCCAGTGATAGCAACCTACAATTTTAAAAACGAAGGAAGGAAAAAGCCACCTCTTGTGCAAAGAAACAATCCAGTCCTAAATGATCTTCCGCAGTATATGCCTCCTGACTTCCTGGACCTGTTAAAGAAGCAAGTGGCTACTTACTCATTCAAAGACAAACCACGGCCAAGCCCCAGCACACTAGTTGACAAAGATCAGGTAAAGCGCTACTGGCAGATTGCTTTGTGTGGGAAAGCTACTAAGAGCCCCTGAGGAAAGTATTTTTATACGTAGAGTATATCTTCCCCCAGGAGAAATGGAAAACCTTTAAGATGTCTTATTTCCCGTAGAAATCAAACAAGGACTGCCTGATTTGCAAATGTTTCCAGTAAGATTTTTCCCTATAACATCTTCTTAACCTAAGGGGAGTACATGGGGAGAAATGTTTTCCTCTTGGGCAACTCTTGGTGGGATTCCCCTAGCCTGGAGAGCACCTGGGATCTTATCTGTCATTGGGCTATGCTCTTATCTCTTGCATATATGTATGCAAGAGTATATGTGGTGAACCCTCTTCTTTTAAAGAGAAAACCCTGCCTCTCGGGGAGTATCCTTATTAGAGCATAAATATAACTACATACCACAGGGAAGCTTTAAAAAACTTTCTTATAGAAATGACCCATCTCTACAAAAAATAAAGAAAAATAGCCGGGTGTAGTAGTGCATGCCTGTGGTCCCAACTACTCTGGAAGCTGAGGTGGGAGGATCACTTGAGGCCAGGTGTTGTAGATCAGCCTGGGCAATATAACAAGCCCTCAACTCTTTAAAAAAAAAAAAAAAAAAGCTACTTGGGAAGCCAGGGCAGGAGGATCCCTTGAGCCTGGGAGTTTGAGGCTGCAGTGAGCTATGATTATATGACTGTACCCCAGCCTGGGTGACAGAGTGACATGCTGTCTCTAAAAATATTTTTTTTAATTAAAATAAAAAGAAAAGAAGTGAGCATGTGGTCCCAGGAGGGTCAGCTTCTACTCTCAGCTCCACCAGTTCATTTGCAGCATTGATAACAAGGAGCACTACTGAGCTCACAGCCCTGCACTAGGCTCTGCGGAAGGAAGATGTTCCTGACCCAGAGGTATTTAAGCAACAATACAAGACAAAGTTTATCAAGTGCTCAGATAAATAGTGGAGCTGGAAATGCCAAAGGAGAGTTCAAGTGCCAAAGGAGGCTGGATTAAAAGGCTGGAAAGCTCTGTGGCTTACGTAGAACTTAACTGGACCTTCACTAATACATGTCTTTTATGTGGCTCTTAATGGTTTACTATGGGCTTCCATGTATATTCTCTTAGTTGCTTCCTTCTTAAGCATTCTGAAATAGAACAGATATTAACTCCATTTTACATGCAAGAAAACTAAGGTGAGTAGAGACTAAATAACTTGTCCAAAGGCACATTGCTAATACTTAAGTAGGTGAAGCAGCACTTTTTACTGAGGGCTTCTGCACCAAAATTTAGTCCTCTTTCCAGTCTACCATGTGCCCCTCGCCTTCAATGAGGGGCAGGGTTTGGGTAGATGGAATCCAAAGGAGGTATTCCGAGGGAGGAGTACAGCATTGTTGAAGGCATGGAAGTGGCAGGAACATGGTCTGTTCAAGGGATAAGAGTTGTGACTTGGACTTTGTTACTTGGGACTTTGGGTACTTGTCTCAGTTCTGTCTGCATTAATATTTCCCATTTATAAATAAGCTAATAATAGTATCAATCTTCATAACTTCATCAGAATATTATTGTGATAACCTGAGAGAAATGTATTGCAGCTGAAGGTTGAATTAAGTACAAGGGGTTGTAATTACTAAAGTGGACACAAAATTTTCAGCAGGATGAACACATGTCAAATCCAAACTTTCTACTACTTTACAAACTGTAGCTTTGAAACAGAACAGAATGATAAGTGTTCATTGGGTATATCTTATCCTGTTTGCTTCAGTGGATGCATATAAACTCTAAATTATACTAGCACCTTTATGGCTTGCTACCAGATAACCAGGCTATGTGTGAAATTGTTCTGGCTATCTCGAATGCAAAGTCTTTCTTACTCTCTTCTGCCATTTTCTTTTCTGCTTCCTCTCTTCTCGCTTTTACAAGTCCCTGAAAATCAGCCAAAGGCCCAGTGTTGAAAGGAGAAAACGTACAAGGATGGAGTTACACAATACTGAAAGTTTTAAAAGACCAAAAGAATTAGGCTTACGCAGAAGGATGGATAAAACCTTCTGAAAACATAGTTTTTCTGTTTCTTTCTTCTTTCCTCTCCACCTCCCACAAAGGATTAAACTCTAGAAACTGGAAAAATTCAGTGTTTTTCTAATTTTCTATTTCAAAGATATATATGTTCACAAGGGGAAACATAAACATTGTTTACTCACCAGTAACATTCAAAATTCTGTTTTAATAGCAGAACTCAGAATACTTTGAATTTGGGGTAGATATAGTATGTATTATTGTTATACATTAAGCTAGAATAGCATTCTCAAATTTTATAATTTTTCACAGAATATTCATTTTATATCTTTCAGTGGCTGCTTTTTATTTGTAATAAAGTTTTCAGGAATACTATGCAGCCATAAAAAAGAATGAGTTCATGTCCTTTGTAGGGACATGGGTGAAGCTGGAAACCATCATTCTCAGTAAACTATCGCAAGGACAAAAAACCAAACACCACATGTTCTCACTCATAGGTGGGAACTGAACAATGAGAACACTTGGACACAGGAAGGGGAACATCACACACAGGGACCTGTCGTGGAGTTGGGGGAGTGGGGAGGGATAGCATTAGGAGATATACCTAATGTAAATGACGAGTTCACGGGTGCAGCACACCAACATGGCACATGTATACATATGTAACAAACCTGCGCATTGTGCACATGTACCCTAGAACTTAAAGTATAATAATATAAATAAATAAAGTTTTCACTATTTTTAGTATCTTTATTCTGAGGCATGTAACTCAACTCGAGAATCTGTATTGGAGAGACTTTTCTATTTTTTTTTCAACTTTTATTTTAGATTCAGGGTCTACATGTGCAGGTTTGTTACCCGTGTATATTCCATGATGCTGAGGTTTGGGGTACGATTGATCCCATCACCCAAGTGCTGAGTGGCTAACTATTAGTACCCAATAGTTAGTTTTTCAACCCTTTCACCCCTACTGAACAGTCTTATTAGGCATATACGTATAGGGGCTATGTGCAGTGGCTCACACCTGTAATCCCAGCACTTTGGGAGGCCGAGGCAGGTGGATCACTTGAGGCCAGGAGTTCGAGACAGCATGGTGAAACCCCATCTCTACTATAAGAAAAATACAAAAGTTAACTGGGCATTGTGGCACAGGCCTGTAATCCCAGCTACTTGGGAGGCTGAGGCACGAGAATTGCTTGAACCCGGGAGGTAGAGCGTACAGTGAGTTGAGATTGTGCCACTGCCCTCCAGCCTGGGCGACAGAGCAAGACCCTGTCTCAAAAAAAAAAAAAAGGAATATACATATAGATATTTGAATGTGTGTGTGTGTGCATGCATATACTTATCTATATTTGGCCCTTTTCAAAGAAGATTTGAGGTAGCTCTGTAATTTTTCTAATAACCTTTTTCTTAACAGATAAATAGTATATTCACATTGTAGAATATATGTACACAAACGGGACCACCTTCTCCATATGTACAATTTTATGACCTGCTATTTCCCCTAGTGTTGTAGTCCTCCACTGACCCCTGGGTTACTCCCCTTATTCCTTGATATTAGCCCCCTTCCCTCACTGTCACTCTTTTCACTACTCATATCATACTTTCAACACACACATAGATGATCTTTCAACAACCTGGCTTCTCAGTTTCTTGAACTTTCTGCTACCTCAGCCACTCACTCCTTAGATGTTTTTCAAGACCAAGAATTTCAACTCTCTACAATCTCTACATGAATCCCACTCTCTAATATCCCAACCCTAACAATTTTTCCATTCCCCGCAGGCTACAATCCTAATCTATTGCTTGTCCCACCTTTTCACTACCTCTCAACTCCCTTCTTCCTTGCAAAGCTCCAATCCCATAGTTAATCATTATAGTTATTCCCTACATACACTGTCAATTCCCTTGCCCCTAACTGCTCATCTTTTACTTGTTTGGCAAAGCCGCAACCCTGGGTACGTCTCTCTTTGTATTAATACCTGCATCCATGTAGCTGCATGACTGGTCTCATGCTAAATTCTTCACCTCTAATGGACACTGAATGGACTTCTCTAGTCTGTTTACTTTGCCATTCTCCTGGGTGGTTTTAGCTTGTATATCCTATTTATTTATTTATTTATTTAAGACACTGTCACCGAGGCTACAGTACAGTGGCACAATCATAGCTCACTGCAGCCTCGATTCCCCAGGCTCAAGCAATCCTCCCCCTTAGCTTCCTGAATAGCTGGGACTATAAGCACGCACCAGCCACCATGCCTGGCTAATTTTTTAAATTTTTAGAAGAGGCGGTCTCATTATGTTGCCCAGGCTGGTCTCAAACTCCTGAGCTCCAGCGATCCTCCCGCCTCATCCCCCCAAAGTGCTGAGATTACAGGCATGAGTCACGTACCCAGCCACTCTCCCCTCTTTTCAAACCTCCTACACTTCCTCCCCCATCCTCATTTTTGGTTTTTCTTCTCAGCCATTTTTTGCCATCTCTGCTCTTCCCTCATCTCCATCTTGGAGTGCCCCAGGCACTCAGACCTCTGCTCCATCTCTGCTCATTCTCTGAATGGTGATCTCATCCAGTCTCACTCAAGGCTATGAACACCATGTATTTGTTGGTGATTACCAAATTTATATCTGCCACCTAGATTTTTTTCTTGAATTCCAAACTTGTATATCCAATTCCTTTTTTTTTTTTTCAGTAGAGATGGGGTCCCACTATGTTGCCCAGGCTGGTCTCAAACTCCTGGGCTCAAGTGGTCCTCCTGCCTTGGCCTCCCAAAGTGCTGAGATTACAGGAGTGAGCCACTGTGGCCAATTCCCTTTTTGATTTATACATCTGTATGTCTAATCCTGGGTTTGTCAAGCTTGGCACTGCTGACGTTTTGTGCAGGATAAATCTTTGTTGTGGTTGGGTGGGGCGGGGGGCTGTTCTGTGCATTGTAGCACCTGGCCTCTACTCATTAAGTATCATTAGCAATCTACTTTTCCAGTTGTAACAACCAAAAATGTCTCCAGACATTGCCGTGCTCCTGGTTCAGAACCACTAGGTTAAAGCAGTATGATAGTGAGTGTGATCTCTGAGTGGCTTTTCTCAAGGCCAGCAGGGATATTGTGAACTGGCTTCATTCTTGACTTTGTCTTACTACTCCCTGTCACTCTCTTCCTGACCCACTTGTCCTTTTGGCTGTATCTTGAACTTAGCACTCACACTCCTACCTTAAGGTATTTTCACTGTACCCTTTTTCTGGGATACTCTTATCCAAGATACCTGGATGGCCTACTCTCTATCCTTCTTCATGTCTTTGTTCAAGTGTCATGTTCTCAATGAGCCCCATTTAAATTTACTATTCAACGCTTCAGATCTTCCCTACCTGGCTCTTATATTTTTTTCTTGGCATCTATAGCTATCAAGTGTACTATATAATTTACTTGCACTTTACATTGATTATTTGTTAATGTGCCTTCTCCCTTGAATGGAGCTTCATGAGGACATGAATATTTATCTGTTTTGCTCATTATTATATCTCTGTCTAGAACAGTGTCTGATGATTAATATTGGTTGAACCTGTGAATGAATTAATGATTACTCAGGTACCTGAAATCTGACTGGGCCTTACTCATTTTGTTTTCTTATGTGTATGTGATTGTCTTTAACTGTGTATTGCTCGTTACTCTTGAAAATGTATTTTTGTGAATTCCCCAAGGCCTAAGGTTTGCTTTGGCTTCTGTTAATATGTAGGGGAGCCACCAGTCTGGTACAACTCAAAATGCAGTGTTTATGTCTTCTTGGATCACCCTAGCATTGTGAATTTGGGCTGGAATTCATGAAAGGGACAGCCCATGGTTATAATCTCTCAGGGACGGGTTTCTTCTCCCTCCCAATTCTTGCTTAGGCAACTCTCTGCAGTCCCCTTGGCAGTGGAGTGAGGTGGGAGAGTTTACTTTCAGGAAGTACCTTTCTAGGGTCTCAAATTCCAGTGGGTATCTTCCATTAGACTCCTTCCTCCCTTTATCATGAATAGGCCCAGACTTTGACCCCTGGATTCTTCCAGGGCTCTGAAGTTCCTTTAAACTCAGCTGTGTTCTGTTGAATTTAGTCTGGACCAGCAAACATTCTCTAGACAAAATTAAGCCACTTACCTCCTTGGCTTCTTGCTGTCTTTTAGTTTAGGATCATGTAATTTCCTATACTGTTGGCAATTCCATATCTTTTTAAAAACTCTTCTGTGGCTGGGCACGGTGGCTCACGCCTGTAATCCCAGCACTTTGGGAGGCCAAGGTGGGCGGATCACGAGTTCGAGAGATCAAGACCTTCCTGGCTAACACAGTGAAACCCCATCTCTACTAAAAATACAAAAAATTAGCCAGGCATGGTGGCATGCACCTGTAGTCCCAGCTACTTGGGAGGCAGAGGCAGGAGAATCGTTTGAACCTGGGAGGCGGAGGTTGCAGTGAGCCGAGGTCGCGCCACTGCACTCCAGCCTGGGCGACAGAGCAAGACTTCATCTCAAAAAACAAAAAACAAAAAACCTCTTTTGTTTGTTTTTTTTTTTAATATTTTATCTTTCATTTCTAGTTGTCAGCAGTGGGAAGGTTAATCGCCCGAATAAATAACCTAGCATGTCATTTGCAGAAACCAGAATTTCTTCTTTTTAGAAATATATTATTAATCTTTTTCATGTATTCTTTACACATCATTTATTTTTATGTATTTATACATTTGTTCATTTATTTATTTTCTAGAGTCAGGGTCTTACTATGTTATCCAGGCTGGTTTTAAACTCCTGGACTCAAGCAGTCCTCCTGCCTCAGCCTCCCCAAGTGCTGGGATGACAAGTGTGAGCCACCATGTCCAGTCTATACAACATTTTTAATAGCTGCATAGTTTTCTTGTATATGGACATATCCTAATATATTCAGCCATCCCCTGTGGTTAGTCATAGAGTGGAATTGTTAAGAAAAGGATATGTTGAAGTCTGTGTCTTTCCAGATGCATTGCCCAAAGTCCCAGAGAAAGGTTGTCCTATTCTGCAAGTCTACCTTGCAGAGTAGAAGTCCATTACCATTTGAAATGCATCATTTATATTTTCAACTAGAAACATGGATCTAGTGACTTAAATGGAGGATTTTAAAGTATAAGCTTGAAATCAACATGCTAGGGTAACTTCAGGACAACCTGAAGTCAGTTTAAACTGTGCCAGTCAGAACATGGTTCCAGAATCTATCTACAATTAGTGGGACAGGGAGAAGATGGTGATGCTGTCTCAGCCTGTAGCCAGTGAATCATTACTGAACAAGGTCAGTCAATGCAAAAAAACGTAGAGTATTACCACTGTGAAGATGCAAGGGAGTTTCCAGAAAGTGCTGATCACTAACTGGCTTTATCACCTGTATCAAATGGTGAAAATGAGTCATGGTCTTTTACAATCCAATTGTAATAAATATTCTGGTTAAAAATGAGCAAAGGGTGGCCAGGCATGGTGGCTCACACCTGTAATCCCAGCACTTTGGGAGGCCGAGGCAGGCGGATCATGAGGTCAGGAGATCGAGACCATCCTGGCTAACACGGTGAAACCCTGACTCTACTAAAAATACAAAAAAAAATTAGCCAGGCGTGGTGGCGCACGCCTATAGTCCCAGCTATTCGGGAGGCTGAGGCAGGAGAATGGCGTGAACCCAGGAGGCGGAGCTTGCAGTGAGCCAAGATCGCACCACTGCACTCCAGCCTGGGCGACAGAGCGAGAATCTGTCTCAAAAAAAAAAAAAAAAAAATGAGCAAAGGGCATGAGCTGGCAATTCACAAAGAGACACACCAATTACTAAAAAGGAAAGTGATGCTTGGCTTCAACTAATAAATAATTACAGAGGAATAATAGTGAGGCACAATTTTCGCCTATCAGGTAATCAACTATATAAGTACTGTACATTGATACCCAATATTGGCAAAGGGGATACACGAAGAGATACTCTCATACGTTGTTTATATGAATACAAACTGGTGCAAATATTTTGGAGGGCAATTTGGCAACCTAGCAACATTCTAAATGCACATAGCCTTAAACTCAGCAATGCCAGTTAAAAAATGATACACCCATACAAATGACATACTGTGCAACCATTACAAATGTTGAGGTTGGCCGGGTGCGGTGGCTTAGGCCTGTAATCCCAGCAGTTTGGGAGGCCGAGGCAGGCAGATCACCTAAGACCAGCCTGGCCAAAATAGTGAAATCCCATCTCTGCTAAAAATACAAAAAAATTAGCCATGTGTGGTGGCAGGCGCCTGTAATCCCAGCTACTCGGGAGGCTAAGGCAGGAGATCGTTTGAACCCAGGAGGTGGAGGTTGCAGTGAGCCAAGATCGCGCCACTGCACTCCAGCCTGTGCAACAAGAGCAAAACTCTGTCTCAAAAAAAAAAAAAAAAAAAAAGATGAGATAAATCTATATGTGTTGATATGGAAGCATCTCTAAGTTGTTACTACATGAAAAAAAATGAAGGTACAAGTCAATATTTAGAGTATAATCCCATTTGTATACATGAAAACAAATGTACATATATGTGATGATAAATGCATACTTTTTTCCCTTGAGAAATACTTTCATAATCACCAACAGTGGTTTCCATTTGGAAAGTAGAGGTTAGATAGGGAGCAAGGAGACTATTAATTTTTTTCTTTCTGTTGATATTGTTTTCAGTGTGTAAATGATACTCTTTCAATCATGCCCATTTGTAAGTAACTCGAAATTTTTTCCAACTAACAATTTTGTTCTCTTGTTTTCTTTCTTAAAATGTTCCATTTTTAAAAAATTCTCTTATTTACTTCCTAGGTTGGGAACATTTCAATGAAAATCACAATTAAGCAAATGAAATTTGAAATTTGAAATTTCAATTTAAAGGTTAGCTTTAGCATTGCCTTGGAAGATGGAGCTCATGGAAAATGAAACAAATTTGGCAATTCTATTCCCTCCCTGCCCCTGTATCTTTTTTTTGGTCAAAAAGAGGTAGCCAGGCTAGAAAGGCGCCCCATTAAATTAGAGAATGAATCAAAGGATCCATTTGAATATGTTCAAAATACATCCTTGAACTAGTTGAGAGAGAGGTTGAAAAATCTGGCAGTTAACTCACTGATCTTTGTTCGCTGTGTTTATAGCTGTGATGAGGATATACAGATTAATTTGCAGAATGCTCCATGGTAAAATGACTAGTGAAGGGATTTTCAACAGGATGGTTTTCCTTGAGCATGGTATCAACCAAAGTTTGTGCCCACAGAAGGGCTGACCAGCCACACTGCAGCAGTAATGGTGAACATGAGTGGGCATCCTAGATCCTTCAGTAGCCACACAGCATCCCCAGAGAATCCTCCCGCCGAATGTACAGCCCTCCCCCAGGTGTTCAGTGTGTTCACTAAAGTGGTAAAATGATAAATTTTACTTAGAAAACAACAAACAACAGCAGTGATCTGAACACTCATTTTAGACCTGAAGTGTGTGTTGATTTTGAACAGTTGCACTACTATATAGCTATAAACCATAGGAAGGGTGCCAGTCACTCTGAGAACCCGAGTTAAATGTGGGGATAACAAAGAGCATAATGTAGCAAAGATGAAACAATTCATTCTTCACTTAAATGAAAAAAAGTAGCACTCAAAGTGGTTAGTCAAGCGGCTTATTTAGCAGATTTTTTTTTTTTTTTTTTTTTTTTTGAGGCAGGACTTCTCAAAGAGCCCCTGCAAAGTAATGCAGTGATTGTCACTTAAAATATGTGTGGCAAACAAAAGTGAAGTTTGAAAGCTGGAGACAGAGAATTTATCTCAGGGATGACACTCACTTGTAGTTCTCAGTGAAAATTACAAGATATTGGTGAAATTAAGGATATCATTAGTATCATTGGACATGTTTTCTTTCTTTCTTCTTCTTCTTTTTTTTTTTTTTTGAGAAAGTCCCATGTTGTTTATTTCTCAGACCTTAAAGAAATCTGAGCAGTGAGTCAGTAATGTTTCCATATGACACAAGAGGCTTTACTTCTGAGAGAGAAGAGACACTTAAAGAAATTTCTATCAAGACCTGGAAATGGCTGGGAGCGGTGGCTCATGCCTGTAATCCCAGCACTTTGGGAGGCCGAGGGGGGCAGATCACTTGAGGTTAGGAGTTCGAGACCAGCCTGGCCAATGTGGTGAAACCCCATCTCTACTAAAAATACAGAAATTAGCTGGCCGTGGTGGTACACACCTGTAGTCACAGCTACTCGGGAGGCTAAGGCAGGACAGTCGCTTGAATCTGGAAGGTGGAGGGTGCAGTGAGCCGAGATCACATCACCGCCTCCCCGATAGAGTGAGACCCTGTCTTAAAAAGAAGAAGAAAAAAAAAGTACCTGGAAATATGGTACCTGCCAGCCTTCTGGCTGCATTCACCTTTTGATTATTCTAATAGGGATTCTAAAGGTGTAGAAATCCTATTAGAAATCTGTTGCCTTCTGACCCACCTATGTATGGGTCTGGGTTCTCAAAATGGTGTCACGCTGACTTCCAGTTTCCAGTTCTGCATGTAAATAGCTTGGAAGTTGAAGTTCCATCCTAACAACAAGTTAAAAGCTAAACAAACTGAAAAATCAACAATTATTTTAGACTTGTAAGAGAAGTGAGGTCACAGGGCAGACTATCCCCAAAATTGGAGAGATGGCCAGGAGGATACAGAGAATTACAATTTACCAGGGCAGAAAATACCAACTTCTGCAGGAACCATGGCTGGGGTAGGAACACCTGAACTACAACTGAAGAATTGCTGGAGGCTAAGTGTTGGCAAATCTGAGAGTTAAAAGCTCCAGGAGGACCTAATCATAGGGGGTGCCTCACATGTTTTGAGGTTTACCTGCAGGAGCTCTCCCAGGTTCTTACAGAGAGAAATCCTGCCCCTGCTGCTGGCAGAGGAGAGGAAAAGGAACCATTTTGAAATATGTCAGGCACTCTCTTACTAACAAGGCCTGCCCTCAGGAGAAACTATTCAATCAGGACCTAACTGACCTGAGGGAAGGGCAATACCCAACTCCAGCCAGCTTTAGTCATCTTGTGCCACCTAAGGGTGAGGAGGTAGCTGAGAAAATCTTGTGAAATTCACAGTACAGATGGTCACAGATTTTCATGAGTCTATACTAGAGAGAGGTAGAGACTCATGAAAAAGACTGATGCTGCAGCTGGGTGCTGTGGCTCACGCTTGTAATCCCAGCACTTCGGGAGGCTGAGGCGGGCGGATCACAGGGTCAGGAGTTTGAGACCAGCCTGGCCAACAGAATGAAACCCCATCTCTACTAAAAATACAAAAATTAGCCGGGTGTGATGGTGGGCGCCTGTAGTCCCAGCTACTTAGGCGGCTGAGGCAGGAGAATTGCTTGAACCCAGGAGGCGGAGGGTGCAGTGGGCTGAGATTTAGAAGTAAATGGGTGGAGAAAGATATACTATGCAAACTCTAATTGGTCTAACGACACCAATTAAAAGAGAGATTGTCGGAGTTAATCAAAATTGTCAGAGCATAATCTTGTATGTTGTCTACAAGAAACCCACTTTTGATCTCTTGGTAAATATGGCATCATCTGTGTGGAGGATCTGATTCATGAGATCTATACTGTTGGAAAATTCTTCAAAGAAGCAAATAACTTCCTGTGGCCCTTCAAATTATCCTTTCCATGAGATGGAATGAAGACAAAGACCACCCATTTTGTAGAAGGTGGAGATGCTGGCAACAGGGGGGACCAGATCAACAGGCTTATTAGAAGAATGAACTAAGGTGTCTACCATGATTATTTTTCTAATCTGGTCAGTTAATAAACAGTACCTGCTCTCAAATTGAAAAAAAAAATAAAGCAGGAGTAGCTATATTAGTTTCAAACAGAGCAGACATCAAAGCAATAAGTGTTATCAGGGATGAAGAGGGGCATTACTTAATAAAGGGGTCAACTCTACAAGATGATATAATTATATTTGGCAATGTGTATGTGCCTAACAACAGATCGTCAAAATATGTGAGGCAATAACTAATAGAACTGCAAGGAGAAATAGATGACTTCAGTATAAATACCCCTCTATCAGAAATGGACAAATACAGCAGGCAGAAAATCAGTCAGTACATAGTTGAACTCAACAGCACCATTTAATCAACAGGATATGATTTATGTCTATAGACTGCCTCATCCAAAAACAGCAGAATACACATTTCCTCCAGCTCACATGGAACATTCACCAAGAGAGATCACATTCTGAGCCATAAAACATACCTTAACAGGGCTGGCAGCGGTGGCTCACACCTGTAATCCCAGCACATTGGGAGGCCAAGGCAGGTGGATCACTTGAGGTCAGGAGTTCAAGACCAGCCTGGCCAACATGGTGAAACCCCGTCTCTACTAAAAATACAAAATAATTGGCCAGGTGCAGTGGCTCATGCCTGTAATCCCAGCACTTTGGGAAGCCTAGGCAGGCAGATCACAAGGTCAAGAGATCGAGACTATCCTGGCCAACATGGTGAAACCCCGTCTCTACTAAAAATACAAAAATTAGCTGGGTGTGGTGGCACGTTCCTGTAATCCCAGCTACTTGGGAGGCTGAGACAGGAGAATCTCTTGAACCAGGGAGTCAGAGGTTGCAGTGAGCTGAGATCATGGCACTACACTCCAGCCTGGCAACAGAGCAAGACTCCATCTAAAAAAACAAATTAACCAGGCATGGTGGCGGGTGCCTGTAATTCCAGCTACTTGGGAGGCTGAGGCAGGAGACTCACTTGAACCCAGGAGGTGGAGGTTGCAGTGAGCCGAGATCACACCACTGCACTATATCCTGGGTGACAGAGTAAGACTCCATCTCCAAAAAAAAAAAAAAAACCTTAACAAATTTAAAGGAATAGAAATTATACAATGTCTGCTCTCAGACCACAATGGAATTAAACTGAATTAAACTGCAAATCAATAACACAAAGATAACTAGAAAACCCCAAAATATGTGGAGATTAAACAACACACTTCTAAATAACACATGGATCTGTGTTGTTAGAAAAATGTCTGAAGAGAAATGTTAAAATACTTTGAACTAAATGGAAGTGAAAACAAAATTTAACAAAATTTGTGGGATGTAGCAAAAGCAATGCTTAGAGGGAAATTTATAGTATTGAATGCATGTATTAGAAAAGAAGAAAAACCAAAAATTAATCATGTAAGTCTGCACCTTAGGAAACCAGAAAAAGAAGAGTAAATTAAATCCAAAGTAAGTGAAAGAAAAGAAATGATAGAGCAGAAGTCAATGAAATTGAAAACAGAAAATCAATAGAGAAAATCAAGGAACTCAAAGCTGATTCTTTGAAAAGACAATAAAATTGATAAGCATCTATCTAGGCTAACTAAGAAAAAAGAGAGAAAACACAAATGACTAATATTAGACACAAAAGAGGAGACATCACTACAGATCCTATTGACATTAAAAAGGACAGTAAAGGAATATTCTGAATAACCCTATTTCCACAAATTTGATTACCTAGATAAAATGAACCAATTACTTGAAAGATAGAATTTTCCACAACTGACGTGAAAAGAAATAGAGTCTGAATAGGCCTATATCTATTAAATTGAATCAGTGATTATAACTTTTCAAAATAGACATTGCTAGGCCCAGATGCGTTCACAGGTGAATTCTATCAAATATTTAAGGAAGGAATTATGCCAATTCTTTACTAATCCCTTTCAGAAGATAGAGGGCAGGGGACACACCTCCTAACTCATTCTATTAGGCCAGTGTCACCATAATACCAAAACCAGACAAAGACATTACAAGAAACGAAAACTACAGACCAGTATGTCTCATGAACATAGATGTAAAAATCCTCAACAAAATGGTAGCAAATTAAGTCTAACAATGTATTAAAAAATTCTACATCGCAACCAAGTGAGATTTATCCCAGGTATGCAATGCTGGCTCAATATTTTAAAAATCAAATAATCTATCACATCAACAGCTAAAAAAGAAAAGTCACATAATCATGTCAATAGATGCAGAAAAAGCGTTTGAGAAAATTCAACACCCATTTATGAAAATAATTCTCAGTAAACTAGAAATAGGAACTTCCTCAATTTGATAAAGAGTATCTATAAAAAACCTACAGCTAGCATCATACTTAATGGTGAGAAACTAGAAGCTTTCCCACTAAGATCAGGAAAAAGGCAAGGATGTCCTCTCTCACCATTCCTTTTCAACATTGTAGTGGAAGTTACAGCTAATGGAACAAGACAACAAAAGGAAATAAAAAGTATACTGATTGGGAAGGAAGAAAAAGAACTGCCTTGTTCACAGATAACATGATTGCCTATGTAGAAAATCCAAAAGAATCAACAAAAATTCCTGAAACTAATAACAAATTATAGCAAGTTTGCAGGATAAAGGTTAATATACAAAAGTCGATTACTTTTCTATATACCAGCAATGAAAAAGTGGAATTTGAATTTTAAAACACAGTACCTTTCAAAAAGCATGCCTTTCTCTCTCTTCCATTGACCAAACATTTGGCTAGAAATTGTAAGATTAGATGAAATGAATTTACTTCTCTTCCTTCTCAAACTACGTGTGTCAAAACTCATGATGATAGAAGGATTATTTGCATTATAAAATAAAATATTACTGGTAAGGTCAAGAACACACACATATATAATAACTTCACATTAGGACGCCGAAAGATGACATACTTAGGTATAAATCTAACAAAATATGTACATGATCTAAATGAGGAAAACAACAAACTGATGAAAGAAATCAAAGAAGAACTTGGCTGGGCGCGGTGGCTCATGCCTGTAATCCCAGCACTTTGGGAGGCCAAAGCGGGTGCATCACCTGAGGTCAGGAGTTTGAGACCAGCCTGGCCAACATAGTGAAACCCCGTCTCTACTGAAAAATACAAAAAATTAGCTGGGCATGGTGGCAGGCGCCCATAACCCCAGCTACTCGGGAAGCTGAGGCAGGACAATCGCTTGAACCTGGGAGGCAGAGGTTGCAGTGAGCTGAGATTGCGCCATTTCACTCCAGCCTGGGCAACAAGAGTGAAACTCTGTCTCAAAAAAAAAAGAAAGAAATCAAAGAAGAACTCAATAAATGAAGAGATTTCCCATGGATAGGAAGATCAATATTGTCAAGATGTCAGTTCTTCCCAATTTGATCTTTAAATTCCATGCAATCCCAATAATAATTAGAGAATGTTATTTTGTGGCTATCAACAAACAGTCTAAAGTATATATGGAAAGGCAAAAACCTAGAATAGCCAACACAATGATGAAGGAGAATAGCAAAGTTAGAGGACTGACACTACCTGACTTCAAGGCCTACTTAAAAGCTACAGTAATCTAGAGAGTATTATATTGGCAAAGAATAGACAAATAGATCAATGGAACAGAATAGAGAATACAGAAATAGACACACAAAAATATAGTCAACTGAATTTTGACAAAGGAGCAAAGGCAATACAACAAAGAAAAGATAGTTTTTTCAACAAATGGTGCTGGAACAACTGGATATCCACATTCAAAAAAGAAGAGGCTGGGCGTGGTGGTTCATGCCTGTAATCCTAGCACTTTGGGAGGCCGAGGCAGATGGATCACTTGAGGTCATGAGTTCAAGACCAGCCTGGCCAATATAGTGAAACCCCATCTCTACTGAAAATATAAAAATTAGTCAGACGTGGTGGCGGGTGCCTGTAATCCTAGCTACTTGGGAGGCTGAGGCAGGAGAATCGTTTGAACCTGGGAGGTGCAGGTTGCAGTGAGCTGAAATTACCCCGCTGCACTCCAGCCTGGGTGACAGAGTGAGACTCTTCCTCCAAAATAAAAATAAAAAAGAGGAAAAGAATCTAGACACAGACCTTAAACCCTTCACAAAAATGAACTCAAAGTTGATTACAAAACTTAAATGTAAAAAGCAAGACTATACAACTTCTAGAAGGTAACATAAGAAAATCTAGACGATTTTGAGTTTAGATCCTACACCAAAGGCATGATCCATGAAAGAAATAATTAATAAATTGGATTTCTTTGGAACTAAAATTTTCTGCTCAGCAAAAGACACTGAAGAGAATGAAAAGACAAGTGACTAACTGAGACTATATTTGCAAAAGATATATCTGAGAAAGAACTGTTGACCAAAATATACAAAGAACTCTGAAAACCCAGCAATAAGAAAACAACTCGATTAAACAATTGGCCAAACTCCTTAATATACACCTCTCCAAAGAAGACATACAGATGTCAAAAAAGCATATGAAAAAACATTTCACATCATATGTCATCAGGGAAATGCAAATTAAGACAATGAGATACTACACAAATATGAAATGGCCCCAGTCCAGAACACTGACAACATCAAAGCTGGCAAGGATGTGGAGCAACAGGAACTCTCATTCATTGCTAGTGAGAATGCAAAATGGTATAGCCACTCTGGAAGACAGTTTGGCCGTTTTTTAAAAAACTAAACATACTCTTACATAAGATCCAGCAGTTGTGCTCCATAGTATTTACCCACAGGACTTGAAAGCTTACACCCACCCAAAAGCCTGCACATGGATGTTTATAGCAGCTTTATTCATAATTGCCCACATTTGGAAGCAACAAAGATGTTGCTAAGTAGATGAATGGATAAATAAACTGTGGTACATCCAGACAATGGAATATTATTCAGCACTAAAAAGAAATGAGCTATGAAGCCATAACAAGACATGGAGGAAACATAAATGCATATCACGAAGTGAAAGAAGCCAATCTGAAAAGGCTGCATATGGTATGATTCCACCTCTATGACATTCTGGAAAAGGCAAAACTATGGAGACTATAAAAAGATCAGTGGTTGTCAGGGGTTGAGGGGAAGGAGGGATAATTAGGGAGAACACAGGATTTTTAGGGCAGTGAAACCACTCTGTGATACTATAATAGTGGATACATGTCATTGCACATTCATCAAAACCCTTGAAAGTACAACACCAAGAGTGAGGTCTAATGTAACATATGGACTTTGAGTGATAATGATGTGCCAGTGTAGGTTCGTCTGTACCTTTTTAGTGTGGCATGATGATACTGGAGGTTATGCATGTGTGGGAGCAAAGAGTATATGGAAATCTCTTTCCTTGCAATTTTGCTGACCCTAAAACTGTTCTAAATAAAGTCAAGTATATGTATGTGTATATGTATATGTATATGTATATGTATATGTAGTCACACCAAGAGCTTAGTAAGTAGGGTTGGCTTTTTTCACATTATTTCAGTTTTCTGACATTGATGGTGTTTGGTGCAACATAACTGAATTATATATCCATACTAATACCATCCTGCCACATTCAAGCTCTTATAAGATTTGAGTGCCTGGCCGGGCGCGGTGTCTCATGTCTATAATCCCAGCACTTTGGGAGGCCAAGGCGGGTGGATCACCTGAGGTTGGGCATTTGAGACCAGCGTGACCAACATGGAGAAGCCCTGTCTCTACTAAAAATACAAAATTAGCCAGACGTGGTGGTGCATGCCTGTAATCCCAGCTACTCAGGAGGCTGAGGCAGGAGAATCACTTGAACCCGGGAGGCAGAGGTTGTGGTGAGCCGAGATTGCGCCATTGCACTCCAGCCTGGGCGACGAGAGCCAAACTCAGTCTCAAAAAAAAAAAAAAAAAAAAAAAAAAAAGATTTGAGTGCCTAATCAGCATGGATTGAAACATTAATTAGTGAGAATCAGATATTTTTACTGGCATCTTGCCTAGATTCTCTAAGCCTTAAAAATGAAGAACTGGCCAGGCATGTTGGCTCACACCTATAATCTGAGCACTTAGGGAAGCTGTGGTGGGAGGATCGCTTGAGCCCAAGAGTTTGAGACCAGCCCTGGCAACATAGTGAGATCTCAACTCTACAATAATTTTAAAAAATAGCTAGGTGTGGTTGCACATGCCTATAGTCCCAGGTAGTCAGAAGGCTGAGGCAGGAGGATCGCTTGAGCCTGGGAGGTTGAAGCACAGTGAGCTATGGTTGCGCCACTGCATTCCAGCCTGGGTGACAGAGCAAGGCCCTGTCTCAAAAAAAAAAAAAAAAAAAAAAAAAAACTGAGAAGCATATGTTGGAATTAGAAATATATATATGCACATATATATACCATTAGATCCAAGGAAAATGGAACCAAGTTTAGCAATGAACAGGAAAACAGTCTCCTACATAAAGCAGCTGACTATTCAACACTTCATGAAAAAAAAGCCCCCTTTCAATTATGTTAAGTAGCAAAGAATGGTAAATGCCAAGTATAGTAGGACAAATATAGATGTTACAGGTAACCAATATTCCTTTCCAGAGTAATGCTAATAGTTTTTCCGTGAGCACTTCATTATGGAAATCTTACATGGATTGCTCAGTATAGATAAATAAATGACTGCTTTAAGAGGTTTTTTCCCCTTTTCAGTTTTCTTTTTTCATCTCCTGTTTATATCTGTGTATGTGCGAGAGAGAGAGAGAAAGAAGCATAAAGCAAATATGCACATTTTAAAAACAGAAAGCAAACATCCACGTAATTGTCATCAGAATCAGGAAATAGGACATTGCTGGCCCCCAAGAATACCCAGTTTAAATTGTGTTTCTGTGCTTCTATAAGACACAAGAATGACACAAGAATACCTTTGTTTCCTTGGTGTTTATGATGTCAAGTGAGCACTCAAGCAGCACAGGTGCATCAGGAAAATGCATATATTTCACCATAAAATTTGTATTGACTGTTATCATCACTCTATCCACAATAAGCTGCTTCTGCAATCAAAGTTGTGTACTAATATGGGAAAGACAGCTGCAGGGTGAAATATAGTAGTGAACTTCCATGTGCCAGCGAGTGCTGGGAGGTAGATGCCTTTTTAATAAAAGCGGTATTGTTTCTTAAAATCTGACGTAAAAATAATAGGGAGTGGAGGGGATTATTCACTTCAGGTCCTAGGATTTTATAATATAACTCTTCCCCTCCTCCCTGCCAGCTCTGGATGTCTGGATGATCTTCTCCTCCTGGCTTCTCATTCTCCTTCCTTCTTTCCCTACCTTCCTTCACATATCTTCCTTTTTTTTTTTTTTTTTTTTTCAGAGTGAGTCTCGCTCTGTTTCCCAGGCTGGAGTCCAGTGGCACGATCTTGGCTCACTGCAACCCCCGCCTCCCAGGTTCAAGTGATTCTCGTGCCTCAGCTTCCCAAGTAGCTGGGATTACAGGTGCCCACCACCACGCCTGGCTAATCATTGTATGTTTAGTAGAGACAGGGTTTTGCCATGTTGGTCAGGCTGGTCTTGAACTTCTGACGTCAAGCAATCCACATGCCTCGGCTTCCCGAAGTGTTGGGATTGCAGGCATTAAGCCTCTCCTGTCTATTTTAACCAGCTCCTGACATTCTTATATCATAACTTGGGGCTAATGTCCCTAGACCCAGGGGTAATGGAGCCACCCAGGTTGTTTGCAACAATTTCCTGATGGAAATAGTGTTAGATGTGAGGCCCCTCTTTCTTGGAAGACCCTTGCTTGAGCTCCTTGAGGAAGTCCTGCCTTTCTTAAAAGCCTCCCTCAAATCTCATCATCTTTCTCATCTTGAGGTCACCCGGTTGGATTTAATCTCTTCCTACCCCCATATCTTCAATCTGTCTTTTAGCACTGATGACAGAGGTTTATGTTAGGATTGTTTCTGTAGGTGCCTCTCACTCCTGCTGGTCAGGGACTGTAGCTCTCTTAACCACTGTATTCCCTAGTACTAGTGCTGCGCTTTACCCCAGAGCAGGCTCACTAAATGGCTGAATTGATTTGTTGAATCTAGAATATTTAAAGTGTGATCACGGCTGGACATAGTGACTCACATCTGTAATCCCAGCACTTTGGGAGGCCAAACTGGGTGGATTGCTTGAGCTCAGGTGTTTGAGACCAGCTTGGGCAACATAGTGAGACTTTGTCTCTATTAAGACCAAGAAAATTAGCCAGGTATGGTGGTGCGCATCTGTGGTCCCAGCTATTTGGGAGACTGAGGTGGGAGGATCACTTGAGCCTGGGACGTCGAGGCTTCAGTGAGCTGTGATCACACCACTGCACTCCACCGTGGGCAACAGAGCGAGACTTTGTCCCTAAATAAATAAATAAAAATAAGATGTGATCGGGTCAGGTACAGTGGCTCACACCTGTAATCCCAGCACTTTGGGAGGCTGAGGCAGGAGGATTGCTTGAGCCCAGGAGTTCAAGACCAGCCCGGGCAACATAGTGAGATCCTGTCTCTACAAAAAATAAAAAAGTAGCTGGGTGCAGTGGCACACACCTGAAGTCTCAGCTACTTGGGATGTGGAGGTGGGAGGAGCACTTGAGCCCAGGAGTTTGAAGCTGCAGTGAATTATGTTCATGCCATATCATTCTCCAGCCTGGATAACAGAGAACCTATCTCAAAAAAAAGAAAAAAAAAATGTGGCTGGGCACGGTAGTTCATGCCTGTAATCCCAGCACTTTGGGAGGCTGAGGCAGGTGGATCACTTGAGGCCAGGAGTTCAAGACCAGCCTGGCCAACATGGTGAAACCCTGTCTCTACTAAAAATACAAAAATTAGCTGGGCGTGGTGGTATGCACCTGTAATCCCAGCTACTCGGGAGGGTGAGGCAGAGAATTGCTTGAACTGGGGAGGCGGAGGCTGCAGCGAGCGGAAATCACGCCACTGCACTCCAGCCTGGGCGACAGAGCGAGACTCCATCTCAAAAAAATAAAAAGAAAAACTGTGATCAATTTGACATTTTCCTATGCAGCATCTCAGGTATGTTGTCTATAAAATTCAACATGAAGACCGAATCTGTGTTAAATGTTTTGAAGCTCCACCTTTGGAAATGTATGTTTTCCTTTTCCACCATTAAAGTAAAGAAGGAATTATCCAATGTTGTATGGTCATAAAATAAAAGATTACGAATGACAGATAACGAAGTGAGTTTACAACCTCTATTAATCTATTGGTGTCCTTGTCCATTCTGTGCAGTCACTTCAGCTTTCTCCGGGGCAATACAACGTGCTTCCTGCACCAGTTCCCAAATATGCTTCCAGGTAATTATATACTGATTAAATAAGCTGCCTTTCTGTTTACATACCTACACGCCAATACTCCTGGCTTTTAAACCTCATTTATGCACCTCATATGCAAATTAACATTTAAAAATATTTAATGAAAGGTAGGGAATAAGTTAACAAAGATCTTTAAAAAATAGATTTAGAAAATCACTTTTCTTTTTTATTTTGAAATATAGGAGCTGTGTATTTCGCTCAACAGTTCAAAGATTCCCAACAACCTATTTTATTCCCGTAAGTATAATGTAGACAGTTAACTCATGATGAATTTGATGTTTAAAATACGCTGTGCTTTCTGGAGTGGAGCAAGGTGGCCACATAGAACCCTCCAGTGATCGTTCCCCCTAGCAGGAACACCATTATCCACACAATTATCCACAATTATCCACACAAGAAAACACCTCTGTAAGAACCAAAAAGCAAGTGTGGGATCGCAATACCAGGTTTTAACATTGTATCAAGGAAAGAGGCACTGAAGAGGGTAGGGTAGAAAAGACAGTCTTGAATTACTGACACTACCCTCCCCCATCCCCTGGCAGCAGCCACGTGGCATGAAGAGAGAATCTGCCCTTGGGGAAGAGGGAATGCCGTGACGGGGGGTCTTTGCACAGGAACACCGTGCTGCCTGTCACAGGGAAAGCAACACAGGACAGAATTCAGCTAGTGCCCGTGGAGGGAGCATTTAGACCAGCCCTAGCCAGCCAGGAATTGCCCATCCCAGCCGTTCGATACTGAGTTCCAGCTCTCCCTACCACTGTGGGCTGAAGTGCTCTGAGGTCCTAAATAAGCTTGAAAGGCAGTCTAGGCCACAAGGACTGCAATTCCTGGGCAAGTTCGGGTGTTCTGCTGGGCTCAGAGGCAGTGGACTTAGGGTACACAAGACCTAGTGAGACACCAGCTGGGGCAGCCAAGGGAGTGCTTGTAGCAGCCATCCCCCAGCCCCAGGCAGCACAGCTTGCAGCTTCAAGAGAGAGGCCTTCCTTTTGCTTGAGAGGAGGAGAGGGGAGAGTAAAGAGGACTTGTCTTGAATCTGGATACCAGCTCAGCCACAGCAGAATAGGGCACCTCAGGCAGAGTCCTGAGGCCCCCATACCAGGCCCTAGCTCCCAGACAACATTTCTAGACACATCTCTGGCTGGAAGAGAATCCACTGCCTTAAAGAGAAGGACCCAGTTCTGGCAAGATTCATCACCTACTGACTAAAGAGCCCCTTGGGCTTCGAATAAACACCAGCAGTGGCCAGACAACACTCACTGCAGGCCTTAGCCAGTGCTGTGCTGCTTCAGGTGTGATCCAGCACTTTCCCAGCTACAGTGGTCACAGAGAGAGACTCCTGCTTGAGGAAAGGAGAGGGAGGAGTAAAGGGGATTTTGTCTTGCAGCTTGGGTACCAGTTCGGCCACAGTGAAGTGGAGCACCAAGCAGGCTCCTGGGGTTCCCAATTCCAGGCATTGGCTCCTGGATGTCATTTCTGGACTCCCACTGGGCCAGAGGGGAGCCCACTGCCCTGAAGGGAGAGACCCAGGCCTGGCAGCATTCCCCACAAGCTGACTGAAGAGCCTTGAGTGAACATTAGTGGTATCCAGGCAGTACTTGCTACAGGCCTGAGTGGCATAGAGAGATTCTTTCTGCTTGAGGAGAGGGGAGGGACGAGTGGAAAAACTTTGTCTTCTGGCTTGGGTGCCAGCTTAGCTGCAGTAGAATAGAGTACCCAATAAATTCCTAAGTTTCCTGACTCCAGGCCCTGGCTCCCAGATGGCATTTCTGATCTGCACTGGGCCCAGGGGGCAGCATGCTGCCTTGAAGGGAAGAGCCTTTGGGCCTTGAGTGAACATGGGCAGTAGCTAGGCAGTAGTTACTGCAGCCCTTGGGTGAGACCCAGTACCATGCTGGCTCTGACCCAGTGCAGTCCCAGGGATATTGGCCATAGAGGTGCTTGTGTCACCCCTCCCTCAGCTTTAGGCATCTCAGCACAAAGAGAGACTTCGTTTGTTTGGGGGAAGGGAAGGGAAGAGAACCAGAGTCTCTGCCTGGTAATCCGGGGAACTCTCTCAGATCTTATCCAAGACTACCAAGGCATTACCTCTACAAGTCTACCAGAATCACAGCAATTACTAGGCTTGGGGTGCCCTCTAATGCAGACACAGCTATGGTGACCAAGGACAGATTACAGCACTTAATTCCCTTTGAATACTTGGAGAGCCTTCCCAAGAAGGACAGGTACAAACAAGACCAGCTGCAAAGACTCCAATAAACACCTAACTCTACAATGCCCAGACATCGGCAAACATAGACAGGTATCAAGACCATCTAGTAAAACACAACCTCACCAGTCGAATTAAATAAAGCACGAGTGATCAATCCCAGAGTGACACAGATATGTGACCCTTCAGACAGACACCTCAAAATAGCTGTTTTGACAAAGTGCAACAAAATTTAAGATGACACAGAGAATGAATTCAGAATTCTATCAGATAAATTTAGCAAACAAATCAAAATAATTTTAAAAAATCAAGCAGATACTCTGGAGCTGAAAAATTCAATCGACATGCTGAAGAATACATCAGAGTCTCCCAATAGCAGAACTGATCAAACAGAAGAAAGAATTTGTGAGCTTGGATGGGGTGCAGTGGCTCATGCCTATAATCCCAGCACTTTGGGAGGCTGAGGCAGGCAGACGGCTTGAGGCCAAGACTTCAAGACCAGTCTGGCCAACATGGCAAAAGCTTGTCTCTACTGAAAATACAAAAAGTATCTGAGTGTGGTGGTGCACGCCTGTAATTCCAGCTACTTGAGAGGCTGAGGCATGAGAATCGCTTGAACCTGGGAGGTGGAGCTTGCAGTGAGCCAAGACTGTGCTGCTGCACTCCAGCCTGGGCAACAGAGTAAGACTCTGTCTCAAAAAAAAAAAAAAAAAAAAAGAATTAGTGAGCTTGAAGACAAGCTATTTGAAAATACAGTCAAAGGAGACAAAAGAAAAAAGAATGAAGCATGCTTACAAAATCTATAAAATAGCCTCAAAACGGCAAGTCTAAGAGTTATTGGCCTTAAAGAGATAGAGAGAGAGATTGAAGTAGAAAGTTTATTCAAAGGGATAATAACAGGGACCGTTCCAAACCTAGAGAAAAATAGAAATATTGAAGTACAAGAAGGTTATAGAACACTAAGCATATTTAACCCAAATAAGACCACCTCAAGACATTTAATAATCAAACTCCCAAAAATCAAGCACAAAGAAAGGACCCTAAAGCACAAGAGGAAAGAAGTAAATAACATACAATGGAGCACCAATACATCTGGCAGCAGACTTCTCAGTGGAAGCCTTATAGACCAGGAGTGAGTGGCATGACATATTTAAAGTGCCGAAAGAAAAAAACTTATCCTGGAATAGTATATTCAGTAAAAAATCCTTCAAATGTGAAGGATAAATACTTTCCCAGACAACCAAAGCTAAGGCATTTCAACACCAGACCTGTCCTACAAGAAATGCTAAAAGGAGTTCTTCAAATTCTGAAAGGAAAGGACATTAATGAGCAACAAGAAATCATCTGAGGCCAGGTGCAGTGGCTCATGCCTATAATCTCAGCACTTTGGGAGGCTGAGGCAGGAGGATTGTTTGAGTCCAGGAGTACAAGACCAGCCTAGGCAACATAGAGAGACTCCATCTCTACAAAAAATTTAAAAATTACCTGGGCATGATGGCATGCACCTGTGGTCCCAGCTACTCAGCGAGGCTAAGGTGGGAGGATCACTTGAGCCCAGGAGGTCAAGGCTGCAGTGAGCCATGTGTGTGCCACTGCAGTCCAGCCTGGGCAACAGAACAAGACCCTGTCTGAAGAAGAAGAAGGAGAAGGAGAGAAAGAAGAAAGAAGAAAGAAGAAGAGGAAGAGGAGGAAGAGGAGAAAGAAGAGGAAGAGGAGGAAGAGGAGAAAGAAGAGGAAGAGGAGGAAGAGGAGAAAGAAGAGGAAGAGGAGGAAGAGGAGAAAGAGGAGAAAGAAGAGGAAGGAAAGAAAGAAGAAAGAACCCTAAAACTTAACGTGGAACCACAAAAGACCCAGAATAGCCAAAGTCATCCTGAGCAAAATGAACAAAACTGAAAGAATCGTATTACCTGACTTCAAATTATACTACAGAGCTATTGTAGCAAAAACAATATGGTAGTAGCATAAAAACAGACATAGAGACCAATGGAACAGAATAGATAACCCAGAAATAAATCCATATATCTACAGTGAACTCATTTTTGACACAGGTGCCAAGAATACACACTGGGGAAAGGACAGTCTCTTCAATAAATGGTGCAAGGAAAACTGGATATCCATATGAAGATGAATGAAACTAGAACCCTATCTCTTGCCATTTTACAAAAATCAAATCAAAATGGATTAAAGACTTAAATCTGGCTGGGTATGGTGGCTCACGTCTGTAATCCTAGCACTTTGGGAGGCCAAGGCAGGAGGATCCCTTGAGCCCAGGAATTCGAGACCAGCCTGGGCAATATAGGGAGACCCTGTCTCTAGTTAAAAAAAAAAAAAACTTAAATCTAAGACCTCAAACTATGAAATTATCAAAACAAAACATTGAGGAAACTCCAGGACATTGGTCTGGGCAAAGATTTCTTGAGTGACACCCCACAAGCACAGGCAACCAAAGCAAAAATGTATAAATGGGATCACATCAAGTTAAAAAGTTTCTGCACAACAAAGGAAACAATCAACAAAGTGAAGAGACAACCCACATAATGGGGGACAATATTTGCAAACTATCCATCTGACAAAGGATTAATAACCAGAATATATAAAGAGCTCAAACAACTCAATAGGAAAAAGGTCTTTTTTTTGAGACAGCGTCTTGCTTTTTCACCCAGGCTGAAGTGCAGTGATGCAAACACAGCTCACTGCAGCCTCGACCTCCCTAGTGTAAGCAATCCTTCCCCTCAGCCCCTCAAGTAGCTGGGATTACAGGTGCATGCCACCACATCCAGCAAATTTTTGTATTTTTTGTAGAAATGGGGTCTTGCCATGTTGCCCAGGCTGGTCTTGAACTCCTGAGCTCAAGCGATCTGCCCACCTTGGCCTCCCAAAGTGCTGGAATTACAGGTATGAGCCACCATGCCCAACCTCAATAGGAAAAAAATCTAATAATTTGTTTAAAAAATAGGCAAAAGATCTGAATAGACATTTCTCAAAAGAAGACATACAAATGGCCAACAGGTGTATAAAACGGTGCTCAACATCGTTAATCATCAGAGAAATGCAAATCAAAACTACAATGAGATATCATTGCATCCCAGTTTAAATGACTTAAATCCAAAATACAGGCAATAGTGAATGCTGGCGAGGATGTGGAGAAAAAGGAACCCTTGTACACTGTTGGTGGGAATGTAAATTAGTACAGCCACCACGAAGAACAGTACAAAGGTTCCTCAAGAAAGTAAACATAGAGCTACTATATGATCCAGCAATCTCACTGCTGGGTATATACCCAAAAGAAAAGAAATCAGTATATTGAAGAGGTATCTGGTGTTTGTTGCAGCACACTGTTCACAATAACCAAGATTTGGAAGCAACCTTAGTGGACATTAGCAGATGAATGGATAAAGAAAATGTGGTACATATACACAACAAAGTACTACACAGCCATAAAAAATAATGAGGTCCTGCTATTTGCAATAACATGGACAGAACTGGAGGTCATTATGTTAAGTGAAATAAGCCATGCACGGAAAGGCAAACTTTGCATGTTCTCATGTATTTGTAGGAGCTAAAAATTATTAATAAAACAATCAAACTCATGCAGATAGAGAGTAGAAGGATGGATACCAGAGACTAAGAAGGGTAGTGGAGGATGGAGAAAGGGGAAGTGGAGATGGTTAATGGATACAAAGATATAGTTAGATAGAATGATAAGATCTAGTATTTGATAGCACAATAGGTGATTATAGTCAACAATAATTTATTGTACATTTAAAAATTGGCTGGGCACGGTGGCTCACACCTGTAATCCCAGCACTTTGGGAGGCAGGCGGATCATTTGAGGTCAGGAGTTCAAGACCAGCCTACCAGCCTGGCCAACATGGTGAAGCCCCATCTCTACTGAAAATACAAAAATCAGCCAGCTGTGGTGGCATGCGCCTGTAATCCCAGCTACTCAGGAGGCTGAGGCAGGAGAATCGCTAGAACCTGGGAGGCAGAGGTTGCAGTGAGCTGAGATCGCGCCACTGCACGCCAGAATGGGCAACAGAGGGAGACTCCATCTCAAAAAAATAAGTAAATAAATAAATAAATAAAATAAAAATAAGAGTATAATTGGCATGTTTGTAACATAAAGAAATGATAAATGCTTGAGGTGATGGATACCCCATTTATCCTGCTGTTACTATTACACATTGTATGCTTGTATCAAAATATCTCATGTACTCCATAAATATATATACCTACTATGTAGCCATAAACATTTTTCAAAATAAAATATACTATGAATCCTTTTGCTATAGTAAGATTAACATTTTGCTCATCATAGTAGATAAGCTCTGAATGATTAATGCAATTGATTTAAGATACACATAAAGTATATCTGAAGATATACAAGAAATGAGTAACCAATTTGTGGCAAGGTGTAGAAGAAAATGTTCGGCTCCTTTACTTTCTTTAGGTCTTGACTGAAATACCACTTTCTCAGGAAGGTCTTCCCAAGTCACCTATACAAACTTGCTGTCCCCTTCCTTGGTTTATTTTTTACTTCATAGCATTCATCACTGTCAGACACAATACCTTTTAAAATGTATCTACTCTGTTTTTATCTTTCCCCCTCACTAGAACGTAAGCTTATGAAGGCAGGGATTTCTTTCCTGTATACCTAGCACCTAGGCAAGTGACTGGCACATAGTATTTGGTGAATTAATTAATTAAATCGCTAGAGATATTCAATAGATCATGGTATTAACAAAAAGGAAGCACCTCTCTGTTTCTTTCCTTTTAAAGATATGAAAATGCTTTTCTATTTCTAAATATTTCCAAATGCATGACCATGAGTTATGATAAAAAATGAACTCTTTTAGATAAATAGCTAGTCAGTAGGATGTCAAAAAATCAATAATTATATAAATCATCTGAAAGAATAAGAAAATATAAAATTGGCTGGGCACAGTGGCTCACGCCTGTAATCCCAGCAGTTTGGAAGGCTGAGGCAGGCGGATCATTTGAGGTCAGGAGTTTGAGACCAACCTGGCCAACATGGTGAAACCCCGTCTCTACTAAAAATACAAAAATTAGCTGGGCGTGGTGGCATGCGCCTGTAATCCCAGCTACTCAGGAGGCTGAGGCAGGAGAATCACTTGAACCCAGGAGGCAGAGGTTGCAGTGAGCCAAGATCACACCACTGCTCTCCAGCCTGGGCAATAGAGTGAGACTCAGACTCAAAAACAAAAACAAAAACAAAACAAACAAACAAACAAAAAACAGAAATAAAATATAAAATTGTTTTGGGATAGTTTGATGCACTATAATTTATTTGTAGTTACAAACTCAGGATCAAAAAAGACCGCATAGCAAACATCTGCAAAAAAAAAATTGAGATAACTGAACAGAGCTCAGAAACAGATCCTAGAATATATTAATACAAGATTTTTTTATTAATACAAGATTTTTATATTTGATAAAGATGGTATGACAAGTCAGTAGGGAAAGGAAAAGATATGTTAGGTAACTTATTATTAAATAACTTGGAAAAGGTGTTAGATTCTCACTTCATAGCACACATTAAAATAAATTTCATATTGATTAAAAAATTAGATACTTTTGAAGCCATTAAACCAGGAGAAAATATATTAGTATATATCTAAGGAGAAGCAAACTTTCTGAGATAATAGCAATGGAAGAAATTTCAAAGGAAAAGAAATACTAGATTTGATTATATAACATTAAAAATGCTTTGTATATCAGAAAACAAACTGCAAACAAAGTTAATAGGCAAATGTAGACTAGGAAAAGTATTTTCAACATTCCTAACAGATAAAGGATTAATAGCATTATCTATAAAATTATCATAACAATCTATAGGAAAAACAACAGAAAAGTAAAACAGATAAAGGACATAAATAGACAATTCATAAATAAGAAATTCAGATTACAAGTAAAGGTGAAAAATCCTTTGATCTCACTAACATTTAAGTGTGTGAGAGACTAAAAGGCTGATTGAAAGCTCTCTGTATGTGGGTGGTATAGAAGGCTAAATTATAGCCCCCAAAGATATGTCTATGCCCTAATGCCTGGAATCTATGGATGTTACCTTATATGGCAGAGATTTTGCAGATGTGGCTAAGGATTTTGGGATGGGGAGATTATCCTGTACTCCAGGGTGGCGGAAGAATGAGATTACACACACACACACACACACACACACACACACACACACACACGAGGAGAGGGCAATTCAAATATAGAAGCAAAGATTACAGTGGTGCAGCCACAAGTCAAGAAATGCTGGCAGCCACTAGAAGCTGAAAGAGGTGAGGAACAGCTTCTCCCTTAGATCCTCTGGAGGAAGCATGGCCCTCCTGACGTATAATTTTAGCGCAGTGAAACTGACTCAGACTTCAGACCCTAGAACTATGAGAGAATACATTTGTTTGTTTAAGACACTGAATTTGTAGTAATTTGTTATAGCAGCCATAGTGAATGAATACAGGTGGGGATTATCTCCAGGTGGGTTTCATACTGGATGGGTGGGATAAGGACCTGGCTTTTCCTTTGATAGCCCATAAATATCCGTATCTGTAGGTCTTTTTTCTAGGTTACGTCAGTTGATTCAAAACGACTCATCAGCTTCCTGCCTGGGGTTTAAGCCAGCTGTCAGTCTTCTGGGAGCTGAGTGGAGGGAGGGGCCTGTGGTCTCATCACTCGGTGTGTAGAAGTTCACTTAATTCCAGTTTTCAGTAAAGGCCCACATCCTCACAGTGCTTGGGGCTCCTGAGTCCAGATCTGTGGTGCAGTCCCCTCAGAACTAAACTCCCTGTCTCCTGTAGGGATATGGGAAGGGGAGTTGCCTGACAGCTAGGGGTGAGGGGAGAGGGACCTGAAGTAAAAATATTCAACCAGACCTTCTGCTTTCAGATCTACCCCCACCCCCACTGCACAGGTGCCTGATGCCTTAAATTCCCCAGCTTTGCTTGTGTTCTGTGGAGCAAATCAGCTTGCTTCTCCTTCGCAAGTCCTCTGCAAGGATTTACGCTTCTGCCTTCTCTACACTGCCAGGTCAGCTACTATTCCTCCAAACTGCTTCACATCTTCCAAAAATATGTCATTCTCTCATGTTGACTGCTGTCTCTCTCTTGGCTCTTTGTGTATGTGTATGTATAGTTGTGTGTTGCGGGGGTAGGGTGAGATAGAACAGGAACCCCCTCTTAGGGACCTGGATGCCCCACCAAACATAAATGTTTTTTATATTTTAAATTCCTTCAAAAATTTTTTCAGATACCTATTGATAGCTAGCCCTGAGAAGTAAATAATAACAAAAAGATAACAGTAGCCAAAAACAATAGCCAAGAACACTAAAATCACAGGATGTTTGCTACCCCTATGACCTCTTAACATAAGACTGAAACCCGGACCCCCACCAAATGAATGTGCCAGGTCCATAGATGTCAAATAAGGGGGAACTGGGACTAAACTCTAACCACATTCTTTTTTTTTTTTGAGACGGAGTCTTGCTCTTTCGCCCAGGCTGGAGTGCAGTGGCGTGATCTCAGCTCACTGCAAGCTCCACCTCCCAGGTTCACGCCATTCTCCTGCTTCAGCCTCCTGAATAGCTGGGACCACATTCTTATCCTAAATTTCTTTCAGGTGGGACCTGGAAAAAGTCACACCCACAAGCCAGAGCTAACATTCTTTTCTGCTGGTCCCCAGTTTGTTTGTTTTTTGTTTTTGTTTTTGAGACAGTCTCACTCTGTCGCCCAGGTTGGAATGCAGTGGCACAATCTCGGCTCACTGCAACCTCCACCTCCCGGGTTCAAGTGATTCTCCTGCCTCAGCCTCCCTAGTAGCTGGGATTACAGGTGTGGGCCACCACGCCCAGCTAATTTTTGTACTTTTAGTAGAGAAGGGGTTTCAACATATTGCCCAAGCTGATCTTGACCTCTTGACCTTAAGTGATCCACCCACCTTAGCCTCCCAAAGTGCTGGGATTACAGGCATGAGCCACCGCCCCTGGCCTGGCCCCCAATTTTTAAACCAAGCCTCTTTTTTATCCAACTGCAAATCAGAAAATCTTTAAATGTACCTATGACCTGTAAGCCCTTGCTTCATGCAATCTCACCCTTTTAGGCTAAATAAAACCAACGTATAACCTCCGTATATAATTTACAATTTTGCCTGTAATGTCTGCTTTCCTCACATTTAGCCCTATCCTTAAAAATTCTTACCTGCAAGCCACTGCGGAGGTCAGGACTTAAACATTAGCTGTCTGGCCCTCCTTGCTTGGTGCCCTGCAAATAAATGCCTTCCCTTTTGCCACTACAAACCTCACTTTAGGTATCTGGTCTTACTGCACTGGGTGAGCAGCCCCTAGTCTGTTCTACAATAGTTATGTCTGTTTTATTTGATGGGAAAAGAATGGAGATAAATGCATGTGTTCAGTTGGCTTTGGAAGCAAGCAGTTAGGACACCAAGTGTTTTCTCCACTGCATGATATTGTATTTCCTTTGAAATGCATGCTTTTAAATGAAGGCTGTGAGTTAATAATGATTTGTTTACTATTAGTACAGAACAACTGAAAAATAATTCAGGCAGGACAATCTACTTGGTATGTGAAATAGCAGAAGGTAGTTGATTCTGACCATTTCTGCCATTGTTGTATTGCTTTTATGGAGGAGATTTTGGGAGATGCTTACTCTGCCACTTTTACTGATATCACCTCATCCATTCCATTTTATAAATAAAAGTGATTCACTGATTTGGAACATCCTGTCCTTTGAAAAAGTAAAAAGAATACTTTTATGGAAAATGTTCCAAGGCAAAGTAACAGCCCAGGGCTGTGATTCATGTCTGTCTTAAACATGCATTCCCAGAGCCGACTTATGGATTTGGTTTAGATCCACAAACTTATGAACTGCAGAGAGGAAACTCTTTTGATCCCAGCAGTGGGAGATGGTGGCGTGCAGTGTGGGTGTGGTAAAGAAGCAATGTTTGCTGAGAGAACAATGTCTCAAACCTTCTTGTGATAAATGCTGTAATCCTTAGGACATTATAATGTGCCATTCAGCTTTTATACGAAAACTCATTTGGTTGATTTTATCATTCAGTTTAATTGTTCTAAAAATTAGCATCATAGTTATGGAAGTGTGAAGGATTATTAAAACTGGAAGAAACTTTATAAATCAACTACAGCATCTAGTAGGGTTAACTTTGATAATGATCTTGACTACCATCCATTTAGTGTCTTCTGGTGCCAGGTGCAATGTTCAGTGACTGACATAGACTGTCTCATGTAATCCTCATAACTTGGGGAGATAGTATTAATTTATCATCTCTATTTGACAGGTCAGGAAGTGGCCATTAATTGCTCAAGGTCGCACAACTATTAAGAGATAGAGTCAGGGCTTAGTTTTTTGGTGACCTCAAAACCTGGGCTTTGAGCTGTCTTACCACTTAGTGCAGCGGTCCCCAACCTTTTTGGCACCAGGGACTGGTTTCACAGAAGACAGTTTTTCCATGGACCAGGGTTGGAGTGGGGAATGGTTTCGGGATGATTCAAGTGCATTACATTATTGTGCACCTTATTTCTATTATTATGACATTGTAATATATAATGAAATAATTATACAACTCACCATAATGTAGAATCAGAGGGAGCCCTGAGCTTGTTTTCCTGCAACTAGACAGTCCCATCTGGGGGTGATGGGAGACAGTAACAGATCATCAGGCATTAGATTGTCATAAGGAGTGCACAACCTAGATCCCTTGCATGTGCAGTTCACAATAGGGTTCCTGCTCCTATGAGAATCTAATGCTGCCGCTGATCTGATAGGAGCTGGAGCTCAGGCAGCAATGCGAGTGATGGGGAGTGGCTATAAATACAGATGAAACTTCACTCCCTTGCTCGCCCACCCTTCACCTCCTCCTATGAAGCCTGGGGGTTGGGGACCCTGACTTAAGCAACTCGCTTAAAACCTAAAGCCAAGTAGTCAATATTGTGCTGTCAGACCAGGTGCAGTGGCTTAACCATATAATCCCAACATGCTGGGAGGCCAAGGTGGGAGGACCCCTCGAGACCAAGAGTTCAAGACCAGCCTGGGCAACATAGCAAGACCTCATCTCTATTAAAAAAAAAAAATATATATATATATATATATATGTTGTACTATCTCTAAAGTGACAACTTCCCCCTGATAACTGAGGCTTGATCATGAGGCCAGGTTTCCCCACTTGACCCCTTTGCAGTAGAATGAGTTCATATGCAAGTTCTTTCATCTGTTCCAGAAATCATTTTGGATGCTTATGTGTGTGACACCCTATGCCAAGTAGGCATTGTTGATACAAAGGCAAGTGAGACATTTTATCAATGCTCTCTTTGTGCTTCAACAGGGCAGGGATAGTCTAAGGTCAGTTATCCAACCAATGTGTATACACGCAAGCACACACAAACTTATACATATTAAATGAGAGTCTGTGATTCACAAGGTGTGTGTCTGGCTAATGTGGGAACTTAAAACATGGCGCCCCAAATTAGACACTGATGACTCAATTTAACATTATCTGTTGGGCCGGGCATGGTGGCTCATGCCTGTTATCCCAGCACTTTAGGAGGCCGAGGCAGGCAGATCACCTGAGGTCAGGAGTTCAAGACCAGCCTGACCAACATGGAGAAACCCCATCTCTACTAAAATTACAAAATTAGCCAGGTGTGGTGGTGCGTGCCTGTAATCCCAGCTACTCGGGAGGGTGGGGCAGGAGAATCACTTGAACCCAGGAGGAGGAGGTTGCAGTGAGCTGAGATCGTGCCATTGCACTCTGGCCTGGGCAACAAGAGCGAAAGTCCATCTCAAAAAAACAAAAACAAAAAACCACATGCATCTTCTTTCTTCCAACAGCCACCTCCAAAACTTTCCAATACATTTGCTTGATAAGCTTCCCAGCAAGTGCCCGACCCTAGGTAGAGGAAGGAGAAGAGGGCATGGGTGAAGAGAAAGCTTGGTTAAGGCAAGGGGCACCCATACCCATTTCTCGGAGCCTACATCCTAAGCAAAAATCAAATAAACCAAAGAGCTAGGTGTCCTCTCAGCTTTTGGGTCCAAGAGCCTTTCCATAAGGTACTCATTAGTTGAGGGGCCCAGGAAGGGAAATTTGTATTCATATCTTTCTCACTGCAGCAATGCCTGAAACTCCACAGGTAGGGATTTTGATATGAGAGCCCAAGAGTTGACATATACCACCCTTGATTTAACTGTTGAGAAATGTTTTGTGGAGGATTTTGCCTTTTCACATGTCCTCTTCTAAATGCAGAAGCTCCCAAAAGGAGGAAAATATTGATCAAGTTCATACTAAGGCACTAGTGACCTATCAGATTCTCTCCCCTTCTCCGCCATGCTCCCAGGAACATAAATGAGACAAGAATTAGGGTATCTGAGAGAAAGAAAAGGAACCGAAAAGAGGGAGAAATGTGAGACAGTGTCCCACTTATGTCCTTATAACTGTTCTTTCAGTGCATGGAACATGTGTGCTATGCTTTTAGACAGTAGCCTTAAGACAATTCCGTAAAACCTTCTACAAAGTAAGAAAAAATAAAATTTACAGAGTTGCTATGTTGGGAATTTTCACAGATGTTTAACTAGTAAAATACGTAAGTCTGTCGATTCTTATGAGATGAGCAATTTTGACATAAATGTCAAATAGAATAGTTTCAGAGAAACTCTACAACAATGAATGTCAAATAAATGGAGCTCCTGTTTATGTGGGATAAACCGCTATTTTGTGCAATTTGAATATCCTTCTATTCCTTAGATCTGCAGGGAGCCCTAGGGGCCTAATCACCTCTTAAAGTCCACACCTCTGAATACTATCACATTGACAATGCCTGAATTTTGGAGGGGACACATTCAAACCATAGCATAGGCCAGCCACTGGACATAGGCCCCTTGGGCAAAAGATTGGTGGAGTTTATCCTCTGGAAAAACTCAGTGAACCCAGAGGAAAGAACACTATATCCCAACACTTACGGAACCCTAGGAAAAAGACTGGGTTTGCCATTCACTTGTCTGATCTCAACATATCCTAGCCACATACCCAGAGTTTCTACCATGCAAGTAAGAAAAGCCTTTAGGTCGGGCCTGGTGGCTCACGCCTGTCATCCTAGCAATTTGGAAGCCCGAGGCAGGTGGATTGACTGAGTTCAGGAGTTCAAGACCAGCATGGGGAACACGGTGAAACCCTGTCTCTAATAAAAATACAAAGAATTAGTCATGCATGGCAGAGTGCGCCTGTAATCCCAGCAACTAGGAAGGCTGAGACAGGAGAATCGCTTGAACCCAGGAGGCAGAGGTTGCAGTGAGCCGAGATCGTGTCATTGCACTCCAGCCTGGGTGACACAGCGAGACTCCGTCTCAAAAAAAAAAAAAAAAAAAAAAAGCCTTTAATGTGAACAAGAGATGGAGATAAACAGACAGAAGGATGGAAACCTGGTTGAAAATAGAACTCTGGGAATAGAAGGGGAAGATTTTTTAAAAATACAATTAGCATCCTCAGAAAGATGAGAACAGGAACATTATTTTCAACTTAGGATTCTATATTTAGCCAAACTAACAATGAATTGTGAAAACAAAGACTTTCAACATGCAAAAACTCATAAAAATTACCTCCCAAATACCATTTTAAAAGATGCCGCTGGTGATAAATACAGCAAAACAAAGGAGCAGATCCAGAAAGAGGAAGGCATGGGACCCAGGAGAAAAGTAGATACAATCTGGGAGAGGAGTAGTGAGGAAATGTCCCAGGTTGACCACTGTGCAGCAAGCTGAAAGAGAAACCAATCAATATAATAGAATAAGAAAATAGGAAACTCTAGAAGGAATGTTTCAAAAGAAAAAGGGGCACAAGAACAGCTGATATGACGGGGAAAAATGAAGAAAATATATGTAGCAAAATGTGCAAGTGAAAAAAAATGAGGCACTAATTGACTCCAGGTAAAACAAAAGGCTGTACAAGAAAAGAAAAGGCATGGTGGCTTATGCTTGTAATCGCAGCACTTTGGGAGGCCAAGGCAGACGGGTCACTTGAGATCAGGAGTTCGAGACCAGCCTGGGCAACATGGTGAGACCCTGTCTCTACTAAAAATGCCAAAATTAGCTGGGCATGGTGGAGCATGCCTGTAGTCCCAGCTACTTAGGATGCTGAGGCAGGAGAATTGCTTGAACCCGGAAGGTGGAGGTTTCAGTGAGCCAAGATCGTACCACTGCACTCCAGCCTGGGTGACAGAGCAAGACTCTGTCTTAAAAAAAATAAAAATAAAAAAATGTATTGTTGGATGATCGTTTAAGAATGAGGGAGTGAAACTGACTCACAAAGACATGAACCTGTCTGCAGGAAGGGATATTTGAATAGAATATAATTTTATAAGTGGTCAGTTCATTGGATAATTTGTGTTATAACTTTTGATTACATACACAACTTTGTCATGCAAGAACATTGGTACTCAATGCTCAGATAAAAAACAAATCCTGTGATAAGACGATGCATAGTCTTTTATTTTTATTATTTTATTTTATTTTATTTTTGAGACAGAGTCTTGCTGTGTCACCCAGGCTGGAGTGCAGTCCTGTGATCTCGGCTCACTGCAACCTCTGCCTCCTGGGTTCAAGTTATTCTCTTGCCTCAACATCCTGAGTAGCTGAGATTATAGGCGCCTGCCACCATGCCTGGCTAATTTGTTTGTATTTTCAGTAGAGACGGGATTTCACCATGTTGGCCAGGCTGGTCTCGAACTCCGGGCCTCAAGCGATCTGCCCACCTCAGCCTTCCAAAGTGCTGGGATTACAGGTATGAGCCACCACACCTGGCTTATTTTTATGTTTTTTTGAAAATGGGGTCTTGCTATGTTGTCCAAACAGGTCTTGAACACCTGGGCTTAAGCTATCCTCCTGCCTCTGCCTCCCTAAGTGCTAGGATTACAGGCATGAGCCACCATGCTCAGCTCAATGCATAGTCTTTTCTAAATTTGGGCATCACTTTTGTTTTTGTTTTTGTTTTTGTTTTGAGACGAGTCTCGCTTTGTCGCCCAGGCTGGAGTGCAGTGATCTCGGCTCACTGCAAGCTCTGCCTCCTGGGTTCAGGCCATTCTCCTGCCTCAGCCTCTCGAGTAGCTGGGACTACAGGCGCCCGCCACCACACCCGGCTAATTTTTTGTATTTTTAGTAGAGACGGGGTTTCACCATGTTGGCCAGGCTGGTCTTGATCTCTTGACCTTGTGATCCACCTGCCTCGGCCTCCCAAAATGCTGGGATTACAGGCATGAGCCACTGCGCCCGGCCTAAATTTGGGCATCGCTTTTTATGGATTGTCACAAATGGGATTTACTAAAGATTATATACATGTTGTTGATAAATTTTGACAGACCTTCAGCAATCAAGAGCATACTCATTTCACCAAATTTGTATGTCTTGTTTATCATTATTTTTAAAATATTCATTAATTTGATAGTTAAAAAATGTTTTAATGTTTGATTTGTTTTAATATGATTGTTGTTTTAATATGTTTTTTAACATATTATTTGTTTTAATATGTTTGATTGATTTATGGCTATGCATTCTAATTAGTGTTTATTAACCAGTTACTTGCGGCCCTTCCTGTACACTTTGTGGTTATGGTCTTTGCCCAGTTATCTATTGGGTGGAGTTTTAGTATTCTTTTCTGTTGATTTGTTTAAACTCTATATAGTTAAGAGATATTAGCACTTATATTTGTTGAAGTTTTTCAGGGATTTTTCCTTTTGCTTGTATTTTATTTATACAGAAGTTTAAAATCTAAAATGTCTGTGTCATCAAATTAGGTAGTTCGTCATCATCTTCTGGAATGTAAGTCCCATGAAAGAAGGGACTGTTGTCTGCCTTATTTATCAATGCCCACTACCTCATATAGTGCTGAAAAAATGTGTTGAATTAATGAATGAGATCTATGTATCTTTCCCTTATTTATTTCTTCTACTACTTAAAAAATTCCCTCCAGAGACATATTCACTTTAATTTCTTCTAATTTTTACTTGTGATTTTTTTTTTTTTTTTTTTTTGAGATAGTCTTGCTCTGTCGCCCAGGCTGGAGTGCAGTGACATAATCTTGGCTCACTGCAGGCTCCACCTCCCGGGCTCAAGCAATCCTCCCACCTCAGCCTCCTGAGTAACTAATAGGTGTGTGTCATCATGCCTGGATAATTTTTTTGGTAGAGACAGGATCTCACTATGTTGCCCAGGCTGGTACTTTCGATTTTCAAAAAAGTTTTAATTCTCTAATTCTTCTGAAATGTGTTTTCCATTCTAAGGTGGTAGTGTCATTTGAGCCCTGTTGACTTAGAATAGGCTGCCTCAATGTTGATATATGTGAAACCTACAATCACCAGAAATCTGACCTGTAGATCTGGTGCAATATAGTAGAGACCTATAGACATTCACCTAGTCTCTTCAAATACTTTTGAGAATGAGGCTAGTTATAAAAGATACAGGCACCCATCTTTCCTTTCTTTTTTTTTTTTTTTTTTTTTTTTTTTTTTGAGACGGAGTCTCGCTGTGTCTCCCAGGTTGGAGTGCAGTGGCGCGATCTCGGCTCACTGCAAGCTCCGCCTCCCAGGTTCATGCCATTCTCCTGCCTCAGCCTCCCAAGTAGCTGGGACTACAGGCGCCCGCCAACACGCCCGGCTAATTTTTTGTATTTTTTTAGTGGAAACGGGGTTTCACCGTGTTAGCCAAGATGGTCTCGATCTCCTGACCTCGTGATCCGCCCGTCTCGGCCTCCCAAAGTGCTTTCTTAACATGATCAGTGAAAATGAGCTCACTGAAATATTTTAGTCACTTATACATACAATCTCAAAGGTTAGGCCAGGCACAGTGGCTCACGCCTGTAATCCCAGCACTTTGGGAGGCCAAGGTGGGCAGATCACTTGAGGTCAGGAGTTTGAGACCAGCTTGGCCAACATGGTGAAACTGCATCTCTACTGAAAAAAAACAAAAATTAGCTGGGTGTGGTGGTGCACACCTGTAATCCCAGCTACTTGGGAGGCTGAAGCCCAAGAATAGCTTGAACCTGAGAGGCAGAGTTTGCAGTGAGCGGAGATCATGCCACTGCACCCCAGCCTGGGTGACAGAGCAAGACTCCGTCTCAAAAACAAACAACAAAACAACAACAACAAAATCTCAAAGGTTAACCTATGAAAAAATGAATAATGACCATATGAAGGCATAGCAGATTACTACTTAGTTTTTTAGTTATCAAAAGTACATTAAGTTTGAATTTAAAAATGCTCTAGGATCTTATGTGCCCGAAGGCCTCTTGATATAGAGGAGCTATTCTCACTTGTTAAAAACAAAACAAAACATGCAGCCTTCTTTGTGTCAGGGATTCAGGTGAATTATATTTTGTCCCCCAGTGTAGGTGGAGAAGCAACTGGTAAGGAATTTGGTTGGAAAATGATTTTTAATCTTCACATTACCAATGTAAAGTTGTATACTTATTGGCTATTTAAGTTATTTTCAAAATAACTGAATCATTGGTGATGGATCAGCATCATTTTTTTGTCCATAGGAAAGTCTGTGAGGAGAGTATCTACATGTGCCTTCTGGGGTAGATGCCAGAGGACATATTCTACCATAAGTAAAAAGGGCCATTTTTTTTACCCACAGAAAAACATTGTGTTGAAAACTTCTGCCAGACACCATTCACTTTTAGCTCCTTGATAAGGACCAAGCCTCACAAATCGCAAGACCAAAATGTGTGGTTCACTCACAACAGCATGGTTTAAAGAGGAACAAATCCTAATCATTTTCATCCAAGAGAACTGGACAAAGGAAAACTTTCATCTGTAGTTTCTCCTCCCTTCACTCCTCCCCTTTAATTGATTTTATTGCTTTCATAAGTGACCTAAATAAGTCTCTTGATCTACCTTAAAACTGCATGATTTTATTCCCTCCTGAATGTGTTTCAAAATGTGGGCATTAAGGATATCAGATATTCTGCACTACTTCTTTGAACATATAGGGGCTACTTTTTGATGACTACTTATTAATCCCATTAGAATAAAGAAGAGTGAGAAGATTTTCTTTTTCTAAAGACCACCCGTCCCCACCACCACCAACATCTACTTGGCATTGAGACTATACAGACTCAGTGCTTTTCTTGTCTATTGCTGGTGGGAGTATACATTAATACAACTCTTTGATAGGAGTCTGGCAGTATGTATTAAGGTATAAAAACTGCCTTTTCACCCACAAATTCTACTTTAAGAAAACCCTCCTAAAGTAATTATCTTAAATACAGAAATATTCACCTGTACAAAGATATGATCAAAGGATAATTTGCTCAAATGTGGCTATAAGAGTTTTAATTTTTTTAAAAGGTATAATTTGTAGTAGCAAGATAACAGTAGCAACAATTTAATAGCAGAGGGGAAATCATTTTAAAAGAATATTATGTATCCACCCAAAAAATATTTGGCAGCCATTTTAAACAATGATTGGGAAAATTATTAAAATAGCACCAGAAATGTTTATGATCTAATGTGTAGTGAAAAATGCAGGATCAAATTGAGATGTGTATTGTGATTAATGTCAGAAAAATCATGTGTATGAAAAATAGGAAATGCATTAAAATTCTTTTAATGGCTATGCTGGGACACAGTGACTAAAGGTGATTGCTTATATTTCTTTCTCTTCAATTGGTTTCACAGTATTTCAAAATATAATTTTGTTTGTTTGTGATGGAGTCTTGCAGTGTCGCCTAGGCTGGAGTGCAGTGGTGCGATCTTGGCTCACTGCAATCTCTGCATTCTGGGTTCAAGCAATTCTCCTGCCTCAGCCTCCCAAGTAGCTGGGATTACAGGTGCCCGCCACCAGGCCTGGCTAATTTTTACATGTTTAGTGGAGATGGGGTTTTGCCATGCTGGTCTCAAACTCCTGACCTCAAGTGATCCGCCCGCCTTGGCCTCCCAAAGTGCTGGGATTACAGGCGTGAGCCACCGTGCCCAGCCCAAAATATAATTTTTAAAAGCAGAAAACAGGCAGTGTTTGAGGAAAAGAGCCATCAATATGGTTAAGATGAAAACACTTTGTTATTAAATAAAAATAGTCCCACTTTCTGCTACTTAATTAGGACTCAGTCATTCGTATGATGTTTGGGGTCTCTAGTGATTTACTAAGCAGATTCTTTGCAATTATTGTTTCTCTTAGTTGTATATATAGTGAACAAATGAGACACACACATCTTTCCTGATAGTGGGAACAAAAAAAAGTGGGTTTCTTTGATGTCAGAAATATTTCGTTTCTGTATTTCTTAAAACCTGACAGGCCTATAAAGAATAAGGAAAGGATTAGACAACCAGGAGTCTGTACAGATACAAATGGTCATTACATGATCTGTTTCAGTCACCTTTAAAAGTTCGAAAGTATCAGACCTGTGGCATAGACTATGCCCTCAAACCAGCATTGTGAAACGCTGCGGAATCATTCCAACTGTTTTAGCATTTAAGGAATGAGTTCAATTAAAAACTAAGCTGATAGTTTGAAATTCCAAGGGGAACAGAAAAAGAATTAATAAACACAGTCTGGTTGAGTAAACCAGAAAATTGATTTCTGCTTGAATAGAATTTGGAAGCTAAGATGATTAAACTAGGTCCCAGTCTCAGCCTCCTCAAATATGTTTTACTTGTGGGTAACATTTTGGGAAAAATATAACATTTCAAATATAGCTTATAGATGTGCTAGAATTTTTTTTTTTTTTTCTGATACATAGTCTCACTATCACCCAGGCTGGAGTCCAGTGGCGGGATCTCGGCTCACTGCAATCTCCACTTCCCAGATTCAAGCGATTCTCCGGCCTCAGCTTCACCAGTAGCTGGGATTACAGGTGTCCGCCACCATGCCCAGCTAATTTTTGTATTTTTAGTAGAGACAGGGTTTCACCATGTTGGCCAGGCTGGTCTCGAACTCCTGAGTTCAGGTGATCTGCCCACCTCTGCCTCCCAAAGTGTTGGGATTACAGGCATAAGCCACTGCGCCTGGCCTGCGCTAGAATTTTCAAGAAAATGATGTTTATCCTGGCAATTTTTCTTTTTAAAAAATCTGCGCTGCTTTTCCAACAGCGTTAACATCAGCCGAGTCATGTATTGCCGTCCACCTGTGAGCGTGAAGAATTTCCTGTACTTTCTTATAACAATTTCTTGACTGGGAACAGGAGAGTGAATGTATCAGTTAGAATTTTTTCAGTTGTAATCGACAGAAACCTTCCAAATTAGCTTAAGCAAAAAATAAAAACATAAAGGTGGGGTGGAATGTACTGGTGCCTATAACCTTGGCACGTTAGGTACTGTTTTATCTTCATCTCTCTCCTACTTTGCATGCGCTATCCCTTGGGCTAGGCAAAATGGCTGCCCCAGGGCCACACCCTGCCCATTTAGCAGGGAATGTGAAAAGGCAGGCTCCTCTGATTGGCCAGTTAGGGTCAGGTACCTGCCCCTGGGCCAATCACTGTAATCAGGAACAGGGGATCCTCTGGTCAGTCTAGGTCCCCTACCCATCTCTATGTGTGGTGTGAGGTGCTCTGCTCTACCCACACTGAGGGAGTGACCTTAGTTAAACAGAGACTAGGGAAAGAATGCCAGGAAGTGGGACAACACCTACCTACTACCTGGACTGCAAAAAGAGGGTGCTCATGCTATCTTAAGTGAAAGGAATCTCCAGGACAGAGGCATGAAAATGTGTCCGGAATTGGTGGGTTCTTGGTCTCACTGACTTCAAGAATGAAGCCGCAGACACTCGCAGTGAGTGTTACAGCTCTTAAGGTGGCGCATCTGGAGTTTGTTCCTTCTGATGTTTGGATATGTTCGGAGTTTCTTCCTTGTCGTGGGTTCGTGGTCTCGCTGGCTCAGGAGTGAAGCTGCGGACCTTCGCAGTGAGTGTTACAGCTCATAAAAGCAGTGTGGACCCAAAGAGTGAGCAGTAGCAAGATTTATTCAAAGAGTGAAAGAACAAAGCTTCCGCAGTGTGGAAGAGGACTTGAGCGGGTTGCCACTGCTGGCTCGGGGAGCCTACTTTTTTTCTCTTATCTGGCCCCACCCACATCCTGCTGATTGGTAGAGCTGAGTGGTCTGTTTTGACAGGGCGCTGATTGGTGCGTTTACAATCCCTGAGCTAGACACAAAGGTTCTCCACGTCCCCACTAGATTAACTAGATACAGAGTGTGGACACAAAGGTTCTCCAAGGCCCCACCAGAGTAGCTAGATACAGAGTGTGGATTGGTGCATTCACAAACCCTGAGCTAGACACAGGGTGCTGATTGGTGTGTTTACAAACCTTGAGCTAGATACAGAGTGCCGATTGGTGTATTTACAATCCCTGAGCTAGACATAAAGGTTCTCCACGTCCCCACCAGACTCAGGAGCCCAGCTGGCTTCACCCAGTGGATCCCGCACCAGGGCTGCAGGTGGAGCTGCCTGCCAGTCCCGCGCCGTGCGCCCGCACTCCTCAGCCCTTGGGTAGCCGATGGGACTGGGTGCCATGGAGCAGGGGGCGGCACTCATCAGGGAGGCTGGGGCTGCACAGGAGCCCATGGAGGGGGTGGGAGGCTCAGGCATGGCAGGCTGCAGGTCCTGAGCCCTGCCCCTTGGGAAGGCAGCTAAGACCCGGTGAGAAACCGAGCGCAGCACTGGTGGGCTGGCACTGCTGGGGGACCCAGTACACCCTCCGCAGCCGCTGGCCTGGGTGCTAAGCCCCTTGTTGCCCGGGGCCGGCAGGGCCGGCCAGCTGCTCTGAGTGCGGGGCCCACCAACCCCATGTGCACCCAGAACTCCAGCTGGCCCGCAAGCGCTGCTCACAGCCCCGGTTCCCACTCACGCCTCTCCCTCCACACCTCCCTGCAAGCTGAGGGAGCCGGCTCTGGCCTTGGCCAGCCCAGAAAGGGGCTCCCACAGTGCAGCAGTGGGCTGAAGGGCTCCTTAAGTGCCGCCAAAGTGGGAGCCCAGGCAGAGGAGGTGCCGAAAGCGAGAGAGAGCTCTGAGGACTGCCAGCACGCTGTCACCTCTCAATCCCCCCTCTAAACAGGACACCCCAACTGCTGTTGGGAATTTGGCCGATGACCATTGTAGCTACTTCCTGCTGGATAGGGGTGATGAAGGGGCCCTGCAGTTGTAGTGTCCTCCAGAGGGGAGGTCTCTAGGCCAGTGGAAGTGCCAGTGGGTCGTTCCAGGGGTCCTTGGTAGAAGTTGTTAGTTGAACTCATTTGGGGTTCCATTTGTAAAACCATCTGTAGCTTGATGGCCTCGATTCTAGAGGAAACAAATTCGATAAGAAGGTTAAAAATACAGGGCCCAAAGGTGAGTAACAGCAAGATGGCTGCCAAGGGACCTAGAAAGGGGAGAAGCCATGTTGCCCAACTCCAGAGGTTGGCATAAGAATTTGAAAGGCATTGTCTGATTTCAGAAGCCTTTTCCTGTAAACGCCGGGCGGCATCTTGTACTATCCCTGACTGGTTAGTGTAAAAACAACACTCTTCCCCTAAGAAGGTGCAGAGTCCTCCTTTTTCAGCAGTGAGGAGGTCTAGGCCTCAGCGGTTTTGGAGAGTCACTGCTGCCAAAGAGTCTATTTGGGATTGTAAAGTAAGGATAGATTTCATTATTTCTTGCAAACTGTCTGAGAAATCCTTTGAGAGTGTGTGGTAGTAGGATAATGAAGTTGATAAACCAGCTATTCCGGTTCCTGTAGCAGTAGCCATTCCTAACCCTATAAATAGGGGTATTAGTTGTATGGCTCTGCGCTGATGGACTTGAGCTTTGAGGGGTACTGAGAAGGTCTGATTTCCTGGGGCAATGTTAATGTTGGGACTTAGAAAGACTAAGGTGCAGGTGCCTGTCCAGTTAGTGGGGAGGCAGATATAGGTCAATGTTCCACATAGAAAAATATGCCTTGGCTGGGTAGACAGAAATTTACCCTGGCTTTTAAAGGAATGGGATACAGTGTTTTTTCTTTACTACTTCCATCTCTCTTTTTTTCTCTTTGACTTCTCCTTTGTCTCTTTCTCTTTCTCTCTGACTCCCTCTTTGGTTCTTCCTCTCTTTCTTTCTCTTTCTTTTTCTCTCTTTCCTTCTTGCTGGTCTTTCCCTACCTCTGCCAGCCACTTATGCTGCTGTTCTCCCCTCTCCTTCCCATTTGGATGGCTTTGTCAGTGTAAGATTCCCACCTCTTTGTATTTTTGCATTGCATGCAATAACTCTATAATTTCCTTGTGGTATTTAATGGGGGTTTCCCCAGAGATTAGGAACTCCTTCTCTTTCCATATTGCAGCATGGGCATGTAGGATTAGATAAGCATACTTGCTATCTGTATACACATTTATTCTTTCTCCCTTTCCCAGTTCTAAGGCTCAGGTAAGTGCCACTAGTTCTGCTAACTGGGCACTGGTCCCTGGGGGAAGAGGCTTGCTTTCAAGTATGGTTACATCACTAACTATGGCGTAACCTGCCCTTCGTATCCCATTCTCCACAAATGAACTTCCATCAGTATATAGGTTAAGGTCAGGATTAGTTAAGGGGACTTCTAAGAGATCATCTCGGGCAGCGTAAGTCTGGACTATAATTTGTTGGCAGTCATGTTCAATTGGTTCCCCATCCTCTGGGAGAAAAGTGGCAGGGTTGAAGGCCACGCAGGTGCGTATTTGAAGCACCAGTCCCTTAAGGAGTAGCGCCTGGTATCTAAATAGGCAGTTGTCTGATAGCCATAAACTTCCTTTGGCACCTAGTATGCCATTTACATCATGAGTAGTCCAGACAGTGAGATCCTTTCCTTGTATTATTTTGATAGCCTCTGACACTAAGATGGCCACTGCTGCAACTACCCTTAAACAGTGAGGCCAGCCTTTTGCTACTACATCAGTTTCCTTACTTAGGTATGCCACTGGTTGTGGGGTTGTCCTATGAGTCTGAGTAAGGACTCCAAGAGCTATCCCGGCTCTCTCTGTGACGTATAAAGAGAAGTTCTGTCCTGTGGGAAGGCTTAAAGCTGGAGCTTGTACTAGGGCCTGCTTTAAGGTTTTGAAGGCTGTTTCTGCCTCTGGTTGCCATTCTACTAGATGAGCATTTGCCCTCTGGGTTTCCTTGATTGGAGTATAGAGGGGTCTGGCTATCTCACCATATCCGGGGATCCATAGTTGGCAAAAGCTGGTAATTCCAAGGAACCCCCTCAACTGTTTTAACGTCTTAGGGCAAGGATAAGCCAGTATAGGCTGTATTCGTTCCTTGCTGAGGGCCCTGGCCCCTCTGGCTAAGATTAGGCCTAGATATTTGACCTGCTGTAGGCAAAGCTGGACCTTCGACCTAGACACCTTGTACCCTTGATTAGCTAGAAAGTTCAAGAGATCTAGAGTAGCCTGCTGGCATGAGGCTTCCAAACTGGTAGCCAAAAGTAAATCATCCACATATTGAAGGACCAGAGTGCCTGAACTTGAGAAGTGGCCTAGATCTTGGGCCAGTGCCTGACCAAACAGATGAGGGCTATCCCTAAACCCCTGGGGCAAGACTGTCCACGTAAGTTGGGACGTGTGGTCTGTGGGATCCTCAAAGGCAAAGAGGAACTGGGAGTCAGAATGCAGGGGAATACAGAAGAAAGCATCCTTGAGGTCCAGAACCATGAACCATTCTGCTTCCTCTGGTATTTGAGAGAGCAGGATATAGGGGTTGGGTACAACTGGATATAGTGGAATTTCCGCCTCATTAATGAGTCTAAGATCTTGCACTAGTCTCCACTGACTGTTTGGTTTTTGTACTCCCAGAATTGGGGTGTTGCAGGGACTGCTGCATTTCCTTACTAAGCCTTGAGCTTTCAAATGTTTAACAGTATTCCGTAATCCTTTATGAGCTTCATGCCTTAAGGGATATTGCTTTTGATAAGGTAAAGTGGTGGGATCTTTTAACCTGATTTGGACTGGGTGGGCATTTTTTGCCCTTCCAAATTGTCCTTCCAATGCCCAGACTTCAGGGTTGATTCCCTCCTTAAGTAGGGGACAACAAATGGGTAACTTGTTCCCCATATTCATGTAGATAATAGCTCCAGCCTTGGCTAATATATCTCTCCCTAATAATGGTGTGGGACTTTCAGGCATAACAAGAAAGGCATGTGAAAAGAGCAAAGTCTCCCAATTACAACTGAGGAGGTGGGAGAAATACCTGGTTACAGACTGTCCCAGGATTCCTCAGATGGTAATGGATCTTGAGGACAGTCGTCCAGGACAGGAGATTAACACTGAGAAAGCTGTGCCAGTGTCCAGGAGGAAGTCAATTTCCTGGCCCTCAATAGTTAAACATACCCGGGGCTCAGTGAGGGTGATGACATGAGCTGGCACTTGCCCCGGGCACCCTCAGTCCTGTTGTTGGATCATCTAGTTAGGGGCTTCTGACCCAGGGAACCTTCATCCTTTGGGCAGTGCACCTTCCAGTGATTGCCTCGGCATAGTGGACATGGACGAGGGGGCAGCTTGTTTCTCATTGGACAATCTTTTTTAAAGTGTCCTAGTAAACCACACTGATAACAAGCCCTACCAGGTGATTGGCCTGCTCCATTTTCTGTCCTCTCTGAACCACCAAGGTTTGTCTGTCTGAGGGCCATGACTAAGGCTGCAGCCTTTCTCTGATCTCGCTTTTCCTTTTGGGCCTGTTCCTCTTGGTCCCTATTATAGAACACTGAGGTTGCCAGGTTTAATAATATCTCTAGATTTTGTTCAGGGCCCAGGGCTTGCTTTTGGAGCTTTCTCCTGATATCTGTGGCCGACTGGGTAATAAACTTATCTTTTGGGGTCAATTGACCCTCGAGTGATTTGGGTGACAGGGGAGTATATTTTCTTAAGGCCTCTCGTAGCTGCTCGAGGAAGGCAGAAGGATTTTCTTCCTTTCCCTGAGTTATGGTGGACATCATTGAATAATTCATGGGCTTTTTTCTAATTTTCCTTAGTCCTTCTAGAACACAGGTCAACAGATGTTTACGACTCCAGTCCCCATGATCTGAGTCAAGGTCCCAGTGGGGATCCATACTGCGGATGGCTTGCTGACCAGTAGGGAATTTGTCCCTTTCGTCAGCTGTCATTCTGTCATTTACTTGACTAAGATACCAGGTATCTCCAAACTCTCGGGCTGCAGCTAAAGCCACATTCTTTTCATTAAAGGCCAGGGTTTGATCTAACAGTAGCATGACATCTCTCCAAGCGAGGTCAAAGGTTTGCCCTAGACCCTGTAGGACCTGATAGGTACATAGGATCTATGTACCTATCAGGATCATCTGAAAACTTCCCCAGGTCTGCCTTGATCTGCTTTAAATCAGAGAGGGAGAAGGGGACATGTACCCGGGTTGGGCCAAATTCCCCTCCCCCTACAGCTTGAAGGGGACATAACCGATAGCCCGGGGTTTTTTATGGTCCTTTGGAGATTTCTTTGCTTACTTCCTTCTGGGCAGGGGAGATTAGAGGAGGCTTATCATTAATAGGAAGGGGAGCTATAGGGAGGCTAGGATATGGGGGTAAGCTGAGGAGTCCTCCTGTGGGATGTAAATTGCAAGCTTTGCATAGTTGTGTGTTCTCTCTCAATGAAAAGAAAGCTTGGACATAAGGTATTTCACTCCATTTGCCTTCCCTCTTACAGAAAAGGTCAAGCTGCAGGATAGTATTGTAATTTGTACTTCCCTCAGATGGTCATTTTTCCCCATCAGAGAGAGAATATTGGGGCCAAGCCATAGTGCAGAAAATAATGAGCTGCCTCTTTTTCAGGGTCTGTGGGTCAAATTGGTCCCAATGGCTTAGGATGCATTTCAAGGGTGGGCCTGTTGATGCCTGAATGTTTCCCATCTGAAAGACAAAACCGCCCGTGGTTTTGGTTTATTTTGTTTCTTCCCCTGCCCAAGAACCCGCAATGGTCCCTGGACGCTGCTGATTGGAATAGTTGCGCTCACCGACGCAGCAGCAGAAACACTAGTTTTCCTCCCAGACCACATGGAGGACCGAGGAAGGTCGGATTTAGTGGTCCTTACCGACGCATTCTCGAAAACCTGCACCCTTGCCTGTCCTCCTAGACCACAGGGAGGACCAACCGAGAAAAATCGGATTTAGTGGCCCTTACCGACACATTCTCGAAAACCTGTTAGAGTCCTAAGCATTCTCCTGTTAGTATTGGGACTTTACCCCTTTGCTATAAAGATGTTATGCCCCAAAAATGAAGTGGAGGGCCATACCCTGAGGGAGGGAAGGGATCTTCAGGGTTGGAAGAGTGACACCTTTTGTCCTCACTTATATGAATAGGAAGGATACAATTTCTGAGGCTCCCCATATCCTAGCTTCAGGAATAGCTTTTGTTAGGCCTGTTAGTCTGAGGAGGGATCCTAAAATTCCAGGTAGTCCCCACTATGATGGGGCTTTGGGCAAAAATTATGTCTTTCTGATTGGTGAACCCGGGTGCCTAAAGAAGGTAACAGAGTCCTGGAGTTTATAGTAGAAATCATTCTTATAGGAGAAACTAGAAAAGCATCAGAGACAGGTAGCAATTTTTAGAAGCAGGACTAACCTCAGAGAAGAGAGGTGAGAGGAAGTTTGTCTGGCAGGCATTAGGACCCAGGGGGCAAGGGTCAGGATAGATAGGATAGGTGGGTGAGTCTCGCTTGGGTGACATGCTTTTAGAGTTCCGCTCATGGCCGCAGGGTCAGCCAACTTGTTGTTGGGACCCTGGAGCTGCATGGCTTTCCTCTCTGTCAACCCTCGGCTCAGCCCAGAAGTACAGGAAAAGCAGAAGCTGGTTCTAGGCAAACCAATGATCCCAACTCTGAAGAGTCGGGGGTTGTTAGAGAGCCCTTTCCCAGAAAGCCTGACACCCATGTTTTTAGTCCGGTGGCCACACTAGTCGCTTTTAGCTGGCTGACAGGTGCCCGGTATTTAGCCCCTGAATTCTAAGGAAAAATAGGACAGAATAGCAAGCGAAAGGGGTCCGATGGTACTCACTGCTTGGCGATAGGTGATGGTCTCACCGCTCGGCGATGGTCTCACCGCTCGGCGATTGTCTCACTGCTTGGTGATAGGCGAATGTCCCATCTGGGTCGCCAAAATGTGTCTGGAATTGGTGGGTTCTTGGTCTCACTGACTTCAAGAATGAAGCCGCGGACCCTCGTGGTGAGTGTTACAGCTCTTAAGGTGGCGCGTCTGGAGTTTGTTCCTTCTGATGTTCGGATGTGTTTGGAGTTTCTTCCTTCTCGTGGGTTCGTGGTCTCGCTGGCTCAGGAGTGAAGCTGCAGACTTTCGTGGTGAGTGTTACAGCTCTTAAGGTGGCGTGTCTGGAGTTGTTCGTTCCTCCCAGTGGGCTCGTGGTCTCGCTGGCTTCAGGAGTGAAGCTGCGGACCTTCACGGTGAGTGTTACAGCTCATTAAAGCAGTGTGGACCCAAAGAGTGAGCAGTAGCAAGATTTATTGCAAAGAGCGAAAGAACAAAGCTTCCACAGTGTGGAAGGGGACTCGAGCGGGTTGCCACTGCTGGCTCGGGGCGCCTGCTTTTTTGCTCTTATCTGGCCCCACCCACATCCTGCTGATTGGTAGAGCCGAGTGGTCTGTTTTGACAGGGCGCTTATTGGTGTGTTTACAATCCCTGAGCTAGACACAAAGGTTCTCTAAGTCCCCACTAGATTAACTAGATACAGAGTGTGGACACAAAGGTTCTCCAAGGTCCCACCAGAGTAGCTAGATACAGAGTGTGGATTGGTGCATTCACAAACCCTGAGCTAGACACAGGGTGCTGATTGGTGTGTTTACAAACCTTGAGCTAGATACAGAGTGCCGATTGGTGTATATACAATCCCTGAGCTAGACATAAAGGTTCTCCACGTCTCCACCAGACTCAGGAGCCCAGCTGGCTTCACCCAGTGGATCCCGCACCAGGGCTGCAGGTGGAGCTGCCTGCCAGTCCCGTGCCGTGCGCCCGCACTCCTCAGCCCTTGGGTGGTCGATGGGACTGGGCACCTTGGAGCAGGGGGCGGCACTCATCAGGGAGGCTGGGGCTGCACAGGAGCCCATGGAGGAGGTGGGAGGCTCAGGCATGGCGGGCTGCAGGTCCCGAGCCCTGCCCCTTGGGAAGGCAGCTAAGACCCGGTGAGAAACCGAGCGCAGCACTGGTGGGCTGGCACTGCTGGGGGACCCAGTACACCCTCCGCAGCTGCTGGCCTGGGTGCTAAGCCCCTCGTTGCCCGGGGCCGGCAGGGCCGGCCAGCTGCTCTGAGTGCGGGGCCCACCAAGCCCATGCCCACCCGGAACTCCAGCTGGCCCGCAAGCGCTGCGCGCAGCCCCGGTTCCCACTCGCGCCTCTCCCTCCACACCTCTCTGCAAGCTGAGGGAGCCAGCTCCGGCCTTGGCCAGCCCAGAAAAGGGCTCCCACAGTGCAGCGGTGGGCTGAAGGGCTCCTCAAGTGCCGCCAAAGTGGGAGCCCAGGCAGAGGAGGCGCCGAGAGCGAGCGAGGGCTCTGAGGACTGCCAGCACGCTGTCACCTCTCAGAAATAGAAAGATGGCCTTCCAGATTTCCATTCTTCTCAGTGCCCTTCATTCCTTTGGTGCTTCACTTGTCTGAAGTTGCTTCTCCTACTGTTAGCAAAGTATCTGGGAGATGTAAGAGAAGAACTTCCTAGTCCTGCTCCTGCCGGTGCTGAGGCTTTAGCCATTTGCGTTGTCAGGGCAGCTCTCACACCTGGGGCAGCAGCCTGGGTAAGTGGGAGGAGAGGGTTCAGGGCAGCTGCCAGCCCTGTCCAAGTTTGAGGCCAGAACTGCCTCAGATTTCAAACCATTATGGGTTGCCTTCTGCTCCTGCGGCCTCCTAAGAAAACAGAGGATGAGGCAGTGAACACCTACAGCCAGTCTGAATTACCTGGGCGTCCTTGGCATGTGTGTTCCTGTGAAAGCTGCACCTTGAGGCGGGGCAGGTTTGTGATCACTTGGTGTTGCCCCTCCCATGCGACAGCCTAACTAGAAACCCAGACCGTCACATTTTCTGTCTTTGCAGAAATAAACAGTACCAAGGTAGACTTCAGAGGTATCACCAATTACTAATTTTGCAAATGTGAATAATTTTTGGCCCCTAACAGGTTTGCTTCTACCCCACCCACCAGCGTGTATGACCCCCTTCTCTTGGGAACCTGTAGACCAATGTTGACAGAATTCTAGAATTTCCTGAGTTGCATAGGCCCTGCCACATACCACCTCTTGAGTGCCCAGATAGGTGGCTGTAGCTTTTCTCTGTACCCACCTCCACACAGGATTCTGTCCTCCTTGCTGAGGGGCTTTTTTTTTTTTCCTCTTTTCAGCAGTGTATCACACACACCAAATTTGGGGAGATCATTTTTACCACCCCATGTAGTAATTTCAGTTTATGCTGCTTATTACTTGTATTTAATGCATGGATATATATAGATATTTGGGGTCATAATTTTTTTCTGACCCTTTCTCTTTTCAATATATCAACTGAAAGCTGTTTGTGCTAAGATAAATGGGAGTGGATTATGTGCTCTTTCTAGATTCCCTTTAGCTTTACGATTTTAAAGAAAAACAGCTTAGAACTAACTACTGACACTTTCCAGCACTGAGAAGCAAGGCCAGTAACTGGCTCTGGCTGCCACAGCTGAAACGCTAAATCACTGGTTTCTAACCCCGCTGAGCCTCACTTTCTCATCTGTTAAATAGAGATATTAGCACCTCCTGCACCAGGCTGGCATGAGGATGAAATGAAAGTAGGTGTGTGAAAGAATGCTGTGAAGTAGAGATGGCTGCAGGGAGGGGGCAGCTCTCTGGCTCTCCGGTCTGTGGGGAGCTGTCAGTGGGCAGCAGTGAAGGCTGCCTGCTGAACCCGTTTTGGGTCAGGGTAGAGAGGAGGCCTGGAAGACCAGCACCCAAAGGGCTTTCATCTGCTCCTGTCTGTAAACGAGAATTCAGAATGAAGGCTTGCAGAAACTGGAAATACATGGTGACATTTAGATGTTTACATCTGCCATCAGACTGTAAAAACCATTCTCCTGTTCATACACATGTGAAAAGCAAAAAAGGTGTTAACGTGAGAAAGTTGAATTTCAGGTCCCTCAGTGCATTTTTTTTTTTTTTTTAAGAGATGGGGTTTCACCATGTTGGCCAGGCTGATCTCAAACTCCTGGCCTCAAGAGATCTACCCATGTGGGCCTCCAAAAGTGCTGGGATTACAGGCGTGAGCCACTGCATCCGGCCCCTGAGTGCATTTTTTGACAGGAGCCTATGCAGACATCTGTGAATACACACCACATGTTTCTTGGTCCACTTAGTCCATTCCTGCTGCTGTAACAAAATACCTTAGACTGGGTAATTTATAAACCATAGAAATGTATTGTTCACAGTTCTGGAGGCCAGGAAGTCCAAGATCAAGGTTGGTGTCTGATGAGGGCCCCTTCCTCATAGATGGTGCTTCTAGCTGTATCTGCACGTGGCGAAGGGCAGAAGCTTCCACCATAAGAGGATGCAGCTAGAAAGCAGCATCCTTCCTGTCTGAGGAAGGCAGACAAGCTTCCTCAGGCCTCTTTTATAAGCGCAGGAGTCCCATCCCTGAGGAAGAAGCCCTAATGACATAATCACCTCCCAAAGGCCCCACATCTTAACACTATCACAGGGGCCATTAGGTTCCAACATACGAATTTTGGGGGGACATCAGCATCCAGACCATAGCAGTGCACAGAGATTCTTCACCTGGGAAATAGAACGTGTGCGCTTTCTGGGGAAAGATGATTTTTTTAAAGTAAGTTTAGCAAATTCAAGTTGGTTACTATGGAGTAAGATTGAGTCATATCTCATATTAAAGGATTTGCTCTATGGTTTATTTTCCTCATGAGTTTACATGATCTCATTTGTCTTAACAACTTAAAATTAAATTTTGTAACATAGTAATGATTAAGAATCCCTTTTGCACCTGAATCTGAGTGCGCTCCGCCAGTCTCTACCTGCTTGCCCCATGCCTTTGCCCCTCAAATCCCTCCCTCCCTGTCCACCTGTGTCCTCCCTATCTTCAAGGGGTTACTCCAGACCCCTCTTCCCTGGAGCTTCCTCATATCACTTGCCTCTCCCCGTGGCCTCCCCTCACTGTGAACTCATCATAAGCCCTCCGAGTTGGTATACTCACTCATTTCATATTGAATTCTATTCTGTGACAGTTTGCTTTTTGGTTGCTGTGGTGGTGGTGGTTCCTTAATTCATATATTGGGATTTTCACTAGATTTTTGTCCTTGTCTTCACAACTAGATTGCAGGCACCCTGAAGTCAATGATCCTAGACGAAATGTCTTTAACATCTGCCAGAATCTCTGGCCTAAATACCTTGCTCACAGCAGGTTTCAGTGAATATTTGTGGATTTGACTTTTTAAGCTTGGTTTTAATGAGGTTTGACACATTCAACCTAGCAGCAGTCCCTAACCCCCTGGGACATTCATGGTTCAGAAAGTTGAATGGAAGAGAATTCCTACTGTTAACTTGCACACAGATTAAGATATCCCGGCGACCACTAATCATCTGTTCTTTGGTCTTTTCTACTAATTAAATCAGCACAGTCCAGTTAACACTTTTTATTTTGTTTTTGCAATGCAGTGAATTTGTCCCAGCAAGGTTAAAGTGAATAACATCCTTCTCTCTAGGCTTGTCCTCGAGGCCCTGCCCATTTTGGCCTAGCTTTCCCAACACAGCTTCCCACAAACCCTTCCACCAGCCTCAAATGTACTTCCTTGAGAGGCGTCTCGGACCCCTTGGACCAGATGGGTTTACTCTCTGAGGTGCTCTCCATAGCATCCTATAAATCCCTTTGTGTGATACTCCCCACATTGTGATTGATTGATTGATTGATTTTTGGTAAGGTATGCCTTCCTTGCTAGAATGTGAGGCTGATGAGCATAGGAAATCCACGCCTACTTGGTCGATGAGGACTAAGTTCTGCTGCCAGTAACACAGACCCTAAATAACAATGTTATAAGCAAGATAGGAATTGATTTCTGTCTTGTATACAGTCTCTGCAGTCGGCAGTTTAGGGCTGGTGTGGCAGCTCTACTGCATCAGACTCCTCCTATGGGCTGTTCTGCTGAGCATGGCTTCCATCCTCATGGTCCCACAGAGTAGGGAACAGGGGCCCAGTGGGCAGGAAGGAGCGTGGGGAAGAAACGCAATATGCCCTCGCCTGAAGGCTTCCCCTTGGAATTTGCATGCACCTTTGCCACCTCCATCCTGTTGGTGCAGGATTAGTCATGCAGCCACACCTAGCTGCCAGGGAGGCTGGGAAAGTGAATCCTTATTCTGGGTAGACATGAGCCCAGTTAAAAATTGTTCTAACACTAAGAAATGAGGAGAGAGCAGCTGTTAGGAGACAGTCATATATCACTGTATTCCCAGCTTCCAGCCCACGGCCTGGAACAATGTATATTGGCTGAATAAAGACATGAGCTGAACACTGATGTATTCGTGTGCTAGGGCTGCCATAACAAAGTACCACAAACTGGGTATTTGTTGTGCCCAGTACAACAAAAATGTGTTGTCTCACAGTTCTGGAGACTGGAAGTCCCAGCCCAAGGTGTTGGCAGTGTGGGTTCCTTCTGAGTGCTGTGAGGGACAATCTGTTCATGCCTCATTTGCAGCTCGTGGTGGCTTGCTGGCATTCCTTGGTCTTCCTCAGTTTAGAGTTCCATGCCTTTGTTTTCACATGGTGTTTTCCCTGTGAGCATGTCTCTGTATCCAAATTTCCCCTTTTAATAAAGGACACCAGCCATGTTGGACGAGGCCCCACCCTAATGACTGCAGCTTAAATAATTACATCTGCAACAACCCTATTTCCAAATCAGGTCACATACTGAGGTACCGGGAATTCCAAATTCATAAGACCTTAAAAACTGGGGAGAGACAGTATTCAGCATGGAAGCCATGTCAACACAATGGAAATTCACAGGACTTATGATTGGGGGGTATAGAATTCGATGCCTAACAACTTGGGACAGTTTCATCTACTCTCATGTTCTCTAGGAGGCATCTGGCATTTGGCTGCCCTGGGCTGCCCCAGAGTGATACACGTCTTCACTCCGGAGGAGTGTATTGATTATACAGATTAACCAGTCCCAGCCTGTCAGCCCTGGGGAGGAGTGTGTGCAGGCAGGAAATGTCAGGCTTACCAAAGGCCTGTAATGTTATACGGCATTATGACCCATCAGAAGTTGGAACCAATAAGCCAGGCTTCTTCGTGGTATGACAGAGACCTAGGAGCTCTCCAGGAAAGTCTGAGTCTTTTGCAGCAAGATGAAAGCTCCTGGCCTTGGCGACATCCCGTAACCCACTGGGATCACACTTAACAAGACAGCCCTGTTACACCAGAGCCTGGTTTGGCATCTGAAAGCCAGGCAGATAGCTCAGCTCTTGCTCAGCACCACCCCAGCCCCTCCTATCTCCATTTATTCTTTTGTGGTGTTTCTGTTTGGTTCTGCCTATATCCCTCACTGGACTCCAAACTCCCCAGAGGCCAAAGAGAGTATTTTATTCATCTGTGTAATAATCCTTACAGCTCCCGTTGGTTAAAGTTGCCCTCAAATAAAAGCACAATTAAATAGGGCTTCTTCAAAGGGAAGAGAATGATATTCTCATCAGGAGGGTTGAGATGTAATTATGTACCAGAGCTGAGGAATAGATACCATAAAGGTTCCCTGTTGTTTCTTTTGACATCAAGTTCTAGGACTCTAGGAAGGTGACTATTCTGTTCTCCCCTGGAGACAGAATTTTTGTCAGTGGTCTTTGAAAGGTTTAGCTTTGGGAAACCCACAGTTGCCAAAGCATGACCCTGACAAAAGCAAGGCTTAAGAAACGGCCCATTTGATTTGTGGAAGAGATGCTTAGTGCTGCTTGGTGAATCCAAGGCCTCCCTCTGCACACGTATCATACACAATGTGAGACCCAAGGTCTAGATCACATTTGAGGATCCCCAGTAAAGGAGAGAGCAGAGTGCTCAGCTTTAAGGAAGAGGAGAACATGGTTCAAATGTCCCTCTTGTTTTAAACACCCTCCTATTGAACTGGGTTCAGAAATGGCACATCCCGAGCCATCTGTCCACTCAAGCCGTTCTCGGATAGGGCAGCAGTGGGGACTCTGCTAGAACTGTTTCCTGGCCATTGCAGGGCCCGGCCATGAGCACTCTCAGAATAGTCACGGCTTTGCCGCAGCATGCCTGTGGCTTTGGAATATGAACTTGGGCTTATATCCACTTCCCCAGTGCTCCCTCTTAAAGATCCCATCTGCCACATGTGGAATAGCGTTCAGTAACTTCTTTCTGCAGCACATCTTAGTCCCTTTGATTCAGATGACCAACTCCATGCAAGGAAACTGCTGGATGGGATGGCAATGCATCATGCTTCATCAGCCTTCATGCCTGGACTCCCAGGCAGCTTGAGACTAAGAAGCTTTAGAAAGCAAAGCTGCATTAGGCCTGGGGAAAAGGGGCAGGTAGCTCCTTAGCCATTCTGCAGATGGCCATCATAGGTGTGGAATCAACGGTCGCACACTCAGCATCATCTCTTGCCCCAGCTACTCACCTGGCTTCAGAGCACTGCATCTTTATGGCCAAACTGAGAGGCTCCTGCACAAACTGTTCCTGCGCAGATTTTCTTGGCGTTTTGCTTCTTTGTGTTTATTATAGCTTAGATTTCTTCAATATGAGTACAGAATTCACACCACACAGAGAGCCTCACCCTGACAGCAACCTCTGTCACACGTATACATCAGTTTGAAAACATGACTGTTTTCATCTCTCTGCCATGAGTTGTAAAAATGATGAGGCGCATCTATCCCTTGATTATCAGATGTGTGCTTCGCTGATAATAGACTCCATTCATGGTGGAGTAATTGAGAATGGCAGCCCCGATTACATGGCTGTGCCACCTGCCAGAGAGAATGGGAAAGCCTTGCTTTAAATCCTGTGGAAGGGCCGGGTGCGGTGGCTCACGCCTGTAATCCCAGCACTTTGAGAGGCTGAGGCAGGCAGATCATGAGGTCAGGAGTTTGAGACCAGCCTGGCCAATATGGTGAAACCCCGTCTCTACTAAAAATACAAACATTAGCCAGGTTTGGTGTCGCACACCTGTAGTCCTAGCTACTTGAGAGGCTGATGCAGAAGAATCGCTTGAACCCGGGAGGCGGAGCTTGCAGTGAGCCGAGATGGCGTGACTGCACTCCAGCCTGGGCGACAGAGTGAGACTGTCTCAAAAAAAAAAACAGAACCGTGGAGGGTCTGCAGTGCAGTGCTTGTTCTGCGAAAACTGTGGTGCTCATTTGTGGCCAGCCTTACCTGTTATAAGGATCTTACAGATACATGTCCCTATTATGACCTTACTGCTGGCTCTCTCTCCTCTACCCTCCCCTCCCTTTCTCCTCCTCTCCCCTCTGCTCCCTTTCTCCTCCTCTCCCCTCCCCTTCTCCCTCCCCTCCCCTTCTCCCTCCCCTCTCTTTCTCCCTCCCCTCCCCTTTTCTTTTCTTGGGTCTCATTCTGTTTCCCAGGCCGGAGTGCAGTGACATGATCATGACTCACTGCAGCCTTGACCTCTGTGGCTCAGGTGATCCTCTCACCTCAGCCTCCCAAGTAGCTGGGACCACAGGAACACACCCCCACAACTGGCTAATTTTTATATTTTTTAGAGACAAGGTCTCACCATGTTGCCCAGGCTGGTCTTGAACTCCGGACCTCAAGTGATCCACCAGCCTTGGCCTCCCAAAATGCTGGGATTACAGGCGTGAGCCACCATGCCTGGCCTCTTTTCTTCTTTACCTAATTTCCATAGTCATTTATCTATATATTAAGTATCTTTTTTTCTTGTTTCAGGAGTACTTGTGTTCATTGTAGAAAAATTAGAAAATGCATATAAGCAAAAAAAATTTTTTGTTTCCTTTTTATTCAACACACTACTACCCCAAGAAAACTACTGTTTATGAACATTCTGAGATAATTTCATTCCAAGTTTTTTTTATGCGCATTTGTTCAGCTTGCATTTTTGACTTAATGACATTTGGGAGTAGTTGTTATGTCTATAAAAACTCATCAACACTGGACTGCTGGATGGAAGCGTTGTAATTTATTTAACCAGGCACATATCATCCATTATTTAGTTTATTTCCCAGTTTTCACTTTTGGAAACAACGTTACAGTCTTTGTGGCTAAATATTTGCACACATTCTCAATTGTTTTCTTAGGGTGAATGCCTAACACTGGAATTGCTGGGTCAAAATAATAAATATACGTCATCTTAAACTCCGTTTTGTGAAAACTTGAAAAATATATACAACTTAGAATACTGTATTGAAACCTCATATACCTAGTCAACAATTCAACAATGTTCAATTTTAGGCCAGTGTTTTGGATTAATACTCCCACCCACTTCCCCTAACTCCTGCATTATTTAGAAACAGATCCAAGACATCATGCTAGAAAAACACTTATTTCTGTTTTTTGCCCTGTCCCACTCCTGAGGCAAGGAACCCTAGCTATTTGAAAATGGAGGGGGAAAAAAGCGAATTACTAGGGGGAAAAGAAGATGCACATCATGTTAGCATTATCCAGTGTGGTGTTTGGGCTATTCCCATTTTCCCTGCCACATTTGAGGCTGAAGACTCATCATTTGTCTCCTGGTTTCCTGCAACAACCAATAACCACTCTCCTTTCTTCTTTCTGCCTCTCTGGATAGGCATATATGTTTTAAGCTGTTTCATATCTTGCCAGATTGCACTCTGGAAAGGCTGAGCAAATTTATGCTTCTGCCAGCATCATAAGGAGTGCTTGTGCTGGTTCTTAAAGCTTTGGCTTCCTTCTCTCCCTCTCTCCTTCCTTCCCTTCCCTCCCTCCCTCCCTCCCTCCCTTCCCTTCCTTCTTTCCTTCCTTTTCTCCCTCCCTTTCTTCCTTCCTCTCTCTGTTCTTTCTTAACCTGTTTTAATTTTTAGAACCCCCTTCCCCTCACCCCGTGGGGAAAAAAGGAAGTTTGTTTTTTAAATTAGAATTTATTTGGTTATAAATGAGGTTAAAGCCCTCCTTCCTCAAAGTTTGCTCATTGAACGTTTGTATATCCTCTTTATGAATGGCCTGTTGCTAATTTTCCTACTGGAGTGATTGTCTTTTTAAAATTGTGTTCACCTATTTATGTTTATCTCATAGCATTGTGCTTATATCAGTGAATTGCTATGAATACTTTTTTGGACTAAGATAACATATATGACATTTATATGAAAGAATAAGCATTTTTGTAAAGCTAACAGCTTAGAGCAGCAAGTCACCTTTAACAGTCAGAGGGAGAAGTACGGCATGAGGCATGCATGCTGCTGTGAGGGGACGGGGGACCTGAGTGTGGGCTGGGAGCCTGGGGGCATCAGGGACCCTGGCAGGGACAAGGGAGGCAGGTACTGCTCACCTAACCTTCCTTCACTCCTCATCATCGTGCACAAGGAAGGTGAGGCAGGAGTTACTCCCGTTTCACAATGACTTGTCCCAGCTCACACCTTAAAGAGATCTCTCGAGACCAAATATGGGATTTTTCTACTATATCACAGTGATTCATATGTTTATTTGTAGAAGGCAAATAAAGCCTTAAAATATATCAAATGTACAATAATAATGAAGCAATTTTTTAAATGTTCAATAGCATGAAGGCCCTGGTCCAGGTCATTATAATGTGAAAATGCCTCCAACAAGCTCTGTCACTTCTTGTTTTCAATCCAGAGTCCCTCGATTCTTGCCCAGCTGTTCAGTAAGTATTCGGAAAGACAGATCGCCCCCCACCCCTAGGGGTATGGTTATGGTGGTAGGTTTTCTGTTTCTATGTGTGTAGGAGGTGCGGGGTGGTGGTGAGATGGGGGAATGATCATGTGTGTACAGTTCTGGTAGATACAGTTGCCTGTCAAGGCAATCAGGAGTGAAATGCTCAAATACCTGGATGTTCTCAACCAACTTCAGGTTCAGAGTGACTCCAGGCCCAAAATCTGTGGCTGAATTATGGGGCCAGTTGGAAGCAGCACATTAATCAGCCATCAGTGTTACCAACTAGATGCTTTGTTGGGGGTACCTGCAGTGGCTGCCTCCTGCCAGCCAGAATGGCTGTTCTCTGTGTGTGTGGCTTCTGGGAGCCCAAGGAAGCAAAATTTGAAGCAGAAACATTTTTATTGAACCAAATGGGACCATTAAGGCATTAGCGATCACCCCACCCCCAAAAACTCAGGACAGACAGGGAAGAGGCTCAAGTCCATGGAGAGATACAAAGAACGTGGATCCTGGGAGCATACAGGACTCCTTCAAACCTAGAGAAGACCAGGAAAGATTATAAAAGCATAATGTGAAGTTTACCAACAGTGGATTTTTTTTTTAATGTCAAAAGACAGTTTTAATTCCCATAGCTTTGTTGCTTTCAGTCTGCAACTCGGTCTGAAAGTCCCCAAGACTTGCTGGTATGTAGACTCATTTGAGGTGGCTGGGGAAACAGAAATACAAATTCTGCCTGTAAGAAAATGGGCCCACCCAGGGGAGTCAAGGGGCTAGGAGGAGAAGTTGGAGCGGTGGGTAGGAGAGGACTAGTACTGCCACTGCCTGGGCTGCAAATCACCTCCCCTAGCCCTACTTAGCCTATATCCCAGGCCATGGCCTTCAGAATCTCTGCCCCAGAGCTGCTGGGCAGCAGAGTAAGGTAGCACAGCCTTTATCTAGAGTGATAATGGGGAGGCTCTGCCAGTAAAATTGCAGACAGACTGACAGCAGGAGGCTGGGGGATCCACACACCTTAGTGGCATCACCATGATCCAGAAACATGTTTGTCAGAGCCCACGGGGTCAGGCATTCTCAGGAACACTGAGTCATGCTAACCAAACTCCCAGGCAACAGAAGATGTAGTGTTAACTTCTAAGCATTCACCATACGGGCGTGGTGACTGGAGCACTGATTGGTGGAGTCTCTCCCTTATAGAAAATTTTCATGGAAGCTGAAGACAACCACAAGGTTGTTGGTGGCAGTGAAATCAGGGGAGGGGAACTGAGCTTGATGTTCTCAAGGTGGCTGAACCCCAACCAGCAGCCTCCCGAGGGGTGGCCTTGTGAGATGCAGGCCCCCTGAACCTTCTTTTCTCTGCCCTGGCCTCCCAGGACTCCACATGCACTTTGAACCCTCATTAATAGCAATAATAAAGGCTTCAGCTTCCTTTGACGTTTGGCCAGGACTTGATTAGATTTCCAGGCTGCTCCTCTGCTTTTGGCAAGGGAAACATCCTGTCATTTAAAGCGGTTTCTGCAGGCAGCTGATCTCATGTGCTCTGGACTGACTGCTCTGCTCCACTCTCGCTGTTTCCTGAAGAGATAAGAAACTGCAGGGCAGGGTGGAAATGACAAGTAGGTGATAATAGTAAAAAATAATAGTGGTGGTAGCTAACTGCTGGCCTGTCCAAGCCTCTTTGTCTTAGAGAGACACCAGTGAGCCTCATAGCACCCTAGAGGCAGGTACTCTGCCCCGTTTGATGGGTAAGGTATGGGAAGCCCATGCCCAGGCTCCCACTGAGCTGTTGGTTGTGGGACTAGGACTGGAACTCAGGCTTGTTGGACTGTAAAACCCTTGATCTTAACCATTACACTGGTGTCTCAAATGCCTTCGGACTTCAAGAATATGTGCATGTGCCACCAGCATGGGAAGACACCGACCTAAGAAATTGAAGTCTTAGTCTATGAAAATGGCATTTATTTGTATTTTATCACTACAGAAGAGAAGCTTTGTTTAAATAATTGGTAAAATAGGGCCAGGTGTGGTGGCGCACCCCTGTAATCCCAGCTACTCAGGTGGGTGAGGCATGAGAATCGCTTAAGCCCAGGAGGTGGAGGTTGCAGTGAGCTGAGGTCCTGCCACTGCACTCCATGCTGGATGACAGAGTGAGAGCGTATCTCAAAAAAAAACAGAAACAAACAAACAAACAAAAAACAAAAAACCCCAGCTGGGTGCTGTGGCTCACACCTGTAATCCCAACACTTTGGGAGGCGGAGGTGGGCAGATCACAAGGTCAGGAGATCAAGACCAACCTGGGCAACATGGTGAAACCCCATCTCTACTAAAAATACAAAAAAATTTAGCTGGGTGTGGTGGTGGCGGGCACCTGTAATCCCAGCTACTTGGGAGGCTGAGGCAGGAGAATCGCTTGAACCCGGGAGGCAGAGATTGCAGTGAGCCGAGATAGCACGCACTACACTCCAGCCTAGCAACAGAGCGAGACTCTGTCTCAAAAAAATATATAAATAAATAATAATATTTGTTCAAGCATTTTATAAAAACAAAAACATGACTTTTAAAAATTAGAACTCGTGGATCCCTTGAGAACACTTCTGACCCTGGGGTCCATGGACCCTGGTTGAGAAACACCTTACTTTAATAACTCTGGGTCAATAACTAAAACCCAACCCGAGTTTGAGAGGCGATTTGGGCTTTTGAGTTAGACCAATCAGGTTCAGAATTAATTCTCTTCACTCACTTCTTGCTAGGCTGAGGTCACCAGGGGGAAAGATGTGGCATTCCTTGGGATAGGAGTTGCCTGGGCCAAGTGCCCTTTGGGAGAAGGTGTGCCTTGAGATGCAGGTGGCATGTGACCCCGCCTCTCCCAGCAGGTTCTAGGCGGCCCCTGGCTTGGCCTGGCCTCTCAGCCCCCCTCCAGCCTCATGGTGAGCCCCTAACAGGAGCAGCCTCTGCTCCAAGGACATGCTCCAATTCGAGGGTCTGCCAGGCTTCAGCCCAGGCTGGTGTGGCCCTGGTCTTCATCCTTGGGGAATTTGTCCACCACATCCAAGCCAGTGGCTAGGCACAGGAGCCTCAGGGTTTTGGTTTCACTGTCTCATCAGTCCCTGTTTTCTGCTCTGTTTTCAGAAAACCCCAGGCCCAGGAGCATATACAACTTTAAGACAATTCCCTAAGCAGTCTCCGACCATAGCCAAAATGGGCCAAGAGCATAGCCTTTTCTTCAACAACACAATTGGCTTTTAAAATAAAGTGATCTTGGCACCAAGCTCTACTTTGAGGTTTAGCACGTTCTCATGTTTAGAAAACTGTATTTTGTCTATTCCTTGGAGGGGTTTGGCCACAGAACATGATTGATTGCTTGAGGTGACTGTCCTGCTTGCTTATCTGGGATAGTCCCAGCATAATTACCAGTTCTCTCTCAAAAGTGTCCTGGTCTGAGCAATAAATTATGTGTTCACTATGCTTATTACCAAAGAGCAGATTCGGACAGACTGTGCCCCGGGCTGCTCTCAGACAGGCCCTGAGATGTCTGGTCTCTGCTCTGTGTGGCCTTGTTCTCTCTAGCTGGAACTCAACTGCATCAGGGTTATAAGGCCTCATGGCCCTCTTGAAGACTTCCGTGGGCGGTCAGCATTAAACAGAGGCCAAGCTGAGCGTCACAGCATCCCCAAAACTGGTTCTTTCTCTCTTTGAATCCCCTGAAAAGAACAATATTGATTCAACCTGATGAATATTTGTGTTTTCAAGTCAACAACATTTTGAGTATCTGCTATGTGCAAGGTGCTGAGCTGGGGTTGGAGAGTGGAGTCTTGAAACAAAGATGAATGAGGCATGTGACTGAGTTTGGGGAGGGTTGTGCCAGAAATGGAGTGTGGGGTAGTGCCGGCTGGGGGAAGGCCATACAAGCTGTGCCAAGGATCTCCTGCCAGTTGCCCTGTGTTTGAAGCTCAGGGGCTGCCCTCACGCGGATGGCAGTTCCAACAGGAAGACGAGCTGTAGTTTCAGGAAGTGGCCAAATCATTGCACCAGGTGCACAGAGGAGCCATTGTGACAAGGAAGGCCGCAGGCATTCAGAGGAAGGAGAAGGCAGTGTGGCCTGAGCCTGGGAGGTAAGGGGTGGCCCGCACGGAGGAGGGTAGATTGGCCGGCACCCCAGGGATCAGGAGGCTGTGATCAGCAGAGGAAAGAGTCAGGGGTGAGGAAGCCTATCTGGGCAAAGGCCCAGGGCAGGAATAAACATTTGCTGGAGGGGAACAGAGGCAGTCTGGACCAATGACAGTGGAGGGTGCAAGTGAGGGTGTGGGAGGGGACGAGGGTCCTCAGAAGGCTGGGACTACATGCTTTCTGCCCAAGGGGCTCTAGCTAGGCAGATCCTATGCATGACAGTGGTGTCTCAGCAAAGGCTAGGGAGATTCCAGAGTGATTAATAAATCATTGCAAAGGGTCTTTTTAAAAAGCTAATAAAATGAAGAGCTAATAAAATGCTTACATTTTGTTATATTTTAGTAAATAGCCCAGCCCCTCCCCATTAACTGCTATGATGCTGGCTTCTCTAGGTCCCCGCTTTGGTTCCCCCAAGAATCCCGCTCTTCCTCCCACACACACATTACCCTCCTCCCACAACTGCCCTGTGAATTGGGCTCCAACCAAAGGGAATGTCTCTTTTTGGCTGCAACAAAGCCCTAGACTTACAGGCCCTTGTAAAATGGTTGTTGAGGGGCGAAAGGGAAGGCCATCATCTCCTGGAATGTATTCACATTTGTGGAATAAACGCCCTACAATTACATTCCTTTGGAGCAGAAAACAGACACTTGGAAGATCAGACTGATGTCTCAGGATAGTGTCTCCTGTCCCACTTTGATGAGAAGATGGCTGCAGGGAAGATAGTTTCCAATTTTATTCTCCAAGTGGGCTAAAGTCCCCTGCATGATCGAAAGTAATGGCTGGAGGTTCTGATGGAGGGTGTTTTCTCTAGGAAGCAACATCTCAGGCAGCACCTGGCACTCAGATGCTGTTCTAGAATGAGATAGAGGCGGGAGATGGCCACGTGTATCTTAGCCAAGGCTTATTGATAGAAAGGTTAGAGAAACCCCTCAAACTAGCAAGGGGAAGAAGGGGGTCAGATTGTAAGGATTTAGAGGCATCTCATCGACAAAAGTGTAAACCAGGGGCTGGCAAGAACCATCTCTCTCTCTCTCTCTCTCTCTCTCTCTCACTCACTCTGTGTGTGTGTGTGTGTGTGTGTGTGTGTGTGTGTGTGTGTGTGTGTCTTGCTCTCACTCTCTCAGGCCTCATGGTCTCCCTCCTCTCTCTCAGGCCTCATGGTCTCCCCTCTGCCTCTCTCAGGTCTCTCTCTCTGTCTCTCTCTCTGTCTCTCTCTCTGTGTGTGTGTGTGTGTGTGTGTGTGTGTGTGTGTGTGTGTGTGTGTGTTCTTGCTCTCACTCTCTCACCCTCTCAGGCCTCAGGGTCTCCCCTCCGCCTCTCTCAGGCCTGCTTTTTTCTCCCTCTGGAGGCTGGCTTTCACTGCCTCTTTATATGTAGAGGATCAAATGCGGCGACCTCAGCCTCTCCTCATATCGCTTTCTGAGTCAACATTCTAAAAGAATAGAGCCGGCACCTCCTTGGTTCAAGTCTCCAATTCCTAGGAGAGAGATCCAGTTGGCCAGCTTGGGTCAGAGGTCTGCGCCTGGGCCATGAGCTGTGGTCAGAAGGGCCCAGACCTTTGCTGCAGGCACGGCTGCGGGGGCCCGTGTGAGGTGCGTGTAATTGGGGTGGAGGGCAGCTCCCTGGCATCCCAGGAGAGAATGAGGACCCTGTCGGAATCATAAGGGGAGAGCATTTATACCAGCTTGCAGGAAGAGGGTGGGGGCCTGCAGAGACTTCCCCTGGAGGTGGAACCCATGGAGAAGATTCTGCAGGGCCATCTGGGCTGCCTCCGTTTCCCCCAGTGGATGTTTCTTCCTGCTCTGGGCTTTTGCCCAGATAGGGTTCCTTGCCCCTGACCCTCCTTCTCCTCGCTGATCTCAGCTTCCTGATCCCTGGGGTGCCGGCCAACTGCACTCCTACATGATTTTCTGGGGAAAGCTAGTGCCTGACCATGACCAGGTGACAGTTGTTCTGGGTAGAAGGACAAGCAAGGGCCTGAACCCATGTGCTTTTGCTGGTCTGATTCTTGGCTGGGGTCCCTACAGACCCCTTGGTTTTGGCCAAGGGCAGGGCTGCAGGCGCATAGAACCTGCCAGGCTCAAAGGGAAGGGGTTGGGCTCTGGATTCAGGGCCTCATGACCTGCCCATCCCACCCTCCTCTTAGCAGGGCTGGGTGGGCTTTGGGGGCCAGTGCCCAAGCCCCAGACCCTGGCTGGGCTTATTTGCAGCCTCCTCAGAGAAAAGGCAACTCTGGAGAGCAGGAGGGGCCAAGGCTGGAACCATGGGAGGCTAGGAGGTGGTGGGGGCATGAGGAAGGAAGGAGCAGGAGATGGGTGATGGGAGGAGGGAGGACGGAGTGGCAAGAGAAGGAGCTCCTGGGGATGGACTTGTAGGGGAAGGCCTCCCAGTACATACCCCTCAATTGTCTTGTTAACAACAGCCTTGCCCATATTTGAGCCCAGAAAAAGATGCCATCCTTCTAGACAGTTGTAGGGGCTCCAGGGGGTCTAACTAGCATGGGAGCAAGGTAGCACCGTGACTGCTTTGGTGGGAGTGTGCTTTAGTTCCTGAAAACTGTAGGCAGACAGGGTGACTGCAGGAAGGTAACTTGGGCTATGACACCGCAACTTTGGTCACCAGAGTCGGCTGGGTGGGGGCAGAGGCAGGTACTGACAAGCATTCTATTCACCTCACCCCATTGCAGCCTAGCAGCCTGGGAGGAGGCCGTGGGGGACAGCAAGGCAATGTGCTGGGAGCTGTGCTGGTCACAGGTGGAGTGCAGGGCTTGATGAAGGCTGGCCGCTGCCCCCTCTTCCCTGCTCTGAAGTTCCAGGGCTCCAAGGCCCTGCATGGTCACTGAGGGCCATCAAGGAGGAGGGAAGTTGCTGGAGCTTTCCCGATTGAACAGCATCAGAGTGGACACTTGGAAATATACCAGGCAGGATCACACCTATTCAGGCTTCTAATCCTCAGCCCCTCCTGGGCTGGGCATGGGAGCTGGACTTGCAGAATACCCCAAAGCGCAGGTTGACAAAGGCCTCCCTGAGCCGTTGTGCCCATCTGTGCTGGGGTAGCTCATTCACTCAACCCTCTGTATGAATTTCTTGTGGCTGCTGTAACAAATGACCACAGACTTTGTTGCTCAAAACAACACAATTTTATTGCCTTACAGGTCTAGAGGTCAGAAATCCAAAATCATTCTTATTTGGCCAAAGTGAGGATTTTGACAGCGCTGGTTCCTTCTGGAAGCTCTGAGAGTTGGCTTCCTTGTCTTCTGCTTCTCGAGGCCACTTGCATTTCTTTCCTTGCAGCCCTTCCTCCGATCGCTCCACTCTCATTTCCATCATCACATCTCCCCCTGTTGACTCTGACCCTCCTGCCTGCCTTATATAAGGACTGTTGTAGTTATATTGGGCCCACTGGATAATCCAGGATAACCTCCTCATCTCAAGATTCTTATTTATTTATTTATTTATTTTTGAGATGGAGTCTCACTCTTGTCACCCAGGCTGGAGTGCAGTGGCGCGATTTCAGCTCACTGAGACCTCTACCTCCCAGGTTCAAGTGATTCTCCTGCCTCAGCCTCCCAAGTAGCTGGGATTACAGGTGGGCACCACCACGCCCGGCTGATTTTTTGTATTTTTACTAGAGATGGGTTTTCACCATGTTGGCCAGGCTGGTCTCAAACTCCTGACCTCAAGTGATCCACCCGCCTTGGCCTTCCAAAGTGCTGGGATTACAGGCATGAGCCACCTCGCCTGGCCTCATCTCAAGATTCGTAATTCAATCACATTTTCAAATCCCTTTTACCCTGTAAGGTAATATATTCACAGGTTCTGGGGGTTAGAACATGGACACTTTTGGGGGGACATTTCAGCCTACCACACTACCTTTCTAACCTTTCTCTTTCTAACCTTTCTCTGGATCCCTCACAATGATCTATCAGGAAATAGAAGCCTTGTAGAAAGTCACCTTGAAGTGTGGGGAGGCTCCTTGGATTATTTTGAGTCACAAAATACTATTTAGGGAAGATCTCTTGGCCTGAATAACCTCAGTCATTGCTGGTGTTGGATGCTGATGGAAATCATCTGATGAAATATTTAAAAAAGAAAAAGTAGTAAAGAAATTTAGAACTGATTTATAAATCATCCCCGGAGGTTTGATTTTATGGTTGCTCATGTTAGATGTTATCAACACGCTCTTTGTAGATCACTTAAAAAGCAATCTAGTTAAAAGTTGCACTATGGAGAATGGGGTCAGGGATGGGAAGAACTCTCCTGTTTTACAAATGGTACTTATGGCTCCAGATAAAATCTCTGGTGGCCACATTATTCAAGACTTTTTAAAGTGCTTTATCTGAAATATCTTCATAGACATGAATATGAAAGTTCTGAAAATTGTGTTCAATGGCCCGTGTGTCCCAGAAGATCCTAATGTAAAGATGCATATCTATAAAGTAATTTATAGAATAGGATTAAACATATGTAGAACTTTATTAAGAAAATATAATGACTTTGGGACCAATTACAGGCCCTTGAACAGCCACAATAGGCTCAGGAGGGCTGTGCTTCTGTGTAAAGTCCCCTCCCAGACACCACCAGGGTACAGAGCTGGGATGGTGCATGGCTTGGGCAAGTCCATCTGGGCAGAGAGAGAAGGCCAAGGTCAGCCTGTGGGTGGGGACATGGCGGCCTCACTCCACATTTGTACCTCAAGCCTCCCAGCCACAGGGGCGCCTCCTGGGACCCAGCTTGGTGTTCCATTCATGGGGGCACCCACCGGTGTGGCTGAGCCCGGGTATGTGGAATGTGGGGGTCCAACCCAAGAAGCAGAACCCACAGGGCTGTGCTGGCCTCTGGGTGTTCTGCCAAAGCATAAGGGCCCCGTAAGGTGGGAGGCAGTTGGCAGAGGACTTCTAGAAGGCGTGGGAAGGATCTTAAAGGACAAGGCACAAGCAAGGAGTGGGCATTCTGGAAAGGCGTCTTGCAGGGTGTGGGGTGGGCATGGGAGGCATGGCTCTTTGAGGCCACAGGAGGCCTGATGGACTGGAAAAGAAAAGAGGAAAGGCTGGGTGCAGTGGCTCATGCCTGTAATCCCAGCACTTTGGGAGGCTGAGGCCGGCGGATCACTTGAGGTCGGGAGTTCGAGACTAGCCTGGCCAAAATAGTGAAATCCTGTCTCTACTAAAAATACAAAAAATTAGCCAGGCATGGTGGAGGGTGGCTCCCAGCTACTCGGGAGGCAGAGGCAGGAGAATCACTTGAACCCAGGAGGTAGAGGTTGCAATGAGCTGAGATCACGCCATTGCACTCCAGCCTGGGAGACAGGGCGAGACTCTGTCTCCAAAAAAAAAAAAGAAAAAGAAAGAGAGGGAGAGAGAAGAAAGGAAAGGGAAGGAAAGGAAAAAGGAAAGGAAAGGGAGAGAAAGAAGTGAAGGAAGGAAGGAAGGAAGAAAGAAGAGAAAGGAAAGAAGACAAGCACCTAGAAGGGTGGGGCTCCCAGCTCAGAACGTTCTCTGCATGGGGGAGAGCACCCAGCCCTTCTCCTACCTCCCCCAGGACAGGAGGGGCCTCTGTGGGCTCAGCCCAGCTTGCACCAGGCCCTGTACCCTTGGCGTGGGTGTTCTTAGGGGTGGAGTGTGTGTGCTGGGCAGGATGCCACCACTACAGCCACTGAGCCCTGGCCCTTGGGTGGGGGCTGGGGAGTGAGCTGTGTGCTCCTGAGATGGCTCAGGCCTGGCACAGACAAGAGAGAGGAAGCTTGCAATGGCCTCTTCCTTCTGGGCCCAGGCTGAAATGAGAGATCACAGTCAGGGTGGCAGGAGACTGCCCAGCTGTGTGCACCCTTGGGGAGACCGTCTGTGCTCCTGACCTTCACGTGGGGATGGGCCCCACCTCAGGGGTCAGAGCTGCTGCTCTTCAGGAAGTCTCCCATGCCTGCCCCATTCCCAGCTTGGCACATGTGCTCTCTGAGTGGGTGTGGGTGCCACAGACAAAAGCAATCGGTGAAGTTCTGGAACATGTCCCGCTTCCGCTTGTCTGATGGTGCAGGGAAGCAGAGTGAGCCTCTCTCTGGGGATGTGCAGGGCTGCCAGGAACAGACACACTCACAGTCCCTCAAGTCTTCATGGGGGCCACCGTATAAGGAGAGGAGGCAGATGGGACTCTTGCCCGCAGTTAGGCCCCAGGAGTTGGCAAGCTCATTCAGGACGTAATGGAGCTCCAGTGTTTCCATCATCTCTATGCACCTTGCAAGTAGGTGGCCATTTCTTTTGTTTCCAGAGCTCTGCCTGCACAGAGATTCACCTGCCCTTCAGTTTTGCTTTTATCTTCTAGCTCCTACCAATCAATGATTCTCCATTCTCTCAGCCCCTTGGCTTCAGCTGCTTTCTAGCCTCTGCTCCCCCTGGCCCCCCCTGCTGCCCCCCCACCCCCGCTTCCCTCTGCCTACCTCACTGTCACACTGCAGAGGCCAGGCCACTGCAGCCTTCGGCAATGTCAGCATCACAAAAGGCAAAGGGAGAGGAGGAGCTCTTCCAGATTAGAGGAGCAGAAGGAGCTGGCTGTAAAGTGGAGGGTGTGACCCTGAGCTGGAGAAGAACACTCTAAGGAAAACTAGTGCCTAACCTGAAATAGGGGTGGTGGATTAGATAAGAGCACAGTGGCAGTGTTGAATGTCCTATTTGTTAACTCTGCTGTGGTTAGATACAGGGATGAACTTTGTTCTTGGTAAACACATACTGAAGTATTAAGGGGAACAGGGCACCATTTATGCAACCTGTTCTCAAATGGTTCAAGAAACAATGATACGTGTTTTTAAAGAAGTCCACAAGGACTTCTTGCCAAATTCCAGAGACAGTTAAGAGAGTGAGAGACTGAGGGTGAGCGGGAACAAGAACAAGAGAACAATGACAGCCCCCACCTGTGTTGGGGGCCCCTATGTGGGGGTGTCAGCATCTCTGAGGCTGTGGGCCAGCCCATGGGGGACACACTGGTTCTGGAACCTAGCCACGATGCCGTCAGCGAGTGGTTAGGATCGTGGGGCCCCATGACCCAACGCAGTTCCCATGGCTGCCCATGCTTTCGGGCATCTTCTGAACACACTATTTGGGGGCAATGTCCAGCCTCTTGTGTGACCGCTGCTTAAGGGTCCTCTACTCCCACTGCAGAGGAGCTGGGGTAGTAGGCATCGCAGAGCACTGTCATTCCTCTGCAGCCAGTGGGGCGAAGCTGGTGGTGGGGCGGGGCTGGCAAGTGGGGGTTCCGGGCACCCAAGAGGCCCCTGGACCCATGTATCTTCCTCTCCTGGGCACTCCCGTAGAGGACTCCTGGTGATGCGAATTTCCATGGATCCCAGAGGGGTCCTTCTGCTCCAGCGATTCGGGGAGGCTCCTGCCTCTGCCCAGAATGGGTGAGGCGGCACTACACAGTGTCTTCCAAGGGCAAGGCCGTGTGCTCCCAGGCCCTGCCCTGTACCAAGTCACTGAGACTGGAGGCCCCGTGATCTCTTCACCTTTCTTGGGGACAAAACCCACCTCCCAAGGTTGTCGATTGGAGAGGTTCCCAATCAAAGGAGTGATGAGAAGAGAGTTCACTGGTAAGTGAAGCATCGTATTAGCAGTACAGTGCAGGAGGCATGTTAGTATTCCCATTGTCATCTTCATTCCAAGACCAGAAGCAGGACAGGACCCCTCCATGGATGGACCCTAAGGTGATGATGATGCGAAGGAGAAAGGAGGGTGTTTAAGGGGCTGTGTTCTGTTGTCTGCCCTCTCTAGAGGGACCTGCATTGTACCCATTGCCCAGAAAGGACATGGCATGGCGTGATGGGCTGACACAGGCCGGGGACCAGAAGGGCCCTGGGCATTGCCCACTTAGCACTCCAGCTGCAAAAGCAGCCGTATGTGTCCTGAGGCCCATGGCTCCTGGTCATAGCTGATTGGATCAAGAGAAGGCACCTATCCAAGGAAAATCAGTCTGCGGGCTGCCTAGTGACCCATGGAAAAATGAGTGGGACCAATCAGATCCTCTCGTTCAAGATTTAGCCATTAGGAGGGGAGTGGCCAAAGTGCTGTAGGTGGTAGGTCAGTCAGGGGTGGGGCTGGAGGGCCAGGGCAGTGTTGAATATGGTTCTAGGGGAGCAGCACCTCTCCGTGAAGTCAGTAGCGGGAAGAGGAGGGTGGAGCCAGCAAAGGCAGAGAAGATAATTGCTCACGTGTATTGAGTGATAATTGCTGACGTGTATTGAGCAATTACTATGGGCCAGGCACTGTTCTAGGATCACTTAATCATAATCCACAGAGCAGGCACTATACCACCATTCTTATTGTACAGATGAAGAAATGGCTAAAGAGAGATTAAGAAACTTGCTCAAGGCCACACAGCTTGTAGTGGTAGAGCTGTACCTTCAAGCTCAGACTGGTGACTGCAGTGTCACCCTGCTGTCTCCTTCACAGTGTGTGGCTGCTTTGGCCCCAGGCCTGGGCACTCCATTTCCTGCCCTAGGGCTCCAGTGAGCTCCCTCTTATCTTTTGAGTTACCTTCAGGGTGTCTCTGTTCTTTGCAACTGAAAGAGCTTGATGAAAATTCTAAGAAGTTTCTGGCAGGGGACGGGTGGTGGGGGGATCCTTTCGAGTCAGGACCTCCCTGACCTCTCAGGATCCTTTGGATCAGTACCTCATGGGTCGGTTTCACAGGCCACTTAGGCATGAGGCTCCCTGCCCGTGGGTCATCATCAAAGTCTAGGCGGATGGGGAGGTTTGGTTAGTCAGAGGCTTCCCAAGCCCAAGAAATATTTGCACAGTGACGACATCTGAGTGCTGGGTGGGGGATGGGAGTGCAACAATGAGCACTTTGGTACCAGAAAGGAGTCTGGGTGGTGGCGGCTGAAATGCCATTCATATTTGTGCCTGCAGGAGACTATTAATATGTAAGTGCACAACTGGGAGCTGTGTCCTGGAAAGTGGCACGTGGGTGGAAGTCTGAGGGGGTGAGAGGCAGTCTGAGGTCTGTCCCCAGACTCTAACCCTGGTCCCAGCATGGTGTGTTTAGACACAGGAGCCAGGTGCCTCACTCTCCAGTGAGGGTTTCTGTGTGAGCACAGGGCCTGCAGATGGGCAACTGGGGTAAGGCAGTGCCTGGGGCCCTCAGCAGGTCTCCACCGCTGCGTGACTCTCCAACATTCGACCAACTTAAGGTCAGCTTGGGAAACCCTGTTCCCATCAGAAGAGGAAGGCAGAGCCTTCCCTCCTTCCACATTCCCTCCATTCCCCTCCCTGCAGGATGAGTTTCTAAGCCTCTCCCCCAGGCTGGCAGACACCCCCTGCCACCTAAGGTGGCCTGTACTTCTCGCCCAAGGAGGCCATGAGCTGGGGGTTAGGGTACATGACAAGAAATTTGATACCAAGTGTTCAATCACTCAAGCTTGTAAATGTGTTACCTTAAAATAAGGCCACAGCAAGAGAAGCTGGGCACCCAAAGGCTGCAAGCAAAGCCCTTCCTTACGGGGACAGCAATGTCTGGCTGAGCGTGGCACGGAGGGTGGGCACTGGGGGAGGCCAGGCCGCCCGGAGGCGCCGCAAGAGGGAAGAGTCCAGACGGCCAAGAACAGCCCTGGGTTTGAGGGGAAGCCTCAGGGCAGCTGTCTTCAAAATGAGGTGGCTGCAGCCTTGGGGGTGCTATGGTGATCCCCTGGGGTACATGAAGAAACAGAGCTTCTGTGTAAATGAGCAGCGTTCTTTAGAGTTGTTTTAATGCAGGTTATAATATCCACAGTACGTTGGTATGTGGCATAACTTATTAGGGGTGTACTGGTATGGACTTCTCAGCAGAGGTGGCCAATCTGAACAAGGCCCAGGTCCCTCCCATGCCTCCTCTCCTAGGCTTCTTCCCTGCAGCTGAAGGTGGCCCATCAGCAATGCCCGAGGGGATCTCTGTTCAGACGTGAGTCCTGCCTTGGCCTCTCCCAGCAATGCCCAGAGGCAGCAGGGGCTTCAGGGGTCGCCCTGGACAGGTCAGAGGCCAGGATCAGCCCTGCCTGGACCCCTCTTGCCTCCTCCTACCCCCTCCAGGCTTTAGCCCAGCCTTAGCAACACTCTCACCAGCTCAAATCCACATTTTCCCAGAGGGTGCTCCCTCCCATCCTTCCTTCCCCACATCCCTCCCCAGCTGGGCCCAGGTCTTGGCTTCGATGACTTCTCTGGCCTCCCTCATCCTGCAACAGCCCCTCCTGTCCAGGGCCTGGCTCAAGGCTGGTGTGGGAGCTACATGCCCAATGAATATACATGCTGCTTCAGACAAGCCTGCTTCCCCTCCGAGGGTTTCTTTATTCAACCTGCAAAGTCACTGTCAGCAACTTGGCCTGGCCCTCTGCTGCTTCCAACAAGGAAATGCTTAAAAGTCAGGAAATGCATTGGGTGCCTTTCCTAGTACCAAAAATTGACTACAACTACTTTGGGCACCCTGAGATAAACCAACAGCATTTGCTTTTTCTTTACTTTTCTAACAGAATTCCAGAAAAAAAATAGATCTCTATTTTATATATATAGATAAAAAACTAAATTTATATACACACATACATAGAGATCCTTCAACCAAGAAGAGGCAAAGGATCCAGGGTCCTCTGTGGTGCCCCTTGGCCTGGCGCAGGAAAGCCAGGAGGCACCAGCTGTCTTGGGAATCATCTCGGGACATGCAGTGCTGAGCTAGTGTGCCATGGATGGGGGGGTCTCCAACAGCCCACTCCTTCCGAGGAAGGTGGAGCTATGATGAACCAGGGCAGCCCTCACCCGAGCTTTCCACACATCCTGAAATGCAAGCTGTACCTGATGGAGCTTTGAAACTAAAACCCAAAGTGCAGATACAAAAGGATTCCCTGATAGGCCTGGGGGACTGACTCCTTGGGGAAGAGTTCCAAGAGCATCATGCAGCAGGGGCCGGGGAAGCCAGTAGGGAGGACATACACCCACAGCCCCCAGGCCCGGAAGACAGGTGTCATGGACACACCGGCCTGCTCAGCCACAGGAGAGGGGCTGGGCTCTGTCCCCTCCTCAGGTCTCTCTCAGGCAGGGGAAGCCAAAAGGCCAGGGTGAGGCTCGAATCAAGGCAAAAAAAGGGCTGTGGGTGGTGAGATGTACTGGGGACAGTCCTAGAAACTGCCTACCTCCATGTTGGTGGCCCTCAAGGGACCTGCATTGTAGCCTAAGACCTGCAGAAGTAATGTGTTGACTCAGGGTATTAGAAAGGACTGGATCTAGCAACCACAGGATCTAAAGCCTACGGAGGCTGCTTGGGCTGGAGCATATTTCCAGGGAGATGGGGTGGGTGGAAATGGAAGTGTTAGGGCGGGTGCTCAGTACCCCTGGTCAGACCCCAGAGGCCCCAAAGGCACTTGGTAGCAGGGGGAAAGAGCAAGGTGGGGCCCAGCTGGTCTCAGGGGGCAAGGAGGGGCAATGCAGGAATCATCTACTAACTCCAAGTCTGAGAAGGGAACCCAGAAATCTCATAGTCTTCCCACTTGCCCGCAGTTTCTTCACATTGTGACTGCCCTGGGCAAGACCTGAGAGAGATCCAGAAGTCTGTACTGTGCTGAGAGTGGGGAGTGAGACCCCCCCAGACCCCAAGCCAGAGGCATGGGTGAGGGTGAAGGACAGCTGTGAGGCTCCCTGCTGCCCAGCTCTTGGGGAGCAAGTCTGGTCACCACAAAACTCTCCAAAGGCACTTAGGGTTCAAGTCAGACTGTTTCCCAAGGCACCAACAAAGAAATCCAGGAAGGCCCTCTTGGCCCAGCCAAGATAACGAGGGCTGCAGCTGCAGAGGCGTTCACTAAACACGTATTTCCCTGAGGCCCCGCACCTGATGCCACTGTTGCCCCACCCTGACCCACGTTCCCTGCTGCCTCTCCCTCTGGCCAGCCCCTCCCTCCCTGCGGCTGCAGCGTCGTCAGAGCTCTCTGGGGATGATGGAGAAGGGCAGCACAGGGCTGCTGGCCTCCAGCTCAAGGGCGGTGAGGAAACAGTCAACGGCAGCCTCGTTCTGGCCCTGGGCCTGCAGCACCTCGCCCAGGCCCTGCCACGCCTCGTGGCACGTACTCTGCCTCTCCACGGCATCACGAAGCACCTTCTGGGCCAAGCTCTTGTGGCCCAGCCGACTCAGCATCAGACCCTGTGGACGAAGCACAGGGCAGGGTGAGTAGGGGTGTCCCATGGCACAGGCATCTTGGCAACTGGGCCAAGCACAGGTGCACGGGTGGCAGCAGCCATCAGCTCGAGAGGATTCCCGCGTCTCTGGCTTGGGCGCTGTTAAGTGACTGTGCCTTTCCCCATACAAATCCTACCTGGCCCTGCCCAAGCCCTGCTTTAACCCCAGCCTCCTGGGAAACCCACTGCAGGAGCTCTGTTCCTGCCGGTCCCGAGGAACTGGCTTTCAAGTCAACAGACCTGGCTGTGTCACACCGTTTGGGGGATCCTAGGCAAATCCCAGCTCTCTGGCCCTCAGTTTCCTCATCTGTAAATGGGAAAATCACAGCATCTCTCTCGAGAGCGCGGTGAGGTTGAAAGGAGTCAGGAGGTGTAAAGCTCTGAGAAGTGTCTGGCAGGAGTGTGTTCTCACTCAGTGGGGCCATGCGTCTCAGTCCTTCCTGCTGCCCAGAGATGCCCTTCACTCCAGGGACGCAGACAGACGGAGGAGGACGCATTACAGGCCTTCACCACTGCCACCAGGGAGGAAAAGCTCAAACGTGTGCGTGTGCGGTGGCTCCTCAGGAGAGGGTCATGGGAGGAGGGTCAGATGGCGGGGGATGGGGTGCTGGGTGAATGGGCTGGATTGGCTGAAAGATGAAAGGCCTGGGGGGGTCTGGGTCACGCACAGGGAAGCTTGGCCCTGCTGTTTGGCTCAAACAACCCTGTTACCGAAGAGATAGAGGAACTAACAGGAATAGTCATAAGAAGAGGCTGGGAAGTGAAACTGGCACCTTGTCCCCTCTACATCCTCTTCTACCCACACTGGGAAGTGGGTAGGGTGGACAGGGTAGTGAGTGGAGGGAGAGGGGCAGGGCCCCCTTTCAGCCTCAGGTCCCACAAAGGTTGCTTCATGCCGTCCCACTGATCCCTGTTTCAGCCCTGAGGGTGGCATGAGATGACAGCACGGGGGGCCCTTCTCTTGTTCCAAGACGGGAGGTAAAGCCCACCACTGACTTCCTGGACAGGCGGGGGCCGCAGTGGGGGTGGGGAGCTGCCTTCTATGTGCCTGGAGCCCCCTCTCCGGTGCCCGCCCACTGACGGCCATGTACATTTTTAGCTGGAACATTTTCCTCCTCAGCGAGCTCCCCAGAGTTAGGCCCTCTGTTGCTATGGAGACGCGCTGGGGAAGATGCGCATGCCTGGTTTCATCAAGTCCTCGGAGAGCTTGGAACACAACCAGTTCGGTGGGAGTGAAAGATGGCGCTCAGGAAGCCCTAGGAAAAGCCTCTCCCTCTCCAGAGGCGCTGGCTGGAGATCTTGCGGCCAGGGGGCGGGGGAGGAAGAGGCTGTCCTCACAGCGCCTCTGTCAGCCCTGGGCAAAGCCGTAGCAAGGAACCACACACACGGATGAGGCGTGCAGAGGCCAGGGGAGGACAGGGTGGCTGCAGGCGGGGTGGAGCCTCAGGCAGGGTCTTACGCTCTCACCAGATGGGAGCGGTGCTGACTCAGGGCTGCCTGGGACCAAGGGTAGCGGCCAGGCTGGCCAGCAGGGCACCAGGCCTAGCTGTTCCGCCCACACCAGACCCAAGGGCCAGACCCCAGCAGCTCACAATGGAACACGGCCCACAGGGAGGAGGGAATGAGGCCAGGCGACGGGCCGCCAGACACAAAAGTAAGCACCAAAAATGGAGGGTTTGAGCCCTGTGAGTTCTGCCCAGGAGGGAGCAACACAGGACAGAAGGGAAAGGCCGGCAAGGCCTCCCAGAGAGGGGCAGGGCCGGAGTGGCTTCCACACGTTAAGTTTTCTATATTGAGCTTCCACATGGGATTTTGTTTGAAAAAAGGGCTCAACTGCTAAAAACAAGTTTGAAAACCCCTGGTATCAAGAAGTATGTGGGTGTTTGGGAAGGGGCCAGATGTGTCTGCAGGCTGGTGTGTGTGTGTGTGTGTGTATATTCTCAGTTTCGGAGGTTTGCAGTAACTTCCTGTGTGTGTCTGTAGGGAGGAAAAAGCTCAGGGCTTGGTGGCCGGAAGCCCTGGCCAGGTTGGAATCCCAGCTCTGCCACTGACAAGTGCCGTGACCATGGGCAAATGGCCAACTTTCTCTGAGCTGTGGTTTCCTCATCTGTAAACCAAAGCAATGAAACAGTCCTTCCTCGAGGGGCTCTTGTGAGGATTCTGCAATGATCAACTTGAAAAATCACCGCGGGGGCAGACAGCAAACAGCAGCGCCTTCAAGATGAGCAGAGGGTCCTTTCAGGTGGGGAGCGGGTGGAGTGGCTGATCTCTCTAGAAGCTGGGAGAGGGCATGGCTCTCTGTGGGGGAGGACTGTAGGCTAGGGTGGGTTGGCTCATGTCCCCCCACCCTGAGATGTTGACCTTAGAACCTGAAAGGAGACACCGGGCTGGGGTCAGGCTGGGGCCCAGAGGCCCAGGGCCTGTAACAGGATCTTCTGCCACCTGCCCCTGACACCAGCCGAGTTCATGTTTGGTAGCAACTCAGCGCTGTTTGCTGCCTGACAACTGGGCAAGACACAGCCCCAGGAAGATGCGAGGTCTCACCTACTCTGCCCTGAGCCCAGCGCTGCACCTAGGACCTGCAGACAATCCTCCTGGCACCCCGACCCTCCCAGAGAACAGGCCTCCTGGGAGATGGTGGGAACAAGAACTGACATCTCAATTTCATCCAAATGTCCCAAGTGAATCCCCCATCCCTCATCCTGGTGAGGGTGTGCCCCACGCTGAGAGAGGAGACCAGATCTGCTGAGAGGCTTCCAGTTTTCGACCGTCCCTTGGGAGATGCCATGGCTGTGCTGCCAGCCCACAGGGATTCGAAAGTGATATCCAAGTTGTTTATGGTGATCAGACATCGTACCTCCAAGGGGGCGCTTTGGGCTGGTTATAGCCACAGACATGGTTCCAGGGAGGTGCAGGGCTCTGGGGGAAGTCCCCAGAAATTCCCACCTCAGGACCCTCCTTCTCTCCCTTCCTGGATCTCAGGGAGTGGGGGGGATGTGTGGCCACATCTCAAGTGCTCGAGACTCTGCTCTCCCAGGAAGCCTTACCCTGAGGGCGGAGCTCCTCCTGACCACACAACCGCCTCAAGGTCACGCTTAGTTACTGTGGGGCTCATGGATGTGATCCCTGTCCTGCCCCTCCCCAGGCTGAGAGGGACAGCGCCCCAGCCTCCTGCCTGCTTTGTTATTCCCCAAAGGACAGCAGCTCAACAAGGCTCAGAGCTCAGGATGTAGCCCAAATGCAGAGCCAGGGAACCCATAGGCACCCACGCACTTACAGATGTGGACCTCCGATCAGGGATGCTGCCCACGTGGAGCCTGGCAAGCCCTGCCTCTTACGGCCACGCAGGTGCAGAACCTAAGGGGCCCTAAGGTCTTGCTGGGGTCTGGGCTCACACTCAGTGGGGAGCCTCCCTGTGGGACCCAGGTCATCTGCAGAGGCACAGCGTGTGGCCAGGGGCTGTGGCCTGGGAGGGGATGAGGGGAAAAGGGCCTTGCCTTTTCAGAATTCCACTGCACACCATCCCAGCCCATAAGTTCAGTGCCTGATGATGCCCTCCAAGGGCAGAGCAGCACAAAGGTCTAGGGGTGTGCATGCTTCTTCTTCGAGGGGGGCCTGCCCTGGGAAGCAGCCTTGGCGCTAGGCCAGCTGTGGGCCAGGCTGAGCCCTCCCTCCCCACCCCTGCCCTCAAGTATTTATAGAAGTTAGTTATTTTGGGAATTTTCTTTCTGAGCTCAAGGCACATTCCTGGGATTCTGTAACAGCTTTTCCAGCTGGGAAGCCAGGAATCAGCTGGAAGCTGCGGGAGCCTTCTGGTCCCTGGAGCCTGCCTTTGGGGACACCAGGGCTGCTGGGAGGAGCCTGCTCTACAGAAAGGGCCCTCCCTAACGCCACCCTGGAACATAGACACACCCTTCCAGGGAGGCCGGCATTCCAGCCCAGCTCCAGGCTCTCTGGCATTCCGGATTCTCTCAGGTGTGTCAGCCTCAACCTGTCCAACCAGACCTGGAATGGGAGGGAGGGAGGCGCCTCTCCAGGCTGAAAACCTCCCACTCCCATCACCACAGGCCTCCTGGAGCCAGGGCAGCTCCAAAGCCACAGGGTCCCACTTCCCTGATATGGGGAGGGGAGCAAACCCTTCCAGCCCCACCCAGTGCTGGGGTGGGATGTGTTCACCCCAGAGCCCCCTGGGCCTCAAAAGAAGAGGCTCCTGCTGAGAAGAGCCCAGACTCACAAGGAGCCCAACCTAGGTGGGGGTCTCCTGGGGTAGTGAGTGCCTGTCCCTTTCTCTTCTGGGGTCCTTTACAAGTGAGATGTAGAAGAACACCAGTAGGCCTCTTCAGCTGGGGCTAAGGGTTGTCTGTTTTCAGAGGGGCAGGGACCAGCGGCCAGGGGCCAGATGGGTCACATCCTGGAGGACTCTGCAGCCTGAGGAGCCACCAAGAAATTGACTTCCTTGCCAGCCGTCTCCTCTGGCCAGTGGCTGGGCCTTTTCTCCTCCCCTTCCTGGGCTGGTATCAGGTTCTAGGTCTGTAGGGGCCTCTACCCATCCTGGAGCAGTGCCTGGCCCAGCCCTCCAGGTCAGTCAAGGGGCTGTGGCTAGGCCTCTGGATCCCGGGTTCTAGAAGTGAGTCCCCGTGATGGGGAGTGAGAAGGGGGCTCAGTCACAGAAGCTCCCCTCTCTGGGCAGGAGGTGCAGCCAAAGGCACAGTGAAGGCCAGTTTGGGGAGGGGGCTGCTGGACAGGGAGAAAGGGCTGCGTTACCTTCTCTCTCCATGTAGGGTGAGTCTTTCTTTTCTTTTCTTTTTTTTGAAAAAATTGATTCTGGAGCTTAATTAAGCCAGCAGTGCTCAAGTATCATTCTGATCTGAATCTATGACAGGCTTCCTCATCAGGGTTGGTGATGGACTTCAGGAGCCTACATCAGCTTAAGGTTTTCCCAGAGTCCTGAGCCAGGGCTCAGGGTGTGTGTGTGGGGCTGTGCCAGCCCAGGGATAAGGTGGGTATGGAGGGGCCTCTGATCCCCACTGAGCAGGTGCTGGGGGACACACCCTCATACCCCCCAACACCATGGGCCTGCAGAACCCTCTACTTTCATCTCCTCTACTTTCCCATCAGGGAAGGTGACCTCAGGCAGCACTGGCGAGGGGTGAACAGAAAGCTCACAATAAAAATCATCTCATCAGAGGTCACAGAGCCAAGACGCTCCTATTGAACTTTCCTGCCAAGCAGAAGCAAGATTCCATGTCCGCTCATGGCCTAGACCCCTCTAAGCCACCTGCCACAGCTCCGGAAACGAACACAGAGAAAGAAGCCTAGAGCTGGTGGTGCGTCCTGGACCCTGAGACATGGGGCATAAGCAGCAGAGGCCACTGGCCCCAGGAACCCGGGACCCTGCTGTTTGTGCACTGAGCCCCACCCAGTGTCAGGGCACCTCCAAAATGCCAGGCACTGAGTGTCATTCCTCAGCTGCTCGGGACATCCTTCCTCCTTCAAGTCAGAAAACAGATGCTGAACCGGCATGGCGGTAGGTCAGGGCCTCCCCGGAGCCTGCCACCACAGAGCCTCTGCCCCAACAGGCGCAGATTACCCAAGGTATCTCCCTCGTCCCTCAGCTCATTCTCCCCCGCAAGGCAGGCTGCCCTCCCCGTAGCTAAGGTCAGGCCGGGCCTTGCACTGTGTGCACTCTTGTCCTGTCCACAAGGCAGCTAGGGTCTGTGGCCTTGGCCAGCTTCCCCTGTGGACTCAGTGAGGACGGAGTGGCTTTACCGCAATGAGTCTTTGGGGCTTGGCACCAGGTTTCCACTCCCCCCCGAGAACCAAGAGCATCTGAACATGGCCCGGCAGCTATGCTTCACAGTGAAAAACATAAAAATAATCCCAATGACTGGGCCACTAACTTATGCAATTATTTAACCTAATTCTAACAACAGCCCTAGGTGCTTGGTATAGCAAGCCTCATTTTACAGATGAGAACACTGAAGTTCTGAGAGGTTACAGAACCTGGTCAGTGAGTGAAGGCAAAGTGGGACTCAGGTCCAGGTCAGATGAACTTGAAGGCCCTGCTCCAACCTGCAGGTGCCTCCTCCCGAGCCAGCTCTGATACTCATTTTAAAAACCATCCCAGCCAACCAACCGTAGGAGAACCTCGAAGGCATCTTGGAGGTCCCTGTCTCTGCCAGGCACTCCCTCCCTGTCTTCTCAGCACCCTGCTGGCATCACAAGGAAATCTGGGCCAAAGACCCTCATCCCACACTAAGAATGGTCCAACAGAAACCAGCCTGGTCCCAGGTGGGGCTCAGGCTCAGGCCACATGCCATCAAGTCATCTATGTGAATATAGTGATAAAAATGCCCAACGTTGACTTATCTTTTCACAGCTTTCAGTTCACCTGAGCCCTAAAACTGCTCCTTGAAGTCACAAGAGAGTCTAAATTATCATCCCAATTTGACAGCAGAAAAAACTGAGCCAGTGCTATGGATTGAATGTGTCCCCCAAAATTCATGTGTTAGCAACTTAAGCCTCAATCAGCAGAATTGAAGTGTGAGACCTTTAAGAGGCTTTGCCCTCCTGAATGGATTGATGCTGTTATCTTGGGAGGGGGTTCCTGGTAAAAGGATGAGTTCGGCTTCCCCTTCTCTCACACTCTCTTGCCCCTCCACCTTCCGCCATGGGATGAGGCAGCAAGAAGGCCCTCGCCAGATGTGCCCCTCGATCTTTGACTTCTCAGCCTCCAGAACTGTGAGCCAAATAAAAAGTTTCTGCTTATTGTAAATTGCTATAAAAAATATATTTTTTAAAAAGGCCACACGTGGTGGCTCATGCCTGTAATCCCAGCACTTTTGGAGGCTGAGGCGGAAGGATTCCTTGAGCCCAGGAGTTCAAGACTAACCCGGGCAACATAGTGAGACCTTGTCTCTACAAAAAATAAAAACAAAACAAAATAATAATAAATTACCCAGCCTCAGATATTCTGTTACAGCAACACAAAATGGACTGAGACACCCAGTGAGGAAAGTAACCCTCAAGCGCCCCCATAACGCAGGGCTGCTTGTCTTATGTTTGTCACCTCTCATATCTGGTCCAACCCTCCATGACGGGGGAGAGGGCCAGCCAGCAGGCGGAGGGGGTGATGGGTGAAGCTCTGTGTGGCCAGAGTTCATCCTTTTGGCCTTAGAGACCAGAGCCTTCTTGTTAGAGTCCCAGAGCACCTAAAAAGGCCCAGCCCAGAGCCTCAGGGCTTGGATGGGCAGAGCTCTGGCCCTCAGTGACTCAGGTCCCGCCTTGGGAGGTACCAGGGGTGGTGGTAGGGAGCTTCTGGGGACTTAAGATGTGCCCCCTCATGCCACAGCCTGGGGTGAGGGATGAGAGGCTCTGAGGCCATACCCACGCTCTTGATCCTGCAAACCCACTTAAAGAATGAGGCGGCCTGCTCCACACTGGCAGCAAGAGGGAACCAATAAAGGGAAATCATTCATCGTCACTCTATCATCAAGAGGAATGCAGATAACAACACTGTCTTCCTGTCTTTCCAGGGGCATTTGGAGAGAGAAGAAGCTGGGTCACATGCCAGGAATGCTTCAGTAACTGCATCCCAGGAATTACCAAATTAGCCAAAGCTCATGCAGAGCCATCTCCCCACTACTGCTGGGGTGCCTGACAGGGAGAGGTTCTGGAGAGCCTGGAGCTCCCTCACCAAGAAGAAAGCATGAGGAGGGGAGGGACCAGGAAACTCCTCCTCTCCAGAGTCTGCCCCTGGGAGAAGAGGGCAGAGTGCCACCCAGACACCTCGCTTGTCCACTCATGCTTGAGGGTGTCAAGTTGTCTCTTGCAGTGCAGACAAGCTGCACCAAAGTGTCCACACTCTCCTTAGCCAAGCTGAGGGCAGGGAGAGTGGGTGGCTCTGTGGCCAGGGCTAGGACCTTCTTCAGGGGCTGCTGAAGGATAGCAGAACATGCCACCCCAAAATATGTCACTTGGGCATAAGGATTGTTTTGAGCTGAAGGCAACTGAGAAGAAGCAGAGAAAAGAAAAGCTCTCTGCCCTCCCCCTATTTGCCTAAAAGCAGGATATAAATTTATAAGGATGTCCCTCCTCCCCTCTCAACCAGGAAGGACAAAGGTTGATCACAGAAGACAACGTTAGAACCTTATCAGCCTGGAGATGGCACAAAGGAATCTACATAACAAGCGCTGCTAACTGGCCTTTGTCTACCATTAGTTTCCCATTGATTTGTCTTCCCACAATTTGCCATCCCCAGAGACTCCAAGTCCTTTTTCTTTGTCTCATTGCTTCTTTTAAATTGTATGCTCTTGGTTGAAAATGCTATGTAAGCCACAGTTGTAAGCTACCTCTTTTTTTTCCTTTTTGAGACGGAGTCTCGCTCTGTCGCCCAGGCTGGAGTGCAGTGGCGCGATCTTGGCTCATTGCAAGCTCCGCCTCCCAGGTTCACGCCATTCTCCTGCCTCAGCTTCCCGAGTAGCTGGGACTACAGGCGCCCACCACCACGCCCGGCTAATTTTTTGTATTTTTAGTAGAGATGGGGTTTCACCGTGTTAGCCAGGATGGTCTCGATCTCCTGACCTCGTGATCCGCCCGCCTCGGCCTCCCAACGTGCTGGGATTACAGGTGTGAGCCACTGAGCTGGGCCTCTAAGCTACTTCTTTAAGCTTTTCTCATTTTCCCTGAGTATCTCCCATGAATACATTTTATACATGTTAATAAAGTTCTGTTTGTTTTTCCTTGTTAATCTGTCTCCTGTTACCAAGGTCCCAGCTAAGAACTCAGAAAGGTAGAGGGAAAATTGTTTTTTCCTTCCTTACACTGGGAAACCAAGTCAAGCCAGTCATTCCCTGAGGTGCTCTAATCTCAGCTTCATGACCAACCAATGACCCTCCCACCATGAAGGTCAGGTGACTTCAAAGGAACGCCCTTCCTGGGAGGGCTCTCAATGACCCAACCATTCCACCAGTCACTGTTGGGACTCCCTGGTTTCCTCAGGTACCTCTTCTGCCCTTGGAAGTGCCTGGTGCAGAGGGGATCCAGGGAGGTGGCAGGGCAGACATAAGCTCCAAGAGGAGTGCAGGCTGCCGGGGGTCCCTTCCTGGGCAAGCCTTGAAGCCCTCTCTGAAGAGCAGTGTCAACCAGCGACTCCTGCGCATTCTGGGAGGGCCTCTGCCTTCCTTCTCACGTTTCCCCATTGGCAGGCAGGCAAAGTTCAGCCTTCCCCTTCTTGGCTAGAATTTTCTGCCAGTGAATTCAGTTCTGAATACCCCAGCCGAGTGGGATTTCCAGCTACTGGAGAGAAGTCTGGGACCACACTGGCAGACTGTCAGGACCTGCTCCTGTGATTTCATTTCCACTGCAGAGAGCACACTTCTTTTTCTTTCTACACTTGCCAGTTTCCCGGAGGCCCCTGGCCATCCTTGAGCCTGGCACAGACGGCAGCCAGCAGGACCAGAGCCTGATGGACAAACCTGGGACAAATTCCGCTGGTTCTCCTGCCCAGCAGAGAACTGCCAAGGTGGCATCTCCTTCCTGCCTGGTCTGGATAGAAAACCCTAAGCTGAACCCAGAGCAGGGCTAGAACCACAGAAACATCCCTTATTGCATCTAGGGCACCGACAGGGGGACAGGGAGAGTAGAGAATCTGCTCTTGGCCAAAGCTTATATTCTTAGAAACATGGGGTCCCCAGCCCCTAAGAGCAAAGTCTTCAACTCCCAGTGGGCTTTCTTCAGCCTCTTGGCACTTGCCAATCCCACTCCAAGGACTACAGGGCCAAACCCAGCACCCACACAGCACACTAAGAATATCTCCACCGACCACTTTCCAGACCTCAGGGAGTGGGACTCACCCACGACCTCAGAGGGCTCGCTCCAGCCCAGGCTTGTGGGTGGCTGTGCCCTCAGGGGAGGGAAGGCTCTCCTTCCCCTTGTACTGATCAGAGGCCAACGTCCTCATAAAGTCACAGTGGCATGGTAAGGCCAGAGTGTCCTCCCTGGGAGCCTGCCCTGACTCCACAGCAGGGATACCTTCCACATTCCTCTCTTGGTAATTATCTAAGGCTGTACCAACCTCCAGAGTTCACAAAGGCTCAGATGACTGATGGACATCTTTCCTCTACTATTTTTACAATGAATCCCTTACATAAATGTGAAACTGACCTAGAATGACAGCTAGTCGTTCCTATCATGTTGTTTCACGTTGAAAAAGATTCCAAGATCACATCTTTGCTCAGTGGGAAAAAGGTGCTGTGATTGCTTAGCAATGTCTGACACTGGTGAGGGACTGAAGGGGGGTGAGATACTCCATGCTGTGCTTTGCCATCTCTGGGATTGCACTGCAGATATTTACACTTTCACATGCATCACCTCATTTGATTAGAACAACACTATGGCCCAGGAACGAGGATTATTATGTACAAAAGGGGACACCAGGAGCATGCAAGTTAAATGTGTCTTTTCCTAAGTCCCCCAAGTGGATCAGGGCCAGAGCCAGGATTAGATCCCAGATGTCCTGAGCCTCAGGCCAGCACAGGGAAGACACTTAGATCTGGGAACACTTGAGATCGACTCACTAAAGTGTTCAAATGTCTTTAGAAAATGAGTGCTTAGCAAATCTTCCCCAGGCTGAACATTTGCTATTCTTTATGCATATGTGTGGGATGCTGGCAGGAACAGAGCCTGTAGACGGGATGGGCTGCCCACGCAGAAGCCGACTGCCCCTCTGGTTGCTTGTAACTTTAAAAGAGGGCAGGCCTGGCTCTGACTTGCTCTAATTTCATCAAATCAGCAAGGCACCCCAGGAAGGAAAAAGGGACCATTTCAGAAACATCTGCAGGGAGCCACTCTGGACAGCTATTCAGTTACCATGGAAACCTACCCTTGGAAACTGCTTCAATTTCAGGAAAATAGCTACAAACAATAATAAGCATAAATGAAAAATGGTACACTGTTACTTCAAAATTGTACTTGTTATTGGATTCTGTTGGGTTTTCAGGGCTGAGCCTGCAGGCTTATATCCGTGAACACAGTGGAAGGCAGACATCTCTGCCTGGCTGCAGGCCCAATGATATAGCCCACACCCTCCCTCCCACTGCCCTAATCAAGTTTCTGGATGTGACCTCTGGCGAGGCATTTATCAGAGAAGCTAATGTCTAAATTGAGGGAGGAAGGAGGAAGCCTCTTGCAGAAAGCAAACATTTGCTGAGCTGACTGGAAGGCAATGCAGCCATGTGGGAAGGAACATGGACAAGGGTGTATGGTGGCTGCACGGGCTTTCTTCATTTGAGGCTGAACATTCACACAGACCTAAGTTAGAAATCTATAGAAATCAGGCAGTGGGAGTAAAAGCTGAGCTGGGAATTTCTGTTGTATTTCCTTTTCAAGGACTGTCAGGTTGGAAAGGACCTGATGAAGATGACCTGGTCTGGCTCCTCCCCATGACGTTGCATTCTCTCGGCAACACTCTCACCAGATGATTACTGAGTATGTGCCTAGACTATGCTAAGAGTTATAACGTTTTCCCTGACATGGCTGAAATCTAACTCCCTGTAGCTTCTCCTCACGGACAAATCAGCCCCCTTTTGGCAATGCCAACTCTTCAGCCATCTGGAGCCATTCTCCTGATGCCTCTGTGCTCTCTACGTGCCAGAAGACGTCAGGGATACCCTAATGGCTGTTCTCCTTAACACTCTCTCACAGGGGGACATCCAAGGTGGAACCCAGACCCTAAGAGGGAAAGATTGTTGCTAACTGTGGGCTCCTAGATTATCCTTCAAAAATCACTTGTGCAGATGCAGGCTTGCAAGCTTCCAGATCACTATATTTATCCGGATACATGTTCTCTGGAAGCAGCAAAGGAAAGCAGGAAAAAATGATCATCTATAGGGTCTAGTATATCACCTGTCAGAGCTGGTGCTCAATAAATGTTGCCTGGACCAGAGGATACCCACCGGACAGATAATTAAAACTAAGGTTCAGAGAAGGTGGCTGATTTACCCATGATCACCAGGTAGAGGTAAGGCCAGGACAAGAGTATCAGCATCCTGCTCCCCAGCCTCTGAGCTTCCCACAGGGAGGCCACTGTGCCCTGGACACCCAAGTCCTGAGCCCATGAATGAGGACCAGGGGCTACTGGATCCTCTTAGCACCCCAGGGACCATTCTCAGTGTGTGCTTGAGTCAGGTCTGACATGACAGCCCACCCCAGAAAACCCCCTGAATCCCACCAAAGAGATGTGGGACTCCTTGGAAATGGAGGAGACAGGGAGGGTCTGGGGACTCCCAGAAAGAAAAGCATTTTGGTAACCACCTAGAGTCTGGATTAGCCTTCAGGGCAAGGGTCTGATGGTTAACAATGAGAGCCTTTTGGGGCTAGATCCCTTTGCGGAAACCTACAGCAAAAGGAAGTCACAAAGAGTATCAACCAAACCTTCTAGATTTTGTCATCAACACAGACCCTGATTGAAGGGAAATGGCCTGTGTCTACAAGAGAAGGCTAAGTATCCCAAGAACTGTCTCTTCCAACAGAGCAGGAGGGAAGCCCCCTCCCCTAGACACCAGGGAACAGCAGTAGCAAGGCACAGGCAGGCAGTGGAGTATGGGGACAAGGAGGGACAAAGCGGGATAAGGGCCCTGAGGCTGTGGGAGGAGGTGGTGGGAGCGCGGGGGGCTCTGACTCACCAGGCTATGCATGATGCGCACGCCATCTGGGTTCACCGTGAGCGCCTCCTTGTACAGCTGCTTGGCCTCCTCCAGGTTGCCCTTCACCTCAGCCAGCCGGCCCCGCATATAGAGTACTGAGTGAGAAGTGGGGAAGAGGCCCGCCGCCTCCTGGATGCAGAAACCTGCTTCCTTGAGGTGCTGCTGCTCCATGAACAGCTCAGCTGCAAAAGCAGAAGGGCAGTGGGAGGTGTGAGTGGTGGGGAGTCAGAGGCATCCTGACCCCCTCCCTGCATCCTCAGAGCCAGGGAACTAGTCTTAGGTGACAAACTCTATCCCACCAAATCACAGCATGGGACACACTGACTATAGGATGTAGTGGGAACACTAGGTAACGGTTTCTGAGTGCTTCTTCTGTGTCAGGCACCTTGCTAAGTGCCAGTCAATGGCACCAAGATCGTCCCAGTTAATGCTCACAAAAACCCTGTAGAATAAGCATTTTTTGTTTGTTTGTTTTTGTTTTTTTTGAGACAGGGTCTCCTTTGTTACCCAGGCTGGAGTGCACTGGTATGACCATGGCTCACTGCAGCCTTTTTTTAAAAACAAATTAATTAATTTATTTAGAAACAGAGTTTCCGTCTGTTGTCCAGGCTGCAGTGCAGTGGCGCGATCTCAGCTCACTGTAACCTCTGCCCCCTGGGTTCAAGTGATTTTCCTGTCTCAGCCTCCTGAGTAGCTGGGGTTACAGGCACGCACCACCACGCCTGGCTAATTGTTGTATTTTTGGTAGAGGGGCTCAGGCTGGTCTCGAACTCCTGGCCTCAAGTGATCTGCCCACCTTAGCCTCCCAAAATGCTAGGATTACAAGCGTGAGCCACCGTGCCTGGCCTCACTGCAGCCTTGACCTCTTGGGCTCAAGCAATCCTCCTACCTCAGTCTCCAGAGTAGCTGGGACTACAGACATGTGCCAACATGCCCAGCTAATTTTTGTATTTTTTTGTAGAGATGGGGTTTCGCCATGTTGCCCAGGCTGGTCTTGAACTCCTGGGCTCAAGAGATCCTCCCACTTCAGTCTCCCAAAATGCTGAGATTATAGGCATGAGCCACCGCACCTTGCACAAGTACTTTTATTACCCCACTTTAGAGGGGCAAAAACTGGGCACAGAGGGGTCAAGGCATGGGACTAAGGCCACAGTGGGAGTAAGTGGTGAAGACAGGGTTTGCACTGGGCTGTCTGACTTCAGAACCTCGCGTGGGGATGTGGCGTCCCCTGAGCTAAGAGCTTGCTCAGGTGACTCCAGCCTCTTTTTCAGTGTTCCTTCACTTTGTTCATTGCATGTCCAGGGAGAAGGGGATGGAAGCAGACCAGGGAGCTCTCTTTGGGCCCCTTGGTCTCCCAGGCAGGGGCTGACTGAAGGTAGGCGTGTGCTCAGAGCCAGGGAGAACCAAATGACCCTGCCAAGGATGGGGTGGGAGGATGAGGGAGAAGAAGCTCAGGGGCAAAGGAGGGCACAAACCAGGCAGTGTTGGTAACAGCTACAGAAACCACCCCTGCGCTGATGGAGAGCTGATGGGCCAAGCCCCAGGTTTGGGAAACATTTTCTCATTAATCCTGACAGCAAGTCTTGGAAGCAGGCAGGTGCTATCATAATCCATACTTAAAAAATGCAGGTGGCTGGGCTACAGGCTCACGCCTGTAGTCCCAGCACTTTGGGAGGCCAAGGCGGGTAGATCACGAGGTCAGGAGTTCAAGAGCAGCCTGGCCAGGATGGTGAAACCCCGTCTCTAGTAAAAATACAAAAAAATTAGCTGGGCATGGTGGTGGGTGCCTGTGGTCCCAGGTACTTGGGAGGCTGAGGCAGAGAGTTGATTGAATCTGGGAGGCGGAGGTTGTGGTGAGCTGCGATCGCGCCACTGTGCTCCAGCCTGGGCGACAGAGTGAGACTCCATCTCAAAAAAAAAAAAAAAAAAAAAAAGCAGGCTTAGGAGGTTAGGACCCCACTCCATTCCCTCACTGAGAAAGGGCAAAGCCAGGGCTGGACTCCCAAGCAGTTCTGTGGCCTCCCTCCAAAGCAGACACACACCCCTTTGGGCCAGCAGGCAGGGGAGGATCTGTCCTGCAACCAGAGGAGTAGGAAATGCCGCAGTTTCTCCAACCCAGGCCAGCCCACACAAACACACATTGCAGACCCACGCGGCACAGGCACACCCCACGGCAGGCACTTTAGGAGACGCGGCTCTTCGGCCTCACTGGGCACTCAGACTTTGTCCAAAGCAGCCCCCAGGCTTGGCTGCCCACTCCTGGGGCTGAGCCTATGCTGAAGGCACAGAAGGATCAAGACACAGATGGGGAACGCAGAAGGGCCAGCAGAGTCTGACTTGTGGTTTTGCCAAGAACCCTGCCTAGCAAAAGCTGACAGCTGAGGTTACCCTAGTTCAGATTATGTCTGGGGTGGGATAGAGAACAGGGATGCCCAAGGGAAGCTCCCAGAAAGAGGTGGAGAAACCAGGCCCAGACATTCCCTCTTCCTGTCCCAGTAGGCAGCAGGAGAGGCCTAACTAAAACCTTGACTGCAACACAGGCACTGGGGTACTTAGCACGAGCATTGCCTAAGGTTCATTGTGCAACCCGAGTAGCCTGCCACATCCTAAAATACAACGCTTTCTGAGTGAGAGGACTCTGGTTTTTCTCTAGTGGAGATGAGAACTTGGGAGGATCAGAGAATTAAACACAGAGAAGCCAGGCTTCCTGGATATGGGAGAGAAATGCGGGCTCTAGTCCCTGGGGACAGCCTGAAATGGAGGTTCCCAAGGCAGAGAGCAGAGGAAATGGGGTCTTTGAACCCAGGGGCAGATGGCTGGTAGGGGGAGGGGTCAGAGATTTGGCTCTCTCAGCCTCAGCTCTCCCTCTCCGCTTTGCTGTTGAGCTGCTGCTGGGGCATCTGAACAGGCTGCCCTCATAACTGAGTGCTTAACATACAACTATTGAGTACTGACTATGTGCCTGGTCTCCCCACAAGGAGGAGAAAGAGTGGGGCCAGGAGTGGGAGCAGCTGAGCCACTAAACCACTTCAGAGACCAGGACAGTGGAATGACAAGTGCCACATCTGAGTGTTATGGGCACTCAAGAGGGGCTAGGTCGATGCTGCTGGTGTGGTCAGGGAAGTCTTCCTGAGGGAGGAGGCATTGGAGCTGGAGCCTGAAGGCTGCAGAGGCCTTTGGACTAAGAAGACAAGGAAGATGGGCTGGGCTCCACTGTGGCAGAATCCCCAGGGTCACGAGAGAGGAGAAGCAGAAGGAAGTGTGTGGGTGTGACTTTTGCAGGGTGGCTGCTTCCTCCATCGCCAGAAGCTCAGTTTAGCTGAGGGCCCAGGAGTCAAGCTCCCCACTCCCCTGGTCTACTTGGCCCTGGCACAGCTCATTAAGCTGTTTACAACTTGCTGCGCTGTCTCCAGAGGCTGCCCCTTGTTCCTCCCTTGGGGACCCCTCATAGTGTATTCACATCAACAGATTTTAATTAGAGGGTACCCCACCCAATCCCAATCCCTCTTGCCTCGGGGCCCTGGTTCTTCCAGAGGCCAGGGCCTTGCTGGGCTGGCCATACACCAGAGAGCACATCCTGAAGAACCGTTAGGGCTGCTCCACTGATGGGCTCCATTCCCAGTTAGACAGGAAACCAGAAGACACAGACCAGAGCCCGAGCAGAGAAGCCTCCTGAAGGCTTCTGGCAGCCTGGCAGACAGTGCCCAGCAGGGCCAGCCTCCAGGGTAGGCCTCTGACCTGCACACAGGCCCAAAGGTCTGGGGTGACAATGCACCGCCCCTTGCTAGTCTCAGTGTCCCTGAGCAGATGCCTTCGGCTCCTGCTGGACGCTTTGCTAGCCATGGTCAGATAGCTGCAGTAGCCCTGGGGCGCCGCATCCACCCACGGCCCTGATCCTTCCCAGCCTGGCCGTGGCTGCCAGGACCCAGTGGTGCCCACACCCATCCCAGCATCCCCTGGCCAGGGCACCACATTTTCCTTGAATTTTCATCGTCGAGGTCATCATCCAGCACACGGGGCTGGATGGGGGGAGGGGTCAGAGATTTGGGCACACGGTGCCCCTGCTGCACCCTCAGCGTCAAGGGGCCCCTCCATTCCTTCACGCTGTCTTCCCCTTTCTGATTTTCCCTCTGCTCTCATCATCCTCCTGCCTACCCCCTGACCTCTTCTCTTGCTTGTCTGTCTCCGGTTTTCCTCCTCTTCCCTCCATCTCTCTCCACCCCCTCTCCTCTGTGCTTTCTCTCCGCAGGCTACAAATGGAAAACATCTGTTCCCTGGAGCTTTGCAAGAGGCCCTTTTATTATTTTTTTTGAGGCATCCTGGTCTAACCCTGCACCCAGAGCTGGTTCCAGTCTTCCTGCCAAAGCCGAGGCTCTCCCACCCCGGACAGGGGGATGGGCCCACTTTCCATGGGCTATTTCCACACCCCCTTTGCAGGGAGGGCCTTGCCCGAAGGCTGGCCCTGTGCTGATGAGCAGGGTACAGAGAGCCTGGGCCCACCCCCAAGGCCTCTTAGGGCTTCTCCAGGTGAGTGTGCTTCCTACAGAGACCCTCCCCCAGACTTCAGAGAGGTGAGCCACAGGGCAGGAGAGAAATAGGTTAGTCCCCCCAAAAGAATTCACCATGGCTAGCCTTGACCCTCAGTGGGGGCCATTTGGGTGACCCAAAGGAAATAAGCATCAGACACTCAGAGCATATGAATGCCCAGAAAAAGAAGGAAGGTGGGGAGAGGGCAAGGGAGGAAGGACAGTGAAGATCAAGGGGGCTAGAATGGAGAACGCCCAGGCCAACAAAGGGAATCCAAAGGTCTCCAGGGAGTTCTCAGGTTGGTCTGAGACCCTCCATCCCTGGGACCTAGAGGGCACAAGGCAGTCAGGGGCTGCATGGGCCTGTCCTGAGAGTGGCCTCGCTGACTCGGGAAGCTGGGAGGAGGGAAGAAAAAGCTGGAGCCAGGGAAGAGGAGGACATGGGAAGAAGGCACTGAATGAAGACAGGAGGGGGCAGGAAGGATGACAAAGAGTAGAGGAGCATGTAGGACCAAGGGTGAGCGCCAGCTTCTCCCTGGACTATGGCTTCATCATGAACACCCGCTTCAGCCACAGTGCTGGCCACCCCACCCCACCCCAGCCCCCCAAGTCTGCCCAGGAGACACCTGGGGTGGCCTCCAACTGCGGGCCAGGGCACCGGCACCAGACCACAGGAGTCTGGCATCGGGGAGATGAGACTCAGGCCAGCTTCCCCTAAACCTGGAGAAAGCCCAGAGCTGCCCATGAGCCCTTGGACCTCCAGGGCAGGGGCACTCTCCCTACATGCGTCTCCTGCTCTGGCCCACTGTCGGCTCCCAGAGCCGTGACCTGGGATCATGGGGGTCATGGGGGATGAAGGGGTAGTTCTTGCTTTTAGGGAAAGCACCTCTCTCAACACTCAGATCCTGGAGCATCTATGGGACTCTGTGCCTCTCCCACTCTCACACAGACCCGCTGCCCAAGAGGCAATGCCCTGCAGCCCGTCTCTCAAGTGGGTACCATTCATCAGCTTCTCGCACTGGACTGGAATTGGAAGGAGGCTTGAAGAAGGGAGGAGAGGAGGGCAAGAGTTGAGAGAGGAAGGCTACGACAGTCTCTTTGAATTCAACCAAAGAGTGAATTCACGATGGAACTTACTGCCATACAGATTGGGATGCAATTTATCTTGAACCAAACCAGGGGGATTAGCTCCTTCCAAAATGATGAAGGCATCTTTTTCCCTTCCTGCAAATTTGCTGCAGCTGGTGGAGTCATTAGGCAGGGTTTGGCGGGGGGATGCTGATTGTATTCTTAGCCTGGGTCAGGTGGGGGAGGCGCTTTAGGGAGATCATTGCCCTGGTGATCTGGTCCTGGCAGCCCTCCATTCAACAGGTGCTTGGTAGATGCTTGCTAGTGATGATGGCAGCCAGGGGAGGGGAGAGGGCTCAGGGGGTGCAAATTACCCTGGAATTCTCTCATGCTCAGAATGAAAGAACTAGGACACCTTCTCATGTTCCTTTCCTGGCCGTGGCGGTTGTGCACCAGTCACCAGTGTATTCTCCCCTTCTTCTAGCAGGATAGATCCCCTGACTTTTTTTTTTTTTTTTTTTTTGAGACAGGGTCTCACTCCCATTGCCCAGGCTGGCATGCAGTGGCACAGTCTCAGTTCACTGCAGCCTCGACTTCCTAGGCTCAAGTGATCCTCCCACCTCAGCCTCCAGAGTAGCTGGGACTACAGGCATGCACCACCATGCCCAGATAATTTTTTTGTATTTTTAGTAGAGATGGGGTTTTACCATGTTGCCTGGGTTGGTCTTGAACTCCTGGGCTCAAGTCGTCTGCCTGCCTCGGCCTCCCAAAGTGCTCGGATTACGGGCATGAGCCACCGCACCCGGCCTGATCCCCTGACTTTTAATGGGACACCCAGAATAATGACATCTGCCAGAGCCCTCTGCAATTAGGGGCAGTCAAATAACTAAGTTCTGGCCAATGGATCATGAGGGGAGGTGATGTGTGCCAATTCCAGGACATGTCCTTATAGGGAAGGGGGTGCCTTTCTTCCTTGTAAATCGTTTGCCTTGGAATGTGAATGTGGCAGAGAGCCACCCTGGACCACATGGACGACAGTGATACCCTAGGGAGAGAAGAGTCGCTGTCCCAGTCAAGGCTGTCATCTGTAAACTGTTACATGAGAAAGAAATAAGCACCCACCTTGTGCAAGACACTGCTATTTTGGATCTGCTACATGCACCCAAACTGGTCTCCTAATACTACACTGCCTGACCCTGATGCAGCGCCACATTCAAAGCATTCAGATGCTGTTCTCGGAGTTCTCTTCTGTGGAGTTAATATCTAAGACAATGACCAAAGAAGAAAGGCTCATGTGCAAATGACTGAAAGGCATGTGTTTCTCTTGACATTCCCATGTCTAATTACTGGCTTCAGGAGGGCCTTTAACCTTACTTGGAGTTATCAGCACATGCTAACATCCCTAGTATAAAGCAATATACAACCTGAGAACTGCAAGCAAGCTTGTGATGATGGTAGTAAACAAACAAGACAAATCAGGCCGGGCGCAGTGGCTCACGCCTGTAATCCCAGCACTTTGGTGGGCCACGGCGGGCAGATCACTGAGGTGAGGAGCTCGAAACCAGTGTGGCCAACTTGGTGAAACCCTGTCTGTACTAAAAATACAAAAAAAATTAGCCGGGCATGGTGGCACACACCTGTAGTCCCAGCTACTCAGGAGGCTGAGGTGGGAGAATCACTTGAACCTGGGAGGTGGAGGTTGCAGTGAGCTGAGATTGCACCACTGCACTCCAGCCTGGGCCACAGAGTGAGACTCTGCCTCAAAAAACCAACCAACCAACCAACCAACCAACCAACCAAACAAAAAACCCCACCAAAAACCGGCCCACCAAAAACCAAGGCAAATCATTCAAACAAAGGCCTGGGAGCTCTGGTACAGGCAACCCACAACTGCAGCATCTGATCACTGTGTTACGCTGCATTCCTTAAAGCTGGTGAAGCCCCCATCATGGGTGCGAATCTGTGGGGGCTGGGGCTCCATGCGGCCCCTTGGAAGTTGGAAGTCATTATTTTAGTCTTAGAAGTCATTAGAATCTTAGAAGACGACGGGAACCTTTGCCTAAGGCAAGGCCTTGTTTATTATTCCTCTGGATTTTTCAACATCCCTCTTCCTACTTAAGACCCAACAAGCTGACTGTGGAGCAAGTGCAGCCTCCGCCCACCCCCAGCATCTGAAGGGACCCTGAGATGCTAACTGGGACAGTTTCTGCATTGTTAAAGTGCTCCCATGTCTAGCCTTCCTGTGAATCCTATCCAATGTTTTTTGCAGATTCAGAACCTACAGTGGGGAGAGTTGGGGCGTACTGCATACTAATGTGTCCGTATGTGAGGAACATGCAGTGGGAAACCTTAGATTCTCAGCTAACAAGCATATTCGGACTCTGACTTACCAAATCCCCATGTCCCAGTAACAGATCATCAACTTTCGGTTTCTTCTCCAACTCCCCCCCTGGGGACAACAGCACACCCCCATGATGGAGAAGGAGCAGAGAGGAGGGTAATCAGAGAAAATGCAAGAGGTACTCCTGGGCCCAGAACTTCACGTGGGCAGCTCTAGGCCAAGGGGGTGTGTTGGCCTGGGGTACTTTAGGGGTCCATTTAGCCTACCCTCCTCCTCTGTCTTCTGCTGCCATTTTATTTCATTCAGGCACTTGTCATCTTTGGCTTTGGCTCTCTCTCTTTCCACTCTGATCTACCTCTCACACTACTGTCAGGGTAAATTTTCAAAACTCTTGGCAGCGAGTCCCTCCCGGGCATTCATAAGCCGGTGTTAGGACACTCGCTGTCCGTGCGGCCATGCTGCCTCTTCCTCCACCATGACTGCCATGGACGAGACGGAAGCCAAACACCTTTTGCTGAGCACTTGTAATGGCCACCCTGACTGTGTCACACATTGGCTCGTTTCAGATCAGGGCTAGCCAGCTGTGGGCTGCTTTCAGAACCCAGGTCTGTGGAACTCTGGAGCCAGGCTTCCTACAGCCTGCCTCCCCAACACTGGCTGGCCTTCAGACGCCTGGTGGCAATGGTATCACTTAGTTACCAAGAGGGACTGTCACCTGAATGGCAACCTCAAAGTTACCAGTCTTTCCTCCATCTTCAATGAATTCTACCCCCAGCCCTCTCTTTCTTGGGGCCTCCACACCTCCCCTGTCTGAGCTCTCCAGGGTTTGAAGCCTGTTTTTGAGACTGAGACAACTGTCCATCTGTGTGGCCTCTCAGGACCTCCAATCCTCTCACGTTTGGGCTTGCTGCCAGAGAAGCTCTCCCAGGCAGGAAGGCAGACACCATCTCCACTGGGCAGAGAAGGATACCCACAGCCAGAGGCGAGGACTCTGTAACCCGCGTGGGCCTAGCAAGGTGTCCCCACCTCCCCACACTCCCTTCTCCAGGACAGGGCTCTGAGAGCATGGGTGGCCTGCAGACAGGCTGTGTGTGTCACTGGGACCAGGGCACTCACCAGCCTGCAGCCAGATCTGTTCCAGCGTGGTCCACAGCTGCATGGGGCCCTGCTTCAGGACCGAAGAGGGCATAGTCAGCTCTGACATGGCCTCCTCCAGCCGGGAGGCGGCGATGGACGAAGCCCGCCGGGATCCTGCAGAGCAAGAGGGCACGAGCCGAGCAGTGGTCAGAGGTCCACACGTTGCAGGCCCCACGAGCAGTCATTGCCCAGCACCATGGGGAGACAGGGCACCCTGAATCAGGGTAGGGTGGTGCGGCTGGGCAGCCAGAAAGCAGCTCACAGACCCACTAGGGAGGGCCCACTATGTCCTCTCACCCACAGCTGGGGAGGGGAGCTCTTTGGAGGAAAATCAGGCAGAGATCCCACTAGGATCTATTCCTAGGAAAACAATAATGTCAGCAAAGATGCTCTTTACGTGAACACAACAGAAATAACCTCAGTGTCCAACAATAGGGATTGATTAAAAATAAGTGGGGGTATAATCATCCCAGACTCTGCGGTCATTAAAATAACAAAATACAAATACAGATATCAATGTAGAAAGATGTTCGCACTATATAGTTAGGTGAAAACAAGCAAGTTACAAAAGAATAGGACCACATTTTTATAAAAAAGAAATATGGGCATGGAAAAAAGTCTGAAAGGCCATTTATTAAGGTCTAAGTGGTGAAATTAGGAATGATTTTTCTTTTCTTCCCTTGGCTATTTTCACTTTCTATTTTCACAAGTGCATATTCTCATTTGTTTGTAGAAAGGTACCCATTCAAGGCTGTGCTGTGAAGGACTGGATAGCAGCTCAAGTCAGAACACTGCCCTCTGGAAAACCTCTCTCAGTGGCAGTTCTGGGTGACATGGGCTCCGGTTCAGGATATATAAGCTGTTGACATTTATAATTCCCATGCAGGTGAAATGTGAGCACTTTCTCTCTCTCTGTCACAGACGCAATAAAGGCTCCAATAAACTCAGGAGACCTCAGGGCAAACCACGGATGACTTCAGTTTATGAGACAAGTGTACCTGGAGTCCTAATAACTTTGTTCATGATTCTTCCTTCTTTAATTGCAAGGGAGCTAACATTCTCCCCTCCCTTAACCATTCCCTCCTGGGAGACAGAAGCTCTGCATACAGCCATACACCCCTGAGATGTGCCTCTAAAGTTGGGTGCTAGGTTTGGCTTCTGAAATCAACTCTGTCACTTGACAACAAAGGTGCAAGGCTTTGTCCACAGAAAGGCTCATGTCTACAGAAGTGAAAAAACTGAGCAATTCCACTAAATACAAGTCCACTCACACTTTCTTTCCCATGACTAATTCTTGTGTTTTTGATGAAGGTGTTCTGCTTTAAGCAGGTCCTCAGTTAAAAAATGTAAGTCTGCAGTTCCTGAACTCATTTGAATTTCACAAGCCATGGGTTTCAGGATGAGTTTTTCCAGAAAAGAGTCTGCTTTCAGCTTAGAATTGTAAAGAGCTCAGTCCATTCCTTTCTATTTGACTTGATCTGCCAAGGACATTACGTGGACTGTGGCCTCTGGCTTGAGCCTAAGGGGAAACGGTTTCTGTGCTCCACAGCCACCTTTTCAGCCAGGCTCCTCTTTCTTCACCCCCATGCAGGAGGCAGGGTTCCTCCCCTGCCCACTGCCCACTGCCCACTGTGGGACCAGCAGCCAGCCCCTACCCAGAGCCAAGATCAGCCCTAGAAGTTGCCCGAGCTGGCAAGGAGCCAGTGGTGGGCTTGGCCCGGCTGGGAGAGGGCCCGGCCCCTCCCCGTGTTGGTGCTCTCAAGCTGGGAGTGTGAGCTGTGGGTCCATGCACACAGCTGCCCAAGGAGCTCGTTCTTACCAGAGTCTGCATCATGGGCATCAGGCAAAGTCAGGTGCATGCCACTCTGCTTCTTCATGGTGAGGCCCTCACCGAAGCTGCCATCCTTTTCTAGGCCTCTGGAAGGCAAAAGAGGGCCAGGGTCCGGTAAGGTAGAGGGCTAGCATCACAGGGCCCAGTGAGGTAGAGGGCCAGCATCACAAGGACTGGCAGGGAGAATGGGACAGCCTCACTCCAGGCAGGCTCTGGGGCTGTGGGTTCAGGCCCAAAGACAGAGCTGAAGTCACCAACATCACTAGAGAGGCAGGAGGGATCAACGTGGGTCGCATACCACACAGGCTGAGACCTGGAAACTCTCCCACACTCCCTACTATCTTCTCTGAAGTGGGTAAGGCCAGAAGCTCCCCAGGCCAGGGGGAGCAACATCCAGCAGAGTGCCAGGCAGAGAGTGGGGACTGTGGACTGACTGCCAAGGAAAGCCTGGTCTTCATAGGGCACTAGAAGTGCTGCAACCCCCAAACCCCTATGGAAAAAGGGCCCGGATGTCACCCCCTGCCTCAGGCTTCCATTCCTTGGGCTGCCAGGGGGTCCCCAGAAGAGCCAGCGGAGGCCCCTGGGGTGGCAGATATCCAGGGGTAGCCCCTGGAGATCCCATCTTGTCCCCCAACCCTTGTCCCCAATTTCCCAGATCCCTGCTGCTATACTGCTGGTGGGGGGAGGGGTTCCTCTTTTCACAGAGTGGGGGCAGCGGGGAGCCAGGAAATAGCCTCCAGCTTAAGCCCACCGTGGCCATCCTGGGGCACAAGCAGCCCCAGCCAGCACATTCCCACTGCCGAGGAAGCCCACAACCTTTGACCCTGTTGACTGGGGAAACTTAGAGAATAGAAGCAGAAGGCACAGGAGAGGAGGAGGCAGGCCAAGCCTGGGCAAGAAGGTTTCTTTCCTTCAGAGAAGCACCAAGATGATGATCCCACAATGAATACCAGGGGTGTCCTTGCCATCGTAACTCAGGCTCACCCTGGCTTCAACTCGGGCCTGGGAATTTTAGTGGGCATCAGAGGAAACCATCTATAAAACCACAATGGCTCAGGGCTGGCTCCCTTCCTCTCCCACCCCTTCCCATTCCCAGGAGGCACAAAGTGTGGTGCAAAAAAGCCAGAGACAGGCCAGGCATGGAGGCTCATGCCCATAATCCCAGCACTTTGGGAGGCTGAGGCAGGAGGATCACCTGAGGGCAAGAGTTCAACAACAGCTTGGATAACAGAGTATGACCACATCTCTACAAAAAATGTTTAAATTAACCAGACATGGTGGTGGGTGCCTGCAGTCCCAGCTATTTGGGAGGCTGAGGCAGGAGGATTGCTTAAGCCCAGGGGATAGAGGCTGCAGTGAGCTGTGATCCTGCCACTGAACTCCAGCCTGGGCAACAGGGCAAGACCCTGTCTCAAAAAAACAAAAACAATACAAAACAAAAAAGCCAGAAACACTAGGCTGGAATCATGGGCCACCTTTCTCAGCTTTGTGACCCTTGGCAATGCTACTTGACCTTTCTAAGTCTTAGGTTTCTCATCTTGAAAATGGTCATGAGAATGTCCATCACACAAGGTGGTCGTGGGGAGTAAAAGAGACAACATGGGCAGATCCTGGTGCAGGGCTGGCATGGAGCAGGGCTGGGTGCAGCTTCCCATCCTACTCTTTCTCCCATCCCGTGAAGGGGCCTTTCCTAGGGCTCCACAAAGAGTCCATCTCCAGGACTACACTTGGTTCTAGACCAATGTACAGCATGGTCCCTACCTTGAAGAACCTTACAGCCCAGATGGGGAGAAGGGACCGTTCAAGTTGAGCAGTTAGCAAAAACCCACATGAGAGGGTTGAATGAAGCATTTTAGAGGCTGGGTGGTTGGTGGCTCCATGAAGGAGGGGCATCTGGACAGGGCCTGAGGGGCAATTAGAACATGAGACCAGCAGTGTGGGGCTGGCCCAGGCAGAGCAGAGGAAGGGGGTCAGGGAGTTCAGTGGAAGGTGCGGCTGATAGTGAAGGTCTGCTAGGCCAGACCTGCAGGCTGTGGTCTTAATCCTTGGCTACCCCAAACTAGATTCTACCCTCAGTGTAGGGCAGGGCTATCTGGACCAGGAGCCTGGATCCAATATCCTCCTGGCTTTCCCAGGAGACAGGGAGGATTCTTTTCTAAACTTGGGGCCACAGATCAGAAACCAGGGCTTATAAAATCTAGTTTGGGGCAGCCAAGGAGAGGTGCTTAGGGGCTTCCCGTTGTGACAAGCCCCAGCCCTGTAGTTCTGCTGCTCCAAGGGAGGCATAGGCCAGGTCTTCAATGCTGGGAGACAAGGCTGCAGCTCAGAGGGATCCCACCACGACTGACCACTTGGAGGAAGAGACAAGCAGCCATCCAGATAAGGATGCAGGAACAGAGCGGCCAGCTCTGGGGCAACCCCCTTGCAGGAGGGGAGCCGGGTTGTGCACCTGCTTGTGCGGCCACAGCCAGTGAGCAGGAAAACAAGGCCATCGGAATGCAGGTCCCTTCACCCAGAGTGTGGCCCTTGGCTTCATGCATCCAGCTGCCAGGTGGCTTCAAATTCTCATTCTGAAAAGTCCCTCAACCCCAGAGCCTCCTTCTGGCAGCTTCCACCCACTGGTCCTCCTCTGCCCTGGTCTCCCAGGCCTGAAAAGTGAGGGCTGACTTTGCCCAAGGTGTTTTACTCTGTCTGATTACCCTCCTCTGTAAATTTCACTGTTACAGATGTTCCTCTGGGGAGTCTGGAAGCCTTCTGGGCTCCTAAAGTCTCTGTGAAAACACAAATATACACCAGACTGGGGTCCCCTGAGGCCTCAGGGAGATGACACAGCCAGCTATCCCAAAGAAGGACAAGAGGATCAGGAAGAGGCAGGGCTCCTGACCTGAAGGAGGCCCACTTTCCCTTTGGGCCACATAGGCTAAGCCTAGGCATCCCATTGGGTTTGAGCAAAGACTTCCTGCAGATTCAGCCTGGACAAGAGTGCCCTGCTCTGGCCCATGAAAGACCCAGGTCCCAGGCCAGGGTCTCCAGCAGGAGACAGGAGGCATGAAGACTGTGGGTGACTAGGGAAGAAGGGGTGGCCCTTCAGGAGTCCACCTCCTCCTCCTCTTCTAGCCTCCAAATGGAATGAGGAAAGAAGTGACAGGCTCCATGCGCTGGAACTCAGGAGACCCAAGTTCAAGTCCCAGCACTACCACTTACCAGGCGAGTGATTCTGGTAAGCTATACATAAAGTCTCTGTGTCTGAGTTTCCTCACTGGGCTGGGAATAAAATCTGATAATGCATAAGCTATAAGCAGCTGAGGTGTAAGATAAAGGAACAAGCCCAGCACCCAGCTCCAGTGCTCAAGAATGATTTCTCTTCCTTCTTACCACTCTGAACCTCAATGTCCTACGTAGGGTCTCTATGTACTTCATAGAGGACTGTCAGGAGGTTCAAATTGGACTATGGATGTGAAAGCTCTGTGGGCAGGAAGTTCCACGCTCATTCAAAAGCCTCACTCTCCTCCCCATCTTGGCAGGCATGGTGGCCACCCAGCTGTGGATTGTTGCCCTGGCAACCACCCTCTGGCAACCCAAGAGACAATGACGGCCACTCACCCCAGCTGGGAGAAGCTGTACAGGGTCTGCCACAGCCTCAGCATTTGTCTGCAGGTCACGAGGGCTTCCTCTGGGCCTTTCAGCACCTGCTCCAGCTTCACCTTGGTGAACATCAGGCTGTGGGGAGGGAGAGTGGCCATCAGCACACCCCAGCGAGGGTCCACTTTCACCTGGGGATCCTGCCCCACCAGGGCGGCCCCACATGCTCACCTCCCTAACTCGCAGAAAGCAGAGTGCCATGAGGGCAGCAGCCTCTGCCATGCCCCTGGACCGCTTGCTTTCTCTGTGTGCCTCAGTTTCTCCCCATCTTTGCTGCCAAAGCATGAAGCACTCCATGAAGCATTGTCAGTGCCCACACTGCTGATGCCCCGTGTCCCCTGACCATGTGCCATCCTGCCCATCTCTGAAGCACTGTTCTGTGAGTCCCGGTCTTGCTCGGTTTGCTCTTCCTACTCACATCCTCCACTAAGCAACGCCCTGTGCCTACTGATCGTGGGACCAGGCTTACACTCACCTTCCCCACAGGGCCCAGCACGGGATCTTGGATAAGAGACCCATCCAGACAGTGACTTAGAATCTGTGAGTGAAGGTAGAGCAAGGAACTGGCAAGGAGGTCCCCTAAGGACAGAGCTCCACTTCCCACCTTGCCAGCCACAACAGTATAGGTGCCCAAGCAACACCTCCTAAGTGGAACTGCAAAGTTTGCTTCCTGACCCTGGAGATACACAAAGAAGGCGGTGTTATGCTTTATCAAAGGATTCTTCCTTGGATTTCCCAAAATAGCCAGCTCCCCTTATATAATCCATAGGATTAAAGTGACGTGAAATCCTTTTCAATCACCATTTAGGGACAGTTACTGTGCAATGAGAGCAAGCAACTTCAGAATTTCTTTCGACCTGAAAACCTAAAGTCCTCTGAGGTAAGACCAGTGTGGGGAGTGGCCCTTAGAGTGGTTGAGAAGAAGAGCTGGTTCCACCTGGAGGCAGGACCTCAGCGGGGATGGCTGGCTCCCTCCCTCTACCCTGGACACAGCAGGCACAGCCAGAATGCTTCTCACAGGCCAGTCATGACACTTGCTCATCAAGAGCTGGGGTGGAGCCCTGGAGGCCCTGCTGTGACTGGTGTTGGCCCTTCAGATGCTGGGGAGGTCTGGGGGTTCTAGAGGGGTCCAGGCAGTGGCTATACAGCAACCAGTATGGAAGTCCAGTCATATTTTCACCCTGGTACTGCCAGCAGTACCAACACACACCAGCTGCCTGGGCAGCCTGCGAAGAGTTTGAACCACCGAGGGCCAGACGGCAGCACCTCCCGGTTCTCACCAGTGGTGAGTAGTGAGGCCCCTTCTTCTCAATATCACTGATGAGCAAGACCACGGTACTGTCAGGGCCTGCACTTGATCACTGCCCGGAGGTTCTACCAGCCCACCTGAGGGCAGCACACAGGCCTGCTCCATCGGAGGGTCCCCACCCAGACTGCGAAGGCTGCAGGTGCCACCCGGTGAGGCCAGGCCTGCCCCTGGCAGTTGCCCCTCTGATCTTCTCTCTCAGCTGGGCCTCTGCCCTAAGACCTGGGTTCCCAGCTTCATGAAGCCCTCTGATGTCCTTACTCTCTGCCCATCTTTCCATACTTTGTCTCTTAGATTGCAACTTGGTAGAGAATGAAGAGGGCGGAATTTGCCCCAGGATTTTCAGAAGAGGGGATTTCTGGACAAGTATTTTTCTTCCTCACTGCATCCCCAAAATGCCTTTCCTGACCCTGCACACGGTTTGCCCCCCAGATACCACCTCTCCTCTTCATTTTCATCCATCCCAAGCCTGGCTTTAAATCCCACCTCTCCCAATTCTTAGGATGCCCTGCACCCATCTTGGAACATAACTAACGACCACCTGGCTTGCCTATCAGGTCCCAAGGGCAGAAACCGGGATCCCCCTAGCATGGACTGCACGGACCTGAGTGCACAGCTGGCAGGACACAGCCCTGAGTAGGAATGACCCCAGTGGGCAACTGCTGGGGACAACTGGTCTTGCCACTGTACTCTCCTTCCGCAGGTTTGCAAAGGATCCAACACTCCCTAAGTATCAGGGGCCTGTGCTTTCAGAATATGAAGAAGAAAACACAATGGCTGCCTTCGAGACAACAATTAGAGCGCTATAAATGACACATTGCCCAGAGAATCAAGGGCTGAATTTTTGGATCAGACTCAGTACAGGGGAAGAAACAGGAAAGGGGTCTTGCTGGAGCTGGTGTTTGGTGAAAAGCAGGGTGGAGTGGGACTTGGCTGGGAGTCAGGGAGAGAGAAGAGGCTCCGGTGTGGAGGGTGGGGCAGCTGGTTGAAGCAGCAGGTGTCAGTGAGGTGGGAAAGCCCCTCCCTCAGTCAGCCAAGTCCCCTGGGCTGGGCTGGTTCCTGGGGACAGCTCCCTGGGGACAGCTCCCTGGGCAGGCCAGCCCTGCTGCATTCCCCGGGCCCTCTGCAGGCATCACACTTCTCTCTGCCAGAGCCCCCTTCTCATTTTCTTCATCTTTGAGGGCCGGAATGGGTCTAGGGCAGACCCAACCACACCATGTGCCTGGCAAAGAAGTGGATGAAAACTGAGCTGGCATCACAGTAAGTTCTACCAAAGGCAGGCTGTACCTTTGCAGCTGCTGACATTCCATTAGCATGAGTGGCCCAGAGCGGATTTTCTCAACCCGACCACATCCTTTCTGGGCTGGGGCAAGTGCTCCACCAGTCACTCTGGTCTGATCTTTCACTCCAGGATCCTGGGAGGATCCAGATTTGCTCCTGAGATTTCCTTGGGCTGGCAGGTGAGCGCTGCCAGAGGGATTTTCTTCCACAAAGAACCCTGACCTGTGGTCCTCACCTTCTGTGCCTCTGTATGGCCTTCACAGCCTTCCCACTCTGGCTCTACCCTCCCTTCCTGCCATCCTCCCCATGACCTTGGGCGCTGGTACACTGATCACATGGGTATTAGCAGCTCCCTGAGCCTCGGAACAGGCTCCCGGACTCATCCGTGCTGTGCTTCTGCTGTAGCCTCTGCTGAGATCACCCTTTCCCCTCTGACATTCAGCCAGCAACTAACCAGATGTCGCCCTCTGGCTTTCTGTATCCCCATGGGGGCTGTGCACAACCCCCTCTAAGACAGCCTTCCTGATGTCAGGATGTGGTTATCTGTGCCTCTGCTGGCTTGCCTCTAGTTCACTGCAGAACTTTCTCCCACTTCCAACAGGGATCAGCAAACAACTCCACTCCCTCAGAAGGAGCAACTCAGCTGCTCTTCTGACTAAGGAGCACAGGCCCCCTCTCCATCCTGTCCACTGCAACGGGTAGCTGCTTCTCCTCACCCACCTATCAATGCTTAGCCCATTTCTTCAGGAAGCCTGGCGGAGCCCTGGCATGCCATCAGGACTGGTGGGTGACATTCTGGGGCCCTCAGAGCCAGGGGGGAATCGAAGCTGTGGCCACAGCCTCACCAGAACGCTGTGACTCCTGGGGGAAGCTGGGGGGAGGCTGCTGGCAGTCGGGGCTGGGGATAGAGTAGGCAAGCCTAGGCTCCCCTTCCCCTTGCTTACCTGTCTTATAAACCAACTGAGCCTAAAACACCACTTGAATAAAGGATTCTGAGACTAAAAAAACTATTTCAATCCCACGGCTCCAGCCCTCCTCCAAGATGTCCCTATGTTACCACGCTGTCCTTCTCTGAATGTCTGGCACTGTGTTCCATTAGCACTTAATTACTTTATATATATATATAGACACACACACACACACACACACACACACACACATACACACACACACACTTGGGGCTCAGGACACCCCACCCTAAAATATGACTGTTTGAGACCAGAATATGCCACCCCAAAATATACTTTGGCATATTTTATATTTTGAGTTGGTTATTCCGAGAAACTGCAGACACAGAGTAGCTCTGAAAAGCTGCCCTTTTATAAAAGAAATTTCCCTTTTTTTAAAGAGACAAGGTCTGGCTCTGCTGCCCAGGCAGAGTGCAGTGACGTGATCATAGCTCATTGCAGCCTCGATCTCCTGGGCTCAAGCAATCTTCCTGCCTCAGCCTCCTGAGTAGTTAGGACTAACAGGCATGGGCCACCACACCCAGCTAATTTTTTAATTTTTTGTTAGACGGGGTCTCACTATGTTGCCTAGGCTGGTCTCAAACTCCTGGGCTCAAATGATCCTCCTGCCTCAACCTCCCAAAGCATTGGGATTACAGGCATGAGCCACACTGCCTGGCCTAGAAACTTCCACCTCTCAGGGAAATCTACATTAGTAAAAGTATCTATAAAGAAGAGGGCTGTTCCTGACAACTTCTATCACCCGAGAGATTTTTATCTGCATAACAAGAGGACCTTTATTCATCATCTCCTCTCTGTCACCCTCCTATAACTTGTCTCTACCACCCGCAGGAACCCCAATCCCCTTTTCCTTTCTGTAGCTCCAGATGCTATTAAGCTTCAATCATCCCGTCTTTCTTCGAATCTCATACTTGGTGGGATTTCTGTGCATACGTATATAATTAAATACGTTTTTTTTCCCGTTAATCTGTCATTTCAATTTAATTTGTAGCCCAGTCAAAGCCCTCCTCCCTAGAAGGGTGGAGGGAAGCCATTTTCCCTTCCCCTACTATGTATATAATCTTTTTTTGCCACCTAGGCTTAAGAGTTTAATAGTAAACTCATAATAAGCTTTTTTTTTTTTTTTTTTTTGAGACGGAGTTTTGCTCTTGTTGCCTAGGCTGGAGTGGAATGGCGCAATCTTGGCTCACTGCAACCTCTGCCTCCTGGGTTCAAGCAATTCTCCTGCCTCAGCCTCCTGAGCAGCTGAGATTACAGGCATACGCCACCAGGCCCGGCTAATTTTTTGTATTTTAGTAGAGATGGAGTTTCTGCATGTTGGTCAGGCTGTTCTTGAACTTCTGACCTCAGGTGATCCACCCACCTTGGCCTCCCAAAGTGCTGGGATTACAGGCTTGAGCTACCGCGACTGGCGTATCAAGCATTTTTAATGTCAGACATTATAGAATCAGTGTGCAGCCAGCCCGGCCTATAGATGGTGAAACCACCGTTTATCTTGTCCTGTGCCTCATCGTGCGTCCCCACCTGGTCTGCAAGTGCCTGCAGGAAGGGCCCCGCTGCCCTCCCCAAGCGTCTGGCACAGTGCTGAGCACACAGTATCTGCCTAGTCCTGGAGCCTGTTACTTGATTCCCCATAGCTGCAGTGTGGGCTGGACTCCCACAGCTGACAAGCAGACCGCTGGCCAATTCCATTCCAAACTGTCCAGAAGCAAAGTCTTCCTCCCTGTGAAAGCAGGACCTGGGGAGGAACAGTGGGCTCCAGATGTGGAATCTTCTGGCTCCTCCTGACTGGGGTGGGGGTGGAGGGCCTCCATCCCAGGGGACAGTCACTGGGCAAGGCCAAAAAGTATCACTGAGGAGAGTCTCTGTGATCGAAACGCCTGAATACCGAAATCCAGCAGCTTTCAACATTTATGCCCTCCGACAAGAGCCATTCCAGAAGAGCAATGGTCACAGTACTGTCCTCGAGCCTCACACTGTGTCGTTACTCAAAGTGAATACACACTGGCCCAGGAATTAGAAACCCAAGCCAAAGTCCAAGCTCTGTGGTCACCCAGCTGGGCATGTCACAGGTCCCACACCTGTACAACAGGAGTAAAGTCACCTGTCCCACGAACTTCCACCAGGCTGAACTGTGACCTCTAAGTAGCAGCTGCTTTCAGCTCTCCAGCACACAGGGAAGGGACTCCTGCTTTGAAGCCGCAGGCCGGCCCGATCCCAAGAAGCACGTTTCTAGGCCAGGTGCCTCTGAAGGCTCCCAGAAAGCCCTGAGCTTCTTGGTCTGTTGAACTAGGCCCTTCACTCCTAGGACCTAAGACAGGCTTATGACAGGAAGACGATGGAAGGAGATGCATAAAGCTACAGGAACTGGGCTCTGGGCAAAGCATGCTCGCTGTGACCCCTCTTGCAAGCATTTTCCTGTTTAAGCTGTGGAAGCCCATGTGAAGTAAACACTGAGGTCTTTTAAGGCCGAACGCCCTTGCCACGCCATCGGCATCGAAGGATGATATGAAAGTGAGTGTTCTGTCTGAGAAAGGGAAGGAGCGTGGGTCAGTGTAAACACCCCATGCGCTTGGTCACACTGCTGGGGCTAGGGAAGGACGGCCGGGTCCTGAGATGTGCCCCATCCTTGGTACTCTCTGCAGCCCCATCCAGGCCACGTGGCACACAGGCCCTGGTCTGGGCGGGGAGCCCAGTGCAGACAGAAGCCCCCTCTTTATGTGCTTATGCCCTCGTCAGGATGCTGCCAGAGCCTTCAGTAGACCACACCGGCCACCCCACACCCAGGCTCGGTGTTCCCTCACCCATCATCCTAACCACCGGGACCTGCCAACTCCCATGTCATCTGCAAGCAAGATGCAGCACCCAGGGGCACAGAAAGGCACTCAGGTGACCTAACAGAGTCAGCCCCTGCTGAACCAGGGGACATCTCAGCCCACAGGGTCTGTATGTCTAGGGCAGCACTGATTCTGTGGAGGAAGTTAGAGACCAGTGAGGTTGGTGTCTCTGTTCCCCGTTAGAAAATGGCTATGCCACAGGCCACCGGCTTTGCCAATCTCCCCAAGCGCTCCAGCTCAGGCTGATGATGGAGGCTCCCAGGAGAATGTTGGCATCTGCCTCCTCTTCCTCCTTTTCTTCCTAGCCATGCCTCACCTGCACTCCTAGGGCAGGATCACACTGCTAATTATTTGTCAAAAGGATTAAGACTTGGACTTGTTCCCATGTGAGGCAAAGATAAACAATTTCTTCCCAATGCTATAAAGAGCTCTTAGGGTGAGACTCCTCAGAAATGAGTAAGTACGGCTTTTCCAAAAACTTAAAAAAAAATAGTTATCTTGTAGATAGGGGATATTTTTGTGGTGTCTCTGGCTAAGCCAAGCACAGTCCTGGGGTCAGAGGTCATCTCCATCCCCTTACCTGGGGGCACCAATCCTCACCCTCCCTGTGTCCCCTCCCTGGCTGCTCACCCCAGCACACCACTCTTGCTGGTGGGGGAAGTTGGCAGAGCAGAGCTGGCTGCAGGGAAACACACAGGCTGTGTGGGCAGCAAGCACGTCGGGTGCACATTTTTACTTTCGTATTCCTGAAAGCAGCTCCCTGTAGTTACTCAGCACCTGCAATGAATACTTGAACACAGTAACTACCATGTACATAAGGGAGCCACTTCCCTGTTGAGACAGGGCCTTCAGCATCAGATGATGTGGGTATACTTCCAGGCTCTGCTGCTTCCTAGAAGTGCCTTCACCTCTGATGGTGCCTATTCATTTGCAAGGCAGGACAGTCATGGTACTGCCCAGGAGGGTTGCTGGGAGGACTAAGGGGAAGAGAGCCTGTGCCTGGCGCATGTCACCCCTCAAGAGAGGTTAGCTGTCATTCTCAGTCATCTTTGCTGTTGTCAGACCTGTCTTCCTGCGAGATCCTTCCTTCATCTGGGGGAGAACTAGGTCTTTCTTATCTTTGTATCCTTGGTGCCTGCTCTCATATCACTCAACAAATTGCTGAAGAACGGAAGAGGAAAGTTGAGTCACAAGGGCTCACCAAGGCCTGGAACACTGTGGGTATTCCCAGGATTCAAGCAGCTCCAAGGAAGTGAAGCTGCAGGGTGTTCCTGAAACTCTCCATTCTTCCAGGTCCTACTGGTCCCATGTGTGCTCACTGGGCCCTGGGCAGCAATTCCGGATCCCTCTGGCTCCTGGCCATTCTGGGAACCCTCTGTGTGTCGGGGGGCGGGTGGGTAGGAAGTGGCAGCAGGTGTAGTGAATGCATAGAAAGGGGCATTATCTCTTAAAAGGACAGTAATTAGTAATTGCAGCTGATGGCTGTGCTGAGCTGTTTTAATGAAGAGTTCTATTTTTATAGAAAACACATAATTGAGTGAAAAAGCAGGCTATTCTCTGAGTCAGGCAGCCACGCCTCTGGAAAGTCTAATTCCTTGGCCAGGAGGCCAGAGCCTGCATAGTAAATGGTCCCCAGCCTGGGCTGCACCAAGTCGGACTCAGTGGTGAAAAGCAGGGTCCAAGTCTGATGACCAAAGTGTCCCTCCTTATAGCCATGTGACCTTGGGCAAGTCACAGAGCCTCAGCTTTTTTCTTTCTTTTTTTTTTTTTTTTGAGATGGAGTCTCGCTCTGACGCCCAAGCTGGAGTGCAGTGGCGTGATCTTGGCTCACTGCAACCTCCACCTCCTGGGTTCAAGCGATTCTCCTGCCTCAGCCTCCTGAGTAGCTGGGACAACAGGCATGCGCCACCACGCCTGGCTTATTTTTTTTAAATTTATTTTTAGTACAGATGGGGTTTCACTATGTTGGTCAGGCTGGTCTCAAACTCCTGATCTCAAATGATCCGCCCGCCTCGGCATCCCAAAGTGCTGGGATTACAGGCATGAGTGACCGCGCCCAGCCTAGAGTTTCAGTTTCTTATCTGTAAAATGAGAATGACAGTGTCTATTTACCCTGAGGATTGCTGCAGGACATCGTGCACATAAAAGGCCCAGCAGGGGCTGGCACTTCAGAAAGGGTTCAATACATGTTTGCCCAAACTTTCATTCTCAGTCCCCAATCCCCATTACGTGCAGGTGCTTACTTAGGTCCTCTGTGCCTCTGTTTCCTCATCTGTAAAAGGGGAATCATGAGTTTCTATCCCTCTTAGGGCGCTGAGAGGATTACAGAGCTAATGCAGCAAGGTGCCCACAGCAGTGCCTGGCTGGAGCCAGCACTGGGTGCATCATTGTTATTGTTATTGAAGCTCTTGGAGTTCAAGTATACCAGGGCGGTCCTGCCAATCAGCCGGCATGGGTTCTCGCCTCTGCTCCACCACTCATCAGCTATGTGATCTTGAGCTATCATCTAACTTTCACATTAGTTTCTTCATCTTCAAAACAGGGGTGCTGTAAAGACCAAAAAACAGAGCAACCAAACCAAAACAACCAAACTGGGTGAGGGGTGTGACAGTACTCTGGCTGTGATATCCCCAAATCCCCACATGGTTCTCTTCCTTCCAAAACACAAAACAGCTCCCTCCCATTGTCTAGCAGCTGGAGGGTCCACTGGAGTGTGTTTTGTGCTTAGTGGGGGTTTCCCTACCATGGGGGTAAGCAGGCAGAGGAGAGGCCAGTATCTGCTCCAAAGGTACTTCCAAACTCAAACAAGACATCCAACGCATTGGGAAACACAACAAGAACAGAATCTGGTACTCAATTGAGTGGTTCAGCTTTGAAGTACAGGGGCTCCGGGGACAAAGTGGACCTGAGGGGGTCCTCTGAAGATGGGCAGGAAGGGCAGACAAAGGCCTATAGTGGGAGAGAGGGGTCAGCCTGACAAGGTATGGATACCCTACCTGCACAGTAGGATGGGGCAGGGAGGGCCCCCTCTGAGCAGGAGCCAGCCTGCCCCTCACCCCCATTCAGGTGTGATCACCCAGACCCTGGCCAGGATGCGGGGGATATGCTGAGTGATCTAGGTTTCCCAGACACACGGTCTCTCACCCATGTTAAATCCAACACATGCTCAGGACTTTTTTAAAGAGACAGTTCTGTCACCCAAGCTGGAGTGTAATGGTGTGATCACAGCTCACTGCAGCCTGAACTTCCTAGGCTCAACCAATCCTCTCACCCCAGCCTCCCAAGTAGTTGGGACTACAGGTGTGTGCCACCACGCCTGGCTAATTTTTAAAATTTTTTGTACAGACGAGGTCTTGCTATGTTACTAGGGCTGTTCTCAAACTCCTAGCCTCGAGTGATCTTCCTGCCTTGGCCTCCCAAAGCCACTGTGCCCAGCCTAGAGGGTATGATTTTTAAAAGGACTCTAACAGGCCTTACCCTCCCTGAAAGGGGGAGGGCCACAGTCAGCCCCAGTTTTATTACCTTCCCAGAGACTAATCCCTAACACAGAAGGGACATTTTTTAGCAGCTCTTCTTAACCCTAAAACTAATTATTTTTCCTTCGGTCTGGAGGATTAGACTGACCCATGTCCTCTAATCTTATAAGGCTCATGATGATCCTCCACCTCTTAATGAATTCATTTAACGTGATCTCACTTTGAAGCTTTAAAAATCAACAGCCTGAAAGCTTTGGTTTCCTGAAGTTAGCGCCTTCTTACTTCAAAGACTGTCCCTGACCTGGTGAAGGGCCGCAGGGCTGCTCTGAGAGCAGCCTGCCCCTACCCTGCAGCTGGCCGCAGGGTTACATGGCATTCTTATCTGTTTCTGGGCTGACACAACTGGCCTCCGGGTCTCGGCTTCCCTCCCTGCAGCTACCTCCAGCTACCTTGAGAGGACTTCCCAAACACAAATTCCTGATCTTGAAAGACTTAAATGTAAACCACACAGTGCCTTTTCATTGCCATTCAGGGGTGGAAGAACTTCCCAAAAGAAGACGCTTAGGTCTTCTTACCTTAGGAACAAAGGCAGGTTCCCAGCCAGGGCTGAGACACAAAGAAGCAATTGCCTTGGTCTCTCTGCCCTGTGTCAGACCCCCAGGGACCTGAAGATCTCCCACTGCAGAGGAGAGGTCAGCTCTGCTTTGTGGACACGGGCCTTCTCCCAGGCGCAAAAAGGCTTTGTCTTGGGGCTGGGCCTCCCCTGCTACAGAGAACCATGTGCCCTGGGCCACAATTCCTGCCTCCAGCCCCTGCTGCAAGCAGAGAAAGCAACAAGTACCAGAAGGAAAGGGTTACCATCACCTTTGAAAACAAAACCTGAAAATACCTATGTTCCTTTCTCTTTCCTTTCTTTCCTCTCTTCCCCAGACAAACAAAACAACCTGTGTCATCTACCCTAGAAGTCTGAATGTAGGCAGACCACTAACTGGAGAATGACGACCATCAACTTTCACCTGTACATGTCACACAGAGCAAGGCCACAGAGGTTCTCACGGGACAACCCACGAAGGGAAATGCTGAATGTCAACTCAGCTTAGCTAATGAGGAACTGACCTTTGGGGAAGGATCCGGCGCTGCCAGTGATTATGACTGGCTTAACACTTCCCTCTGCCACGTGGCTTGCAAGGTTCCCCCATGTCTGGTGTCCTCCTCAGGGGCTGTGGCAGCCAAACGTGTTTAATGAACCCAGCAAAGTGATAAACTATGTTTGTGTTAATACCTTTGATTCCACCCCCTCACTGGAGTGTTGGTATGCTAAGCATCCTTTTGATGTACTACAAGTCCTTAATAAGAACAATCAAATAAACACACTGGGTTTAAGTCAGAAATGTTAACAGAAGCCCCGGGACTCATCCCCCCTGCTCATTGGAATATACCACGAGAAATATACAACAAGCGCCACCTGAAAAAAAGGTGAGGCACGCCAGGTAGATCCCAGGGGTGCCCTTGAGCTCCAACGTTAGCCTTAGCTGAAGTCACTCAAGGTATGGCTCCAGCTAATGCCTGGTTATCAGCTCAAACATTTTCCAAAACAGTCTAGGTTTCCTGGGGCAGAAGGCTGTGTGGTTCCATTTGTTTACAGGCACGTGCTCTGGCTTGTCGGGAGGCCCATATTCCTGTACTGGGGAGGGTCTCCGGGGCTCTGAAAGCTTCCCCCAGGACTTTCCAAGTCCCCCGGGACCAGTACTGGGCCAGCAGAAACTCCCAAGAGGGCCTACCCCGACCGACGGAGGTTCCAGGGGGTGGGAAGAGGTGGCCTTGCCCACTGTGGAGAGGGGAAGGGGAAATTGTTTGTTCTTCCCTTGACCTATGTATGGCCTGGGCTTTCAAAACCAGCCTGGCAGACTGCCAGGCCTGGGACGGGAGCCGTGACAGGCTGGTTATTGGAAAGCTCCCATCATGAGCTGAGGAACTTTGTTTGGTTACTATGGTGACCTTCACTACAAGCGGCCTGACTAAAGCCCAAGGAATTTGTTACCTAAAACCATCGCCCCACAGAGCCCATGGCTTCAGGAAGGACGCTTATCAGTGGCCCGTTCCCCTTCACCTCATATTCCTGCCCCTCCCTGGTCGGGCCTCCCAGCTGCCTCTCATACCCAAAACAAGAAGAAAGGACTCACACAGGCATCTCCAAGCGTGCACGGGACCTTTCACATTCCGCGGCTTGGCCCGGAACCCAGGCCTGGATAGGGAGCTGCTGCCCCCTGAGGCCCCCTGCAGGCCTGGCCTCTTGGCCAGGGACAGCCCGGCTGGCACATGTGTCCAGGGCTTAGTCAGAAGCCCACAGGATTTCAGGAAGCTGCTCGGGGTGTCTGGTTCCCACCGTGCGAGGTTTATGCTGTCCCTGTGGGGCTGTCTGTCTCTGCCTCATCACGTTTTTTGCCTTTTTAAACCCAAGCTCCACTAACTAAAGGTCATCCCACAGCACAGAAATCAAGATCCTCTTTGCCGTGCTTTCTAACCCCTGAATTCAGAAGGCTTTTCAAAAGTTCGACTCCACGAAAGCCGGGTTTTCTCCGGGAGCCTAGAGGCTGCCTGTATGGGAGTGGCGACTTCTTGTGCAGCCAAGGAGCTCACTAACCTTTCCCCAGAGCTTCCTTGCCTGCCTCTGTCAGGGCCCAGCCTCGGCTGCCGGCACCTCCTGGACTACCTGGCCTTCCCCAGGCACTGCCGCCCTGGGGACCCAGGATACAGCCTCACGCTGTTGGTGGGCAGCCTCCTCTCCCCTCCATACTGCCACCTTTCAAACACGGCTGTCCATCGACTGTGTACCCTCTCCTGAGTCTCATGATAAACCTCGCAAGCCAGGGGAGACAGAGCAGGTGTCTGTCTTTTGGCAGATGAGCAAACAGGCAAGGGGAAGAGGATTAAGTTGCTGCAGGTGGCACAGGTCAGTGACAGACATGACTCAAGGGCTGGGACCTCACTGTGGCTCTCACACAAGGACCAGCTCACATGGACAGGGGTCCATTCCCCCACCAGTTTCCTCCCCTGTGGCAGGCCTCCCTGAAAGCAGTGAAACAGGCAAAGCCCACGCCCAGCACCAGCCAGCTTCTGCCATTCCCGAGGCAGGCTCTGGGATCCCATGCAGATGGCCTCTAACACTGATGGCTGAAAAGAGACGCCTCTAATAGGCCTCAGGCACTGGGATAGCCCTCTGTAAGGTGACTTTAAGTGTCCTGTGGATACAGATCTTGCTGGGGACGATGAGGTCAGGACAAAGGGAGTTTGGTTTTTGTTGTTTTGCTGCAGTGATATTTACCGGACCGGTTGTTTAATTAACTGCCTTGGCAACAGCTGGAGCCACACAGGGCTTCTCTTCAAATGCAGAGCAGCTGAGGAAGCAGGGAGCAGTGTCAATCGAAGAGCAATGACATTTTTCAGTGATCCCTGACCTGTAATGGACTCAGTGACATTTCCTGCTAATCCATGGGTTTCTATGCTCTGAGGTTTCATCTGTGGGGAACAGTATTGACTTATTTACAAAGAGATAATGGTCATACCCTATGGTCACTCACCATAGTCTGGCGGTACATGGACTTCTCAGCCCCACCCCAGCCATATATATAGTATTATATCTCTATAAATGGTATATAGAGATACAATTTTTTTTTTTTTTTTTTTGCTTAAAACAACAGAGATTTATTCTCTTACAATTCTGGAGGCCAAAAGTCCCTGTATTTTTTCTCCCAATTAGTTTTGCAGCCTTTTAGGGCCAGCTGGATCAAAACAGAGCTCCTCGGGATCCTGGAGGTGAGGAGCTCATGGTGGCTCAAGATGAAGAACCTACTGCTGCTTCCCCCTAGACCCACAGCCCTGGACAAGCAGACTAAGGAAAGTGAGGCACTACTGGGGGCGGGGCCTGCAGATCCCCAAATGCTTCGCAGCACACTCTATAGTGAGTGACAGGTTGCAGAATAACCTCCAGAATCCCTCAGGGCATGGAACTCGAATGCTTTCCTCTGACCTCAGAGCTGACTCCCCTAGGCCCCACCCTCCACAGCTCCTGAAGCCCTTGCAGTCGCTCTGCGATGTCTGCATGGGTGAGTTGTTCCCACGGCAGAGGCTCCTGCCTGCAGACACTGCTCTCCAGGAAGCTCCTTGCAAGCCTTGGGGAAGCACCCGAGACAGGGGCACAGTTACTCTGCACATTGACAAACAGCACAGTCTGCACCAGGGCTCCTCAACCTTTTTGAGGTCGGGCTCCCTTTGAGAATCTGCTGAAAGCCATTTTCCATGGACTCAGGCTCACATGCACAAAATGTCATAGTTCAGGTCCAGGGGTTCTTGGAGACCCAGATGTCCACCCTTGGGCCTCCTGGGGGCAGTCACCAACCTCAAGGCAGCCCCTGACCAACGGCACTGTCAGTGAGTGGAGCACTTCCTGGGGAAGGAGTCAGCACCTGAGTAAGCGTGGGAGGAAGGGAAGGGTGGAAAGTGCACGTGTTGAGGCAGGGCAGCAGCGGGGGCACACACTGCCTGCAGGGAGAGGGACAGCTTCCTAGCCCAGTCCAAGAGCCTGGGAAGATGAACGCAGGAGGCACCCCTGGGGTGAGAGTCAAGGAAGCTGATGGGGAGCCACGAGTGGGTCCCCCACGCTGGGCAGACCCCATTTTCTGCCACACCTCACAGCCTGGGCTGCAGCCAGATTTCCAAAAAAGGGAGTTAGCCTCCCCACAGCAGGCCAGGGGAGCTGCTTTAGCCTGGCAGAAAGCAATCAGCTCAGAAGTCAGCAAGAGATGCTGAGGGGTGAGATGTCAGGTGCTGGGATGGAGGGGCCCCCTCAGCTGGAACTGGGCAGGTACAAATCACCTTCCTTGGCTCCATCAGAGCAGCGGTGCTCCCGCCTGCATCACAGTCTCAGTTTCCAAGGAAGATTTCATTAGGAAATTCTGATGCCGAGCTGAGGCAGGCCTCTTGCTTCTCCTGTGCTCCACAGACCCAGGGTGGACAAAGAGCCCTTTCCTTTCCCCAGCCTAAGATTCTAAATCTTTCTGCTTGGCCATTTCGGTTTCCGATGAAGCCTAACTGAAGTGTAAACACATACAGGCACGCAGGCCAGCGGTAGTGGGTCAGACCCTGCCAGAGAGATGCGAGGATGGAGCTGGGATCAAAGCAAGGTTACTGGCACTAGGAGTGGGGAACCTACATCTTTCGTGCATTTTCATTAAAAATAAAATGTTCTTACCTTGTATTACTGTATTGTACTTGGAATTAACAAGACAAGGCAACTAATCCCTTGTCCACACACTGTTTTCTCTGTGTTAGGATTTCCTAAGCTACTCGCCTTTGCGGGTGAAGTGACTGGAATTTTAGCAGTCTCTCTCTCTTTCTTTTTTGAGACTGAGTCTCGCTCTGTCGCCCAGGCTAGAGTGCAGTGGCGCAATCTCGGCTCACTGCAACCCCTGCCTCCCAGATTCAAGTGATTCTCCTGCCTCAGCCTCACGAGTAGCTGGGATTACAGGCACCTGCCATCACACCGAGCTAATTTTTGTATCTTTATTAGAGATAGGGTTTCACCATGTTGGCAAGGCTGGTCTTGAACCTCCTGACCTCAGGTGATCCACCCGCCTCGGCCTCCCAAAGTGCTGGGATTATAGGCGTGAGCCACTGCGCCTGGCCTTTAGTAGTCTCTTGAACGCTGCTGGGGCAAGGCTCAGAATCAGGGCCAGCCACGAACACAAAAGACAGGCTGTGTCAAGTTGGCCACACACTCTGCTTACACCTGGCTGTGAGCAGTGGGGACCTGCCTAGGCCAGGATGGAGGGGGAACAGGTGGGGCAGGGGTTAGTGTGGACTAGGGCAAGCAGGGCAAGGCTCAAGGGTCTTGGGGCTGCAGACCAGGCTGACCAGCAGGATGAACACCCATTGTTGGCCTTGGCCACTGGGGCTCCCCTCTTCAGGGAGGCACATTATGGGGTTTATATTTAGGAAACACTGCCACTCCCAAAGAACCTTTCTTTAGCTTTGGGGAGAAGGAAGCCATCAACAGCAGTGCTCGGCACGCTGGCAAAGGCCACAAGCAGAACTATCTGCTATCGTCTGAAGGAGGCCAAGGATGCAGGAAAACCTGAACCCACCCCTGTGGTCAGCCCTGCCTCTGATGGGCTGGGGATGGACAGAGGTGAAAGCCCAGTGACGGGAACCTCCCTAGGCTGGGACCACTGAAGCTTCCCTTCAACACCCAGCAATTTTTTCCTAATCCTTTGTGAACCTGTTTACACAGCGTGAGTCACCTATCAGGGCAGCCAGGACTCTAGCTTCTTCCTTGCTGTCTGCAGGGGGACAGCCTTGGGCTGGTTCTAAATTGCCTTCCTTCAGACCCTAAGGTGGAACAGGGGGAAGTGGGTTACTTAGGGGTCCCTCATCTGGGATCACAGGATTCTGAGAAACAAAGCCTGTTACACTCAGTGTCACCTGCCCTTAGGGGCAGAAGGCAGAAATCAAAAGACTCCCCCTAACTCCCCTGACAGAGCAACACATCCTCTCACCTCAGGTGGCCCAGCACGGCCTTGTTCCCAGTGTCCTGGCTGGGTGGCAGCAGGTCCTCTGTGTCCTACCACCACTTAGGCCAAGTGCAACTTAAACCCTGCTCCAAGAAGTGGGACATCTGGCTGATGCAGTAAATGAGGGAAGTGGGGAGGTATGAAGGAGCAGGACCACCTTGGAGGGCCATAACCCCTGTCTCCAGCTGCCAGCCCAGCTCATGTTAGAATCCCATCCTTGGCTGACTGTGTCAGGGCTATGATTAACTTACACAAGTTACTGTCATCCTGAGGCTCACGCAGAGCCCAGGGCAGGCAGAAGCAGCCCAAACACATGCATTCAAGCAGTCTCCTTTGTGGCCCATGCAGACCCCACCTCATGGAGGCTGAGGAGCAGCATGTGCACCCCATTACCCACCAGGCACCTCCTGGTGCAGAGCACCACAGCTGTCTGCTGACCCCACCTGTCCTCACCCCTGTCTCTCCACCAGGGATTGTGCATGCAGCGGGTGCTTACTTCATGTGTGTTGGCTGACACCATGGCAGGGCAGGTGTGCATGGGCGCCTACTGCAGAGGCCAGCCAGCTCCCCCACTGCCAGAGTGTTCCCAGGGCACTCACTTGAAGTTCTCAGGGTGCTCGGTGATGGCCATGTTGACAACATCCAGGGCATGCTGGTGGTGCTTCTGGGCAGAGAAGAGCAGTGCCAGCAGGTGGAGGGCGTGGGCATCATCCTTGCGTACCTTCAGGGCCTCCTGCAGCTGCTCCATGGCACTGGAGATCTGTTGAAGGAACCCGCCAGGTTAGCCTTCCCCAGGCACATGCTGCCCTGGGACTCAGGAGCCACGTGCCAGTCAACAAGGGCACTCACACTCAACTCAAGGGAGCCCCAGGCACTGGGGGCAGGGAGGCTGCTGTGAGAAAACACCTGCCCCGGATGGCCTGGCGAGGAGGGGTCTGCTGCCACACTCAGGAATGAAGAGAAGCAGGTTTGTGGTGTGGCACAAAGGACCATGGCAGTCACCAGGAAGCACTTCCTAAATGGGAGGAAGCCACAGGGTGAGGCAGCCATGTGTGGAAACGTCACCCTGGAGTTCTGCTGATGTATCAGGAGACCCTGCCTTCCAGGAGGAGATGATGAAAATGGGGTGCTCCAGGTAGGGGGTGCAGCTTGACCACAGGAAGGGAAGTGTGCAGAGGCAAGTGCCTAGAAGATGGGGAGACTGGCCTCTAATGTGGGCACAGTGGGAATCTGGGACTAGAATCCAGATTCTAGTCTTGTGTTTTGTTTTCAATTCAACAAATATTTATTAAGCCTGGTTCTGGACAGATGGGATGAGGCCAGATTATGCAGGGTCAGGAAAGCCACATTCAAAGGGTCTGGATTTGGATGTGGCCTCAGGAAAGCCTTTCCTTCCATGTGGTGGGGAGACCAGAGGTCACCATGGGTCCCAATTTTCACTGGCTTGAGTTTGCTGCCTCCCTTCTCGGAGCACTGCATGAAAGAGGGCAGGCCCCAGCTGCTCCAGTAGCCCAGTCAGTGAGCCCAGGAGGGGCTGGTGCAGCATGGAAGGGCACCTTCTACTGCTCCCGCCAACCCTGCAGGCAGGACTCCAATGTTCTACTGGATCTGGCTGCAGAGGGCACGGGTGATTTGCAGCTGTGGCCAGGGCCCCACCTGCAAGAGGTAACAGGGTTATGGGGTCAGTCAGTGCCCCAGCACATCCTATGGGGACTATTTCAGGGCTGAGACCACACACTTGCTTGGCTGCCTGCCACCTTGCCAGGATGGGTCTCTGCCCATAGCTGGACTTATGGGAGGATATGGAAGGTTCAAGGAGCCCTTTCCTGAAGAGACCATTCTCAGCACAACACAACACCCCCAGGATGGGTCCCAAGAGTCCCCTGGATGCAAAAGACACCCGAGGCCCCTCTCCTTGCCTCCGATTCTACCTCCCCAGACCCATCTACATTCAGCTGTGGAGGTTACTACCCTCAGAGAAAAAGCTCCCCACCCCATGGGCCCTGGCCTGAACACTCCTGACAGGGTCTGGGGAATGTTTCCACAAGCATTAAGGAGAAAAAAGAATTCTGGCAGTTACCAACATAAACTCTCTTCTTCAAAAGAGGCTGGCCAGTCCTGGTGACTATAGCAGCCCCTTACGCAGTCCCATGTGACCTGTGAGGTGGCCCGCTGCCCCCCTTATGTCATCTCCTCGTTCTCTACAAAACACCCCAGAGTCCCTGGCCCTTGCACCCTGCTGGGCACCCCTGCACCATGCCCTGCCTGAGGCAGCCCCCACCTGCTGCCTGTCATCTGAGCTGACTGATCCTGCTCGTTTTGGCAAGTGGAGGGGTCCTATATTTGTGAATACACAAGAGCTGGGTTCTAGAGTTGGTGCTGCCGCTCACTCGCCTGTCCCTCATTCTCTCTGAATTCAGTTCCCTTATCTGCAAATTAGGCATATGCTTTTCCACAGAAGGGTTCAAAGAGCTAATGTACATGCAAAAATGCTATCTTCTATCCCTTCCATTCTTTTCACACAGCAGAGCAAGTTAGCAGCAGAGCAGGCGCTCCCAGGTGGGGGTCCTGACTCCAGGCCAAGTGCTCTTGTGTGAGCTATGCAGGCTGCTAAGCCTGTGTTTGGTGAGTGACAGGCCTGGCCTCAAAGCTGTCGCAGGTCAAGGCCAGCCCTCCTTGTGCTGTGGGTCCAGGCGCACGGCAGGGCCCAGCTGGCCATCTCCTCCTCATCCCTGATTCCTAGCACCTCCAACCTGGCCTGATTCCCCAGGATGCAGGGAATCCTCTCCCCCACACACTGCTGCTTCACTGAGCAGTGCCCTTAGCTTGAGGTTCTGCACCCTGTAGAAAGGCTGTGACCAGGTCTGGAAAGAGAGGGTTGGGAGAGAAACTTACGGCAGGCTGGAGGGTGGAGGGCCAGGAAGGCCTGGCCCTGGGATAAAGAATCTGCCAGCTACATACCCAGGGCTGACGAGGCCCTCCCCTCTGAACATGTTCACGCGGTGATGTGGAAAGAATCTGATGTGTGGCTGACAGATAAACACCCTCTCCTGCTCAGAGGCTCTGGGGTGAGGTTGGGGTGTGGCTCCTGGCTCTGCCACTTCCCAGCTGGCACCTTAGGGCAAGAGGACTCACCTCTCTGAGCTGCAGTTTCTCTGCTACAAAATGAGGATAATGGTTAAACCTATTTCAGTGTCCATGAAGATGAGACACTATGAAAAATGCCTTGCAAAGTACTGGTGGAACAAACACTTTTAAAGTGTGCGTTTCCCTCTTCAAGCCCCAAAGCCACAAAACTAAGCAATAGGACAGAACCTTCCTTCCAGCCTGAAGGCACGTGCTCTCAGGCCTGGGAGCTGCGTTAGCTCCTGTGACTCTCTCCATGTCAGCGTTCCATCCCTGCAGGAACCCCATGAGTCTCTTTTTAAGAGTCCTGCTCCTTGCCAAACCTCAGACCCAGCCTTCCACCCTTCTCGCGGGGCCTTGGGTCCCCAGTCTGCCTGGCTTCTGTGTTGGTCTCCAGCCTGGCCTCTGTGCAGGCTGTGGGCACCAGTGCCAGGCCCGGAGTTCTCCCCGGGCATCTTACTTTGTGGATAGGTCAAGGAGCATACGAGGAGGACACTAAGATCAGCGGGGCCACTGGCTCGGCTTGTCGGTGGCCCTAAGGCTGCTCCTGTGCTGGTGACTCTGCTAGAGCAGACCTGATTATCCTGGGCTACGTATCCAAATCCACAGCCATCACTGTGCCGGCCAGCCAGATGTACTCTTGGCAGGATGGGCTGGCTGGGGGCCTCAGAGACCCAGGCAGGCTAGGACTCTAGCTTACAGTCCATTCAGGGAGTTCTCGAGTTCTCAACTCCCTGAGGCTGCCAAAATGAGGTCTCCAAGGAAACTGGGCCCTAGATTCCACTGGCTCCGCTGGCCTGGCCCGCCATCTCTCTAGGAGGATGGATGCTATTCATCAGAGAGGGATGAATAACTGAACAGGTTAAAAAATGCATCACCAAAGGTTTATCGTTCACTAGATTAGCAAGAAAAGCACTGGTTCTTTTACAGGGAACTAAAAATAAAGTTGGTGTTCCTGGGAGGGGAGGGATGCTCCTGGAGGGGCACAGAGGTGCCCCGTGCCTGTCCAGGACCTGGGGTCAGGAGTGAGGAGTGGGGACAGGGTGGGGGCGCAGCCTAGAGGTGGAGGAGGATGGAGGGAGTCACAGGGGGAGGGGCAGTGCAAGAGGAAGGGAGCGAAGCCACCAACGACAGTGGAAACAACAGCCGGAATGACATCAGGGCCGTTGGGGAGAAAATGGTTGAGACAGAAGGACCTGGAGAGGGAGACAGAATGCCTCAGAAACAGAGTGACAATTCAGGTCAGGTCAGGACAGACACAGGCACCGGGACAAGGGTCTAGGCATGGGGTGAGAGGGAAGGGGTCCCAGCACTGAGAGTAACTGTGACGAGAGGAGGAGCCAGGCTGACGCAGGGCAGAGCCTGGCTTGCCCCAGAGGCAGGAGAAATGCAGCCCGCCGAAGTGACCGTAAGACCAAGCCCCGGCTGGTGAGCATGCTCTCAGGGCCCCAACTCCAAAAGGGTCAGGGGAGCGGGGTACCTAGACTCCGTGGGCTGTGGATCAGAGAGGCCTGGGTTCTATGCTGGCTCGGCCTCAGTGGTGTCCTCCGGTAAAAAATGGGACTGCTATGGCCCGCTCCTCAGAAGGTAGGGCTTCCCCAGGCTGCTATGGGGGACACAGCACCATCCCCAGCAGGCAGGGCTGCCCTCCACCTGACAGCAAATACATGGGCTTCTTCGGGCTTCCCTCCACCAGCCTAGAGCTCAGCCCATTTCCTGGGTGGTGCAGGCAAGGAGAGCTCCACTGTGAGAGCCAAAGGCTTGTCTGCAATCCCCAGGCAGTCAGGTGGGGGCATCGGCAGGCATCAGGGTCAAGCCACCTGAGAGGTCCTGTTTCGGAGGATGTGTGTGTGCCCAGAGCGCCAGCCTGCAGGCTGAGGCGCCACAGGAAAGTAAAGGAGGCTCTGAAGGACCTGAGGTGGGGAGTCCTGGACACACCAGCATTCTCTCAGCACCCCTGCGGAAAAGGCGGGTCTGCCTGCAGAGTCATGGTGGAGGTGGTCCTGGGGCTAAGGTAGTCAGCAGACAGGAGGTCCCTATGGGGCCCTAGAAGCCAAGGCCTGATGGTGGTGTCCACACAGTGAAGGAGTAGCTTGGGGGTCACAGAGAAAACCCAACATGCAACAGCTCCATGAGCCTGCCCATCACTCCATCCCCAAGACCCTTGGGGAAAAGCCAGTGGAAGGCGAGGACACAAATAAATGAGTGACAGGTGGTCACTCATCAACATCTCAGTCCACTGAAATGTTGTAGGGGGAGTGAGGGCGGAGAACATGCCCTTCCTGTGTACCCGCCACGGCTTTACCCACATTACCTGACCTCATCCTTACTGGCCCCTCTGATGAGGGCTCAAACGGCTTACATGACAGATAAGGAAACAAACTCAGGGAGGCAAAGTCACTTGCAGAGGGTCACAGAGCTGGTAAGCTGGGTTTCCAGGAGAAGATCAGCAGCCCCCGAGGACCCGGGGGTTAGGAACAGGGACAACCCACCTGTCGGATGAGGGCCAGCTGCAGCGAGACATAGAGGATGACCTGGGGGTCACTGGGCGCCAGCTGCTGAGCCCTGTGTGGGGAGAGGGAGTGACAAGTCAGGCACCAGGGGTTGAGTGACCAACGTGTGACTCGGGCCTCCAGCATGCCAGCCCTGTGCTGGGCGCTATGAGGCAATACCCTGGGGGATTCTGCCAGGCTCTGCCTCAGAGGGGCATCCAGCTGGCAGATGAAGACCAAGGAAGGCGGCCCACAGGCAGCCCAAGGCAGGGACAGTGGGCCTGAGGGGGCTGGCACTCACTGAGGTAGGGGCCATCTGGGAGGGCAGCCCTGGGGTGACAGACCCCAAAGAAGAAAGACAATGGGATGAATACACAACCCATGGGCAGAGAGGGAGTGACAAGTCAGGCACCAGGGCAGAGAAGCTAGCCTCACTGCTCTGAGCATCTGCCAGGAAATCCCTGTAGGGGCTGGGGATGGTGGGAGGGTTGGCTGGGTTTAGTGGGAGGGGTGGCTGGGGAGGAGCTAGAAGGAGGTGAATGCCATTTTTGAGCCCCTGTTACACATAGGATACTGTGCAAGGTGCTTTTTCTGCTTTATCTTCTGTAATTACTACAACAGCAATGGGTTACTATACCCATTTTAGACCCCTGAGCCCTGGGAGAGCAGGAACCGAGCCTTGTGGCTGCTGGAGCCCCCCAGAGCTGAAGGCAGGGCTCGGCTGCCTGCCCAACCCCAAACGCCTATCCCTGCTTGCTGTGTGCAGTTCCCTCATCTGTAAAATGGAGATAGAAATGTTTGTTCTGCCCACATCAGAGGGTCTGATGACGTAAAGCTTGTGAATCTGCCACCAAAGGCAAGAGGGGCCTCTGCTACAGGTGGGAGCCTCCTCACCTCTCCAGCGTCTGCAGTGCCTTCCGGTGCAATTCATCTTGCTTGGACTTCAGGGTGGCTGCAGGGGACAGGACAGAAACTGAGCCATCAGGGGTCACTGAAGGGTGCCGGCCCAGCCCTGCACCATCCTCAAAGCACACAGCTCTGCAGATAAAGGCCCCACCAGGGTCCCATCTGGCAAACTTCAAACTCCAGCAGCCTGGGCCAATGCCCTGGCTTCTAGCACATTCCTTGGCATGCCAGTTGCTTCTACTGCATTGCCTTCTCCACCGCCTGAACTACCTTAACCCTTTCAAAGGCCAATGCCTACAAGCATTCCACGACATGGGCACCCCACCCAGGAGGCCCAAGCCTTGAGAGAGGGGCCACCACCTCTGCCTGGCCACATACCTTCCTAGGCTTCCTGACCCACTAGGAAGTTTGAACCCAAACCAGGCACTTTTCTGGTAAACTGCATCCCATTTAAAATGCAGCAGGGCAGGTGTTCTTAGCCTTGGCTGCACACTTAACTAACTACCCAGGAAGGTTTAACATGATTGCATCCAGGCCCCTCCCAAACCTGATCAGAATCCCACTGGCGAGGACCAAGCATTGACAGTTGTCAGAGCTCCCCAGATTCGAAAGCTTAGAAAGCAACCGCTATTTGTAGAGTTAAAAGGACAAGGAGGGTGTCTTGCTCAAAGCAGACTTTGACAAAGGGGCTGATGACTCCCTCACTTGACCAGCATGTGCAGACCCAGGTGTTCCTTATGCAGGGCTCATTTATACCCGATGTCACCGTGACTGCCGCTCCCAGCAACTGGCGTTTGTGGGAGGTGGGCATGGGCTGATTACTATTCCAGGTTTGGTCTGGGTGGCGGCCCGTCACTCCCCATCCCTCAAGCTACAAGATGAAAGTAGGTGGCTGCCTGATAGACGGGGTAAGACACATGGCTGAGCTGGCAGGGTTGGCAAGAGAAGGCCAGGTGTGGGGCAGGAAGGAGCAGAATCCATTAGCCGAGCACAAGTAGTTACTAAGCACCTGCTGCGTACCCAGCCCTATGCCACGTATTGAGGGGGATTTAAAAGGCTCCAGAAGATCATAGCAGTGCTGAGGTTAAAGGCAGGCCTGTGAGAACCAGAATGGAGACATTGTGGGGTGGAGGGCTGATGGCGCATTACAGACAGGAAGCAGGAGTTCCACAGAGAAGATCAGCATGGGCTTTGCTGGAGCTGTGGCTGGGCCTTGAGGCCCATGAAGAGGGGAGAGGAAGGCATGCTTGAGGGTGGCGACAGCCTGGGGGAAACAGTGGAAATGGGTCTGAGGGGTGCGTGTGTGTATGCACGTGTGTATGTGTGCACACATGGGCATCTCTCCCAGAGGAGTGCATGGTGTCTATGGAGGCATGGCCTGAGGGGAGGGGTGCTGGTAGGACAAGATGCCTCTGAGGCAGTTAGGAAGCCTGAGCCATCCCCAAGTAGAGGCCTCCTGGGGCCTGGCACTCACCGTCGGTGGCCTGCAGGCTATAGGTGAGACCCAGAGCCAGGTAGCCCTTGGGGAGGAACTCCCCAGCTTCCTCTCCGAGGCTGATCACCATCATGGCAAAGTGCTCTGCTTCCTCTAGCTGCAAAGAGGAGAGACAGAGGTCATGGAGGAGGGGTTGGAGTTTCCTCTACCAGTGAATGACTCCCTGGACCTGTTCCTGAAACAGAAGCCTTGTGCTCAAGGTCACAGGGCCTTACTCTCACAGGGAGAAGCTTCCCTTGCCCCAGAGATCCAAGCTCCCCAAAGCTTGTTCTGCTGAGAGCATGAACCCAAGACCGGGCCAGTTTGGGCCAGCTCCTTTCCTCCCATGGCCTCTGTAGGGGCCTGTGTCTGTGCCTGTCCTGCTCGGCACATAGAGGGAAGCCAGGGCCGGGGCAGGCAGGGGTCTGTGGCTGGGCCTCACGAACATGTGCCTTGCTGGATGTCCTCAGCCCCATGGAGCAGGCAGGCAGCCACTCTGGCCCCGTCCATGAGCTCGCTCCCTCTCTGAGACAAGGAGCTCAAACTTTCAGGGGAAAAAGGCCTGGGGCTGTTTTTGTCCTGGAAGCAGGAGGGACTGTTCCAGTTGGAAATGGACCAACCGGTATGGGTCACATGTGCACACATCATCACACGACATGGGACACAAAGAGAGGGGCACGCACAAGGTGGGCCTGGGGACACTCTGGGCCCCCATAGGAGTCAGGCCGGTTTAGGGGGCAAGGGATAGCCAGGGGCCTTTGTCATGCCCACTCATGGCACACAAGCCTCCAAGAAAGGCCCCCTTCCTCCCATCCAACCCAGGAAATGGCATGCCTGGTGTGGTAGTGTGCCCAAGTTCATGTCACTGAAAACGCCAGTTTCCAGAGAGGGCAGGGATGCTTCCTCTGTCACTAAGACTGGCGCTGACCCACAGCAAGAGACTGAATGCCATGTGCAAACCCTTCAGTGCCACCCAGACATCAAAGCCCCAAGCCATGGGCATCTCTCCTGGTCAGAGGCTCACAGAGTCAGGACACCAGGGAATGAGATTCAAACCCAAGTTGGCTTCTAGCCCCAAAGCCAGTGCTGCCCCTGCCTGGCCCCCATCCCTGCTCAGGCCCATCCCGCTAGCAGGAGATGGGCAGCTCTGGGTATCTTGGGCCTGACCACTGGACACAGGAAGAGGGGCAGTGGATTCTCTCTCTCTGGAGTTAGGAAGTGAGATCATGAGACAGAGGCTATTAGCCAGGGTGAGCTATGTGCAAACTGAAAGAGCAGAGAGGTAAGGCACAGAGAAGCCGAGAAAGCTGCATGATGGCCTGGAGGGAGACGGCGGGAGAGGCTGTCTGCCCACCATGCCCGACTCAGCTGACCAGAGCAGCCCTACAGCCACCTCGTGGGCGAGCTCAAGCTGCCAGCCTGGGCAGTGGGCTGCTTCCTGATTGCCGGGCTGGCCACTGGAAGGATGAGGGTGTCTGGGGAGCTGGGTTTCTGTCTTTGGCACCAATAGGCCCGAGAACCCAGGGCTCATGGGAGGCCATAGTTGGGGAAACCCCACAGCTGTCTACAGCTCAGCCTCAGCCGGCCAGGTGGACCCAAGGCTATAGATGCTAAGATCTGTCTCCTAGGCCACATGGCAGCAGGACTCAGGAGGGCTGCTGGGGCCTGAAGCCAAAGCCACATGGTGAGAAGAGCACTGGAAGACAAGCCCCAGACAGGCTCCACTCCTGGCTCAGCACCTGACAGCTGTGCGGCTTGAAGAACACACTCAGTTTCTGTGTCCCAAGGTCCTCATCTGCAAAATGGCAGGTTGGACCCCCGCTCCTCCCCCCTCCCCACAGCCCTTCACTGAGGTTTTTGTAGCACCAGGCCCTGTGCTAGGCCTGGCTGAGGAGCTGACACAGGAGGCACACACCTGGCAGGACCAGGTGGCCCCTAGTTAAGGCCCCACTGTGTGGTGCTGACATAGGGCTATTGGAACTCCAAGAGCTTATCAGGTGGCTGTGGTTACCCCAGGAGGCAGCAGAGGTGGAAAAGGAGGCAACAAGGGAGGGGAAAGTAAGCAAATAGCACACTCTTTTCTTCCTAATATACCCCTGGCTAATGAGGCTCATCTCACACACTATCTCAGGCATTATGAAGCTCCATTCAAACAGAAAAAGCTTTCTTATAAACACCAAGCACAAGTTATAAAAAGAATCCAGACACCCGCTGCACTCCATGAATACATGGCCATGTCCTTCTGCTCAGCAAATGCCAGCTTCAGCTCCTGCAACCCATGCAGAGAGGGTGCCAGGAATACGGCTCAGCAAATACTGGCAAAGTATCTGTTCTCCAGTTCATATACATCATATTCTAGATTAAAAGAGCTAATCATCCTTTAGCTTTATAAAGTGAAGACACACATCCTTAATGTGTCCAACTTGTGATCCACTCTGACCCCGAGATTAGTAGCACTCCTTGTCCAGTACTTGCCAGCATTGTCCACGTAGTTTAAAACCGTCTCTAAGCCTGGTGTCAGCATTTGCCTCAAATCAAAATCCCAAGGCTTAATGTACCATCTCCCTATATGGCCAACATAATTTAATTTCTTTTTGTGTGTGTGTGTGTTTTTTTTTTTAAATAGAAAATGGTGTCTCACTATGTTGCCCAGGCTGGTCTCGAACTCCTGGGCTTAAGCAATCCTCCTGCCTCGGCCTCCCAAAGTGCCGGGATTACAGGTGTGACCCAACACATCCGGCCATAATTTTGATTTCTATTACCATACTACAAGGCAGGCTTTTTGCATGCAGAGTCATAGCAGTGATTAGGAAGGAAAAAAAGTATGATCAATTCTATTAAGTATGACAATATACAATACAATAGCACACAGTATTAATATACATGGGTACTGTAGCTGGCAAAAGGGGAGAATAATGTCACAAGAGTGTAAATCCTAAAGCCCTTGAGAATTTGACTTTGTCATCTCTGTTCTGAGTTACTATAATCCCACCCAACTCCGGAATCAGCCCCACATCCATGAGTAGGCACTTCATGCAAAGAGGCAGGGCAGTCTAGCAGCTAAGAACACAAGCTCTGGGGCCAAACACCCTGGTCCAAATCCTAGGCTGGTCACTTGCTAACCTTGGGCAAGTCACTTTGTTTTGTTGTGCTTCCTTCTCTCTTCTGTAAAACGGGGATAACAACAGTGTCTCTCCCTGGATGAGGTGCTGGGAGGACAGGATGAGATAAGATGGGGCAATGCTCACAGCAGTGCTTAAAAAAAAATAACTATTATTAATAGTTGTAATTTATATATCTATATATTTACATATGTAGATATATAACTGTATATTTCATATATGATATCTACTTTCTTATATGTATATAAGCTTTGATATAATAATATAAGCTTTTTTTTTTTTTTTTTTTGAGATGGAGTCTCACTCTGTATCCCAAGCTGGCGTGCAGTGGCACAATCTCAGCTCACTGCAACCTTCACCTCTGGGATTCAAATGGTTCTCCTGCCTCAGCCTCCCAAGTAGCTGGAACTAGAGGCACACACCACCACACCGGTTAATTTTTTTATATTTTTAGTAGAGACAGGGTTTCACCATGTTGCCCTGGGTGGTCTTGAACTCCTGAGCTCAGGTGATCCACCTGCACTGGCCTCCAAAAGCGTTGGGATTACAGGTGTGAGCCACTGTGCCTGGCCAGCTTTTTTTTTTTTTTTCTGAGACGGACTCTCACTCTGTCACCCAGTAGGTTGGAGTACAGTGGTGCGATCTTGGCTCACTGCAACCTCTGCCTCCCAGGTTCAAGTGATTCTTGTGACTCAGCCTCCTGAGTAGCTGGGATTACCAGTGTGTGCCACCATGCCCGGCTAATTTTTGTATTGTTTGTAGAGATGGGGTTTCACCATGTTGGCCAGGCTGGTCTCAAACTCCTGACCTCAAGTGATCCACCTGCCTTGGCCTCCCAAAGTGCTGGGATTACAGGAGTGAGCCACTGCACCTAGCCAGGTTCATATATATATGTATATCAATTACAACTACTCATATATATTAATATATATATCCATATTTTGTATATGTATTATACAATTAATCTTCCATGGTTTTAAAAATATCTCAGCCTAAGTCTCTGATGGCAAGTGTCATCTGAGTATAGTCCTGGTTCCTCATAGCTACATGACAAATTGGGAAGTGGCATCAAAGACCCTCTGGAATCCAGAGAGTAGACATTACTGCCTGCCTTTTGTCTCTCAGCCAGATCCTTAGCCACAGAGGAGTGACTCTACATGAGCATAAGTTGGCACCTCCGCAGGCCCGCACAGTCCACTATGCTGAGCTGGTCGAGCTTTCCATCCCCTATCCAGGGTCCACTCACCCCACTGTGGGTAATACACTGGAGTATTTCCTATCTTATTCTCTGATAATCTACAGTCTATTTCAAGGTTTTGATTATTTTATTTTTGAGATGGGGTCTCGCTCTGTAACCCAGGCTGGAGTGCAGTGGCATGACCATAGCTCACTGCAGCCTTGACCTCCTGGGCTCAAGCGATCCTCCCACCTCAGCCTCCCAAGTAGCTGGGACCACAGGCACGCACCATTGCACCAGGCTGACTTTTTACCTTTTTATTTTTATTTTTTGTAGAGATGAGGCAGGGTGGGTCTCACTATGTGGTCCAGGCTTGTCTGGAACTCCTGGGCTCAAGCGACCCCTCCTACTTAGCCTCCCAAAATGTTGAGATGATAGGCATGAGCTACCACCCCAGTCTCAAATTTTTTTTTTTTTTTTTTTTTTTTTTTTTTTTTTTTTTGAGACAGAGTGTCGCTCTTGTTGCCCAGGCTGGAGTGCAGTGGCATGATCTTGACTCACTGCAACCTCCGACTCCTGGGTTGAAGCGATTTTCCTGCCTCAGCCTTCCGAGTCACTGGGATTACAGGTGCCCGCCACCATGCCTGGCTAATTTTTGTTATTTTTAGTAGAGACGGGGTTTCACCATGTTAGCCAGGCTGGTCTCGAACTCCTGACCTCGGGTGATCCACCCACCTCGGCCTCCCAAAGTGCTGGGATTACAGGTGTGAGCCACCTTGCCCGGCCTCAAATTTTTTTTTTAAGAGTTCTATTTCACAGCCCACTAATGGGCCCCACCTGCGATCCGGAAACATTGCTCTAATCAGATGGCTGCGGACTGGCCCAGCGCCTGCCCTTCTGCTCTACTCCAGACGTCTTCCTCCCTGCCTAGCACCTCATGTGCCCTTTCCAGACACTTCCTCCTTGTGGCCTCCAAGTTAACAGCTGGTGGCTCTGTAGTTCAGGCTGCTGCTTCTGCAGCAAGCTCAGGTTACAGCACCGGGCCCTCCTTGCTCATCAAAATACTTCTAGGGTGAGTTTCCAGAGTTCTCTTCAACCTTCCTTCTCCCAATGATACACTGCTCTTGAATGCCTTGTTTATCTAGGGCAGCCATGGAACCTTGCCACTAAAACCCAGGTGAAGATCTTTCCCTGCCTCGTCCTCTGCAATTCTAGAGTGATTAGGGGCTCCCCTGGCATTTTCACAGCACCACAGCTACCTGATGGCATTGGTGTTTCACAGCAGAAGGCGCTGAGGGCACAGGTCGCTGAGCTGAAGCTACCTATCCAAGGTCACCTGTCTAGGAAGTAGCAGAACTGTATTTCCAACCCCAGTCTCCTGATGCTGATTCACAGCTACCTTCCGTAGGGTTTCACTTTTCTCCTCTCTGACCCTTTGGAAAAGGATGCATTGAAGGACATAATGTTTTGATCCTTTGTTTTTGTGTTACATAAGTAAGGAAAAATTTCCTGTGACTTTACAAGTTCCTCTATCTCTCCAGTGTCTCGAATTTGGTCCCTACACAGACTGGCTTCTTGCTCACACATTCTGCTAATGCCCAGGACTGCCTTCCATTTCAAGGGTTACCTCACCTTGCAGTGAGCCAAAAAGGTTTACCCTCGGAATCTTCACCCTCGTTCCTCTCTTTCTGGGAATTACAGAAAGTTCATTTCTGAGCCTGCAGAGTTTTTAACAGCACCTCCAGCTTCTCCTTAGTTCCTTCCCACGAGCCCGGAACCTGCTGTTAGCTGCTCTACTGAAAAATCCCCTTTTTTTCTCCCTGGGAGGAGTAGTAGGCACTCTTTCCAATTTCTACAAGCTGGTGGCAGGAGGGCTGGCATTCTTTCTCCCCTGCCTCATCAACACTTAATCCATCTTCCTGGCTCTGCCCACCCCTGAATTTGAAAAATGAAGTCAAAAACATCAAGGCGCATCCTTTTTGTGTGCCTGCTATTTTCAAGGGGCTGTAACAGTGATAGCAACCATTCAGGTACCCGCAGCGTGCTAAGCAGGGGCACTCTTCATGTCATCTCTGATATTCACAGCTACCCTATAACGGTGGACATGATTGTTTCCAGGCTACAGATGAGGAAACCAAGGCACAGACAGGGTAAATTACTCCCTCAAAGTCACACAGCTAGTAAGTGGGAGTACATGGGTAGGCAGAAATTTGAACTTTACCATCTCTGCCTCCAAAGCCTACGCACTTTTCCACTACCCCCTGCTGCCCTCCTCAGGAAGGAGGTGAGAGATGGCATCAGAGACCTTTCCAAAGATAAGCATGCCCTGTTTCCATTTTGCAACTCCTCTGCTGTCTGTGTGACACCACACATGCATAGCCTTTCCTCTTTGCCTCCTGTAAAGGTTTCAACTTTTTAAGTTAAATGAATTTTAAATAATTGGAGGGATACAAAAAAATATTTACATCTCTCTTTCCTTCTGCTGCAAAAATAGGGACCCTGGCAGGAGGCTGGGCATGCCAAGGCAGAAGGCTGCCATGCAGGCCTCTCTGATTTCAGTGCTGGCGTCACTGAGTCAGAGCCTGGGAAGCCCTCCCTCACCAAGGGGAGCTTCAAGCTAAGCCCCAGGGTCAGTGCTCTCCCATTCCAAACCCAAACCTGCTCAGCTACTCCCACCCTGGTGCAAACCCCCGAATCAGCCAGCCAGCACGTGACCATGCACGTCCCTCTGCCTGCCACAATCCCCAAGACACAACCTTGCTCTCAGACCCAGACCCGGTATGGGGTGTCCAACAGTGGCTCTGGGCATGAGGACAGGATGTGGGAAGAGCAGGTGCTCCGCCTCTGGGCACATGGCCACCCAGTCCAGCTTCACCCAGCACAACTCGTTTTTCAAATGTCCTAGTTTCAGCCTCCCTTTCTGCAACCCAGGCCAAATTGTCCACCCCCAGATTTCTGTCCCCTGCTCATGGGGCTTGGCTGGGCCTGCTGGGGGCTGACGTGAGCCAGAATAACTGCGAAGGCAGGAGACGAAGGGGGTGTGAGCCGCCTTTTGGGATCTGTGCCCTGCCTCATGCACGAACACCCCCTGCCTGCCAGGCAGACCCATTCTTTTCACTGTGAGCCTCAGGAACAGAGAGTACAGGGCTGACCCACTCTGGGCCTCCCTGTAGAACTAGGGATGGTGAGGCAGGAACCCAGCAGAAGGATGGGGCCAGTTTCCAGTCCTTGAGAAAAAGGGGCTCAAACACGAAATTTGTGGGGAGCTTGTTGCCTCCCTTCTCAGAACCCTTGGATATACCACAGCCTGATCTCTTTACAGTGCCACCTAGGGAGCAAGAATTAGGTGCAGAGTGCTGGGAGAACCCCCAAACCAAATACAGATCCCTCATCTGGTCCCTTCCTGGCAGGTTGGGATGTGTGTCGCTTGGTCAGTTACTAGTATAGCACCTACTATATGTAGGCTTCCTGTGGGGGAGAGGGGGTCAGAGTGCAAGACATGGCAAGTGAGCAAGTTCCCCATCTAGTTGGGAAGTCATGCACCACATAAGACAGAATTCATTGCCAAGTGAATGTGTCCATCGGCAAGAAGGATCCATCCAGCGAGCACCAGGCATTGAACCCTGGGCTGGGGTTTCAAAGAAGAGACAGATAATTCCTGCACTCAAGAAACACAGATGATCACAATGTGATGTGATCTGTATCCAAGACAGGTAGGAGGTGCAGGGGGTGAAGCTTCCAGATCAGGGAAGGTTGCCAGGAGCCCACCCCCGGGCCACCCATGGGACATAACTCTGGCCTGTGCCTGATTTAAACCCTGGCTCAAACTAGCCCCTGAACCCAAATATGCTGCTCAGCTGAAGTTAAACAGCTCACCCTTCTCCTCGATTCTGATGACAAGTCTGCATGTTTAAGTTTCCTTTTGGGCTTTTCTATTTATGTTGTCATTGATTACTTTGCTCCTAACTCATCTGATTTCAATTTGGACTGATTTGATCCTAATTTTATTACCATGTAATCTGAATGCACATAATTACTGTAATTATGCTGCTGAGGGAAACAGCTCCTGCATGGTGGGAAGACCTAAATTTAGGGCTTCCTGGCAAGGGCGGCCGTTGGCTGGGTGGACCCACAGCTACCTCAGAGCTGGCAGCCTTGAGGGGCACAGATGCCCTCCCCCGCTACACCCCCTCAGAGATGGGTATTTTGGGTTTCATCTCAGAGATGAGCTTGAGGCCCCTCTCAGAAGCCCTAGGAGCAAGCAGCGGCCTGAGTTGGGGTCGGGGAGCCCACCTGCTCTGCACACTCTGGCTCATATCTCCACCCTCTGCTGCACGTGCTCAGCACCCATGGGCCACCTGCATCTGAAGTGCTTGCTCACAAGGTCGCCCTACCTCTGGGTGCCAACTGTCTTCCCCAAAAGACCTGGGAACCAAGGGTTCCCTGATACTCATGAGGTGGGGGAAAGCAAGCTGTGATGCAAGGGCCTGGTTTTGGCCCTCCTGTATCCTCTCTTGCCCTCTGAGTTCAGTCTGAGGCTGCCTCCTCCATGATGCCTCCCTGACCTGTCCAGCCCTCTCCCTACTTGGTCATTTATGTCCCACCCGAGGAGACTTACTGTTTCCATTTTACAGATGAGAAAACTGAGGCACAGTGAGGTTAGGTGCCTTACTCTAGGGTACCCAGTGGGTGGGCAGTGAAACTCTTAACTACCTCATTACACTGCTCCTTCCAAAGCCCAGAGCCCATTACAGGACTGATCTCACGTAATTCTCCCCAGCCTAAATGACAGCATAAAGAACACGAGCCAGATGCCACACTTTCCCTTCCTCCTGATCAGCCACAGAGGGGATGGGGCACTTCAGACACAGGGATCTGAGAACCAGGTGGAAAAGGGGAAAGGTGCTCTTTTCATCCAGCCTCTTTGTGCTTGGGAGGACTGACTCCCTGGAGCAGAGAGAAGGCAAGCCCTGCTGCGATGATGAGGTGGGGACCCAGCAGAGGGATGGGGCCAGTTTCCAATCCCAGGGAAGAAAGGTTGGAACACGGAATTTGTGGAAAGCTCATTGCCTCCCTCCCCAGAATCCATGACTTGTTTGTGTACAGGAGGGAAAGTGGCAAGAAGAGTTGTAAAGGCTGCTAATTATGAAGCTCCTGCTGTATGCACCCAGAGCCTGGCCCCCATTGCCTTAAAACAAGCTGGGCACACAATGGTGAGGGGGTGGCTGAAGGTGTCAGGCCAACTGGAAGACAGGGAGGCCATCTCCAGGGGAAGTGCCCACTTTAGGAGACCCTGGGCCCGGAGAGCAGATGAAGGAACTGGGGAGATGTGGGTGGAGAAGGGCCTGATATCCATCATGTGGGAGGGAGGATGCGCTTGCTCTGTGTTGCTTGAGAGGGTAGAAATAGGAGGCTGACATCAGCAAGCTGATTGGGACTGAAGAAAGCAAAGATTATCCAGAAGTGGGCCCCCAGTCGGAAGAGATACCTGCGCAGAGGCCCCATTGCTGGGGCCCAGTGCCGTGGCCCAAGAGCCCCCATAGGCCTGGAGCAGCATCCGAGCAGACCCAGGGCAGGAGGACTACAGCAAGGCGGGGGACCTGGGCTCCTGGCACTGTTCTCCTTCACTACTCCAAGCTGCTGATCTCATGGGAGTCTTCAGGAGCCTGCAACCCCCAACTGGGGGGTTAAAGGCCTCCAACTGGGGAAAGAGCAGACCTGGAGCCATAGCCTCCTAACAGTTCAGCTGCTTCTGCAGAGAGCAGTAAGCAGGCAGCGGAGCACAGAGCAGGGCCCTGGAGGGCTGGAGCCAAGAGGAAGGAGAGGGGCTGACAGAAAAGACCAACTTCCCATTCCGCCAAGAGCAGCTCTGCCCCCAGAATCGCGCCTTGCAGGCCCTTGCAGATTGGATGCTAAGGTCATCTGAAGCCTCAGAAATGATGAGGCTGGTCCAGGTAACTCAAGGTCTTACCTACAACTCTGCTGCTGGGCAGGTGGGGAACACCTCTACTTCCTTATGTTTCACTCTCTGGAGGCCACAGTTCAAGGCTGAACTGCCAAACCAGACACCATCCTGAGTCAGGGGACCCTGCCATTGGAGGCTGGCAGCTAGCTCCTCAGAGACTTTCTCCCTGCCCAGGCCCATCTGCCTGGTAGCTCCCATCCTTTCCACCTTCTGCATGCACCCTCACATACACGTCAAGACGTGCACAGCCAGCTGCTGCCACCCTCCCCACAGGAGGCCTCTGGGACCTGCCCTCACAGCTCACTCACCCAGTGAAGGGACCCGATGCAGACCTTCGCGGCCATCAGGGGCACGGTGGGGTCCGAGGGCCGCAACTTCACACACTCCCGCAGCAGGGACACAGCGTAGGCTGACTGCAGAAAAAAAGAGCAGGAAACACTGTCACTCACAGTCCTGGATCTCAAGGGCCCACAGTGGGGCGAGCTTCCCAAACAACCAAGCCTTGCTCTGTATCCCTTTGCTCTCAGGAGCCAGGAAGAGGTCCAGGGCAGAGAAGCCTAGGCAGTGTCGGCAGGCAAATCCCTCCCTGGGCCTCAGTTTCCTCATCTGAAGATTAGAGGCTGTGACCCTTGCTCTTTAGGTAACATGATGACAGCTAACATGAAAACGAATGGAAGGTCTCCCCAAGGAATTCAAATTTCAAGCACAGAAATTTTAGAGGTAGAAAGGGGCTCTCTAAATGAGGGCTGGGCATGGTGGCTCACGCCTGCAATCCCAGCACTTTGGGAGACCGAGGCAGGCAGATCACTTGAGCTCAGGAGTTCGAGACCAGCCTGGCCAACATGGTGAAACCCCGTCTCTACTAAAAATACAAAAATTAGCCAGGTGTGGAGGCGTGTGTCCATAGTCCCAACGACTCAGGAGGCTGAGACACGAGAATCGCTTGAACCCAAGAGGTGGAAGTTGCAGTGAGCCGAGATTGTGCCACCGCACTCCAGCCTGGGTGACACAGTGAGACTGTGTCTCAAACAAACAAACAAATAAATAAATAAGGACTCTGGAGGCATGGCCAATGGCCGGGTTGGGGGTCGTATAAAGGCTGGCAGAGAGGAAGGGGAGATGTTCTAAACTGGCAGAGCCGGAGAGAACCTCCAGACAGTAATCTGAGGATCCCCCCAGGCTTCAGGGACTCAGACTGGACCTGCTGAGGACGGCCAAGTGTGAAGGAGGGCTGGGCGGCGCGGGGCAGCCACAGCCAGACAAGAATGTTACCAATAACAGTAATGAGAAGAACAGCAGCAGCAAACACTTATCCAGATCTTGGGATGTGCAGGCATTGTCCTAAGTCTGGGGATGGCAAAACAGTTCACAGGCCAAATCTGGCCCTCTGCCTATTTTTGTAAATAAAGTTTTACTGGAACACAGCCATGTGCATTCATTTACATACTGTATATGGCTGTTTTCCTGATACAGTAGCAGAGTGGAATAGTTGCAAAAAACTGTTGGGCCTGCAGAGTCAACAACGTCTACTATCTGACCCTTTACAGAAAAGAGTCTGGAGACCCCTGTTCTAAGTGCATTTTAAATACCAAGTGATTTAATTTTTACAGCAATCTTATGATGCAGATACTCTGACTCTACTTTACAGATGGGAAAACTGAAATGCGGAGAAGTTAGGTAACTTGTTCAAAGCCACACAGCCTATGAATGGCTGAGCTGAGGTTTGAACGTAGCCTGGCTCTAACCACTACCCTACACTGCCTCTATGATGAGCAACTTGGCCAGAAAGGCGGCCTGTTTCCCTGCGCGCCCCCTCCCCTGTCCCCCCCCACCACCAAAAAAACACACACACACACACACACACTCTCTTTCTGGGCTGGAACCTTTTCTAAGAAACTCAGCAGTAATCCTCCCAGTGTGTACACCCCTGTACCTGTGTGACCTCCAGGTTTACAGGTACCTGTGTGTAACTATGACAATTCCCATGTACTGGGCCCTACTGTGGGCCAAGCAACCCCCCATTAATTAGCTCTCATATCCCCCCAGCAACTCTGGAGGTACAGAAGGAAACGGAGGCTCTGGAAGGCTCGCCTGTCTACAGCAGGGTATGAGCAACTGGCAGGTGCACAGCTAGGATCCGAATGGTCTATGTCCACCCTGGACACCCCGCCTCCCTCCAGCTGGCCTCCCCTTTTCCCCGCCATCTAAGGAAGAGCTTTTCTCAACCCAGACGTGATAGATTTCCCTGGGCTTTGGCTCAGACTTATTAGGTTAATTGCGGGTGTCTTTGCCGAGGGTGTGCTCTCACCCAGTACTGGGCTAGGCGTTGTGCGGTCACTCAGGAAAGGGGATGAGGTCATGGCTCTTTCCTCAAAGGACCCCACAGAAAGGGTGGGAGAGACAAAAAAGGCCACCACCCCCATGGCTCTCTCTGGAAACAAGAGGGTAGGAGGCCAAGCACAAGAGGGTGTTAGCAGGTGACCGGCTCCTGCAGGCTGGGAGACTCCACAGGGTGCCCAGTGTGGGCGGGTGCCAGGGTGCCCGAGGGGCTTGAAGGCACTGTCAGGCTATCTACCTCCTCCTGAGGCCCTGCCCTGGGAACACCACTCCAAGTCCCTCCCCAAGGCCCCTCCATCCACACCCCAGCAAGCCTCAGGCTTCTCCTCGGCCTGCTTCTCATGGCTGCTGAACTCTGGATCCTTGCCACACAGGGTTCTCTAACCCTGACCCTCTGCATTCCAGCCCCTTCCACCCCACCCCCACGTACACCAAAAAACGCTGCTATTTAAGGAGCCATCTGAGGACTCAGCAGCCGGAGCAGCAGCTTTTTTTTTTTTTTTTTTTTTGTCATGCTGGTTACCTAGCAACACAGCCAATGCAATTGCCGCACAGAGAGCAAGAGAAGGAACGACCTAAATCATGTCACGGAACTCATCCATTATTCCTGCAGGTTCAACTACCCAGACTCACCTTCTGGAAGGCCTTTCGGGCATAATCACAGATACAGGCCCTTGATTCCACCTTAGGCTTTCAGCAAAGGCAAGGTCTGGCCACTCTTGAGGGCTGCCTGGGACAATCAGGCAGACTGATTTGGTGGGCAGGGTTCCCAAGGGGGGTGGAGAATGCTTTCCAGAACAATCTCCTGCTGCACCGAACACACAGTGTCTCCAGCCCATGAAGCCTCATGCATGAGCAACTGGCCAATCTTAACTCCCTGATGCAAGCCCACTCCCGGGCCCACCTTGCTCATCTGTGAAGAAGCCAAGTCGCGAAACCAGCTCCCTGGATGCTGGGATGGTGCCAGGCTGTGTCTGGATCTCTCTGAGTCCAGCTAGTCAGAGGCAGAAGACTCCTTACCTCCCAGGCTATCACGACACCTTTGACTGAGCCTGGAGAGCGTCTAGGAGCCTCTCTCAGATTTAAAGCTAACTTGCACGTGCAGTGAATTTTTCTGAGCAGGAGTCCTCAGCTTCCCTTACCTCCTGAAAGGAGTCCAGGACCCACAGAAGGGTGCGAACCACTGCTCTGGCCCTAGGCCTCTCCCACCTGTACTCACTGTCCCAAGATTAGACGGGTTTTCTGTGTTTCCCAGAGGTAGGAAGAACCTGCCCATGCAACTGTGAGCTGTCTGCCCAGGCTCCATGGAAGCTCCAGCTCCACCTCCTCCCGGCCCTGTCCCTACTACCCCAGGCTGACCGGTGCCTTCAACACCTTCCTGTCCCCATCCCCACGGCCAGCTCGTCTTTTCCAGCCCCTTCACCATTGCCCACATTGTCTCCTTTGCCTGCAGTTCTGTAGGAGGGTTTCTCTCACTCCCTAACCCTTGGAGGGCCAGGGCCTTGCCCTGTGTTCTGAATTCTCCCTGAGCCTTGACAAGACCCTGCTGAGCACAGAGCCAAGGAGATCATGCTGTGACTTCAAGATGCTCTGTGAGGTGTCCGATGTGATGGGGGAGAGGAGAGAGGTTTGGAAAGACACATGCCCAGCAGATGGGGGCAGGGAAGGCTCCCCAGCAAGCCTCTCCCCGCACTCAGGCTGCAGCACCTGCTCCTCTTCCCCCTCCCTGCCAGGGCCTGGCCTGCCTCGGCTGCCGAGGCCCCGAGCTGGCTGGCACGCCCTTGATGCGTGGAGGAGGCACTGGCAAGCCAGGAGGGCCCTCCTCAGAGACGGCTGCAGGGCCAGAAATGGAACGTGGCACAGATGGGCCAGGGGGGCGAGGAATTCCCTCAGCCCCATGAAAGGGCTCTGGATATTTACAGCTCCTGGAACAATCTGCAAGCTCATGCCACCTTATTTCCTGCATTCATAGCATCCTCAGCCCCAACACCCTCAGAACTCAGCTCCAGAAAGGTTTTCCTTTCATGTCACTGCTTAAAATAGAGGCTTATGTAAGTATAATTCTGATCGGAGCAAAAAGCAGGGGTGATGGCACCGGAGCTGGGTGGATAGAGAGTGAACTCATGCCCGGTGCTCCTTGCTCCGGGCAGCGTCCTGCCAGGCCCTGTCCCCATGCAGGTGCTCCCAGCCCCATGCATCATGCAGTACTCCCTCCGAACTCCCTTGTGGGTGCTGCTGTTCTGCTCTGCCCTTTAAGCTTCCCCTCCGAGGCAAGTCTCCAGTCCACAAGCAGGCCATTTCCTGATGCTATGCTCAGTGGACAGGATGAGAACTACAGCCCACGTGGAACAATGTTCACTCACCTGGATGCACCTCATATCCACCACATGCAGTCACATTATTGGCTCTTCAGCACAGAGGATACAGTGCTCCCATGCATGTACGCACGCTCAGAGAAAAGCATCCACAGACTCACACCTGCACACCGGCACGCTCATAGCTCGCACGTGGACAGGAATTCACACAAGGTGTCTGTGTGGCCCACCCCACGCCCCTCACTCTCCCGGAGGTTCAAACCAGCGGCAGGATAATCCCCACCCTCTCCCCTGGCCAGAAAAGCCCCTCTGTCCATCTCAGCAGAGCCCCCTGCGGGTGAGTGTGCAACCCCTAGCGCCCCCTGGGCCTTACCTTCCCACAAGCCACCATGGAGAGGGCCACCTGGTACCAAAGGTGAAATTCTCCAAACGCAAACTTCATGGCTCGCTCCAGGCACTGGGGAGGGGAGATAGTCAGCACTTACCCACCAGGGGTCCTCCCACCCCAGCCATCCGCACCCTTCCAGGGTAGTTACTGCCCAAGTCACCGCTTTTGGGAGGCTGCAGGAGGCCCGCACTTGGCTCCTGGGAGACACCCTGCCGAAACCCAGTTCCTGCCCCTGGCATGCTGTGTGACCCTACTCAAGTCTCTCACCCTCTCAGGCCCTCAGTTCACCTCCTTAACATGTGAATGATCTCACAGGGTGATGGCAAAGAGCAAATGGAATAAGATTTGTGAAAGTGCTTTCAAAACGCAGACATGTAATAAAAATAGCAGCGAACATTTATTATTACTGTGCATGGCACTGTTCTCAGCCTTTCACATGCACTCTCCCCAACAACCTTGTCAGGTGGGTTCTCTAACTACCCATATTTCACCAATGAGGAAGCTGAGACTTGTACAACTTGCCGAGGTCAAAGCAGCAGAGCAGCCTGGCAGGGGAATGACAGGTGGAGAAGGGACAAATGGCTCTGTCTGATTTCCTTTACAGACCACCTGACTCTGGAGAGTGCGGTGGGCTGCATGGCTGGCCGTACCTCCGAGAGCATGACGTACTGTCCCCTTCTGCCCAACGTGATGCTCAGGAGGTCATAGATGGCTGCGGCATTCTGCAAGCTCACTGTCCGGTCCTCCTCCTGCTCCGGCACCCGGCTCAGCACCACATCTCGAGTTGCCTGTGGGTGGGACATTGTTTGGGAAAGAGTGAGGAGAGTAGATAAGCAGGTGTCTGTCTTCGCAGGGCCCCCACCTTGCTGGCCCAGCCGCTATCACCTTTTTGCCACTGCCCCAAGCCAGAAAGATGGCCACACTCCCAGAAATGGCCTTTTCCTATCTCCACAAAGGCCCTCTCCAAGAGAGAAAATCCTTCACCCTTAGCCCAGTTTAGGTGAGGGAGCAGTTCTGAGGGGTCAAGCTTCTGGTATTCAATTTGTTATTCTACAAAATTTCAAGCCTACGGAAAAGTTGCAAGAATAGTCTCATAACCGAAAACCCTTCCTCAATGTTCCTCTCTCTATATAACTATTATTGTCCAGGATCCAGTCCAGGATCATACCTTGTATTCAGGTGCCATGTCTCTTTAATCTCCCTGTATCTGGAAGCAGCCCTCCACTTTTCTCTCTCATGACACTGGCATTTTTGAGGAGCACAGGCCAGTCGTTTTATGGAACAGTCCCTGGTGTGTTTGCAATTCTCACAATTACAGCAGGAGTTTTGGCTAAGATGTGAAAGTGCCTAGATCGGGTAGGTGGCTCTGCTGCTTGACTCTTGGTGGGGAGGTTGGGCTGTGGCCCCCAGTGCCCTCTTCTCTTCCTCTTCAGCCTCTCAAGTAGCTTTGACAACGACATTCCCAGGGCCCCCCCTCCCTTCCTCTCTGTGTCCAGCCCGGACCCTCTCCTGGCTCCTTCCAACCATGGAAACTCTCCTCCGTCCCTCCCCAGGGAGAGCTTCCCCACACTCAAGAACTCTGCTCTTGGCGTCCAGCGCCGAGGATTTCAGTAGCTCACAGAGTTGCCAGATGGCTGCTGGGGGTGGGGGTAGGAGAGGGAAATGTGCTGTATGAGCGGGAAATTCTGTCTAATTCCAAGAGGGGAGCTCCTCATCACCAAGCCAGAAGCTCCCCATCAAGGATGTGGGACTCTTGTGTTCTTTGGTATGTGCAGGTAGTCCCACCCCTCTGCCCACCTCTGTACCCTGGGGGCAACACGCAGGCTGGGGGCAAAAGGGTGGAAAGGGAGAAGCTCCGCAGCTGCAGGAGTCACGGGGGCCTCCAAGCAGCCACAGGGCAGGGACTTAGGCAGAGGACACTCTGGGGCCAGAAATGGTAACATATCCACCCCCACTCCAAGGGCTGTGCGGGAGCTGGGCAGAGCTGTGTTCTGGGCAGATGCTGCTGGGGGCCGCCCCCAGCATCCTCCCTTCTCCTGCTCATTCCCCTCTGCCAAATGGGGCTGTCTCCTGCATCTCCCTCCCTCTGTCTGAGCCTCCTTCTGTACAATAGTACTTGCCCTCCTCTGCTTCCATACACAGGACCTCAAGACCAAGGACTCAGCCTTCCTAACTGAATAAAAAGGAGCTGCCAGCCCTAAAAACCCAGATCTCCCTCATCAGAGCTACCCCATCCCTCCTATGCAGCAAGTGGGCCTCACAGCTTCCCTTGGGCAGGACTGCTCTCCCCTCCTCCAGGTGAGGCGCTGGAGGCAGAAGCCCAAGCCCCTGAGGCCTCCAGACCACAGGCTCTGGGTGTGTCCTGCAGTGCAGGGCTGGAGGGAGTCCTCCCAGAAGCCTCCGGAAGCCAAAACACCTCCAAGACCCAAGGAAGTGACTCACCCTGGGGGACAGCTCAGTCACTGAGAGACTGGTGGCCAGGGGTTCTGATGGCTGCCCTGTTGCCACAGTTGGTGAGTGCTGCCCATGCCCCCATGGACTTAGATGGCCCAGGAGAGGGTGCCGGGATGCCTGGAAATCCCGGCAAGGCTGAGCTCTGGAGTCAGCCTGTGGAACAGGAGCCGCTCAGGAGCTCCAAAGGGTTGAAGGAGAGGAGTGGAGAAAGAAGGTGCCAAGAAATCCCCCTCCTTCCCAGTGAAGTCCACCCACAGAGCCACCAACAGGAAGAGAGAAGAAATTCTAGGGAGAGGGTTGGCAGGAGCTAGTCCCCTGAGCCAACTAGGAATACAGCCCTCGTTCTGTCCCCGGCGATGTACTGCCCCACTCCGTCACCTCCAGCAGCTCCCCAGCTCTGGCCACCCAGGGTGGGGACCCACAGGGGCGGCCTCCAACAGGCAAGAGTGGCTCGGGAGTGAGAGGACGGGGGCACAGAGGCCCTGCCCATGGGGAGAACAGGAAGGAGCAGCATTATAGGATGCACATCCCCGAGTGGAAGCTGACCTGGAATTCTGGTGGAAGCAAGAGGTTATGATGGGAGCAGGTGGAGCCAGGCAGTCTGCAGGGGTGGGAAGAAGCTTGGCTGGGCACATCCAGGGTCTGGGGACCCTCCTGCCTGTCCGTGCAGACCAATCTTGTTCAGGGGATAGTGGGCTGCGAGCCATCACTATGGCCATCGGGATAAAATCTAAACTCCTTTCTGGGGCAGCCTAACTGGCGGGCTTCTCTCCAGTGACATGGAACCCCTTGCTGGTCCCTACAGTCACCATGGCCCATCTTCGGTCATGCTGCAGTTCCCTCTATCAACCTGGACACCTTCTACCTCCTCACAACCCCATTCAGGACCACCCTCTTACAGCACCATCCCTAACTCATCTCACCAGGAGAGGTCAGGCCTCTCCTGTCCTCCCCCAACCCAGCCCATGCCTCAGCTGACATGCCCCCGTCTGGTTCACCAGTTCTTGCTCATGGCTAGACTCCTGGCCCCAGGCACAGCCTCACACACAGAACTTGACTCAACCTGCCTTCGCAGGGTGTGACACTCAGGAGAGAAAGATTCTGGGCCTGGAGTGGAAACCTCCCCCTGTCCACCCTAGACCTTGACCTTTAAGAGAACAGTGTCTGAATTTGTGTCTGGCAGAGGGAGGGGTGGATTTTCAGAACTGGGCGTTAATTAGGTCAGAAGAATAGGAACAGAAGAGAGGAGCATACTAGCAGCAGCGGCAGCACAAATCCTCAGGCTGGTGATAGGCCCTCAATAGGCAGGCAGCCAGGAAGGCTCCCTGGGGGTCCTAGGGACTGGTGCGAACTGGGGCCTGTGCAAGAGAGGGCTGTGATTCCCCAGTCAGAAGCAGAAGTGGGCTGAGTGATTACTATGGCTTTGGGGCAGGGCCGAAGTGAAATATTCCTGGTGGTTGCTGGGCAGTGCCTGTGTGTGTAACCATGGCAACAGGGAGGGGTAGGGGGAAATGGGACAGAGAAAAGGCAGGCATGGGGGCTGGTGGGTAAGCCACAGCAGAATAGAATTAATGTGCAGCTCAGGGGCCAGGGCCAGCCTCTGAGGCCAGGGCCTCAGACACTATGGGAGCATCAGTTCCTTCCCAGCACCCCCAGCTGTCCTGCTCCCTCCTCCCTGGCTCGCTGCCCTCAGGCCACATGGTGTACCCCCATGCTCTGGGAGTAGCTCTGACCTAGTCCCAGCCACATTCTTTCCCTTCCACCATTGAAGTGGCCTCAGAATCCTGCTTTCTTTCATTAGAAAATCCTCTAGATCAAATGCAGTAACAGATGTGAATGCACTTGTGACCCTTAAAGTAATACATGAACATTAAATCTTCTCACCATCTCTTCCTCACTGTTCTTAGAATAATGACAGAATGTTCTCCTCTGGTTTCTCCCTGCCTAGTGTGCACTGCCATAACCCCCACACCCACCCCAAGGCTGCCCAGCGCTGGGGATGCACTGCTCCGTTTAATCCATGCATTTAATCCCGGGATTTAAACCTAGGGCTTGTGTAGTTGTCCTGCTCCCAGCCTTTGTCCTTCCGGCTGTTCTCCTAGGGTAGCCCCTCCTCAATTAAAGAACATTCACTGCAAGCCTTCTGGCAGGTCAGAAGAGGAGAAGCCAAAGAAACAACGCTAGTCCCCATACACCCATCACCCAACAGCTCAGCACTGCTAGCATAACACATTTCTGGTCTTTGACCAAGTATCCATGAAGCAAACATGGGACCTTAGGGAAAGGCCTCAGGCAGGCTGGCCCGTGAGAAACCCAAGGCAGGGACTACTCTTGGTCAAATAGCCAGCCCTATGCGTGTGACATGCATTACTCTTTTTTTTTTTTTTGAGACAGAGTCTCGCTCTTGTTGCCCAGGTTGGAGAGCAGTGGTGTGGTCTCGGCTCACTGCAACCTCCGCCTCCTGGGTTCAAGCAATTTTCCTGCCTCAGCCTCCCAAGTAGTTGGGATTACAGGCACCCACCACCACGCCTGGCTAATTTTTTTGTATTTCTAGTAGAGACGGGGCTTCACCATGTTGGCTAGGTTGGTCTTGAACCCCTGACCTCAAGTGATCCGCCCGCCTCGGCCTCCCAAAGTGCTGGGATTACAGGCGTGAGCCACCGCTCCCGGCCTGCATTACTCCTTTAGAAGCTGAATTGTCACATCCACCGTCTCATCTGGCCTCACAGTAACCCTGGGCAGGGATGAAACCACTGACCACCCCCCACCCTCTGCAGATGAGGACACTGAGCCCCAGAAGATGAACTACCTTGCATAAGGTCCCAGGGAGCTGAGGCTGAACCACCCCCCATTCCCTCAGTCGGCCAGTCTGGGACTGCTGCTGCTTGCCTGAGCTCTAGCTGCCTGGGAGCTCCTCTGCCAGCTTTTTCCAACCTAGTAAGATACAAGACTAGTCCTGATCCTTTGGTGGCTGCAGGGCCACAGGCAGCACTAACCTCTCCTTCTGCCCAGCCCTGTTTCTCCTCTCTAACCCTGGACATAAACAGGGCTCCAGTCTAAGAGAAGGAAAGGAAACTACCATGTGCAGCATGTTCTGTACGGCATCTCACAATGCTCACAATAATCTTCTGTGTACTCTCAGCCTATTTTACAGATGAGAAGACTAAGGGAGGCCAGGTAAGCTTTCCAATGCATACAAGACAGGGGGATGGGACCTAAATTAGAGCCTAGACATTCTGACTTCACTCCTGGCTCCTTCTGTACCTCCAGGTACCTCCGAGGAAGTGCCCAATAGCCTCATCCATGCCATAAGAGACCCTGGGCTGGCTCTGCTTACAAAAGAACTGAAGCAAAACACAAGGCCAGGCTTCTCCCATCAGGCCCTGGGTGCTGCTTCTCTGCAAAGAACATGTTCCCTGGGCAACAAGTCCAAGGCCCTGATCAACCGCATTCTCAAAAACAGGCTCTCCATTGGCCAAGGAACAAGGCTCAGGGCCTGTTGCAGCCACCCTCAGCCCCCGCAAAACTACCCCAGAAACAAGTCTCCTGGCAGTATCTGTACCCAGCACCTGCCCCCTCCCTGGAGGACACTGTCATGCTCCCCCTGTGCTGTCGTCCCCACCAGCAGACATAATTACCACTGGCTCTCGAGCTGCCAGTCCACAGAGCCAAGAAATAACATGCTCTGTGACATGTCCCATCCACCCAGCGACCCAGGCCAGGCCCACGCCAGCCTCCGAGCTCCTGCTGCGTCAGGTTCCTGCAGCAGAAAAAACAGCTCTTTCTGCCGGTTAGAGAGAGAGGCTCTCCCACCTCCACTGAACCAAGGGCTCTAAGCTGGCAGTGTTATCAGACCCTTCACCGCTTCAGCCTTCAGCAGAGCAGGGCCTTGTGTTAGAACAAACCAGATCCCAAAAGCTGAAACAATCTGTGCTCATCTGCTGAATCCCTAATGGAATCAAGCCCAGGAAGCACTTTTTTTTTTTTTTAACTGAATGGCACCCTTAATCCAGTTTATCTCCCAATCAGACCTGAACATTTTCAAAAATGACTAAGTCAGAATCAAGTATTTATCAGGACAGAATGAGGACATTTATCAGGACATATTGAACAACCAAAATGTACCAGGCACTTCACATTCATTTTCTTATTTAATTCACCAAAGTCATACAAGAAAGATCTTATTAGCTCCATTTTACAGATGAGAAAACCAAGGCTCAGGGTGGTAAGAAGCTCACCCAGGCCACACAGATTGTGAATGGTAAATTCAAGATTCAAACAGCCAGATGCCCAGCATTGGGCATGGCACAAAGTCTGTTAATCTGCAGAGTCCCAGGACCCAGAGACTTACCTATCCACCCCACTCTCAACACCAGGGCTCTGTACCCTTTCCATTTCTAAGAGCAGCAACTTGTTCGCCAGCTGAATGAAACAGGGATCCAAGGGTTCAGTTTACTTTAGCACATATTTTTATGCCCCAGATCAGTATTTCAGAAATAAGAAAGATTCCTGTATCTCCTAGTTCCCCAGCTGTCTCAGAAAATCAGGCTGGTTTGATACACGGTTCTTTCAAAAACAAGAATTTACATTTGAGGTTCAGCAGGCTGGAGTCATTCCTTCTGATTTGGGGACCAGGATTTCCTCCACATCCCTGGGTACAAACTGCAGTAGATGGGAGTCCATTTGGGACAGGAACTATGATTGAACTGTTAATCGTTGTCTTTACATTGCTGAGCATGGTCCCGCATGCTGTAGCTCCTTGAATAAGATTAGATGGATACATGGTGGGTGGATAGACAGATGAATGGATGAATGGGTAGGTGGATGCAGGGTTGGTAGGTGGCTGGATGGATGAATGGGGGATGGATGGAATGATGGGTGGATGGATGAATGATAGGTGGATGAATAGGTGGATAGATGAATGGTGGGTAGATGGATGGATGAAAGGGTGGATGGATGAATGCGAGGTGGATGGATAAATGGATGAATGGGTAGGGGGATGCATGGTTGGTGGGTGGGTGGGTAGATGGATGAATGAATGGGTGGATGGATGGTGGATGAATGGATTAATGGGTGGATGGATGGATGGTAGATGAATGGATTAATAAGTGGACGAATGAATGGTGGGTAGGAGGATGGGCGGATGCAGAAATGATGGGAGGGTAGATGGCCAGAAGGATAAATGGTAAAGTGGGTCGGTGATAGATATATGAATGAATCAATGATAAGTACGTGGATTTTTAAATGTCATTTTGGCTCCGAAGACCCAAAACTAGGTCCAAAACAGAAATCATCTTCAACCAGTTATATCTTATATCCTCCTTGCATTCCTGTGAAAGCATTAGTAAGGTTTCTATTTACCTCTTGAAAGACAAGGTCTCCCTCATTCATTCTGATCGCACATAGTCAGCTTGTAATAAAAACCATATCCAAGGTAGCAGCCCCACACCACACAGTCACTCCTGAGTTCCAAACCACAAAACAAGGAAGCCTGCAAACACCGTTTCCTGCAGCAGCTGCTCTGGATGTCCTGGAGGTGGAAGCAATGATGATGATGCCTCCTGGGTTGGCTCTGCGGAAAAAGCTTTCACTGCAGCATAATGCATTCTGCAGGTATTAGGAGAACCTAAGTAGCAGCCAAGGTCACCAGCTGCTGTTCTAGAGGTTTCTCCCCAAGCCCATCATTTGTAGCCAAACCCAGCCAACATCAAAGCGGGATGAGGAAAACCCTGCAGGTACATGGAGCCTTGGGGTTCAGCTGAGAGGTATCAGGGCAGGAGCTTGGGAGGCTGGTAGAGTGGAACCCATACCCTAGTCCTCTCACTGATCAAGAATGAGATTGGAGGTTGTGGGTGGATAGCTTGAGGTTGGGAGTTCGAGATTGGAGGGAAGGAGAATTTAAAACAAAGGCAGGAGAAAAGGCAGGTCTGGCCACTCAGAGAAACCATTCCCAGCCACAGAGGCCAGATCCAGCAGCCGGGGGAAAGGTCACTGCAGATGAAACACTAAAACTAAGTTCATTGCCAATACTCTCCCCCAAATCCCTCAAGTTTCTGAATGTCTAACAGGCTGGGTGTGCCTAAGGGGAAACAAACCAGCCAACCCCACAAGAGGTGCCTCCTCCCAGCCTCAGTGCAAACAGCATCTGGGCAGTGCCTCTGTTTCCTATGCCACAGGGAATCTCCCAGGACACCACCTGGCCAGCCAACCCAGACTCACCCACCCCATAACCCCTAGTCTCTGAGGCAGGCTGCCAGCCACACTGTCTTACAAAAGGGAAAGAGCTGCTTGGAGGAGATCGCATACTCAGGAAAACCCACCTGGCTCCAAGCACGGGCCATGTTTCTGTAAAAGGCCATTCTCCACTTGGAGGGTTTGGGGGTGGGTGGACAGCCTTAACTGAAAGGCATCTGAACTCTGTCCTGAGGACTCAGATCAAGCAGAGGCTACAGAAAATGACTTGGGAAGACAGAGCTCAGCTTCACTCCTACCAGGAGAAAAATTATGACCATCCTCACCCTGACAGGCTTGTCCCTTTTACAAAGCCCTCTGATCCCCAAAGTCACCTCCTTGGCCTTTTACACTTAAGACCAAGGATTAGAGCAGTGGGCAAGGGAAGTACCAGGATGGAAGTCCAGGAGCCCTGCGTCCTGGGGCTTGGAAACTGCTGAGGGAGAAGGACATGTTCGAGTCATGGCTTCAAGGCTTATTAGTATATGACCTTGACCAACAGCCATACCTGTCCTGGACCTCACTTTTGTCATCTGTAAGATGGGAACATACAGTATTAGACTGAACTATATGAAACTGTTGTTTTTGCAGGTCATAAACCATTGAAAATTGGCAATTTCATATGACTCAACATAATGCTCACCTAATCAGCTTGGAACCTCCCTAGCTGAGAAAGGACCTAACAGACGACCCCGTTTCCAGCCTTTCACCACCTACCTGTAAATTGCACTGGAAGCCTCAGTACACAAAGGCCACAAAATAACCAGTGTTTAGGCCGGGCACAGTGGCTCATGCCTGTAATCCCAGCACTTTGGGAGGCTGAGGCAGGTGGATCACCTGAGGTCAAGAGTTCATGACCAGCCTGGTCAACATGGTGAAACCCCGTCTCTACTAAAAATACAAAAATCAGCCAGGTGTGGTGGCACGCACCTGTAATCCAAGCCACTCGGGAAGCTGAGACAGAAGAATCGCTTTAACCTGGGAGACAGAGGTTGCAGTGAGCCAGGATCGCACCACTGCACTCCAGTCTGAACGATAAAGGGAGACTCTGTCTCAAAAAACAACAACAACAACAACAACAACAACAACAACAACAACAACCACCACCACCACAAAAAAAACCCTGTGTTTCCAGACAGATGATTCCAGGGCAGTCTCACTGGAGGGTGAACGTGGTGAAATGGCGGAGAGGGGATGGGAATACTGGTCTGCATCTGGGGTTCCATATTTCAAAACTAGGATTCAGTCTGTGGTCAGAGTAAGGGCCCATTTTAAAAAGTAAAAAGCACACTGTTCTCCCATGAAAATCAGATGCGGCACATGGTCCCTCTATCTCCACAGCTGCTAACCAGCAAGACAGCCCCTCCCCTGGGCAACCACTTACCCACCTCACAGGCAAACATTTTAGGGCAACACGCTGGCCAGCTGGCACTCCCATCCAAATATCCACACCCTACACAGAAACTCTCAGATCCAACATGGACCAGCCCCAGCTGAGGCAGGATGCAATCCCTCTGCCCCACAGGCCAGCGCCTGCTCCTATTTGCTGGGAGGCCTGAGGCACCAGAGGCAATCTGATTACCAACGCTATCTAAGCAAGCCCTGGCATCGCATGGTCCCAGGCATCCAAGGGAACATTCACTTCCGGCTGTTCAGGGATCCAGCTCATGGGATCTTGGTTTCTTAACCTCCATATCCATACACTGCTCTCAGATGCATCGTTTTTTTAAAAACCTATTTCTCAACCTGGTGGTTCCCAGCTCACCAGCTCTGATGGGCCCCTTGGTCGGAGGACTTGGACCTGACCATGTAGATGACTCCTGTGTGCTTGGCTTCTGATGCTCCTGCCCCACTCTTCCTGTGCCCCCTTTGGACCAGTCCAGTCCATCCTTCATCTTACCACCTCCTCAACCACACAGCCACAGTGCACTCTCCTTTGCTGAGCACCCAAAGTGCTTAGCCTTGGGCAAACATTCCTTGGTACCACGGCCACCATATGTGTGCAAGCACGAGTGTGTGCGTGCATCCACGTGCGTGTGTTTGCCTCATCTTCCTGCCCAGGACATGAGCGATGGGTCCTGTAGAAAAGTCTAAACAGCCAACTTCATGTGTGCTTTGTCTAGCACGATTTGTCTTCTCCTCTGCGTTCTTTTCCCATAGCATTCACGCGTGGACATCCTGCATATTGTAGTTTTTGATTAATTTACTGCCTGCTTCCCTTTACTAGAATGTAAGCTCCACGAGGGAAAGGACTTTTCTCCATTTTGTTTGCTGCGGCATCTCTGGTGTCTAGAGCAGGGTCTGGCACAAAGTAGATGCTCAATAAATAGCTGTTGCGTGAATAAATGAACTCCTTCCATAGGCACGCTTACCTTTGTGAGTATTGTTATATTACAGGGGAGAAAACGGAGGCTCAGAGAAAATAAGTGATGTGCCCCAGCCCTCAACTAACACGCAGAACTGGAACCTGATTCCATGCTTTCTGACTCCAAAGTACACATTCCTTCCATTCCCTACCTGCCACATTCTCATATCTGTCACAGCACCCAACACACAGCTATGTAACATTTTACTGTGACCTTGTTGATGATCATCTTTTTAATCCCAAAAGAGGTGGGTGGGGACTTAGGCACTCAGTCTCTACTTATTTGGGGGCAGAACGCAGGCCTCCAAATGAAGCCTTCGACAGCCAATTCCAAACCTAATGAGCAAGACTTGCTGTATGGCGGCCCAGGGCCAAGAACCATCTACTTTAGGAGTATCCCTGGGAGACAGAGTTTGGCTAGGTCACGGGTGGCCTGTACCTGGGGCCCCACAGCCCTTCCCCACAGGGTCAGAGGGCCAGAGGCCCCTGAAGGACATCCTGGAGCTTACCATGGATTCGCTGATGAGGAGGAGCAGGAGGGCTTCCTCGATGTTGTCCTTGGGGCAGTAGAGGCTGAAAGACACAAATGACAGGCCTGGCTAGAGCACACACCTCACCAGACAGCACCACTGACCCACCATGCCAGCCTTCTGCCCCAGAGTCAGCACCAGCTCGGTAAGGTGACCTCTTCCTGCATAATTCATGGGCACCGGATACCATATGCCCCAGAGTTATGGATCTGAAAGGCTGTGGTGGGTGGCGGCTGCTGGGCTGGAATAGTACGGATTCTCCCAGGGAGGAAACATTCCTCCCAGCACCAGCACTGCAGGGAATGGCTGGGGCAAGGAGCAGGGAGAAGCCAGAACTACGCTCTGCTGGTTGGCTACAGACCGCACCTTCGATGAATGGCACAAGCGAGAGAGAGGTGTATCAGACAAGACTACTGGGAAGACAGGTAACCTCCAAATGATTTCTTTGGTCTCCGAGTGCCTTATAGGATTATCTCCACAACCTGGACCCCAACACCTGCCTTCTCTAGTTCATCTGGCTCCTGCTGAGACTGAGGAGGCTGGCTGGCAGTGTGCTGAGTGGAGACTGGAGGAGGGCATGGGGCAAAGAGGAAGCCACCAGTGGGGACAGAACCCTGCGTGAGACGTGAGACTGGCAAGGTGCAGCAGGGCAGGCAGAACTTACTTGTCTCCTTCATAGAGGTGAGGTTTCCGCAGGGCCTGAGTGGCGAAAGAACTCTCCTCCTTGCCCATGAACTCAGGCAGAGGGTGGGACAGGGGGCTCCAGTAGCACTCCTCACTCAGGGAGTGCAGCAGGACCCCCGCCAGGTGCTTGGCCGCCATCTGGCAGAGAGGGAAGCACTCGGACCCAGGCACAGTTGTCAGCTCTACCCCAGCATGACCTAGAACGCCCTCTGCCCATCCCAGCTAAATCTGCCCCGCTTGCAATGTGCGGCTCTTTGGGTAAACTCCCCAACCCCACTCCCAAGGAGCCCCCTTGCTCCTTCAGTCCCTCCAACACTGGGGCTCCCACCCCTCTGCTGGCCTCAGACGGCTCCTACCTCATCTTTTCTCTTCTCTCCTCTCCTAGACAAGAGGAGCATTTCCTCCCTCTCCTGACCCCTTGGAGCCCAGCCCCACTCTGAGTATTCAGCAGGCCCTTGCAGTATTCGGAAGAGCATAATGCCACAGGCATGGGCAGCTCTCTCTCTCTCAGGTGCCTTTCTGATATTCGATGGAGAATTACAGCATAAGAAGCAGCTGTGGCTCTCTGGTTTGGACAAACTAAGGACTAGGAGGGCAGGCCTGTGTTGGGGCAGGCAAGCAGGGTCATTGCTGTTTATTAGGATCATAAACAAATCCCTAAAAGTTCGCATAGCACCTTGCTAGTGGTAGCAAGTTTGTCAACACAGTTTGCCCAGGGAAGCGCTGGCAGTAGATCTGAAATCTGATTTAACATGAGGGACTATCTGCAATGCCGTGGGGGGAAAGAGGCTGCACCTCCCTGGCTGCGTGGGAAAGGATGCTGAGATTGATTACCAACCTCTGCCACAAGCAGGCAGGAGACCTACTGCCACCCCTGCTTCACAGGCTCCCTGCAAGGACTTCTGTTGTCTCCCACCAAAGCTGACTCCTAAATAAGCCAGCACTGCCAGCACCCCACATTACCACTTTGAAGTTCTGAGTTGCTTTGGTCTCCACAGTCCGCAGCACCTCCCGGAGCTCTCTCATGCCCTTCACGATGTTCCTGGTGGGAGGACGGCAGAAGTAGATTTGTTACCAGCCTAGCTCACAAAGAAGGATGCTCTCAGCACACCAGCAGACCCCAGGAGGAGCTGACTGCTGGAGTTTTATGTGAACACATTCGATAACTGGAGTGAAAAGTTAGAGTTGTAACACCAGGACTTTAGAGGCCCAGGACATCAACAAAAAGGAGGGAGGATCCCTTTTCCCCTAGTCCCTTTCCCTCTTTCCCCCCAGCAACTTGGGCTTCCGGTTTACCACCAAAGGGGTACCAAGATTGAGTATCTCAAACAAGGTGTGACCTTGGCCTAAGAGCCTTGGGCTGGTGTCAGACTTTCTGACCTCAGTCAGTCTCAAATTCTCCAGCTTCACTTGCTGTATCCGATTGATGCTGGATTCCATCCTCCCCTCTCTGTCCCTAGTACCATGGCCCCAGGCTGGCCTGCCTCACCTTGGGCCTTGATGACCACACCAGCCAGTCTCGCCACTTTCAGTCAGCCTTCTGTGCCTTGAAATAGTTTTCAAGCTTTTAAAAGTGTGAGCCATAGTGACAAATACATCTTACATGGCAACCCATTACCCACATACACTTCCCTGACACAAAACCGAAGTTTCTCGACAAAATACCCATCTCTCCTATGTGCAATCAACACTGAGGTTTTCCATTTTCCTTCTACCTCTACCCCCATTTTGTAACATGCTGGCTGCAGCCCACTAAATGGATCTTGCATTCCCACTAACAGGCTGTGGCCCACAATGTGAAAAACTACTCCCACTGCGCCTTGGGGGTCTAGTGGATGCAGGAAGGTCACCTGGATCCTCTCAAGTCCAGCCCTACAGTGGCCCCAGGGCTCACAGAATAAGCCCTCAGCGTAGCTTCCTGAGGCTGTGGGGCCTGCCCCTCACCTTTCTCCCACCTCAGCCCCCAGCACTCAAGCAAGTCCTTTCTGAATGACCGCAGTCCCCTATATCAAGTCTCGGCACTGGCTTCTTCCACTGCCTTATGTGGCCTTTCCCCACTTCATCCTTCAAAAGCAAGTTCCAATGTCACCTCCTCCATGAAGCCTCCCCAGACCCCTCCCCATGCTGCCCTGCCTGTTAATTCCTCTTCTGAAGCAAGTAAAACCACTCAAGGTCATTTTCTACCTGCAGGTCTGACCCTCGCACAATGTGGCCACCTGAGGGCCAGGCGCATCGCTCCCATGTTTCTAAAGCTCCACCCAGCAGCTCCTGCCACGTAGCACATGCTCAGGAAAGTGTAAGGGCTGCCCTGCTCATCCACTCAGGAGGTTCCCCGGATCACACCACACAAAGGAAAGCAGAGGCTGCTGGGCTGGCGAATTCAGAAAAATTAAGATCACAGAGGGTGAAGAGCCAAAGCTGGCAGCCAAGAAAGTTACATAAGCCCCTTCTTCAATTTCATGCACAAAACAGGCTCCTGGGGGCTTTGGGGCCTGGGAGCCATGAAAGGACACATTTGCAGATCAAGTCCCTTGCCTTCTGGAAAGCTCTGGCCTCAGGACACGCAAGCAAGATGGACCCTTGTCTTCAGAGTTGAGAATGGAGGCTCCTGGGGTAGGATCAGAGTTACGATGACCTTCCCTAGCCTGCCAAGTGCTCTGAAAACCTGGGAGTGGCAAGCAGGACAGGGAACCTCAGCCCCCTTAGAGACCATCAAGTCTGGGTGAGGTCTGTAAAATGAAGACTTCACTTAGCTCAGTGTCTCCCAGACTTCTGTAGACTGCATACCTCATTCACCATGTTTACCACTGTTAGTCCTAATAATACTATCACCGGTATTATTATTTATGTCATACTTTTCCTTATATCTTCCTTCTTCTTTTAAGGTGAGTAAATAACTCACCTTCCCTTAGAAATAACAGAAGTATTTTTTAAAAGTTAGTGTGCACATCACTTAAAACCACATTGTGTGTCACTAGAAGTACTTGTCCCACACTCTAAGAAATGATAATTTATTTTATTTGCAGAGATGAGGTCTTGCTATGTTGTCCAGCCTGGTCTCGAACTCCTGGACTAAAGTGATCCTCCCACTTCAGCCTCTCAAAGTGCTGGGATTACAGGCATGAGCCACCACCACGCCTGGCCAGAAATGATAATTCAGACAAGAGTGCCTCAAAATGTAGTACTTGGACTAGCAGCATCCGTATCCCAGGGACTTGTTAGAAATGCAAATTCTGAGACCCCCACCCAGAAGTGCTGAATTAAGAACTCTGGGGTGGGCCACGTATGGTGGCTCATGCCTATAATCCCAGCACTTTGGGAGGCCGAGGCTGGCGGATCACTTGAGGTCAGTAGTTCAAGACCAGCCTGGCCAACATGGTAAAATCCCATCTCTACTAAAACTACAAAAATTAACTAGGCTGTGGTGGCGCCCGTGCCTGTAGTCCCAGCTATTCGGGAAGCTGAGGCAGGAGAATTGCTTGAACCCGGGAGGCTGAGGTTGCAGTGAGCTGAGATCGCACCACTGCACTCTAACCTGGGCAACAGAGCAAGACCCTATCTCAAAACAAACCAGCCAACCAACCTCTGGGGTGGGGCCCAGCAATCTGGGCTTTATCAGATCACCAGGGGGGTTCTGATGGACACTCAAGTCGAGAACCACTGGTTTAGGGGATGCCCTGGGGTCTTCTAGTTCTCCTAGTTCAAGAAGTCGGGCTTCAGAAGGGACAATCTGACACAGTAACCCCAGCTTTGCAGCCAGTCCCTAAGTCTGTAATCTTGGGAAAGTGAGGCAGCCTCCCTAAGTCCTAGTCTCTTTTCATTTCCTCATAGTCCTGTTAGGAAGATGACATACATGTGGCCCCAAGCACACTCAGGCATGTGGCAGAGGTTCATTAAATATTCTCTTCCTTTCTCCTTCTAATTTGGGTCTTGAAGATCATATGACTTATGTTCTGACTTATGTTAAAGTTTGGAAGTTTGGGAGCTCATGAGTAGGGGAGAGGACACAAGTGCCTGCAGGGACCCTTCGGCTTTGTGACCACCTTCCGCCTACCAGCCCTCTGCCCCACAGAGGACAGAAGAACAGGAATCCTGGTAGACAAGCCAGGCCCAAGGAGAGGCCCGGGCCCCCCACAAGAAGCTCCTTCGGTTCCACTGAGGCCTCTGTCTCAGGAAATAACCCAGAGCTGGAGAGCAGGCCACAGGGCAGGCCAGCTAAGGGGACAGCCCAGCACCAGCCACCACCAGAAGACAGGAAAAAGACAGACTGCAGCAAACTAAGTAAAAGGACAGACCTCACGAGCTCCCGGAGGAGAAAAGAACTGGCTGATTCTGGGACATCAGTCTAGGACAACCCTGGCAGCTGGGCCCAACAGCAGCAGGCTGAAGAGGGCTGGACCCCGGGGCTGCCTAGGGCCCTGTGGCCTACAGGGGGCCGGCAGGTCCTGGCACCTGCTACCAAGAGGCCAAAGCCAAGAATGACTGTGGCCCCTTCTTCCCACTCCACCGCAAGGACTGTCCTCTCTCTGCATTGCCGAATGAGCTCAGCCTTTAGCCTTTACATCATCAACGCTCTTGGACCAGCAGAGTGGCATTACCTGGAAGCTTGGGAGAAATGCAGACTCCCCTCCGAAACACACACACATAGATGCACACACACACACACGCAATTAAAGAATCAGCACTGCACATTATGCATCTTAAGATTCTGTATCTAAAAGCTGTGTCTTTTTACTCTAGCATATAAGCTCCCAGGAATTCTTTTGTAAACCAAATAATCACCCTCAGGCATGTTTTGGGTAAATCCCAATTTTTATTGAATGCCCTTCAAGAAAAAAAAAAAAAAAAAAATAGAGAGGTCCCAGTGGCCAGGGCTGTACAGGGAGAGATCTGGGGTCCCAGCTAACACTGACCTGGGAATGCCCCTCTGCCTCAGCTTACTCCTCTGAGAAATGAGAAAGCACATGGGGCTTCTCCAGGGCTCTGCAGATGGCCATGAGCCTGAGCAATCCCAGCTCTGAAGCTGCCAGTGCCAGGTGGAGCTGGGGCTTTTCCGAGCCATTGCTGGCTGCCCTGCCAGAGGCCAGCTTGAAAGATCTCTTTGTTCTTGTCTCTCATGCTGACCTTTCTAAGCAAAGCTGCCCACTTTTAACAATATCCAAACAGGGCCTCAAACAAACCCTGGCCCAGAAACAGCCTGCGTGGGGAGAAGCCAGGAAGCCATTTATTCCAAGTCAAGTAAAGCCTGGTTGGCCAGGAACAGAAAGACAGATGTGGGTGTGATGATGGGTCAAGGACACGGCTCACCTTAGGGGAGCCTCTGGGTGGGATGTGCAAGGGGCTGGCAAGCTCCCCAGTCCCCTAGGTGGCAGCAGGCAGTGCTACACGTTTCGCGGAGCCCTTCCTTTACCTTACTCAGTCCGTGCAGCTTCTAATGAGGCTGGTGAGGGAGACAGGCTTCATTATCCCTGTACCAGCACAATGTGTGGTGCATAGAAGGTGCTCAAGAAATGATCACTGAATAAATAAATCCCTATGTTCCAACAGGAAAAAGAGCCTGGAAGATGCCTGCCTTTCCAGGCTGTCACTTACCAAAAGGGAGAGGCAGGCTTACGGCAAGCACAAAAGGGTTCAGATTTTCCTCTCTTTTCACCCCGAGACCCCTGAGAAAGACAACACCTGTCTCTTGACCCAGCGTGGTTACATTTTCTTTTCCTGGCCATGTGAACTCCAGAACTCCTGGGACTCAATTTGCTAAGTCTTTACAAAGTGCCAGCTGCCCACCAAGTGCCTGGTCATCAGCTCTGTTCACAATAGAGATTAGCCAAGTATTCTGCACACAGTAAGTGTTAAAAAAATATTTGGGGAAGACTGGGTTTGAGCTGAAACAGAGAATGAGAAACTACATGGAACTGATGGCTGAATGGAACCTAAACAGATACTAGTGCATATGGCCCTGGCCAGATGTCCGCATTCCAGGGCCAGTACTGCTAACTGTGTATGAAAGGTTACCAGTCAAAGACCCAGAAGAGCATAGCTAGTTGGCAGATCCCAACAGCTGAACGGGTGAATCAGGGGACAAGGTCAGGTGAAGTTCAAATGGTCATCAAACTGTTCACCCCTGTCGCAGACCCAAATCCTCTGTTTCAAACAGAGGATTCCTCTTCACCCCCAGCCTCAGAATAGGGCTGTGACATTTCCCTCCTGTGGCACCAAGGATGTCATCCAGGTGCCGGGCTCTTTCCTTTCTAGTGAGGCGGGGGATGGGGGTGGGGAAGGTTGAGGAGGTAGTGCTAAGTGTAGACAAAGGCTGTGCATTCAGAGAGGCTGGAATGGGCCTCAGAGGTTACCCTGTGCCCCAAAGCATGACACAGAGCACCAGGAGGCTCTCAGAATGAGCTTCGCTGTTGGGTGACTGTGGCCCTGGAACCCCAGATTTGTGAGAACAGTCTGACTCCTGTCCTCCCCTAGCCCTGCAGATACCAGGTGGCTACTAGAACAAGGCAAAATTACTGATGGAACCCCTCATGGGGGTCACACCAAACAGCAGGCTGGGCTTTCTAAGGTGCCTTTGCTGCCTCTCCAACTCGGCATCCAGCTGGAAAGGTGACACACACACACACACACACACACACACACACACACACACACACGCGGAAAGGGACAGTGCTTTCACCGGCCTGAACAACCTGCCAAAGCCCTGGGGAACTCCCTTAGAAAACACATCCACTCCCTTCTCTGTTGTTTGATTTTGGTGCAGTGAGCACCTGTTGCTTTACTAATTAAAAAAAAATTAGAAGAACAAGCACAAAACCTGCTGCCCACCTGGTTCAATGTGCACGGCCCAAGCTCACTCTGGACCCAGAGCAAAGAATAGGTGCTGCCAGGTCTAGGCGGAAGGAAGGGAAAAACCAACTCAGAGAGAAATGGGCTCTTGCCCACTCTGGGTAAAGGAGCAGAGTCGGCTCACATTCTTGTCCTTGGGAGATGCCCAGGCACTCGTCCTAGTGCAGTTAGAGCCACTGACAGGGACAACCAGCTTCTCTGGCACTGCACGGTCCCCCTCCCCTTTCAGGCCCCCACTGCTTCACCCCTAGAGCTGTTTCATGCAAAAGAGAACCAAGCTCATTTCTGGAGCCTCCCCCATAGTCTGGACCCTGGCCCCAGCAGCTATTGCCCGCCTCCCCAAAAAACATGTCAGAAAGGTGCCCCCTTCTGGCAACCAGGTGGCCGAACTGCCTGGGGCGAGGCTCCAACCAGAGTCCACGGCTGCCCTCTAGTGGCGGTGAGGGGAAGAGACGCCCTCCACCCCCACCCACCGAGGGCTCTTTTGCACTGGGGCCTCCCAATTCCTGATGGTCCTTTCAGGCCTGTGCCTTCAGTTCTAGCTCAATTAGGAACCCTGTCATCAGCCACAGAGCAAGGGGCAAGAGCCATCTGGGGGAATCAGCTACTGAATCAACAGGGCAAGACTCCTGGAGGAAATTAACATCCCTCAGACATTCTGATGAGGAACTGGGCAGCAGTCTCAGGCTTAGCCAGAGACAGGGAGGCCCAGGCTTTCCTGAAGCTCCAAGGAAAGCGTCTGGGGTCCAGCAATCGCCACCCACTGTACACAGTGGACAACAGCACACTCTTTAAATTAGGTCAAGTCCTCAATGGGAGGGACGAGCCGGACTCTGGGGGCGGGCACTGCCTGTGGCCATCTGGCCCCACCCTGTTCTCAGCAGGGTCTCTTTAGTCTCGCTGGCAGCTGGGTCCACCCAGGCCCATGTGGGAATGAGCTCAGGCAGGAAGCAGGCTCCACCATCCCTCCCTCTCCCTGGGACTCTGAGGAACTGCAGCACCTCTGCTCCACTCTTGGCCCCTTGGGGTGAACTGCTCCTCAGACACCTTCAGGGTCCACCCCACCCCAGGCAGTACCCCCACCTCTCTGCCTCTTTCCCCCCCAGCACAGAGCACTGCCTGACCGTCTCCACCACAGGCTCCCCTCTGGGACGGTCACTCCACGAGGGGAGGGGACCTCCTCCTGGCCATAGCTCGAACCCCGCAGTGAGGGCGGGGCATCTGGCCCATAGCAGGCACTGGGAGGCAACCCAGGACAGGAACTGAGGGCCTTTCTCTGGGCTTCATCACCTAAACCTGACTCCCCTCACGGGGTAGTAAGCTCCCTGAACACCGAGAAGGGTTTCTCCCTGCTTCCCAAACAACCCAAGAGGCCAGGAGGGCAGGATGGAATGTAACCAGCAGAAAATGCTGCCTGACTCCACAGCCCTTTAACAGACCATTCAGAGATGCCCGAATGCAGATGAGCTGACGTCAGTATCTGACAGGTATTCTGCTTCTAGCACCTTAAGCTAAGACAGCGGTTCTCAACTGGGGGCAACTGTGCCCCCACCCAGGACACGTGCCAATGTCTGGAGCCATTTCCAGGTGTCACACTTGGCCAGGGAGAGTGGGGGGATGGTGCTCCTGGCATCTAGTGGGTGGAAGCCAGAGACGTTGCTAAAACCTACAATGTATAGGAGAGTCCCATGATGAAGTTATCTGGCTCAAAATATCAGCAGTACTGAGGCTGAGAAACCCTGGGCTAAGGTATCTTTATATTATTTTTTAACTTCCTAACAACAAATGCATTTAAAAAAAATACTGAAACTGATGATTCACCTACGAGGATATCACTGTGACCAAGGGACAATGTGGTATTACACAGGCTCACTGATGTAGACATGCCATGGGCAGGCTTTGTGCTGGGCGTGGTGCCATGGGCTGGACAGACCCAGCTTCAGCACCAGGCTCATGGGGTCTACACCTGTGAGCTCTGACTTTGGGCAAGTTACTTAACCTCTCCTTTCTTCAGTAAAATGGGGATTGTATTAGTTCCTGCATCACAGGATTATACAGAAAGGCATTCGCATTCTACCTGGCATGAAGTTAAGTATTAAGTATTCAACATATATTCGCCACAATTATGAGGAAAGGTGCACAGAAATTATTTACAGTCCAGCCACACAGGCTGCAACTCCAGCTCCTCTGGGCTGGATGGGCCACAGGAAACAGACACAGGGGCTGAGTAACTGCCACGTGTCCTGGGACTGCTACTTACACGCCAAGACTTTCAAGACTTTCAAATGTTTGGGCTGTTTCCTTGAAAAGAAATGATGACTCAATTTCTACCCCTCTTCAGGGTGGTGAGGTTGGGACAGGGTGGAGCCAGGATCCTGGCTGTAAGGACCAAAACATGTGCCTCAGGAAGAAAGAAGAGGAAGGGAGGGGGTGGAGCTACAGGAACAGAAAGTGACTGAAAGCACTTGGGCTTTCTGGGGGGTGATGGTCAGTCAACACCTCCACCCACTGCAGCATTGCATACCCACTGACCCACAACCCTCATGCGTGGCCTCAGCACAGAGTGCAGACAGAGGGAAGCAGGCTCTAGGGAGGGTGGGACCACCTGCAAGGAGACATCCTTTGAGAATGGTGATTCAGGGTCCCAGAGGGGTGGGAGTCAGCGCACCGTGCATCAGCTCTATGCTCCCGCTGTCACTAGGCCCTGGCTTCTCCCACACACCCACGGGCTGCCCAGGCTGTCCTTCCACGCCCCAAAATTTGGAAATGGCATGAGTTTCCAGGCCTCTCAGGCCCGAAGCTGGAATCACAGTGGGTAAGCTCGGGCAAGTGACTCAACCTCTCCAAGCCTCCCTCACTAGTGAATGGGGTCACCTGGCCTTCCCAGAGCACTGTACACCAAGCACATGGTTCAGCCAGGCCCCCAGCAGAAGCAAAGCATGACTGCCACTGGTCTCTCTCCCTCTTTCCCTCCTGGCTGTCCTTGATGTTCATATTAAAGTCATACCTGCAGAAAATTCAGTTGTGGGGAAGGGGAGCAGGCAGCCCCTAGAGGTGGCTGTGGGGGGGCTCTCAATGGAGAGGAAGTTAACAGCTGTGAAAATACTCCAGGTGTTTTGCATTCCTTCCCTCTCATTGGACCCTCACACCCTCTGGGACATGGACAAACAGAAGCCCCATCTTAGAGGGGAGAAAGCCAACTAGAGGGGCAGAGGGGGAACCTCTTCAGGGCCACAGAGTGGCCTCCAACCCCAGGCCTCACCCTTACTTCCTCCAGATGGCGAGGGCACCCACCAAAGTTTTCAAAACCAGAAGCTGGGACACAGCACCTGCAGGGCGTGAGCATCCCCAGGGGCTCAGCTCAGTAACAGGATTCCTGCTGTGGGCAGTGTAGCCTATCAGATAAGACCGCCAGCTAAGAAAGTCAGCCGGGCCCTGTGCACAGAATCCTGGCTCTACCAAGGACAAGTCATTTTTGTTCCCCGTGCCTCGATTTCCCATCTGTGAAGCAGGGATGCTAACTATGGTGCTTCCCTCAGGGAATACTGGGAGGACTAACAGACATGCAAGTGCCTGGTGTGAATTTAGCACTTCCTAAGTGGCATGCATTATCCTAAGAAATATCCCTGAAATGGATGAATAAAGGAGACAGAGTATTGAAATTAGAACTGTCCCCTCCCCACGAAATCCACTCCAGGAAGCTTTCATAGATAAGAACAGCCCCTCTGGCCTTCGTGCCTATACAGGTCCTTGGGAGGGAGGGAGGACTCCTTAACCTCTGTAGTGCAGTGGTCAGCAAACTGTTTTCTCTAAAGGGCAAATAAAGACAGCAAATTTTACAGACTTTCCCATAAGGTCCCAAATGCAGCTACTCCAGTCTGTGGTGAGATTATATGCAAATGAAGGGGCATGGCTGTGTTCTAACAGAAGTTTATTTACAAAAAAAGTGGCGGCAGGCCACCCCTGCCTTACAGGCACAACCGCCCCAGGTCCGTGCCGGGCTTCATAAGTCACTGAGGAGTTAGAGTGGTGACCCCTGCTCCTCCCAAATCTCTGCAGACAGAGCTCTGCAGGCAGAGCTGAGGACGGCCTCTCTTTGCGTCCCCCAGACTCATCCCTGGGAGCTCACAACTGGCAGAGGGAGACAAGGGGGCTTCAAGCAGCAGCCGTGGGGGAGTGGTGATCTCCAGCTTCAACTGCCAGGCCATGAAAACAGGAACCAGCCCTCCAGGCCACCGTTTCTCTGAAACCAAAGCTCAGCAACCGAAAAAGGATCAAAAAAGCAGATGGTGGAGGTGGAGCGAGGCAGCTGTGCTTCTCAGTGCCCCGGGCCGTCCTCAGCCCCATCTCTGGCACAAGTGGTCCAAGCAGCCCAGGACTCCATGGCAGGCCCTACCCTTGCAGGTGAACTGCCTCGGGTCTCCCAGCCTCCACATCCACATATTCCAGAGACACCACCACCTCCCTGGCCTACCACTTGAGAAATTACACAAAGAAAACAAAAGGTGACTCATATTTGGGCCAGCAGCCTGTCCAGCTGTGGGCTACACAAAATAATTAAACAAATGATAATACTGGCTTTGATTTTCCTTTTCTTTTCCTTTATTTCTATTTTATTTAATTAATTAATTTATTTTTTTGAGAGAGGGTCTTGCTCTGTTGGCCCAGGCTGGAGTGCAGTGGTGGGATCATGGCTCACTGCAGCCTCGATCTCCTGGGCTCAAGCAATCTTCCTACCTCAGCCTCCCGAGCAGCTAGGACCACAAGTGCACACCACGATGTCCAGCTAATTAAAAATAATTTTTTTTTGTAGAGACGGTCTCACTATGTTGTCCAGGCTGGTCTCAAACTTGTGGGCTCCAGCAATCCTCCTGCCTCGGCCTCCCAAAGCTGTGGAATTACAGGCATGAATTCCAGGCAGCTGTGATCTATCAGGCACCCTGGTGGATGGGTGAGTGGGTGTTCACATATAATTTGATCCCCACAACAATGCTATGAGAAGGCAGGCACGGTCCTTACCACCACCTTACAGATAAGGAAAGCAGAGGTTCAGAGAGCTCAAGGGACTTGCCCATGCACACACAGGCTTGTCATAAGAGCTGGGATTCACTCCCAGGTGTGCTGACTTCACAGCTGTGGTTCTCACTCTCCTGTCTGCCAGGCATGAGGAGAGAAAGGGAGGCAGCCTGTTTCTCAGTAGGGGCCCTTCCAACCTATTCTTTTTTTTTTTTCTTGACAGAGGGTCTCACTCTGCTGCTCAGGCTGTAGTGCAGTGGCACAATCACAGCTCACAGAAACCTCCGCCTGCCAGGCTCAGATGATCCTCCCACCTCAGCCTCCCAAGTAGCTGAGACTACAGGCGCATGCCACTAAGCCTGGCCAATTTTGTTTATTTTTTGTAGAGACAAAGTCTCCCTATGTTGCCCAGGCTGGCCTCAAACTCCTGGACTCAAGCGATCCTCCCACCTCAGCCTCCCAAAGTGCTGGGATTACAGATGTGAGCCACTGCTCCCAGCTCCTTCCACCCTATTCTTTCCATTTGGAAGATAGGGACTCGTGCGTGCCTGTCCCCACAACTGCAAGGGCAGGGTGGAGAGAAAGAGAAAAGGGCACAGGCCTCCCCTGGGTCAAGGGTCCTGCTGGGGCAGGACTGCCTCCCCAAGGCCCAGGTCCACCTGCCTGCTGCAGTCATCACAGCCACTGCCTCCTGGAAGTGACCTCACCACGGCCTGTTCCACATTCTGGACAAACAACTCCACCTCCTTCTCTTCCAGGCAATTGAGAACTCAAGCTCAAAGTTACTGATAAGCAGCTCCATTGGGCAGGGATACCTGCTAGATGGAAAAGCTGCCTGGGCCAGAACCGTGTGCTTTGGTCAGAATGCTCCCCTGGCAGTCCCAGAGCACCTGAAGACCCACTCCATACAAGGGCACCACATCGAACAGTCAGCAGCTTCATGGGCCTTTGCCGCCTCCTGGAGATTCATGACCCACTTCAGGCTCCGGTTCTAGAGAGTCTCAGAGGTCTTCAATCCACTGTTTCCCAAACTTATTTGGCCATGGACCCTCTCCTGCAGATTCCTACTGTCCTACAATCCTCAGCCTCATCCCACCCTCTCTGCCCCTCCCAGACTCCTCCCATTTCGCCTGCCCCCACCAAGGCCCAGATCAAGCCTGACCTGCCACAGTCCACTATGTGCCCAGCCCCACATAGCTCTGAGCTCACCTCCTCCTCGACCCCCACATCGAGCAACTTTGTGGGGAAGGGAGATAAGCAGGAAGGAAAGAGGCTCACAGCCAAGCCTGGTTGGAAAGAGCAAGCTACAAGCAGTGTGTCCTCTAGGATACTATTTTGTTGTGGTTGTTAAAAAAAAAAATACATCTGTGTATCTACACATAGAAAAACACGAAAGATGTATCAAAATGTTTAAAGTAATTATTTAAAGTGGCGGGGGGGATCAGCAAATTTTTTCTGTCAAGGGCCAGAGAGGGGCTGAAGGTTGAGCTGATCACCAGTGGCCAATGATATAATACATCATGCCTACGTAATGGAGCAGCCATAAAAACCCAAAAGCATGGGCTTGGAGAGCTTCCAGGTTGCTGGACACGTGGCAGTGGTGCACCCAGAGGGGCCCTGGACGCTCCGCATGCCTTCCGCATACCTAGCCCTATGCGCCTCTTCCACCTGACTAGGCTGTACCATTTTACGTGGTACTGTACACCAGTCATCTAGCAAGTAAACTGCTCTCCTGGGTTCCATGAGCTGCTCTGGCAACTTATGGATCTGAGAAGAGGTTGTGGGAACCTGATTTGTAGCCAGTTGAGACAGAAGTTGTTGGTAACCTGGGGACCTGCTATTTGTGACTGGTATCTGCTATGGAAGGCAGTCTTTCATGGGACTGAGCCTCTGTGCCCCTCCCAGACTCCTTCCATTTCCCCTGCCCCAGCCAGGGCCCAGATCAAGCCTGACGGTTAGCATCAGAGGTGAATTTAATTGTTGGAAACCCAGCTGGTGTCAGAGAACTGGTTGTGAGTCGCGGAAAAAAACCCCACATTTGGTCACAGAAATTACCTGTGTTGTATTGAGTATAAAGTAGGGCCAGGCACAGTGGCTCACACCTGTAATCCCAGCACTTTAGAAGGCTGAAGCGGGAGGATCACTTGAGTCCAAGAGTTTGAGACCAGCCTGGGCAACAAAATGCAACTCCCTCTCTACAAAAAATACAAAAAATTAGCCAGGTGTGATGGTGCATGCCTGTTGTCCCAGCTACTCAGGAGGCTGAGGTGGGAGGATCACCTGAGCCAAGAAGGCAGGAGGTACAGTGAGCAATGATCACACCATTGCACTCCAGCCTGGATGTCAGAGCAAGTTCTGTCTTTAAAAAAAAAAAAAAAAAAAAGAGAGAGAGTATAGGGTAGAAGAAAACAGTAAGTTTGCTTTATCCTACTAAACAAGTACCATATGCAACAATCATGTATTCAAAAGCATGTAATGAAAAGAATGCATAAAGTGAAATGTAACAAAATAAATCACACTAAAAATGGCACACAGGCCTCAGAGAACTCCAGGCAGTCAGTGACAAGAAAGCTGTGTGACCCTGACCTTGGTTTCCTTGTGTGTGAGGAGGCGGTCACACCTACTGGGCCTGACCCATGGCCATGGGAGGCTGAGTGAGGCAGGGTGTGACTACGCACGGGGGACGGCTGCACTTGGCACCTATGGGTCTGCTCCTCTTGTCAGTGATGTCCTCCAGCCCCAGCCCATTGTGTCTGTCTAAGGTTGTAATGATGCAGAGGAAGGGGCCCAAAGCCTCTGCTGCAGAGACAGGCACAAAACCTCAGCTCCCGCCTGGGAGTCCCCAGACTGGTGGAGATGTTGCCAGCAGACCGGACCAGTTGCGGAATAGCCATGAAGCGACACTTGCTGCCAATATGCACTCCTCATCTTGAATCTTCTCCTTCCCCTGCCACCACCCAACACACCCCATGAAACAACCACTCCCGGCCTAACACCAGCCACCCCCTCGACTATTCAACAAGGCAGGTCTTGCTTCACCCAGGAGCAAAAGCCTACGGAAGGCATTCCAGGCACTATGGTTCTTAGGTCTCAGATAGGCCAGTATTCCAGGGACCTCAAGACAACCCACAGGAAAACAAGCACTTCTGCTGCTTCGTCAGCAGGGACAGCCACAGCCCCAGCGTGACGCCAGAACTTCACTTCTACCATACTTTCCCTCGTCCTTCATCACTCCTTAAAAGCCGGAATGAACAGGAATCTGCCTTCCCATTGGGTTTTTGGGGAACGTGAGGCTCAGAGGAACCAAATAACTTCATTCACACTGCAGACAACAGTAGACAAAACCAGACCCACTGGCCAGCTCACTGTCCTTTGCTTTTTCAACATCACCTCCCAGATGCCCTCCACCCTCCCCTCTTGAAATGCCCACTCCTGTTTCTCTTCTTGGCAGTCTCCCCCAAGCACACACAGGCTTTATTGCTTCTGTGGCTTCTCTGCACACTCCTGTCTGACAAGATGTGACACAAGCCAGTTCCCACCAATCCTCTTGGAAGAGCACGTGTGCACAGGCCAGAGAAGAGGGAGAGCAGCCTTAAGGCCACGTCAAAAGCCTCGGCCCAGGGGAATCGTTCTCCCACTCACTCTACCAGTGACCTACCCTTTCTTCAGGTTTTTCACATAGGCGCTCTGGAGGGCGGCTTCCAGGAAGTAGGTGAGCTCATAGTCAAGCGGGTGACAGCCTTTCAGATGCCTCGACGTGCTGTTATTTGTGGTCTGGGAAGGGGAACAGAGAGAGAGCCATTGTCTCAAAGTTCTGAGGCAGAGGGTCACTCAGCAAGAGGAGGTGGCCTCATCACCATCCCAGTCCCAGTTGTTCAGGGGCACATTGTTTGCATTTTATAGATGAGGAAACTGAGGCTCAGAAAATGTCTAAGGTCAAAAGTGTCAATTACAGATGTGGTGGCTCACGTTTATAATCCTAGCACTTTGGGAGGCCGAGGCAAGAGAATCGCTTGAGGCCAGGAGTTCCAGACCAGCCTGGGCAAAAGAGTGAGGCTCTGTCCCAATCAATCCATCAATAATAATTTAATGCCTAAGATCACAAAGCTGGTGTCAGTCCAGACCTCAAACTCAAGCCTAGCCAGGTATGGATTTCAGGCTATTTCTACTATATATCAGTTAATTCATTCCACAAACATCTAAGTGCCTGCTATATGCCAGGCACTGTACTGTCCCTCTCAAACAAGCATGGAACGTCAGAACATCCAGAGAATTGAGACCCCTCTGGTTCCAGGAAAAGCTGAGGAACAATTACCTCATTAACTGAGCTGTTGCTTAAAAGCCTCAGCTCTAACAGGGTCCTCCTGCCCAACCAGACAGGCTTGCCTTCTGTATACCATTTCCTTTGTCTAATCTGAGGGGAAAAAAAATCAATGAGGCATCCACCTCCTCTTTCAGAATCCAAAGGAGATTTAAGAGAAGGTCTTAGTTCCTCAGAGGTCAGGACTGGGTCTCAGGAGGGACACACAGTATTTCTGAGGATGCACAAGATTCTGTGGCCTGCCCTCCCTCAACTTAGATAACAACTATAGGGTCCCATTTGTCTGCCCACTGCTACCAGGCACTGATTCCAGCCCTGGACATCATCATCAGACCTTTGACAGGGACAGTACAGTGCCTGGCATTATAGCTCATCGCCTTAATCCCCTTTTGAAAGTCCAAAGCCTAGGCTTCCAGCTGAGCAGCAGACTTTATCTTTTCCATGAAAGTTTCCTCCCAACCAAATGCAATGCAAATATGAAAAGCTCCTAAAACACTACTACTGTCTAGCAGTGACCCATTCCCCCTTGGTGGAGGTCAACTCAACCATGCTGAGTCTCTAAGTGGCCTCTGCCAAAGAATGGGCACTCAAGTCCTATATTTGCTGAGCCCATCGGTCATTTCTCCTTTCCTCCTAAAGTCCAATCAAGCAGACATCTTCTAGAGCAGTGGCTGTCAGCAGGGGGGTGACTTTGCCCTCAGGGGACAGTTGCCAGTAACTGAAGACATTTTTGGTTGTCACAACAAGGGGGATAGTGCTACTGGCATAGTGGGGAGAGGCTAGGCATGCTGCTAAACATCCTATAATATACACAGCAGCCCCCCGCCCTCACCAACAACAAAGAATTCTCCAGCCCCAAATGTCAACAGCATTGAGGTTGAGAATCCTGCTCTAGGGGAAATGACCTGGCCTGGCGTGGACTCTTCCAAAATGGCCCATCACAAAAACGGGTACTGGACTGACACTTTGGCATCTGCCAAGGAAGGTGAGGTGCAAGTGTCTCTTGGGCTCTTAGTCTCTCGGCCCATGACCACCTCCTCCTTCAGGGCACCAATCCTAATCTATGCTGCTCTAGAACCTTCCATCTAACATGTTAAATTATCTATTCCACAGAATACCTGAGCATCATCCCCAATAACTTCCCCACGAGTATTCACAGCCACACTCCCTGGGTTCAAATCCTGCCAATAGCACTTATTAATGAGGTAAACTCTGGGAAGCTAACTCTTCTTCAAATTTGTTTTCTTACTTGTAAAACGGGAATGACAACAGGACCCATTTCATCCAGTCAGTGTGAGGGTTAAATTATAGAATGAATGTAAAGTGTTTGGAGCTGTGTCTGACACAAAAGCAGGCACTCAAGAAGGGCTAGCAGGATCTCTGTTGAATATAGTTGCCTGTCCCCTTAGCATTGAACCAAGGGCCCCTCATGGCATAGTATTAAGATGTGGAGGGAAAAAGAATAAAATGGAGGCTGGGCGCGGGCCTGTAATCCCAGCACTTTGGGAGGCTGAGGCAGGTGGATCACCTGAGGTCAGGAGTTCAAAACCAGCCTGGCCAACATGGTGAAACCCTGTCTCTACTAAAAATACAAAAATTAGAAGGGCATGGTGGCAGGCACCTGTAGTCCCAGCTACTCGAAAGGCTGAGGCAGAAGAATCGCTTGAACCCAGGAGGTGGAGGTTACAGTGAGCTGAGATCGTGCCATTGAACTCCAGCCTGGGTAACAAAGCAAGCAAGACTCCATCTAAAAAATAATAATAAATAAATAAAATGCATAAAAATTAAAAATAAAAGTAAAAAAATACATTAAAATAAACCAGAGCCTCCCAGAAGGGGGAGGGCTGGGATACTTATCGCAAACGCTGCTACCACCTGTACTTGATACCCTGCAGACAGTTAACCCAGACCCACCACAGGGAGTGGGGAGGGAGGGGGATCTGAAAACTGCCAGAGCCCTGCCGACCAGCTCTTTTACCAGCCTCTGAAAGGCTCGGAGAAGGAGTCCCAAGATCCTGCTTCCTCACAGGATCCAGGGAGGAGCTTCTGGGACACCGAGAGCAGGGAAGGATGTCCAACTGCAAGACCCAGGCAGACTCCACCCCTGCCAGGGAAAGAATGGTGAGCAAATGATTCAATCTCCTAAAGCTCATCTATTAAACATCCTAGCGGATGGCATGGACTCATTTATCAAACTATTTTCCAGTAAAGAGTCTCATTCTAGCGGAATCAGTATACTATAATGAGTTTTCCAACTATGAAGTAGAGTGTCTTTGGGGGACAGAGAAGGTGATTTCTTCTAATTAGCACACAGGTGACCTATGGGTTTAGTGGGATCCATAGACATAGGTGCTCAATAGAGAGCAGCTCCTACCACGGTGTTATTTCCAGCTCACCTTCTCCAATTCCTGCAGGAACACCTGAGCGATCCAGGAGGCCCTCTCAAAACAGGTGATCACTTCCTCCTCCCTCTCTGTCAGGCGGAAGCGGGAGGCGATGGAGTTGGGTAGGCGTTCCAGAGAGAGGCCTGCGGGAGGAAGAGGGTGCCTCAGACCTGCCCTGCTCGGGCCCCCTGACTCCAGGCCCTCCCCATGGGCCGAAGGTGGGCTCATCCGAGGGGGCACACACTCTGGTGCAGCCAGGAGGAGGCGGAGGTCTGCGGAGGGGAGGGAGGAAGCTGAAGCGACGGTGGTGTTAGCAGTGGCTGGGAGTAAGCGATGGGACAGCACGTGGGGAATCACACTGCATCACCCCAGCCCAACTCCCCGGGGAAGCCACTCCTGACCCCTCCTCTGTAACGCAGTATCCCCATTTTTCTAAGCGAAAGAGAATGAGGTTTTTAAAAAAAATTTATTTTTTTCTTTCCTCTTTCCTCGTTTTCCCTAGTTCCCCATTTCCTACTTAGCTCTTTAGAAATGCAATAACCTTTACCTTCCCTTCACCAGACACTCCCTACACAGCAAGCTTATCCATGTGCTGACTTAGAAGCTCCAGATCCAGAACTTTCCCACCACAAGACTGCCTCTAGAGACAACAGTCAATTTACATCCTAAAGTGTGACTGAGAGGGAACTCTCTCCCAACTGGAGAGTATCTTGCTCACTTTACAACCTAGCTCTGCCCCCGACGGTGCCAGCTTGACCACCTGGTAGGTAAGGCACCAAGGCAAGTCATGCAGACTCTGCACTTGCTTGCTCCCTCCTCTGCATGGCATTCATGCCAAGTACCCCTTTAAAAGCCCCTGCTTTTTGCCCAGGAACTGAAGTGGTTATCTTTAAAGGCAGGAGCCTGTACCTTTTCCCCTAAGTTAAGCTTTGGAATAAAGTCACTTTCTTTATTCCAGACCTCGCTCTTGTTAATTGGACTCTGCAAGTGGCGAGTAACTGAACTGCACTTCAGTTACAATTTTGGTGGCCCCTATGAGGACTGCAGCACACTTTGGACGATTGAGCCTATCAGCCTGGTTTCACTACCAGGCAAGGCGGGGGCTGCCTGGGAGCGCCAGCTGCTCCTGGCTACTGGACTCCAGGATGGGAATGTTAAGGGGATTTCTCAGCAGCTGCCAAAACGTTCTTGTTTTGGGGAAACCTCCCTTTCACCCCCTGGCACGACATCTGCTGCCTCCAACGCTTCACTGGTATAAAGAAAGTGACCTCTGAAGAAGCCGGCAACCTTGAAACTGGGTGAGCAAGTTGGACTGTACCCGACTTTTTTCTGCCTCTTCTGGGTATCCTGGGACTTCATTCTGTGCAGACTTGGCCGCTACTGGCACCATTTGGGCATTTTGAGCATTTACATTTGTGTCACTATAGGGACTCAGCTGCCTGTGAAGGTATCTGGAGCTGAGGCAGGGGGTTCAGAACTCCACTCAGTCCCTCGACTGGGGATTTTGTTTGGAAGCACGCCATTTGTTTGTGTGAATGTATGACTTTGTGTACAGGCTTCTTTCTTTCCTTAGCTCCCTCCAGGTGGAAACAGTTCACCTCAACCGGCAACCTGCGGCAGTGGGAGGGATCCATCCTCCGCCGCACTGGGCACTGAGGCCCTCCCTGAAGGGGGATAAATGAGGGTAGCAAGGGTTTCCCTGCACCATGCGGTGGCTGGAAGGCTCTCGAGCTCCTCTTCTGCCACTCTACTTTTTCCTTTCTCTTTCCATTCTCTCTCTCATGCCACTCTTGGAAAACCTGGCTGTGCTGCAAAAGCCAGCCAGATAGTCCATACTCTTATCTCCTCCATAAAACGCGAGACAAGTTTCTCCCCTTCCCTTCACTTTGCTGTTCCACAAGCCTTAATTTCAGGGGCTCCATTCTGCTCCTGGGCCTTGGATTTAAAGAGGGAACAGGATTGGACATGGGCAACAAGGTCTTTGTCCCCTCAAAGAGCCCCTCGGGGTGCATTTTGGTTAATTGAAAAGCATACAGTTGTGAGCCCATGACTAGGAAAAAGAGGATGTTTTACCATAATACTATCTGGACCCAATACCATCTGGGCCACAGTGAATTCTGGCCTGAAGATGGGGTTACTTGGTTACATTTCCAGTTGTTAGAAGAAAAACATCCACCCTCCTGGTGCTCACCACTTTCTACACTATATTTTGGTCATCTCCGGCCAGCTCTTCTCTCCCCAACTAGCTGAAAGCTCCACGAGGGCAAATGTGAACCTTTTTGGACAACCACAACCCTAGCACAGCACCTCACACAGTAGGTGCTCGAGTTATGCAGCATTTTACATGCACACTTCCCATGGAACCCAACAGTTCCTCCCTGCAGAAGTTACCCATGCTCAGGTCTCTGCCTGCAGGGGACACCCACTTTCCCATTTATCAGTAATAGCACCTTGCTCTCCTTTTGACCACCTCTCTTGCAATCTCAGCTGATCATGACAGCCATGGCAATCAGCTAAGTGTGGGCACATGGCCTAATCTGGGCCAATAAAAACCAGTCTTAGAATTGTCGCTCTTTCCACTGGGGTTGTTAAGCTGGTACCAGACATCAGCTTAGAAATGTTAGAGAAAACCTGCCTTAAAATGAAGTCTACACAATGTGAACATAAATAACACTACTGAAGTGTACATTTAAAAATGGTTTAGATGGTAAATTTTATGTTGTACGGGGCTTTTTTACTGCGATTAAAAAATTTTTTTTAATAAAAGCTTCAAGGCCAAAAACAAAAAGCTCAAAAAAATAAAAACAATCTGTAAGAAACACAGAAGGGATATAGCATTGTTAGCCTTACTAGAAATTAATGCTGTATGGAAAAACAACTGTATTTGCGTCAGGTTACTTTTTTTTTTAAGAGAGGAAAAATATTGAATAAACTCTTAGTCACGAAAAAAATGAAATCCATGCAGAGAAAAGACATGACGTGACAGAGAAGGGTGGATTCCTAAAGAGACTGAGTACCTAGATCCAGCTTTGCCTGAAGCTCTACCTGCTGGAAATTTCCAGTGTATGAGTGCCATTAAATAGCTCCCATGTCTCCTTCCTCCCTTCCTTCCTTCCTCCCTCCCTCCCTGCCTCCCTCCCTCCCTACCTCCCTCCCTTCCTTTCTTTTTTTTTTTTTTGTCACTTGCAGCTAATATAGACCTGACTAGAGAGTGCTGTCCTTCTGAACTATTGGTTCCCAATGGGGAGAATCAATGTCTGTCCCATCTTTGTGCCCACACAGTACACTTTAGGTACTTTACATGTAGTAAGTAGAGGCTCAAGATGAACTTACTGAAGAGATGTATAATGGAAGAATCCTCAACTGTTTCCTGCCCTATAAGCCCCAACATCCACCTAATGACCAAGTCCTCAGCACTTCAAACCTTCCCTTCCTCTCTTCCTATTACCTTATTTCAGGTTTTATCTCCTGAGTGGATGACTACATCAGCCTCCTAACTGGCCTCCCTGCCTCCAGTCTCACTCTAATCCCCAGGGGGATCCTTCTAAAACTCTCCAGGGGTCCACACTGCTACAGAGTAAGGTCCAACTTCTGGAAGCTCCATACCAGGCCCTCCTGGTATCAATTCTCCAGCCTCATCCCTCACCTTACCTGCCATATCCACAACTAACCTCCTGCTCCCAACTGCTAGGTTGTAGGATGCCTTCTTGACTTGCTCAAGTTGTTCCTCCTGCCTGGAATGTATCCACCCCACCAGGTCTACCCAAAATTACTGTTCACATTCTGACCCACTAAATGCCACCTCCTCTACAAAGCCCTTCCCGATATTCCCTGGTATAACCAAACATTCCTCCTTTAAGCCCCAGTCTATACATATTCCTGACTCACCATTTCTTATACTTATTTGTTCATATGTTTCCCCAGACTGTAGGCTCCTTCAAGACATCAACCTAATCGTGTTTACTCTTCTACCACCTGGCACACAGTAGGTACTGGACAAGCATTTGCTGGCTGGATGAAAAAACACAAGCCTGGTCATGTCTGACAAAGTGCAAAGTGCTCTGCAAATACAAGGTAAGGAATTATTATTGTTTTTCTTAGCCACATTCCCATGCACACAGATTCAGTGACCTTGTCTCTTTGCCAGGCTGGGGTGTGACCAGATCCAAAGTTCGGGTGCCTTGGCCTGGAGGAAAGCGGGCAGAGAACATGAAGGTCCTTGCTCAACACAAAGACCCAGGTGCCCAGGACACTGGGTGTCAACGACTGCCAAATGACTCACAACCAGGAGGGGGAGGATCCTTATTCCAGAGGACTAAAGGGGGAAGAGGAACCGAGAAAGAATCAAGGAGGCAGGCCTCGTTGCTCACTGCCAGAGCTGGGCCAGCCCCTGCTCCCCAGACATGCAGCCTATCCACCTTGCAGGAAGGTGGGGCAAACCTACGAACTGTTCAGAGGCCTGGCCCAGGAGACCAACTGCAGGTGGCAGGGCACAGCCAATTCCAGGGGACATGGAGTGGATCTGTTTCAACACAGCTGCCTTGTGGTCCCCGGAGAGATGCGCTGAGGCTGGGCTCCCTCCTGCCACACCTCTGGGTCCAGCACTGGGATGGGTGATGCCAGCTACTGGCGAGTTCAAGCTGCCAGTCCCAAGCCTCCAGAGGGCTGGCCACCGCAAAGCTGTGAATTCAGGAACAATGGTCTGTGGGCCTCCACCTTCCCTGTGTGGCATTTGTTCCTTCCACTCCCCGCAGGGGCCTCCCCATCATGCTTCTCCAAGAACCCCAAATCCCATCCTTCTTGAAAGCTCAAAGCAGGCCAGGCGAAGTGGCTCACACCTGTAATCCCAGCACACTGGGAAGCCCAGGCAGGCGACTGCTTGACCTTAGGAGTTTGAGACCAGCCTGGGAACATGGTGAAACCCCGTCCCCCGCAAAATAGAAAAAATTAGCTGGGCTTGGTGGCGCACACTTGTGACTCAAGCTACTCAGAAGACAGAGGTGGGAGAATTGCTTGAGCCCGGGAGGTGGAGGCTGCAGTAAGCCAAGATTATGCCACCGCACTCCAGCTGGGTGACAGAACAAGACCCATTTCAATTTAAAAAAAAGCTCAAAGCAAAGCCACCTCTTCTCTGAAACCCTGCCAGGTAGAGTTAAGCCTCCCTGTATCTAAACCAGTTGAACAGTCTGGCTGCATCTCCTAAGTATGTGCCTTTTTCCTGCATTGTCATCATCCTCTCTACCCATTTCCGACTGATCTTTGCACCCCAGTGATGGCCAGGGCCTAGGGTTTAGGAAGCATGCAGATGGATGCGTAGATCAATGAGCGTATTCACGTAGCCAAGTGTACAGCCCAAAGGAGTTCCTCCCTCTCTACTTAAAAAATATTTCCTGGGCCAGGCGCGCTGGCTCATGCCTGTAATCCCAGCACTTTGGGAGGCCGAGGCGGACGGATCACGAGGTCAGATTGAGACCATCCTGGCCAGCATGGTGAAACCCCGTCTCTACTAAAAATACAAAAATTAGCTGGGCATGGTGGCACATGCCTGTAAATCCCAGCTACTCAGGAGGCTGAGGCAGGAGAATCACTTGAACCAGGGAGTCGGAGGTTGCACTGTCGCCCAGGCTGGAGTGCAGTGGCGCGATCTCGGCTCACTGCAAGCTCTGCCTCCCGGGTTCACGCCATTCTCCTGCCTCAGCCTCCCGAGTAGCTGGGACTACAGACACCCGCCACTAAGCTCGGCTAATTTTGTTTTTGTATTTTTAGTAGAGATGGGGTTTCGCCCTGTTAGCCAGGATAGTCTCGATCTCCTGACCTCGTGATCCACCCGCCTCGGCCTCCCAAAGTGCTGGGATTACAGCTGTGAGCCACCGTGCCCGGCCCAGATTTTTTTTTTTAAAACAAACTCTTATATACACATAACACAAATGAATTACTTAAAAATTACATTGTGCAAAAGAAACCAGACATAAAAAAATGCATACTGTATGATTTCATTTATTCAAAAAAGCAAATTAATCTATATCAATAGAAAATAAGGCCAGGAGTGGTGGCCCACGTCTGTAATCCCAGCACTGTGGGAGCTGAGGCAGGGGATCAATTGAGCCCAGAAGTTCGAGACCAGCCTGGGCAACATAGCGAGACTTTATCTCTTAAAAAAAAAACACACAAAAACAAAACAGAGGTTGCCTGGGGTGGAGACCAATTAGAAAAGAGCCCAAGGGGACTTTCTGTGGTGATAGAAATGTTCTGTATCTTTATTAGGGTACTGGTCACATGGATATTTACACTGGCCTAATTCATGAAATTATACAGTTAAGATTTGTACATGTCACCATATGAAAATTTATCTAAAAATAATGGAGATAATGCCTTTTTGAAGGGAGCTGTCATGATTCAGAGAAATAAAAGTTCAAAGTAGAGGGGTACATTCACGGAGGCGGTCCTCTATAAAGCAATTTCCAATATACACAGGGCCAAAAAGTTTCTGGAGCTGGCAGTGGCTTTTCCTAAGCAAGGTCACAGTCCAGTCACCCAGTTCTGCCCATAAAAAGGGGCTGGGAACCTTGTATTTGTCCCCTGGTTGATAAGGTCTATTTTCCTGTCCACAAACATCTGACTGGAAGCCCACCCAGGTGCTGCAGGCTTGGGTTTCTTTTCTTTACCTTCTGCCCCGTGAGCGCTTCTGCACAAACGGCCAGACCACAGTGCTCAATCCAGGATGAAGGTGGGCTGCCCTGCGCCCAGTCCTTGAGGCATCGGAGGCTTGTAACGCAGCCCTGCAGGGCAGGCACTGCCTTGTGATTCCCACCAGCGAGGGCCTTTCTGTGCCAATACCCAGCTCTAGGAGAGGTCCCTTGCAAGAGGAGGACTTGCTTTTTCATTAACTCAGAACTTTCGATTTGGAGCCAAGCTGATCCTGGCACAGCCTCAGGCCCAACACCAGGCTGGTCCCAGCTCCTTCAGTCTGAATGACTCATCACATCCCAGGCAGCCACCCTTCCAAGAAGCCCCACCCTTGGAACCCTGGAGCCTTGGGCCCTGGATGCAGAGGTAGAAAACAGAAAACATCCTCAGCAACAGAACCCCTTCCCTCCCACCTACCCAGCCTGTCAAAGGGCACGGGGACAGCTGCAGCACCCACGGAAGATGAATCCCAGACTTGGGTACCCTGCAGCCACGGGAAGAAGCGAAAAAATGCAACTCATTCAGCTCTCGGGGGGAAACCGAAAGGCCAGGTAGGAAAGAACCCTCACAGATCACTCTGTTAAAATTAGAACATTTAAAAATAGAATTACCATATGATCCAGCAATTCCACTTCCAGGTATATACCCAAAAGAATAGAAAGCAGGGTCTCAAAGAGGTATTAGTACACTAGCATTTATAGCAGCATTATTCACAATAGTTAAAATGTAGAAGCAACCCAAGTGTCCATTGACAGATGAACAGATAAACAAAATGCCACATATACATACATACAATACAATATTATTCAGCCTTCAGAAGGAAGGAAATTCTGACACATGCTACAATATGGATAAGCCTTGAGGACATTTTACTAAGTGAAATGAGCCAGACACAAAAAGGCAAATACTGTATGATTCCTCTTACATGAGGTACTTGCATAATCAAATTCATAAAAACAGAAAATAGAAGAGTGGTTGCCAGGGGTTAGGGGAGGAGGGAATGGGGCGTTGCTGTTTCACGGGCATAGAATTTTGGTTTTGCAAGGTAAAAGAATTCTGGAGATTGGTTGCACAATAATGCAAATGTTAAAAGAGTTGAGGAGATTGGTTGCACAACAGTGTCTTAGTACCGAACTGTACGCTTAAAAGTGGTTAAGATGGTCAATTCTATGGTATGTATATTTAACACATTTTTTTTTTGAGACGGAATCTTGCTCTGTCACCCAGGCTGGAGTGCAGTGGCACAATCTCAGCTCACGGCAACCTCCACCTCCTGGGTTCAAGCAATTCTCCTGTCTCAGCCTCCTGAGTAGCTGGAATTACAGGCACGCGCCACCACGCCTGGCTAATTTGTATATTTTTAGTAGAGATGGGGTTTCGCCATGTTGGCCAGGCTGGTCTTGAACTCCTGACCTCAGGTGATCCACCCACCTCAGCCTCCCAAAGTACTGGGATTATAGGCATGAGCCACCGCGCCCGGCCAACACAATTTTTTAACGAAAAAAAAAAAAAACAAAAAAACAAAAAAACACAGGCAATTTGGCTTCTGTATCAAAGTCTCCAAAAAATGTATACTCTATGATTCAGTAATTCTACTTTCTAGGAATTTATCTTCGAAAAAAAAAAAAAAAAAGCTGGGGGTGGTGACTCACACCTGTAATCCCAGCACTTTGGGAGGGTAAGGTGGGAGGATTGCTTGAGCCCAGGAGTTCAGGACCAGCCCTTGCAACATAGACCCCATCTCCACCAAAAAAAAAAAAAAAAGTGATGTATACAAAATTTAGCTTCAAGGATATCCATTTCAGTATTGTTTATAATGGCAAAAAAAAAAAAAGATTTAGCATACGGGTCCAATGACGGGACTTCACAAAATTAGGATAGAACGTTACAATGAAATGCTATGAAGTTACTTACAGTGACATAGAGGTGTATTGAAAAATGACTCATGAAATACTTTTTTAAAAAGCAGATTATAAAACATGACTGTATGAACTTACATTAAAGCATATATAATCCTATAGGGAAAAAAGACTGGAAAGATATACCTCAAAATGTTCACGGAGTGCTAAGTCTGTTTCCGCAAATACAAAATGGAGTTACTAATAATGCCTAGCTCGTAGTGTAGCCATGATCATTAAATTAGATGAAATATTATAAAGAGTAGAAAGTATGCAGGCCAAGCACAGTGGCTCACACCTGTAATCCCAACACTTTGGGAGCCTGAGGTGGGAGGATCATCTGAGGTCGAGAGTTCAAGACCAGCCTGACCAACATGGAGAAACCCCATCTCTACTAAAAATACAAAATTAGCCAGGCGTGGTGGCGCATGCCTGTAAACCCAGCTACTGGGGAGGCGGAGGCAGGAGAATTGCTTGAACCCGGGAGGTGGAGGTTGCGGTGAGCTGAGATCGCGCCATTGCACTCTAGCCTGGGCAACAGAGCAAGACTCCACCTCAAGAAAAAAAAAAGTATGCACTTAGAAAATATTTTCAAGTGATGCTCACAATAACCTCTTAGGTAAGGGTTTAACCCTTCTCCAGAGTTACAAATAAAAAATCTAAGCGGGGCATGGTGGCTCACGCCTGTAACCCCAGTACTTCTGGAGGCTGAGGCAGGCGGATCACTTGAGGTCAGGAGTTCAAGAAGAGCCTGGCTAACATTGCGAAACCCCATCTCTACTGAAAATACAAAAAATTAGCAGGGTATGGTAGTACGTGCCTGTAATTCCAGCTATTCTGGAGGCTGAGACAGGAGAATCATTTGAAGCCAGGAGGCAGAGGTTGCAGTGAGCCGAGATCGCATCACTGCACTCCAGCCTGGGCAACAGAGTGAGACTGTCTCAAAAAAAAAAAAAAAAAAAAAAATGAATCCAGGGAAAACAGATTAATTCCAAGACCCCTCAGCTAAAAGCATCAGTGTCAACTAGCTCCAGGTCTCTGGCTGGATGAGGCCTGATCCCCTAGCAGCCTGCTCCTCCTTCTCCATCTGGAAGCCAGCCTCTCACCTGGGGCCAAGACAGCAGTGCCACAGGGACTGAGCTCCTGTCCATGTGAGGCACACAGCCCACACCCCTTGGAGAGGGAAGCCAAAATCAACAGTGAATTCCCGCCATACCAGGGCTAAAAACACAAAAACCAAGTATGCTATCATATCCTGTCCTGGAAGCAGCGTAGTGTTCTTTCTTTTTAAAAAGTTTTAATCAGCCACACAATTCCAGGTGACAGCAGAATACCTTGGGGTTGCACTGACCAAAAGAGAACAGTAAAAAAAGAAGCCCATCTTCAACGGGCGGGGAGAGGAGAATCTGCAGATCATAATCCTTCTGGCTGCTGAGGGCATTTCACCTTTTGACTTTGCACAGCAGCTTCACAACCTAGCATGTCACTGCAGTGCACAGTTCATGTGCACCAGGGTCAGGGCACCAGGACCTCCTTGGCGCTGGGTGTGAGGTAAAGGAGAACGCGAGCCAGCCAGGCTGACGCTGGGGGCAGGACCCGTTCTCAAGGGGCCTGTGCTCCATCTATGGAGCCACAGTGAACCCTAAATTAGGCACCAATGACTAAGGTCTGCCAGGCTCAAGGTAGAATGAATGGCTGGAGAAATGGGAGTCACTCTCCATGCCCTTAGCACACTGAGCTAGTGCTAGAGAAATGGAAGAGACCCACCGGAGCTTGGGGAGGCTGAACGGGCTAAAGCTAGAGATGTCCAAAGAGCAGGCCCCGAAACATCCTGGATGCCAATCAAAGCCAGGGAATAACCCTCAGAGCTCAGACCAACAAAAAAGTGGGTGATTTGTTACCCTGGATCCACAAAGGCTTCATCCTAGTCTAGGGCCCAGACCCCTCAGCTCCAGACCCTAGAGAAGATTGCCCCAGACAGTGTGCTGAACCATAGGTGAGCCTGATTTGAGGGGGAACAGGCTGTGGTGCACCTCAGGGTGTGGTGACCCGCAGCCAAAGTTCTAGAAACCCCAGTGAAGAGAGACACCCTGAGCCTTACTGTGGGCTCTCCGCTCTGGGCCCTCTCATGGGGCCCACCTGGCCCTCACACTCATTCCCAATCCATCCCACACACACCTCCTCTTGGCTCCAAGAAGTATGATTACACTGCACCTCCAAACAAGCCACCTCCCCTTGTTTCCCCGGGGGCTTCCCTTTGGCCTTCCCTTGCTGGAAGGCACCTCTTCCCCTCAACTGTAGGTGATTCATCCTCAAGTTCAGGCTCACCACCCAGCTCGCCTGTGAAGGCCCCACAACTAGCTGGATCTCACCTCCCTCTGCAAGAGTGCTTCAATCGAACAAGCCCGAATGCTGGAGTCAGAGAGAGCGATGTCCACAGCCTGACCCTGCAACTACTGGTGTAACCTGAGGTGAATCATTTCTGCCTGCGCTCTGGGGCTCTGCCTCCATGCCTTTTACCTACTTTCATAACCGTACCCTGGTTTTCCTTTGAGGAACCATTCCCACATCTCAGTCCACAGGATTCAGGTGGTGGAAATCCCACCCCTGACACCAGCCCAGTATCCTAGGTGCTGGGCACAATTGGCTCCAGGGTGGGCATGAGACCAAGCCAGGTCCATGAGAAGCTTCCCCAGGCAGTCTCTCCTTCTGAGTTTATGGGTGCCATGCTGCAAGAACCATGTACTCCTGGAGCTGCTGAGGAAGACCTCAACAGACCTCAATAGCTGAGCCCCCGGATTCAGCTATGCCTGATGCCATGCTGCTCCAACAACTTTCTAGTACAAGGGGCCATAAATATCCAGTCCCTCCTTTTTGTTGTGACTTTCCAACTAGTTGGAGTTGCACATTGGTTATTATAACCATAAGTCTGGTTATGCAGAAACTGATCCCCAGAGGCATGGTGTCCGAGGGGAAAATTCCTGAAATACAGGATTGGCTGGGCTGAGGTCAGGTAGGGCAGTGAGGACTTTGCCATCTCCAAGCTAAGAAATTGGAATTCCAGATACACAGCAGCAGCACTACCGGCTGGAATGCAGCCTATTTTGTCTTGAGGTGAGACCTTGGGCATGTGGTGGAACACTTCAGGATACTGGCCTATGCCGGATGCTTCTTGGGGCCCATGCTAAGCCCTATAAAAATAAGCCTTACAAGCAGCACTCCTGGCAGCCTCTCAGAATAAGAAAGCTTTGTCTGTATAAAACAATGCAAGACAGCTGAGAGTGAAGTCAGATAAATGGAGTTGAAAATTCTCTGTCCTTGCTGAAGGCAGTGCCAGAGGAGACAGGGGGACCAGACTCTATTAGGAGACAAGGCTGGAAAGGCCTGAATCCCTCCCCATGCAAACCTCACAAGGACCCCCTGCTGCAGCTCTCACTGCACTGCGAGAGAGCCAGGGGTGGGTGCCTGAGAGGAGCCCTGAGGCCTGCTGCTGAGCGACAGACCCTTGAGGCCTGGATCTAGATCCATGGACTTGAAGTCAACACCATCTTTATCTCTAGGTTCTCACCCATGAAGATGATGCAATGGCAATTGCCCGAAGGCTTATTACTACAGAGTTTTAAGGAGCTGTAGAGGCAGACAGACCCCAAACCTGGCAAACAAGCCCTTGCACTGCTCAACCTATCAGGTAGGCTCAAGTGTTCCACTCCCATCAGGGGCTGGGCTGCCCAGAAGCAGCAGCCCAGAGGGGACTCTTCACCAATGGCCTTTTCTGGTGGCCAAAAGGCCAAGAGTCAAGGCAGAGCTTCCCATGGGACAGAACTAGAGACAGCCATATGGCCGAGACACCATGGCCAGGCAGGAAGTCTGCCATACTGCCCCAATGAGCCATGGTAGGAGCAGCAGACCAGCCACTCTGGGGTCTTCCAAACAGCTGCTTCCCCTGGAGCTGCATCCCTCCAGGAGCATGCTTTGCTCACCCACCTGCCACTCCCTCAAAGGAAGTGACCCTAACTTGGCATTCCCGGCAGGTGTTTGCTGAATCAACTGCTGACAAATTTTACTTCCTCCTGTGGGAGGTGGGCCAGGAGCCTTGGGGGATACAACTGCAAGAGGTCAGACGCTCGGTGGAGGAACATACCGACCCCTAACTGGGTAGAATGGACGTGCATACTGAGCTGAGGTCCAAGTGAGCTGGGAGGAGAGAGAGGATGTTGCAGGCTGAACAACCAAGGGAAGCTCTCAGCACAGGACACACTGAACTGTGTCGGAGGAGAATGTAAGGAAGCAGCTATGTGCAGAGTGAAGAAAAAAGGCAAGGACAATGTCCCAAGAAGAAGTGAAGGGAAGAACTTCACAGATTATGTTGGACACCAGGAGCAGACCTCATTAGGCAGACAGGTGGGGCTTCAGGAAAGGAGAGAGAGAGATTGGTTGAGGGTACAAAAGAAATGACCACCTGTACTCAAGAGGCTTGGAATTCAGTGGAAGACAGGGCTCACAGCCATGAGCACATGGAGTCAAATGCAGAGGGTTCTGCCAAGGGAGTGGGCAGCACTGCAGACAGGCCATCCTAGAAGAGCCTTGAAACCAAAGCATTCTAGATTATTTTTGTTTTTCTGAGACGGAGTCTTGTTCTGTCACCCAAGCTGTCGTGCCATGGTGTGATCTCGGCTCACTGCAACCTCCGCCTCCCAGGTTCAAGCGATTCTCCAGCCTCCCAAGTAGCTGGGATTACAGGTGCATGCCACCACGACCAGCTAATTTTTTGTTCTTTCTTTTTTTTTAGTAGAGACAGGGTTTCACCATGTTGGCCAGGCTGGTCTCAAACTCCTAACCTCAAGTCATCCGCCCGCCTCAGCTTCCCAAAGTGCTGGGATTACAGGCATGAGCCACCGCACCCAGCCTAGATTATTTTTTATTATATTTATTTATTTATTTATTTGAGATGGAGTCTCGCTCTGTCACCCAGGTTGGAGTGCAGTGGTGCGATCTCGGCTCACTGCAAGCTCCGCCTCCCGGGTTCATGCCATTCTCCTGCCTCAGCCTCCCGAGTAGCTGGGACTACAGGCACCTGCCACCAGACCCAGCTAATTTTTTGTATTTTTAGTAGAGATAGGGTTTCACCTGCATTAGCCAGGATGGTTTTGATCTCCTGACCTCGTGATCTGCCCACCTCGGCCTCCCAATGTGCTAGGATTACAGGCGTGAGCCACCATGCCCGGCCTGATTATTTTTAATACAGAGTAAATGGATGATGTTCCCTTTTTACCAAACAAACAAGAATGGTAATGGAGCTGTTTCATCTGAATATATATCTGTCACCTGCACCTGGAATTGGCTGGGAACATTTCCTTTCCAGGGTCTTCCCCTGATCTGACATGGTTGGTCAGGGGTCAGTGGGCTGGCGGAAGTTACAAAGGGGCCATGGCAGGGCCTGGGGAATAGGGTAGGAGAGGAGTGTGCTTCCACTCTAGACCAAGATGATGGATGTTAGGTTGAAATAAGAAAGCAAATTTTCTGAACAACTCGTCCACAAATACCCAAAAACAGCCCTGGGAAAGCAAATGCCAAGAAAATGGCTGCAGGGCTTCACCAGGGCTGTAGCCCCTACTCAAGCCAGGGCTGAAGGAGGCCCAGAGAGGAGAAAGTCCTCATCTGTCTGACCCATTTTGGAGGCAACTGTAATCTGCCTCCCAGCACCCTCTGGTGGGCTCCTCTGTTACAGGTGGGACACAAGCTTTAGAGACATCCATCTGGCCACCAATGCTACTTACAGGCTGCGTGACCTTCCTCAGCTTCTTCATCCTTAAAATGGCCACCTCCCATTTACAGAGTAGAGATGAAGGTTAACCATCAGTCAACAAATATTTATTAAACAAGTGTTCCAGGGCAGTGTCTCACCAACGGTAATGTGCGTGTACATCACCCGGGAAAGTTGTAAGGTGTAGATTCTGATTCAGTGAGTTTGGGGAGGGCCCCTGCAAGCTCCTGGGTGGTGCACATGTGATCATCCTGCTTCCCCCCATCCCCCTACATGCACATACATCAGAGACATACATCAGAGGCTCAGCTTCCAGAGGGATGGGTCTGTGCCCCATGTTTCTGGGAATGCCACCAAATATCAGGTATACCAGAGGAGCTCAGGAAATTGGTACCGGGGAAATGAAGAATCAAACAGGGCATTCTGACAGGCAGGGGAGGCTCTGCCCAGGGCCATAGGTGACTTGGGAGCAGCTGACCACAGAACAGGGCATTACTGAGCAACAGGTCAATATGATGACTTCTCTGCAGCCAGGAGCAGCTGAAGGCAGGACCAGGGAAGAGGTGATTCTTCTTCCAGAGCCTCCAGCAGGGCCCAGCCCACCTCCCAGGTGCTACCAAGAGGCCCTAAAATCCAGTCTCCTACTCCTGGCTGGACCTGGTCAGTCTGAGCACATGTGTGACTCAAATGTTAGGGGACCAGGAATGCTGGTGGCTGGGCACAGACCACCTGGACATGGAAACAATAGGTCTTTCCATGAAGTTGTCTTATTTTTCTATCTTAGTGGGGGAACATGTGGTTTTTCTATTGTTTCTAAGCAAATGTGACATGGACAATAACTCTTTTCCCCTCAGAGGAGGTGGAGGTTATGTACTCCCCCACACCTTATATACACAAATACGCATGTGATGTCTCTGCACTCTGGCTAAGGAAAACCCAAGACTGCTGCAACTGCCCCTTCACTCAGGCTCCTGGGTTGATGTCTAAAGCCTCCCCGGGAATCAGAAAGCATCTTTGGGTGTAACACACAGAGGCACATTTCAGAGGAAGGCAGGGCCTTTGTGAGTGACGCCTCACAGGGTCACAGTGCAAGTCCCTCTGCTCTGATGGGGAAAGAGGGTGAGGGGAATATGTTTTTATGTCTTTTGAGGGTGGGGACGAAGAGACACAGGGCCTGCTCCTGACTCCCCTAAAAAGAACAGCAGCTCCATGTTGGAACCGCTCCACACTGGGGCCTCCACAGAGCCTCCTAGCCTGACCAGCTCAGGCTCCACTGTGACACACAAGCCCTGTCCTCCTCCTCCAGCCAGATGTGCCTGAGACCCAGACTGCCCACCCCCTGAGAGTACCAAACAGAACCACAGAGCAGACTCCTGTGAAAAATGGAGTCAAGCCATGGCCTAATAGTCTGCCAAGGAGTGCTGAGTGTGGGTCAGTCAGGCTCCTGCAGGCAGCCCAGCATCAAACGGAGCCCAAGACCGAGGGGCTGCCTGGGAAGGAGGACTCCAGTTCAAATACATGCTAACTGATGTCCTGAGTAAGCTGCTTCCTTTTTGTCAGCCTCAGTCTCCTCAACTGTAACATGAGGGCTTGGCCTGGATCACTTGATTCCTTTCATCCTAGGATTCTCAGCAACAGTATCACAAGCTCCAGCTGCCTGGGTTCAAATCCTGCCTCTGCCACTTCCTGTGAGACCCCCGCATGAGTCACCTCACTTCTTCCAACCTTAACTCCTCATCCGCGACATAGAATGAGGGGAACACCAGCTCAGAGGGTTACAGAGGGGGCTCAACGAGGGCCTACCTGGCAAGGAGGGGGGCTGCATAAATATCAGCATTCTGTGAACTCTGTGGCCCCTGCTGCCACCACCCTCATGCTCACAGACGGAGTCAGGACCAACGACCAGCGTCCTCAGCCCCCGAAGGGTGTGGCCTCTACTCTGCATGGGAAGACCCACCGGATCCCCCAAACCCAGGCAGATCAACATCATGCACACCCCGGTGGCCACGTGCATGGTCTCAAGCACACACAGGGTCAGGCAAACCTCAGCATGCCGGGCAGCAGGCGTGGTCACTGCAGCAGGACAGGGAGGAGGACAGGCAGAGAGGAGGCAGGCAAAGGGGAGGCCATGTGCAGTCACTGGGGAACGGGAGCTAGCACAGCCTGAGACCAAGCAGCCCGCGCCGGCAGCGCCCGTCTCCTTACCTCCCCTGCAGGACCTCTGACCACCGGGACTGTGTTCCCCCAAGAAGCCGGAGGCATGCTGGAAAGAGGAGAGAGCAGGAGACAGGGGGCAATCCATCCTGAGCCAGGCTCAGGAGAAAGTCCCGGAAAGGAAGCCCGAGGAAGGGGGTTCCGCTCAGGGCGTCCATGGCTGAAGGGGTTTCTAAGAGACCCGAAAGACCCAAATGCCAAATGCAGATCACCCCCAAGACTGGCCTGTGCCAGAGGCGCAGAGCGGGGGATGAGAGAGCAAAGGACGAAGACCACCCACAGTGACCATCTTGCCAGGTTTCCTGGCATGGTGTGGACCCAACGGAAAAGGGATCCAAGGATCTTGGGTGGGCGAATCCCCTCAGAAGTCCCACCAGCCAGAGTCAAGGAGGGTGTGCCCTCCACAGATGTCACAGTCACTCCTCCTGGGACCCAGGGGAGACAGGGGAAACTGAGTGTGTGTTGCAGGGCCTTGGAGGACTCACACTCCAAGGCCAGAGTCAGAGCATGGAGGTTCTCATCCTGGCTCCACCATGAATCTGGGTAACTTTGGGCAAGTTATCCTCTCTGGGCCTCAGTTTTCCCACAAGATGGTGAGAATGTCCCTATCTATAATAGAGTGTGTCACATAGTCTACAAATGCCAGGCACCAAATACCCACTGAGCCACAGGCATCTTTTCTAGACTTTTCTCTGGGGGTTGGTTTGTGCTGCACTAGGGAGACGATCAAACATCCAAGATTCCGGACAGCAGGCTGGGCAGAGGGGCTACCGCAGCCAGGGATCCAGGGAAGAAGGAGCCTGAAGCACAAAGTTTGGGGTAGGATGACTTTAACATTGAACACATTTGGTGTCCAGTTAAATGGCACGATTTCCCCAGCTGGGCTGTCCACAGCCCCCTCATAAAATTCCTACATCACTGACCCATGTCCCTAAATCCCCTCCAGAGCACCCCTTGACCCTGGAAGGCTAAGAGCTCCTCCAGGAACTGGTTCTGACCTGTTCATCACTGGGTCTCAGCCCCTGCTCCCTGGGCCACTCACAGCAGGTGCCCGACAAATAACTGAGGAGTGGCAGACTCCTACAGCATCCAGCACCTGCTCTGGGGCCAGCGCCAGTCAGCAGAGCCAGCCTGCCAGTGAGAGGTCATACTTTGTAAACCTTTCTAAACCTTGCTACACAACTCTGCTGATGACTCTTGGCATGGTAACCCTGGGAGGTCAGGTATTACAACCGTATCTTCCAAACAAGTAAACTGAGGCCAAAGGAGGTGAAGAGGTGATTGCCCAAGGGTACACAAAGTAGGGTAATTGTTGTTGACAGAGCCAGGGCGAGAATCTGAGTCTCCTAACGTCCCAGGCACCAGGCAATCTCAACATGGCCAGTTGCCACCGGCATCCACCTTAGACACCAGTGCCAGGGCATGGGCACTACCACGGGTGAAGAATCTGGACACGAGCCCAGCAGGGCCCTGGGAGTCAGAGTGCAACGAGCTGCACACAGTGGAGGGGAGCCCAGGCTGGTGCCCACAGCTACCTTTGATGACAAAAGCCTCCGACAGCAGCCGCATCTGATACAGGGGCTTGTTCTCCATGGACATGTCATCAATCCCGGCCCGTGCGTACATGCTGATGGCATCTCGGTATGAGCCCTCCACGTAATGCAGTTTGCCCAGGATCAGCATGGCCTCACACATGTACTGTGGCTGAAATGACAAGGACATGTTACCAGCGCCTGCCCCAAAGTTACCTTGGGGTGAACACCCCCACTGAACCTGGACCCTGTTTGCCTCAGACCTTGCTCAGAACTCCCCTCCTCCTCCAGAAAGCCTTCTTTGATGCTCAAGCACATGCCGACAGCTCCCCGCTCTCACCCATGGTCTGCAGCCTACATTGTGGTTCTCAATAAAATTCTCCTATGAGTGCCTAATTGTTTCATGTGTGTGCGTTTTATGCCCCCAGCAAGACTCCAGAGACCTTGCAGACTAGGCCCTGTCTTCCCTCTCCTGAAGCCCCCCAAAGACTGCAGCCCAGGGGGGGCACTCAGAAGCTCAGGCATTTATTCTAAACACAAGTGGGGAGTCAGAGATGGAGTTAAGTTTTGTGGAGCCCCAGGCTTCTCATTTTGGGAGTCCTCTTGTGTACATGTATATGCAAATCATAATTAGGTGAAAGGCCTTAGAAACAGCCTGTGGGGACCCTGAAGCTTATGCCTCCCCCCACAGTGGCAGAGGGACAGATTGAGGAGGAGAGGGCCTGCTGCGTCACCATCCTCTTCCTATCAGAAAGGGGTCAAAGTGCAGAATCACGGAGGCCAAGAGTGGCTGAATTTAAACCTGTTTTCTTTCCCCTCCTTTTTCAAAAGTTGCTTACATCTCAATCTCCATCCCACAGAGGAACTCTCAGGGCCTCCCTTAGGGCCTGCAGTGGTCTTGTCAGCCATGATCACCCCTACTGTGGCTTGGGATCCTGTGCTGTTGCCTGAGGGAGGCTGTGCTGGCCCTGGGCTGTGCCACCCTGGCGCGTGAGTTCTGACCTTGGACATGGCCCCAGTTCTCCTTGTAACCTCCCGCCTCTGCAGGCCATTTGCTCTGGCCCCCTGCCTCTGATCCTGTCCTCAGCTGGCTCACAATGCCTATGGGCCAGGCCCTGGGCACTGCTCCCGCCACACAGGCACCAATCTGTCCATAAAGCTCCCTGAAGATGCAGCTCTCATCCCACACCTGGCATTTGTCACTGGCAGGAAGGTGCTACCCCTGTCTCCCTGTAGGGAGGTAAGAGTCTGGGGTCCCTGTGACCCCAGGGCAAGCCTCCAGCACTCCTTACCATCTACTGCCCTCTCAGAAGCCAAGAGAAATGAAGCGTGGCACAGACAGGCTCCGGGGAAGCCAAATTCACCTTCCCAACTGGTCCTTCTGGCTTTTGTAAATCCACATTCCTCTTTTGCCTGTGCTTCCTCAGGTCCCCTTCCCCCTGGCCTAACCAGATCCTCTTCTATCCTTTGGGGCCTTGCTCAGGCCCACCTTCTCCTGAAAGCCTCCTTGACTACCAGGGAGCTCCCTTCAGCTGAACTCCTCCAATGCCTCTACCAATGGGCCCATTCAGCCTCTGCACGCCTGACCTGCTCTCTCTATTAATTAACTCTCCAAAGCTGAATCTTTTGAGGGGATTTGCTAGTCTCCCCAGATAGGCCATCCACTCCCTGGGCCAGGGCCACAGATGACACATCCCAGAGGTATGTGGCCCACAGTCCTTCCAAGCTGGGCAGTGACTCTGCATTCCCTGCACTGGTCTCAAGCCACGGGCTCATTTCCTCCCTGCTCGGGCTGCGTCTTCCTCGTGGGTGAGGGAGAGATAATAACACCTACTCCTCACCGCCTATCACAGCGATGCTGAAGGCATTAATAGGGCAAAGTCCAGAAAAGAGCTTTGAACTTTTCTTTGGAAAAGAGCAAGATAAATACAGGGTATGCGTAATTATCATTATCCTGCACATGGAGACAAGGGCAGTGAGGCAGAGAAGGACATTTCAGACATGCTGATGGGGTGTGGCTAGTGGCGGTTCCTGGAGGACCAGTGGCAGTTTACAACAGAGCTTCCACCAAGCTGGGGAAAAATTAGACAATGCAGGGCATATTTTATAAAGCCACATTTACACTATTTAAAAAAATGCTCGGCCGGGTACGGTGGCTCACGCCTGTAATCCCAGCACTTTGGGAGGTCGAGGCAGGCGGATCACCTAAGATCAGGAATTTGAGACCAGCCTGGACAACATGGTAAAACCCATCTCTACCAAAAATACAAAAATTAGCCGGGCGTGGTGGTGGGTGCCTGTAATCCTAGCTACTTGGGAGGCTGAGGCAGAAGAATCGCTTGAACCCGGGAGGCGGAAGTTGCAGTGAGCCAAGATCGTGCCACTGTACTCCAGCCTGGGTGACAGAGCAAGACTCCATTGTCTCAAAAAAAAAAAAAAAAAAAAAAAAAAAAAAAAAAAAAAAAAAGGCTCTTAGTTCTGAAAGGATATCTACCTTGCCCTTTCAATGCTAAACTGTTTTTCTGTTATAGCACAGTAAGAGCAGAAGATGGTATCATTTTGCTGCTATTTTTTGCTTCTTAATGTCCTTACTTGGCAACATTAAAAGTCCACTGCACTCTGTGGGGCCCATGCATTTGAATGTGAAATATTCTTGGTCTATCAGTACAACAGTCAGGGAACGGAACCCCTTGCCCAGTGGGAGGGTGCCACGGGGGAGGTCGCTTTACCAGAGGAACAATCCCCTCTACTGTGTGGATCAGCGCATCACCTACTCCTTTTGTGCCTCACTGTCCCTGTCAATAAAAGGGGAAAAAGGACTTCATGGAGATATCCAGGTATGAGGAAAGAACGGATGAGGAAATACTTCACAGACTAACGTGAGAACTATAAAAGTGGGGGTGTGATCACCATCTTTCACATGAATCCAACTTTCCCAGTCATTATTTTATTTCCACCCCAGTACTCTGGGAGGCAGTACCAAGAAATGAGAGACAGCATTAGAGCATGGGCTGTAGACACTAAAGGCCTGGGTTGTGATCACCTTTCTTGGGTCTCAAGAGATGGGGCTTGGCAGGGCACAGTGGCTCACACCTGTAATCTCAGCACTTTGGGACACCAAGGCAAGAGGATCGCTTGAAACCCAGAATCTGAGACCAGCCTGAGAAACACAGTGAGAACTGTGTCTCTACAAAAAATTGAAAAAAAAAAAAAAAAGATAGAAAGAAAAAGAAATGGGGCTAATAGTAAATACCGTTGCAGAAGGTTCCTTGGAGGCCTGCATGCGATGGTGCAAAGCCTCAACCTAGTAGGAGAACAGAGTTTAGGACAAGTGGCTTGTTTTCACTGATCTCCACACAACTGAGCTGGACAGGGTCTTAGAGAGATAACCAAGAGGAAAGGGTTTCAAGCTTTCCCAAGGAGGTGCCTCAGGACCCACCTCTCCCAGCTCTCCTTCTCATCCAGCAGAGCTACTTGGATGCACAGGAATCCACCTGAGACTGCATCAGCTGCCAAGAAAGGTCACGCCAACTATGACCTGATCTTTGGGGGTGAGATAGAGAATACTACAAATGATGGCCAGGCATGGTGGCTCACGCCTGTAATCCTAGCACTTTGGGAGGCAGAGGTGACAGGATTGCTTGATCCCAGGAGTTTAAGACCAGCCTGAGCAATATGACAAGACTTTGTCTCTACAAAAAAATTTAAAAATTAGCTGGGTGTGGTGGTGCATGCCTATAGTCCCAGCTACTCAGGAGGCTGAAGCAGGATGATCACTTGAGCCCAGGAAGTCCAGTCTGCAGTGAGCCATGTTCACGCCACTGCACTCCAGCCTGGGTGACAGAGTGAGACCCTGTCTCAAAAAAGAATCCCACAAACGACATTTAATATATTATTTTACAGATCAACATTAAGTTTTTGGCTCTGGCCTGGATAACAGTAAATTTCTGCACATTATTGGTGCCTATATATGTCTTTGTTTAACAAAATATGGTACAATTTGTATTTAATAAAACCGTTGTCACAATACATGTGGTTACTATTCAGCCAATACAAAGAATGAGACAATACTGGCATGGAGAAAGCTCTAAATAAAACTTCTTGGTGAAAAATATATATCTTACAACTCTATGAAAAGAAAAATCTGTGTGTATATATGTTTGTAAATGCACAAAGAAAGGCATAGGAAATGCACATCAAATACTGACCAGTGCTCAACTCTGAGGATGGGTGTGGGCATGAGGGTGAGGTTGGAAAACAAGAACTTTTTTTGTGTGTGTGAGACAGGATCTTGCTCTGTCACCCAGGCTGGAGTGCAGTGGCATGAACACAACTCACTGCAGCCTCAACCTCCTAGGCTCAAGTGACCCTCCAGCCGCAGCTTCTTGGGTAGCTGGGACCACAGGTGCAAGCCACCACACCTAGCTAATTAAAAAAATTTTCTGTAGAGATGCGGTCTCACCATGTTGCCCAGTCTGATCTCAAACTTCTGGCTCAAGCAATCCTCCCACCTTAGCCTCCCAAAGTGCTAAGACTACAGGCGTGAGCCATAGGCCAGCTGGGACTTTTATTTATCACTCAAATTACTTATTTGTTGACTGGAATTTTTACAATAAGCCTGAATCATGTTTATTTTAAAAACAATTTTTAAATATTTAATTTAACATTTAATTATTAATTTAATATTTTTAAAACGAAAAGAGGTCTTGGTGGGAAAAGCTTGAACCCCACCAATCTGGTCCAACCCTTTTGACCAGCAGATGAGAAACTGGAAGGTCTGTGGGGTCAAGCATGCTCAGGGTCAGGCAGCTATTTTAACCCAATACAAACCTCCCAGTGCTACAATACCTGTCAAGGAGCCTAAAAGCAGTAACCTTAAACTTCTAGTACACACTCCCCTCTCCCCTGGCCTTTCCCTCCCTTACAAAATAAGCCCTGCACATCCTGGCCTGGTGTTCCAGTCTGCCCTTACTAGCCCCAAAGTACCTTTACAACCTTGTCTAGATCCAGCCCCAGAAGGATCCAATTCTAGTACTGCCATTACTCAGAGTCTGCTCTCTGCTTATCCCCAAAGAGCATCCCCCTCAGACTTGCTTCCTTGTGGATACCACTCCTATCACGGTCTACCTTGGAGGAAGGCTATTTACTTGCTGATAGGACTTATCTTCCCAAGAGACGTGCAACCTCCTTGAGGGCAGGGTCCATACTGGATTCGTCTTGATTGCCTTCAGAGTGCACAACACAATGCCTTGCACACAGTACGTTGGAATAAAAGGTTTAAGGAAGTGAATATATTACTTTGGAATAGCTCTTTAAAAATCAGCTGGGTGCAGTGCCTCACTCCTGTAATCCCAACGCTTCGGGAGGCTGAAGTAGGAGGATCGCTTGAGCCCAGGAGTTGGAGACCAGCCTGAGTAACACAGCGAGACCCTGAAGAAAATAAAGACAGACAGAAAGACAGACAGAAAGAGAGAGACAGAGGGGAAGGAAGCAAGGAAGGAAGGGAGGGAGGGAGGGATCACTTCCTCTTTGAGTTTTTTTTTACCCCCTCCCCCTCCTCTTTGAGTTTCTAATGACATACCCATGCCACTATTATAGCTCAGGATACATTGTAATCTAACACAGCCACAGCCTCAAACTTGGATGCACATATGAATCACCCAGGAGAGCTTGTTAAAACGCAGATTCTAATTCTTAATTGCATTTCTTTTTTTTTTTTTTCCTCTTAATTGCATTTCTAACCAGCTCCCCAATGATGCCTACACTGCTGGTGGGTGGACCACATTTTGAGCAGCGAAGTCCAGAGAAAGTTGTGACTATAGTCCTTCTGGGAGGGAGAGGTGGGTCCTCTACCTCCCTCAGTGTCTTGTACTCAGTAGGTGCTTGATAAATACACGTGGACTTAAATGGGCTTGCCCTGTTATGGAGCTCTTCTGTCCCTAGCCAACTCTGCATGTTTGCCTGTTTCTAACTAGGTCACAGGTTCACTGAGGTTTTATTTTCCTGAGAGCCCCCTGACCCAAGGAGCCCAAAGGGCCAGGCACATATTAAGTCAACCAAGCACTGTCCAAAAAAATATAATGTAAGCCACAAATGTGAACCACATGTGTAATTTAAAAATTTCTACTAAGATTTTTTTTAGTCACACTGAAAAAGGTAAAAGGTGAAATTAATTTTAATAACATGTTTTATTTAACCCAATATATCCAAAATATACCATTTGAACATGTAATCAACATAAAAAGTTACTGCTCTTTTCTATTCTTTGTTTTGTACTAAGTCTTTGAAACCTTGTGTATGCTTTATACTTACAGCACATCTCAATGTGGACTAGCCATACTCCAAGTGCTCAAGGGGCCATGTGCAGCCAGTGGCTACTGTAAGTGCAAGGGCAGCTTGTAAGAGAGACTTGTTGCTCAGGTGACCAAATGACTCAGGGAGGACTGGACAGATGCGAGGCAAGACAGCCGAGGAGAGGAGGTCTCAGGCTTGAAGGCTGACGACTTACCGAGAGCCTCCCATGGTTAAGGATACTGCTTAGATAATTTTTGGCTTCGCTCATCTTCGGCTCATTCTTCTCCAGCAAAGGCATGGAGTCTTTTATTTTGGCATGGTTCTCCTTCAAACACTGCTCCAGGAGGGCCTCAGCCAGCAGCAATTTCCCAAAGTCATCTGAAAAGCAAAGTAGGGGTCAGAGCAGCAAACCCCGAACAAGGCGGATAATGGAGGGAGTTGCACACTCCTGGACCCACCCAACCACCCATACCCAGTACATGAATGGCTCAGGTCTGAGAAAATAAAGGCACATTTTTCATAAATTTCAACAGCGTTTAAAGAGAAGACACAGGCATTCTACTATGGTCACAATACAAATTGCCCCTTGGATTTATTTTCTGCTGTAGTTTAATGGTTGGGAAGACAGAGTTCCCAGGACTCGGGGACAAATTCCCAGAATTTCAGAATTTAAAATAAGGGACAAAGTCCTACATATGCTGTGCTGTGGATAATAAGTTCTTAAACCAAGAAGAATTCTCCCCAAATGATTGAAGAGAAAAAATACATGAAGTGGTTTAATAATGTACTTTCACATGCTCCTAATTTCTATGTAACCATAATTGGTTTTCCCCATTTTTAAGTGTTTTTGTTTGTTTGTTTGTTTTAAACAGAGTCTCACTCTGCCACCCTAGCTGGAGTGCACTGGCATGATCATGGCACTCCCAGGCTCAAGTGACCCTCCTGACTCAGCCTCCCAAAGTGCTGGGATTACAGGCATCAGCCACCGTACCATCCAGTTTTTAAGGTAATTTGACATGACTCAGGATAACCTAGCAGCCACAGTAGAGTTAGGTGGGAAGCAGATCCACTTGTTGCCAAGGCAAATCCTCGAACATGTTGAATACCTGCATTTTCTGGAGTTCTCTCACATATAGGGTATACCCGCAAATGAGGGTAGCTCATTTGCATCCCTCACCACCTGGTAGGTGGTTTTATACTGCTTGGTTTAGCGAGCGCAGTGCCTCACACCTGTAATCCCAGCACTTTGGGAGCCCAAGGCAGGCAGATCACTTGAGGTCAGGAGTTTGAGACCAGCCTGGCCAACATGGCAAAACTCTGTCTCCACTAAAAATGCAAAAATTAGCCAGGCATGATGATGGGCACCTGTAATCCCAGCTACTCGGGAAGCTGAGGCAGAACTGCTTGAATTCGGGAGACGGAGGTTGCAGTGAGCCGAGATCGCACCACTGCACTCCAGCCTGGGCAACAAAGTGAGATTCTGTCTCAAAAAATAAAAATAAAGATAATATACTGCTTGGTTTATTTGCTGCCTCCCTTTACCACACTGAAAACTCGTCTTGTGACCACCAGATTCCTGCTACCTACAGCAGAGGTGGCTCGACCATGGGAGCCGGGTGTTCAGTGTGCAGGGTCTGAGGTCAAGATGGTTTCACCATGGTTCTTGGGTGGCTGTGCTCATTGCCCCTCCCAGCAACTGGGGTGAGGAGCAGGCCCACCATTCAATATAAGCACTGAGTAAATACCTTTTGAGTGAATTGGATCCTCTCAACTACCCCACAGGGAAGCCATCAGGATCGAGAGTTAAGTGCCAATCCAAAAACATCCCTAGGAATGCCTGCTTGGTGCCATCTTTTTCAAAGTGCTCTTTTTGCTACCCGTACAGTGTTCTCAGATCTACAGGGCTGCCATTGCCTCCTCACTCTCAGGATACCACAGTCTGCTAACATCTCATAGCCACTAGTCCAAAACTGCATGCCTTAGCTGGGCACAGTAGTGCAAGCCTGTAGTCCCAGCTTCTTGGGAGGCTGAGGTGGAAGAATTGCTCAAGCCCAGGAGTTCAAGACCAGCCTGGGCAACATAGGGAGACCTCGTCTTTAGAAAAACACAAAAAACTTCATGCCTCTGAAGAAGAATCTCTCACCGTAAGGGAGATTCCCCACAGAGAACGGTTCTAAAGCCCAGAATCCCAAGAACACCATCGCAGGGGGGTTTCGTTCTGAAGGCACCTGTTATGGGATCCTTTGCTATGTACCTCATGACTTTTAAAATTAACATTTTAAGGAAATGGTCAAAAAAGTACCTGGTTCAAACTATCATTCATTGCTGGCAGACTATAAGTTGGTAGAACCTCTAGGGTAATTTGGCAACGTACATCAGAATTATTTTTGAACATCCCCATAGACCCAGTCAGTCAGAGCCACATTCCAGAGCTGTGGGCCTTGGGGAAAGTTGCTCCCTGCTTCTAACCTGCTTTGCCTCTGTAAAGCCAGGGGTGGGGTTTGAAGTCAGAGCCTAAAGAGGGAAACACACCCCTCAGGACGCTGGCCCCGTCCCCCAGCTGGTCCCCGCCTTGTTGCCCCCTTTCCTCTGTGCACTGGCAGGACTCGCGCCCTTGGGCCACCGTGCCACCAGATAAGGCACCATCAGTGGCCATCCCGTGCACTCTGCCATCCACCTGCCCGGACCAGAGCTCCTCGCTTGGTTGAGCTGTTTGGTTGGGTACTTTCATGCCAAGAGAAACCAGCTTCCTCCCCAGAGCATGCCCCTTTGGACCCAGGCTGCTCCAAGTGCGGCTGGCCATGGCCTGCGGGTCTCTCCATGCTTGTGATCCAATACCAAGGAGATGAGTGCAGAAACTTAAAAGTACACCTTAGAAATTTGACAGAGTAATTTTAAATCTGTTGAAATCTAATACTAAAAAATTGGGAGGTAGTACTTTGTGTATTTTTCTTTTATTTTTCTAGTAATTCATTTTTATTGTACTTTATGAAAGTATCAGAGCATAACAGATTGGGAATTTATTTTGAGACAGGGTCTCTATCACCCAGGCTGAAGTGCAATGGCACAATCTCAGCTCACTGCAACCTCCACCTCCTGGGTTTAAAGGATTCTCCTGCCTCAGCCTACTGAGTAGCTGGGACTACAGGCACGCACCACCACACCCAGCTAATTTTTTGTATTTTTGGTAGAGACGGGGTTTTACCATGTTGGCCAGGCTGGTCTCGAACTCCTGGGCTCAAGTGATCTGCCTGCCTCGGCCTCCCAAAATGCTGGGATTACAGATGTGAACCACTATGCCTGGCCAGATTTGGAATTTAAAGAAAACAAAATTGATCCTTCACCACATATCTCTAAACCATAAGAGTGACTGGCTGCGAAAGAGGCACTAATATTTGTCGAAGGCTTAGTATGGGCCAGACACTTTTTTATATAGCATCATTTCATCTCTACAGCCCTGAAAGGTAGGTATTATCACCATTTTATAGATGATAATAAAGATATGCATTATTGTTAGGGTCACAGCCAGTAACAATAATAAAACATAACAGAGCCAAAAACACCCTGTCTCTCCTGCAACCCATGCACAGCGGAGCTGCTGGTAATTTCAAAATAAACAACAGTCTTAACAACTTAAAAGAGTACGTTAAAAGCTAGTTGTAAATCCAAGGACAGGGATAAGAACTGTCCTTACCTTCATATACCTGTGACTTTCAGACTACTTTGTTGATTGACACTTCAGGTCCTTCACAGAAGGCTTTCTGCCTGCCCCTTTCAGCCCCCAACTCAATCTACTTGTTGTTTGTTTACCATGGTAAACAAACATGGCCAGACACTCAGCAGGCAGCAAAAATTCACTTTCTTTTCCTCCTTTGCTCAACTCTCCTCTCCCTGCCCTACCTCTCTCTTGCCTTCCTCTTTTCTTTCCATCCAACTATTCTCAACTGTTCAGTCTATGGAACTGAAGGATGTTTCGGAATTAGAAGTTCTAGACTTATAGTTGTTAAACAAGAATTCAGGCCTGGTGTGGTGGCTTATGCCTATAATCCCAGCACTTTGGGAGGCCGAGGTGGTAGGACTGATTGAGACCAGGAGTTAGAGACCAGCCTGGTCAACATAGTGAGACTCTGTCGCTACACACAAAAAAAGTTAGCTGAGGTTAGAGGTACACGCCTAGAGTCCCAGCTACTTGGAAGGCTGAGGTGGGAGGATGGCTTGAGCCCAAGAGTTCAACGCTGTAGGGAGCCATGACTGTGCCACTGCACTCCAGCCTAGGCAACAGGGCAATACCTCATCTATAGAAAATAAAAATTAAAAAAATTAAAAAAAAAGAATTCAGGTGGATAAAGGCTTCTCTGTCCTTCCAAAAGGAAAACAAGTTGCTTTTTATCATCCTGTTGTCCGAAACCTACTCCCTATCCCAGTTCTGGTGAAATGCTGCAGCTTCTCTCTACCCAGGGGCATTTAAGAAGACCTTCCCATCAGACCGATAGTGAATCTGACTCTGGGTGCTGATTCTGCAGCCCTGCTCAGCACCTTGCCCTCAGCAAAGCCCCAAAGCCCCATTTACTGGCCACCCAGTCTCCCAACCCCATCGTGTCTGGAAGGCCTCAGTGCCCACCTTCCTTACAGCCCCTTCAGCTCACATCCCCTCCTGGCCTCTCCAAGAGTGCCAGGTCACAGGAATACCCTTCAAGACCCCATGTTTGGATGACAGTGATCCCCTCTCCACAACCCACCCATTCACAGTCAGGAAACATTGGTCTAGCCAGCCAGGCCAGGATTCAGACCAGGCCCTTCCCCGCTGGGGCAAACGGGCACAGTGGTTTCTGCAGCTGCTCACCTCCCAGGACTATAGAAGGCTGGGACCTGCCAACCACAGCCAAGAGGAAAAGGCTGAAACTAGCAAGAGACCATCTGCCTCAAACAAACCCCTTCTAACTGAAATGGAAGAAATGTTCAAAACAATCTCCAGTCTTAAGAAGAAGAAAAAAAAAAGTGGGGCGGCGGGGAGGGTGACTACAGATTAAGAGACACTCAAAGACCGGGCACGGTGGCTCACACCTATAATTCCAGCACTTTGGGAGATCAAGGCAGGAAGATTGCTTGAGTCTAGGAGTTCAAAATCAGCCTGGACCACAAAGTGAAATCCTATCTCTACAAAAAATAAAAAAATTAACTAGGTAGCTGGGCACGGTGGCTCACGCCCGTAATCCCAGCACTTCGGGAGGCCGAGGCGGCTGGAACATGAGGTCAACAGATAGAGACCATCCTGGCCAACATGGTGAAACCTCGTCTCTAAAAATACAAAAATTAGCTGGGTGTGGTGGCACGCACCTGTAGTCCCAGCTACTTGGGAGGCTGAGGCAGGAGAATCGCTTGAACCCGGGAGGCAGAGGTTGCAATGAGCTGAGATCGCACCACTGCACTCCAGCCTGGCAACAGAGCAAGACTCCATCTAAAAAAAAAATTAACTGGGTGTAGTGGCATACACACCTGTGATCCCAGCCATTTGGGAGGCTGAGGCAGGAGGATCACTTGAGCCCAGGGTGAAGTGAACTATGAGAGTAAGACCTTGTCTCTAAGAATAAAAAAAAATTAAAAAGAAAGTCTCAAGATGAGTAGAGAACAGATATGTAATAAAGCAAGCACAGCAAAAGGTTAATAGGTACACAGGTGTTCACTGCAAATTTTTTTGACCTTTACTGTATATTTGAAATTTTCATAACAAAATGTTGGGCGGGGTACAGAGACCTAACCTAACAATCAAGTGCAGTTATGTGGCCTAATTTGGATCCTGACTCTAATAACTAATTGTAAAAGGTAATTGTTAGATTTTTGTAAGGTGTAATAATGGTACAGTGGCTATATTTTTAAAAAGAGTTCTTATTGCTGGGTGTGGTGGCTCATGCCTGAAATCTCAACACTTTGGGAGGCCGAAGTAGGAGAATAGCTTAAGCCCAGGAGTTCAAGACCAACTTGGGCAACATAGCAAGACCCCATCTCTACAAAAAAATTTGAAAATTAGCTGGGTTTGCTGACGTGTGCCTGAGGTATGTTGCCTGGGCTGATCTCGAACTCCTGGCCTCAAGTGATCCTCCCGTCTTGGCCTCCCAAACAGCTGGGACTACAGGTGTGTGCCACCATGCCTAGCTATATTTTTTAGGGGAGTAGGGGGTAGAGATGGGATCTCACTTTGTTGCCCAGTCTGCCCTTCCTTCTAGTCAGGAGGCTGAGGTGGAAGGTTCCCTTGAGCCCACGAGTTTGAGTGTGTAGTAAGCTATAATTATACCACTGAACTCCAGCCTGGGTGAAAAAGCAAGTTCTTGTCTCAAAAAAAAAAAAAAAAAAAAAAAAAAACCCAAAATACCAGAGTTCTTATTGTACATACTGAAAAACTGAAATGTGGAAGGAAAAGGGTTGAGCATAGCTCAGGCGAAACTTCGTGAGTTCGTATCACTGCTGTTGGTTGATGGATACAAGGGACTCATTCTTTCATGTTCTTTAATGTTTTGAAAATTCTTCATAATAAAGTTGTTTTTTAACCACTTGGATGGGCTCCTTGTTTCTATATGAACAAACCCCAGCACAGCAAGCAGGACTCTGGGGTTCCCCTGCTCCATCCTGACCAAATCTAGACCGGATGTGAGTGAGGAGACAGTAGCAAGCACCTTCCCCCTGGTTGGGTGGTGAGGAGCAACCTTAGACAGGAAAAGGGTACAGGGGCCTACTCTGCTGAAGTATCTCCTGATCTTTCATCCCCCCAGATCAGAAAGAGTCCCCACAGCTCATCTTCCCTTTCTGCCCCCCTGAATCTACCTCTGAGTAGGAGGTACTTTTCATTTCTGTAGGAAATATCAGACACCGCTGGACCTCAAGGCCTCAGTAAAATGGGTTTCAACCCCATCTCAGAACCTTTCCCAATTCTGTAACTGTGGAAGCTTCAGATCACTGACTTGTAAGAGTCAAACAGGCCAGGTGGGATGTTAAGAATCTCCCTTCAGGGCTGCAGGGGAGTCTGCATCAAACCCCAAAAAAGAACAAGCTCTCAATCCCTTGAGTGATCAAGGAACCCTGTAGAGAAAGGACCAAAACAGCAGTCAATCCAAACAATGCTCTACGCATGGGCTTTGGGAGGCATTTTTTTTTGTTCCTCGTGTTTCTGTGTGTGCATATGCATGTATGACTATGTGTCCCAGTGTGAGTGCATGCTTTGTGATAGTGTGTCTGGATTTAACTGGGAGAAAAATCATTCACAGACCCCAAAACTGGCAGGAGAGACCCTGCTGACCCTCCATCTCCTTCCTTATACTGGCCAGTTCCCACAGTGAAGCCAGCCCAGGCTCCGTGTCCCCAACTCTGACACTAGGAGACTTGGTGGCAGAGACTCAGGCTTGAGTACAGGCTTTAACCACATACACATTATATGACCTCTCTGGGCCTTGGTGTCCCTATGTCTAAAATGGGGACAATAACTCCTGCCCTCCTAATAGGATTGTTTACAAGAATTTTAAAAATAGAGAAAGCGGCCAGACACAGTGGCTCATGCCTGTAATCCCAGCACTTTGGGAGGCCCAGGTGGGCGGAATGCTTCAGCCTAGTTGGAGATCAGCCTGGGCAACATGGCGAAACCCCGTCTCTACTAAAACTGCAAAAATTAGCCGGGCATGGTAGCCAGCACCTGTAGTCCCAGCTACTTGGGAGGCTGAGGTGGAAGGATTGCTTGAGCCCAGGAAGTTGAGGCTGCAGTGAGCTGAGACCGCACTATTACACTCCAGCCTGGGTAACAGAGAGAGACCCTGTCTCAAAAACAAACAAACAAACAAAAACAAAAACAAAAAGACAACCAAAAAAACCCCACAAACAATTGCCCTCCGATCACTTTCTTGCCTCCCCATTCACTGTGGGAGCTCTCCAAGGGCAAGGATTTTGTGCTGTACATCTTTGAGAGGTAATAGTGCAAGTGATTTAAAGGATGTACTCAGAAACCTGGGCACAAATCCTGGTTCCACAACTTATTGGCTAGCTGATCAAGTTATTTAGTTGCTCTGTGCCTCAGTTTCCTTATCTGTAAAGTGGGACAAACAAGAGTACCTGCTTCACGGGGTTGATTAAAGTGCTCAGGACAGTGTCTGGTACACAGGAAGCACGAAGTAAGTGTTGACTATTACTATTACTATCACGATCTGTCCCTCTCAGAGCCTTCCACAGGCTGGGCAGTCTTTAAAAATTATTTATATCTGTATTCATTTATTCCCTGCCTCCTTCCACAAAGCCTCCTAAGTGATTGTGCCCACAGAGAGGACTCAGGGAGGGTAAGCTGAAGGCCCCAGGAACAGGATTTGAGGTTAGAGACTGGGGCGGGGTGTTCCCCGCTGCCACATCAGGGTGCTTTCCCGCCCCAGCACAAGAGCCCGGCCCAGCCAAACCAGCCCTACTGCTAAAGCCACCGACTGCTAGAGCTGGATGTGTCCCGAGATCGCCACAGATGAGGAAACTGAGGCTGGCCAAGCCGCTTCCCCATTTCTCCACCACCCCACCCTGGAGCTCGTCAAACCCTCGCCCCTGTCTGCTTCGGACGGAGCTCCGTTTTCAACGTCACTTGCGAGAACTGTGGACAAAGACGAGACAGACACACTTCACCTGATGGAGTTTAGGGACACCCCACCCTCGGACCGCGGTGGGGGGCAGAGTCCAGCCAATGCACTGATCTCATGATATGCAGATACCACCATTTCACGGTTGACAGAGTTAGCCACATTATCCTAAAGGACAGAGAGCAAAAGCCGTTTCTCTTCCCTCCAAGCCCCCAAACTACATGTGATTTTTCTCTCGCGGCAGAAGGACTTTCCTAACTACCCTGGCTGCTCTTAAGACTAGCACGGTGGGCTGGTAGGCGCCCGCTGTCGGCCGAGGACTGTCTGGGCGCGCTTCCTGGAGGAGGCGGTGCGTTTCGCGCGCTCGCTGCGGGCGAGCCAGCCTCTTCCCTTACTCACCGGTGTCCGGAAAGGTGAACGCTGCGCTCGGGCTGCCTCGCCTGTTACCTCCGCCGCCGGGCATGCTCAGCGTCTGCAGCTGCCGGACCAGCTCCGGCATGCGGTCCCAGTGGCCCTCGGCGCGGCAGCGCTCCAGCTCGCTCTCCACCTTCAGGTGGGAGCCGTGCGCGCCCTTCGCAGCCATCTTCTCGCGGGCGCTGTCATGGAAGGTGCGGCCAAGAAGTGGAGACCCGGCCGGGGGCGGCGTCCTGGCTGGGGCGCACTCGCGGGCGGGGTCGACGGGGGCGCAGACGGCAGCCGGGGCCCGGGCGGCAGCGGGGGCCCGGGCGGCGGAGGGTGGGCAGCAGCAGCAGCAGCAGCAGCACCAGCACCCAGCGCACCGCCCGGCGCCTCCGGGCTGCGGCTCCGGCCGAGCGGCCCGTACGCGTACAGGAGCAACCTCCGCCTCTGCTGTAGCAGCTCCTGGCGCTGCCGCCGCCGCCGCCGCCGCCGCTGCAGCTGCTGCCACAGCCTCCGCCCCGGGCCCCGGCGCCGCCAGCTGCGGAGCCGCCCCTGGCCGCGGCTCCACCCCCGCGGGGGCGTGGCGAGGCCTCGGCGAGCCGGGCTCGCTGGCTGCCAGCGCGGCCACAGCAGCCAGGCGCGCGAAGGGCGCTCGTGGCCGCCCGGGTACCCGCCCCCCGCCGCCGCCCCCGCCGCGGAGTCCGAGCTCACTTTAATCCCGCGCGGAGCCCCGGCGCCCGGGGGCGCCTCGCTTCCCGCCCCCTCCCCATCCCATCGGGGCTCTTAGCCTGGGAGACCACCGCCCGACGACCTGGCTTTGTGTGGTGGCCCCGTCACCGCTGCTGCCCCTGACACGTCACAAAAATGGGGAGAGGCCGGCCGACGGGCCCCAACCCCGACGGCGAGCCTCCCGGGAGCTGGCCTGCCGCTGTCCGCCCCGCCCTGTTGCGATGCGGGCCAGGCATGCTCGCGAGGACCCAGGCCCGTTCCCAGGCCCGCGACTCTCTGGACGCCCCTCTGCTGGGAGCATTTGTATTTTCTTATTTTAGCGGAGTTCCTCTTTCCAACTTGACTTCCCTAACCCGTTGACCTGTCCTCTGTGGAATCTCTGTTGCCCTGGATTTCTTAAAGGCTTTAGGCTGTTTCACCACCTTGGTATTTATTTATTTCTTCATCCTGGTCTAAGACTGTGACCAAAGCTCTATGGAGCGCTTAGCAGGGTTTAGCCCAGGGCTGTGGGGTGCCCAGAAGTTCACAGGACTACGGGGCGGGGCCTAGCGGGGGCAGCCGAGGTCCACCCTTGGGGGGAGACCTCTTACAGGGGCCCGGCCCCGCTGCCGCCGCAGCTCACAGACCAGTGCTGGAGAAGCCACAGCAAGACCCGAAACCAAAAACCACCGGCATTTAAGTGACACATTGTATGGTCCAGACTGAAGACTCAAAAGACAGCAGGGTCAGGGCAAACTTTTGAGCAGACTCCTAAGAGTTAGAAGGTGCTCCACGTCCTCCCTCTGGAGTCTTCACCACTGCCCTAAATGTTTTTGGACAACTGTAACCGAGGGAAGGTTTTTATGTCAAGCAGAACCCAGGCTCCTAGTGCATAGTCCCGTGTGGCCTTTCACATGAAGCCACACAGGGTGATTAGTTGAAGACAGTCTTCCTGTTCCCACTGACCCCCGACTCCCATGTGGAGGCCCTCCTCTCCGGGTTCTAAATGCAGCTCCAGTCCTTGTTTGGTGGGCAGGATTTCCTAACGGTGGGTGCTGCTCTGAGCACCTGGGGACTGTTCTGAACCCCCAGAGGCCAGGAGGTAGATGAAGGGAAGCTGAAGCTGCTCTGGCAGTTGGAATTTAGAGACAGTTTAGTCAAGCAGTCTGTAAACTCCTGGCTTACTCCAGTCAACTCCTCAAGCTGGCTTTTTGTTACCCTTTGGCTGCCTTTGATGGTCACCAGAACCGGATTTCACTTGGAGAGAGCGGTTGGATTAGGGTGACCCGAGAACACACTGTGATTTGCCCCACGCCTGGCATTCCTGGGAGTCAGCCCTGGGGCAGGGAGTGAACAGCAGGGTTGATAAGAGGGAGGCGACCTTGGCAGAAATAAGACCTCCTTTCCTGCCTCTTTTTTCCTAGTCCTTTGCCAGCCCTGCCCCCAGGTTGTAGAGCACCTAGTGAACTAACTGTAGAGGGAATCACTGCTTGTTGCTTTAAGGGGGTCACCAATACTCATGTATGTGTGGGCATAAACGAGTGTGGGGAGGAACAGTTTTCATGGCTCACATTTTTAATGAGCTCTTCCTCAGCATACGCCGGACCCCTTCACAGCTATTTTCCAGTAGGGACAAAACCCCAGCCCTCTGATGACCAACATTTCTCAGGGGTGTAAAAAAACTAGGAATAAGAACCCACCTTGGCCTCCCAAAGTGCTAGGATTACAGGCTTGAGCCACTGCGCCGGGCCAGTTTTATTCCTTCCTTAGTGACTTGTTTTAGAGGCTATTGTACAATTTTGGGTAGAGGTTTAGATGGGTCAGTCTGAACCTTGATGGGTTTAGCTCCTGTAGAGTATCAGTAAAATTTTTACTTTATTTTACTATTATTTTTAATTTATTATTTTGTTTGTAGAGACGGGATCTTGCTGTGTTGCCCAGGCTGGTCTTAAACTCCCAGCTTCAAGCGGTCCTCCCACCCTGGCCCGCAAAGTACTTTTTTTTTTTTTTTTTTTTGAGACAGAGTCTCGCTCTGTTGCCCAGGCTGGAATGCAGTGGCACGATCTCAGCTCACCACAACCTCCGTCTCCCAGGTTCAAGCAATTCTCCTGCCTTAGCCTCCCGAGTAGCTGGGACTACAGGCGTGCACCACCATGCTCAGCTAATTTTTGTATTTTTAGTAGAGACGGGTTTCACTATGTTGGCCAGGCTGGTCTCAAACTCCTGACCTCATGATCTGCCCGCCTTGGCCTCCCAAAGTGCTGGGATTACAGGCATAAGCCACCCCACCCAGCCTCCAAAGTGCTTTGATTGCAGGTATGAACCACCCACCACACAGGGCCCATAGAATTTATTGACTATAAGAGAACTTCAACTTAATGCTTGATTTACACACCAAAGTACTGATAAATCAATATCCAAATTAGCTATGACCTTATTATGGATAGGAAGGGCCTCAGGGACTAGAAGGAAAAAAATCCTCAGGAGAGCATGTCATGTGGTAACTCCATTCACACAATGAATCCCTCGCTATTAAGTTATTAAAGTATAGTGTCACAAAGTAGAAGAGAATACCCCCTCGGTTGAAGGTCCGAGGCACAGGTTTAGGCTGTGGCATAGGGGAGTTGTGTTGAGGATTATTAGATAGGCGTATGACCCAAGAAGTTTACTGATATTAAGGAAAAAAAAAGGTATAATAGTGATCAAGTTTAAGATTGATATTTTGTTCCTATATCCATCAAGTTTGTAAGGTTGTCCTTTACGTTTTAGAGAAATGTTTCCTTGTGGGTTTAAAGGCTGAATGGGAAATTGAACACCTTCATTGGTGACTTGATTTTTGCTTTTTTCTTTTTCTTTAGTTTCTTAATTCTAGGGCTCTTTCAAAATGTTCAAGGAGGTTTTGGAGATCTGGCCATGGGGCTGTTTCCCATTCTAGTTTTTGTTTGCATAATAAATCCCCTATTTCTGGTTTAAGGCCATTCACAAAAAGAGAAAAGAGTCCCATCACCTCTGCTTCAAGATCTACTCCAGAATTCTGCCACTAGATAGTAAAGGGCCTAGCCCTGAAGTCTCCATCAGACTTCTCTCTTTTACATATATATACACAGTATTTTTCTTCAGTCCATGACCTGCTGAACAGACTTCTCTCTTGACAAAGAACTAATTAGAGCACATTTTGCTTTCACAGGGAAGACTGCCGATAGCCTCCAAAAGACCTTGACTAACGTTCACAGCTTCCCCAAACCCCTTCAGCTTCCTATGCAATCCATGGCCTTTGAAATCACTGTTGGGCCAGGCATGGCAGCTCGTGCCTATAATCCTAACACTTTGGGAGAAGGAGGTGGGAGAATCACTTGAGTCCAGGAATTCAAGACCAGCCTGGACAATCTAGTGAGACCCTGTCTCTACAAAATAAATAAAAAATCATCATTGGGGGGTTTTCCATTCTGACTTTTTCATCCAATGTTTTGCTTCTGAGGCCCCTACTGGCATATAAATGAATTGCTATAAATCTGGCTGCTCTGGATGATATGTTCCTAAAACAATTCGAAGTCCCATTTAGGCCTTGAAGAGTCTTTTACAATGGCTTTCAGCTAAAAATGAAAACAGGGCTTAAAATCCACCACAGAGATTTTTTTTTCTATTCTGAAGTTAAGTGAGCTTTGGGGTATCTAGCCAGCCAGGAGGAAAGGGGAGTGGATCTGAGGGAGAGAAAAGGGCAGAGGGAGATGGAGGAGCATAGGGTAGGGGAAAAGAAATAGTAGGTTTCAGCTGTGATATTGGGGCAGGGGAGGTCTAAAAGATAGTTTTAAGTAGTTCAGCTTTTTATTTTGCTTTGGCCAAGAAATCTGTTAAGGAAGTAATTTTTGGGGTTGGGCATGGTGGCTCACTCCTGTAATCCCAGCACTTTGGGAGGCCAAGGTGGGCAGATCACTTGAGCTCAGGAGTTCGAGACGAGCCTGGGCAATATGGCAAAAACCCATCTCTACAAAAAATACAAAAATTAGCCTGGCATGGTGGGCAGGTGCCTGTGGTCCCACCTACTTGAGGGGCTGAGGTGGGAGGATCGCTTGAGCCCAGGAGGCAGAGGTTGCAGTGAGCTGAGATCGTGCCACTGCACTCCAGCCTGGGTGACAGACAGCCTATCTCAAAAAAAAAAAAAAAAATTTTGGAATCCTGTTTCTTTTGTATGCTTGCTCATGCTAATGAAAAAAACGAAGACCACTGGATGTTTGGAATTGTGTTCACTTTGCATTCTAAAGTGAATACTTTTGTGCATATCAGAAATTCCTCATAGTGGCTACCGCAATTCTAAATTATCTTTGGGGAAATGATGATGCTGTCTAGAAAAGTAAGTGTACACATTTGGGTGACAGCATAAATACATGCAAGAAGCAGAAGTCTGGCCCGAGGAAGCCATAGACAGGTTGATATTAAGACAGACCCATGAGAGTCTGCGAATGGTAAGCTGACAGTTGCTTGTGTATCCTGTGGCTCAGGACCCCCCAGCCTCATAGCTAGACCTTTTCCAACTGTAATCCTGATGAATTTACAGTTCCCAGCAGACAGAGGGTCCGGAGAGATTGTCCTGAACCAAACTCTTAAAGACAAAATAAGACACGTCTGAGAAAAGTTCTCATAAAGTTTTGATCAGAGACAAAATTTGTCCCTGGGCCAGCTAAGGGACAGACTGAGACCTACACCTATCCTCTTCTCTAAAAACTTTCCTCTTACAGATGCACAACAAAAAAATGACAAGGATGAACACAGACAAGTAGTAGCGTTGTTAGTAATAAGGCAGATATCCACCAAGGAGAAAAGATTTTCAAATATGGTCAGATAAACAAAGAGTTCTTTATTGGTAGAAGAGAAAATAAGCTCAGTATTTGGGAAGCTAAATAAGCAAATATATTTATTTCTTATTATTTTTTATGTTTTTAGAGACAGGGTCTTGCTCTGTCACCTGGGCTGGAGTGCTGTGGTGCAATCATAGCTCACTGCAGCCTTGAACTCCTGGGCTCAAGCCATCCTCCAGCCTCAGCCTCCCGAGTAGCTGGGGCTACAGGCACACGCCACCACCCCTAGCTATGTTTTCTGATTTTTTAAGAGACTGAATCTTGCTATGTTGCCCAGGCTGGTCTCAAAACTCCTGGCCACTAGCAATCCTCCCACCTCAGCCTCCCTAGTCCCTAGGATTATAGGTGTGAGCCATCACACCTAAAAGAAAAATTAAAAAAAGAAATTGGAGCTTGGGTCCAATACAAGACTTGCATCTCTCATTGTTTCAGTCTGAAAGAACTCCAAGCAGGAAGCTTAAGAGCCTCAGAGGATCACCCTATTTCCGAGTCAGCGGTCTTGGACTGCAGTGTTGAGGAGGTCTCAGTTGGATCACTGCGGGCCTCAATAATTGAATGCTATCTAGAAAAGTAAGTGTACACATTTGGGTGACAGCAAATACCATCAAGACAATTTTTGTGATAACGCAAAGCTTAGCTTGTTCTCATGGCAGGAAGGGAGAACACTACCCTGACAGAGTCATAGCAGTATCTGGAATAGGGAAGGCAAAGTTGGAATAGTTATGAAGTGTTGGGGTCTGTTTTGTTTTTTTATTTTTTTTGCTTAAGCTCAGTGGCAAGAAAGGAGTTTATTTTAAAGCAGCTCTTCCAATGACGGGACTTGATTAGGACTGGGCAAGGATCATGATACAACAGTATCATAGTTCACTGCAGCCTTGAACTCCTGGGCTCAAGATGAAAGAGTGTGGGGAGGAACAGTTGTCATGGCTCACATTTGTAATGAGCTGTTCCTCCACACACGCCTGACCCCTTCACAGCTCTTTTCCAGCAGGGACAAGCCTTCAGCCATCTAGTGACCAACGCTTCTCAGGGGTGTTGGTCTAGTAATCAAAGGCCTTAAAGACCAGTAGTCTTAGGGCTCGGCGTGGTGGCTCACACCTGTAATCCCCACACTTTGGGAGGCCGAGGTGGGTGGATCACGAGGTCAAGATATCAAGACCATCCTGGCCAACATGATGAAACCCTGTCTCTACTAAAAATACAAAAATTAGCTGGACGTGGTGGTGCGCGCCTGTAGTTCCAGCTACTCAGGAGGCTGAGGCAAGAGAATCGCTTGAACCCGGGAGGCGGAGGTTGCAGTGAGCCCAGATCATGCCACTGCACTCCAGCCTGGCGACAGAGCGAGACTCAGTCTCAAAAAAAAAAAAAAAAAAAAAAAAGAGCAGTAGTCTTCATACCTTATTCCAGGATTGGGATTGTTGGGATAGGGCAAAGTGATGGTTTTGAAGTGTGGGTTTTTTTGTTTGTTTGTTTTTGTTTTTGAGACAGAGTCTCCCTCTGTCATCCAGGCTTACTGCAACCTATGAGGGGAGGGTTTTTAAAGTGTTTTAGAGAATAAAAAGCAGTTTGAGTCTGTCTATTGAAAAGTCACAGGCCGGGTTGGGTGGCTCACACCTGTAATCCCAGCAATTTGGGAGGTTGAGGTGGGTGGATCACTTGAGGTCAGGAGTTGGAGACCAGCCAGTTCAAGACCAGCCTGGCCAACATGGCAAAATCCTGTCTCTACTAAAAATACAAAAATTAGCTGGGCGTGGTGGCATGCATCTATAATACCAGCAATTCAGGTGGCTGATGCACAAGAATTGCTTGAACCCGGAAGGCAGAGGTTGCAGTGAGCTGAGATTGTGCCACTGCACTCCAGCCTGAGCAACAGAGCAAGACTCTGTCTCAAAAACAAAAGTCATCGAGTTCATTTAAATGGGTTCTTCTGAAAACTTCTGCAAAAAACAGTGAAGTTATTTACAACTTTTATCATCCTGGGTAAGAGTTTCCTGCAATAGTAAAGCCATGTCAAGGTCAACAGTACCTTAGGTGTAGATGGTTTCTGTTCTTCCTGTGTACTGACTTAAAAATTTATTATGGATGATTATTATGACATTCTCCTCGCCTTCATCAAATCATTCTTATATTAGTTGTCACAGTGGCTGTGAGTAGTTGGGCTGGAGGTCACCAAGTGCTCCCAGCCATCAGAAGTAGAGCACCAAGCCTAATGAGATGCCCTCCCCACCTTCCACTCTGGCCTCTTCTTTCATACTTACCATGTGGGGTCCCTTAGAGCCCTGTGTTCCCAGCACATGCTAGATTTCTGACCAGTGCTCTGACTTTTTTATGACACTCCACCTTGCTGTCACCCTAGAAATCCTAAATTTAAATATAAATTAAACATTTGCTTCATGATCAACAGTCATTTCAGCCACTCAGATCATCAGTATATGCGAAGTAGAGCACAATGACAACTGCCTTCCCAATTTTATGTAGTCATGTGCATGGCTCAGGATCGCTACATTCGGAAATCAACTTTTACTCATTACCATGATCATTGGCTCAGAGCATATCTTGCCCATGGTATCTTATGTCTTACTTAATTTCAATACTGAACCAGCCCTCCCAGAATGTTGACATTAAAACTCTGCCAGGAGCTGGCTATATGGTCTTTTCCTTTGTCAGCTGCCAGAAAAACTACATGTAATCATTACGCTAAGAGATGAAGTCCTACAAAGGCAAGCTTCAGAATCATGAATTCTTTGTGCTTGCACATAGTAGACACTCAGTAATTATTTGTTATATTAATTTTAGAATCTCAGAATGTTGAAGATTTTCCCACACTTGGGAGATGAGAGCTTTGGGGTGTTTTTTATCCCCAGCCACTCACTTCATGATTGAGATACCAATATCTCTCCAGGCACTGCCCTCCCTCCCACCATCCCAGTCCCTTCTGTTCCTCGGGGTCCCAGGTGACTCTTAATTCTTGTTAGTGGCTTCTGTGTCATTTTGCAAGACTGCTACAATGGGCCCCTCTCCAGAGCAGGAGCCCATGATTTCTCCATCTTGCCCAGTGCTGGTTCTCTGCCCAGCTACTGCCATCCTGAGGGAGAGAAGCCATCCCAACCCACAAGGGCTCAGAGCCTTTTCAGTGCAGCTTAGCTGGTCTGGTTTTAAGTCCCATCACTCCTAAGGCTAGCCTTGAGTGTCTGGCCACTCAGAGATTATAGCAGTTTTGAGCCTTAAAATATATCTTTGCTCCATCTGTTTTTTTTTTTTTTTTTTTTTGAGATGGAGTCTCACTCTGTTGCCCAGGCTGGAGTGCAGTTGTGTGATCTGCGCTTGCTGCAACCTCTGCCTCCTGGGTTCAGGCGATCCTCCTGCCTCAGCTGCTTGAGTAGCTGGGACTACAAGCATGCACCACCACGCTTGGCTAATTTTTGTATTTTTAGCAGAGATGGGGTTTCACCTTGTTGGCCAAACTGGTCTCGAACTCCTAAACTCAGGTGATCCACCCATCTTGGCCTCCCAAAATGCTGGGATTACAGGCCTGAGTCACTGCACCTGGCCTCCACCTGCTTCTATATTAATCTTTCTTTCTCTTTTTCTTCCTCTTTTTCTTCTCTTTTAAAAACATTTTTTGTTGTGTAAAATAACACAAAAGAAAGTGCATAGATGTAATTATTATACAGCAAACTCTTATTAACCATCAACTAGGGTCAATAAATAAGGTTTCAGGCTGGGCACAATGACTCACGCCTGTAATCCCAGCACTTTGGGAGGCCAAGGTGCGAGGATCATATGAGGTCAAGAGTTTGAGACCAGCCTGGTCAACACGGTGAAACCCATCTCTACTAAAAATACAAAAATTAGCCAAGTATGGTGGGGGCACCTGTAATCCCAGCTACTTGGGAGGCTGAGGCACAGGAATTGCTTGAACTGAGGAGGAAGAGGTTGCAGTGAGCCAAGACCCCGCCACTGCACTCCAGCCTGGGTGACAGAGCAAGACTCTGTCTCAAAAAAAAAAAAGAATCCCAGAAGCCCTACATTGCTTTCTGATATCTTTTCTCAGATTTAGGAAGTTTTTTCTATTCCTAGTTTGTTAAAGGTTTTTTAAAAACATTATGATTGAAATTGAATTTTACGAATACTTCTTTGCACTTACTGAGATTGTCATATGATTTTTCTTCCTTAGATCTATTAATATGGTGAAATACTTTGATTTTCAAAGGTTAAACCATCCTCACATTTCTGGAATCAACTTAGTTGTATTAATTTCCTATTGCTTCTTAACAAATTAGCACACATTTAAATGGCTTTAAACAACATGTATTCATTATCTTAAAATTCCTGAGGTCAGAAGTCCAAAGTAGGTCTTATGAACTAAATCAAGGTGTTGGCAGAGCTGCATTTCTTCTCAAATCTACTACTGATGATTTGACAGGGATTTATCAATTTTATTTATTTATTTATTTATTTATTTATTTATTTATGTCTGTTTTTGTTTTTTCCCTCAAAGAACCAGCTGGCCTCTAGAAACATGAAAAGGGAAGATCAGTTCTAGAGGCCGACTGCATTCCTTGGCTGGTGACCCCTTTCTACATCTTCAAAGCTCATCACTCCAACCTTTGCTTCCATGGGCACCTCTATTCTCTGACTCTGACCCTCCTGTTTCCCTCTTAGAAAGACTCTTGTGATTATATTGGGCTCATGGAGATCATCCAAGATAATCTCCCCATCTCAAGGTCCTCAATTTAATCACCTCTGCAAAGTCCTTTTTGCATGTAAAATAACGTTCAATCTGAGCATGGTGGCTTATGGCTGTAAGCCCAGCACTTTCAGAAGCTGAGGCGAGAGGATTGCTTGAGGCCAGGAGTTCGAGACTAGCCTGGGCAATATAGCCAGACCCTGTCTATATTTAAAAGAAAAATTTTTTTAATTAGCTAGGCATGATGGTATATGCCTATAATCCCACCTACAGCTGAAAGCTGCAGTGAGCCATGATTGCACCACTGCACTCCTAAATAAATAACATTCATAGATTTCAAGGATTAGGACATAAACATCTTTGGGGGCCATTATTCTGTCTATCACATTGATCAATATGTATTTTCCTTTTTATATATTATTTGATTTGAATTGCTAATAAAATGTTTTGTTTAGAATTCTGGTATCCATGTTCATGAGATACGGCTAAATTTTCTCATCTGGAACTGTCTTCATTGGCTTTTGGTCATCAAAATTATGATAGCTTTGTAAATGAATCAGAGGGTATATATATTTTTTTCTTTTCTCCAAAGAGTTCGTATAAAGCATTATTTTTCCATTCAGCTATTTATGGGAAGGTTTAAAAAATACTGATTGGATTTCTTTAAAAATTATAGGACTTCAGGCCGGGCGCGGTGGCTCACGCCTGTAATCCCTGCACTTTGGGAGGCTGAGGCGGGTGGATCACCTGAGGTCAGGAGTTCGAGACCAGCCTGGCCAACAGGCTGAAACCCTGTCTCTACTAGAAATACAAAAATTAGCTGCACGTGGTTGCAGGCGCCTGTAATCCCAGCTACTTGGGAGGCTGAGGCAGGAGAATCGCTTGAACCTGGGAGGCAGAGGTGGCAGTGAGCCAAGATCGCGCCACTGCACTCCAGCCTGGGGTACAAGAGAGAGACTTTGTCTCAAAAAAAAAAAAAAAATTATAGGACTTCAAATTTCCATTTCTTCTTTGGTCAATTTTTGGTAAGTTTTTTTTTTTTTTCCTAGGAATACGTTTCATCTAGCTTTTTACATTTTAGGCATGAAGTTAATTATAAAATCTGCTTATCTTTTAAGTGTTTGTAGAATTTATAGTGCTATTTGAATTTTCATTACTGGTATTCATATTCATTATTTGTGCATTATCTCTTTTTAAAATTTTTCTTGATAATTTTCCAGGGATTTATAAATTTTATTACTTTTGAAAAAAGAACCAGTTTTTGTTTATAATGATCCTCTCTATTACATGTTGCTTTCCACTGCATTAATTTTATCTTTATTATTTCATTTATCTTATTGTATTCAAGTTTCTTCTGTACTTAAATAACAGTAGGGAAAGGTTAGGTTATGATACATAGTAAAAAACTCCCACCAAAATCTCAGGGCTTTCACCAACTTAGTTTATTTCTCACTCCTGCCACCTATTCCACCCAGCTTGGCTGGGCTTTTCTCCACATTTCTTCACTCTGGGGCTCAAGCTAGCAAAGCAGCCACTGTCTAAAACATTGACAATTATCATGGCAGAAGGAAAAGAGATGATATGGTGAACCATATGTTGATTCTTAAAACTTCTGTCTAGGTGTGACACATAACACTTCTGTACATATTCCACTGACCAGAGGAAGAAATATGACTCAGCCTAATACCAATGCCCAGAGATGGGCCGTGAATCTTTGTGAATAATAATATAGCATCCCATATCTTATTTTTCTGGCTTTTTGCAATTCAATCTCAGCTCATTAATTTTCAATCTTTCTTATTTTTAAGATACATGCATTTAAGGATATATATTTCTGTGTTAGCTGTACCCCTGTGTTAGCTGTAAGCACTGATACACAGAAATTTTTTTAACATTCAGTTCAAAAATTTTTTTACATTTCCTTTATGATATCTTATTTGACCTACATGTTATTTAGAAGTGCTATTTATTTCTTTATTTATTTATGTATTTTGAGACAGGGTCGTGCTCTGTTGCCCAGGCTGGAGTGTAGTTGCGCTATCATAGCTCACTGCAGCCCCAAACTTCTGGGCTCAAGCAATCCTGCCTCAGCCTCCCAAGTAGCTAGGACTACAGGTGTGTACCACCACAGCCAGGTAGTTTTTAAATTTTTCCTATAGAGATGGGGTCTGGCTATGTTGACCAGGCTGGTCTCAGAACTCTGGGCCTCAAGCAGTCTTCCTACCTTAGCTTCCCAAAGCGCTAGGATTACATGCACGAGCCACTGCACCCAGCCTAGAAGTGTTTTTTTGTTTTGTTTTGTTTTATTTTTTTGGGACAGAGTCCCACTCTGTTGCCCCAGGCTGGGGTGCAGTGGTGCAATCTAGGCTCACTCCAACCTCCACCTTCCAGGTTCAAGCGATTCTCCCACCTCAACCTACCAAACAGCTGAGATTACAGGCACCCACCACCACATCCAGCTAATTTTTGTATTTTTAGTAGAGACAGAGTTTTGCCATGTTGGCCAGGCTGGTCTCAAAATCCTCACCTCAAGTAATCCACCCACCTCAGCCTCCCAAAGTGCTGGGATTGCAGGCATGACTAGAAGTATTTTTAAATTTCAAAATAAATGTGGCTTTTAAAGCTTCCCCCCCTACCCCTCTGGTGTAACTGCATTATACCAGTGAGTAAACTTTATATGATTTCAAACGTGGGACTTTTTTTTTTTCTTTTGAAACAGTCTCACATTACCCACGCTGGAGTGCAGTGGTGCAATCACAGCTCACTGCAGCCTCAACCTCCTGTGTTCAAGCCATCCTCCAACCTCAGTCTCCCAAACAGCTGGGACCACAGGTGTGTGTCACCACATCTGGCCGATTTTTATATTTTTTGTAGAGACAGGGTTTTGCCATGTTGCCTAGGTTGGTCTCGAACTCCTGAGTTCCAGCAATCCACCTGTTTCGGCTTCCCACAGTGCTGGATATAAGTGTGAGCCACCACACATGGCCCAAGTTTTTTTTTTTTTTTTTTTTTTTAATTTCCCTTTCCACCACCTGAGCTCGAAAGAGGGCTTTGAGCCTCACATGAGATTCTAGCCTCAGTTAACACCCTGATTTCAGTCTTATGATACTGTGTGGAGGACATAGTTGATCCTGGCCTGGAGTTCTTTTTCTTTTTTTTGTAATGTTTTTTCACAACCTGCCTAGATTTCTGATCTACAGAACTGTGAGATGATAAATGGGTGTTATTTTAAGCTGCAAAACTGGTAGTAATTTGTTATGCAGAAAGAGAAAACTAATACAAGGCTGGGTGCAATGACTCACGCCTGTAATCGCGGCACTTTGGGAGGTTAAGGTGGGCAGATCACCTGAGCCGAGGAGTTAGAGACCAGCCTGGGCAACATGGCAAAAACCCATCTCTACAAAAAATGCAAAAACTAGCTGGGCGTGGTGGTGTATGCCAGTGGTCAGCTACTTAGGAGGCAGAGGTGGGAGGATCACTTGAGCCCAGGAAGTTGAGGCTGCAGTGAGCCATGATCGTGCCACTATACTCCAGCCTGGGTGACACAGTGAGACCCTGTCTAAAAAAAAAAAAAAAAAAAAAAAAAAAAACACCAAAAAAAACCCAATATTAGTGTTTCTGCTGGTGGATAAATCACTCAGTTTTTTTCTAAAAATGTCTTCTCACGTTTACTCTTGAAGGATATTTTAGCTGGCTGTAGTATTTTAGGTGAACAGTTTTCTTTTGCACTTTGAAGATATACTGTTTTCTGGCTTCCACTGTTCCTGTTGTGAGAAGTCAGCCGTCTGTTGCTCCTTTAATAATAATCTTTTTTTTTGCCGGGCGCGGTAGCTCATGCCTGTAATCCCAGCACTTTGGGAGGCCGAGGCGAGCAGATCACGAGGTCAGGAGATTGAGACCATCCTGGCTAACACGGTAAAACCCTGTCTCTACTAAAAATACAAAAACAAAATTAGCCGGGCGTGGTGGCGGGTGCCTGTAGTCCCAGCTACTCTGGAGGTTGAGGTGGGAGAATGGTGTGAACCCGGGAGGTGGAGCCTGCAGTGAGCCGAGATCGCGCCACTGCACTCCAGCCTGGGCAACAGAACGAGACTCCATCTCAAAAAAAAAAAAAAAAAAAAATCTTTTTTTCTCCTCTATCTTTAATATTATTTTTCTTTGGTTTTCTACAGACTTATTTTAATGTGCTTAGCTTAGGTTTCTTTTCATTAACTTTGCTTGGGATTTGTCACTCTTTTTGATCCTGATCTTGTAATCTTTCATTGGTTCTGGAAAATTTTTAGATATTATCTCTTCAAATACTGTCTTTGCTCATTCTCTCCTCTCCTCCTGTGACTCCAACTACATACAAGTAAGACCTCACTGAATTCTCTGTGACTCTTATCCTTTTGTATTTTCTATCTTTTTGTCTCTCTTCATTCTAGATACAATAGTTTCCTCTGGCATATTTTCCAATTTACTGATTCTCTCTTTTCATGTGTCTAAACTGTAGTTCAATCTATCCGTTATATTTTTCTGTTCACAAATTTCTATTTAGTTATTTTTTCTAATGTTATGTTACTTTTTGTAGCTTTTAGCTCCCATGTGAAAATTTTTAAATTTGGCTTTTATTTCTTTGAAGATAGTAAGCAGTGTTTAACAACCTCTGTCTGAGAATTCCAGTGTCTCAAGCTGTGTAGGTCCATTGATTGCTCTTTCTTCTAGTTTGTGTTCACGCTGTCTTGTTTCCTCATGTCTAGTTGTCTTTAATTGTGTAGGACATTGCATTTGAAAAATTATTGTAGAAATCATCTGATGCTTAGGATAATTTTATATTCTTCTGAAAGGACGTCCAGTTGCTTTTTCTAGGCACCTGGGGGGGCTCTACCAATCTGAAATCACCTTATTCAAAAAATCTGGGCTTGAGAGTTTCTCAACTCAGACCAACTGACATTCGGCTGTGGTCCATGAGAAGGCTCATCTATTCACTCCTCTATTTTATCATAGAGGGAAGTCTTCCTTGACTCTCCCTATCCTCACCATAGGCTTAAGTGCCCCCACTGTGTGCTCCCATGGCGACCTGGGCTCTAACAAGCATTTACCATTTACCATATTATTTTACATTCTCTCCCCATCTAGACTGTATCTTGAGGATAGGGAGCATCACTTACTCTGATCTCCACTGTTTAGCACAGTACCTGGGCAATGGCATATACTCAGTGTGTGGAACTAAACCAAAATTAACTAAAGATGTCTCCCCGACCATCTAGCACTGCTCCACTCTGAGGAGATGGTAAGGCTTCAGTAAAGTCTTCACGACTCACAACTGCTCTGTGTGGGAGGAGATTCTTCTGTGGAGGGAATGCTAAGAAATGCTGATTTCTGCATCCTCACTGATGAGGGGGCAGGGTGGGAAGCAAAACAGACACAGAAATAAGAGACTAAGGGCACCTCATGTGAGTAAGTCTCTGAGAATGAGCAGATATTACCGGACAAACCCAAACTTTCCAGGTTAAGTCTGATCCCATTATACCCAGACCTCCAAAAAATAAGATCTTAGCTGACACCTGGGTGGCACTGTTGTAGTGTATCTAAGAACTCAAGGCAGAATGGTTTTTAAGAAAGGAATCTTGTGGAACTGGTATGCTGAACACATAGGAAGTATGGGTTGTATCCACAAAAGCCACTTTATTTTTATCTTCCATTGACTTTTAATCCCTTTCAACGGGGGTTAACATGGTCTTTCCCTAGCCAGAATCAATTATTAATGTTGCTTAGGGAAAAATGAAAAATAAACATGGGTTTTTTTGGGGGAAGTGGCAGGGGAGAAGTCAGCTTAGGAAATGGTTTGTGAATTGCCTTTTCACATCAAATGAGTCAGTTGATACAGTCAGGTTAATTTATTCTGACCAGGCATGTGTCAACATATTATTTATTTATTTATTTATTGAGACACTTTGTTGCCCAGGCTGGAGTGCAGTGGTGTAACCTCGGCTCACTGCAACCTCCGCCTCCCAGGTTCAATAGATTCTCCTGCCTCAGCCTCCCAAGTAGCTGGGATTACAAGCGCCCACCACCACGCCCGGCTAATTTTTGTATTTTTAGTAGAGATGGGGTTTCACCATGTTGGCCAGGTTAGTCTCGAACTCCTGACCTCAAGTGATCCGCCCACCTTAGCTTCCCAAAGTGCTGGGATTATAGGCATGAGCCACTGCACCCAGCTCAACATATTGTTAAAAAAACAAGTGGGTGTGGTGGTGCATGCCGGTAGTCCCAGCTACTCAGGATGCTGAGGTGGGAAGATCGCTTAAACCCAGAAGTTCAAATCTAGCCTGGGGAACATAGCGAGACAACCCCCATCACTGAAATAAATAAATAAATAATTGAAAACCAAGTGCAGTGCAACGAACAGATCTGCATTATAGAAAAATACTGAAAGCTGAATGGCAGCAGCCCATATCCCTAAAGGCCAATTTGTTGAAGGATTAGTTAGTTCAGTATCCAAGCTACCCCATTTGCCAAATGTATGATTTACCAAAAACTAAGAGTACTCTTGAAAATATCCAATGAAGGCTGTGGCAGGCTGGCTCACGCTCATAATCCTAGGACTTTGGAAGGCCAAGGCAGGCAGATTGCTTGAGCCCAGAGCTCGAGCCCAGCCTGGCCAACATGGTGAAACCTTGTCTCTACAAAAAATACAAAAATTAGCCAGGCGTGCTGGCAGTGTGCCTGTAGTCCCAGCTATTCCAGGGCCTGAGGCAGGAGGATGGCTTGAGCCCAGAAGATTGAGGCTGCAGTGTGCTGAGATCGCACCACTGCACTCCAGCCAGGGTGACAGAGCAAGACCCTATCTCCAGGGGGGGAAAAAAAAAAGAAAATATCCAATGAATAGTAAGGTACTCTTATGAATATCACATGGTATATTTTTATTCAAGATTTTCTTCAAGTTTTCTTCTCATATTCTATTCAAAACACTCATACTCAATATATTTTATAATTTTTCTTTAGAATATTATTATACTCAAATACAAAATATAAATTCTTCACAAATATGATTATATTCCATAAATGTAAAACCCAAGCTTTCAGTTAATTGGAGAGCTAAGCTCACAATAAAGTAGGGAAAATTCTCAATATTCAAAAAACTAAGAAGGAGCTAACTTAGTGGAGAGAAGGGAAGAATGTTGATGAACTGATACTAAGGCTTCCCTGGGGGGTTTACAGTTTTACTGGTTTACAGGGACTTTGAGATTTTTTTTTTTTGGTTCCTTTAGTTGGGTTTTTTTTTTTTAAAGAGACAGGATCTCATTCTGTCACCCAGACTGGAGTGCAGTGGCAGGATCATAGCTCACTGCAGCCTTGACTTCCTGGGCCCAGGCGATCCTCTCACCTCTGCCTCCTGGGTAGCTGGGACTACAGGCCCATACCACCACGCCTGGCTGTTTTTTAAAAAATTTTCTATAGGCCGGGCACAGTGGCTCACACCTGTAATCCCAGCACTTTGGGAAGCCGAGGCGGGTGGATCACCTGAGGTCAGGAGTTCGAGACCAGCCTGGCCAACATGGTGAAACTCCGTCTCTGCTAAAAATACCAAGAAAATTAGCTGGGCGTGGTGGCAGGCGCCTGTAATCCCAGCTACTCTGGAGGCTGAGGCAAGAGATTTGCTTGAACCTGGGAGGCGGAGGTTGCAGTGAGCTGAGATGGCGCCATTGCACTCCAGCCTGGTGGACAAGAGTGAGACTTTCTCTCCAAAAAAAAAAAAAAGTTTTTCTATAGAGACAGGGTCTTCCTATGTTGTGCAGGCTGGTCTCAAACTCCTGGACTTGAGCGATTCTCCTGTCTCGGCCTCCCAAGATGTTAGGATTACAGGCATGAACCATCACACCTGGCCAATTCTGAGTTTTAATGGAGACTGCAACAAGGGAAGAAATTTTGTGTTAAAAAGAGTAAAGAGACAGATCTGATACTTTCACATATGGCTAGGACTCTCTAAGGCCTATACCTTCTGTGATACTGTGAAATATATATTTGGTCTTTGACCCTGTTTTCTAGCATACAACTCCTACAATCCTTAAAGACTCCACAGTGATGTCTTCTTGTAAGCTAATGGTTGACTGATGGCTGGCAGCCCCCAGGTAACTTCAGAATGACAGCTCTTTACTGGAAAGACCAAGGTGTGATTAGAAGGTTGGGACTCTTAGCCCCACCTCCAACCTCCAGGGAGGAGAGAGGGGCTGAAGGTTAAGTTGATCACCAATGACTAATGGTTTGGTCAATTGTGCCTATGTAATAAAGCCTCCATAAAAATCCAAAATAACAGGGCTTGGAGAGCTTCCAGAGAGCTGAACACATGGAGGCTGACAGGAAGATGAATGAGAAGACATCCACGGGCCAGGAGGGTGGTGCACTCCAACTCCATGGGGACAGAAGCACCTGTGCTCAGGACCCTTCCAGACCTCACCCTATGTATCTCTTCATCTGGCTGTTTATTCGTATACTTTAAAATAGCCTTTGTAATAAACTGTAATAAAGAGGGGGTCTTGGGAAATCCATCTAAAAGCTATTCGGTCAGATGTTTTAGGGGCCTTGGACTTGCGACTGGTGGGAAAGAGAGGGCTGTTTTGTAAAACTGAACCCTCAACCTGCGGTTTCTGAGGTTATCTCTAGGTAGATGGCATCAGAATTGAATTGAATTGGAGGCCTCCCAGCTGGTGTCTGCTGCAGAATCGATGTGCTTGCTCCAGTGTGGGAAGAGCCCCCCGCCCCTCCCCACATTTTGGTAGAGATGTCTTCCGTGTTTTTTGTTGTTGAGTGAGAGAATGGGAGAAACTCTGAGTGGTTTCTACCTCTCACACCTTCAGGGATTGAAGTACATATGAACCAGAAACAAAATTTGCAGAGATGCACAGAGAAACACAGTAAAGCTGTATATCTTGGCCTTGCCCCTTGACTGGGGAAAAAAAAATTTTCCCTGAGCATTTATAATTACACTCTGCCCGCACTCAGGTCTGGAGTTTAGTCTAATACTACCTATATAAACCAGGAACCCACAAGTTAAAAAATTAACTAAAAATGTATAGCAGGCAGATAGAAGCAAACATCAAAGCTCTTTGAGGAAATATAGCCTCAGCCCAGGCCACATAGGACTCCCATAGACAAAGCCCCACTAAAAATGAACTCGTCATCAAAAATTATAAAAATGCTCAAGGAAATAATCAACCATGAGTAAGAGCTGAGAAATTCTGAGGAGGAAATGGTATAGGCCTAATGCAACATTATAGTATCAGCCTGGCACAAATACTCCATGGTTAAAATCTCCAGGTCATCAGAATCTATAAGTAACTAAAGTTGTTGTTTGATGACCCTAGCCAGCCTGCTCAAGGGCACGCTTCACAGACTAGACTCTTTGCTGGATGCCAGCTAATCAGCTTTCCTCCACTCAAATATAAAACCAAAAAAATCCAAAAACTTATCGTTCCCAGAATGTCTTTAGTTTTTTATTGTTATCTCCCTTATTTCTTACAGGGGCCCTCACCCCCCAACTAGTGTGGGTCAGCTGCACAGCAGGAAGTGAGCACTGGGTGGGCGAGCGAGCATTACCGCCTGAGCTATGCCTCCTGTCAGTGTCAGATCAGCGGTGGCGGCATGAGATTCTCACAGGAACGCGAACCCTACTGTGAACTGCGCATGTAAGGGATCTAGGTTGCACACTCCTTATGAGAATCTAACTAATGCCTGATGATCTGAGGTAGAACAGTTTCATTTTGAAACCATTGTCCCTCCCCCCACCACTTCCATGGAAAAATTGTCTTCCATGAAACTGGTCCCTGGTGCCAAAAAGTTGGGGATTTCTGTCTTACAGATCCTTTTTTTGTTGATAGAGTTTAATGACTATTTTCTTTAAAGTGAGCATATCATTTGCATGAAGATAACTATTGTCTTTGAGTTATGCTTTGACAAGAGACAAAAGAGTAGACACTATTGCAGGACTAGAGCACAAGAACTTCAGAGAACAGAATGACTAGACTATTAAGACAAAGTATGCTTTCAATAACTGAATTAGACTTGCCCCTGAGTATTTCATGTTCTGATGCTATTATAATAGTATTTTAAGCATTTCCATTTCTACTTGCTTATTGCTCATATATAGACATATCATTAATTGTATAATGTATCCTGTGACAGTGCTAAATCAATAGCTCTAGTAGCTTTTTTCTACGTTATTTAGGATTTTCTATGTGCATGATCATATTATCTGTGAATAAAGATAGTTTTACTTTTTCTTCCCAGTCTGCATGCCTTTTATATCTTGTTCTCTAACGGCTTAAAGCTCTAGTATAATGAATATACTAAACCACTTTCAATAGTGTTGAAGGTGGACATCCTTGCTTTGTTCCTGATATTAAGGGAAAAGCATTCAGTCTTCCACTCTAAGAATATTAACTGTGGGTTTTTAACAGATGCCCTGTCAGGTTGAGAAAGTATCCCTCTATTCTCAGTTTGCTGAAAGTTTTTTTTTTTTTATCACAAATAGGGATTAAATTTTGTCAGATGCCTTTTTAAAATTACCATATAGTTTTTCTTATGATCATATATTTATTTCTTTAAGTACCGAAGGAAAATAACTCTGAAGTTTTGTAGACAGCCACATTTTCATTTTAATGTGAGAGTAATACAAATATCCTCAGGCAGGGGAGACCTCAGAAGTTTGCCACATAAAATTCATCATGAAAATGCCTTTGAAGGAAGTGTTCAAGTAGATAGGCAAGTTCAGGAAAAATTTCAAGAGATATGGGATGTCAGGGCGATCAAAATTTTTGATAAATTTATCTATTTTTTTTTTAAAAAAGCCTAAGACTAAGGCCAGGCATGGTGGTTCATGCCTATAATCTCAGCACTTTGGGAGGCTGAGGCAGGCAGATCACGTGAGTTCAGGAGTTCGAGACCAGCCTGGCTAACATGGTGAAACCCCATCTCTACTAAAAATACAAAAAATTAGCTGGGCGTGGTGGTTGTTGCCTGTAATCCCAGCAACTTGGGAGGCTGAGGCAGGAGAACTGCTTGAACCCAGGAGGCAAAGATTGCAGTGAGCTAAGATCGTGCCACTGTACTCCAGCCTGGGCAACTGAGCAAGACTCTGTCTCAAAAAAAAGGCTAAGACTGAAGAAGAGAATGTTTATCTAGAATAACTAATGTCAAAAACTCCAAACAACAACAACATGATGAGAAAGGAGAGCAAGACAAAAGGGATACTAAGGAATGCTAATTTATGTGACTTAATACATACATTATGTATTAATGTATACATAATTAATATATATACCTTCCCCCAACATGAATTTGAAGAAATCAACAGTCAGACTTTTCATTAGGAGTGATGTGTGCTTTGATAAAGTCAGGGACGGAAGAAACAAGGTCATCAAATGCAGATGGCCATCATATTCACCACCCCAGTTTATAGTATATCTGAATTCAGAACAACACAACACATGCCAAAATTCCAAGCTTTTAACACCACAGTTCACCCTTATCAGAAATATGAATAAGGGAGAGAGAAATACAAAGCCCCATCCCATCTGACAGGGGAGCCTAGAACATGCAACCCATTGAGGTCACCCTCATGCAATGCAAGGGTGATAGAGCAAGACCTTTTCTCTAAACAAAAGAAACTGCAGTTTCTTTGGTGGCAGTGTATTAAGTTCTCAGTTGGAGAATCTGGAAGCCGCACCCTTGTTTTTTCCTCTACTTGTGCAGAACGCACACCTTTCGCATACTACTCCCTGTTAGAAGGAATTCCAGGGTTCAGAGATTACCACAGGGCCCAACAGCAAGAGACTGTTGTTAACCAGGCTTGAGATTTTAGGGACACAGGATTACCTCAATCATTTGTTAGACTTCTGATCAATTTCATGTATAGTAATCACAAATAACTTACCTAAAGTCTTATTTATTTATTTAGAGACAGAGTTTAGCTCTTGCTGCCCAGGCTGAAGAGCAATGGTGCGATCTCAGCTCACCTCAACCTCTGCTGCCCGGGTTCAAGCAATTCTCCTGCTTCAGCCTCCCGAGTATCTGGGATTACAAGCATGCGTCACCACACCCAGCTAATTTTGTATTTTTAGTAGAGACAGGGTTTCACCATGCTGGCCAGACTGGTCTCGAACTCCTGACCTGAGGTGATTTGCCGCCTCGGCCTCCCAAAGTGCTGGGATTACAGGCGTGAGCCACCACACCCAGCCTATCTAGAGTCTTTCAATTGTTTTTATTCAATATTTTTCTATTTATTTTTCCAAATAAGTAATATGTAGTTTACAACATCAAAGCAATACTAAAAGGTATAAATTGAAATCTTATTTTCACCCCTATTCTCATCCACTCTGGAATCCCCTACATAGGTAAAACATTGTCTTGAGACAATTCAAAACAGCTGAGGAAAGAGATGCCACCTAGAGGCCATTCTGGTATCTTGGGATGGCCGTCCTATCTCCTGATAAAGCCACCTCTCTGTCTCTACTTGTACTAGTTTCAACCTGAGTACACAAAGTAAATGGGGTATTTCAGCAAGGTTCCAAGTTATGAGACTCTTGGTTGCAGGTAAAGAGATCCTCTCTTACCTAGTCGTTACTTTCTTTAATCTCTGCTTTCAAATCAGTTATTTCCAATGTAGAGTTGCCCTTCTCTTGAAGGAGTCTGCTGAAAGCTACTAAAAAAGGCAACACTCACTAATGTTCCATATTGCTCGTGAGATTTCTCCAAAAATATAGCATTGGTTGGCATGTGGCCTATATCCAAGGTCCAGCAAGTGACAGTTTCACTACTGCTTATAAGGGTCACCAACTTTCCAGTTTGACATACAGTCTTTTAACACTGGCTACCTTAACCTCCAGTTAGCCAATTCCATATTTTAGTGCCTTGTTTTTAGCATCCTGCTTCTGGTACCAAATTATTTGCCTGTTAGGAATGGGTTCAGCTACAAGTTACAGAACACCCACCTATAAAATGGCTTAATCGAAGGTGGCTTCTCACTCATGGACTACAGTAGGGCAAGAATGGAAGCAGGACGGTCAGTTAGGAAGCTCTCTCTCTCAAGTAGTCCAGCAGCATCATCTACTACTGGACTAGATGGTTTAGTGGAGGTGGAAAGAAGTCAAAGACTCAGGATATATTTTGATAGCATCAACAGGCTTTGCTGAAGGATTTAAAGGTAAAGGGATGAGATAAATCAAAAACAGCTCGTAGAATTTTAGCTTGAACAACAGAATGAGTACCAGTGACATTTACCAAAATGGACAAGACTGAGAGAGGTGCAGGTTTGGGGGTGAAAATCAAGATTTTGGGGGGACACATTAAGTTTGAGATGCCAGTCTGACATTCATATGGAGACATCAAGTAGGCAGTTATTTACAGGAGTCAGGAATTACACAGAGAGGTCATTGTCAGAGAGACATATTTTGGAGTCATCTATTTATAAATGGTACCTAAAGCACAGGACTAGGTAAACTCACATAGGGAGAGTGGATAGAGAAGGTGACTCAGAACAGAACCCTGGACACTTTGATAATTATAGATTGAGAAGCCAATTAAGAAGCCCAAGAAAGGATAACGAGTGAGGTAGCAGAAGGACCCAGAGTGTGTGGTGTCAGAAAACAAGAGAAGAAAGTGTTTCTAAGTGAGAGTGGTTGGCTTTGATAAAACAGTGTTGAGAGGGCAAGTAAAATAAAAACAAGAGATCAAAGAGACCACTAGATTTGCATGGAGATTGCAGTTTCAGTGGTATGGCGGGGGAGAAAATACAGCAAGTTTATATGTTGATGGGAATTATCTGGTAGAGAGGGAGTGACTGTAGATTCAAGAGAGACATAACACAGGATAACATCCATAGGAAAAAAATGAAAGCACTGGCTAGAATGAGGACACTTTATCCATCTACCAGACACCAGCTTCTTGACACTTCATTTGTCTTATTTGTATCTCTAGTAGCTCCTAGTAGAGTGCCTAGCACATAGAAGATATTCAAGAAATGTTATTGAATGAATACATGAACAAAGGGAGGGGTGGATGAATGGATGAAGAGATGGATGAATGGCAGATGCAGGGTAGAAGGAGGAACTAGATCAAACTAATCCAAAGTTCAGAGTAAGGAAAGAAGAATGGGTCTTGAATTAATAGGGTTTCCTCAAAACTTAGGGATTCTTTGTCCCGGCGCGGTGGCTCACCCCTGTAATCCCAGCACTTTGGGAGGCGGAGGTGGTGGGAGGATTGCTTGAACCCAGGAGTTCGAGACGAGCTGGGCAACATGGAGACTATTTTCTTTAAAAAAAGAAAAAAAAATTAGGGATTATGGGATTTTTCTCTGGGACAGGGGTGGCAGATTTCAATCTCAGATGAAGGTGGGAAAAGGAACGAGACCATCAATGGCAGTGGCGTTAGCCAACTTTCAAGGCATCTAACTACTTAGCTACTTTCTTTGTCTTTCCTGTCCGGACCCAGGCTCATTTGAAAAACGATTATGTACCTTTATGGACAGAAATGGGAGAAGGGCTTTAAAAAAAACGACCGTCCTGCCGGGCGTGGTGGCTCACGCCTGTAATCCCAGCACTTTGGGAGGCTGAGGCGGGAGGATCAAGAGGTCAGCAGTTAGAGACCAGCCTGGCCAACACGGTGAAACCCCGTCTCTACTAAAAATACAAAAATTAGCCGGGCGTGGGGGCACGCGCCTGTAATCCCAGCTACTCGGGAGGCTGAGGTAGGAGAACAGCTTGAACCTGGGAGGCGGAGGTTGCAGTGAGCCGAGATCCCGCCACTGCACTCCAGCCTGGGACAGAGCGAGACTGCGTCTCAAAACAAAACAAAACAAAACAAAAACAAAACGACCGTCCTACACTCATTTATCCATCAGGTCAATAGATACTCACTGAATGTTAATCTTGTATAGGAGCACAGGTGTAAGGGCAGGATTATACAGGGATGAATTCGATACAGGGATGATGTATTCGTTTCCCTATTTGTTCATGAGTCTGTTTTTAAGTAATCTGTCCTCTCTTGAATGACAAAAGCTGCTGATTTCACGAACGGTACATGGAGGATGGTATTTGAACTGGGTCGCATAGTCTTACTGGGACTCCCGTGGAAGCGAACGGGGACAGCGGCTGCCGCAGCTTGTGCAGTGGAGCTGGCAGACGCTGGAAGCAGGCCAATCTTGAAACGTAGGGTCTAAGGCCGGCTCCAGCGTGTTGTGGTCGTTTCATCAAGTAGGAATTAGCACTCCTATTATCTTTCTTCCCAACTTGCAGCAGGACGAACCAAGAGACCTGAACCAAGAGCCCTGTATGGCGGGGGGGGGAGCGGAGTTGGGAGCCAGCTTTGGGGTCCGCCCCATCCGGATCCGCCATCCTACGTCGCACGTGGAACTACGTTCCTGAGGGCTTCCGGCGTTGCCTAGCAACCTGCCGGGCCCCTAGGGCCTCCAGCGGCCCAACTGGAGTGGAGCCGAGTGTCACCCTTGGGAAAGCAGGTAGAAGAACTGCGTCAGTCCCGCCAGTGCTGGGCGCGGGCCCATTACACGTGGACTCACGCGAGCCGTTCTCACAGCCCGCCGCCGCCAGCGGGAGGGGCCCGGCGGCGCCAATGGGCGGACGGCAGGGAGCGCGCGTGCGCAGGGCAGGTCGGGGGGGGCGGGGGCGGGGCGAAGCCGAGGAAGAGCGTTTTGGGGACGGGGGCTGGTGAGGCTCACGTTGGAGGGCTTCGCGTCTGCTTCGGAGACCGTAAGGGTGAGTGAACTAGCGCACTCTCCGCAGCGGCCGGGATCCCGGCGCCTCTCCTGTGGGCTGGAGGCTTGGGCTCAAGATGAGAGGCAGGAGTAGTCTGGGGGCGGGGGCTGGGCTCCCAGGCCGTCTCGGGACGCTTAACCGGCTAGGAGCACGGCCTGTCTCCCGGGGCGGAAGCCTGTGCCCCACCGGGGGCTCTGGAGCCAGACGGGGCCGGCTGGGCAGATCTCCGCCGCCTTCCCTGGTCCCTGGGGGCCCGAGGATCGGCCTGTGGGACCAGCTGTGTCGGGTGGACACTGCTCCTGGCCCGGCCCAAAAGCAGCGGGCCGGAAGCCTTACTCTCCCTCTGCTCCTTGTTCCCCCTCTCGGGGAGACCACAAGTCCTGTAGGGCCCGGCGGGGGAAGCTGATCTCCTATTGTATTCCCTCTCTGGGCATGGCCATCCACCCGGGTGCCCAAGCCAGAATTGGGCATCATTCTCACTTGCTGGACTCCTTTACCCACCCACATCGAATCCCTTGCAAAGCTGTCTTGGATACGTTCATTCTCCAGTCCCATCCCCCTGCCCTACCTAGTTCAGGCCAGCTTTTCTTCTCTGGACTACCTCGGGGTCTTCCTGATGATCCCTGCATCTCTTCTTCATCCTCTGTAGTTTGTTCTATACAGAGAGGCTACAGCCATGGTCTTAAAACAGAAATCTGATCATGTCACCAGAAGCGTCCCCCCATTCCCTTACCACCCTTTGGTGGATTCTCATTGCTCTTCCAAGCTCTTGAACGGGGCTTGCAAAGCCCTTCATGACCTGTCTTCCTTTAACTTTAGATTCATTTGTCTCGACTGTACTGTGTCTTCAACCATACTGAATCTTTTTTGGCTCTTAGATCAGAACAAGTTCCTTCTGGGCTTACATGTTCCTTCAATAGGTTCGTTATGTCTGAGGCACTGTCCTTTGGTTGAAATAATCCTTCTTATCCTTCATGTGTTATTTCAGGTGTGAGTTGGGGATTTCGTGGTACCCCATGGGTGTCTGCCTGCCGGTCTCTCTTTTCTACCAGGTTGTAATCTGTGTGAGAGGAGTTTGTCAAGGTCATAGTACTATCTTCAGTACCTTGTGCTGTTAGTACGGTCATTAAATGTATAAATGAAGCATGGGTGCTCCTTGGGCTCCCTAGATGAACAAATAGATCAAGTTATTAATATTAAATGCCTGCTTTTTCAGAACCAATTCTCAACCCTCAGTCCGTGTAGAGGTTTCTTTAGCTTAGGAAGTTGGTTATTTTCTTGCCTTCATTCCAGGACCATGACAGGGGTAAGTGAGAAAGTACTGGTCAGTTTTTCTTTGGCATTGGCTGTGGGTACAGGATGTCTGGATGTTGGTGAGTTTGGCTGCTTTGGGTTTGAATTCTTAACCAAGGGCCCCTTGAGGGAGAAGCTGCTACTAGCTGCTGACAGGAAGGCTGGCCCCAAACTCTTAGTGCTTATAGGACTGATGACACACCAGGAAGAAAGGGTTGGGCCAGGTCAAACCACTGGAAGCCTCCAAAGGAAGTTCCAGCTTAGGCTAGATCCGCTGTGGGATAGGGAACAATACACCTAGGTGCCAAGACTCACTTCCCTGATTCAGCGATGAGCCAGGTCAGCTCAGAGGAGATCAGTAAGGTAAATGAGAGCCAGAAGAGAGAGGGTCCTGACTCTCAGAGAGGGAGGAAAAGAGAAAAATGGAAAAGGAGAACAACCTGTGATCGTATGTTCAGGTCAAATGAGTGTGAGAGGCTGGAGACTGAGGTCGGATGAGAGAGCAATTGGTCTTGGCTGGAAGAATCCTGAAGTGACATTTGAACCTGTCCTGGAAGGAAGTTGGAGATGGACAGATGGAACCAGTAGGAGCGGAGGCTGTGGTACAGGAAGAGGCTGGCAGAGCAGGAGGGGAGCACTGTGACAGCCAAGGCACTGGGAGGCACACTGCTGCTGATGGTCCAGCACTGCCCTCCCAGGACTGAGGCTGCGCCTTGTGAGGGCTGTCTCAAGGTATGGGTTGTGCCCTGAAGTCCCTTTGCAGAAATTTCTTCTCCGTTGGGTTTTTCTTCAGCCTGGCCTTTATAATTTCCTAAAGAAGGCCAGTGGGCTGGGGCTTATCTTCAGGCTGTTTGCCCATGGCCTTGAGCTAAGTAGTTAGAGCATGGATGATGCAACCTGTTATTTGGGTAGAGGGAGTTGCTTATGCTTTCTCTTGACTGTCAGCAGTTTAATTTGTTAGGTGGCAGTTAGATTCCCTGTTTTTTATCTTTCCCTCCCTCGCCTGCCTTCTTTCCTTTCTTCCTCTCTCTCTCTCTTTTTCTAATTAGAGAGGGAGTCTCACCATGTTGTCCAGGCTGGTCTTGAACTCCTGGGCTCAAGTGATTCACTTGCCTCAGCCTCTCAAGGTATTGAGATTACAGGCATAAGCCACCATGCCCAGCCCGATTCCCTGTTTTCAGTGTACCACTTGGAGGAATTTTTTTCTTTATGTTTATCGATTTGGCTTTTGTTGCATTCCAATGATTAGAAACCTGCAACAGCAAACCAAAATGAGACAAGTTCAAAATCAGTGATTCTTGGCCTTTATCCCACCTCCCTTAAAGAAGGGATATTTTGGACTCATAGTTACTATATGATTAATCACTTGGTTGCTTTTTGGTGTTATCTAAATAGAATTTCCCCCACCCCCAACACACACACACCAAATTGATATACTAAGCATCCAATCACATAGTTGGAGGAAATGGTGCCATGAGTTCCATGATAGATATCTCCAAAAGAAAAGTTTCATCTTCAGTTACAGTGACATTAAAAATTGGCAGCATATCTGCAAAGGTGGTAATCCCCTCAGCTCCCCAAGGACCATGGCACACAGGCTAAGAACCAGCAGCTTCTGTTCCAGGCACTGTGCCTGATAATGGGAATGTGGATTCAGTCCAAGTCCTCTCGAAGCCCATCCAGCAAGGGGCACTGACAAGTAATCAGGCAGTTTTTCAAGAATTCATTCACACACAAGAAAACAAAAGAAAAAAAAGAATTAATTTGCAGCTGTCATCAGCTGTGGACGGGAGCCTTCTGAAGGGAAGCACTTGGGAGCCTGCAGGACGAATACCTTACACCAGACTTGGAATTGAAAAGACCTCACTGGAGAAAGAGACATTTGATGTAAATGAGTCTGAAAGGCTTGGGAGGAGCCTGATTCCCTTCTCTGATCCTTCCTGTCCCAGAACTCTAAGATGTGTGGTCAGAACAAGTTGTTCTGCTATGGCCTAGGCAGTCACTCCTAGGAGCAACCTGAAACCTTGTTTTGTGGTACCAGGTACAGTGGCAGTGGCCTTGTCAGGGTCTGGACACTTTAAAAAAATTTTTTTGAGACAGTCTCACTCTCTTGCCCAGGCTGGAGTGCAGTGGTGTGATCTTGGCTCACTGCAACCTCTGCCTCCCGGGTTCAAGCAATTCTTGTGCCTCAGCCTCCCAAATAGCTGGGATTACAGGTGCACGCCACCATGCCCAGCAAATTTTTTTTTGTATTTTTAGTAGAGACGTGTTTCGCCATGTTGGCCAGGCTGGTCTCAAACTCCTGACCTCAAGTGATCCGCTTGCCTCGGCCTCCCGAAGTGTTGGGATCATAGATGTGAGCCACTGTCCCTGGGCAAGGTCTGGGCACTTTTATTTGGTAAAATTGGAAGTGTAGTTTCTGACTGTTTCTGAATTATTTTGTGGAGATAAGAATTAACCGGAAACTCCTTTTGTATCCGATCCATATAGTATTGGGACAAAATTATGGGATAGATTACATTGAATACATATTCATAAAAAAATGTAGCAGATCTCGGCTCACTGCAGGCTCCACCTCCGGGTTCATGCCATTCTCCTGCCGCAGCCTCCCAAGTAGCTGGGACTACAGGTGCCCGCCACTACGCCTGGCTAATTTTTATTTTTGTATTTTTAGTAGAAACGGGATTTCACCGTGTTAGCCAGGGTGGTCTCGATCTCCTGACCTCGTGATCCGCCCGCCTCGGCCTCCCAAAGTGCTGGGATTACAGGCATGAGCCACCATGCCAGCTGAAAATCACAATTCTAATCTCATGTCTCAAGATAATCTTTGTTATTAGTTTGTGTAGGAAATACACATTTTTATTTTACAAAAGTGTATTATTCTTTATCGCTTTTTTGCAGCCTGTTCTTTTTCATTCAATATATATTGAGCATTCTTTCCTATTACGTATGACATATTGCTTTTTTTTTTTTTAAACTACGGATATAAAAGGTCTGAGGTGGCCAGGCAAGGTGGCTCATGCCTGTAACCCCAGCACTTTGGGAGGCTGAGGCGGGTGGATCACCTGAGGGTCTGGAGTTCGAGATCAGCCTGGCCAAGATGGTGAAACCCTGTCTCTACTAAAAACACAAAAATTAGCTGGACGTGGTGACATGCACCTGTAATCCCAGCTACTCGGGAGGCTGAGGCAGGAGAATTGCTTGAACCTGGGAAGCGGAGGTTGCAGTGAGCCAAGATTGTGCCACTGCACTCCAGCCTGGCGAAAGAGCAAGATTCTGTCTCAAAAAAATAAAAATTAAAAAATAAAAGGTCTGAGACAGATTGCATTTTGATGTCACTGTTTAGAAGTAGACTAGATTCTAGGTGCTTTTTAGCACCCTGGAAGTTTCTTCTTTTTTTTTGGTGGTGGAGGACAGGGTCTCACTCTGTTACCCAGGCTGGAGTGTACTTCAGCCTTGAACTTCTGGGCTCAAGCAGTCTTCCTATCTCAGCCTCCTGAGTGGCTGGGACTATAGGGGTGCACTGCTACTCTCAGCTAATTTTTTATTTTTTGTAGAGATGGGGGTCTGACTGTGTTGTCTAGGCTGATCTCAAACTCCTGGCCTCAAGTGATCCTCCTGCCTCAGCCTCCCAAAGTGCTGGGATTACAGGTATGAGCCACCATGCCTGGCCTATCCTGGAAGTTAGACATCCCAGTGACTATTGTCCCCTTTAAGGAGGGGGCCATGGGAAGCAATACTGGTAATGGGAAAAATGGATTTGGGAAATTTTTCTAAGTGTTGTAGGGTGGCATACTCACACTTTCAGGGTTCTGCCCTGAGAGCCTTTTAGGATGGGTAAGAGGGACTATAACACCTCTACCTCTCAGCCCCAGGCACAGAGACAGCTGCAGCTTCTGAGCTGAGCCATGTGTATAGCATGTAAAGGGGATGACCAGTGCCTTATGGTTTGTCTTTACCACTGCTGGTTTGGGGCTGTGGACTACAATTGGCCTGTTAGAAATCCCTGGCCTTGTTATCTAGCAGAATCTGTTTTGCCTGTTGGGAAGTGAGTGTTCAGTCAGGTCTTTTGTTTTTGTATGTAGGTCACCTGGCTGTCCTTCACCTTCCTTTTTGAGGTCAGTCTGTCAGCCCTAGGACAGACCAAGACTTTCCATTGAATCAACAATTATTAAAGGCCTGCCTGACCCTTGGCGGGTAATACTGGTGGGATTAAAGTTCTCCCTGCCCTCCGAGAGCTTGCTCTGTAGCTGACTGTCATCTTATTGACCACAATTCCAAGTGTGGCCAAACCCTGGGAGTCCCTGATGGCATCCTGATTTCTCTGTAACTTTTCTTTCCAGTGCCCGCTCACTGTGGTTAAGTTACTTGCACTGTCACCACCCAGGAGGTACAGAACCTTGTCCACTGCCGCAGACCTTGATCTGACCCGCCTTACCACTTCCCTTGGCTACCATGCTCCTGCCTCTAGTCTTGCTTTTGCCACTTCATGCCTTCCCCACTGTGCCGCCAGATGAGTCATTCTGAAACCAAGCTCTGATCTCACCTCCCATTCATGAATTGTAAGTGACTCTCCTCTCTTTCTCTGCAGGAGATGTCAAGCCCTGGCCTAGTGTGCAAAGCCATGTCCAGTACAGCCTGTCTAGCCCTTGGAGCCACCTCTGTCCTGTCTGCTTCCTACCCTCTAGGCTGCAGCCCAGCTGAACTACTTGTAGTTTCTTTCCCGCTTGTGGGCACCTGCCACTCTGCTCCCACCATTCCTGTGGTCCTTCAGTCCCTGCATATCTGTCCAGGCCCAGCTGAAGTGTCACCAGCTCAATCAGCCTTCTCTGATTTTCCTCCACTCTGAGGAGATTTCTTCACCTGAACTCCTAGAGGGTTTTCTCTTTCTCTGATAATCTGATATAACTTGCTGGCTGCCTTTCCTGGTGCTCTTGATGGAAAATATTTCTTTCAGTGGACCATAGCTTCTGGGAGGCAAGAATAATCTTCCAGTCCCTTCAAGCTTTCATGTGTTGCTTGGCACTCTGCAGGCACTTCAGGAAACCTCATGAGCCTTCCCCTGCCATTTGAGTGACTTGGAGTGCCCAGGGTCATCCCGCAGTCTCAAAGCAGAGCTGGCATTGGGCCCTGTTTGACAAGCTCTCTTCCTAACCTTACTGCTTCATCAGGTTTCCCAGGATCATACCATGTCAAGCCCTGAACGAAACCTTTGCTCTGATGCTCTGCCTTCCTCTTCTGTTTTTCCCATCTCACAGATATTGATGACCATGAGATCCCTGCTCAGAACCCCCTTCCTGTGTGGCCTGCTCTGGGCCTTTTGTGCCCCAGGCGCCAGGGCTGAGGAGCCTGCAGCCAGCTTCTCCCAACCCGGCAGCATGGGCCTGGATAAGAACACAGTGCACGACCAAGAGTACGTATTCAGCCCGGGCTGTGGTCCAGTGGCCTCCCCATCATCTGCAGCTGAGCCAGCGGCAAGGGCATGCTCAGTCCTCCTTTCCTTCTTCCTGTTTCTATGGCTCCTTGACATTCTTCAAGGGTGATTCTTATTCCTTATTGCCACCTATAAGTCAGGTATTCTTTTTTCATCATTGTATCACAAGTGGAAGATCTTTAGGCCCAAATGGGACACATTACTTGCCTGAATCCAGTCTCTCCTTTTTTTCACCACAGACAGACATACACACATACAAATAGACACACAGGTACACATACACAGTCATAGTAGCAGAATCCAGAAAATAGCTAAGGTTTCTTGACTATAACAAGACCTTTTTTAAATCAACACATTCAAACATTGAATCATTTGTTGCAGCTTTTGTCTTGGGCCAGTTAGCCTCACGCATTATACTCGGTTATCCTTTGTTTTTAAGGCTGGGTGCAGTGGCTCACACCTGTAATCCCAGTGCTTTGGGAGGCTGAGGCAGGTGGATTGCTTGAGCCCAGGAATTCGAGACCAGCCTAGGCAATATAGGGAAAACCTGTCTCTATTAAAAAATTGCAAAAAATTAGCTGGATGTGGCAGTACATGCCTATGGTCCCAGCTACTTGGGGGGCTAAAGTGGGAGAATCAACTGAGCTTGGGAAGTTGAGGCTACAGTGAGCCAAGATCATGCTCCTGCACTCCAGCCTGGGTGGCAGAGTGAGACCCTGTCTGAAAAAAAAAATGTTTTAAAAGACATATTTTTAAATTGATGGCCTGAAAATGTTATAACAAAATTCTAATAATAAAGAAGAAAGAATACCCTAATCCTGCCAGCATAACAGATGGTCTATTTGACTTTTCCTGCTCCTCTCAAGGCCTTGTCTATCTCTATGTAATCCTCGAGTGTGGTCTGCCACTGCTGGTGTTTGTTTTTCTGAGCTGGAGGAAGTTTAAGATCTTGAACTTTTCAGAGTCCTTAAGATTTCAGCATGATCCCAGTACTGTCAATTGGCCTGAACCTGACTGTTGATTTTTAGGCATATCATGGAGCATCTAGAAGGTGTCATCAACAAACCAGAGGCGGAGATGTCGCCACAAGAATTGCAGCTCCATTACTTCAAAATGCATGATTATGATGGCAATAATTTGCTTGATGGCTTAGAACTCTCCACAGCCATCACTCATGTCCATAAGGAGGTAGGTCTGGCAGTGGCTTGGGGGACTGTATCACAGAAAGGCTTCCCTTTGTTAATTTGGTCCCCAGTCTTGTTGACTTGTGTTGTCCTTATGTGCCAAGAGTGCTGCTTCTTCACTGGGCATGGTGGCTCACATCTGTAATCCCAGCACTTTGGGAGGCCAAAGTGGAAGGATCACTTGAGCCAGGAGTTCAAGACCAGCCTTGGCAATATAGTGAGACCCTGTCTCTACAAAACAAGCAAAACAAAAATTAAAAAATTAGCCAGGCCTGGTAGTGCATGCCTGTAGTTCTACGTACTCAGGAGGCTAAGGTGGGAGGATTGCTTGAGTCCAGGATGTGGAGGCTATAGTGAGCCATAATCATGCCACCGCACTTCAGCCTGGGCAACAGAGTGAGGCCTTGTCTCAAAAAGAGAAAAAAAGAAAAGAAAAAAAAAGGTGCTGCTGCTTCTTTCTCTTCTGTGTTCTGCCTCTTTCTGTCCAACGATCCTTCCCGCAAAGGATAACTTGCTGAGGCAGAAGTCCCAGGGCTGGGCGTTTGTATCTTTAAGTGCTACAGGCATTTCTGTTACACACCAGAGTATGAGAATCAGTGCCTAAAAGAGAGACCGTATTCAAACTGCAGAGCAAGGGAGAAGTTGTTTGGGAAGAATGGTGAATTGAGACCAAGGGATTCAGGGACGTGGCAGTAATTGAGGGCTTGTGTGATACTGTATGGTGCTCCAAAGTTTCTGAAGCCCTTTCAAGTAGGTTAGAGATCTCCTTGGATCTTTGCAACATCTTGAGTAGGCAGTGGCAGGCATTGTTAATACTTCCATTTTCAGTGGTGCATGCCCGTAGTCCCAGCTACTCATGATGCTGAAGTAGGAGGATCACTTGAACCTGAGAGGTTGAGGCTGTGGCAAGCTGCGATCTTGCCACTGAACTCCAGCCTGGGCAATAGAGCGAGACCCTGTCTCAGAAAACAAAAAACAAACAAAACCCTCCCATTTACTAGGTGAAGACACTGAAATCAAGATCTTGTGCCAGGCTAAGCACAGTGGCTCATGCCTATTATCCCAGCACTTTGGGAGGTTGAGGCAGGAGGATCGCTTGAGCCCAGGAGTTCAAGACCAACCTGGGCAGCATGGTGATATCCCGTCTCTACAAAAATTAGCTGGACATAGTGATGCTTGCCTGTAGTCCCAGCTGCTGGGGTGACAGGGGGTGGGAGGGTAGTGGGGAGGAACACCTGAGCCTGGGAGGTCGAGGCTGCAGTGAGCTGTGATCGTGCTATTGGACTCCAGCCTGGGTGACAGAGTCAGACCCTGTCTCAAAAAAAAAAAAAAAAAAAAAAAAAAAATCCTTGTGCCTCCACATTTAATGTCATTCCCCTTCTGCCACACTGCCCTCTATAGAGAGGAAGCAAGGCAAAGTTAGCTAGGTGAGTGGGATTACATTGGCTGCTAGGAGTGCAGGTGAGGTTTGAAGGCAGCAGGGAGCATGAATGATTTTGCACAGGAGAATGGCATTGTTTAGGGAAGATCCTTGGCTATGGGAGACAGACTGAAGGATATGAGGAGAGACTAGTGTTAGGCGGAGGAATTAGGGGTCAGCAGTCCTGGCAGATGAGGATAGTGGTGGTGATAGGAGAGGGAACGGTGAATGTGGGAGATGTGGCAAAGGAAGAACCAGCCAAGGATGTGAACAGCCTCAGCCCACTACCCCTGCTCTTGGAGCATGGGAAATACTTTCTCCTCAAAGATCATAACAGGTTCTGCTGATGGGCAGTGCCTTCTTCCTCTTGTTTTGATGCCAACTTGTTGTCCAATTCGTCACTGTTTCTATTTTGTCAGGCAAATTTGTGCACAGAGCTGACCCTCAGGAGGAATGGCACTTTTCCAATTAAAGAAGAATGAGCCGTAATGAAACAAATAAGCAAAAGCCTATTTTGAAGGGCCTTCTTTTAACTGGCAAATGTAATTTCTAAACTGGATTATGATAAATTGACTCAATAATACATATTCTGTCTATATATATCTAGATACCTAGAAGTAGCCCCATACTCCATTGAAAGTTTTTGGACACATATGAGCGTGGATATTTTGTTGTTTTGTTTTTCCTTTTTTTTTTTTTTTTTTTAAACAAACAGTGCCATGAAAGAACATGGATATTTTGGACGTTAGCTAAGCACTTCTTCCGGTAAAATGCGCAACTCATCATTGTCTAATTTGTATTTTGTAGGAAGGGAGTGAACAGGCACCACTAATGAGCGAAGATGAACTGATTAACATAATAGATGGTGTTTTGAGAGATGATGACAAGAACAATGATGGATACATTGACTATGCTGAATTTGCAAAATCACTGCAGTAGATGTTATTTGGCCATCTCCTGGTTATATACAAATGTGACCCGTCATAATGTGATTGAACACTTTCGTAATGCAAAATAACTCATTTCCAACTACTGCTGCAGCATTTTGGTAAAAACCTGTAGCGATTCGTTACACTGGGGTGAGAAGAGATAAGAGAAATGAAAGAGAAGAGAAATGGGACATCTAATAGTCCCTAAGTGCTATTAAATACCTTATTGGACAAGGGCTTGCTTCAAGCATCTGTATTAGTCTGTTTTAATGCTGCTGATAAAGACGTACCCGAGACTGGGTAGAAAAAGAGGTTTACTTGGACTTACAGTTCCACATGGCTGGGGAGGCCTCGGAATCATGGTGGGAGGTGAAAGGCACTTCTTACATGGCAGCAAGAGAAAATGAGGAAGAAGCAAAAGTGGAAACCCCTGATAAACCATCAGATCTTGTGAAACTTATTCACTATCACAAGAATAGCATGGGAAAGACTGGCCCCCATGATTCAATTACCTCCCCTTGGGTCCCTCCCACAACACGTGGCAATTCTGGTAGATACAATTTCAAGTTGAGATTTGGGTGGGGACACAGCCAAACCATATCATTCTACCCCTGGCCCCTCCAAATCTCATGTCCTCACTATTCAAAACCAATCATGCCTTCCTAACAGTCCCCCAAAGTCTTAACTCTTTTCAGCATTAACCCAAAAATCCACAGTCCAAAGTCTCATCTGAGACAAGGCAAGTCCCTTCCACCTATGAGCCTGTAAAATCAAAAGCAAGCTAGTTACTTCCTAGATACCAACAGGGGTACAGGTATAGAGTAAAGACAGCTGTTCCAAATGGGAGAAATTGGCCAAAATAAAGGGGTTACAGGGCCCATGCAAGTCTGAAATCCAGCAGGGCAGTCAAATTTTAAAGTTCCAGAATAATCTCCTTTGACTCCAGGTCTCACATCCAGGTCATACTGATGCAAGAAGTGGGTTCCCATGGTCTCGGGCAGCTCTGCCTCTGTGGCTTTGCAGGGTACAGCCTCCCTCCTGGCTGCTTTCACGGCTGTTGTTCAGTGCCTGCGGCTTTTCCAGGTGCACGGTGCAAGCTGTTGGTGGATCTACCATTCTGGGGTCTGGAGGACGGTGGCCCTCTTCTCACAGCTCCACTAGGCAGTGCCCCAGTAGGGACTCTGTGTGGGGGCTCCCACACCACATTTCCCTTCTGCACTGCCCTAGCAGAGGTTCTCTCCCCTGCCGCTGAGAGGGCCCCTCCCCTGCAGCAAACTTTTGCCTGGGCATTGAGGCATTTCCATACATCTTCTGAAAACTAGGCGGAGGTTTCCAGATCTCAATTCTTGACTTCTGTGCACCTGCAGGCTTAACAGCACATGGAAGCTGCCAAGGCTTGGGGCTTCCACTCTGAAGCCATAGCCCGAGCTGTATGTTGGCCCCTTTCAGCCATGGCTGGAGTGGCTGGGACACAAGACACCAAGTCCCTAGGCTGCACACACATGTCAGGGCCTGCCCTGACATGGCCTGGAGACATTTTCCCCATGGTGTTGGGGATTCACATTAGGCTCCTTGCTACTTATGCAAATTTCTGCAGCTGGCTTGAATTTCTCCCCAGAAAATGGGTTTTTCTTTTCTATTGCATGGTCAGGCTGCAAATTTCCAAACTTTTATGCTTTGCTTCCCTTATTTATAAGGGAATGCCTTTAAAAGCACCTAAGTCACCTATTGAACACTTTGCTGCTTAGAAATTTCTTCCGCCAGTTAACCTAAATCATCTCTCTCAAGTTCAAAGTTCCACAAATCCCTATGGAAGGGGCAAAATGCTGCCAGTCTCTTTGCTAAAACATAACAAGAGTCACCTTTACTCCAGTTCCCAACAAGTTCCTCATCTTCATCTGAGGCCACCTCAGCCTGGACTTTGTTGTCCATATCGCTATCAGCATTTTGGGCAAAGCCATTCAACAAGTCTGTAGGAAGTTCCAAACTTTCCCACATTTTCCTGTTTTCTTCTGAGCCCTCCAAACTGTTCCAGCCTCTGCCTGTTACCCAGTTCCAAAGTCACTTCCACATTTTGGGTGTTTTTTCAGCAGGTCCCAATCTACTGGTACCAATTTACTGTATTAGTCCGTTTTCACGCTGCTGATAAAGACATACCTGAGACTGGGAAGAAAAAGTGGTTTAATTGGACTTACAGTTCCACATGGCTGGGGAGGCCTCAGAATCATGGTGGGAGGCGAAAGACACTTCTTACATGGTGGCAAGAAAAAATGAGGAAGAAGCAAAAGCAGAAACCCCTGATAAACTGATCAGATCTCATGAGACTTATTCACTGTCACGAGAATAGCACGGGAAAGACTGGCCCCCATGATTCAATTACCTCCCCCTGGGTCTCTCCCACAACACGTGGGAATTCTGGGAGATACAATTCAAGTTGAGATTTGTGGGGGGACACAACCAAACCATATCAGCATCCTTTCAAGAATATTAGATAATTGGAGCTGAGTACTCAGGAACCTGACTGTAGTAGAATACTGCTAGTTTCTTAATTTTAATTCACGTTACCTGAAAAGTAAAACAACAGGCTTTGCCAAGTGGATGCTTTTCAGTAACAGTGAAGTGGAGTGAATGCCAAATGTTTGCCCTGGTGGTTCCTATCTCTTCAGGTAAACATGGTCAGTATTCTGTAAAGTTCCCCTGGCCTAAATGATTACTTGCTCTGGGCAAGTGGATATTTATTAGGCTATTTCAAAGCCACAGCATAAGAATGTCAGCCTAGCCACAGAGTCTAAGATTCTGTATCCTCTGACATTCTGGAAATGATACACTACTGGCTTAAGTGATGACTCTTTCAGATTTTCAGTATTTTATACAACTACTGCCACATCCTTATACTTTATTGCTTTTCTGTCTTCTTCAACCTGGGAGAGACCTTGAATTTGAGTGTGTTCTCTAATCAATAGTGTTTTAGCTTTCTTTTCTATTTCACTCGTTTCTAGGGTTTTTTATTTGCAGTTTAGGAACTATTAGGAATGTCAGGACTTTATCAGAAGGGGTAAAACTACCACCTGGCCTAGCCTAAGTAGGAAGTGAAAAGATAATTCACCAAAACAATGATTAATCAGATAGAAGTTCTAGTCAAGAGGGATATTGTTGAAGTTACCTCTTTTAGCCTAGATACATGGATTCTTTTCAAATCAGGAAAGATTAGAAAAGGAACCCAAAAAACCCTTTAACAGTGTGAATCTTTATAGTATTTGAAAATGAGAAGCAGCAGCAGATTGTAATTTGGTTTATTGGATGTGATGGACGTTTTGTAATAGAAAACCTGAAACGATGATTGAATGGGAAAAAGAGACTCTATAAAATTTGTCATAAGATGTATACAGACTTATTTTCTTTATTACAGTATTATAAGAAAACACACGTATTTGTAAAAATGGTTTCCTGTGTCAAGTATTTGTGCAGTCAGAGCTGACTTGTAAACTATTCTTGTAATAGCTCATTATTTTGAAAGATTTATATATGATGAATTCTGGATATATGACCAATAAAACTGATGAAGCAAAACCTCGAGCAGTTGATTTTGTTCACATCAGCCTCTCCTGCCACATGCAGGGTGTGTTTAATATAAATGTTCACATGTGCCTGCTCTTATCATAGTTCCTGTGACTATCTTCGGCTATACCCTGCTCCTTTTGCAGGAGTCAATTCTCAGAATTCAAAGTTACTTTCCCCTTTTAGGCATTTTTTCTTCTGAATGAAATCACTTTTGGATCTTCATTCTCTGGTCAAATTTAGATTATGACACCATTCTCTAGGAGACTGCATAGCGTTTTCCCCTGGTCTGGCAGCTGTTTTTTAATTTGATAGCATTATCGAAAACATACCAGACCCAAGCAAAAAAAACAGTCTCCCCTGGCATTTTGAGAAGACACACTTTTTTCTGCCTTTTAAAAGGAAATTATCATTGCCTCCCTCCCTACCCTCTGAGACCCTCGGACCTTGCACTGACCCTTCTTCATCCAGAACTACCCCTCTGGATGGATCTAGTGAATGGGCTCCCAGTTGTTGGCAGCTGGGAGAGGGAGAGAAGCAGATCCTCAGATAGTGGAATCACCCCATCAAACAGACAAGGCTGGAACACCTTCCTTCTCCACAGCTGGCTGCTGTTAGTAACTATTCCATGCTGGCCTTTGTGGTCCTTGCCTGCCCTTCCTTATAAAAAATTCTCCTGATGGGAGAGGTTCCTGGGACATCAGGGACACAGCATGATGGGCCCTTCCCTGCATATGCCCTCTATCTCCCACACGTGAGGCCTTGGCTTCTTGCAGCCTGCCTCAAGAATTCTTCAGAATGTATAAGGAACATCGCTGCACCCCAGTTTCCTTTTCTCTAAAATGGAGGTAAGTATATCCAGCAGAGGCAGCCTTATATGAAGAAAGAGCACAAGCTTTGGACTCAGGCATGCCTGAGTTGAAATCCTAGGCCTGTTTCTTAGCATTGAAGTTTCTATACTTCAGTTTCTCAACTAAAATATAACTATAATAAAAGTTACCTGCAGAGGATTAACAGGATTAGCAAAATGAGAGAAAGTAGATAAAGCACCTAGTGCTGTGCCTGGCACAGAGTAGGTGCTAAATAAACAGTCATCTGTTCCCCAGCCTGGCTGAAGAGCCTGAGCCCCTTCCTCATTGAAAACTAGGGGCTGGAGGGGCTTTGAAGAAATTGATGACTCTTTAGGGGCAAGGTTCAAAGGGTCTTCTCAGCTTCTTACATTCTTCCATATAAATGCTGAGTGAATGAATGGATGAATTAATGAGTGACTTCTCTCAAGGAGGAACTAAGGGGCATGGCAAGTACAATGAACAACACAAAAGTATTGACATAGGAGCCAGACCAAAGGAGTTTGTGGTTCACCTCGTCTGACAGGTGACTTCTCTGTCTCTTCAGAATACTGAAGAAATTGAGCCAGAGAAACTCTCAGCTTGGAAATACCAAGCAAAAGAGAGCGGGAATGAGAGACCATGGTGAAAACACAACAGCAATGAACTACATGTGATCACAGCAGCCAGGTTCGCATGCCCTAGGAATGAGGTTAAAGGTTCTTTTTCTAGAGAAACTGAACTGCCCCCAGGGAAAGGATCTTCAAGTCCTGACATTTAGGAGTTCCTATGAAAAATCTGGCTGGCCTCCTCCCCCAGCAGAGAAGCCACCAAACTGAGCCCTTCCATGCCCCGATAGCATCAGATCAGCTTTCTAGTGTCTCACACTTAAATCTAAATGGATTCTTTAGAATCATAAGACAGCTGAAGGAAAGCATTTTTTGTTTGTTTGGTTTTTTTTTTAGAGTCTAACTGTCGCTCAGGCTGGAGTGCAATGGCACAATCTCGGCTCACTGCAACCTCCGTCTCCCGGGTTCAAGCGATTCTCCTGCCTCAGTCTCCCGAGTAGCTGGGATTACAGGCGCCTGCCACCATGCCCAGCTAATTTTTGTATTTTTAGTAGAGACGGGTTTTCACTGTGTTGGCCAGGCTGGTCTCAAACTCCTGACCTCATGATCCGCTCACCTCGGCCTCCCAAAGTGCTGGGATTATAAGCGTGAGCCACCGCACCCAGCCTGAAGGAAAGCTTTAAGGTGAAACAGAAATCAAAACAAACAGAAAGGAAACATCAAGGAGATAATGCAGGGACTAGAAGATAACTTTTAAAAATTATAATCAGTATCCTCAGAGAAGTAGGACTTCATCACATCCATGAACAACATTCAGATGCCAATAAAACAAGGAACAACTGGAAAAGAGAATCTAGAAATAAAAATGATGATACCCCTCCCCCATGCTTTTTCTTAAAAGGGTTAAACCATAAGCTCAGGGAAATCTCCCAGAAAGCAGAACAGAAAGACAAATAGATAAGTGATAACAGAGAATGGATGAGAAAATAAGAGGATCTATCGTGGACATTTAATATCCAATCAATAGGAGTTATTAGGAAGAAAAGACAACATGCGATACGGGGAGGAGAGTAACCAAAACCAACTCAACCTGGAATGAGAAACAAACGGGTCCAGGAGGTGGGAACGTAAGAATTTTTTTGCCAAATTATGAACTGGCTTCAGACCAGACCAAGTCTAGAGCTCACCGTGCCACCAGGCTCTGCTCTCCTCCCCATCTTCAGATCTGCATTCTCCGGCTCCGCGTAGGAGCAAGATGGCGGCGCCCGCTCCAGAGCATGCGCCTCAGCTTCAGAAAAAAGCCTATCACGGCACTCCTATGCCACACACCTGTGCCACGGCTGACCTAGAAGGCTCTATGGCATAGTGCTAAGAGAATGAACTCTGGCGTCAGACTATCTTGGTATCAGTCCTGGTTTTGCCACTTATGAGCTGTGTCGCTTGGGCATGCTACTTAGTGCCTTTGTGCCTCAGTTTCCTCATATGACAATAGGGATAATAATGATGGTATCACCTCATCTGGTCACTGTGAGGGTTAATTGAGTTAACATGGTAAAATCCTAATAACGAAGCCAGGATAGAGGAAGCACTTTTTCAGTGACAGCCAGCATTATTATTCTCAGTCCACCCCTGGACAAATCACTGAGGCCAGGGCCATGCCACATGGGCCAGTTGGCTCAGGCCTTGGTTATGTGCTGCATCCTGGGTGAGGGGCTGGAGCCCCACTCGTAATAAAATGATTGACAGTGGGGAGGAGGCATTTCAGAGAAGGAAATCCAGGTACAATTACCGGAAGAGGCGGGTGGGGAGCTGCTGCACGGGATGTCATAGCATGATTGGCAATGGACTATTTGCTTCTTTCAGAGAAATCTCCTTCCTCGCCGCTATCTGGTATTCTGGCTCCATGGCTCTGCTGAGGCCATTATTATACTGTATTGGAAGGCTCGGGCCTTCAGCAGAACAGTCCAGAGGGCCGTGGGCACCGTATTCTCGCCTGTGCCCCCACCATCAACAAGTGGGGAAGCTGTGTTCCCTATTCTTTCTGTCAGCACATCATCATCCAGTTTTGCCCCCTGACTGCCGGGAATCACTCAAACTTACCTCCCAGGAACAAAGACTAGTTTTCAGACACGATCCCATCTAAAACCATTTTAGGAAAACAAAAATTATTCAGCTATGCAAGGGCCATTTGAGCCGATCTACACCTCTCTACTTCTTAACCCAAAGCATCTGCACTGGGGTTGCTTCCCCTCACCCCAGGCATTCCTTAGTAGGGAGGAGTGCCTGCTTTGCAGCCAGGAGACTGCCAGATCCCTTCAGGGGGATGCTTCCTGAGCAAGCGGGAAGGTCTGCCTACAAAAATTAAGTCACCCACCCAAGTCTTATAGCCAGGAAGAGAGAATAGAAATATGTCAAGAAGGCGCATGAGAGATGAGATGGGAGGCAAACGGGAAGGTCAGCCATGTTCTGGTCTGTGCCCAGGATTCGATGGCACCAGGGTGCTGAATTGCAGATGGGAACAGGACTGGGAAAGTCTACAGGATATTGTGTGAGGATGAACATTTAGCAGGGGAACTCAAGGGAGGGGAGTTTCTATGTCAAATGTAATTGATTTTTACAGTAATGCTCTTTAAAATGTATAAATGTGACATCTTTTCCCACTCTGTGCTTGACTACACAACTGTAATTCACTCTGTCACTCTTGGTACTACAGGAATAAAATGCTGGTGTTTTATTATAAAAAAAACTTTCATTAAAGATCATTTGAAAATATGGAATAGAGGAGGGATGAAAATACAATCCAATTGTCCAATATAGCCATTGTATTACGGTCTATCTCCTTTTGATATTTTTTTCCTGTTTCTATTTTGTTTGTTTCTTACATAGTTGTAATCGTGATATTTATACAATTGTATGTTTGTTTGTTTTATCAAAGGCATGCTCATGCATAAAACCTTTTCTATTTTTACCATTATTTTTTGAGGAAATTGAGTTACTGAGGTTTGAGCAATTTTAAACCTTGGTCAATATTGCTAAATTGCTGTCCCAAAGAGTTACTCTAATTAAAACTTCATTCACATTGTATATAAAGAAGCTATTTCCTTTAGCTAGACTCATAGCATATACTAACAAGTGTTTCCCTAAACATAGAGCAATGAGATATTAGTGCTTTTAAATTTCTGGTCACATTAGTGCTGTATACACCAGCACTATATATATCTACCATTTTATTCAGTTGTGTGTTTGTTTATTTGTTGATTCATTCATTGGATATTTATTGTGTGTTTGCTATGTAACTTCTTTCGTCTAGGCTCTGGAGTTAAATAGCTTCTGAAGAAGAGAAAAAGCAAGAAGACTTTTTGTTTCTAATTTTTTTTTTTTTTTTTTTTTTTTTTTGTAGAGACTGGATCTCATTGTGTTGCCCAGGCTGGTCTCAAACTTCTAGGCTCAAGCGACCCTTCCACCTCAGCCTCCCAAAGTGCTGGAATTACACGTGTGAGCCACCATGCCCAGCTTAAAGGCTTCCCCTGAGAGTATTTTCATCAGAGGACACAGATGTATTTTTGCATAGCATCCTCAATAAAAAGAGCTAAGTCACATTTCCACCTCAAGAGAGAATTCATTCTATTAAGAACTCTATCTAGCTATCTGTCATCTATCTATCTATCTAGCTATCATCTATCTGTCTGTCTGTCTATCTATCTATCTATCTATCTATCATTTCAACCACGGAATTAATAGCAGAAACCATGAACATTATATCTGAACTTTTTGGATCTTTAAAAACCAAGCAGGACTTCTGCTTCTAGGAAGATGGAGTAGAGGCACTTCCCCCTAATTTTTCTTGCAAATTACAACAAAAACCCTGGACATTATAAAAACAACAACAAGAAGATTCTGAAAAGTGGAGAAAATAAAGCAGACTGTCCAGGGACCTTGCGACCTGAGCAACAACATGGCAGTGAGTTCCCTGGTTTTTCCTTTTGCCTCATATATGTAGACTTGGAGCTAAGGAAGCAGGAGCTCAGAAACACCAAAGGATGTAGAAAGGCCCCAGTAAAAACTTGCTGTCTCTACCCAAAGGATGAAGAAAAGGACAAGCAAGACAGAAAGCTTCTAGATAATAACCGCTCTGCTCCAACCAAACACCACAGGAAGGCTGCAGCCCCACCTGCATCCATGGCAGCAGAGTGGGGAGCCTAGACTTCCAACCTCACCAGGCCTCGCCAAGGCACCCCTCCTTCTTTCTGCTATGGTAGCATCAGAGGAGGCCAAGGAAGGAGCTGGGATTATCCCTGGGTGGTAACGAGCCCCCCTTCTGCCCACGGGGTTAGTGGAGAACATACAAGAAGCCTGGACCCCTAACTGTCAATAGGGAGGCTCCCCTCCCCTTCCTGCTGGATGGTGTCAGAAGAGGCCTACTGGAGAGTCAGGACTTTCAGCACTGCCCAGTGATAACAAGGTGATGTTCACCACAGTGTCAGGAGAGACCACTTGGGAGCCCAAACTCCCACCCCTGCCTAGCAGTAATGAGGAGTCCTTTCCTTGAGTGTCACTGGAAGCAGAGCAGGGAGCCTGGACACCTGTCAGTGATACAGTGGCACACCTCCTTTACCCTGCCAGAGGGGTGTCCTAGAATACCAGCTAAAGCAGAAGGTTTACATAAGATCCAGTCTTATAACATATTACAAAAATATTCAGGTTTCAGTTAAAAAATAAATAAATAAATAAATAAATAAATAAATAAATAAATAAAAATCGGTCTTCATACCAAAAACCAGGAAGATCATGAATAAAGGAAAAAAGATGTCAACACTGAGAAAACAGATATCAGAATGATCTGATGAAGATTTTAAAGCATCCATAGTTAAAAGTGCTTCAATGAACAATTATGAACATATATAAAACAAATGAAAACAACACATCTCAGCAAATAAATATAAAGAAGATATAAAGAAAAGTCAGATAAAAATTTTAGAACTGAGACATACAATAATTGAAATAAAAAACTCAGTGGGGCCGGGTGCGGTGGCTTATGCCTGTAATCCGGGCACTTTGGGAGGCCGAGGTGGGTGGATCACGAGGTCAGGCATTCGAGACCAGCCTGGCCAACATAGTGAAATCCCATTTCTACTAAAAATACAAAAAATGAGCCGGGTGTGGTGGCAGGTGCCTGTAATCCCAGCTACTTGGGAGGCTGAGGCAGGAGAATTGCTTGAACCTGGAAGGTGGAGGTTGCAGTGAGCCGAGATCATGCCACTGCACTCCAGCCTGGGCAACAGTGCAAGACTCCATCTCAAAAAAAAAAAAAAACAAAAAAACAAACAAAAAACAGTGGATAGGCTCAATGGCAGAATGGAGGGGACAGAGGACAGAATTAATGACCTGGGTGACAGAACAATAGGTGTCACCCAGTCTGACCAACGGAGAGAAAATAGACTGAATAATGCATGCTCAGAGCCTTAGGGACCTGTGACCTATAACAAGAAACCTAACATTCCTGTCATCAGAGTTCCAGAAAGGGAAAAAGAGAGTGACTGAAAAAAAAATACTCAAAGAAATGGATGAAAACTTCATAGATTTGACAAAAGACATGAAGCTATAGACTTAAGAAGCTGAGCAAACCCTCAAGAGAGTAAACTTAAGTAAAGCTACTCCAAGACACATCATAGTCAAACTTCTGAGGACTAAGGACAAAGGAAAAAAATCTTAAAAGCAGTGCAAGAGAAACAACAGCTCATATATAAAGGAAAAACAATGGAATGACGGCAGCTATCTCAACAGAAACCATGGAGGCCAGAAGGAAGTGGCACAACATTTTTCAAGGCCTGAAAGAACTGTCAATCCAGAATCCTATGTCCATTCCAAATATCCTTTAGGAATGAAGGGGAAATCAAGATATTCTCAATTAAAGGAAAACTAAGAGAATCTGTCCCTAGCAGATGTACCCTAAAAGAATGGCAGAAGGAAATTCTTTTATTTATTTTTATTTTTTTATTTTTTGAGACAGAGTCTCACTCTGTTGCCCAGGCTGGAGTGCAGTGGGACAACCTCGGCTCACTGCAACCTCTGCCTCCCAGGTTCAAGCAACTCTCTGCCTCAGCCTCCCCAGTAGCTGGGATTATAGGTGCCCGCCACCACGCCCAGCTGATTTTTGTGTTTTTAGTACAGATGGGGTTTCACCATCTTGGCCAGGCTGGTCTTGAACTCCTGACCTCGTGATCCACCCACCTCGGCCTCCCAAAGTACTAGAATTACAGGTGTGAGCCACTGCGCCCAGCCAGAAATTGTATTTTTGTTGTTGTTCTGTTTTGGTTTTGTTGTTGTTGTTGTTTTCTTAGCATCTACATTAAAGGCGCAAACTGAAGAAAATTCTTTAAGCAGAAAAACAATACATAAGAGAGACTTAGAATATCAGGAAAATGGTAAGCAACAATACAGATAAACACAATAGACTTTCTCCGCTTGAATTTTCTAAATTATGGTTAGTGATTGAAGCAAAAATTGTAACATAGTCCAATGTTCTAAATGTATGTAGAGGAGATATTTAAATGGGGGGAGGGTAAAAGAATGTAAAGAAAAGTAAGTTTTCTACATGTCACTTTAAGTAGTAAAATGACACATGTAAAATGGTAGAGCCACCCTGGAAAGCAATTGGCAGTTTCTTAAAAAACTAAACACATAACTACCATATGACCCAGCAATTGCATTTATGTTCACACAAAAGCCTGCACATGAGTGTTTATAACAGTTTTATTTGTGATAGTCAAACCTGGAAACAGTGAATGGTTAAACAAACTGTGGCACATCTGTTCCATGGAACACTACTCAGCAATAAAAAGGAGCAAACTCAGCAGAAAGGAAACAAACACGCTACAGCCTGGATGAATCTCCAGAAAATTGTACTGAGCACAAAAAGCCGATCCCAAAAGGTTATATACTGTATGATTCCATTCATACTGGATTCCTCAAATGACAAAATTATAGAAATGGAGAACATATTTGTGGTTGCCAAGAATTAAGGAAGGGGTGGGAACAGGAGGGTGTGGGTGTAGCTATCAAAGACCAACACGAGAGATCCTGTAGTGATGGGGATGTTCTGTTCCTTGACTGCACCAGGGTCAACATCCTGGTTGGGATATTGTATTATAGTTTTGGAAGATGCTATCATTAGGGGAAAACAAGGTCAAGCGTACGCAGCATCTCTCTCCATTATTTTTTACAACCTCATGAGAATCTACAATAATCAAAATAAAAAGTGTAATTTAAAAAAAAGTGTTAAGGCCGGGTGCCATGGCTCTATAATCCCAACACTTTGGGAGGCCAAGGCGGAAGGATTGTTTGAGCCCAGGAGTTCAAGACCATCCTGGGCAACATAGTGAGACTCTGTTTCTATTTAAAAATTAAAAAAAATTAAAAAGAAGTGTTGAAGGCAACATAATCTTTTCAACACCACAATGGCAGTTTGAAACTTCAGCCCTCTGGGACAGTATCTCACTAGGCCCATTACTGGGTGTTTAGCCCCAGGGACTGTATTGGTAGTGCTCTCGATAAAAGCCTGTTTCAGAGGCTTTCAGAGAATTGGCTTTGCTCTGACAGAATCAAAAGGAAACCTAATCGCTGGGCATTGTCTGTCCATGGATTTCCAATTCCCCCCTGGGAGGCTAGGGAAGGACTGCAGGTCATGCCTGTCCAAAGTGATGAGCCCCGCTGCCCAGGGAGGGGAGGGAGAGTTTGAGGGGGTGGTGTAGGGCTGGCCTCAGTGGCTCAAGTCCCACAGGACTGAAGCAGGCTGAGGGTCCCCTGCCCCCAGCTGAGGGTATAGCCCAAGAGGACAGGATGGGGCATGGCCATTGACGGCAAGCCTGAAACCAGAGATCCAACAGGCATGCAAATCAAGGAGATCTTGGGGAGAGATCCTGTGTCTCTCGCATGCCGGGGAATCAGAGTGCAGGAGGTAGTAAGGGCTTAGCCATGAGGGGGTCTCAGGTGTCTGTAGTTAAATTCCTGGGCTCTGGCCAGTATGAGAAGGGAACAAGGTAACCGTCTCTAAAGGGACAAAGATGTGGTGGATGCTAAGCCAGGTGCCCCTGGTCTTTTCTTAAAGGGTTTTGGAAGTGCCTATTCTTGTAGCCTGTGGGTTAATGGGAGCCCAGGAACCCATCCATGACAACCTCGTCAACAGCCCAGCCTTGGGGTCCTGGAGCAGGTCACGGGATGGGAAGAAGGTGGCGCAGGTGGAGCAGAGGCCGATGGTAACTGCACGGAGTCCAGCAGGGGAAGTCTAGGGCCACAGTTGACCACCTCCCCTGCCTCAAGGTGGGGCCTCCAGGCTACAGCTCGGGCACCTGTGTGCCTCCCTCTCTGCTCTTCTCACAGTTCATCCCCTCCACGAAAGCAGACCTACCCAGCCTCACTGACCACAGCTTCAGAGCTAGGCCTGGATGCCTACCCAAGCTGGGCCAACACATACTCTCCCCTGGGATTTGACAGGGCCTGAGAAGCACAGCGGCAGGCAGGAGGCATGGGAAGGCACAGGAGTGGTAGAGCTCCGTGCCCTTGCTACTCAGTGTGTGGGCCACATACCAGCAGTGTCACCCAGGGGTTTATGAATGTGGAACATCAGGATCCACCCAGGTCAGTTGAGTCAGAATCTACTTTTTTTCCTCCAGATCCCACAGGACTGAAGAATCTACTTTTCAACAGATCCCCAGTGATTTGCATGCTCATTTAAATTTGAGAAGCTCTGCTCTGGAGAGGTCCCACAACACTTATCCCCAAGAGGCCTGGGCTGCCCAGTTCCTGCTGCTCTGAGAAGGGGGGTTCCATGCTCCCTTGGATTCAAAGGCTCCTGTTGACTTGCCTTTTTCTAACTCTGGCCAGCTTGGTTTCTGTATTTCTTTTTTTTTTTTTTTTTTTCTTTTTGAGATGGAGTCTCACTCTGTCCCCCAGGCTGGAGTGCAGTGGCGCAATCTCAGCTCACTGCAAGCTCCGCCTCCCAGGTTCACGCCATTCACCTGCCTCAGCCTCCCGAGTAGCTGGGACTACAGGCACCGGCCAAAATGTCCGGCTAATTTTTTGTATTTTTAGTAGAGACGGGGTTTCACCGTGTTAGCCAGGATGGTCTCGATCTCCTGACCTCATGATCCGCCCGTCTCGGCCTCCCAAAGTGCTGGGATTACAGGCGTGAGCCACCACGCCCGGCCTCTGTATTTCTTTTAACCAAGAAAACCTTATCGATGCATATGGGCATGTCTGGCGGGGACAGTATGATTCAAGGGGAGGCTGACCTTGCCCAGAGCATCAGGCAGTTTGCCATACAACCAAACGCCACCCACAGAGGGCCAGTCCTTTGTGTTCATGAATGTTTTGAGTCAGGGGAAAAAATAAATAGGCCAGGTGTGGTGGCTCATGCTTGTAATTCCAGCACTTTGGGAGGCCAAGGCAGATGGATTGCTTGAGCTCAAGAGTTTGAGACCAGTCTGAGCAACATAGTGAGATCTTGTCTCTACAAAAAATAAAAAATTAGCCAGGCATGGTGGTATATGCCTGTGGTCCCAGCTATTTGGGAGGCTGAGGCAGAAGGATCACTAGAGCCTGGGAAGTTGAGGCTGCCGTGAACTGTGATCACACCACTGCACTCCAGCCTGGAGGACAGAGCAAGACCTAGTCTGAATAACAAATAAAATAATAAATAAATAAATAAATAAATAAATAAATAAATGCTCTGAGTCTTGTTAAATGAAAATCCTCCTGAAATGAAAGTTTCTAGTCATTTATCCTTTAGTATGAAGTACCTTCTCAGATTCTTGCCAAAGAGACCACTTTCTAGGTTGGACATAGGAGAAGTCACAGAAACCTTTCTATTTTTACACTTTGATTAAAGGCCTGGCCCTGCTTCCTCAGAGAAGGCCTGTATTGAAATTGCCCTGGGGCTCTCTTTTTTTATTTTTTGTTTTTTGAGACGGGGTCTTGCTCTGTCGCCCAGGCTGGAGTGCAGTGGCGCAGTCTCCGCTTACTACAAGCTTGCAACCTCCGCCTCCTAAGTTCAAGGCAGCTCTCCTGCCTCAGCCTCCAGGGTAGCTGGGATTACAGATGCCCACCACCACACCCAGCTAATTTTTTTTTCCCTTGAGACGGAGGCTTACCCTATCACCCAGGCTGAAGTGCAGTGGGGCAATCTCGGCTCAATGCAACCTCTGCCTCCCAGGTTCAAGTGATTCTCATGCCTCAGCCTCCTGAGTCACTGGGATTACAGGCGCCTGCCACCATGCCCGGCTATTTTTTTTTTTTTTTTTTTGTATTTTTAGTAGAGACGGAGTTTCCCATGTTTGGCCAGGCTGGTCTTGAACTCCTAACCTCAGGTGATCCACCTGCCTCGGCCTGCCAAAGTGCCAGGATTATAGGCGTGAGCCACCGCTCTCTTTATTAAAAGAGAGCTCCTGGGGCTCTCTTTTAATAAAGTGCAAAGTCCTGTGTCTTTTCTCCTCTGGGAAGCCCTCTCTGCCTTGTCCAGCCATGGTCACCTGTCCCTTCTCTGAGACTCCAGAGCAGTGATCCTTTACCTTTTGTGTGTGTGGACACCCTTACAGAACAATGTTTTCAAATGCATAAAATAAAAAACAAAGGATTTCAAAGAAATTAATCATATTGAAATGTAAGCATCAAAATATTTAAAAATGAGTGATTTAGTAACATATGTGCTTATTATTTTTCTTTTTATAATCCTTTGTCAGAATATATGTGCTTCCTAATTAGCATAGTAAGATCTAGTAGCAGGTCTACCAATCTCTTGTCATTTCTTTTTTTCTTTTCTTTTTTTTCGAGACAGAGCCTTACTCTGTACCCCAGGCTGGAGTGCAGTGAGGGATCTCGGCTCATAGCAACCTCTGCCTCCTGGGTTCAAGCTATTCTCATGCCTCAGCTTCCCAAATAGCTGGGATTACAGGTGTGTGCCACCACACCTGGCTAATTTTTGTATTTTTAGTAGAGATGGGGTTTCACCATGTTGGCCACGCTGGTCTCAAACTCCTGGCCTCAAGTGATCCGCTTGTTTCAGCCTCCCAAAGTGCTGGGATTACAGGAGTGAGCCACTGTGTTGGGCTCAATCTCTGTAATTTCAAAATAGTGATGGCTCTGTCACCCAGGCTGGAGTGCAGTGGCGCAATCTCGACTCACTGCAAGCTCCGCCTCCCGGGTTCACACCATTCTCCTGCCTCAGCCTCCCGAGTAGCTGGGACTACAGGCGCCTGCCACCACGCCCGGCTAATTTTTTTGTATTTTTGGTAGAGACGGGGTTTCACTGTGCCGAAGTTTTTATTATCAATCCTGACAATCATTGAACCCCTTAGTTCTCTAAATACAACATTTGTCATTTGCAGATGAACCACTAGATGGCAGCAGTGTCCCACAGAATGTCCTTTTCCAGGCCTTAGTATCCCATCCAGCGTTTTTACGTGTCACTTCTATTTCATTCCTGCAAAAGCCAGGGACTCCTCTTCACCTCTCCCTGTATCAAATGGCCACCAGAAAAACTCCACAACACACACACACACACACACACACACACACACACCAAAATCACTCGAAAATGAATAAGAATGTGAAAAGAATCAAAACGCTCAGACTTACCTGCTTTGGGGAAAGGAATTATTAGCCTTTCCCCAAACATAAGTGATGGTCAGACAAGGGAGAGGTGACGGTGGTGCTGTGGACCCTGTAAACCCTGAGGTGTCCAAAGCAGTTTGCACCTAGACCTCGGAGAGGGAATCCACACCCTGTCAGCTCCCTTGCCACTGTGCTTTCTTGCACCAATACAAATACCTCCTGAAAAATTCCAAACTGGTAGCAGCTGAGCAGACGGGAAAAGGCATTTTCCCCACCCTTTCATGAGGATGGCTAACCAGGGGAGACGGCCACCCCAGGGGCGGCAGTGAGTGTGGGGATGAGCAGATGAGCGACATGGGATTCAATGGCACACAATCTGAATTTGGACAACCGGGTAGATTGAAAGGGCCAGACCCCGAGGGAGAGAGAGGGAGGGCGCTGACTGTTTTGCTCCCTGGGGCTTCCATGGGAACATGAATCCTTAAGTTTTAATTTCAGCAAGTCCTCCAGAAGTTACCAAAGCTGAGAAAGCTCTCCTGCTACCATTCGTCTTCAAAAAGTCTGAGAAAGCTAAAAGTCCAACGGAGGTGAGAAAATAAGGTAACTTTGCTTTGTAAAATGTTATCCATCCTCTTGCAACACAAGCACCAAAGAGAAATCAAACAGGTTTATTTATTGTCAAGCCTTGAGAAACAGACTAAGATAGTAGTGCTGTACCATTCTATGTTGTGAACTTTTTTTTTTTTGAGACAGGGTCTCACTCTGACACCCAAGCTGGAGTGCAGTGGTCTCAGGTCACTGCAGCCTCGACCTTCTGGGCTCAGGTGATCCTTCCACCTCAGCCTCTCAAGTAGCTGGGACTACAGGCGCATGCTTCCATGCCTGGCTAAATTTTGTATTTTTTCTAGAGACGGGGTTTCACTGTGTTGCCCAGAACTCCTAGGCTCAAGCAATCCACCTGTCTTGGCTTCCCAAAGTGCCAAAATTACAGGCAGGAGCCACTGCACCTGGCCTGGTGAAAACATTTCAATATCCTCAAGGATCTCTCCATATTGTGAATGGTATCAGGAGCTTCAGACTTGGGATTCAAGTCCCAGGCAGGGTTCTTACTAGTTACATGGCCTCTCCAAGCCCCAGTTACCTTTTCTGTAAAGTGGAGAAAGTCTGGCACCTACTTCATTGGGTTGTTATGGAAATTAAATAGAAAGTGCTTGGTGCAAAACCTGGGGCATTTATTGATGACTAATTAATAAGTTGTCTATTTTGATATGTTGCTAGGCGTGTATTCATTCAACCATGCCTGCTGGATCTCTGAGGACATAAATTAAGATGAGTAAGACCCAACCTCAGGCTTCAAAGAATAGAATATTTACTGTGCTATTGTAAAACTGGGAGATAAAGGAGTGTATATACACCCACTGATAACATATTTCATGATTCTTAGATGTACTTTTTCGTAGTTTAACATCTTTGACAACAGTTTTTATTTCTTTTTTTTTTCTTTTTATTTATTTATTTATTTTTTATTTTTTATTATACTTTAAGTTTTAGGGTACATGTGCACATTGTGCAGGTTAGTTACATATGTATACATGTGCCATGCTGGTGCGCTGCACCCACTAACTCGTCATCTAGCATTAGGTATATCTCCCAATGCTATCCCTCCCCCCTCCCCCCTCCCCACCACAGTCCCCAGAGTATGGTATTCCCCTTCCTGTGTCCATGTGATCTCATTGTTCAATTCCCACCTATGAGTGAGAATATGCGGTGTTTGGTTTTTTGTTCTTGCGATAGTTTACTGAGAATGATGGTTTCCAATTTCATCCATGTCCCTACAAAGGATATGAACTCATCATTTTTTATGGCTGCATAGTATTCCCTGGTGTATATGTGCCACATTTTCTTAATCCAGTCTATCATTGTTGGACATTTGGGTTGGTTCCAAGTCTTTGCTATTGTGAATAATGCCGCAATAAACATACGTGTGCATGTGTCTTTATAGCAGCATGATTTATAGTCATTTGGGTATATACCCAGTAATGGGATGGCTGGGTCAAATGGTATTTCTAGTTCTAGATCCCTGAGGAATCGCCACACTGACTTCCACAAGGGTTGAACTAGTTTACAGTCCCACCAACAGTGTAAAAGTGTTCCTATTTCTCCACATCCTCTCCAGCACCTGTTGTTTCCTGACTTTTGAATGATTGCCATTCTAACTGGTGTGAGATGATATCTCATAGTGGTTTTGATTTGCATTTCTCTGATGGCCAGTGATGATGAGCATTTTTTCATGTGTTTTTTGGCTGCATAAATGTCTTCTTTTGAGAAGTGCCTGTTCATGTCCTTCGCCCACTTTTTGATGGGGTTGTTTGTTTTTTTCTTGTAAATTTGTTTGAGTTCACTGTAGATTCTGGATATTAGCCCTTTGTCAGATGAGTAGGTTGCGAAAATTTTCTCCCATGTTGTAGGTTGCCTATTCACTCTGATGGTAGTTTCTTTTGCTGTGCAGAAGCTCTTTAGTTTAATTAGATCCCATTTGTCAATTTTGGCTTTTGTTGCCATTGCTTTTGGTGTTTTGGACATGAAGTCCTTGCCCACGCCTATGTCCTGAATGGTAATGCCTAGGTTTTCTTCTAGGGTTTTTATGGTTTTAGGTCTAACGTTTAAATCTTTAATCCATCTTGAATTGATTTTTGTATAAGGTGTAAGGAAGGGATCCAGTTTCAGCTTTCTACATATGGCTAGCCAGTTTTCCCAGCACCATTTATTAAATAGGGAATCCTTTCCCCATTGCTTGTTTTTCTCAGGTTTGTCAAAGATCAGATAGTTGTAGGTAAGCGGCGTTATTTCTGAGGGCTCTGTTCTGTTCCATTGATCTATATTTCTGTTTTGGTACCAGTACCATGCTGTTTTGGTTACTGTAGCCTTGTAGTATAGTTTGAAGTCAGGTAGTGTGATGCCTCCAGCTTTGTTCTTTTGGCTTAGGATTGACTTGGCGATGCGGGCTCTCTTTTGGTTCCATATGAACTTTAAAGTAGTTTTTTCCAATTCTGTGAAGAAAGTCATTGGTAGCTTGATGGGGATGGCATTGAATCTGTAAATTACCTTGGGCAGTATGGCCATTTTCACGATATTGATTCTTCCTACCCATGAGCAAGGAATGTTCTTCCATTTGTTTGTATCCTCTTTTATTTCCTTGAGCAGTGGTTTGTAGTTCTCCTTGAAGAGGTGCTTCACATCCCTTGTAAGTTGGATTCCTAGGTATTTTATTCTCTTTGAAGCAATTGTGAATGGGAGTTCACTCATGATTTGGCTCTCTGTTTGTCTGTTGTTGGTGTATAAGAATGCTTGTGATTTTTGTACATTGATTTTGTATCCTGAGACTTTGCTGAAGTTGCTTATCAGCTTAAGGAGATTTTGGGCTGAGACAATGGGGTTTTCTAGATAAACAATCATGTCGTCTGCAAACAGGGACAATTTGACTTCCTCTTTTCCTAATTGAATACCCTTTATTTCCTTCTCCTGCCTGATTGCCCTGGCCAGAACTTCCAACACTATGTTGAATAGGAGCGGTGAGAGAGGGCATCCCTGTCTTGTGCCAGTTTTCAAAGGGAATGCTTCCAGTTTTTGCCCATTCAGTATGATATTGGCTGTGGGTTTGTCATAGATAGCTCTTATTATTTTGAAATATGTCCCATCAATACCTAATTTATTGAGCGTTTTTAGCATGAAGGGTTGTTGAATTTTGTCAAAGGCTTTTTCTGCATCTATTGAGATAATCATGTGGTTTTCGTCTTTGGCTCTGTTTATATGCTGGATTACATTTATTGATTTGCGTATGTTGAACCAGCCTTGCATCCCAGGGATGAAGCCCACTTGATCATGGTGGATAAGCTTTTTGATGTGCTGCTGGATTCGGTTTGCCAGTATTTTATTGAGGATTTTTGCATCAATGTTCATCAAGGATATTGGTCTAAAATTCTCTTTTTTGGTTGTGTCTCTGCCAGGCTTTGGTATCAGAATGATGCTGGCCTCATAAAATGAGTTAGGGAGGATTCCCTCTTTTTCTATTGATTGGAATAGTTTCAGAAGGAATGGTACCAGTTCCTCCTTGTACCTCTGGTAGAATTCGGCTGTGAATCCATCTGGTCCTGGACTCTTTTTGGTTGGTAAACTATTGATTATTGCCACAATTTCAGCTCCTGTTATTGGTCTATTCAGAGATTCAACTTCTTCCTGGTTTAGTCTTGGGAGAGTGTATGTGTCGAGGAATGTATCCATTTCTTCTAGATTTTCTAGTTTATTTGCATAGAGGTGTTTGTAGTATTCTCTGATGGTAGTTTGTATTTCTGTGGGATTGGTGGTGATATCCCCTTTATCATTTTTTATTGCGTCTATTTGATTCTTCTCTCTTTTTTTCTTTATTAGTCTTGCTAGCGGTCTATCAATTTTGTTGATCCTTTCAAAAAACCAGCTCCTGGATTCATTAATTTTTTGAAGGGTTTTTTGTGTCTCTATTTCCTTCAGTTCTGCTCTGATTTTAGTTATTTCTTGCCTTCTGCTAGCTTTTGAATGTGTTTGCTCTTGCTTTTCTAGTTCTTTTAATTGTGATGTTAGGGTGTCAATTTTGGATCTTTCCTGCTTTCTCTTGTGGGCATTTAGTGCTATAAATTTCCCTCTGCACACTGCTTTGAATGCGTCCCAGAGATTCTGGTATGTTGTGTCTTTGTTCTCGTTGGTTTCAAAGAACATCTTTATTTCTGCCTTCATTTCGTTATGTACCCAGCAGTCATTCAGGAGCAGGTTGTTCAGTTTCCATGTAGTTGAGCGGCTTTGAGTGAGATTCTTAATCCTGAGTTCTAGTTTGATTGCACTGTGGTCTGAGAGATAGTTTGTTATAATTTCTGTTCTTTTACATTTGCTGAGGAGAGCTTTACTTCCAACTATGTGGTCAATTTTGGAATAGGTGTGGTGTGGTGCTGAAAAAAATGTATATTCTGTTGATTTGGGGTGGAGAGTTCTGTAGATGTCTATTAGGTCCGCTTGGTGCAGAGCTGAGTTCAATTCCTGGGTATCCTTGTTGACTTTCTGTCTCGTTGATCTGTCTAATGTTGACAGTGGGGTGTTAAAGTCTCCCATTATTAATGTGTGGGAGTCTAAGTCTCTTTGTAGGTCATTCAGGACTTGCTTTATGAATCTGGGTGCTCCTGTATTGGGTGCATAAATATTTAGGATAGTTAGCTCCTCTTGTTGAATTGATCCCTTTACCATTATGTAATGGCCTTCTTTGTCTCTTTTGATCTTTGTTGGTTTAAAGTCTGTTTTATCAGAGACTAGGATTGCAACCCCTGCCTTTTTTTGTTTTCCATTTGCTTGGTAGATCTTCCTCCATCCTTTTATTTTGAGCCTATGTGTGTCTCTGCACGTGAGATGGGTTTCCTGAATACAGCACACTGATGGGTCTTGACTCTTTATCCAACTTGCCAGTCTGTGTCTTTTAATTGGAGAATTTAGTCCATTTACATTTAAAGTTAATATTGTTATGTGTGAATTTGATCCTGTCATTATGATGTTAGCTGGTGATTTTGCTCGTTAGTTGATGCAGTTTCTTCCTAGTCTTGATGGTCTTTACATTTTGGCATGATTTTGCAGCGGCTGGTACCGGTTGTTCCTTTCCATGTTTAGCGCTTCCTTCAGGAGCTCTTTTAGGGCAGGCCTGGTGGTGACAAAATCGGTCAGCATTTGCTTGTCTGTAAAGTATTTTATTTCTCCTTCACTTATGAAGCTTAGTTTGGCTGGATATGAAATTCTGGGTTGAAAATTCTTTTCTTTAAGAATGTTGAATATTGCCCCCCACTCTCTTCTGGCTTGTAGGGTTTCTGCCGAGAGATCCGCTGTTAGTCTGATGGGCTTCCCTTTGAGGGTAACCCGACCTTTCTGTCTGGCTGCCCTTAACATTTTTTCCTTCATTTCAACTTTGGTGAATCTGACAATTATGTGTCTTGGAGTTGCTCTTCTCGAGGAGTATCTTTGTGGCGTTCTCTGTATTTCCTGAATCTGAACGTTGGCCTGCCTTGCTAGATTGGGGAAGTTCTCCTGGATAATATCCTGCAGAGTGTTTTCCAACTTGGTTTCATTCTCCGCATCACTTTCAGTTACACCAATCAGACGTAGATTTGGTCTTTTCACATAGTCCCATATTTCTTGGAGGCTTTGCTCATTTCTTTTTTCTCTAGACTTCCCTTCTCGCTTAGTTTCATTCATTTCATCTTCCATTGCTGATACCCTTTCTTCCAGTTGATCGCATCGGCTCCTGAGGCTTCTGCATTCTTCACGTAGTTCTCGAGCCTTGGTTTTCAGCTCCATCAGCTCCTTTAAGCACTTCTCTGTATTGGTTATTCTAGTTATACATTCTTCTAAATTTTTTTCAAAGTTTTCAACTTCTTTGCCTTTGGTTTGAATGTCCTCCCGTCGCTCAGAGTAATTTGATCGTCTGAAGCCTTCTTCTCTCAGCTCGTCAAAATCATTCTCCATCCAGCTTTGTTCCGTTGCTGGTGAGGAACTGCGTTCCTTTGGAGGAGGAGAGGCGCTCTGCATTTTAGAGTTTCCTGTTTTTCTGTTCTGTTTTTCCCCATCTTTGTGGTTTTATCTACTTTTGGTCTTTGATGATGGTGATGTACAGATGGGTTTTCGGTGTGGATGTCCTTTCTGTTTGTTAGTTTTCCTTCTAACAGACAGGACCCTCAGCTGCAGGTCTGTTGGAATACCCTGCCGTGTGAGGTGTCCGTGTGCCCCTGCTGGGGGGTGCCTCCCAGTTAGGCTGCTCGGGGGTCAGGGGTCAGGGACCCACTTGAGGAGGCAGTCTGCCCGTTCTCAGATCTCCAGCTGCGTGCTGGGAGAACCACTGCTCTCTTCAAAGCTGTCAGACAGGGACATTTAAGTCTGCAGAGGTTACTGCTGTATTTTTGTTTGTCTGTGCCCTGCCCCCAGAGGTGGAGCCTACAGAGGCAGGCAGGCCTCCTTGAGCTGTGGTGGGCTCCACCCAGTTCGAGCTTCCCGGCTGCTTTGTTTACCTAAGCAAGCCTGGGCAATGGCGGGCGCCCCTCCCCCAGCCTCGCTGACGCCTTGCAGTTTGATCTCAGACTGCTGTGCTAGCAATCAGCGAGACTCCGTGGGCATAGGACCCTCCGAGCCAGGTGTGGGATAGAGTCTCGTGGTGCGCCGTTTTTTAAGCCGGTCTGAAACGCGCAATATTCGGGTGGGAGTGACCCGAGTTTTCCAGGTGCGTCCGTCACCCCTTTCTTTGACTCGGAAAGGGAACTCCCTGACCCCTTGCGCTTCCCAGGTGAGGCAATGCCTCGCCCTGCTTCGGCTCGCGCACGGTGCGCGCACCCACTGGCCTGCGCCCACTGTCTGGCACTCCCTAGTGAGATGAACCCGGTACCTCAGATGGAAATGCAGAAATCACCGTCTTCTGCGTCGCTCACGCTGGGAGCTGTAGACCGGAGCTGTTCCTATTCGGCCATCTTGGCTCCTCCCCAGTTTTTATTTCTTGATGGTAAAAAAAAATAATGATGTGACTTACAATCAGTAGAATCTTAGATTTGGTGAAAAGCAGCATAAGCATAAAGAGAGTTTAATGACAGAGGCAGAGCGATCAGCTTACCACCATGATTCAGCCCATAGGAACCCAATCAGAATTCCAGTACAGGGGACAGCTACAGAATGCTGTCTTCTGTCTCCTGAGACATGTCTGCTCCTCCCTGCAGTGCTTTTGGGAGACAGGAGTGGCAGAGGCCTTTGATCTTGGTGCTGAGGGCTGGGTGGTACCTAAATTACAGTGCACGTATAGGTCTTTGTCTAGAATGCAGATCCTCAGCCCCTGCCTCAGAGGATCTGGTTAGGTTGGTCTGAGGGTGGAGGCCTAAGTGATCCAACCAGCTCTGGGTCCTTCCTGGTGTGAGGGGATTCTTTGCTTGGGGAGGAGTGTCACTGCCCTGGGCTCAGGAAATGATCTTTACCCGAAATTAGGAAACCTGAGCTTGCATTCAAATGCAGCTCCTCCAGTAGTGTGCAGAGGCTAGCTCATACCGGTTGGCATGAAATCAGCCACAGTGGGAGCATTTACACCACAGTAATGGGCAAGCTTTTTTTTCTGTCTCTTTCTTCAGAGTCACTTTACCAGCACAGAACTGTGACTTTTCTTCAGTTGGGTAACCTTGAAGATATCACTGAAAATCACTCCAAGCCTGTTTCTTTCCATCTGAAAGGGGATTATTATATTTCTAACCTCACAGAGCTGTGGAATAAATGAGTCTTCAAGTATGAGAAAGCATCTAGCCCAGTGCTAGGCTCTAGTGATTAGTAGTTTATTCTTTCGCTCTAGAAGTTTCCTATAATGTTTTCTCCTTGGGAACTTACCAGAGAGAGAATGAAATGAAATGAACATACTTCATGATGAAATTCAAATCTCAGTGTGGATGATTAGCATTTAGCAGGAAGGATAATGGTAACTTTATGTAATCTTTTACAGTTTAACAAGCTGTATTTCATGTGGCATAAACTTACACCACAAACATTTTCCAGATGAGGAAACCAAGGCTCATAGAAGTTGACTTGCTCAGAGTCATGTGGTGTTTAAATGAGGCAGAAACAAAAACTTTCGATGTACTGCTGTCCTTCAGTATCCATAGCAGATTGGTTCCAGGACCCACCCCCCAAGGACACTGTGGATACCAAAATCCATGGATGCTCAAGTCCCTGATAAAAAATGTTGTATTATTTGCATATAATCAATACACATCCTCCCGTGTACTTTAAATCATGTCTAGATTACTTATAATACCCAATACAATGTAAATACTATGTAAATAGTTGCTAAGTTGTATTGTTTACAGAACAATGTTGAGAAAAAAAGTCTGCATGTTCAGCACAGACACGATCCACTTTTCCCCTGAATATTTTTGATCTGTGGTTAGCTGAAATCCACGGATGTAGAAAACACAGATACAGAGGGCCAACTGCGCTTCCCCCCATCCCATCCCATGACAGTAAAGCCTGTGTACAGAGACCTGGGTGGGCAGGTGGTGTTAAAACAAACCTAATACCCAAACCGACAAAATTCCTAACCAAAGCTTAAAGTTTAGTTGGAAAGCTTAAATACCCACATGGGAATCTCCTGAGGATGATGACCAAGTCAAGCCCTGGAGGTCGCCATTGGCAGATGGGCTAGTGAATTCCCTTGCCCAGACACATCGAGGGCCATGCAGGATAGTCTCACATCCTTCACACTAACCACCTGCACAGCTACCGTCTTCCTTGACTGGATTCCTTGCCTGCATTTTGGTTCTCCGATCGTCACCCCCATCTTTGTAGAGAAAAGCAGCACTCAGGCTGAAGCAGCATTTCCTTCTCACTCCCTTGGCTGCACTTAGCCTCTCAGTTTTTTCCAAGACAAACATAAAATTCTTGAGAGCTGAGACTGTCCACCCTGGGTGTGAATGCAAATGGTGGTTTAGTTTTTGGTTTCTCAAAGTCTGAACTTTACTGCCCAAGCTGCTTATAGACTTACGAGCTGATTAAAATAAAGGAAAAGAAAACCTCTCCCAGCTGAAAATATGCCCCGGACCTTTCCAAAGTTTAAGTGAAGTTGAAATTCAGCAGAAGTTGGGCTGCAGTTGAGAAAAGGGGCTTTGAGCCAGATCCAGCCTTCATAGTAAGAAGGTGGTAAAGGGTCCAGCCTTGTAGCTCCAGGAAAGACAGCATCTTCCCTTTAAAAGAGAAAAAGTTAGCTTTCAAAGTGGATTCTCTCAACCTTGGGCTTTGTGGAAAAGGTAGAAGCAGCTACCTTCCCTTTCTTTCTTCTTCTTCTTCTTTTTTTGTTTTAGAGTCGGAGTCTTGCTCTGTTGCCCAGGCTGGAGTGCAGTGGCACAATCTTGGCTCACTGTAACCTCCGCCTTCTGGGTTCAAGCAATTCTCCTGCCTCAGCCTCCCAAGTAGCTGGGACTACAGGTGCCCACCACCACACCCGGCTAATTTTTGTAGTTTAGTAGAGACAGGGTTTCACTGTGTTGCCCAGGCTGGTCTCAAACTCCTGAGCTCAGGCAATCCACCCGCCTCAGCCTCCCAAAGTGCTGGGATTACAGGTGTGAGCCACCGTGCCTGGCTCCTTCCCTTTCTTAAAGGAGTATGCCACTGCAATTCAGAGTTCCCACCATTTCCCAATTATTACTGCCACTCCACTCACCTGTAGAATAGACACCCATTAAAAACTCTTTCAGCCTTAGAGATTCCATGATTAAGATATTTATGATTCATCCACATTTTGAAATACAAAAAAATCATTTTGTTCAAAAATGCTTGCTGCTGTGGGAAAATGCTCACAATATAATGCTCTATACACTGCTGGTACTGGGAAGTCATGTACTAAAATGTGAACCATGGTCATATCTGGGCTTTGAGATCACCAGTGACTTGTGTTGTTTTCACTTTCTGCATTGCATGTCATTATAATTATTAGTTTCTCTCTGACACTCGACACTCGGGGGGAACTGTAAGCTCTCTGAGTACAGGGTGTTTGACTACTGTATTTCTTGATGTATCCACATCCCTAAGAACCAGAAGGCACTTGATACATATTTGTCAGATGAATGAATGAATGAAAGCCTTCTTGAATTCAAAAAATCACTGCACAATGAGCATACATAACTGTTGAAAGGCAAGGGAAGCAGTAGATGCAAATATTAATTTTAAAAAGTGTTCTGATGAAAACTCATACCCTTAAATGCTTTTGTTAGAAAACAACATCAGAAACAAAAACCCACAGAAGTTTGAATATTGTGTAATTAACGAAATGTTAAACAGGGCTTATCCTGTCACGTCAGTTTCTAGGAGAAGATGTCAAGTCCAGGAAACTGTAGGCTGGTATCTCCAGCCATGGGGAGTCTCCCAAGAACACACCGAATCTTCCCAAGAGAGTCAGTGCTGAACACACCTGAGAATCCAGAGCACACGCAGTTTAGCCTGATTGGGCTGGGAGTCGGCAGGGGCGATGTTTAAATTGGGTGAGAGTTTGGACCTTTGATATGCAAATGAACTAGACTTTTTTATTATAGAAAATGGAGGCTGGGTGCAGTGACACACGCCTGTAATCTCAGCACTATGGAAGGCTGAGGCAGGAGAATCCCTTGAGGCCAGGGTTTAAGACCAGCCTGAGCAACACAGCGAGACTCTGTCTCTACAAAAGCAACATATATATTTACATATGTATATATAAATTTTAGTATATACATATGTAAATATATATATGTGTTTATATACGTATATATGAAATACATATAGCTGGGCATGGTGGCACGCCTGTAGTCCCAGCTACTAGGGAAGCTGAGTTGAGAGGATTGCTTGAGCTCAGGAGGTCCAGGCTGCAGTGAGCTGTGAGGATGCCACTGCACTCTGCCGTGGATGACAAAGGGAGACCCTCCCTCTTCCTGCATCCTCCTGTTCATCAAATGAATGGATTCGCCTCATTATGTGATGAGAGTCACTGTGGCCTTGAGGGCACAGGCACAGTCGCCTTTACCTCTGTGTCACTAGCTCATATGGGCAGCACACTGCCCAGCACCATCCTGGTGCTCCTCACATGCCTGAGGTGGTCTGCAAATGTTTGTAAATGGAATGAATGGGGATTCTCAGGCAGGTGGGTCTGCTGCTTTTGGATATTTGATGAATGACAGAGGAAAAAGAGAGCAGGACCAAGAGGACATGTGCACATGTGATGATGGCATTGAGGGGCAACAGTTGTGTGCAATGGTGGGAGCCCCCAAACAGATCCAAGTTCTATGAAGAAAAATAGAATTGGCGAATGAGGCCCAGCAAGGAACTAAGCGAATGAGAAATGAATGCATGTGAAAGGGGCAAGGACAGACGCTGGTTTGCTGGGCCAACAGGTATTGCCTCAACTTCCAAAGCTGACAGTGGTGAGCAGAAAACTAGTGAGATCCCCACGTGGCTCCCAAGTGCCCTCTGGGTCTCTGGGCTTGGATCAGATATAGCTTCTGCTCCCTAAGATGCTACACCTTGCACCCTGGCCTCCTCCCAGGGTCTCTGTTGCCCATGGGGGCTGGGAGTCAGCAATCTGGCTTCATGTACACAAGCCACATGGTCAGCTTCTCCTGGGCAGGAACTCTGTCCTATTTCTGATTCCCTCCCCAGTTTGCTCTTGCTAATAGCTTGCTGCTTGGCTGATTGGCCAGGCAGGGGAAGGTCCATTTAGCTTTCAACCTCAGCTGTACATGAGAATCACCTGGGCAGCTTTTAAAGTCCAGGGCTCATGCTCCACCCAGAACAATGACATCAGACTCTCCGGGATTGGGGCCCAAGCAACAGGATGTTTGAAAGCCCCTCTGCCGTCCTTTCCTCTAGAGTTGCTGCCAATGAGCAGCTGAGGTTGAGAGCCAGGGGTTTACCTAAACTTGGCTCTTTATGCTGCCTGCCCTGGCCTAATCCCGCTCTGGCCAATCCCGGGTACTCCTTCCAAAGGCTTTCCCGGCAGGTGGGAGCTGAGGTGACCCCCGCCGGCTGTCCAGGGCAGGCTGCCTCTGGCTGTAGAAGAGGTAACCATGGTCACCAGCCTGCGTGCACTGATTTCTCACAAGTGCAATTTATGAGGCAAAAATTTCTCTCTCTAGAAAAGTTCCACGCTTCGGTCATGAAGGATAATTGAGGCTTTTAGCTTCTGCGTCACAGTCATTATCCATTTCCTCATGAGCCTAGTGGCTATTGCCCACAGGGATTTAAGTCATATTCTCGGTCAATGAGTAACAGAGAGGATATGAAATGGACATCCAGGCCAGGTGACTCAGCCGGGATCCCAGAGGCCCTGGCGAGCATCTCTTCCCAGACCCAATCCCTTGGCTGAAGTTTAGAATGGGCCTTTGCATCCTTGTCTGTAAAAGGGGGTGAGCATGTTCACTTTTTGAGGTTGTGATGAGGGTTAAGTGAAGTAATAAATGGGTAAGTCTGGTGCATAGTGAGAGATGGCTCATTTCAGCCACCTGACCGCTGCTTTCCATTCCCTTGCCTCCCCCATACTCCACGGGGCCCAAACACATGCACCAGCACACAGTTCATTTGCAGCAACGGCAGAGTAAATGCTTGGGAACCGAATTCCAAACAGCTGTGAGTTAGGGTTGGTGTTGCCGGATTTCCAGCCCATGCCCTGGACCTGCCAAGGCTCCCTGTCCACCCGTCAGCATCAGCACACAGTCCAGACAAGGCCTGCCCCTCCTCCCACTTGAGGCTGAATGGCCCACGACTCCCAGCCTGCCTCCTCACCTCATCTGCAACCCTGTGTGGGGTTGGACCTGGGAATAAAATGTTTATTATTCTTCCTACTGACAGATAAGGAAACATGCATCAGAGGAAGTAAGCTATTTGGCCAGGTCACAGAGTCAGTTTCTCTTTTCCAAGTGTTTTTCCAGGGCCATCTGCATTCAGGAGCAGGGTGTCCCCTGGAGGATCCTCCTCCCTTTCCCTGGGGGAATGGAGCCTGGGAAGGAGACAGCTGGTGCTGGGGTCAGGGTAGCAGCTGGAGATGGGGCAGCAGGGCACCTCCCGAGACAGCATCGTGCACCTGCGAGCATCTGGAGTTGGTCCAGGCCAGGTCTACTGCTCCAATGCAGTACAGACACCTACTGACCCAGAAAAAAACGGCCAATTGCTGACAAACGAGTGAGTTTTGTTCCCTGGAAAGAGCCCTGGAGTGGAACCAGAGACACCTGCATTGTGATTTCAGGGCTGCTCCTTGTGATCTCAGGACACTGAAACAGTCATGTTTGGGAGAGAGCATGGGACGGGCATGGCAGGGGTGAGAGGTTGGACTAGGCAGGCAGAGGTGGGAAGGGTTCCTAAGCCTGGCTCTACCAGTTACCAGTTGAGCGATCTTGGGCAGAGTTAGCTAACTCGCTGTGCCTCAGTGTTCCCATCTGGAAAGTGACTATCTCTGGAAAGTGACAAATTTCCATCTGGAAATTGATTATGTCTGTCAATGAGTTGTTATGAGGATTAAGTGAGTCAATACATAAAAAGCACTTGCAAAGTCCCTGGCCCAGAGCAAACCTCTGTAAGTGTTTGCTATCATTCTAACATCCATGAAGGTGCTGGCACATGGAAGGTACTTGTTGCTCAGTGAATCTGAATTCACTGGCTCTTTTCCAGGGAGCAGGAGACAGCAAAGCCCTCTGTCTCCAGATGCCCCATCCCACGGCCCCATGGTCCATGTCCACAACCCAGTTCTGCCTGGTCAAGGTGGGCAGCAAGGTTCAGGCAGCCCAATCTGGTTTCAGGTTTCAAGCATAGAGGATATTCTCTGTGCACTTTTTGTTTGTTTGTTTTCTGTTGTCTGGGTGAAATGTTGTGTTATTTTTGTTGTAATTTGCATTTTCCTGAATACCAGTTCTACCCTTCCCCCACCCCACCACTTTATTTATTGGGTTGCCTTCTAATTTCAACCCAGAAACATATGTAATTTTGCATAGCATGTGACTTGAGCTTTACAGTTTACAAAGCACCCTCATACATAAGAGCTAACCCAGTCCTCACAACCAGGAGATGGAGGTTTTCTTATTGTCCCCATTTCACAGAGATGTGGAAAGTAAGGCTGAGACATTACAATGATGTGTCTGAGATGCAAGTGGCCTTAATACAGATCTTCTAATATCCAAACCTTTAGTGTCCCCTGGTCCACCAAAATACCTGTCCCCTGGTTTTCTGCATAGCTCTACACACTTATACATTTTAAACTCTTTTCTTACCTAATATTATTTTCAGAAATGTGGTTCCCTTTTCTATACTACTACTCTAGTCATCATCTGAATAGCTGCACAATTTAAATTTTAACTTAATTTACTCAGCAGCTCAGGTCATGGCTCAGGCCACTCTGATTTTGCTGTATTAGAAGCAGTGCTACTGCAAACTTTTGGGGCCAGAACAATTTTCTTCTTCTGAATAATTTTAAAATGACATTAAGGATTCAACAAGTATGAATTTATGCCTCTTGATTACCTTGGTGTTACTGACCTAAATAAAAACCCTGGGCCTATTTACTCATTACCCATAAATGCATGCATTCATTGCTTCGTTTAGCCATCCGTCCATGCATCCATCTACCTACCCACCCATATATCCATCCACCCACTCACCTACTCATCCATCCATCCACCCATCCACCCATCCACTCACCATCCATCCATTCACCTACTTACCCATCCATCTATCCATCCATCCATCCATCCATCCATCCATCCATCCATTCATCCATCCATCCACCTACCTACTTACCCATCCATATATCCATCCATATATCCATTCATCCACCTACCCACCTACCCACCCATCCATATATCCATCCACCCATCCATATATCCATCCATCCATCCATCCATCCATCCATCCATCCATCCATCTACCTACCCACCCATTCATATATCCATCCATCCATCCACCCACCCATCTATTCATCCATCCATCCATCCACCCATCCACCCACCCACCCACCTACCTACTCACCCATCTATCCATCCATCTACATATCCACCCAATATATGCCTAATTTCCTCTAAGCCTTAAATATATTGCAGAAGTTTCAAAAAAGTGTACATTCTGGTATATGTGTGTGGATGTGGGAATAGTGGGGGAGTTCCCTGCCCTCCATCCTATTCCCCAATGTCTACCCTTTGGCTGAGGGACTTTTCTTAGAGTAGTCCCTGTCACTGCCCTGGCCGCCCCCGCCAGCAACATGTTCCCAGGCTCTGCCCCCACCTCACTGCCCTCAGCCGACTCCCTCGTTGATGCTGGCAGTCCTGGTTCCCTTGACTTTCCTTTGCTTATTTTGGAAGGCCTGGTCATTTAGCGGCAGGCACTGCAGTCATTTGGTTCCAGCTGTTTCCCTTGGGCCTGGCTGGTGGATGGTCTGTGCTGGAGACAGCTGGCCTGAGTCGGGGGAAGTCAGGGCCCTGCGGGACAGAGACCAGCAGTAGCTCTGGGACATGCTCAAAGGACAGTAGCCTATTGTGGGAGAATTGACTGGGGCGGGCTTGGCTCCAGCTACCCCTTGTGGCCTTTGAGGGTCACAAGATATTTCTGAGGCACTCTGCTTTCTTCTGCCTACAGCCTGTAGCCCACCCAGCCCAGGCGGACACTGTGTGTGTGTGTGTGTGTGTGTGTGTGTGTGGTGTGGTGTGTGTGTATGCGTGTTTGCATGTGTGTGGTGTGTATGTATATGTGTGTGTATGTATGTGAATGTGTGTATGTGTGGTGTGTGTGTATCTGTGTGGTGTGTGTGGTATGTGTATGTGTGTGGTGTGTATGTGTTGTGGTGTATGTGAGTGGTGAGTATATGTGTATGTGTGTTGTGTGTATATGTATGTGGTGTGTGTATTGTGTATGTGTGTGATGTGTGTGCATGTGTGTGTGGTGTGCGTGTATGTGTGAGTGTGTGTATGTCTGTGTGGTGTATATATGTATGGTGTGTGGTGTATGTGTGGTGTGTATGTGTGTGGTGTGTATGTATGGTGTGTGGTGTGTGTGCTGTATATGGTGTGTGGTATGTGTGTGGTATGTATGTATGGTGTGTGTATGTGTGTGTGGGTGTGGTGTTGGCGCTGGCATGTGAATGTATGTGTGGTGTGTCTGTGTATGTGTGTGTGTGAGTGTATGTGTATGTGGTGTGTATGTATGTGGTGTGTATGTATGGTGTATAGTGTGTGGTGTGTATGGCATGTATGTGTGTATGTGTGGTGTTGGCAGAGGCATGTGAATGTATGTGTGGTGTGTCTGTGTGTGTGTGTGTGTGGCATGTGTATGTGTGTGGTATGTGTGGTGTGTATGTGTGTGTATGTGTATGTGGTGTGTATGTGTGATGTGTGTATGTGTGTGGTGTGTGGTGTGTGGTGTGCGTGGACTGTGTGTGTGGTGTGTATGTGTGTATGTGTGTGGTGTGTGTATATGTGTGTGATGTGTATGTGTGTGTATGTGGTGTGTCTGTGTCTGTGTGTGTGCATCTATGTGTGTATGCGTGTGGTGTATATGTGCTATGTGTGTGGTGTGTGTGGTGTATGTGTATGTGTGTGGTGTGTCTGGTATGTGTGTGGTGTGTATGCGTGTATATGCGTGTGGTGTATGTGTGGTGTGTGTGTGGTGTGTGCGTAGTGTATGTGGTGTGTGTGTGGTGTGTGCATGTGTGTGTGTGGGTATGTGGTGTGTGTGGTGTGTATGTGTGTGAGTGGGTGTGTGTGGAGTGGGTGTGTGTGAGTGCGTGTGTGTGGAGTGGGTGTGTGTGTGGGTGTGTGTGGTGTGGGTGTGTGTGGGTGTGGGTGTGGTGTGTGTGAGTGGGTGTGTGGTGTGTATGTGTGTGAGTGGGTGTGTGTGTGGTGTGTGTGTGTGTGAGTGGGTGTGTGTGGTGTGTGTGTGTGACAGTGTGTGCGCGCGCGTGTCTGGGGGACATCAGGAAACTCTCCAAGAGAATCTTTTCTCCAAGAGAATCTTGGCAATGGGTTTTTTTAAAATTTAAAAAACCCTCCATTTGTTTATTAAATAGGTAAAATATCGCCAAGGTAGAAAATACTGATAAGGAATCTTAAAATCTCTCTGATTCCACCATCTAGCAGTGCCTGGGCTAACACAGGGCACACTCTCCTCTAAGGCACTAGTGTGGCTACCGCGCGGGGACCTGGCTGGGTGGAGGAAGAAGTGAGGCTGGAAGACGGGAGTTGGGGCCAGATGGTTCTGTGTCATAGATGGAGAGACAGAAGCCACATGGAGAAAGAGCATGAATCTTGTCCTCAGACGAGGTCAGAGCCTAACTCTGGCCACTCCTTAGCTCTGTGACCTTGGACAAATTACTCAACTTCTCTAAGCGTTCACTCGCTCATCTGAATGAGAACAATCATGTCTACCTTGCAGGACTGAATGAGAGCAGACCTATCTTGTGCCTGACATGTGGTAGAATCTGTTCAATAGATGTCAGTCCCTCCCCAGGAAGTTTGGATTTTCTCCTGCGAAGCTATATTTTAAGCAGCAGAGGGCAATGTTTATTTCTTATGACGGATGAATTGACTCCTTTAAAAGCATTTGCAGGATCATAGAGGCCAGTGCTGGTGCAGGTGTGAGGGAATGTGCACTCTTATAGGCTGCTGGAGAGGGAGGAGTTTCACTGGTACAGTCTTTTCTTGGTGGTTAGGTATTGTCAAATACATTTACAAGAGCCCGAGAGTTTCACTGGTACAGTCTTTTCTTGGTGGTTAGGTATTGTCAAATACATTTAGAAGAGCCCATTGGTTAGGACTGAGCCCCTGTGCTAGGATGGGACAGACCAAACCAAAATGGAGTCACTCGTGCTGAAGCTCCACCCCAGAAAGCCAAAAATAAGTTGTTTATCTGACCTTCCCAGAAATCAGGAGAGTGAAAGATAGTAGCCAGATTGCCAAACAAGCCTCTGTTTTAACCCTATAAGGAGAGTAACTTTAAAATGACCGAGATCCACTTTTTGTTCACTGTGTCTCCTTTCCTCAGCCCTTTTCTGTCTATAATGCCAGTCTCCTCTGTTCAGCTGTTTTGAACACTCATTCCAGAAGAGGTGTTGCCCGATTCATGAATTGCAAATAAAAAACAATGAAGATCTTTAAACTAGATTTGATGTAATTTTATCTTTTTTTTTTTTTTTTTTTTTTTTTTGAGACAGTCTCACACTGTCACCCAGGCTGGAGTGCAGTAGCATGTTCTAGGCTCACTGCAACCTCTGCCTCCCCGGTTCAAGTGATTCTTGTGCTTCAGCCTCCTGAGTAGCTACGATTACAGGCTCACACCACGATGACTGGCTAATTTTTAGTGGAGATGGGGTTTCACCATGTTGTCCAAGCTTGTCTCGAACTCCTGGCCTCAAGAAATCTGCCGGCCTTGGCCTCGCAAAGGGCTGGGATTACAGGCATGAGCCTCTGCACCTGGCCTAATTTTGTCTTTTGACAGTGTTATGCATCAGAAAACTTTTTAAAAAAATGTCTACCCTTTAGTCCAGCAATGCTACTGTAAATAACTTATCCAGTAGAGACGATCAGTCCAGACGCATTTACAACACTATTCATTCATAGCGTTGTTTCAACGCAAAAATGACAAATAAGATAAATATCCAACAACAGGGCACATGCATCCAGCTCTGACACAACCTTACCATGGAAACACAACTGGTCATAAATGTCAATGTACCAGTAACTAGTATGTACCAGTAATGTACAGCTAGGTTTATTAACATGAAAACTGTAAAATGTTATTGAATGAAAATAGGTCACAAAAGAAAGGATGTACAGTATGATTTCATATTTGTAAAAAGTTGTATGTACCCGCATTGTATAAAATTTTTTGGGAGGTTTCCAAGGCCCTCATCCCTGGTTTAAGAGACACCCTCGATTCTTTAAACTAAAGAATGCCAGCCATAGAGGACTTTGGTCACTGGTAGTCAAACATGTCACAAGCAATTCAGAAACTAGCCCCTCTGCCTGCAGCATTCGAGTTCCCCAGAAGGCACCCCAGCCGCCACATCACTGGAGTAGAAAGCAGATGCTTCCTGCCTCAGTTTATCCAGGATAGGGTCGGGAAAGCATGTGAAGGAGACCAGCTATTCTTTACCTCATAAACCGAGGGGAATTCAGGCTTCCACAGAGACAGGAGAGACCAAGATTAAGTCTGGCTCTTTCCTCCTAAAAAGAACAGAAAGAGACAAGGTCAAAACTGGCCGTAGGACACAGCTGTTTGGATTCATCGGTCCCCAGGCATTTATGAGCACCATTATGTGCGATGCATTTTGCTAAGTGTAGAAAGGTCACAGAGCCAGAGTTCTTGTCCTTAGGGAGCTCATTCTAGGGGGAAACAAAAATAACCTTGACGTGACTGGTAAGAAAAGAGGGAGGTGACCCAGAGGGGGAAGAGGTGCCCTCCGTGGGGAAATAGAGGAAGGCCTCACTGAGGAGGTAACCCCTGAGCTGATCTTGAAGGATGCAGACAGGACGGGGGATGGATGTTAAAATGGGACAAATGGCATGGACAGAGGAAGAGGCTGCCTGCTCAGTTTCTCTGGGTGTCTGGGCATCTAGACATTCATTCTCTCTCACAGCAGCACTTTTCTGCTTCCAGCTCGCAGAGTGGGGAAAACAGCCACCCAGAGCCCTCCATTTACATGGCTTCCAGCCAGCGCAGTTGGTCCAAGGCTGGAATTGTAGTCCCAATTCCAATTTTCCATGTCTAATGCCCACTCCTGGCCTTGTAAATTGTGGCCAGGTGAGGTAGACACTGTATGGACAAGATCCAGAAGTCTCTGTGGCTCTAACCAAGAGGGCTGGTGGGTGGAGGGCATTTCCCAGGGAAAAAGAGTGGAGTGAGGTGCTGAGTGGACAGCCCCTAAATCTCCATGCAACCTCAAAGGGATGATTCCAACCAGAAACTGATGCCTATACAGCCCATGTGCCCTGTTATCTTTGACACACAAGCTTCTGATTGAAGGACAGTAATTATTACCCCAAATGTGTTAGGAAATAGTAATCTCCCAGATATAGGCTGTCCCGTGTGCACTTTGGGCTGCAGGCCCAAGCACATGTGTGTATGTACACACACATATACACACACATACGTGCATACACATGTGCACGCACCAGTCCACACACCCAGAGCAAGAGGAGGAACTCAACTCCTCCTGCAGTCTGCCTGCATCTGCGAAGGATCACCAGCACAAACAATGCAGGGTGACTCATCGCCTGTGACTAACAGGCCTGCGGCTCCTAAGGTCCTCATGGCAAATGTCTCATCATTGTCCTTTTAAACCTTCAATGATGGGGGTCTCTCTAACCTGGCCTACACCTCCAACCCAGAGGAGCCTGGAGGGAGAGAGCTCATTCAGTTAGGAGGGGAGGGGAGAGCCTAGAGGAATTCACCAGATCTGTGCAATGGGGTGGTGGCGGGGGTGTTACTTTATGAGATGATTTACTGAAGATGTGCTGCAACACAGCACTCTTCACTGGAAATTCAGAACAGGGGATAATTTCCCCACAATCTATTTCCTGGCATCTTTTCAGAAATCCATGGATGGTGCAAAGTAAGATTGGAGTGTTGAGGGGGAGGAATGTCTCAGGGGGAGCAGAAATTGCCAGTTTAAAAGCGATCATCAGCTGGGCGCGGTGGCTCACGCCTGTAATCCCAGCACTTTGTAGTCCCAAAACCATTGCCCTGCCAGTGGTTTTGGTGAGCATGTCCACCAGCAGATGGGCCTGTCCAGGGTCCCAGTTGTGGAGCTGGGAAAGCAACTATTTATTCAACAAAGGACGAACAGGGAGACCAATGTAACTGAGGATGAGAAGGAGGAATGGGAGACAGATTCAAATGATCCATGAAAGCCATCCTAGAGGCCTGCTATAGTTGGGATGTGATTTGTGCTCACCAAATCTTATGTTGAAATTTGATCCCCCATGTGGTGTTGGGAGGTAGGGCCTAGTGGGAGATGTTTGGGTCTTGAGGATAGAGCTCTCAAGAATGGCTTGGTGCTGTTCCCAAGGCAATAAGTGAGTTCTCACTCTGATGAGAGTAGATTAGTTCCTGCAAGAGTGGGCTATTACAAAACCAGGATCCCCCTCAGGCTTTGCCTTTTCAGATATGTCCACCTCCCCTTTGACCTTCCACCATGTTGTGATGCAGCACAAAATCCCTTACAAGGAGCTGAGCAAATGCTAGATGCTAGCCCCATGCTTATTGAACTTCCCAGCCTGCAGAACCAAGAGCCAAATAAACCTCTTTTCCTTGTAAATTATCCAGCTTCAGGTATTCCTTTATAGTAACACTAAACAGCCTGTGAATGCTTAGGAGTCAGAACTCCAGGAGAAAGACTACTTCCTACCAGTCTTAGCAGGTTAGGATCAAAAGCTTTTCTAATTTGAATGAAAATTAGGAGAAAATATGAACTTCTTCTGAACTTCAAGCTTGTCAAGGGAGATCCTGGTTGCTCACGTAATGCATCACATAGGACAGGCCAGGTTATGCTAAGTCACAAACAGCTTTAGAAAATCTTACTGATTCAAAACAACAAAGGTTTCTTTTTTGCTCACAATGACATGTTCATCACAGATCTTCAGGTGCTCAGCCTGTCCTAGTCAGCCAGAGGGCCAAGCAGCTATTATTTGGCACTTGGACAATTGTCATGGAAAAGAGTATGCTGACTTTAAAAGTTTCCACCTGGAAGCAACACTCATCCTTTCCGCTCATGTGGCAAGTCACATGGCACCGCCTAACTTCAAGTGGGCAGGGAGTAACCCCTTTCAAGAGTCCAGAGGAGGGAGGGCTGGAGTATTTGTGAACAGCCCTAATAACTTGCGTGCTTAACCAGAGCACATGGCATGCAGCAGATTCCTGGTACAGACTCTATTGACCTCAGGAATTCCGAGAAGGGAGACAGCATCATGGCTAGATTCAGGGAAATCTTCCTGGAGGAGGTGAAGTCTGAGGTTAACTTTGAAGGACAGTGCAGCTTTAGACCTATTAGATAAGGAAGATGGGCCAGAGGGAACAGCCTGAGACAGTAGATTTGGATGGAGACCAGGTCTGGAGGCCATAGTAGTTCCTTACTTACATCTTCTCCCAACCGTGGTCTCTTTCAGGCTCCAGGACTCATGCTGGGAGGGCAGAAGGAAAAGACTGGGCTGAGGCCAAGCAGAGATGAAAGTTGTTTTCAAGTATTAACCTGATCAGGAAAGGAGAGTTGGTGGAGACCCCTCAACATCCTCGGCCGCAGGCCCATCACACCCATACTCATCTCCGGAGGAGTTCCAGTTCAGAGAGGAGGTCTAGCCAGACTGGCAGCTGTGCTGTTCTGTCCCTCACTGACTTTTTCCTCCAGCAGATGGGCCCCAGGGCCCCACTGTCAGGCCATCCCCAGAACGAAATAAAAGCATTTTTATGAGAGAAAGAGACAGAGGAGGAAATGAGTCCTAGGTTTCTCTGCTAGTCACTCACCCAGAAAAAGCACCAACTGGGGGTCTTAATATAGTCCTATGGACTGAGTACTGAAGATAGAAGGAAAGACAAGGCCTTGCTTGGGGATGTCCTGGTGTGGAGGAGATGTGGTCCTTCCCTTTGAGATATCCTCAGGCAATGCCTTCAGGGTATTCCCGGTCTTAAAGGGAAGATAGAACTTCTCTGCATCCTGTTTCTCATCCTTCATAGCAATTAATTGAAATTGGCAACAGGAACCCAAGATGGTCTGGGAGCAGGTGTTAGGAGGACTTCACACTCCTCCCAACTGGGGCCACTCACAAGAGAAGCCTTAGACTTGGTCTACCTAACTGCCGGGTTATTGCAAGGAATAAATGAGCTCTTTGATAAGAGAGTGCTAAACAACAAAAACAACATTAGTAATAGATCATTCAAAAGCCAGGGCCTGCAGATTGGACGGCTTGATGTCAAGGCCCTGAGGATGGTTAAGGACTAGACTCCCCACTTTCCCTACAAGTGGCCGCCCAGTACTGCCCTGGTGATGGGTAGTCTTCCGTGGGGCCAGCTCCTGGGGGATAAAAGAGGAGCCACAGGGCAGAGGGGAGGAATAAAAGAATGGAGTGGGATGGCTGAGGTGGGCAGGATGAGGACAGGTAGGAAGCGCAGGAACTGGAAGAGAATAGGGCAAAGCGCCTCCTGGGGTTGAGAATGGGAGAGGGCCCAACAGTTGGTTCTAGGGTGGGTAGGAGATGAATCACAGTTCTGGGATGAGGGGGTAGAAGTCTGGTATATTGACCAGGAGGAGGACTTGCGGCAGGAGATGGAAATTGCGGTGAGCCGTGTGAGTTTCAGATACACAGGGACAGCCAAAGGCAAGAGTGAAGACGGTCACAGCCTGGAGCAGAAGGCTGGCCTTCCCCAGGCTCAGATTCTGATGCCCCCACCCCTCTGCCTCTGAGTCAGGCTCACAAGCCCCGTGGGAAGCTGTGGATGCTTCTGAGGCACCAGAGGGGCTGGGTACTGCTGAGGAGGGGAAGGTGGGGCTGGGAAGCAGGCAGGGGCTTAGAGCAGGAACAGAGATGGGCTCCAGGGACTGGGCAGTGAGCTCCATGGTCTCTCTGTGGACCAATATCAGGGCCAGGTTTTCACCCTTCCTAGAGCTACGTGTCCAGGAGCAAAGAGCTGCTTGGATCTTCCTCGGAGCGGTGCATGTGCTAAGAGGAGGAATAGAATGGCTTCTGCCATCAAAACTGTCCCCCTTCCTTCTCTCATCCAGTCAGCACTGGATGCACCTTGGGCGGAGGAGTTCAGTGATGCTCACCTGGGATCCAGCCAGGAGAGGGCGTGATCTTCACCCCTGCATGGACCCCTAGGTGGCCAAAGATCAGGACTCTAGTGCTCAGACTTCAAAAGTGAGCACAAAGGCATATAATAATAACAATAATAGCAACACATTCTTATCTTGTGCTTGGCACTGCTCAAAGGACTTTGCAGCTGGAATCCCACCACAACCCTGCTATTGCCACCTATGTTTTATAGATGGGGAACTGGGCACAGAGAGGTGAAGGAATTTGCCCCAGGTCCCAGGGCAGGAAGGGGAGCAGCTGGATTCCAACCCAGAGAGCCCAGCTTGTGGGCCTGTGCTCCAACTGGACATGGACTGATCTGCTGGAGGGTTTCCGTTACAGCCAGCAAGTCCTTCACTCAGAAGATGCTGCCAAACTCGGGGCTGGGCGCTGCTGGGGCTCTGGGATCAGTGCCCTGGAGTCCTGGGCTTAGGAGTTGGGAGAGGCCAGCCAGGCAAAGGGGCCCTGGGGGTCTGAGGCAGGCAGGTCAGCTGAGCAGGGCTTCAGGGTGCAGAGGGAGGGGCAAGATATGGGCACAGGCAGGGAGTAGGGGCAAGGAAAGAGTAGGAGGGAAGAAGGGAGGGGGACTCTCCAGACAGCAGATGAGTGAATTGGGAGAGCTGGGGGTGAGGGTTAAAACGACAGCAAATGCAGGCCTCATCTGGTCTATAAACAAATAAAATTGGAGCCACAGTGGGGCACAAACAATGTCCTGGAGACAGAAAAAGTCGTCACATGCCCTGAGTGAGGCTGGAAGAGGGTGGGCTTGGGAGCTGCTCCTGGCAGACGCCTTGCTGGGCCACAGTGTCAGAGACTCAGAACATGTGCTAAGTTCCAAAGAAGAAGAAAATCCCCTAGCCCATGGGCTGCCTGGAGTTGGGGACGCTGGAAGGGGGAGAGAAGGACCTCCTCAAACTCGGGCAGGCTCTGACCTTCAGTGAGGACTCAGGAGTCTGTGGGGACACCGTCCAGGAGGCACACAGGGAGCTTGGCCTAGGAGGCCAGAAACGGGGGGTTCAGGTCTGGCCCTGCTCCTGCCTGTGAGGCACCTTGGGTAGTTCACAGCCTCTCTAAGCCTCATTGGTGACATGGGCACATGGACTATAACTATTGCTATTATCAGAATTACTCTCATCAGTAGAGAGCCTTCCGGGGAGCCCTGCTCAGGCATCTGGGCTCCTCCTGGCCTCTGTGGGCAGGACCACCCCTGACACCCCTGACACCCCTGTCTACAGCAGGGCTTCTCAACCTTGGCACTGGTGACATTTTGGGCTGGAGGCTTCTTTGTTTTGAGGGCTGTCCTGTGCATTTCAGGAAGCAGAATCCCCAGCTTCTACCCATTAGATGCCAGTAGCACCCCATCATGAAAACCAAAATCCTCTCAAGACTTTGTCAAAGGTGCCCCCTGTTGAGAGCCATGGGTCTAAAGGGAAGACAGGTGAAGATGAGCCACAGGACAGATGAGCCAAGGGGCTGCACTGGCAGATCCTGGGGTGGGTCCCTTCATCTCTCCCAGGTCCTCAGTTTCCTGCTTCTTATTATGGGAAACAGAACTCTGGGCCTCCAAGACAGAAGGAGAGCTGCTGTTTGGAACCTGGAAGCTGTTTTAGGTCGGGTTGGGTGGGCTGAGGGACCACTAACTATCCCATCAGGAGAGCGCTAGGAAGGAGGCGTGTGGTCAGGGACACCTGTGTGCTTTGCTCCCACGTGCCGCTCCGCCTCATCCCTGGTGCTCCTCTTGTCTTCATTTCAGTTCAGACCCTTGCAGTTTTCCTCTGTACTATGCTGTTTCATAACGACGTGCCTTTGCACATTCTATTTCCTCTGCCTAGAGAAGTTTACGTGCCTTGTCAATCTGTTGAACTCTTATTCATTCTTCAAAATCCAACCTAGGAACCATCTCCTCTATGAAACCATCCCTGACCTCCCTGATGGAGTGAATTTTTCCCTTCATGGACCTTGTCTCTTGCCCTTCTCTCTCGAACTCCTGGCCTCGAGCAATCCTCCCGCCTCAGCATCTCAAAGTGCTGGGATTACAGACATGAGCCATCATGCCCAGCCCTGCGCTTCTCTCAGTAAGGTTTCATTGCCTGTCTATTCTACTAGACTCAGAATTCCTGGAGGGAAGTTCCTCGAGTTCAATGACACTCAGCACAGAGCCAGGCATGCTGATCAGCCCAGTCAATATTTGTCGAGTTGAACATAATTCAGAGGCAGAGGGAGATTCAGCCCATTAGGAAGGCCGACGCCTCTGCCAAGGTAGGCTCTGACTCGCTGCGGGAGGAAGACTGCCCTTTCTCACCACAGGGACTTGTAGGACACCCCAATCTAAACTAATGTAGGAACCACAACAAGCTGTTCATGGGGCACCAGCTGGTCCCAAAAGTGGAATTCTAGAACCTTAAAATTGCAAGGGGGCTCTGAGAGCCAACCTTCTTTACAGGCAAGGAATCCGAGTCCCAAAGAAGTGACAGGCCCTGCCCTAGCACACCTAGGTAGTTAGTGACTCAACCGGAACAAGAATGTAGGTCCCTGCAATCCCAGCTTGGGGCTTAGGCTGCCTCAGAAAGCAAGCTGGGCCAGGAGCAGTGGCTCACACGTGTAATCCCAGCACTTCGGGAGGCCAACGCAGGTGGATCACCTGAGGTCAGGAATTCGAGACCAGCCTGGCCAACATGGCGAAACTCCATCTCTACTAAAAATACAAAAATTAGCTGGGCATGGTGGCGGACACCTGTAATTCCAGCTACTTGGGAGGCTGAGGCAGGAGAATCTCTGGAACCCAGGAGGCGGAGGTTGCAGTAAGCCAAGATCGCTCCATTGCACTCCAGCCTGGGCGACAAGAGCGAAACTCCGTCTCAAAAAAAAAAAAAAAAGCTGACCCCTCCAAGGTGTAGCCCTGACTCTGAGGAGCTACGAGGTAGGAATCAGCCTCACACATCTGCACAGTGGGAACAGCAGCACCTGCTTCCGAAGGAGTCGGTAAATGTCATGAGGCACAATGACAGCACACAGTAGGTCTTCACTAAGGTGAGGTCCCCCCGCCACCCCCACTTCCTGCTCCTCCCAAGAAGGTGCCAGCACTGAGGGCCATTGTACAGTTCAGAATCAGGAAGTTTGTCACAGGCGAGGAGCCAGGGTTTACAACAGGAACTGCTGTTTCCTGAGAACGCGGTGTTCCCAGAGGCCAGCCCTCCCCACCTCTCTCTGCTCAGATCCCATTCACCCCCACTCCATCCCCACACAGAGTCACCCATTACTGTATGTTCAATGTGTGCTTTCAAATTTGCAGCCCCAGCCACAACCTCCCTCCCGAGGACCCGGCCCACATTCCCTCCGGCCAGCTGGACTTTGGCCTTGGCTATCACATCCTCACCCTAAAGACCGAAGGCCTGAAACCAGGCTCTGGTCTGCTATGGGACACATGGGCGGTTTGTCAGGAGCTGCTTCTAGCCCTTCCCTGCCACCCTGGAATCACTAGACTTGTCTACAGAACATGAAAGGATTGGATCTGAGTCTAGGTGCTTTGCTAGCTCCATGGGGCACAAGACATAGTTGTCTCTCCTGCTCTGTGCTCCTCCTCCCCATAATCTGCCCTCCAACCTCCAGCTTCTTATCTTTCTTGGACTTGTCACCCTTACAAAATTAAATGCTTTTAGGGTCAGTGGCCACATGCCAGGGAAGTGGGTCTTTCAACTGCACACTCCCAAGGGCCAAAGACACAACCTTTTTATCTCCAAAGGCTCAAGGACACCACTCACCCTCCTGTTTCTTTCTTTCTTTCTTTTCTTTTAAAATTTCTTTTCTTTTTTCAGTAGCTGCCACTGTCCACTCCAGGTGTCATGGTGATATGGAGATGGCTTTAGATGCATATTCCATCAGAGGACCCAGAAGTACTCAAATCTTTCCTAACCCCTCAATCCATCACAAAAAACGTAAAGCAAAGTAATAGGATACCTTGTTGCCAGCTGGGGCTTTGACCCCCTGCGCCAACCTGGGAAGCAATGCTGTGGCCACCTTTCTCCTCAGCTTGTCAGGCCCCATAGCCTTGCGCCAAAGAACCTCTTTCTCCTATGGCCACACCTGAGTCTTAGGTGAGCAAAGGACAGCACCAAGAAGCAGCAGGTGCCTCGATGTGTGGGCCTTCGTGGCCCAGGTGGCCTGCCAGGAAAAAGACTCAGGTTCACTCTGTCTGGACGGGAGTGGGTTTGCAGCAGGGGAAGAAGAAGGTGCGAGAAAGACATGTCTCGGGCTACTTGGAAACAGGTGGGGGAGGAACATCAACAGAGAAGCACCTGCTGTAAGGGAGAGCAGCCCCTGGGCTTTTCCTCCCTGCACTCTGCAAAGTGGATGAGGGCTGGGGAGCCAGCCCCAGGCTCAGCACTGCCCTGGCAGAGCCGGAAAGGGGCCACGCCCATGTGCACTGGGGTTTTTAAACAGGCACAGTGACCCCACCCACTAGTGCAGTGACCCAGTGGATGTCTGAATTGGCCCAGGAAGACAGTGAGAAGATACAGAGAGACATTTTTTCCTGCAGAAGGCCACAGCAGCACTCCCTGCCCTAATGGGCCTGGCTTGCTTCCATGTGGTGACTTTGAAGGCTATTCTCCTTTAACAGGTTCCCCCAAATCTTGATGGAGAATCAGGTAGCAGACAACATACGTCACAGATGCAGGAGGTTGGGAGGGTTCTGCAGACCCCAGCTTCTTTCCTTAGAGAAGGCCCAGGATGCCTGGTGACCTCTGGAATCCTGGCATTGTGTCCTACTTGGTGATGCCCCCTTCCCACACCTCAGAGTATTCCTGATTCCCACAAATTCCTCAAAAAATGACTCACATAAAATGAATTTGCAAGCAGTTGGCATAGTGAAAAAGGGTGGGCTCTTGACTCAGATCTGGGTTGCAATTTCCACTTTCCTCATACCTAGCAGTGCGACCCTGGACAGGTTCCTAGCTCCCGCAGCCTGCGTTTGCTCATCCCAGGGGATGGGGATGTTATCTTCCTGGTGATTGTGAGGATCACTGTGGAGACAACCTGTAGAGTGTCCAGGTTGCTCTGTGAGATGCTCCATAAGTGGTAATGAGCAGTTACTCCAGATTTAAAAAGGAACTCAGATAGTAGTAATAAAAACCAACATAGGGAGAGTACGCATTTTATGCCAGACACTAAACTAAGGACTTAAATTGAATCTTATTTAACACTCAAAATAGCTCTATGGGGTAGATACTATCTATTATGAACTGAGTGTTTCTGTTCCTGAAAATTCATGTTGAAACCCTAACCCCCAATGTGATGGTATTGGGAGGTGGGGCCTTTGGGAGGTGACTGAGTCATGAAGGTGGAGCCCTTGTGAATGGGGTTAGTGCCCTTATAAAAGGAGGCCAGAGATCTAGCTAGTTCTTTTTCCACTGTGTGAGGACACAGAGAAGTTGGCAGTCTGCAACCTGGAAGAGGCCCTCATCAGAACCTGCCCATGCATGAAACACCCCGATCTTGAACTTCTACCCTCCAGAACTGTGAGAAATAAATGCTTGTTGTGTAAACCACCCAGTCGATGGTACTCTGCGATAGCAACCTGAAATACTATTTCCATGTTACAAAAGGAATTTGGGACACAGAGAGGTAAAGAACTGGTTCAAGAGCAGAGTGAAGACTTGAACCCAGAAATACTGACTCCAGAGTGGCCATTTTAGGAAGAGGTAGCAAGAAGGGGCAGAAATGAAGTTGGAGAACTAATCAAACATGGCCCACAAGTTTGTCTGTTCTTAAGGATGGGATCCCCACTGAAACATATGGTAAAGATCTCATTTGGGAGGAAGCTCTGGGCAGGTAGCCCACCCCTATCCCCCGTGTTTGCAGACCTTGCTTTCTGAGCCATCCCAGGTGGGTTTTGGGTGGAGGGAGTAGTCTCTCCTGTCTTTTGGGGTCTCTGTTGAAATAGATCTTTAACCTCTCACCCAACTCTGATATATCCCAGGCAGCTCAGACCCAGCAAGTGTGGGAGGGGGTGGGGGCAGAGCCTGGCATCCCTCAGAATGTGGAGGGAAAGGTCTTCAGTAGCACACATGCTGGGAGTTTGAGCCAGCAGCTGTGATGGCAGCACTGCTGACTTGCAAAAGACATCTGTTGGCATGCAGGCATTGTGAAGGAAAGCTTGTAATTGCAGCTATAGATCAAATGCGGACAGAGGAAAAACTGTCAAACTCCTTGGAGTTATTTTGTAGAGAAGAGCAGAAAAATGCAGCTGTGATGTGATAGCTGGGCTGGCTGGATGTTGGCAGAGGAGGGATTCCTGGGGCCATGGTGGAGGAGGGGTCCCCTACCTCAGAAAGCATTGCTGTGCCCTTCACTTTCAGGATGACAAAACAGCCGGACTCCCAGAGGAAGAGGCCCCTCCACCATGGGGGCTGTCATGGGAGCAGCCGTGAACTAAGCCCAGTTTATCTTTAGCATCCTTGTTCTCTTTCTGGATTTGAGTTCTGGTTCTGCCACTTATAGCTCTGTGCCCTTTGGCAAGTCACTTAAAGAAAATAACTCTATGTATTGAGTTCCCGCTATCTGTTAGCTCCTGGGGTTGGTCTTCTCAGCTGGAGTTTACCTTCTTCCTCACTAACAGAGACTGATTTTATTCGGGCTTCCGCCTTCTCCCAGCCAGCCTCGGGCTTTAGCCCAGTTGCGGCCATCTCTAGCCCCTGAAGGTGGATCCCGATTGGTTCAAGCCAATGGGAGCCGTTCCAGTTCTCTTACCTGTGATTGGCTTAGGCATGGGCTTGTGACCCAATCCTGGCCAGTGAGATTCAAGAAGTCTATAAGGGGTACTTTGGGAAGGTTTCTCATTTCATTCTCCCGAGACGCTCTGGATATTGTGCATGGAACCACTATAGGCATCCAGCTGCCAGCCTGAAGCTGACAGAATCACTGAGGATAGCATCTGGGTCCTTGATGATGCCATTGAGCTGCTAAATTAACCTTTTCTGGAGCTAGCCTACCTTGCGGTTTCTTGTTATAGGAGATAATAAATTTCTTATTGGTTAAGCCCCTTTGAGTTGGGTTTTCTGTTAATGGCAGTTAAAAACATCCCTACTGCTTCTTGCCTCACTGAAAAAGGGGTAGGAAAAGTATGTTATCTCTCCCACATTAGACGATCCCATAGCTGGGTGGCTTGGTCTCTGAGGTGTCATTGTCTTATAGCTTTCACATAGCAAGCTGTCCCTGCCACCACTCAGGGTGCAAATACATCCCTTTGATGGCAAGATGGGTGGGCTCATGTAACAGCCATTTTGCCCTCCCAACACGCAGCCTGTTTTGCTGGATAAGGCCCATTATGGCAGGTCTGTTCTCTCAGGCAGATGAAGTGATCTGAGGAAGTGTTTGTCCGATAAATGTCTCTCACTGCTTGTTTTATGAGTTACTTGGTATTATGAGATATGTTACATGCAAGCTTGTGTTGGAATCGATGAATTATTAAGTATCCACTATCTAGTTTTGCCTTGGAACGTCTTGTGCTCTCTGGATATAAGATGAGGACTGAAAACTCCACTGATCCCTGCTGGATATCTCCGGCTTAGTAATAATGAATGATGGGGACACTGCCCCATCTGGGACTTTCCCAGCTCAGCTTTTGCCTGAGGAAGGAGCTGATTAATGTGGGACTGATTAATGTGGGATACTTTCCGGTGTCAAAAAGAGGAAGATTAAAGGGCTATACCTTCTCCCTCTGCCCCCCACCTCCAAGCCAGACAGCTGAGACCACTGAGATGCTTGGTCCCATGTCCACTTCTGAGATGCTGAGCGGGAGGAGTGCAGCAGTGGTCAGAAAAAGTCCATTTCTGCCCAAGAGGACTCACAGCTTGCATCCCTTATTTGATTAACACATCCTAAACAAGTAGGCTTCTGTTAAAACCCTGGAGGTCAAAGAATTCAAGTCAAACAGCTCCCAGAGAAGATTAGGAAGACTGAAAATGGACCGTCCCCACTGCTGTCCACAATTAATTCCTTCTAGGGAGCTCTGTAAGTCCTAGGCTGAATCTGGGAGTCGCAGATGCCCTGGGGAGGTCAGGGCTGCAGGAGCTCCGAGTCCAGCTAAGCCCCAGCGGGGTAAGAAAGATCTGCTCGCTTCAGGGCCAGACTCATCAGCTTGCAGACAGAGGTGGACCTAAGCCAGGAGAAGGCAGGGAGCTCTTTTGGACTTCACACAACCAGTCCTGTCATCCTCATGAGGGCTTCTTGTTGCTTATGAAAATAGATCTTGTTTTCCTATAGGCGGTAAGTTCTTTCCCTGCTACCTTTAGCTAGAAGGAAACTCAGACCAGCAACTCAGACAGCAGCCTCTGGAATCTGCCTAGGTTCAAATCCTGGCTGCACCATGACTATCTGCGTGTCCCTGGGCTTTATGCGACCACTCTGCAACTCGGCTTCTTGTCTGTACAATGTGGAGATCACAGCGTCCCTCATGGAGTGGCCAGGAGTGTTAAAGAAAGTGGCACAGGAGCCCATTTGGATCTGGCGCATAGTTGTGAGCTACTATGTGGGTATCACAAAGCTGGGCTCTCTCCCAGGACTTGGTGACCTGGTTGCTTTGAGGTTTATCTGCCCCCACCCCATCTGTCAGACACACCTGCATGTCTTGTGCTCAGAGCCCCGTCTTGACTCTCATTCCGCCCTCACATGGGCTTTGTGAGGAGGGTGGTCCTGTGTTAATGTTTCCATTTGAGCAATTTCCAGAGGTTAAGAAGGTTTGGGGGCAGCTGAGCATGTGTCCCCATAGCAACCCTGTGAAAGGGGGATGGGTATGTCTTTAGAACCCCGCCCCACGTGGTCCTGCCTGCGGTCCCCATGAGAACAGAGGAGAACAGGCAGCACCTCCTATCCTGCAAAACCAAGGTGTGGAGGGCCAGGGGCTGACAGGGAGGATGGGCTGGTGGACAGTCCTGGGGCACCGGAGCAAGGGTTCCAGCCACAGAGATGGAGAGGGAGAAGGGCTGGGGCAGGCAGCCCACAGCCCCACCTGTCTCATCCAGTAGAGAGGAAACTCACATGCCTGTGAACCTAAGGCAAGAACACCAGGCAACAGATGTCACAAATGATGTCTCCCCAGGACTCTGGGGAAGAAGCGAGGGGTGAGGGATACTTAGGACAGCTCCCCAAGCTTTTGTTCCTCTCAGAGCTGTGCCTTGGGTGCCTGGACCCATGTTGAGACGGAGTCTGGGGCTGGGGGAAGCACCCATCATACCCAGAAGGTCACGCTCTTGGTCTATCCTTTATCATGAGAGAACCCAGGGGCGAAGGGCACAGGAGACACGCATATCTCTTCTCTGATGGAGCTTAAGCAATTCAAGGGTGCTGCCTGCCCCCGTCCACCACCCTTATGCCCCAACAGCCTCCCTGCCCTCAAGCTAGATTAAGCTGTTTCGTCTGAAAAGTCTGTCTCTGGATTGGCTCTTTTTAGTCTAAAACAACATAACCATATCGGAAAAAAATAAATAAATAAAATAAAAGCTTGGGGAAAACAAATCAGCTGCATTCCTACCAACCATTGTCATTGTTTCCCTTTTCTCCCAATCTTGGTCCAGATGTTGGCCTGCCTTCACCATGCTGTTCTGTGTCCTATTTGTGAACCTGATGTTGTCAGGAGCCTGGGTCATCCATCTGAAGATACATTACCTCGACTCCACACCCCTCCCAGGTGTGCAGACACCCCTGTCTGCTGCTCTGGGCCTACTCTCCACCTTCGTCACCCTGCTCTGGACCTGGGAGGCTGGCCTGTCTTGACTGTACCCACTCACACCCCTGCCCTCCGGCCTTGGTGGGGTTTGGCCAGTAGGGAGCCCCAGCCAGAGGCAATAAGGAGGAAGGAAGGAGGTTTGGGGATTCATTGTATCTGCTCTCTAGGGCTGCCATAACAGTGTACCGCAGGCTCAGGGCCTTAAACAACAGAAATGGATTCCTTTCAGTTCCGCCTTCTCCCTGTGTCCTCACACAGTCTCTCCTCTCTGTGTGTGTGACCCTGGTGTCTCTTAGTATGTCTGGACTACCTCTTCTTCCAATGACACCAGTCAGATTGGATGAGGGCCTCAATTTTTAACTTATTCATTTCTGTCTAAGCTCCATTTTCAAACACGGTCACATTGTAAAGTACTGGGGGTTACGGCTTCCACATATGGGTTTTGGGGGAACAATTCAGCCCCATAACATCACCTCCCTCCTTCCTCCTTGTGGGGTCACTGAGGACCGGCTGTGTCCTATGACAGAAGGTCACAGCTTTGTCAGGCAGCATCCCAGCTCCCTTGCCCCTACCACTTTCTCTCATTCCCCACCTGCCCCCAGCCAGGTGGAATTAACGGTGCTGAGCTTTCCCACCTCTGAGGACTGCACTGCATCTGGTTTCCCCCAAGCCCACCCATACCTTTGTAAAATGGTCCCTCCGTAACTCTGCTCACTCATCCACTCTGAGTGGTGCTGTTTCCTGCTGGCCCTGCCTGACACCCAGGTATGTTAGCCCTCCAGGCTGCTCTGAGGATTTCCATGAGGTGGGGCTGGGGGCCACCCCCAGTTCAGCTCTCCCTCACTAGGAGATTCTGCCCTGGTCACTTACTAAAGGCATGAAGGTCAAGAGGGGCATGACTTTATGTGATAATAGAGCAAATGACTAAAACACAACGTCCCGCACCTCCAAGACTCTGGCGTGAGGAATCCTCCGTGAATGCTCCTTCACAGACACTTGCTCGATGCCTGGATGTCCTACTGGGCAGCTCCTGCCTCCTCCAGCTGCCAGCCCCCAGTCTCTCAAATTCCTGCTACTTCTTTTAATTCAGTAGCCATCCCCCTTCTTCACATTTTAGCCCATCAGGGCCATTCCCTGGGGGCTTCACATTTCATACCAAAGAGGCCTCCTAGTACTGTTCCAAACAGATGCTCTCTATGGGAGACTCTGCACCATCTTGTAAACCAGCGATTCTCCTCCTTCCGCATTATGGCCTCTTTTTACCTCATATAATCCCATGACCCTCTTTCTATGTATTGTGTAGTCTATGACATTTGGAAGAGGTAGCCTGCCTCTGTTTATCTGTCCAGGCACCCTGTTGTTGGATATCTATGGCATTTATACTTTGTTAAACACATTTTTAGATCCAATTCCTCCTTTCTTCATTTCCCAGTTCTCAGGCATTGTGTATGGTTAAAATTAGGAGATGCTCAAAGTATGATTTCACAAATCACATGGTTTATTGCCCTACAAAGATGATATTTTTCCTAGGTTCACAATGCTTAAGGAGGGGGAGAACAACATGAACAAATCTCACAGGGAATGCGCTGGGTAGACAGGGTGTATTAGTCACGGGGTGAGTGAGTTCCAAAGTTACTAAAGTCTACTTGCTCAATTAGGATGGAAGCAGGCCTCTGTGGAGAGCGAAGCCTCATTAAAATGTGGTGTGTCTCTTTTAAAAGAGCAGCTCTTGGGAGAGAAGCTGTCCAATGCAACGGAGATTCACAGAGACATATATGGTCCCTCAACGCTCGAGGGTGGCACTGGTGTTTCTGGGCGATGCTTCCAAGTTCAAAGGCTAGCAGGGTGGGGCCCTGTCGAAGAGAGGCTGACAGAGTGTAGCTTGCCACAGCCCAAGCTCTCAAAGTGTCTGTCAAACCCTTAGGTTTTTACATAGTTTGAAGTTCAGTGGTTGAGGTCAGTAGCTCACTCGTAGGATCTGATAAGGTGTGATGTCACATTCTTGAGGGGGGGAAGGACTACACTCCAAGTTCTTGTCATAGCAAAACATGTTACTCAAGCTATGGCCATGTTTGGAATCATTTCCAAGTTCCATAATGTCAGGAATGCTGCAGTGGTCTGTGTATGTGGTTTCAGTCACCTTCCACATAGAAAGCTTTGACTTCCCCTGAGTTATTTTGAGCAGATGGTTATAGGTGGTTCTTGCTCAGGACCGTCGTTCAGACGGACTCACGCAGACTAGAGATGCTCTCTTAAGACCTTGGAGCTCATCCGAAAGGGAACACCTCATGGATCTGCTGAATGTGAAGTCCATGCCGAAAGAACCACGACAGGAGGAGCTGTGTCACCAAACATTCTGATAGCTGCTCCTTGCTTTTCAGGCATTTCTGTGTAACATCCTACAACTCATGTAACAAGACAGTGAGCAATGAAAACCCTTGTTGTGTTGAGCCTGACAAAGGCAGAATTCCCCAAAGTCTGGCACAAACACCAGTCACGTGGTATCCTCCCCTAAAAAGGTGTTGAGTGGTCAGGGACTTTACCCACCATTAATGCATTTAGTGAAGTCTCAGAATCATGTATAAACATATTCTTTTTTTTTTTTTTTTTTTTTTTGAGACAGAGTCTAACTCTGTCACCCAGGCTGGAGTACAATGGTGCGATCTCAGCTTACTGCAACTTCTACCTCCGGTTCAACCAATTCTCCCACCTCAGTCTCCTGAGTAGCTGGGATTACAGGCATGCGCCACCACACTCAGCTAATTTTTGTTTTTGAGACAGAGTCTCGTTCTGTTGCTCAGGCTGGAGTACAGTGGTGCAATCTTGGCTCACTGCAACATCTGCCTCTTGGATTCAAGCGATTCTTCTGTCTCAGCCTCCTGAGTAGCTGGGATTACAGGCATGCACTACTACACCCAGCTAATTTTTGTATTTTTAGTAGAGGCAGGGTTTCACTACGTTTCCCAGGCTGGTCTTGAACTCCTGACCTCATGTGATTCACCTGCTTCAGCCTCCCAAAGTGCTGGGATTATAGGTGTGAGCCACTGCACCCGGCCAATTTTTGTGTTTTTAAAAGAGACGGGGTTTTGCCACGTTGGCTAAGCTGGTCTCGAACTCCTGGCCTCAAGTGATCTGCCTGTTTTGGCCTCCCAAAGTTAAATATATTCACTTTTAAAATCCAATATTTCCCAAACTTATTAGTTTTAATGTATATAAAACACCAATTAACATCTCACAAAGCTCAAGAGTCATGGAATAGACTTTAAGAAACATTGCCCTAACATCCTAGAAATCTTTGATCACGATTATCAAAGATGGTCCTTGCTTTATAATAATCCTTTGAAAATTGTTGACATAGATATGAGAGTTAACTAGAGTGTTGGATTAATGAGGCCACCCTCATCCTGCGAATCTCTGCGGCTAGTGCTTTTACAATTCTGTTTTTCTGTTTTATAGTGGAAGAAGTGGAGGCTCAGGGAGATGAAACCCCCTTCCTTCAGACATAAAGTCAGTATGTGACAGTGTGGACAGATATGGCCCAGTTACCAGCCCCCTTTCAGCAGCTCTTGGAGGGGAGGCTAAGTTCTCACACAAAGGTGAGGAGGGCAGAACGTGCCTGTGGAGGTCAGCAGGTAATGGGACAGGTAGTGCCAGGCATCAAGCGGCCACACACAGAAGTCAGGCCCAGGCTCCAGGAGTCTGGGGGTGAGGCTGAGGCCGCGGGGATGAATTGTGTCCAGGATGCTTTCAGCCTCCTTCTCTCACCTCCCCTTGGGGCCCAGGACCTGTTCTCTGCACCTCCACCCAGTCTCCAGTAGATCCCCCCGAGCTATGGGCTGACACGAGGGTTTTCTTGCCAGGGGGATTTGCATTCCACAGGAGATGCGTGAAGACCTTTGTACATTGGTAAACCAGAGAATGTTGGGTGTGACTAAAGTCTGAAAGTAGGAACCTGCTGGGCATTTGGGGCAGGGAGGGGGGCAGCCTGGTGGAGCAGGGTCCATGTGCACTGGGGAGAGAGGAAAGTTGAAGGAAGATTGGGTATAACCTTAAGTGCCAGCATGAAGCCCTTGACTTTATCCTGTTGCCAGCGGAGCCATGGATAGCATAGGCTGGACTGCCCTGACAGTGGATCACTGGTACGATCCAGCTGGAGTCCTTGGGCCTCTAGGCAGGGCATGGTGTGGGAGAGTTGGGTTGGTGTCAGAGAATTCTGGGCTTCCTGTAGATGAATCCAAGGGCCTTCTCCTTGGAGGGGCCCACTCGCTCCCAAAGCCTAGCCCACCTTCCCCAAGCTGCCCCCTTGTCAGCTCTATGTAGACACCAGGCTTCCCTGCAGGGATTTGCTTTTTGCCAATAACAGAAAAGGGAGAAAAAAATTTCAAGCTCCCTGGAGAGGGATAACTGGTTGTATCTGAAACTCAAGGGGTTGGCTAATAGTCCTCTAAGGAGCAGGGTGACATCAACACCTTGAATTACTCACCTGGTATAAAATGGCCCCAGTCCCTTCAGCCCAGCAGCTGCTCATCATTGGCTGTACATTGGAATCATCTGAGGAATTAAAAAAAAAAATATATATATATATATATATATATATATAGATGCCTGGGCCCCATCTCCAGAGATCCTGATTGATTGGTCTGGGGTGCGGCTGGGATTGGGGTTTTAATCTGTGCAAAGGGCTGAGGACCACGGCCTCACAGACTTCTGCAGCGTGGTAGTTGGAGATGCCACTGAGGTTGGTCACAGCTCTTTCAAATCAAGGTACTTCCTGGAGACCTCAGGGGCTGATTCTTGCTATACGAAGTGATTGTATTATTACAGTTCCTGAAATGCCCTGAGGTCCTGGGAGGAGAGTTCTGGATTCTCACCAGAACATTCTGAGACCTGACCTGAAAGGGCCCTGTCCTCAGCCTCCTGCCCCCTCCTCTTCATCATGACTATTCTTTCCTGCCCTGACATGGGATTCTCACTCCATTCTGCCTCCCAAACCATTTATTTTGGACAATCATTAAAGATAAATGTTTAAAAAATCATCTAAGAAAACATGTGTATCCCACTGGAAATTTCAAGGCAATGAGTCATCACACTCCTGGTCCCCCTCAAATTCCCGTCTCTTATGTAAGGCTGAGTCATTTTTTTGTGAGGTCCGTGCATTGCAGAAAAAAATTGGAAGGCTCTCAAGATAAGTGTGTGTGTGTGTGTGTGTGTGTGTGTGTGTGTGTGTGTGTGTGAGAGAGAGAGAGAGAGAGGGATTGATTCACGTTATTTGCAGCTTTAGGGGACTGATGGTACCCCTGAGTTAACATCAGAGATTCCTCATCCCCTATACTCATTCTTTTTCTCTCTACTTCAATTTCCATCCGGTGATGTTTTTGCTCCAGAGTGCAAATGTGAGCCTTTGTCATCCTGCTGTCCCGGCTCAGGACCACTGTCTGTTGTGGGGCCTGAGGACAGGCCAGCCCATGGAGAGGGTGCTCCACTCCCCAGCATGCACATCCTGAGCAGGCCCCAGAGCCCGAGAGGTGGATGAACTATGTCTGGGATCTAGCTTCCAGGTCTGGGTTCTGGTTATTTCTGATTTTTCTCAGAAAAATACAGAGGTTGTAGAGCAGGGTTCAGGAGAATAAAGAATCGCAGGTATTTCAAGGGAGCAAACTGAGGGAGCCCATTCCCTAGAGGAATGAGGTTGCTTTTTGGGAGTTTGACCATAAAATTGACACATAGAAATCAAAGCAGACAAAGGCCAAGCCATGCTAAAGAGAGACAGAATGGGGCCCAGGCCAGTGAGACCTGCATATCTAAAGGAAAAGATGCCAGTCAGAAGGGGTCAGGTCTGCAGCAGAGAAGTAGAAAAGAGCCAGTCCTAGGCACACGGCCACACCCATCCCACACTGCCTGGGGAAAGGGATTCCAGTGTCCCCACTGGCAATGGCATGTCTCTGTTGGGGAGGTGCATGCCTCCCACTTTTGTAGCCTGAGATTTTCAATCATTTGCACTCAGTAAGGAAAGGCTCTGGTTCTGAGCCCAGAAGCCCAGGCCTGGCTCCTTAAGCATTGTGCCTACAGGAAAGGGAGGGACTGCATGTAGGGACGAGAGAGCAGCCAGCTGCTCACCACTTTTCTTGTGAATGAACAAAGCCACTGTATTAGTCCGTTTTCACACTGCTGATAAAGAAATACCCGAGAATGGGTATTCACAAAGGAAATTCACAAAGGAAAGAGGTTTAATGGACTTACAGTTCCACGTGGCTGGGGAAGCCTCACAATCATGGTGGAAGGCAAGGAGGAGCAAGTCACATCTTATGTGGATTGCAGCAGGAAAAGAGAGCTTGTGCAGGGAAACTCCCATTTTAAAAACCATCAGATCTTGTGAGATTCATTCACTATCATGAGAACAGTGCAGGAAAGAACCGCCCCCATAATTCAGTCACCTCCTACCAGGTTCCTCCCACAACACACGGGAATTGTGGAAGTTACAATTAAAGATGAGATTTGGGTGGGGACACAGCCAAACCATATCATCCTTCTGGTTTGATACAGTGTGAGCTAATGTTGCATGAATTCCTCCCTTCATCACCATGAGACCACCTCTCACGGATGAAATATAATCAGGAGAGAACCTAGAGGGGGTGAGGCCATCAGGTGAATACCATTCCTTAGGATCCACCGGCCTCCCCAGAGGGGTCCTTGGCTTTGTCAGAAGCCTCACCCCTTTCTTTTAACTTCCTGAGCTGTGCTGTCCAATATGGTGGCCACTGGCCCCATGTGGTTGTTGAGCACTTGAAATGTGGTCAGTCTAAACTGGCATGTGGCGTACATGTGAAATACATATAAAATTCTGAAGACTTGATGTGAAAAAAAATGAAGAATATCTCATTAATAATTCTCTATACTGATTGCACATTGAAATAATATTGTGGATATATTGGGTCAAATAAACAACATTATTAAAATTAATCTCACCTGCTTCTTTTTACCTTTGATCCTACCCCAAGGCCTGCCAGAATGAAAATAAAGAACAAAGACAACAAAGAAAACAGCCGACAGGAACAGGATCTTGGGAGCCAAATATCAGGTGGGTGAGTGGTCACTGCCCCCAACATTGTACTGGGCGAATAGTGTCCCTCTAAAACTCTTGTCCACCTGGAACTTCAGCATGTGACTTTATTTGGAAATAGGGTCTTTGCAGATGTAATTAGATAAGATTTTACTGGGTTTGGCTGGTTATAAATCCAATGACCGTTCTCTAAGTCCATGTAAAGACACAGACACACACGCGGGAGGAGGAAGGCCATGTGGTGATGAAGGCAGAGGTGGGAATGATGCAGCTACAAGCCAAGGAAAGCCAGGGATTGCCAGCACCAACCCAAGCTGGGAGGAGGCACAGAGGGGTGCTTCCTGTAAACCAAAAAGTGTCTGAGTCAGGTATCAATCAATGCAGAGGTTTATTTTGCCAAGGTTAAGGACACATGCCTAGGAGACAGGTCGGTGCCTTTCTCCAAGGATGATTCTGAGGGCCTCAATATTTAAAGGAGAAAAGCAGGCTCAAGGGAAAAGAGGTCACATAACTGAATCCATGTGTTGCAAGAGAAAAGGAGTAGGTAGGGGAATGGTCAATTATGTATTCCTCTCTTGCTCACCATTAGATAAGGTGAACATAGAGTAGCTACTGTGGAGATATTTTACTTTTTATCTGTAGCTATCTGCTCAGGAAAGAAAAAAGAAGGCAGCTTCTTCTATGACTCAGCTTTCAGCTTAATATGTTTTTCTTTTAGCAGGGTGAATTGGGGTCCCAAGTTTTTCTTTTGTTTGGCAGAGTGAATTGGGGTCCCAAGTTTGTTCATTCTTTCTTGCTTGCTGGCTTACTTGCTTTCTTGCTTTTTTTTTTTTTTTTTTTTTTCAGGGTCTCACTCTGTCACCCTGGCTAGAGTGCAGTGGTGCAATCTCAACTCACTGCAGTGTCAACCTTCTGGGCTCGAGTGATCCTCCCACCTCAGCCTCCTGAGTAACTGGGACCACAGGTGCATACTACCACACCTGGCTAATTTTTGTATTTTTCGTAGAGACGGGGTTTTGCTATGTTCCCCAGGCTGGTCGTGAACTCCTGAACTCAAGCAATCCCCCTGCCTTGGCCTCCCAGAGTGTTGGGATTACAGGCGTGAGACACCATGCCCGGCCTGGGCTCCCAAGTTTTTACTTTGCTTTCACGTTCCCTGGAGTCTTCAGAGGGAGCATGGCTCTGTTGACACGGTGATTTCTGACTTTTGGCCTCCAGAACTGCGGGACAATACATGTCTGTTGTTTAAAGCCACCCAGTTTGTGATAATTACAGCAGCCCTAGGAAGCAATATACTTAGTATGGAAAAACAATGTGAAATTTCTCGTTAGTAATTTTTTATGTGAATTAAATGATTGATTTGATAATATTCATTTGGGTTAATACAAATATATTGGATTAAATAAAATATAGTATTAAAATGAATCTCACTTTTTTTTTTACTTCTTACAAAATATGGTGATTAGAAAACACTAGGTTGCATAGGTGACTCATTTATGGCTTGCTGTATATTTCTATTAGACAACGCTGTTCTACAGTATACAAAACAAGGGACTCTGAGGTCCCTGTGTGTGAGACCCTGCACCTCTTCCTCTGGAGAAGAGAGAGTGGAGAAGCTTTTAAAACAGAAGCCCCGGCCAGGCACGGTGGCTCACGCCTGTAATCCCAGCACCCAGGCCGAGGTGGGTGGATCACTTGAGGTCAGGAGTTCAAGACCAGCCTGGCCAACATGGTGAAACCCCATCTCTACTATAAATACAAAAATTAGCTGGGCGTGGTGGCGGGTACCTGTAACCCAAGCTACTCGGGAGGCTGAGGCAGGAGAATGGCTTCAACCCAAAGGCGGAGGCTACAGTGAGCTGAGATCACGCCACTGCACTCCAGCCTGGGTGACAGAGTGAGACTATGTTTCAAAATAAATAAATACATAAATACATAAACAAACAAACAAAACAGAAGCCACACAAAGGCAGGAAAGGTTTTTCCACAAAGTCCAGCAGCAGTGTCCCCAGACACGAGGAAATATCAACATTTCAGCCTGAGGTGAGACCGGCAGGAGAACGGAAGCCCCTGGATAGGCTGGGAAGAGGAATCAGGAAAAGTCTTCTATTACAAGTGGGATAAGAATCTTGTGCCACTCCTGGCCAGGGTGGGCTCTGCCTTTGAGAACAATCACAGTGCCCCAAAAGGGAACCCTGTGCAGAGAAGGCCAGGGTAGGTGGAAGGCCGGACGGACACAGGGAATGCTCCTGTCTCCTTTGAGGAGGGCCGGAGCTAGAGCCCCACACCTGCTACACTTTCAAAGGCAGCAACCCAAAGCCGGGCCAAGGTTCTAGAATCCTGCCGGCATGCCTTTGCTGGCCGTAGGCTGTGTGGGAGTGGGGTCTTGGGGTTACCCAAACAGCTCATTGGCTGTGGAGTTGGGGGTGTGGGGATGGAAGGTGGAGAGAGGGAAGCCACCTGGCTTAGCCAGACCTGACTCATGTTTTCCTTGGCTAGAGCTGGGATTCCTTTCAAGGTTTCTATCCCAAGATAGCATGGCTGACTGAGCCAGGCAGCGGCTGGATGCTGTATTTCACTGCTTATCCAGGCTGAGAGGAGAACCAAAGATTGTCCCAGAATGTGCGTGGTATGAAGGTCTCCCTTGGAGCTTGAGATCCCAGCAGGAGCTATTAGATTGCCTTTGGAGGTGGGAGTTCAAGGGGGTAGGAGTTGGATGAGGATCTGACCCAGGACCCCCAAACAGCCCTCACTTTTCTGGGGACCCTGGGATGCAGAGAAGCAGGCCAGGCTGGTCTGGTTCTTTTTCAGGGATCCAAGGAAGCCCGGAAGTGACCTTGAGACCACTCTCAGGAGGCCCTGTCAGAAGAGCCCCTCCCTCTCTGCATAAAGGTAGCGCTGGTTTTATTGTTGTTGTTACTGTTATATGGCTTCCCCGAAAACACCCAGACAGGTTTAAGAGCGCAGCTCACCCAAATTCCCCCATGCAAGCCATCTGTACCTAATCAAGCCTCTCTGTGTTTGCTTTGAACGATACCTGGTTGCTTTTTCTGAAATCCCTTCTCCAGGAAACTGGTCCCAGCTCAAATGCCAGCTCATTCCAGGAAGACTAATACAGCAAGTTATTTTTTCTATAGATATTTACCGAGTGCCACAAAGCCACGTGTCAGACCTCATCTAGGGACCAGGGCATAGCAGTGAACAGCACTTCATGAAACTCCATCCCATTCTGCCTTTCTGGGTATAAATGAAGGAGTCCTCAGAGGGTGGGGTGGTGCCTGCAAGGAGGCTGCTCAGGGAGCATGTGTTTTGACCAGTGAACAACCGGCTGGACCAAGGGGTCAGGCTCTAGTGGTGGCGTTGGACCCTGACTCATCACTGTGTCAAAGCAATGGCGAGAGGTCCCTGCCTGCATGTTCATTGGCGGCAGGGTCTGCATGCCTCCGCCTGCTCTCAGCAAGGAGCCCACTTTCCTCTCTGGGCTCAGCTCCAGTTCTCGGGCTTTCTCCCTCCCCGTCTGCTTCTTATCTCTGTCTCCAGTGTTTAGAAAATGTCATCTTGAGCAGTCAGGGCCGTGAACAGCCGTGGGAGCAAGGAGAGGCTTGCAGCAAGGGAACAGGGGTCCTACCAGGGCCTGGCTTAGAGCACAAAGCTAGTCAGAGCTGGAGGGACCCTTGGAGACCAGCCACTCCTGCCAGACACCTGCCTGTTCCCTCCCCGACCCCCACCTCACCTTAGAGAATTGGAGATTTGTAGTTTTGACAGGTGGGGGAGAGAATGAGACTCTTTCTCCATCCCCAAACTTCCTCCCACCAGCACTAACTCAAGGGATATCCACTCTGTTTTACTTCATCAGAACAAGAAGACCGATCGGATCTGCTTAGGAAGACAAACCTCCCAGGGGTACGCTATTCAGTCCACTCCTGCTGGGGACATAAGACCTTTGGGCAGCCCTGGCTCTGAGACTTGCCCTTTCTTGGGGCAGCACAGGTTTTAAAGACTGGGTGCCCTGGGGTGACAGACAGAGACCCCCAACCTGCTTTCCCTAACATTCCAGGAGGACCCAAATCACTGGCTCTTCCAGTCTCTTGGCCACTTTCCAGTTCCCATAAGGATTAAAAGGAAGAAGTGGACTTTAACTCCAGCGATGGGACTGTGGATGGATTGAGGGTGGGAGTGCCCTGAGACCCAAGGAGTCCGCCAGCCGGTTAGTCATAGAAAAACACCTCCCCCTTGGCTTAGGTGTGTACCTAGTGGAGGCAGAGCCGAGAGACAGATGTTTTCTCCAAATCTTTCCAGCCTTATGACTCTTATAATTATACCTGGAAAAACATCTTTTCCTTTCTTCATTTTTTTTTTAAAAGACCAGATTGTCTTAAACACAAAGTGATCATTTGGGCCTCTGGAAAGCAGAAAAAAGAGAGAGATGACTGTTTGGAAATAATGCTTTATTTCCACGTTCTGCTCCCCTACCCGCTGCCTACATGCCCTTCTCCCACTCTCCCCAACTCCCCCCGAAAATGCCCTGCTGCTGTGGCTCTGACTCCAGAGGAGATGGAAGATGACACCCCTGGGCTTCAAAGGCATTTCCAACAAGGGCTCAGCTTCTTGCAAAGCCTCTGAGAAAACCTTGGCCAACCCCCTGGCTCCCCGCTTCTAGCCTCGAAACTGAGGCTGCTCTGCCTGTCAGGAAGCCTATAAATCCCCAAGTCGGCAAGAAGCTGCACTCTGGAGCTCTCTCCATTGCTCAGATACCTGGCTGCAGGCCCTGGGCCGACCTCAGCCAGTCTAGAAGCTGGTGTAAATAAGCACATTTATCTCAGACAGAACTCATTTTCTGAGGAAGTGGATTCCCTTGGGGATACCAGCAATCAAAAAGTCCGTTGTTCCCTATGGGGCCACAGCTCTTCCCCATTTGACAGCTGATATTTAATTGATGGCTGCTTTTCTCCATAAGAATATTACACGGTGTTCTTAGAGTTCCAGCAAAATGATAACTCCTTTGTCCCCAAGGCAGAGGAGCAGTGGCTGTCCTCATATCTATCTAACCTGGGGGAAATACATATTAGGGTAACTGCCCATATATCATTGATCAAAAATTCCAATATGCTGCTGCCCTTCTTGAAACTAGAACCAAGCACAGTTTGCAGATAGGAGTTCCTGGGAGTTGAGCAATCTGGGAGAGTTGTATTACTCAGAAATGTTTCAAGTCTGGGAGAAAAAAAAGGAATCTTAGTCTTAGAGAGAAAGATCTGGAAAAACATCAGCCTGGAAGCCTCAAAGATGTGAGATGTCAGCATTAGAAGGGCACAAGTCAGCAGCCAGGGTGGAATTCAGAGCCTCACCAAGGCCATGCAGCAAGGTGTGGGGCAGATGGAGCCAGGTAGCTCCTCGGACGCTGAGCAGAGTGGCAGGCAGAAGGGAGCAGGAACATCCTAGGAAGGCCCAGGCTGCTCTGGAGAGCTCTGACGGAGAGGGGCTGTCTGACAGCCTGGCTGCCCAGAGGCCTATGTTTCAGCCCATTCCACTCCTCAGTGGCTATCTGACCTCAGGCGAGTCCCTTGGTCTCTGTGCCTGTTTCCTTACCCATGGCAGGAGATGGAGATGCTCAAGTAAATGACAGAAACAAGAAGGTCATGAACAATACACAAGGCAGGAGCCAACCGAGGAGGGCTGGGACCACCAGCCAAGTCTCACCAGTTGAATTCCATCTCGGGCCCTGGAGGCGGCAGCATTTACAACCACAAAGCAGCCTAAATTTGGCCAGCCAGAGGCCTTCTGCCCCTGGGGTGGGTCTCCGGAGCTCTTGCTGGACTGATGTTGCCCTAAGAGATCCTGGCTGGGCCTCTCCCCCTCACCCCACTCCTTCCTACTCGTGTGTTTGGGATTAACATTCATCCCTTGAACTTTTTCATTTTTCTACTGAGATGGAAACTTGGCCAGTGACCAGGCCTGGTTGTGCTCGCAGTACGGCTGGGCTCAGGCCAAACTCACGGTAATTGTAATCATATGCGAGGTGCTGGCTCACTGGGCGCCAGGGCTGGGGGAGGTGCAGGGCTGCCAGGCAGTGAGAAGGTGAGGGAAGGGCGCTGGGCTGGGCGCCAGGCCCTGAGCCAGTGTGCAGATGGTATGGCCTTGGACTCCTGCCCTCACCTCTGTGAGCCATGATTTCCTTGCTAATGAAATAAAGGGATTGGCCTATAGGAACTCTGAGGCCCCTGTCCAGGCTATTGTGGGATATGGACCAGATCTCATGTACTGCCTTTAATCCCCCCAACTCTGGCCTGGCCTTTCCTATCCACATAGAGGGACCATGAACAGGGTGTCACATAGGAGGGTTCCAGCTTCCCACCCCTGCCCTCCCTCATCAACCTACCCGCTTTCTCACAGGTCACAGAGCGGAGGGGCACTCCAAGTCAGCAGGAACTGCAACTATCACTGTCCCAGGAAGGCAAGCACGGGAGTAGCAGAGGGACTAGGATACCAAGGTGGGATGGGGATGCTTAAAGAAGAGTCTGGAAGGGAGAGGCCGAAGATTATCCAAAACAGCCTTCACCAGCTACCCTGGGGTGCAAGGGCAAACCTGATTCCCATTCCCCCTGAGCCCAGGGCTGGGGCTGCCCCTCTGCCTGAGTTCATCCACCCTCCAGGGGAACACTGCTCTGCATTGCTGGGGCAGCCCAGAGAATTCTTCACTCCGTGGGTTGTTGTGTTATCTGTTCACACTGCAGTCTCAAAAGCCTGAGAATAAAGAACAGGCAAAGGGCTGTGAACGGTGGTTACTTGGCTAATTGCTATTGCCCAAGAGCGAGGGTAACCTTGTAAAGCACCGTCTGAGTAGAGGTGACGAGAAGTTTCTCCAACTTTCCAGAACCCTTGGGGTTTCTCTCTCTCCCTTTCTACTTCAAATGAGTCTCTCCTTGCCTCTTCCTTTGTCCATCTCTGTCATGTCCTCCCCTGCTGCTTTTCTCTTTCCCTCTTATGCCTGCTTCTCCCTATCTATCAAGAGAAGCAGAGTAGAATGATCTAGGAGAAAGAGAATGACTTGGGAGTCAGGCAACCTTGACCTCTTTAGCCTCAGGCTTCTAATCTATGAAACTGGGAAAATGACAGCCTAACCTCAGCACTGCCGGGAAGATTGAACAGGATGTTTCCCCACACATCATTTTACGTAGCTTCTTTATCTATGCCAGTGTGTCGGTCAGGGTTTGGTTATAATACTGGAAGCTGCTCTAGATATTCCAAATACACGGGGTTTTAATACAAGGGATTTAGAGGCATTCATAATGGACGGAAGGGCTGCATTAGGGAAGATCAGGGAAGTCACTGTCAGACCCCACAGAATCAGGAAGTGCCAGGATTGCAGAGAAGGCATGGAGATCATTTCAATTGCCTGCAGCACCATAGCAGAAAGCAGACAGCGTGCAGGAGCTTGTTTGAAAGCCACCGTCTACCACGCATCTGCCCAGGCCAATTCAGAGAAGGGCTTTCTCTCGCCTTCAGCTTCTGATGCTTGTGCAAGTGCATCTTACTGCCAAAATCTAACTTAGAACCATGATGGAAAGGAATGCTGGGGAATAAAGATCCCAGGATTTCCCTACCCCGGGAGACAGAGGAACAGGCAGAGGGGAAGTGGAGGCCTGCCGAGCCTGGCAGCATCCCCATCGGCAGGGTATAGTCTCCTGGTCCGCTCAACCCAAAGGCCCTTCCCACTTCCTCGGCTGCATTTGGCAGGAACAAAGGGTTCATATGCCATTGTGTCCTGGGAAGACGGGTAAGGGCATAGGAACAGAGAAGAAATAGAAGAGCTATTTTACAACTTGTGGAGACATGAAAAAAGGCAGTTAAAAAATAGTTGTCTTTCCAGAGGGCACACTATGAAGTCCTAGACATATGGGATGTCAGGAGCAAGCAGCTGGCTGCGGAAGTACCCCGGGCAGGTCCTCTTCTGTGCCTGCTCTCTCTCTATCTGCAAAATGAAGGAGCTAAACTCTAAGGTCCCTTTCAGGGCTAAGCTCCTATGACTCCGATTAGTGAGACAGAAAGAAGATGTGCTTGGCATCCAGATGTGATGTTTCATGTCCCCTCTCCCTCTCCCCTGGGTTCTTCTCTCAGCCTCTACAAGTACTCAGGTCTTCGCATCCTTTCAAGACAAACAATCAAACAAAGCAACACCTCCTTATAAGACAGAGGGGATCTTATAACCCTCTCTTCAACTGCTGCTCCATCCCACTCCTTCTTTTTACTTCCAAACCTCTCAAAAGAGTTGTGCATGCGCACACTGAAGAGGAGACTGGTGTTCAAGCCCTCTTGGCTTGCAGGTCTCAGGCCTTGGAAGGGAAGAGCTGAAGAATTCATCCACTGGCAGGTGAATAAAGTCGGTGCTGATGCCACCTGTATGACTAATCAGCCTTCTGGAAGAAATTGCCTGACCGTGGGGTCCTGCTGCCCAGGAGGCTGGATTTTGGGCAACGCATTTGTTTTCTAGGGCTGGTGTCACAAATTACCACAAACTTGTTGGCTTAGAGCAACAGAAGTTAACAACCAAGAAAACAAACAACCTAATTCAAAAATGGGCAAAGGAACTTGAATAGACATTTCTCCAAGGAAGATATATAAATGGCCAATAAGCACATGAAAATAGGCTCAATATCATCAGTCATCAGGGAAATGAAAATCAGAGGCACAATGAGATACCACCTTCTACCTCCTAGGATGGCCATAAAAACAAAAACAATGCAAAGCAAAAAACTGAGAAATAACAGGTGTCAGCAAGAATGTGCAGAAACTGGATCCCTTGCACATTGCTGGTGGGAATGCAAAATGGTGCTGCTGCTTGGAAAACAGTTTGGCGGTTCTTCAAAATGTTAAACATACAATTACCATAAGGTCCAGCAATTCCACTCCTAGGTATATAAGCAAAAGAACTGAGAGTTGGGACTCAAACAGATATCTGTAAACCAATGTTTATAGCAGCCTTATTCACAGTAGCCAAAAGGTAGAAACAATACAAGTGCTCATCACCAGATGAATGGATAACCCAAATGTGGTATATATATACAGTGGAATTCTATTGACCAATTAAAAAGAATGGAATTTTGATATATGCCACAACATGGATTGATCTTGAAAACATTATGCTTAGTGAAATAAACCAGACACAGAAGAACAAATATTGTATGATTCCACTTACATGAGGTAGCTAGAGTAGTCAAATTCATAGAGACACAGAACAGAATAAAGTTTACCAGGAGACGGGGAGAAGACAGAAGGGAGAGTATTGTTTAATGGCTAGAATTTATGTTGGGGATGATAAAAAAAAAATAATGGTGGCCAGGCGCGGTGGCTCACATCTGTAATCCCAGCAATTTGGGAGGAGGCTGAGGCGGGTAAATCACTTGAAGCCAGGAGTTCGAGACCATCTTGGCCAACATAGCAAAACCCTGTCTCTACTAAAAATACAAAAATTAGCCAGGCATGGTGGCACATGCCTGTAATCCCAGCCACTCAGGAAGCTGAGACATGACAATCTTGAACCCGGGAGGCAGAGGTTGCAGTGAGCTGAGACTGTGCCACTGCACTCCAGCCTGAGTGACAGAGCAAGACTCTGTCTCAAAATAATAATAATAATGTAATAAAAATAAAAAGAATAAAGAAAAAGATAGTGGTGATGGGTACATAGCCTTGTTAATGTAATTAATGTTACTGAATTTTGCACTTACAAATGGCTAATATTATGTACGTATTTCTCACCACAAAAAATGTTAAAGCAAAACAAAACAAACATAAATGTTTCCTGTCACAGTTCTGGAAGCCAGAAGTCTGAAATGGCAGCATTGGCTGGGCAGTGCTCCTCTGAAGGCTGTGGGGAAGAATCCTTCCTTGCCTCTTCCAGCCTCCCGTGGCTCCAGGCATTCTTCGGCTTGCTGCTGCATCATTCCAACCTCTGCCTCTGATGACATGGGCTTCTTCTGTGTCTGTCTTCTCCTCTGCGTGACTCTCATAAGGACACTTGCTATTAGAATTAGGGTCCACCCTAATAATCCAGGATGATGCCGTTTCAAGATTCTTAATTATATCTGCAAACACCTTTTTCCCCAAAAAGGCCACATTCACAGGTTTTGAGGATTCGTATGTTGACATATCTTCTGGGAGGGTCATTATTCAACCTACTGCAGTTCCCTTCCACACACACACCTCCCCAGGTGACTGGACGGGATGTAAGCCTCTAAGCTCAGGGTGGCTCATCCATAGCCTGGCCAGCCTCCTGTGATGTGGTATAGACTGAGCGTAGGAGCTGGGTTGATCAGGGTCATCCTTTCTGAAACAGGAGCTGGGAAACATGGAGAGCCTGAGCCAGTTTGCACGAGGGCCAGAAGGTGAAAGGTGCTTTCCGTGTGTGTCCAGTGGAAGCAGAAATTGCGAGGGAGCAGGTGCTGGATGTAAATAGAAGAAACCAATGAGCAGAGAGGAGAGTGAGGAGACACACAGCGAGGAAAGAGACGCCGCAAGGGAGATCTTGAAGCCCACCAGAGAGACGGGCTGCTCCCAGGGATGGATTTGGTTGCTGGCAGCCCTTCAGGTACATGGGAGGGCCACGTGTACCTTCAAAAGTTCCCTGAGACACTTGCGAAGTCTTTTTGTTGGGGCCACTAGATTCTGACCAGAACAAGGGCAGACAGACATGCCTCATCCTATATAAAGGTGCCTCAGCCTGAGGTTACCGTGGAAGACACTTTATGAAGATAGCCTCAATAATTCCTCCTGCATAATGTGCCCCTTTGCAATGTGACTTTGCTGCTCTTCCCATCTAACAGTGAAGTTATTTGTCCTGCCCTTGAATACGAACTTGGCAAGGTGACTTATTTTGGCCAAGGGAACGTTAGCAAAGGTGATGCAAATAGAGGTTTGAAAGTACTTGTGCATGGGGTTCACCCTCTCCTTGGCTGTGGTTAGAATGTAGAGACCATGATGTGAATGAGCCTGAGCTAGCCTGTTGGAGAGACCACATGGAGAACTGAGGCCTTAAGCTAGTCAACTGCCAGACATGTGAGGACATCTTTGACCAGGCAGCCCTAGTCAAACCACCAGATAATTACAGCTGCATGAATGACCCCAGGTAAGACCAGCAGGAGACCCACCAACTGAGCCCAGCCAAATTGCAGACCTACAAAACTGCAAGCCAGTAAAATTGTTGCTTCAATCCACTAAATTTTGGGATGGTTTGCTGTAGGGTGGTAGATGTGTTCTATAGTTCTCACCTAGCCAAGACCCCAGCACCCCTAAGTACAAAGCCAGGCCCTAGAGGCAGCTAGCAGGGGTGTGTGGCAGAAGCTATAGTCTGCCATGAGCCATCTCTCCTTTGTCTTTTTAGTAATAGCTCAAGTCCACCCAACAAGAGACTACATTTTCTAGCCTTCCTTCAGCTAAGTGTGACTACATTTTTACCAGTGGAATAGAATGAAAGTGATATGTACAACATCCGTGTTGCTTATTTATTTATTTAGACAGAGTCTCGCTCTGGTCTGTGTTGCTTCTTTAAAAGGAACTTGCTTGCCCTAAACTTCCTCTTCCTGCAGGCTGAAATGCAGAGCTGGTGCCAGCAAGGGTGGAGCTCTATGACAACCTCTATGATAGGGCTACTCAAAGTCTGATCCATGGACTGGCTACTTGACACAGTCAATGAGAAGGTGAGTACAGAAATCAAGAAGAAGTGTTTACAAACTTTCATAACAAATTGACAAACTAATATTAGGTCTATTGACTATAACAGTAGGAAAAAAATGGGATTTTAAAACTGTGTTTGGGCCAGGCGTGGTGGCTCACACCTGTAATCCCAGCACTTTAGGAGGCCAAGGCGGGTGGATTGCTTGAGCTCAGGAGTTTGAGACTAACCTGGGCAACATGGTGAAACCCCATTTCTACAAAAAAACAAAAACAAAAACATTAGCCAGGCATCGTGGTACATGCCTATAGTCCCAGCTACTTGAGAGGCTGAGGTGGGAGGATCACTTGAGCCCAGGAGGTTGAGGCTGCAATGAGCCGTGATGGTGCCACTGCACTCCAGCCTGGGTGACAGAGTGAGGCCCGGTCTCAAAAAATAAACAAATAATTAAATAAATAAAACTGTGTTTGGGTTTTTTTTTTAAGTTTTTAAGTGTATTCCACAGAAGTACTATTACTTTATAACAAATTGGGCAAAAAAATCTGGCTTTTCCTCCAGATAGCCTGAAAAGCACTGCTCTAGGGGATGGTGAAGTAACAAGTCACCCTGGAACTTAGAAGTGACTTGAGCCTTGTCAGGATCCTGTCTTTTGGCCTGTCATTTTCAGTATACCACCTTTCTGTATACCACCTTTTTCCACAAGGCAGGATGTCTAGCAGCATAGAGGTCTACAGTCTGTCGTTTCAGCCTTACACCTGAAAAGGAAAGAGGCCTTCTCTCCTTAGCTCAATTTAGAACAATTTTTGGGAAGATTGTGACTAGTCTGGGTCAGGTCAGATGGCCAACCTCACAATCCATCACTGGGACAGGAAGGAAGGATCACGAAAGATGGAGTCTCTCCAGGAGTTCAAGACCAGCCTGGGCAACATAGTGAGAACCTGTCTCCATTTAAAAAAAAAGATGGAGGCGCCCATTGGACCACACATCTGTGTGTAGGAGCAGCTCCACAAGAGGGTGGTGACTGCTCCCAGGAGAAGGAAAGTGCAGGGCAGATGAGAGATGAGTGTCCACCACAGGGAGTTCCCTGCTTTCTCCCAACTTCTTTCTCTTGTTCTCCAGCCTCCTAAAAAACCTTTCTACCAGGAACAGCCCTCCACCCCCAAAACCAGGGAGTGAGGAAAAGAGAGGGCAGCAGAGGCGACAGCACATGCAAAGGGCCAAAGGGGAGATGGGTCACACTACTTTCGTGAATTGAAAGCAGCTCAGGATGGCTGGTGTGTTCCAAATCCAGGAGCAGGAAGATGTGGGGCTAAATACCAGATTCTGAAGGGGGGGTGGCAGGGAGTCCCCAGCTGGCTATAACTTAAACAGAGGACCCTGCCTACTGTGTGGAGGACGGAAGGGGGGCCAGGCTGGAGGCGAGAGGCCAGTTAGGAGGCTGTTGGAGCCATCCAAGTGACAGATGATGGTGGCTGAAGAGTAAGTGCTGTGGAGGAACAAGACAAGTACATTCAAGAAATATCTGGAAGGAATAATCAGCAGGATTTGGAGATGAGCTTGCAGTGGGGGATACGGGAGAGGGAAGAGTCCTGGGTGACTCTTGGGGATGCCCATGCTGCTCACTAGGACAGGGGAAACAGGCAGACAGGTAGGGATGGGGAAAAATGAGGCCGGCTTCCATCGTGGACAAGCTGGGTTGGAGGTGCCAACGGGGCATTCAGATTATCTTTGTTTTTTTGCATACACCATTCCAGGAACCTCTTACCTGGTTGTGCTCCATTTAATTTTTTCTTTTTAAGTTACATTAATCTGACCTTCAGTGGTTTTCTACTTTCTATACATTGCCATCCAAGATCTTTATCCTGGCACCTGAGGCCCTCTAAGATCTGATCCCCACCTCATTCTTCTACCACATAGACCACTGCTTCTCTTGCCGGGCCTGTGTTCTGGCTACATGGAACCACTGACTTTTCCCCATTTATAGTTTGCTCCTCCACACCTTTGGTCATATAGTTTTCCCAGCTTGGAGTGCCCTCCTCTCACGGATACACACACAAAATTCCACTCCTCCTTGAAAGTCCAGTTCATAAGCTACTTCCTCCATGAGGCAGTCCCTGACTCTTCATATGGGAAAACCCCCATGTTTCTAAATTATCACAGCATTTTATCTAAACCTTTGCCATCTCTCTCATGTCCTATCTGCATTATATATGTAAGCTTAGAAGGTGATTGATGGGCCTGGTACTGAAGGGTGTGGGGACATGGGTTATTTTGCTTGTTTAAGTGGCAGCTCTTCTGCTTCTGGTAATAGCACCTCGGTTTTCCTTTGGGGAGTTACTCTTTCCCCTGTGCTGAGCTCCTGTTCTTTAGACAGGGCTGACCCCATCGGCTCCTGGGGCAGCAAATCAGCACATTTCACTCCCTGGCTGCAGTTATCAGTTCAAGGCTGGGCTCAGGACTCTTCAATCCAAGAGGAGCCTGGGCAGGACTTTGGAGGAAAAGGGCAGACGGAGGCTGTCAGCGGGTCTGTGCTAGGCAGGGATCCTTCCTTCCTCTTCCTAGCTTCTGTTGGCTGCTGGCAATCCTTGGCCTTCCCTGCCCTGTCCTCATATCACTCGGTCTCTGCCTCTGTCATCACATGGCCTTCTCTCCTATCTCTTTGTGTCCCTTTGTCTCTATGTCTTCAAGTCTCCCTCTTCATATAAGGACACTAGTCATTGGATACTGGGCCACCCTAATCTAATATAACTTCATCTGAACTCGATTATCTCTGTAAAGACCCTGTTTCCAGATAAGGTCCCATTCACAGGTATTGGGAATTAGGACTTGAACATCTTTTCAGGGACACAATTCAACCCACAACAGACCCTTTCTACCCTGGGGCTCTCATCGGTCCCATGGGACACCTCCATGCATCCTCTCTCTCAGAAGACTCAAGAGCTTTCAGCTAAACTCAGCATAGCTGCCTCCCCTTCTGCTCATCCCCTGAGCAGCTGGTCGGCCACGCCATCACCAGCCCTTTAGATTTCTCAGGTGGAGGCCAGGTGCAGCGGCTCACACCTGTAATCCCAGCACTTTGGGAGGCCGAGGCAGGTGGATCAGCTGAGGTCAGGAGTTTGAGACCAGCCTGACCAATATGGATTTCTCTGTAAAAATTCCCTCTGGTTGAAGAAAGAAGAGGATCTCAAAGCATAAGTTTCTCAAACTCAGTAGTTTCTCTTCGCTGGTCTCCACTAAAAATACAAAACCCCATCTCCACTAAAAACACAAAAATCAGCCAGGCCACGGTGGCGCGCGCCTGTAGTCCCAGCTAAATTTCTCAGGCGGAAGTCAGGCACCAGTCCACTGGGGCCCCATAGTACGGGGATCCTGACTCCTCTTTCAGAGAAGTTCTGATGAAGCTCCCCTCATAGACTTACTGTGAGAGGCAGGTGCCTTCCACTGTCTTTCCTGCAAGAAGAGGAACATGGCATTCAATAAGCAATTCCTTTCCCCCTTAATCTCCAACAACCTGATCCTCAGCCGTAAGTGGGGCTGCAAGAGTTGTAAAAACCTAGTTTTTAAATTTTTCCTTATAAAATTTGCATTTTGCTCCAGTGATTCTGGGAGCTGATACCTAGCAACTTAACATCTCAGCGGAAACTTCCGTTTTAACATGATGTTACACCCTCTCCTAAGGCCTGAGGAACTGGAGCCCAAGCAGCCTTCACAGATGGCCTCCCCAGGTGGTCAGACCAGACCTTCCCTGAAGAGAGAGACCTCTGGAGCTCCCCCTAAGCCTAGCTCTGCCTGCTCTGCGGACTCCCCTATAGCAGTAGAATGCTGTGTGGTAGGAAAGGAACCTCAATGGACCCAGCAGATTGCCGCTTCCTCATTCTGTGACCTTATACAAACCATTTACTTGGTTGAGCTTCGTTTTCCTCAGCATAAAATGGACATTAAAAAAAAAATAGTCCCAATCTCCCAGAGCCATTTTCAGAATTAAATGTGTACTTGTGACTCAAGTGGATGCAACGAATATATTCAGCTCCCTGATAACAAGTCTTAGTCTTAGTTGAAGCCTCCTGGCCAGCCCAGGGCCGGCGAAGGTATGGGGGTCTAGTCCTTAGAGAGCTCACATCGAGTTGGGTGGATGACCTGCGCAAGACTGAAAACAGAAATAACAACCGACATTGTTTAACAGCCACCGGGGAGATTCACAGGCTGGCCAAGGAGCCCTAGGTACATTGGTGGCCCAATCTGACCTCTGTAGGGATTTGGAGGATGGGAATAATTCTGGTTTGGAATGGAGGTGGGCCTTAGGCAGGGCCCTGAGGAGAGTAAGATAAGCCTGGCGGAGGAGAGAGAAGGGCACCATCTCTTCCTGTGGCCTCCCTGTGAAGAAGGCCTGGACAAGTGTGAGTTGCGAACAGAATTACACATTTGCTCCATTTTAGATTCATAAGTCAGACGGCAAAATGATCCAGGGGCTGGAAGCACTTGGCCTCAGCTGCTCATTAGAATCACCCGGGGAGCTTTAAGAACCACTGATGCCCAGGTCCTGACCCAGAGACTCCCGCGTAATTGGCTTGGGTTTGGAAGAGCAGCCCAGTGGATTCTAAGGTGCAGCCAGGGTTGAGAACCGTTGTTACCCCTCACACCTCAGCAGTATGGCTTCTGTTAAGAAAAAAAAAGTGCCAAGAGAGAAGGCAACTTTAATTTTAAATGCTAAATTGGCAGGGTGGGTTGGTGATGTCAGATTTCTCTACCACCTTTGCCTGCCTCTAGCCGCTGCCCCCACATTTTCCCAGCTGCTCTGAAAAAGCCAAGCTCCTGCTCAAAACACTTTTTTCCCTTCCCTAAAAAGTCCTATTCTCAGGAAATTCCCTCCTGACCCCATCATGCCTCTTTTGGGAACACCTTGTTCTTAATGCTTTGTTCTGCTTCTCAGAAGTGCTCTGATCCTTCAACATCATGCAGTTTTGCTCAAATGTCATCAGGTTGCAGAGAATTTCCTAGAAGGATCAGAGGGAGCCTTCTAAAGAGGCCACTGCAGCAGCGGAGGCCACGTGGAAAGTATGCCGGGAGCCAGGATCCCCCAGCCCAAGTGCTGACACCGCCACTAATGGGCTCTCCACTCTGTGCCTTAACTTCTACATCTGTGAAATGGGGTGGCCCAGTGACCTCTGAGGTTCCTCCTCACCCTCCCTCTCTGAGACTTCAGAAGCTACTCCAAGCTGAACACAACTGGGCCTGAGGTACGGTTCACCTCCCAGACTCTGCTTCCTGGGGCCTCAGCCAAGCCACGGGCTTCCTGCCTGGTGAGCCACGGGGACAAGGGGCCTTCACAGAGTCTCTGCAGGGCTCTCCTGGGGAGCTGGGGGTGGGGAGGCAAAAAGCCTCTCAGAGCTAACACAGAGGCTTCGTCTGTGTCCAGAGCTGCGGGAAGAGTACACTGAGCAGCCCATAGGGACTCTACCTTGCCTCTTGATTTTTCCATGGGTTTTTCAGAACCTTTCATTTGCTCAAGTAACCCCTCAGCAGTAGAGACCAATAAGGGCCATTAGCTCAATTTGACATATGAGGAGGCTGAGGTGCCATGAGGAAAGCGATGCTGGAGGAGGCAGCATGTCAACGCAGGTAAGAGCATCTGCTGCTGCACCGCTTAGCCTTTCCCAGCCTCAGTTTCCTCATCTAAAGGTGCCGATACTCTGGACTGCTCTGGCAGGCCTGCCCATGCTCCTTGGAGAGGAGGAGGCGGCCCAGGAACACCTTTGATCTTGAGGTGGGATCCAGGAGCCAAGTCAGTGCACAGGCAGGGCCCTGAGAGATCCATGATGGGTCAGGTACTTTTCTAGAACATTCCATACATCATCTTGTACTATGTTCACAGCAGCCCTGTCAGTCAGGCATCCTTTGCCCCATTCTGCAGAGGGACAACTGAAGCCTGAGCGTTCACACACAGCCAGGGTCCAAACTCGGGTTCCAAGTCATGTTCTTCCCACCACTCTGGGCCATCCTCCTTGGATGTGGGTCCAGCGCTGGCGAGTTGAGGCAAGCTCTGATTCTGTGTTATCTCCTCCTTGTAGACAGATGGACAGCAGGTCTCAAACTCTTGCCCTCAAGTGACCCTCCCACCTTGGCCTCTCAAAATTCTGGGATTTCAGGCTCAGGGCCCAGTCCGATGCAGGCAAGGAAACCAGGGAAGAGAAACGAGTTTGAGAAACTTACGTTTTGAGATCCTCTTCTTTCTTCAACCAGAGGGAATTTTTACAGAGCAATTTTACATGGATTAAAGTTATTAATACATACTTTTTAAAAACCAAGGCAAACTAAAAGAGAGACTTGAACAGCTACCAAATCTCTGGAGGGAGAATGTCTTTTATTAAAACTTAGAAATGACTGAAGAAATCACAAAGAAAAGATTAGCAGGTTTGACTACAGAGAAATGTAAATTTTCTGTATTAAAAAAAGACTGAAAAGGGGCAAGTGGGAAAAATATTTGCAGCATTTAAGGTAGATAAGTTTAAAAATAATCTGGTTTTATTTATATTCTATCTCTTTCCTAAAATGTTTTGAGGAGGACATATTACATAAACAGTCCATACAAACTCATAGTTACAAACATAAAAAGCCTTATATGTATACAAATAAGCAAGGAGCATAATGAAGCAAATTACATAAAACAAGTTATAACTAGTAAATAGATTTACAGAAAAATGTGCAGCCTTGCTAATCACCAAAGAAATGCAAAGTTAAGTGGAAAGTTTAACTTGACACCCAGAACTCATGAAGATGTGATAAAATAGCTAGCCAACCTATTTACTCATTGCTGACCTGAGTAAATTGTTACAATTTCAAGGAAAATAATATGGTGAAAGATATCAAGAACTATAAACATATTTTTATATTCAACAGAGTAATTTTACAACTGGGAATTTATGCCAAAAATTCAAAAATGTGAAAAGAGTTATGTGTACAAAAATCCTCATTGCAGCGATTTTTTTTTTTTTTTTTGAGATGGGGTCTCCCTCTGTCACCCAGGCTGGAGTGCAGAGGTGCCAACTCGGCTCACTGCAGCCTCTGTCTCCCAGGTTCAAAAGATCCTCCCACCTCAGCCCCCTTGCCTCCCAAGTAGCTGGAACTACAGGTGCATGCCGCCACGCCTGGTTAATTTTTTGTACTTTTAGTAGAGATGGGGTTTTGCCATGTTGGCCAGGCTGGTTTCAAACTCCAGAGCTCATGAGATCTGCCCACCTTGGCCTCCCAAAGTGTTGGGATTATAAGCATCAGCCACCGTGCCCAGTCTTCATTGCAGCATTTTATTTTTTTTTAAGGCAAAAATTTTAAATGACCTAAATGTCCTAAAGTAGGGAAATGATTAACTGAAGTTTGCTCCATCCATTCAGTGGAATACAATACAGCCTTTAAAAAAGTTTATAAAAATGTATGGCAAATAAAAATGCCTGTGGCAAAATGTTAACTTTAAAAAGCAGAATATAGAACTGCGGTATTCAGAATATATAATTCATAGTATGGATATAATTATGTGAAAAAATACATGCATACAAATATGTGAAAGGCAGGCCTTCCTCAACGTATGCAAGGCCTGGGGTGGGGTACAAATGGAGACCACACACCAAATGCCTAAATATTAAAAAGTAATAGTTCAAGCTAACAAACTATCAAATCAAATATTTTACCTTCCTACCTTGTGATACATTAAGATGCATATTGTAATCACTAGGGTAACCGTTAAGAAAATAACTCAACAATTATATGTAAAAATGAACAATGAAATTAAAATGGTTTGCTAGAAGAATATATGTTAAACATAAAAGAAAGCGATAAAGGAGCGACATAGAAACAAAACAGACATGAGACATGTAAAAAATAAAGAGCAAAATGATAGATATAAATCCAATAATATCAATAATTACTGTTATTGGATGAATGTTTGTGTCCCCCACTGTAAATTTCTATGTTAAAGCCCTAATTCCCAATATGATGGTATTTGGTGGTAGGGCCTTTGGAAGGTAATTAGGCTTAAATAAGGTCACAGTGGTGGAGATGTGATGGGATTAGTATCCTTATAAGAATTGGAAAAGAGACCAGAGATCTATCATTTGATGACACAGCAAGAAGGCAGCCTTCTGCAAGCCAGGACAAGAGCCCTCACCAGGAACTGAAATTTCTAGCACCTTGATCTTGGACTTCCCAGCCTCCAGAACTGTGAGAAATAAATGTCTGTTGTTTAAGCCACCCAGTCTATGGTATTTTGTTATAGCAGCGCAAGCTAACTAAGACAATTACATTAAATTATAACAACATTATTTATAATTAGCCCAAACTGGAAATAACCTAAATGTCTGTCAAACAGTGAATGGATAAACAATGGAATACTAATCAGCAATTAAAAAGGAACAAACTACTGATAGATACTTCCATGTGAACAAACTTCAAATACATTATGCTGAGTGAAGGAAGCCAGATGCAAAAGATGACATGTTATGTGATTCCACTGACATGACATGTCCAAAACAGACAAATCTACAGTGATTGGTGGGGGCTGGCAGTGTAACAGGGATTGACTGCAAATGGCCACAAGGGGTTATTGGGAGGTGATGGAAATGTTCTATCTAAAATTGGATTATGGTGATTGTTATGGTAATGAACAACCCTGTAAATTTACTAAAAATTATTGCACATTTAAAATGGATGAAATGTATGGTACATGAATTACGCCTCAATAAAGCTGTTTTTAAATGCTAAAATTAAAAAATATTGTGTGGTTATGATAACATCAAGAAATGAAAAGACAACTGATTAACTCTTTAAAGTACATGTGTGTTTTGTCTGTGATATATGGTTCAGCTGGGTGCATTTTCTGGCTTCCCATAACACAGGGCTTCACAACTTTTTCTTAAAAGTCCAGATAATAAATACCTTCAACTTTGCAGACGTATCTGTTGCAATGACTCAACTCTGCTGTTGTTGTTCAATGAATGAGTGTGTTCCAATAAATCTTTATTTACAAAAACAGACCACTGGCCAGAGGGCTGTAGTTTACCAACCCCTGACAGTGTTTCCCACTGACAAAATCACACAAGAGCAAATGCAAAATCTGCATTATGCTTATATTGTTCCCTGATATACCAATCATGTTGGAATAGGTTCTCATTTCCAAAACAAGCATTATGGCAGAACAGACTGAACTTGATAGGCTGTTATGAGAGGTAAATGACCTAGTGCTTATAAAGTCCTAAGTCACTGAGAGATTGGTGGTCCATGGATGTTAGTGATTATTATTAGCTATGTTTTATGGTTGTTGTTGGCATTACATTTGACTATGTGATACACTTAGAACAGTGCTTGTTGCTGGGTGTGGTGGCTCACGCCTGTAATCTCAGCACTTTGGGAAGCAAACAACAACAACAACACAAAGGACAGTGCTTGCGATTTAGTTATTTTTTAAAGACTCTTTTTGGGAGTAGTTTATGTTCACAGCAAAATTGTGAGGAAGGTGCAGAGCTTTCCCATATACCCCCTGCCCTCACACATGCGCAGCCTCCCGAACTACAGACAATTTGGCAGCAGTTAGTACATCCACAGTGTTGTGCAGCCATCACTGCTGTATAGTTCCAGAACATTTTCATTATCCCCAAAAGAAACCCCATTCTTATGAAGTAGTCATTCCCTACTCCTCCCTCTCCTAGCCTCTGGAAGACACTTAAAAAAAAATCACTTCTTCAAACATTTGAGATTGCACAGTGCTTACAATCAAAAACATCTTTTTTTTTTTTTTTTCAGGGCAAGGTCTCACTCTGTCGCCCAGGCTAGTGTGCAGTGGCACACTCACAGCTCATTACAGCCTCAACTTCCTGGGCTCAAGTGATCCTCCCACGTCAACCTCCCTGGTAGCTGGGTCCATAGGCATGTACCATCACATGTATTTTTTGTAGAGATGGGGTTTCTCCATGTTGCCCAGGCTGGCCTCAGGCGATCCACCCACCTTAGCCTCCCAAAGTGTTGGGCTTACAGTATGAGCCACCACACCCAGCCCCAAAAAATCTTATAATCATTGTTTATCCTGTGGTGTTGCCACATAGTTGTCATTGCCTGAATAAGCATAAACTTGGTCTTTGCTCTTTAGAGCTATGAGTTGTAAATGAATGCGTAGTTTTGTCATTCCTAGATATTTTATGTGTTGAGTTTAACTGCCTCTAAACTGCCTTCAAGAATGCTATTGCTCAACAAAGAAAGGAAAATTTGTTGAATGTGAAGAAGAACGTGAAACCAAGTGGCAGGGCATAAACTTGATATTAATGAGGCAAATATTCACCAACAGAGGCACCACCATAGTCTATGCCTCTTCCAGAATCACAATCAGGTACTTTATGGGACAGGAAACGAAGATATAAACAGATGAAGTTGTGCTATGTTTTGTTACTGAGATTTGTCTGAAAAGATGGCCTGTCACATACCAAGCAAAGCAACCAAGGGCCAGAGAAATTGTGAAATCCCTTGGAATAGCTAATAAACGATTTCAAAGTAAGCAGAGGTTGGTGTATCTGGTTCATGTGTCACGTGAGACTATCGTTAAGGCATTACGATTCAGTTTAATGGCAGTATATTTTTTCTTGATAGTACATAAAATAACAGTGCATGCTACAATTGATAGCACCTTAAAATGATAATATTATTATCATCCTCACATTGCATTGTTATTTCCACTTACTTGTCTGTTTCTCCCACTGGACTGTGAATGTTTTGAAGAAAAGGAATTTCTCTTATTTGCTACTGTACCCTCAATGCCTTGACAAATGTCTGGTATGTAGCAGGAGCCAACAAATGAACAAAAAATTTATTTGGGAGATGAAGCTCACAAATTTAATTAGTCTTAACACCTGGTTTTAAGGTTGCTGTGAAAATTAAATGAAAAACAGATTTGAAAACCTTGCCTATTACAGTGCGTGGCACAAAGTAACTGCTCAATAAAGACTCATTGGTTGGTTGTTGTTTTTGTACCGGTTAGGATAGTATTTGGCTAAAGTGACAGAAGACCCAAAATATAATGTTGTAAACAAGAGAGAAGTTGATTATCCCTTCAGATAAGCAAAGTGTAGAAGTAAACAGCCCAGGTATACGAAGCTCCATGACCATCAGCATCTCAAGTTCCTTAGTTGTATTAGCATCTGAAGTTCCTTAGTTGTATTACTCTGCCATTCTCATACACGGCATCCACCTTATGGCCCAAAATGGCTGCTTGAGCTCCAGCCATCATGTTCACATTTCAGCTGGAAGGAAGTAGAAAAGGACAGCAGAAGAATGGTACCTCACCATTTATCAATACTTTCTCAGAGTCATAGTGATACTCTGTTTACCTCCCATTGATCAGAACTTGACTACATCTAACATATGGCATCTAGAAAATTCAGGCTTTTGTCTAGGCAGCCATGTGCCTAGCTAAAATTCAGGAAGGGGAGAGTAGATGTGCAGGGACAAGTTGGCTCTGCCACAATTGTTAAACTTCATGGTGCTGATTACAAGCACAACATGGGCTCTAAGAAGGCTTGTTCCATAAAGGCAATGGGAGACTTTCAAGTGGAGATGGGGCATGAGCTGGGCTTTGAAAAATGAGTAAAAAAGCGAAAGGATAGGTAAAGGCATTTCTGGCAGGGGAATGGCCAAAGGCCCCAGGGCAGGGAGGCACAGGTATGCCTGACAGTTAATAGGGTTGTAGTGGCCATGCAGAGGCTTTGTGTTGGGAGGAGAGGGATGCTTAGATGGTAACTAGCTGGGTCTCAGCCCTAGAAGGCGGGGGGGTCAATCCTGTGCTGTGTAATCAGCATGGAGTCACTTAGTCCTCTGAGCTTTGCTTTCGTCTTCTGTAAAATGTGCATGGTAATAATCCTGTTGTGAGGATTAAACGAAATGAGCAAGAGAAGCCCTTTTGTAAACCACAAGTTCCTACACACTTTAGATGTTCAAAAAACAAGCAACTGTTACCACGACAGAGGCCAAAGCTTGGAAGGGGAGGGCTTGGAGTTTGCACTTCCTCACGCCTGCTCCAGGTGGCTCATCACTTGCGGATCCCCTTGGGTGGGCATGGGATGTGTGTGGTGATTGAAGGATTTGCAGGCAGAGAGATAGGAGCCTTTGGTGGGGCACAGACAAGGCACACAGATACTCCTAGGATGTGAGACAGTGACGGGAAAAACTGGGAGAGGGCAGACCTGGATTGTCCCAGTGCCCGTTCTCCTCCCACCCCCGCCAGGAAGCACCGAGTGTCAGTGACCTGTGCTAGCCAGGGGCCACTCCTGGGACCTCAGAGCCCACTGTAGTCAAGTCAGCAGCTTGCTAGGCTGACTCTGAAACAGGTCCAGCCCTCTGGGGCATGTGCCTTCTTCACATTCTTGTGGGAGTCTCTGTGGCAGAAGCCAGAGGCCACAATAGGTGAGGGCGTAGAGGGGTGCAGAGTGCAGGGCAGGGTTGACCTTGGTCCAGGTCAGGCCTGGAGTCTCACCAGGCTGCTGCCTCTCCTACAGAGGGGTCAATCAGGTTGCAATACCATCTTAGTCATCTTGGGCTGCCATAACAAAATATGGTAGACCGGGTGGCTTTAAACAATAGGGGTTTATTCCTCACAGGGTTCTGGAGACTGTGAAGTCCAAGATCATGGTGCTGGCCAATTCAGTTTCTGGTGAGGGCTCTGTCTGGCTTGCAGTTGGCTGCCTTCTTGTTGTGTCCTCACATGGCAAGGCAGAGAGCACTCTGGCTTCTCTTCCTCTTTTCATAAGGGCACTAATCCCATCATGGGGGCCCTACCCTCATGACCTCATCTAAACCTAATTACCACCCAAAGGCCCCACCTTCAAATACCATCACCTTGGGGGTTAGGGCTTCACCTAATCTCCAACATGCATTCCATAGCAGACATCTAATTCCATCTGGACACCTGCTTTGGCCCTGGGCTCCTGCTTTGTCCCTATACTTGGCTGTCTCTTCAAGACATGCCCTGTGGCTGGTGGGCTTCTGCTCTAGAAGTGTCAGGCAGGGGAGCTGCACCAGGCTGGTGCCTCTGCTGAATGCACAGAGACTGCCCTGGAGGAGGGAGGGTGGCAGCTGTGAGGATGGGCAGACCCTGCAGCCGCATGTCAAGCCCACTAGGTTTTATTGTGATGATAAAACCACATAGTGCCTTCTCTTTCCTTTTTTTCATGAGATTGCTACAAAGTGGATTGTCAAGAGGAGGACTCTGGAGGGGAAGGAGGTCCGAGAACTGGTCAGAGAGAGACAGGACAGAGAGGCACAGAGTGAGAGGGAGGCAGAGAGTGGCATGAGGACCCAGAGAGAGTTGGGGACACAGGCATAGACACAGAGAAAGGAGCCAGAGATAGAAAACAGAGGGACAAGGTGGCAGAGATACAGAGACACATGGAGAGGTGAGGTCTGCAAGGCAATGCAGAGAGCACTTGAGGCAAGTGAGGCAGGACAAGGAGGACGAGGAGGATGGGGCATCGGGGAAGGGGAGGCAAAGGGCATGGAGGCCTCCTCCATCTCAGAGGTCTCTTCCTCAACACAACCCATCCCGAGAGAGGCAGAAACAGCAGCACCCAGGGCAGAGCTGCCCACTGGGCATCCGTGTCTCCCCACACTCTTACCTGGCTGCCTGTCTCTTCCAGCCCAACACCTCATCACCTCCGAGTTAGAGGACCAGGGCTTGAGCGAGGAGGACTGTAGGACCCTGAGGTACCAGCTGACAGGGTGGCTGATCTCATGGGTCCAGTATGGCCAGGCCTACAGGCTGGGGATGAGGACCTCTGAAGCCCCTCGTAGCCCTCAGGCTGCCTGGACGGCAGTAAGGAGTCACTCACACTTATGTGCTGTTGGCAAGGAGATGAGATGAAAGCTAAGGGCTGACGGGGTGGTGAAGAGTGCTCAGATCACCCTCAGACATTAGCTATGAGTTGCCTTCCCTTGGGAGAATGTGGGCTTCCTGACCCAGGTGGCTGTGAAACATGCTCACCCTGAAGCAGATCAGTGGCCAGGCCGTTCCCTGAGAGCAGTCCCTGCAGGGCCCAGGGTCCAGACCTGGCGGGGGCAGGGAGGTGGCTTTCCTAGGACACAAGTTCTGCTGGGGAGCCCCAGACTGCAGGAGCTTGGTTCTGGACCCAGGACTGGACTTGACCAGAAGCCACCAGGCAGGGCAGGGGACTAGTGTGTGTGCATGCGTGTGTGTGTGTGTGTGCATGTATGTGTGTTTGCATGTGTGAGTGTATGTGTGTGTGTATGTGTGTGTGTGTCAGAGTATATGTGTTTTTGCATGTGAAAGAGTATGCGTGAGCGTGTGTATGTGTGTGTGTGTGTGTGTGACTCAGTCTAGCACCAGCAATGTGCACACATACACTGTGTGAGTTTGTGTGTGTGTGGTGTGTGTAGGGGTGCTGGCTGTCAGGGGATCACAGCAAATAGGACAGGAAAACCCACCAGAAGCCAGAGGGTGAGGACTGAGGAGAAGCAAGTCCACCTGCAGGAGTGGGTGGGGCCACCTCCTCCCTCTGCCTGCTTCCCCACGTGTCCTCAGGTGAGTGTCGGAGCGAAGCCCTTGGCACTGGCTCTGAGCCATCATGGCAAGTGACCGGAGCTGCTCTGGCACCTCCTCAGGAAGCTTCCCTGGAGCAGGGGAAGATAAGAGAGGCTGGGGCTGACAGGTCCTCCGAGATCGGCTGCTCTGACCCTTGCAGTGTACAGAGAGGGGCAGGCACTTGCCCAGGTCCATCTCTTGATGCCCTGTTGGCTACCCTTCCACTGCCTCATGGTGTCTCTCGTCTGACTTGCCCATGTCTTTCCTGTCTTATCTCAATGGCTCTCACAACAGCCCTGAGATGTGGATAGGTTTGTTCCCATTTTACCAGTAGGAAAACCGAGGCCCAATAGGTGATCTGCAAAAGCTCGGGCTATCTGAGGCAGAGCTGGGCTAGCACTGACAGGGGTCTGGGCTCCCAGGTCAGCGCTGTCTCCACCTCGGCTGTGATGAGGCGGCTCATCTTCACGGCGGGTGGCCCTCACTAAGCTCACATCCCCAGGCTTCCCTCCCCACCCCTTAGCCCCGGGCAGAACCTCCCTGTTGTGGCAGAGAAGGTGGTCAACTCTGAGTGGAGCCCCCACTCTCTCTCTCACTGGACCAGTTCTTCCTCATCTGAGAGACTCATTCCTTTGGCAGAAGTCTTCCTTTCCATGAGCCACTCTTAAATCTGCCCCCGCTTCCTCACTGTCTGCCCCAAGCCACCCTGTTCCTGACACCTCAGTGTGGGTGAGTGTGTCAGCCACCAGCCTTCCGTGGCAGGAGGCTTTGGGGGAGCCACAGCACGGTGACGCACGGGCTAATGTGCAATGAGAATATTTTAGATCTGAGTTATCCTTCCAAGACTGGAACATGTGGCTGCCAGAGGCCAGAGGGCACTGGTTCCTGAAGAGGGGAAAGGAAAGGGAGAAGAGTGTTGAAAGGGCGGAGAAGATGGCAGGGTGAGGGCAAGCACAACCTAGCAGAACTCGAGACATCCTAAGGGCTGGCCTTAGCAGGCCACTGCCCTCTGATGCGCAAGGTCAGTCCCTCCTAGGCTCTGGAAGCCCACTCTTGCCCTCTCAGGAAACCCCGCTCCCAACACGTTTCTGAAGCACCAGTAACACGTTTCTATTTACCCCCAATCCCTCTGTGTGGGCTGTTCCACCCCACCAAAGTGGGCCTGTGCACCAGGTGAGCCCCTCGCTCCGCTAGGAGATGTGTGGGAGGCAGGGGCAGTCCCATTACCTCATCCCCTAGACCCCAGGCCAGGGATCCTGGAAACAGAACGGCAGGGCCCTGAGTTCATCAACCACCTGCAAACCTGCCGGTCTGGGTTGGGTGCCCAAATCCCGTTTGGGGCCAGCTGGGCCAGGGCCCTCACACGGAGAACACTCGAGAAGGAAGGGCGGCCCAGAGGAGAGGCCCAAGGGTGGCCGGTGAGCAGCCAGAGGGTGACACCGTGGGTGGCTGCCCTCCCCTGCGAGGCAGCCTTTTTAGTTTGTCAAGAAGAGTCAGATGGGTGGGGGCGTCGGGGGGCGGGGCTCAGCTCTGAGGCCTGGAGAGGCTGAAGGGGCTCTGCCTCTAGGGCTTTTGCAGAAGCGCATCCTTCCCAGAGCAACCAGATGAAACTCAGCGGCCCTTAGGACAACCGCTTCCCTCAGTGAGCCTCCTCCCAAGAAGCTAGCTGTTGGGCCAGTTAGCCACCACCCCAGACAGAGTCCCTGCATGGGGCAGAGTTTCTGAGCAAGCCGTTGAAGAGGAGGCCAGCCCCCTCCTGCCCGCTGTCTGCTTGCCTTCCTATCTCCGGTCTAATCCCTTGGAGCAGGTGGTGGAGGTGGTTTTTGAATCACATGGCACCAGCCATAACAGCTTTATGCAGAAAGAACTACCTGGACCCTTTCCTCCAAGGAGCTCTGAGAGAGGCAGGTACCAGAGCTCCTTGGGATGACACCTGCCTCTCTCAGAGCTCCTTTGGTACCTTGGATCTCAAGGCAGGATTTCCTCATTCATTCAGTAAACATTTATTGAGTGCCTGCTGTGTACCAGGCTTTGATAATGCACCGGATATAGAGTCCCAACCCTTGGGGAGCCTTAGAAGTAACCCATGATGACAATCAAATCAGGGAGAACAGGGTGTTCTGGGAGCTCTTGGGGGTCCTGACTCAGTACTGGGGGTCAGGGAAGATCGCCTTAGAACATGGACACCTAAGACAATGGCCGAAGGATGTTAGTTAAGCAAGAGAGGAGCAGGGAAGAGCCTTCCAGGTAGAGAGGATGGCCTTGCAAAAGTGGTGATGGTGCTTTCCAGAAACAGCTCCCAGAGCAGGTGCTGGAGAGAGAGGGACGCGGAGATACCCAAGAGCCACTCACAGAGGACCTTGCAAGCCTGGCATGTTTATACCTGTCTCCAGTCTTCAGCCAGAATTTTTCTGGGCCTCCAACTCCAGCAGGAAACCCAGTGGGAAAGAGTTATTTCCTGCCCTCAGAGGGAAGAAGAAAACAAAAACCCCAGCAATTTCTGCCTAACTCCAGAATGTGAAAGTTGACTTCTGCTGGCTGGGGTGACAGAGGATGACAGACTTTTCTCTTTCAAAAACACACTTACGCTTTTCTATTTAGAAAGGTAACACGCTCCCTAGGGAGAAAAGTGTACAGAGGAAGGTAAAATCACATAGAATCTTCATGTGGAGATAACCAATAAAACATTTTGTTTTTCCTTCCAGTCTTTTTTTTTTAAAAAAACATGCACTTTTGCATTTGTTATATAGCTGTGGCAAAACTATATATGCAATTTATTACCTGTCTTGTTCCCTTAATGTCTGTTCTAATGTTATCACAAATTCTTTTTTTTTTTTTTTTTTTTTTTTTTTTTTTGAGACGGAGTCTTGCTCTGTCACCTAGGCTGGAGTGCAGTGGCGGGATCTCAGCTCACTGCAACCTCTGCCTCCCGGGTTCAAGCGATTTTCCTGCCTCAGCCTCCTGAGTATCTGGGACTACTGGTGTGTCCCACCACGCCTGGCTAATTTTTGCGTTTTTAGTAGAGATGGGATTTCACCATGTCAGTCAGGCTGGTCTTGAACTCCTGACCTCAGGTGATCCACCTGCCTTGACCTCCCAAAGTGTTGGGATTATAGCCGTGAGCCACTGTGCCCAGCCAAATTCTTCATTTTTAAGGGCTGTATAGTATGCTGCCATATGGCTGTATTATAGTTTACTGAAGTTCCCTCCCAGGCACCCTTCCCATTGTGGCTTTTCCTGGACTTTTCCTATGGTTCCCCCTCAGCCCACAAGACCCCAGCCCTTAGCAGCCCCAGAACCGCAGTGCCAGAGCCAGCCAGGCTTCGGAGTCACCTGGGGGGCCTGGGGAAGGCTCACAGGCTTCGAATAAAAATCGAGGATGTGGGGCTGGGCGTCTGCATTTTTAAAAAGCTCCTCAGGATGCTGTGAAGCTGCTCCCAGACCAGCATTTGGAAGATGCCGTTTTAAAGCCTTCTAGGCTGCATAGCACCTGCATAGCCACATGGAGTTGATATAGCTCATTTTAAATTAGACAAATCATACCTATTTTGCAAAATTGCTGGGAAAGATAGAGATACGGCTTGTGAAGCTCAGGGTCTGGCATATCTTAGGTGCTCAAAAAAAATTGTAACTGCAGTTGTTATAATTCCAGGCAGAAGCCTTTGCACTGTGTCCCACTCAGCAGGACACTTTTGGTTCCTATAACCATCCCAGGAAGGGCTTGCCTGCCTTGGGACCCAGTTCTCCTCATTCTTTTTTGCATCAAATACAGAATCTATGCTCACGTTTTCACGAACACATCTACTGTAGGGCAGTCAATAGAAAAAAAAATCAAGCTAGGTGCAGTGCCTCATGCCTGCGTGAATGGGTGGCTCATCCCAGCACTTCGGGAGGCTGAGGTGGGAGGATTGCTTGAGGTCAGGAGTTCAAGACCAGCCTGGGCAACACAGTGAGACCTCATCTCTACAAATAACAAAAGTAAAAAAAAATCAGCTATGGTGGTGGCTCACACCTGTAGTCCTAGCTACAAGGGAGGTTGAGGCAGGAGGATCGCTTGAGCCCAGGAGTTGGAGGCTGCAGTGTGAGCTATGATCATGCCATCGCACTCCAACCTGAGTGACAGAGACTCTGTCTCAAAAAAAAAAAAAAAAAAAAAAAAAAAAGACCCAAATCAGAACACATTGCCCGTGAGACAGAATATGTATAATCAGGACTGTTCCATATGGCATATGGTGTTAGATGACCAGGAAGGACCTGCAATGGGGGGAGAGGTTCTAAACAGATGGTGAGGGGCTGTCGGAATCCCTCCTCCTATCTAATCAAGGAAGAGGTCAAACTTCAGGAAGGAAAAGAGGGAAATTAACCTTTATGAAAGTATCAGCTCCAAGTGTAGCATGGTTGTCGTGGTACAAACCAGTGGTACAAACTGTTACTGGTTGCTGATAAGCTGAGCACAGACATTGAGAGTAAGCACTTAGAACAATTTTACAGCAATTTTACATTGACATTACCATGGTACCCAAGTATGTGATCATTTTTTTGGAAATTAACTTTTATTGCATTTTACAAAAGCATTGATCTGTGACTGATTATATATTTTAAAAATTGATTCTTCACCACAGAGAGCTTGAGAGGCACTGGCTTAGAGACTGATATTATAAGATCTCACACCAACTCTGCAGGGTCTTGAATTAGGGGGCTCTGTCACTTCTATTGTCCCTCTCAGGAAGACAGCACCCATCCCACACTTGCTTGCCAGGCTTTGGCCAGAGGAAGGCAGCCCTGTTCCCGGGTCCCCTATCCCACATTAACCACAAGGCAGGGGTCAAGACTCCCCAGGAAGAACCCAGGCAGAGTTTGGAGGATCTAGATTTCCCTAGGAGGACAGGGGCGTGAGACCCCCCAGGACAGACCGAAGTGGGGGACTGGCATGTTCCTGAGGCTTCACGGGAAGGAAATTCCCCAGATAATTTCCGCCCTTCGTTTTAGAATCACCCCACCTCATCAGGGAGCTTTCTCTTGTGTCTGATCTCAGTCCTCGCTGCTGGAACTGAAGTCCTGCTCCATGCTGAGGCTGGTGCTAGTTGCTCTGGGGGCACATGCAATGGACATATTTTTGTTAAGCACTTACTCTGATTAACTCATTTACTTTTCCCAATGATCTCATGAGATAGGTCCTATTTTTATCTTCATTGCACAGGAGAATCTCAAGGAGGTTAAGGGACTGGCTTAAAATCACACAGCTAGTAAGTAGGTCAGCCTCTGGCCTGCCCTACTCCAGGACCCGAGCCCTGAACCACAGTCTGATGCCGTGGACCTGCTTTCAAGCAGCTTACAGTCTACTTGGGTCTGTGAGACCCTTGAAGAATCCCAGCAGAGGCAGGTAGTCCAGAGTGTGTGGCCCAGGAACCTAGATGAAGGAGGGACACTGGGGAGGAGGCAGCCAGCCCCAGGCCTTGCTCCTGGCTCCGCATGCTCCCCTGGGAGGATGCTCATATCCTGTATTTCTGCCTTCACCCTCCCCAGGTGTGATCTCACTCCTCCTCTCCTTGGAGGCCCCAGAAAAGTGGCTATTGTTTCCTGCCACACAGAGAGCTTGGGGACCCATGAGACCGCTCTCACTCTGTCGGGGGCAGCTCAGGTTCCTGGCAGTGGTAGGGTTGGGTGGTGCCCTTCAGCCTCCCAACTGCACCTTTTGTATGTATTTTTCCTTCCAGAAGGGTCTGCACTAGGAATGTAGACGAAGGACCCCTGCTGGAGTCCTTCCACTTTCCCATCTCCTGTTTCCCTACCCCCTACTTCTGGTATTCCCTGCTCTTTGGATGGGGCAGAATGGGGCAGAGCAAGTGATATCAGGAGAGCCCAGCCAGTGTCCTGCTGTCTTAAGCTCTCAGTGGCAAGTGGAGATAGAGACACAAAAAGCCCTTCAGAAAAATCAGTGAATCCAGGAGTTGGTTTTTTGAAAAGATCAACAAAATTGATAGACCGCTAACAAGATTAATAAAGAAGAAAAGAGAGAAGAATCAAATAGACGCAATAAAAAATGATAAAGGAGATATCACCACCGATCCCACAGAAATACAAACTACCATCAGAGAATACTATAAACACTTCTACGCAAATAAACTAGAAAATCTAGAAGAAATGGATAAATTCTTCAACACATACACCCTCCCAAGACTAAACAAGGAAGAAGTTGAATCCCTGAATAGACCAATAATAGGCTCTGAAATTGAGGCAATAATTAATAGCTTACCCACCAAAAAAAGTCCAGGACCAGACGGATTCACAGCTGAATTCTACCAGAGGTACAAGGAGGAGCTGGTACCATTCCTTCTGAAACTATTCCAATCAATACAAAAAGAGGGAATCCTCCCTAACTCATTTTATGAGGCCAGCATCATCCTGATACCAAAGCCTGGCAGAGACAACAAAAAAAAGAGAATTTTAGACCAATATCCCTGATGAACATTGATGCAAAAATCCTCAATAAAATTCTGGCAAACCAAATCCAGCAGCACATCAAAAAGCTTATCCACCATGCTCAAGTGGGCTTCATCCCTGGGATGCAAGGCTGGTTCAACATATGTAAATCAATAAACGTAATCCGGCATATAAACAGAACCAAATACAAAAACCACATGATTATCTCAATAGATGCAGAAAAGGCCTTTGACAAAATTCAACAGCCCTTCATGCTAAAAACTCTCAATAAATTTGGTATTGATGGGACGTATCTCAAAATAATAAGAGCTATTTATGACAACCCCACAGCCAATATCATACTGAATGGGCAAAAACTGGAAGCATTCCCTTTGAAAACTGGCACAAGACAGGGATGCCCTCTCTCACCACTCCTATTCAACATAGTGTTGGAAGTTCTGGCCAGGGCAATCGGGCAGGAGAAAGAAATAAAGGGTATTCAATTAGGAAAAGAGGAAGTCAAATTGTCCCTGTTTGCAGATGACATGATTGTATATCTAGAAAACCCCATCGTCTCAGCCCAAAATCTCCTTAAGCTGATAAGCAACTTCAGCAAAGTCTCAGGATACAAAATCAATGTACAAAAATCACAAGCATTCTTATACACCAATAACAGACAAACAGAGAACCAAATCATGAGTGAACTCCCATTCACAATTGCTTCAAAGAGAATAAAATACCTAGGAATCCAACTTACAAGGGATATGAAGGACCTCTTCAAGGAGACTATAAACCACTGCTCAATGAAATAAAAGGGGATACAAACAAACGGAAGAACATTCCATGCTCAGGGATAGGAAGAATCAATATCGTGAAAATGGCCATACTGCCCAAGGTAATTTATGGATTCAATGCCATCCCCATCAGGCTACCAATGACTTTCTTCACAGAATTGGAGAAAACTACTTTAAAGTTCATATGGAACCAAAAAAGAGCCCGCATTGCCAAGTCAATCCTAAGTCAAAAGAACAAAGCTGGAGGCATCAAGCTACCTGTCTTCAAACTATACTACAAGGCTACAGTAACCAAAACAGCATGGTACTGGTACCAAAACAGAGATATAGATCAATGGAACAGAACAGAGCCCTCAGAAATAATACCACACATCTACAACCATCTGATCTTTGAAACTCTCAATGTGCTCAAAAAGGAGTGTTTGAGGATCCAGTAGGAAATGGCTGTGGAAGCTCTACTAGCTCTAAGTGGCTCTGCCTGGTTTGGCTTCCCTCATTCTAGGCTTACTCAATTTTTTTTTTTTTTTTTGGATGGAGTTTTGCTCTTTTACCTAGGCTGGAGTGAAGTGGCACGATCTCGGCTCACTGCAACTTCCACCCCCTGGGTTCAAGCGATTCTCCTGCCTAAGTCTCCCGAGTAGCTGGGCTTATAGGCCCCCACCACCATGCCCAGCTAATTTTTTTTATTTTTATTTTTAGTAAAGATGGGGTTTCACCATGTTGGCCAGGCTAGTCTCGAACTCCTGACCTCAGGTGATCCACTTGCCTCGGCCTCCCAAAGTGCTAGGATTATAGGTGTGAGCCTGGCCGACTTACTCAATTATTGCAGCCTCCAAAGCTTGGCTCAAGTACACTGCCTTCAGGAAGAGGTCTCTGACTACACAAGTCTGAAAACCAAGTTCTCAGCCTGGAGGGGTTATTGTCCACACGTAGTGATATAAGGCTGTTTTCCATCAGTGCTAGAGAGCCATAGGGACACCAGGCAACCCAATAATGACCACAGGCTGGAATCTGCCATGGTGCCCCACAGCACCAGGCCCCATACAAGCTCAGGCCTGCTCTGCTCAGAACTTCTATGCTTTAGGACTTGGTGGTTTTCCATGTGCTTTACCTGGGATCACCGGATATGGGGGAATCTCTTAACTCCCAGGGAGACGGTTTGAGAAGAGATCTTTGTTATTCTCACCACACTGGTGAGGAAACTAAGGAAGGACCTGGGCAAGGTCACGGAACTGGTTTATGGATTGCAGAGTCAGGACTTGACCTGGGTTCTGATGCTCCCAATACACCCCAGGCTGCCACATTTGCCCAGGGCCTGAAGAAAGCCACACACAACACAAGTGTGTGCACCTGGGGCTCATTAGACCTCTCAGTGGGCTTTTGCCTTTTCTTCGCTTCACCAATTCCTCCTCCTGGCATTCCCAACCTCTCCCAGAACCCTCCCACAGCCCTATAGGGAGCCGGGCAGAGACAGTGATGGCTGGAACAGACCCTGCACACTACATACATGGGGATCCAGGCCACAGCGGGTGGGGCTTTGCTCTTGGCAGGACAAACAGTCCTGGTTCCGAAAGGCCCCAGAGGCCAGGACAGAGTCTTAAATAGCCAGTGTCAGGCCGATTGTGAGGCTCGGTTTAAATTAGCTGTCAGGGCTCCATTGAATCAGGTTTAATTGCTGATTGGTGCTGAAATGATGAATGAGATGTGGCTTTAAATAGGAAGCATAAGTGTTTCAACCTCACCCTGGTCTGGAACTGCAGGCATGATCTGGTGTCCTCTTATTCAAAGAGTTCCCTGGAGGAGGAGAGGCAAGAGGAGGAGCAGACTGAGCAGCCTGGGCTGACCTGGGCTGCTGCACCTGTTTCTGGGTGGTCTAGTGTTCCAGGACAGATATAAGGATCACCTGATGGAGGCTCAGGGAAATAAGGTCTCAATAATTCAATCAAGCAATCCTTCTTCAACCCATCTGTCCACCATTTTCCTTATCATCCTTTGACCAAGGTGCTTATTCCCATCTGTGCCTTTGCAGGGGTCCCCAGACCAATTTTCCTAGAGTTGACAGAGGAAGTGGGGGGACAAGGCAGAGAGGAAAAGTCCACCATTCTTGGGAGGTCCTGCATTTAGACCTCACTCTGTCCCTCATCAACTGCATGGCTTTGAGAAGTCATATGAGCTCTCTGAGCCTCAGTTTCCATATCTGTAAACTAAGACAAAGCTTGCCCTACCTCCCTCCTGCAAGGAGCTGTTGAGGGATCAAGAAGGCTAAGGCAGGGAAGGAGCTCTGAAAACTGTGATCGCGGCATTACTGATGACCGATCAGCGCCTCCCCTGCCTGGCCCTGGGCCAAGCTGGGGTGACTGGAGGGTGAAGTGTGAATGGGAAGAGGGAGACCCCAATGTGCCTTTTGCAGCCCATGGGCTCCCCTCACCGACACCCAACAGGTCACTGCCTACTCAGTGGTGGTTTTTCACCTTCCCCAGGGTTGCTGGACAGTTCCAGTTCTCTGGGCCAGGGCCGGGTTCCCCACCCACCCTTCTCACCTGAGACCTGCCTGGTGAGTTCCCCCAGCTGCATCTTCCATCTCCAGCTTCCTCTCACCCTCACCTGGAGCCAAGTGGGGCAGTCAGAAGAGAGGGCAAGAGAAGCCCCACAGAGCCAGGGTTGTAACTGCCAGTCTTCTTGGTAGAGGAAGCTGGAGGGCTGATTTCTGGGTTTGCCTCTCAAAGCTGGAAGAATGGCAGCAGGTGGGAACCAAGGACCAGCCCCTGGTGAAGGAAAGCTGGGTAGCTCCGAGAAGGCACTGTAAGCCTCCACAGTGGTGTTTCTGGGGCTCAGCGCTGCAGTGGCTGCTGCTAGTAACACCCTCCCGAGAGGGTCAGGGAGTAGCCCTCATACCCATGTCAGCTGGCTCCTGCTACCCCTGGCTACACCAGACTCAGAAGAGTCCTCTTCATTAAGAAGGCAACTGTCCTAAAATGCCACATTCCTCATGATGTCACTCCCAGAGTTGGTCAGCAGCCCCCCATGGCCTGTGGGGTGGCGCCCAAGCCCCTGAGCTCACCTGTGACAGTCCTCATGGTCAGCTCCACCTGTGGGTTTCCCCTCTCCTCTTGTACTTTCAGCGGGAGAAAGGTGCACTGAGCGGACATGGGATTCCACACTGGAGTCCAAGCTCACATGTCTTGTTTTTGTTTTTTGAGACAGGGTCTCGCTCTGTCACAGGCTCGCCTGTCTTGTCTCTGCTCCCTCACTAGCAGTCATCTGGCCCCAGCCTCCTCACCTGCTGGCGTGAGGAATATTTACCTGCTCCAGAGCAGGGCTATGAGGGGTTGGGAGGAGTTGGGAGATGGCCCCGGGACAGCAGCACGAGGTGCACCTGAGGAGCTCAGGAGGGGCGTGTTCAATTTCCTTCCTTACTTTGCAGGCTTGGTGGGATTGTTCCAGGAAAGAATCTACAGGGGAAAATGTGCTTCTGAAAACTTTTAAGAACTACACAAATTCTAGCCTCAGGAGCCCCCTTCTCCTGGATTTCAAGCAAAGGGGCCCGTGCACTCCAATAGGGCCTCCCAGCTGAGGTGTGGGCCACCTTCCTCCCTCTCCCAACATCCTCCGATTCCCGCCCATTTCTCTCCCACCCTCCAGGTCAGTGGCCTTGGGTTCCCTGTGGACACTAGCAGTCCTTTCCGCACCTGCACACCTTCTCTGCTCTCTATCTTTGAGATGCGTGCCATTTCATCTTCTACCCTCAACTGTCTTTTGAGTTTTACCACCTCCAGGATGGGGGATTTGAATCACCCTTGTTATATTGTAAAGGGTGGGAAGACTCCAGCTGACCCCAGGGTGCATGCAGAGGCAAAAAAGAGACAAAACACTTTTCTTTTGGTTTTGTTTTGGTTTTTGGTTTTTGGAGACGGAGTCTCACTCTGTCACCCAGGCTGGAGTGCAGTGGCATGATCTCGGCTCACTGCAACCTCCACCTCCCAGGTTCAAGCAATTCTCCCACCTCAGCCTCCCAAGTAGCTGGGATTACAGGCATCCACCACCACACTCGGCTACTTTTTTTGTATTTTTAGTAGAGACAGGGTTTCACCATGTTGGTCAGGCTGGTCTCAAACTCCTGACCTCAAGAGATCCACCTGCCTCAGCCTCCCAAAGTGCTGGGATTACAGGCGTGAGCCACTGCACCTGGCCAACTAAACACTTGTCTATTTGTATGGTTTTTTTTTTTTTCTCTTTGGCTTAAAAAAGTTTGTTGGGGGTGGGGAGTGGGCTACAGAGGAGATGCTTTTGAAGAGAAAAACATCACAACCCTGAAAATTCTGGTGAAGGACAGAAGGCTCAGGAAACAGGCTCCCCAAAAAGGCAGCCAGGGTGCCAGAGCACGTGACCTGCTTTTCATAGTTTCTGAGCCCTCTCTGCCTGCATCATTGTGCGTTCCTCCCAGACATGTGAAGTTGGTATTATTGGAATGCCTACTTGCGTTGATGGGGGAAACGAAAGTAGGTATTATAATTCCCACTCCATAGAAAAGGAGCCAAGGTTTGGAGAGGTTAAATACTATTGACGATAAAACAACAATAGCTGCCATTGGCTGAGAGCTAATTGTGTGCAGGCTCTGGGGGAATTGCATTTGAGACATCCTCTCATTGAGTCCCTCAGCCATCTGGCAACGTAGACACAATCGCCCCCATCTGATGGCAACTCAGAGATGTTAAGAAATGAGTCCACATTTAGGAAGTGGCAGGGCTGGTTCTAGGACAGGGGTGGGGCAGCCAAGGGTCATCTGGGGCCATCTTCTCATCTCTGAAGAACAGACATGGCCAAGGGCAGAGCTCTGGCTTTCTTCCGTTTGCCTGGAGTTAGATTTAGGACTTATAGGACCCATAGATGAAAGTGACAGAGAGGTAGGTTTTAGTTCAACCCCTAAAAACATTTTAGATGAGACTTTCCTTAGAAATAAGGAACACCCAAGGAATTCAAAGTCTGGATGAATCTTCTACCTGGAGTGTTGTAGAAGAGACTCCTCCTGTGCCTGGGACAGACAGGGCTTGGTCTCAGAGCTGGAAGACCATATCCTAGTGCTACCACTGACCTACTCACGTCATGATCTTGAGCCAACTACTTGACCTCTCTGAGCCACAGTTTCCACATTTGTAAAGATGGGAAAGTAAGGCCTTTCCAAAGAACATTGCGTGGATTCTGAAATATGAAATAACAGATGCAAAAGCACTCCTGGCTTGGCCCAGGGTTGGCATCTGATAAATACTGGCTGAATCTGAATCTAAGCCAGGTAGGGGCTGGGATCAGAGGACAGTGACAGTCCCTTGCCACTCTGAGTGTCTATGACTTCCATCACCACACTGGCCATGGGCCCTGCTTATCGTATCTGCCACAGGTAGCCAAATACCCAGGTGAGGATGTCCCCACAGGACTGAGAAGAGATCTGCCAAGAGTATTCAGTTTAACGGCAGCACCATGTCCTTGGTTCAACTTCTTTTTGTGGGGGAGCGTGGAGAGAGGAGGGGAAATTTTATGATCAGTCTGAAGTGGAAAGAAAGCTCTTATCTCATTTCCTTCTCAGAGCTACATGTGATGGCTGTGACTCGGCCGTGGACGTGCTGGGGAGAGTAACGGGAACTGACAGCGGCCTGGGCCACATTCTCTAGTCCTCTTCCCACAGAGGCGTCCAGAGAAGGGGAATCGGGCCCTCTTTGCCGTGCCAAAATAAACTCGCATTGTTTCCAGCTCCATGAGAGGCCTCGAGTGAAGCAGCCTTTGCCAAACCCTAAAAGGAAGGAAGGCTGAGCGGGGGGAGGGAGGGGGCCCTGGATCGGGGGATGCACCCACCACCTCGCTTTCTCCTGACTTTCTGAAAACTCCATGTGGGCAAGCTCTAAAGCAAATCTCAGAGGGCACTGTGAAAATCTGTGCATTTAGGGGAGAAAGAAAGGACTCGAACTCCCATTTGTTAAGGGTCTACTATATGGTAGGTACTTTGTTCATTAAGACTCATATTGGTGGGCTGGAGGTGCACGCAGACCAGGGTTCAAATTCTGACCCTGACTCTATTTGCTAACCACGTGACCTGGGCAACAAAGAACTCTGAGCTTCCATTTCTTGCAGGTAAAATGGGGCTGTTATGTAACAGCAATTCTTCAGAGAGGTGTTTTGAAGGTTAAGTCAGGTAATGTGGTAATGTATGTAAAGTTCTCAGCATAGTACAGGGCATATAAATACACTCAGTATACATGAGTTATTATTACTGTTATACAGCTGCTACTCATAATAATATCATCTTAAAACTTTCATGAAAATGCTGAGAGGTAGGTATTGTTAAATAAACATGACAGGTATGGAAAGTGGAGGCTCAAGAGAGGTTGAGGCACTTTTTCAGGGTCTAACAGTTAACGAGCGGTAGGCTCAGGATTCAAACTCAGGTCTGCCCAGCTTGACGGCCATATGTGTTGCACCTGCATCTGAGATGAGGGCTGACTGGGTTTTCTCATACAGATGCCAAGTTGCTCGGAGGCTGGAAAGCTGGAAAACAGCAAAAACAGAGACCGCCGGGCATCACTTTCATGGCCCAACTGCTTCCCAGACTTCATAGGCTCAGCCACCCTCCAGCCGGGCCTGGCTGACCACCAAAGCCTACGGTTCTCCTTGCCAGGCCTCAGGGCTCCTCTGTCTTTCAGCATCCATCTGGAGTGAACGTCTGCAGCGTGGGTCCCGTCTGCACCACTGGTCCCCAGGCCCTGCACAGTTGGCCTCCTGCTTCTGCATGGACAGCTTGTTGGAGCTGAGCCAAAGCAGCCTGGGATTGAAATCCTACCTCTGTCCCTCACTAGCTGGGTGACTCTGGGCATGTTACTTGCTCTCTCTGAGCCTCAGTTTTCTCATCTGTAACTCTGGAGCAAGAGTACCTAGTGAGAATTGCGGGAGACAATGAAAATGACAGTAAGTGCTCCGAAGGTGTTAGCTCTCCTTCCTCCCGTTCCCTGCCTCTGGAAGTGGGTGCTCCTGGCTCTTCTGCTCACTCAAGATCATGAGGCTGTGGAGCCCCAGGCCAGGACCTATTTTTCATCCCGATATGTAGTCTCTGCATGTCATCCTTAATGAAAAACGAATAACTCATGTGTTCATTTCATTAAATGCTGCCCCCACAAAAGTGTGGGCTTGTGCAATTCTCCAAAGACTGTCAGCTGGAAGATATCTCAGAATTCCTCGTAAATCAAAAGGTTTCATTTTGCTGCCAAGACAGTCAACTCTCTTTGCCTGAATAAGGCAGTGGGCGGTGCTGGGCTGGGATGGAATCGGAGACTTGCCTGCTTGTCCGGGCTTTGCCAATTACCCACACAGGAAGGGGGCAGACTGCTTGTGACTCTGGCAGAGAAATGGGTGGGGTGGGGTGCTGGATCCTACAGGGTCCTTCCTTCTCCTCCTCCGGTTCTAAAATTCTGGACTTTGAGCTTTCCTTCTCCCTCTGCCTCTCCCAACCCCCTCCCACTATGCTCCTCCCGCTCTGCTCCACAATCCCTGCCTCTCCAGTCAATCAGGTCAAATCAGCTCAGGGCAGAGTCTGCAGAGAAAAAGCATCTATGCATTCCTGGCAGAGGATGATCTTCTAATGCCCCTTAGCGCAAAAGCAGCCCTCCTTAGGGGTGAAAAGAAGGGCAGCCAAAGTCTGTGTTTCTATTGTGGGGTCCAGGAAGAGTGGGGCATTTGCTCATGGAGCTAAGGATGGATAAATTTAGAAGTAAAAAGAGGGTTCCTCTCCTGCCCCCAGCTTTGGAAAGGACTCCCAAGCCAGCCCAAAGGGGCTTTGTGGTCACCTAGTGGAGCAGATTCCAGGCCACCCAAAGGGGTCTGCACATTGTGGGTGGCAGTGGGGTGGGGAGTGCACAGGGTGAAGGTCCCAGAGGAAATTGGGCCTCTTAAAAACCACAGTCAGAGCTGGTCTCTTAGGGAGGGGAGATGAGGGTTGCAGAATTAAGTTTCAATGTCTTCACTGCTGGGCTGCCCGATTGAGAGTAGGAGACAGATATAGAGGACCCAAAAGATCGCTTCTGAGTGCAGGGGTTGGGAAGGAGAAGGAGACAAAAGAAGGACAAGGACAGGAACAGAGAGAGGCGAGGGGACCAAGAGAGAAGTGAGGGGGGCAAGGGGAAGGAAGGGAAAAGGGGGCAAGAGGAAGACAGAAAGGAGGAAAAGGAGGAAAAGGGGAGGGAGGAAAGTAGGCGAGAAGAAATGAAAACAGAAGGAAAAACAGGGAGGAAGGAAAACGTTTCCCAAAACATGTCATCTGAGTGCTTCCCTCCTTGACAAGGGGGTGGGAGGTGCGTCGAGCCAGCCTGCACGCTCACCTCACATCCTGGGTCCATCGCTGTGCCTGTCGCTCCAGAGCCTCCCCAGCAAAGGTGGGCTCAGAACTTGCCCACTGCACAACTCCAGGAACACTATTTACCTAAAACACAAAGAGAACAGGTGCCCTGGAGCTGTGCAAGGAGGTGGCACACCCTGTGTGCCTGACAAATCCCAGCAGCATAATAGGACAGGGACATAATGGAGCACTCAAAACATAGAATCTGTCGTCCCATTCACTAAATCATTAAATATGCTGTACTCTCTGTTTATACCACACTAGCACTTTTATAACACCACTGTATTCCCCATGGGAGGCTTAAAAAATCCCTTCGCTAGTTCTGAAAATAAAATCCCCTATTTAACAAAGACCTGCAACCATTAAGATGTCTATCCATCCATCTACCTGTCCATCCAGTCATCTGGAGTCCACCCTTTCAGTGACCTTTTAATTGAGGATCTACAGTGTCAGGCACTCTGCTTTAGTACAAGCATGAAAATGTCCCATTTCTTGCCCCCAGGGGGCTCATCCTCTGCTGGGGAAACACACTTAAGTAGTTTATTATATATCATTATAAGTGAAGTCATGGATAAATAAATTTACCATATTTAGCATTCTGAGTGGAATAATAATTCTATTAGCAATTGTTATCTGGGAAAAACAAGACAAAGCAAGACAAATCATGTGTGTGGAGTGACCACTACAGGTCATCTGTGATTTGAGTCCCCTATCCTTCAGCAGCAGGTGGCCTGCTCTCTCTACCTCTCAACTGTGCCCTGATCTCTTGCTTGGCTGGTGTGCCCTGAGTTCAGAACTGGCAGCTAAAATTTTATTTCCTCTTTTTATTTAAAAAATAAAATCATTTAAAATGCATAAAACATATGCATAGTTTAAAGCAGAACTCTAAAGCAAATATTAGCTGCGCATGGTGGCTCACACCTGTCATCCCAGTACTTTGGGAGGCCAAGGCAGCAGGATTACTTGAGCCCAGTGGTTCACGACCAGCCTGGGCAACATAGCAAGATCCCATCTCTACAAAACATAAAAAAATTAGTCGGGCATGGTGGCACATGCCAGTGGTACCAGCTACTTGGGAGGTTGAGACTGGAGGATCACCTGAGCCCAGGAGCTGGATGCTGCAGTGAACCATGGTCATGCCACTGCACTCCAGCCTAGGCAACAGAGTGAAACCCTGTCTCTAAAATAAATAAATAAATAAATAAGTAAATAAATAAATAAATAAAGCAAATATTTTTGTAACCACCCGTGAGATAAATAAATAGACTAGAACATCACTAGTACCTGTGAAGTTCCCCACCAGCAACACCCCAGGTCCTTCCTCAGTCAAATCTCCCTTCCTTCTCTTAGAGGTAACACTATCCTGACTTTTCTGTTAATCAGAAAAAGTCTGATTGAACCTTGCTTTCCTTTATGGTTTTACCATTTATGTATGCCCCCTAAACAGTACTACAGTGAATGACAAATGCCATTTGTAAGAGAAAAATGCTGAATATCTGCAAATTCATACAGCTTCATATAGTTTAACCTACTCGTCTATTTTTAAACTTGGAAATAAATGTACTGTATGCATTCTTTGATGATTTGCTTCATTTGGTTGACATAGCTATAGTTTCATTGTATATATTTTCACTGCTGAGATTTCATATAGCATACAAGCTCACAGTTAATGCATTTTATGGCTGATGGACATTTGAGTTGTTCTCAGTGTTTGGTCCTTACTGATGTTGTTGTTGTAAAGCTTTCTTGTCTCCTGGTGCGCACATGCATGGGTTGCCCTAAGATATTTATCTAGGAATAAAATTGCCGGATGACATGGTCTTCAACATGACTAGATCAAGTCCAGTTGCTTTCCACATTGGCTGTACCAATTTATACTCCCAGAGGCATCTGCATCCTTGTCATCTCTTGGTATTACAGACTTAATTTTTCCAATCTGGGGGGTACAAAATGGTATCTTATTGTGGTTTACATTTTATCTCCCAGATTATTAATGAAGTTGAGCTTTTTGTTTGTTTGTTTCTTCACCATTTGGATTTCCACTTTTCAGACTTGTCTGTTCAAGTCTGTTACCTTTAAAAAATTGGTTTTTTTCCCCTTGATTTTTAGTTCTTTCTGTGTTCTGGATATTAGTCCTTCATTGCTTATATGTGTAGTTCCAGTTTGTGGTTTGTTTTCATCTCTTTATAGTCCCTCCTTGATCTCTCTGTCTCTCTCTCAAAAATAATTTATGATAAAATTCCAAACATATACAAAAGTAGATAGAATAATATGATGAATCTCCTTGTACCTATCACTCAGCTTCAACAATTATAATTTCATGGACAATCTCGTTTCACTTATACCTTTTCAACTTCTGCTCCTCTAGCTTTATTCAGGTGATCCACTCACCTCAGCCTCCCAAAGTGCTGAGATTACAGGCTTGAGCCACCACACCTAGCTACTTCTTTACTTTTGTATCTCATTCTTGTTCTGAGAGCACAAAGGTATTTGCTTCTCTCTCTTTTTTTAAAAGGTTTGTAGTTTTACTTTTCACATTTAGCTCTTTATTCCAAATTAAAGAGATTTTAGTGTGTGGTGTGAAATAGAGATTCAATTTCTTCCCCCTATAGCTCTTTTTTTCCCTCCCTGGAATAATTTCTTAAAAAGTCTTTTCCCCACTCCCCTGTAATCTGCAGTCAGTCATATTGATCAAGTATCCATATATGTGTGGGTCTGCTCATGGCTCTCTCTTCTGTTTTATTGATCTATTTCTCTATGCCTGTGCTAATGTCACACTTTCTTAATTACTATGCCTTTATAATAAGTCATGATATCTGGCAGGGCAATTCCATCACCTTCTTTTTCTTATAATTATTGCATTTTCATATGAGTTTTATAATAAGCTTACCAAATTCTACATGCAAAAATGTGTTGGGATTTTGATTGTGATGCATTGAATCTACATATAAATTTGGGGAAAATGGCATATTTACAATATAGACTCATTCATCCATAAATATAGTAAGTCGCTGCATTTGTTAATGCATTCTTTAATGTCTCTCAATAAAATTTAATATTTTATACAAAATTAGCATACATTTTGTTAGACTTATTCATAAATACTTCATTTGTGTTGCAAGTATAAATGATCACTTTAAAATTTTTTATTTTCTCAATGTTTACTGTTCACATATTGAAGTAAACTCAAGTTTATTTGCATGTTAACTTTATACCCAGCAATTGTGCTAAACTCTTTTACTTGGTCTAATAACTTGGATTTTCTATTTACACAATAATGTTGTCTCTACATATTTAACATTTTGTCTCTTTTTCCCCAAACTTAAGCCTTAACTTGCTTGCTTGCTTTCTCACTCTCTCTTTCTTTCTCCCTCCCTCCCCCCTTCCTTCCCTCCTCCCTTCTTCTTCTTTCTCCTCCTCCTTCTTCTCCCAATAATATTGTCTATACATATTTAAAGTTTTTTCTCTTTTTTTCCCAAACTTAAGACTTAATTTTTTTCTTTCTTTCCTCCTCCTCCTCTTTCTTCTTCTTTTGAGGCAGTCATTCTATTGCTCAGGCTGGAGTGCAGTGGCACAATTGTGGCTCAATGCAGCCTTGATCGCCCAGGCTCAAATGATCCTCCCACCTCAGCCTCCGGAGTAGCTGATACAACAGGTGCGTGACACCACACCTGCCTAATTTTTTTTTTTCAGACAGAGCCTCTATGCGTTGCCCAGGCTGATCTCAAACTCCTAGGCTCAAGTGATCCTCCTGCCTTAACCTCCCAAAGTGCTGGGATTATAAGCATGAGCCACTGTACCCAGCCTTCTCTTTCTTTCTCTCTTTCTTTTCCTTCCTTCCTTCCTTCCCTCCCTCCCTCTCTTCTTTCTTTCTTTCTTTCTTTCTTTCTTTCTTTCTTTCTTTCTTTCTTTCTTTCTTTCTTCTTTTTCTTTCTTCCTTTTTTTGAGACGGAGTCTCACTCTGTTGCTCAGGCTGGAGTGCAGTGGCATGGTCTTTGCTCACTGAAACCTCCGTCTCCTGGGTTCAAGTGATTCTTCTGCCTCAGCCCACTTAGTAGTTGGGATTACAGGTGCGTGCCACCACAGCTGGCTAATTTTTGTATTTTTAGTAGTGATAGGGTCTCATCATGTTGGCCAGGCTGGTCTTGAACTCCTGACCTCAGGTGATCCACCCACCTCGGCCTCCCAAAGTGCTGGGATTACAGGGGTGAGCCACCATGACTGGCCCTTTTCTTTCTTTATTGAAATGGGTAGGATTTCTCGTACAATATTAATAGAAGTAGTGATAGTAACCGTGCATTTTTTTCTCCACCTCAAAGTCTCGTTGGACGAGATGATCTCTTTCCAATGCAAAGATCTTGATTTTCCTCACAATCATCTTCTTTCTGGCTCAAGCAACTACCCACAGCCTTCTAGAGTGAGACTAAGAATCATAATTTATATCCAGACTTTACGTTCTTGAGACAAGGTCTGGCACTACTGCCCAGGCTGGAGTGCACTGGCACAATCTAAGCTCACTGCAACCTCCACCTCCTCGGCTCAAGGCTTCCACCCACCTCAGCCTCCCGAGTAGTAACTACAGGAGCAGACCACCATGCCTGGCTAATTTTTGTATTTTTCATAGAGACAGGGTTTCACCATGTTGTCCAGGTTGGTCTTGAACTCATGAGTTCAAGCGATCTTCCCATCTCAGCCTCCCAAAGTGCTGGGATTATGGGCATGAACCACCCAGCTATATCCAGACTGTTGATAGTTGCATATCTCTAGCCTGAATGTAGAAGATCCTGGAGTCTGATCTCTTCTCCAATATTTTGTATTTGTTGAGTCATTTCCTCTCAAAACCCCATTCCTCCTCGAACTCCCAAGCCATTTCTGCTTCATAGTTTGAATCATAACTAATAGTCAAAAAAAAAATTGTGATGGTTGAGACCTTGGCTGTGCCCATATCCCTTTTTGAAGCTCTCTCTGCCCTTCTTCAGGGTGAGAGAGATGGACTGTGCCTTTGTTCCCACATCCTAGCACTGGCTGAAAGAAGCGACATGTGCTATGCTACGCCATTGTCTCTGGGGTGTCTAAGTTGCATCCAGATGTGAGAACACCAGATACAGCACAACTAGACTCACCAAGATCAGCCCCTTTCACCAGGGAAGTGCCTAATGTTCTGGCCTACTTTTATTGAGGGTTGATAGAACAAACAGCTATTGGAAGAAGGTTTGCCAAATAAATATTTGAGATGGTGTTCATCGTGTTGTTCGATGTTCCCTACATAAGGATTCATATAATATATTGTGTTGGAATTAAGTGTCAGTATAGTTAGTCTCTCCTGTTGAACTAACATATGTCTGCAATGGGATTAATACTTTCTGGAATTGTCTTTAGATACATTTTCATGTCCTGTAAACCTTGTTGTTCTGGAGTTTCTTGTACATTGGAGTAATGTCTGAGTCTCAGACAGGAAGCTAGATGTCTAGAGAGTCAAGGTTTACTAAATTCCTTTGACCCTCTTTTAGCACATCAAGAGGTAGGCCTGGCTGACTACATTTTAGAAGATGATGAAGGAAAGTTTATCTCTCTATCCTCATAGACTATGGGAAGGGGAAGGGGGATAGGGAGAGAACAGGTAGATCAGGCACCAGAGCTCTTCTCTGCCACTACCATTATTACCTTCCCCACCTTCCCCACCAGTGTGTCAGGGCACAACCTAGAAAGTTGGGAGCTTTTAAAGACATGCTTTTAAAGCATGTCTGAAGGCCGCAGGGAGCGTCTGGGCTGGAGGCACCCTTCTCCAGGTACGCTGGGTCCAGGAGAAGCACCCACACGAAGGCCTGGAGGTAGCGCAGGAAGTAGGAGGTAGGGGAGCCTGAGACAGCACCTGAGCAGGTGTTGAGAGTGCCAGCAGAAAGGCAGAGGCCTGGTGACAGGACTGAGTGACCACTAGGAAAGCTGGCAGGGACCATGGGCTCCAGCGACAGCTCCTGGCACAGCGCCCCAGAAAGCAAGATGGGGCCATCCCATCATAGCAGTCATGAGCTCAGGGAGCAGGCTGTGAAGATCCAGGCAATGCCACGGGAACACAGGGGCCTCCCTCCTGGGCTGTGCAAGACTGATAGGAATCACCTGCCACACGGGGATTCATCAGCCAGAGAGAGCAGTCTCCAAAAGGCTGACATTTACGTGAGTGAGCCAAGTTATCTATGAAAGACAATTTTGATTACTAAATCAAGCTTGAAATTTACCAAATTGGATACAATTTAGGATTTTACCCGCCTGCTTCCCAGTGAAACTGATAAGAAGACATTCATTATAAAGAAAATTTTAGCCAGGTGTAGTGGCATGTAAGCTACTCGGGAGGCAGAGGCAGGCAGATCACTTGAGCCCAGGAGTTTTAGTCCAACCTGGGCAACACATCAAGAACCCATCGCTAAAAAAAAAAAAAGAAAGAAAGAAAATTGTAAAAGTTACACTTTTTCCCCACAATTGCATTGTAGTGTGAGTAAATGTTTCCCCACTGCACATCCTTTTTATGAAACTAAGATTTATCTCATTGTGGCCTCTTTTCAGCTGCAGAGCTGACTCGCATGTTACATTCAGTGACAACAAATGTTCTTGCACAAGTGTGGAAGGGGCACAAGTGTTGGAGTTTGGCTGGCCTGGGTTTGTGGCCTGGGCTGGATTGTGACTTTTGTAGACTCCAGGCACTTTTATAGTTGTGGAATCCCTCCCCCATTAAAAGATTAAATATATGTTACTATTGTGTTGGCATAAAGACGAATCTATTAATATCATATATTAAAACATTTTTTCAACCTCAATGTTCTCTTCTCTTCTTCTGATTTTAAAAGAAATTTTAAAACATTTTAGTGGGCCCCTAAGAGTATCCTGGGCCCTGCGCCTATTGGAGAAGTCAGCCCTGCTTGCACTTTTGCCTGCCCTGGACATGCCTCTTTGCCTGTCTTCCTCATCTGTAAAATGGGGTTGCTGGACTAAATGATGGAGTGCATTCAAGGACACGGCACCTGGGGTAAATAAATATGGGTTTCCTTTCTTCATCTCCATGGACTTGATTTTCTATTTCTATTTTCGTGATCTTGCTGCATATGTGGTTTTCATTGTGAGTCACCTTCAAAATTCTCTTTGGAAGTAGGTGGGGTATAAATTATAAATAAAAATTCCTTTTTACTTCCTCAGCACTTAGCACAATGCCGAGCTTTATATTCCCAATCCTTGTTTGTTGACTGTGCCGGTAAATGGCTCTCTCCTGGCCAACCTCCGCCCACCACCCTGTCCCACCCCGGCCTGACTGCTCTTGGAGGAGGCATCCTTTCTGTCTTTCTTTGGCCTCTTCTCTCTCCCTCAGAATTCTTCTTTCCTTAGTGGCCTGTGCTCAGCTGGCTGTCAGAGTGAGGAAGGTGCCCACTAAATGTCACACGGTGAGCTGGGTAATATTGCCACAGTCCCACGAGGCAGGGTGTGTGCCCTGCTCCACCCCGGAGGATGCTGTGGCTCAGCGAGGAATTGGCTCCACACGTGGTGGGACTGGGATTTGAACCCAGGCCTGTCTGGCCAGGCAGAGGCATGGTGTGTTAAGCCTCCATGGTTTGCAGTTTCCAGCAATCTGAGGGGATTTCTTGGCACTGTTCAAATCAAACCCTACTGGAAAACGTGGAGGTCCCTCGAGGTGTGTGTTCAGCTTTGTCACCGTCCCTCAGGCCCCACCATTCACCCAGCTGGAAGTTTGTGCTGAAACTCTCTTCCTAAATATTAGAGGGGAGCAGTGCCACAAGCAAGCGGGGAGGAACCGGGAGCCACACAGCTCATGCTGGAGATTCAGTGGTATGTCCATCAGGAGGGTGGCACACATTTCCTTTATTGGCCGGACTTTAGAGCGCTCAGCTCCAGGACTTTAAAACGGCACCAGAGTATTCAATGAGCTTGTATATGTGAGGCACTTACAACAGCGCCTGGCATACGTGTTGGCTGGAGCCGAACCGAATGCACCGACTCATTCAGCGCACATTGAGCACCTACTGGGCTGCGTGCTGGGAAGATACACATGAATAAAACATCTTCCCACTTATTCAAGAGAAGGCAAAATAAAAATTGCCCCGCGATGGGATAGAATCTGCAATTAAAAAGAAGAGCATGTGCAAGTTTATTTATGTCCTATTACACAAGCTCCTCCATTCTCTACCCCCACCCCCACCCTCTCAATCTGTCGCATTCAGGGATCTGGGGCTCTGAGCATTTGCTTGAATTAAACAGATTCAATGGCATGTCAGGGTTGGGAGGAGAAATGGAGAAGGTGGAAGAATGAGATGGAGCAATTAGTTAAAAAGAGAGATGTTGGTAGTCAATGCACAGATGCCTCCTCCTGGAGAGGAGAGGAGGTCAGACAGACCTGGAATGTTCCCTTGGGAACAATCATATTATTAATAACTGTGATAACGATTCGTGCTACTGAGTGCTCCCAGTGCCAGGCGCTGCTCTAAGCCTTCACACAGATGAGCGTATTTAATTCTCCCAATCCCCTAAGGAGGCAGCTTCTATCATAAACCCCATATTAGAGCCCAGAGGCTCAGCAGGGGGCAGTGACTTGACCAAGGGCACCACCGCCAAGAGGCAGCCTCCTGCCTGGAGGCTGCACTTGTCCTGTGGCCTTCACACAGGTGCCTGTGACATTGTGAGACAGGTGAGGTCAGGGTGGGGTATACAATACCACTGCAGACTAGTTGGAGTTTAGAGCAGAAAGCAGGAGGTCGGACTGGTGGAGTTTGAATCCTGGCCCACCATGACCAACTCTGTGACCTCGGCCAATGTCTTTCTATGTCTCTGTTTTCTTATAAGTGAAATGAAGATTGAGGATGGTGATGACGACACCACCTCCTGGAGTGGTTGTAAGGCTTTAACACAACTGTGCACACATAGGGTTTAGCAGGGCCTGCCCAGACGAGCAGGATACATGGCAGGCATCCCTGAGCTCATGATTTGTCCCTAGGAGAGCTCGCCCTGCCATCATCCAGGCAGATGAGCTCAGGCTTCCAGGCTTCTGCACTCACAGATGAGGGGGCCAGCTCAGGACAGGCAGTGGGAACCACAGAGGGAGAAACGCTAATGAGAAGTGACCCCACCCATGGAGCCTGTCCCCAAACGGATGAGCATGTTGGGAAATGTGCCCAAGTGTGGCAGGAAATGCCTGTGGAAATGCCTTGGACAGGGGCAGCCGATGACTGGCCACGGGGACACTGGAGGACATCGCCTGGCCTCTGCCTCCAAGCAGGGCACCGCCTGGCTGGGGACAGAAGACTCTTCACACGAACCAATGAGTGGCCCAGGCGGGGTCTTCCCAAGGGTCACCTGCAGCGTGTGGTTCTGGCCATCGGCAAGCAGAGTGACCAGTGAGCCGTGGGCTGGGAGCCTGTATGGGCAGAAGGCCAAGGGGCTGTAGGAGGTGGCATGTGTGTGGGATGCTGTGACTCAGCCACTCACCCCAAGGACTAGCTTCAGGTCTGCTTGCCCCACCTTCGCTTTTGACCAGGCATTTCTGATTTTCTCTCCTTTTCCTCTTTTTGATGAGGGGCAGCTCTGTTGTCATAAGTGAGGCACAGCCAAGGCCAAGGTCTTCCTTTCCAGAGCTGTTCTGGGCTGGGCCGACTCTGCTATTTGAATGTACAGGGCTCATTCTACAGTATGCCAATAAATGTGCCCATGAAAAAGAAGACCTTTAGCGATGTGCTCATGCAGATGATTCTATCCCACCTGTCACAGAGGGAGGCACGGCAACCATCTGCTAGATTCTCTATTCCCACCCCACCCCTTACATTTTTAACCACATATTTTCACAGTTTGCCTTACTTATTTAAATCTGTTATTTAGAAAGACACATGTATTGCTAAGTAAAGAAACGGCAGCTTTTGCCCATTGAAGCCTGTTCTTCCCATATTCTGTAGCTGGCTGGGGTCCGCTGAGAGACCCTTATATGTGCAAGCCTGGGTGTCCTTTAACCAGGCTGGATTTAGGACTGAATCCACTCTGGATTATCGAGTGCTCTGTACTAGAAGGGGAGGAGAGCTGACACTTAATGTGACTTATCTTTCAGAGTAACAGTGAGACCCCAATCTCTTGGTCTCTACTGTAGTGGACGTGGATCCCTCCTTTAACCCGGAGACAATACTGTATGTCCAAATGCTATGCTCTTGAAGTCATGCTGCATGGCCAGACCATTGATTCAGTTATTTGGCACCTATTGTATGCCACACATTGTGTGCCAGGCACTGGCAATGCCTTGGGACGAGATGAAGTCCCCACCCTCATGGAACTGACACTTGTGTGGGGAGAGAAGAGCTAGAAAGCCCAACATGGACAAATTGTGTTAAGTGCCCTGAAAGGAACAAACTGTGATAGAGAATGGAGAACAGCAAAGAGGACCAGGGGGAAGGAGGGCCCACAGAAGAGTGATGTGGAAGCCAGGCCCTAGCCGGGGAGAGGCAGGAAGAACTCAACACGTGCAGAGGGAAGGCGAGGCGAGTGCAGTCCGGAAGGAGAGAGAGCTTCACATTACCTGGGAAGCAGGAGAAGAATCTGGCCCTGAGCCTCCTCTCTACCTCCTACCTGCAAGCCCCGGGGTCCCCCTGGCCTTCTCTGTCTTTGCAGCTCCTTAGAGTGGGAAGGACCAGGCCTTGTGCCTCTGCCCATGGCCAACAGAGCTCCCTAGAGAGCCTGGGCTGCCCGCTCACCCAGTAGTTCCAGGCCATGCCAGAGCCTGCACCTGGCCAGAGGCCCAAGGAGTTCTGACACCTCCCCCAGGCCACACGACTCCCGCCCCACCACACCCCACTCGAGTAACAGAGCTTGCAGCCTCACAGCCACTGCTGCCATCTCTTTGGGCCTCTGGTCACCTCCACACAGCCTCATCACCCTGATCATTGCTGCTGCAGCTACAAGGCATCGCTCACTGCCCTGCCAGGCCTTCAGCCTTCAGCACGCTGTCAGGAATATGCTACTGCCTATTCCCCTTCTTTCTGGTGACATCTGGTGACTTCTTTGATATCTCTTCAAATGCTGCTCCCTTCTACACCCCTCTCCCACACTTTCCTGCCTCCTTCCCCTCTGTTCCTGGCACTTCACTATAAGGCTTACTTACCCTGCTGTTAGCTATTTGAGTCTCTCCCCGGCTTCCCAAGGGCAAGGTCTGAATCACTTTTATACTTGCAGTCCCAGGAGCTGATGCAGAGAGTAAATCATCAATACAGCTTTGTTGAATAAATTCTTCGTGTGCCCCTTAGAATAATAATCTCCTTCATGTATTCAGCATTTAACAAGCTCATCCAAAACTTTGTGCCATTGTATGCTTGCAACACCGTAAGACTAGGTGCTGACCTGCTGCACAGGTAGGGAAATGTGGAGAAAGGTTACATGATTTATGTTAGATCGCACACAAATTGGTGGCAGGGCTGGGTCATGGTCTTAATATCCTTACTCTTAGTTCACTGCTCTTCATTAACTTCAGAGCACTCAAGCCTGGAGTTAGAGTAAAAACACATTTCTCAGTAATACATCTTAAGATATAAGCTGAGGACATACCTGTTTTAACACAAACTTTAAAAAAAAAACTACACTATATTTGATCTTAGACTTCCCAAGCCAAATAAGTACATTAATTAAAAGTACACTATAAGATATGAGGTAAGCCTTTATTGAGCACCTATTATATACTGTTATATATGGAACTCAGTATTCTGGGAGACACAAAAGAATTACAAGACTCTCTTACATAGTACTCACAATTATTCAGGGAAAACGACCCAGGGACAAACACAGCAAATGGAGATAATGTATGGGTGGGTAAATGCAGAAGCTCTTGGAGCAGAGTTGTTCCTGAGGGGCCCATGGAGAAGGCTCTGGGAAGTCATTCCCATCCATGGGACAAGAGGAGTGATAGCAGAGAGGAGACGTGGGGATGAGGAGTAGGGGTGGGAAGGTGCACAGGACAAGGGGGCGGCCCAGGGGCTGGCCAGAGGGAGGGGCTTTATAGGAACACTCGTGAGAGTGCTCCTCTGAGGATCAGAGAGGACCTAGATGTGCTTTTCAGGGATGTCTCATCACAAGTAAAGCATGACTCTTTCTCAGTTGCCAGAAACAGTTTTGAGAATAACAAACTCAATCTCTGGCATCAGAAAGGGTGCCTCATCCCCAGGGATTCTAAGAGGGTAGGATTTGTCTTTCCAACTCAGCTCAGCTTAACTCAGCTCAGCTCAGCTCAACTCAGCTCAATTCGGCTCAGCTCAGCTCAACTCAGCTCAATTCGGCTCAGCTCAGCTCAACTCAGCTCAATTTGGCTCAGCTCAGCTCATTTCAGCTTGGCTTAGCTCAACTCAACTCAGCTCGGCTCAGCTCAGCTCAGCTCAACTCAGCTTAGCTCAGCTCAGCTCAACTCAGCTTAGCTCAGCTCAGCTCAGCTCAACTCACCTTGGCTCAGCTCAGCTCAACTCAGCTCAATTAGGCTCAGCTCAGCTCAACTCAGCTCAATTCGGCTCAGCTCAGCTCAACTCAGCTCAGTTCAGCTCAGCTCAGCTCAGCTCATTTCAGCTTGGCTCAGCTCAACTAAACTCAACTCAGCTCAACTCAGCTCAGTTCAGCTCAGCTCAGCTCATTTCAACTTGGCTCAGCTCAACTCAACTCAACTCAGCTCAGCTCAGTTCAGCTCAACTCAGCTCAGCTCAGCTGAACTCAACTCATCTCAGCTCAGCTCAGCTGAACTCAACTCATCTTCACTCAGCTTAGCTCAACTCAGCTCAACTCAACTCAGCTCAACCCAGCTCAGCTCAACTCAGCTCAGCTTGGTTCAACTAAGCTCTACTCAACTCATTTTAGCTCAGTTCAGCTCAGTTTAACCCGGCTCTTCATATTACCTGTCAGTCATGGACCATCACTTCCTATCCCCAACTGCCACAGACAAAGCTAGTGAAGTAAGACACATGAACAGAGGTTCCTATCTCCTCTCTGTCCAAACCGCAATCATGACATCCACTCCCCATTACCTCCATCTTCTCCCATTGCAGGTGCTCATAACAACGTCCAAGGACCCAGCTTTGTTAGTGAATATGGAATTTGCGGGATGGTTGGCAAAGGCTCCAGCCCTGATGGAAAGCCCTGGAGGAAACTCGGCTCAGCTGAGAGTGTGATGACTCTCCTCCCATTGCAAACTGAGACCACAGTGAAATGGACAGAAGGAGAGAAGGGGTTGTTGTAGGCTGATGGCCTTGCCTGCCTGGCCCCAACTGACCTGGCCATTGAAGTTGTGCTGGAACCCAGGCGAGTGTCCAATGTGTCCCTAGGTGAACTAAGGTTGTAAGGAGGTTTCTGAAGGACACGTAGGGGACTCATGGAAAAGCAGGTTTGGTGGGGGCCCTTCTCTATTCTCTCTTTCAAAGCCATGCCTTGGGCTGGTTCAGGGCACCAGGCAGGGCTCTGCTTCTTTCACTCTGTCCTCAGGCAACACTACTGCATTTCAGCAGCTCTTTAACCTCAAAGACCTGTGAGTCAGTGTAGAGCAGGTCACACACAGAGCAGGTCACACACAGAGCATCTCTAGTTGAGCCCACTGGCCTCATCACAATGCCTGTGAGCTGTTCATGGGCCTGTAGAGTTCATGCCCCTCCTCATGTGTCAACACAGGAGCTAGTCCACGCTGAGGAAAACATTTATTGTATCTTTCCCCAATAGAGTTTCTGTGGAGAGATTCCCCACCTATTTTCATAACTTCTCTCAAAGTTTGACAGCCTTTGCTCAGCTGTAGCCTGGACCTAACCTTCTACTACAACACAAGCCAGTTCTCTTTGGTCTGATCCTCAGAGACAGACCCTTGAGTGAGAAACTCCAGGATGTACACCATCACATTGGGAGTGGGAAGGTGGAAGAGAGAAGAGACAACAGAAAGGGGGAAATGCCTACAGCCACTGCAAAACCAACAAGCAGAATGGTGGTGGAGACTAGCCTGGCCAACATGGTGAAACCCCATCTCTACCAAAAATACAAAAATTACCCAGGTGTGGTGGTGTGTACCTGTAATCTCAGCTACTCAGGAGGCTGAGGCAGGAGAATCACTTGAACCCTGGGGGTGGAGGCTGCAGTGAGCAGAGGTCATACCTGGGTGACAGAGCAAGACTCTGTCTCAAAAAAAAAAAAAAAGAAAACCCCAAACCATTTGTGGAGTATGTATTACATGCCAAGCACTATTCTAGGCATCATGAACATACATGAATACAAACACGTGGACAAATATCTCTGCCTCACTCACTTCAGAGTTGTTCACAGAGTCACAGCTGCAGTGGAGAGAAGCAATTATGCACAGATGGGTAAGAGAGCCCAGGGATGCTGAGTGACATGCTTTTGGTCACCCAGGAAGTTGAAAGGCAGAACCAGGTGTCTCATCTGTTGACCTCTCCTTGTTATTCCTCTCACGGTTGGAAGTGAGCATTTCCTAGGAAGACAAAAGAATCTTTTATTTTCTGGGTTCCTAGCCAGGAAGTCCTGTTCACTGCTTTGGAGGGGTTTTCCTTACCCAGGGAGACCCTGGCAGGTCAGCCCTTGTGTTCATGGTGCCTGCTTCTTGCAGAGAAAGTTATGTTCCTGGACCTTCATCTTCTGGAAGTATGTAAATGCATGACATTACTTTTTTTTAATGCTTGGTATTTATGAGGTCTTTTCCCCCTGAGGCTGCCCCACGTTCTGAAATGTGAACATGGTAGGCAGGATGGATACATTTTTGGAGCAGTAAGTACAACCAGATGTGTGGACGGGGCTGAAGAAACACACCAAGCTTTTATGAGGGATGCAGAGCTCAGAGACCCAGCCTGTTTCTCTCCTCTCAGGGGAAATTAGTTTAAAACTGGCAAAAAAAAAAAAAAAACAAAACACAGGTCAAGGTGTTACCTGCATACCAGTTTCACATACCCCCTGCCAGACTGCGAACCTGGTCTTGCACCCATTCACCCAACTCTCAGTGACGGCAGATGGCAGCCAGGTGCTGACACAGTTCTCTCATTTCACTCCAACAATACCACCCAAGAAATGGATGAGGAAGCTGAGGATCAGTTTGGCTAGGTAACTTGGCCAGGGCAACACAGGTAGGCAGCAGGAAGGGCTGAGATGCAAACCAGGACAGCTAGGCTGCAAAGGCAACCACACTGTCTTTGCAGACCAGCTTCTTTCCCCCAGGGGCTCTCTGTCCAGTGGCAGAAGATCTACAGGGTTCCAGCAAAGATGGCAGGCTCCATCCCAGGCAATGAGAAACAACTCCTGGCAGTATTGTAGCAGCCAGTGGTGAGGTTTCAGTGGAGAAAAAGTAGTACTCATCCCTGCAGAATTCGAAAGCAGTGGTGAAGCAAGACATAGATGCATCAAACGAGTTGTGAATGACACATGTTACTACACAACCATGCTTAATTTTGGAGAAGCAAGTGGTGGATGCTTTAAGGGTTCTGCACTGTGACCTGGAGTAACCTGGAAAACATTCAGGCTAGAAGGATTTAAGCTGCGCATTGAAGGATGGGAGGAATTTGGAGAGGCAGAGAGGTATGAGAAGCACATTACGCCGAGAGTGTGTGAAAAGAGCAGGAACACAGAGAGAAATTAAAGAGGTGGTGCTGGTGAGATGAGAAATAACATTTGCTAAGCATTTATTGTGTACCATGAATGGTGCTGGGGGCTTCAGCATATTATCTCACTTATTAAATCAACTATATTTAGTTTTAATTTACATATATAAGAAAATGCACACATTTGAAGTGTACAGTTCAATGAGTTTTGGTAAATGTATATACCTGTGTAATCATCATTACAATCAACATACAAGACAACATTCTGTACCTGCAGCTCCCCTTGTATGAATTCAACCAACTGCAGATAGAAAATATTTGCAAAAAAAACCACAATAAAAAATAACAATACCACGCCTGTAATCCCAGCTATTTGGGAGGCTGAGGCAGGAGAATCACCTAAACCTGGGAGATGGAGGTTGCATTGAGCCGAGATCATGCCACTGCACTCCAGCCTGGGCTACAGAGTAAGACTCTGTCTCAAAAAAATAAAAAAAATTAAAAAAAACCCAACAATACAAATTTTAAGAACAATAGAGCATAACAACTATTTCCATACCACTTACATTGTATTAGCTATTTTAAGTAATCTAGAGATGGTTTAAGTATACAGAAGGATGTGGGTGGGTTATATGCAAATAGCACACAATTTTATATAAGGGACTTGAGGACCTGAATTTTGGCATTGGCTGGGTTCCTAGAAACAACCTCTTTGGTGGATATGAAAGGACAACTGTATGCATTTCCATCATTCTCAAATGCCATCATTCTCATGTTTTTTTTTTTTTTTTTTTTTGTGATCAGTCACCAGTTCCCTCCCTCCAGCCAATCACTGATCTACTTTCCATCACTGTAGATGAGGTTTGCTTTTTCTAGAATTCACATAAATAGAATCCTATAGTAAGTGGTCTTTCATGTTTGGCAAGTTTGGCTCAGCATATTTCTGAAATTCATCCATGTCGTTGCATGTATCAGTAGATGTTCCTTCGTAATACTGAGTAGCATTCCATTGCAAGGCTATCCTCCTGCCTATTGGTGAACATTTGAGTTGTTTCCAGTTTAGGGGGTTAATGAATAAAGTTTCTATGAACCTTTGTGTGCAAGCCTTTGTGTAGGCATGTTTTGATTTCTCCTGGATAAACATGAAGAGGTGGAACTGTTGAGTCATATGATGAGTGAAAAATTTTATAACAAACTGATGAATTGTTTTCCAAAGTTCATTAATCATTTTATATTCCCAAAAGCAATGTATGAGACTTCAAGTTGCCCCACTTACTTGTCAACACTTGGTATTGTCAGTCTTTTTAAATGTAGCAATTCCAGTAAGTGTGCAGTCGTAGTTCGTTGCGGTTTTAATTTGCATTTCCCTGATGATTAATAATGTAGAGTATCTTCTTGTGCTTATTTGACATTTGTATATCTTCTATGAGAGTCTGGATTTAAATTAGTTTAAAATAATTAGCCCACTTTAAAATTGGGTATTTGCCTACCAATAATTGACTAGTAAGAGTTCTTTAGGTGTTCAAGATACAATTCCACTGTAAGATACATGTATTACCAATATTTTTTCCAAGTCTGTTGCTTTTTTATCTCCTTAACGGTGTTAAAGAGTAGAAAATTTTAATTTTTATGAAATCAAATTTATCAATTTTCCTTTTATAATTTGTGTTTTTTGTGTCCTATCTAAGAAATCTTTATCCATCCAGAGATGGCTGAAGTTTTCTCCTGTGTTTTCATCTTGCTGTTTTACAGTGTTAGCTTTTACATTTAGGTCTATAATCCATTTCAAGTAAACTTTTATGTGGTGTGGGGTAAGGGTCAAAGTTTGTCTTCTTCTATATGATATCTTATTGTTCTGGAACCACTTCTTGAAAAGAACATCCTTTCCTCATTAAATTGCCTTGGCAACCTTGTTGAAAATCAATTGACCAAATAAGTGTGGGTCTATATTTGGACTCTATTCTGTTCTATTGATTTATATTTCTGTCCTTATGCCAATACCAATAGTCGTGATTACTATCGTGAAACAAAAATGAAATCCAAAGCTCCCTGACTGACTAAGCAGACCCCTTTTGGCCAAAGAGACCCCCAAGAACCTTAAAAACTAAGTTTTCTGGCCATGATGAGATGGGAGGTTGGTCATGCCTCATTTACCCTCTCCCTTGCTGACCACCATTAGACTTTTTCCCTAAGAGTTAAACAGAAACCAGCCCTGGAAAACAAGAACAGAAGACTCACTCAACAACCTGGTACCTTGGCCAGACTTCCCTCCCCTTTCAGTTTCAACAGAACAATCAACCAGCATTCCTTCCTGATAAGAGACTGCTGACCACGGACTGGCTCTGGCGTGTCCACGGAGGCTGCACACAGAGCACCTGGGTGTCCTTCGTTTTAACTTTTGATGTGTACAGCCTAATTTTACCGCATTTTAATGTTAAGTTTCCCCCCAAAGTGAACATGGGACATACATAACACGTTTGCTTACTATGCATGCGTGCAACGTCCCCTCATGCATATTCATAGCCCTTCCTGTAACCTGTTAAATATGTATGTCTATCCAATTGACCAAGCATGAGACTCCTGTAACACACTCCCTCCCTCGAAATGCCTGCTTTCAGTCTCTGCCAGAGGCTATGCCTCCAAGTCTTCAGGTTGCAACCCTTTATAAGAAATAAAGTTATCCTTTCCAAACTTACAAATTTTGTGATTTTAAGTAAACACTACTATTAAGTCTTGAAATCAGGGCATCTAAATTATGCAATGGTATTTTCTTCTCATTTTTTTCCTAGCTATTTAAGATCTTTAGTATTTTCTTATAAATTTTAGAATAATTTCCATAAAATAATAATTTTGTAGAAATTTTATAAATTTCTATACAAAAGCCTGCTAGGATTTTGATTGGGATTGCATTGAATCTATAAAGCAATTTGGGAATAACTGACTGTTTTTTTCTGTTTTTGAGACAAGGTCTTACTCTGTCACCCACACTGGAGTACAGTGGTGTGATCATGGTTCACTGCAGCCTCAACCTCTTGGGCTCAGGTGATTCTCCCACCTCAGCCTCCTGAATAGCTAGGACTACAGGCACATGCCACCATACCCAGCTAATTTTTTGTATTTTTTTAGAGATGGGGTCTTGATATGTTACCCAGGCTGGTCTTAAACTCCTGGACTCAAGTGATTCACCCACCTCGGCCTCCCAAAGTGCTGAGATTACAGATGTGAGCCACTGTGCTGAGCCTGACACTTTAAACACTATTATTTGTATTCATCCAAGTTCTCCAGAGAAACAGAACCAAAAGGATGTGTGTGTGAGCACATGTGTATGTCTTAGTCCTTTCTAGCTGCTGTAACAAAGTAACTTAGACTGGGTAATTTATAAACAACATAAATGTATTGCTGGAGGCTGGGAAGTCTAAGAACAAGGTGCCAAAAGATTCAGTGTCTGGTGAGGGCTTGCTTTCTGCTTCAAAGATGGTGCCTTCTTGCTGCATCCTCACATGATATAAGGGACAAACAGGCTTCTCATAGCTTCTTCTACAAGGTAACTTTTTCTACAAGATCTCATAGCTTCTTCTATAAGGTCACTAATCCCATTCAAGAGAGTGGAGCCCTCCTGACCTAATCACCTCCTAAAAGCCACATCTCTTAATACTACCACATTGAGAATTAAATTCTAACATGATTTTTTTGGGGAAATCAACATTTAGACAATAGCATACATATATTTATTTGGAGAGATTTATTCTAAGGAATTGACTTATGCAATTATGGGGGCTGGCAAGTCCAAAATCTGCAGAGAAGCCTGGGAGGCTAGAGATCCAGAGAAGAGCCAATGTTGCAGTTCGAGTTCAAAGGCCATCTGCTGCCCAAATTCCTTCTTGCTTGGGGGAGGTTAGTCTTTGTTCCATTAAAGTCTTCAATTGATAGTATTAGGCCCACCCACATTATAGTGTATAATCTACTTTACTCAAAGTCCACTGATTTAAATGTTAATCTCATCCAAAAAGAAATCTTCACAGAAACAGCCAGCCAGTACACTGACTAGCCCTCCAGTACAATGTTGAATAGGAGTGGTGAGAATTGATATCCTTGCCTTGTTCTTATTCTTGGGAAGAAAGCATTCAGTCTTTACTATTATGGATGATATTAGCTATAGGTTTTCCCTAGGTTTTCTTTATCAGGTTGAGGAGATTCCTTTTTATTTTCAGTTTGGTGAGAGTTTTATAATAAATGATGCTGAAATTTGTCAAACATATTTTCTGCATCTGAGATAACTGTAACCTTTTTATTTTTTACTTTGTAAAGATGATGAACTACACTGATTAATTTCTGAATGTTAAATCAACTCTTCATGCCTTAGATAAGCCCCATTTGGTCATGATGTATTATTTATTTTATATATTGCTGGATTCTTTATGCTAATGTTTTGCAGGAAATTTTTGTCTGTGTTTATCAGGAATATTGGTTGGTAATTATCTTACAACATATTTTCCTGGCTTTAGTATTGGTAATGCTGGACTCCTAAAATGAACTGAGAAGCTTTCCTTTCTCCTATATTTTCTGAAAGAGTTTGTGTAACATTTGTGTTTCTTCCTTAAATGATGGATAGAATTTCACCAGTGAAGCTGCCAGGGGCTATATTTTCTTTATGGAAACTTGTAAATCAAAAATTGAATTTTTAATAGATATAGGGCTACTTAGATTTTCTATTTCTTCTTGATTCAATGTCGGTAATTTGTATCTTTCAAGAAATTTATTCATTTTCTCTGCATAGTCAAATTTATTTAAAATTGTTCATAGTATTTCCTTATTATTCTGTTTATAAGATCTTTTAATTTATAAAGAATTCCTGATACTGGTAATCTATATTTTCTCTCTTTTTTTCCTTGATCAGTCTAGCTAGAAGTTTATTACTTTTATTGATATATATGAAGAAACAGCTTTTTTCATTGATTTTATTCTATTATTTGTTCATTTCATTGATTTCAATCCATTTCATTGATTTCTGCCTTTATTGTTTCTTTTGTTCTACTCACTTTAGGTTTAATGTAGTCTAATTTTTCTACACTCTTAAGCTAGAAGTTTAGATCACTGATTTTAAAGCTATTTTCTTTTCTAATATAAGCATTTAAAGCTATAAATATCCTTCAAACACTGCTTAGCTGCATCTCACAAGCTTTGACATGTTGTATGGTCATTTTCATTAGGTTCAAATATGTTTCCATCCCCTTTGTGATTTCTTCTTTGACCTGTGGCTTATTAGAAGTGAGTTTACATTTCTAAGCATTTGCATATTTTCCACATCTTTCTGTTACTGATTTATAATTTAATTTCAAATTAGTATGACCATTCATATTAGTATTCGTACTCTGGATTATTTAAATTATTGTAAGTTTTTTGAGACTTACTCTCCATCTCAGCCTATAGTCTATTTTGGTAAATCTTCTATGTGCACTCGAAAAAGTGTGTCTTCTGTTATTGTCAAGTGAAGTGTATTATATATGTCATTTCTGTCAAGTTAGTTGATAGTGTTAAGTCTTCTACATCTTCATTTGTTTTCTGATTATTTGTTCTATCAGTTACTGAGAGGAATTTTGGGATCTCCAGCTACTTTTGTGGATTTGTCTGTTTCTTCTTTCAGGTCTGTCATTTTTTTGCTTCATGTATTTTAAAGTTTTCATATTGGGTACATATACATTTTGGATTGCTTTGTCTTCTTGATCTATTGACCCCTTTATCATTATGAAATGTTTCTCTTTATCCACAGTACTACAGTATTCTTTGTTCTGAAGTGTACTTTGATATTAACATAGTTACACTGGCTTTTTAAATAATTAATGTTGTGCATGGTATTACTGCATGGTATATCTTTTCCCATCCCTTTCCTTTAATCTAACTGTATCTTTATATTTTAGGGTTTTTTTTTTAAAGAGTGTATAGTTGGGTCTTGCTTTTATATCCAGTCTGACAATCTATGTTTATGAATTATAGTGTTTAGATAATTTACACTTAATGTGATGATTAAGTCAGATATATATCTACCATCTTGCTACTTGTTTTCTATTTGTCCCATCTGTTCTTTGTTCCCTTTTTATTCCTTTTTGTCTTCTTTTGCATTCATTGTACATTTTTTAGTATTCTACTTTATCTCCACTATTGACTTGCAAAATATATCACCTTGTTTTATTGTTTTTAGTAGTTGCAATAGGGTTTAAAATATACATAATTAATATATCACTTCTACCTTCAAATAATATTATACTAATTCACATATAATATAAAAACTTTCCAAAAATATACTTTCATTTTTATATTGTTGTCATACACTTACTTTACTGCTGTATGTTATTAACATCACAATATATTCTTTTGTTTTAAATCACTGTTTTAAAAACTAATTTTAAATAAAGGAAAAGGAAAAAAGGCCTTTTCTTTTTATCCACATATTTGCCATATCCTAGTCTCTCCAGTTCTTTGTGTTGATTCAAGTTTCCACTTGACATCATTTTCCTATTGCCTGAAGAACTTTCATACTTTTTAAAGTCAGGTACTACTAGAAACAAGTGCTCTCATCTTTTGTCTATCTGAAAAAGTCATCATTTCACCATCATTTTTAAATTGGGTTTGTGCCATAATCTTAAAAGACATAATCCTAAATGCCATAATCCTGTTAAAATTCCAAGAGATCAAAATCCCTAAAGTCTTGAAAATCATAATGCTGAAACATTAAAGTCTGAAAATCTAATTTTGGGAAAACTAATTTCAAAAAATTCTTTAAAGACATTTATTTACATTTTTAAAGAGAGATTTACTTGAGAAACATATAAAGACATAACAGAGCCCTTCATACTTTACCCAATAAAATAGGCAATCATAACATACATATTTTTACAAGCATAAACTCTCAGGTATACTAACAGCAGTCACACGGATGTAACAGTTATAAGCAGATGAATCACATTCATAAAGGAATAGGTGAAAAAGCAAAATGTATAAATGCTTATCAGTATGGTCGGTAATTGTGTGCACCCAGCTTTATAACTGCTGTCATTTGAAATAACATGATGGGCAACCTAAGTCTTTTGATGATATTAATCAAAAACCTCGGTGGGTCACCATTGTATATGAAGTGACCCAAAGAGCTAAGATTTTGAGACATTTTATCCTTCTCAAGTGCAGATGTACAAAAAGAACATCTTTTCATTTACTGAGGAAGTTTCAATATTTTACATACGTGGGCAATGCTTATACAACAAAGTCAATGCTGTGATAATGCATTTTTGTGAAATTACATTTGCAAAAATGTCATAAAACAAATTAGAACTCACTAAAAGTCTTTATACAATTTATACTTAGTACTGGAAACGATGTGAAGATGAAATACATAGCATAGCAAATTGGTGCTATGTGTGAAGGGGCAGAAATCACACACAATTGAATAATTTAGCAGGGGAGATTTCTTGTCTTTTTTGCCTGCATTTTCACTTCTATGATCTTTGAAACACTCATTGAACTTGCATTTGGAGAGTGGTTATGGTGTACAAATTTTGTAAGTATATGATGTCCTTTTGAAATTCTGGTTATTGCTTGGCTGTTGCAATTAAGCAATTTTCTGTTTTTGCAGCGTCAAAAATAATTGTCTCTCTCTCTTTTTTTTTTTTTTTTCGCCTGAGACAGAGTTTCACTCAGTTGCCCAGGCTGGAGTGCAGTGGCGCGATCTCGGCTCACTGCAACCTCCACCTCCTGGGTTCAAGCAATTCTCCTGCCTCAGCCTCCGGAGTAGCTGGGATTACAGGTGCCCACCACCATGCTCGGCTCATTTTTTGTATTTTTAGTAGAGATGGGGTTTCATCATGTTGGCCAGGTTGGTCTCGAACTCCTCATCTTTGGTGATCCGCCTGCCTCAGCCTCCCAAAGTGTTGCGATTACAGGTGTGAGCCACTGCATCCGGCCATAGTTAGCTTTTTTTTTTTCTTTTTTTTTTTTTTTTGAGATAGGGTCTCACTCTATTACCCAGAACTGGAGTGCAGTGGTACAGTCTCAGCTTACTACAGCCTCAACCTCCTGGGCTCAAGTGATCCTACCACCTTAGCTTCCCAAGTAGCAGCTGGGACTACAGGCTTATGCCACCAGGCCCAGCTAATTTTTAAAATTTTTTGTAGAGATGAGATCTCTGCCATGTTTCCCAGGCTGGTCTCAAACTCCTGGGTTCAGGTGATCCTCCTGTCTCAGCCTCCCAAAATCCTGGGATTGCAGGTGTGATCCACCATTCCTGGCCTAAAATTAGCTTTTAAATTTGTACCTTTCACCATTAAGTAGCCTTGTACACTTTCAACTTTTCACTTTTTTTTTTTTTTGTAAGGAAACAATTTCACAGCTCTTTTCCATTGTGCTGTAAGGAATGCAGTAAGAAGGAATGATATTTGGCTTCCCCAATACCAAATCTGTATTAGGCAGTGTTCTCCAGAGAGATAGAAGCAATAGGATATGTATATAGGTATATGAGAGGAATTTATTAGGGGAATTGGCTCATGTGATTATAGTGGCTGAGAAGTCCTACAACAGGCTATCTGCCAGCTGGAGACTGGAATATGGGAAGTGTGGTTCAGTCCAAGTCTGAAGGCCTCAGAGCCAGGGAAGCCAATGGTGTAACTCTCAGTCCAAGGCTGAAAGCCTTGGGACCCAGGCGGGGGCTGCTGATGTAAGGCCTGGAGTCTAGAGGCTGTCAAGTCTGGATCTCTTATGTCCAAAGTGGTAGAAAAAAAGCCTGTCCTAGCTCTCAGAAGAGACTCATTCACCTTCTGTATCTGTTCTCTCTGGATCCCTGGATGACTGAATTGTGCATACCAACAACGAGGGCGGATCTTCCCCACCTAGTCCACTCAGACTCACATAGCAATCTCCTCTGGAAACACCCTCACAGACCCACCTGAAATCATGCTTTACCAGGTTGCTAGGTATTCCTTAATCCAGTTGAATTGACACCTAAAATTAAGTGCACAAGTCCCCTTGTCAATTTGGCACATATACGCATCTCTTTACACCAGACTTAATTTCCAAATAAAGACAATAACAAGGTAATAGTTCTGCCTAACATGCTGCAACCAATATGATGCAACTATCTTGTGTACAGCTGAAGATGCACTAATCCCTTCTCCAGAGTTTGGCTTTCAGAATTTCAGTTTGAGATTTTAATCTTTTAGGATTGTGATTTTTCAGGATTTTAGACATTAGGGATTTTAATCTTTTTTATTTTTTTTTAATTTTTTTTTTTTTGAGACAAAGTCTTACTCTGTCACCCAGGCTGGAGTGCAGTGGTGCGATTTCAGCTCACTGCAACCTCTGCCTCCTGGGTTCAAGGGGTGATCCTGCCTCAGCCTCTGGAGTGGCTGGAGTAGCAAGTGCCACCATGCCAAGCTTTTTTCTTTTCTTTTTTTTTTTTTTTAATAGAGATGAGGTTTTACCATGTTGGCCAGGCTGGTCTTGAACTCCTGATCACAAGTGATCTGCCTGACTTGGCCTCCCAAAGTGCTGGGATTACAGGCCTGAGCCACCATGCCAGGCCGGGTTTTAATCTTTGGGATTTCGACATTCAGGATAATGGCATTCACAATTATTATTGGCAACATTTTAAATTATATTTTTGCTGGACTTAGAATTCTGGGTTGGCTTTTTTCCTTTCCATACTTTAAAATACATTCCATTGTTTTGGCAACATTTTAAATTATATTTTTGCTGGACTTAGAATTCTGGGTTGGCTTTTTTCCTTTCCATACTTTAAAATACATTCCATTGTCGTCTGAACTGCATTGTTTCTGATGAGAAGTCTGCATTAAGTTTTATCTTTTCTCCTTTGTACAAAATGTTTCTTTTGTCTCTGGATGCTTTAAAGATGTTTTCTTTGGAGCCGTTTTTCAGAAATTTGGTCATATATTAATAACATCTTTGTGTAAGACATTTGGCTCTATAGATTTACATTTCTCATCAAATTTAGGGGGAAATTCACTATAAAATTTTGAAGCCTTTTTCTATTTCTTCCTCTCTCTTCTCTTTGTGGCACACCAGTTTCATGGGTACTGGACTGCTTGATATTGTCCCACAGGTCATTGAGGCTATGCTGTCTCCCCCTACTCCCGTCTCAAATTTTCTTTCTTTCTTTTCTTTGGTTTAGATAAGTTCATACTGCTATGTCCTCAAATTCACTGTTATTTTCTTCTGTAGTGTCATATACGCTGCTGTTAGTCTCATCCAGTGAAATTTTCATTTCATCTCTTGAAATCCCATTTGGTTCTTTTTCATATCTTCCATTTCTTTTTCATTACATTTATTTTTCTTTGACTACATAAACGTATTCATAATAGCTGTTTTAAAGTTTTTGTGTGCTAATTTCATCATCTCTGTCATTTCTTAATTAATTTTTATCTATTGATTTTCTTCCTGGTTATGGGTCACATTTTCCTGCTTCCTTTCATGCCTTGTAATATTCTTTTGGATGCTGGACATTGTGGATTTTATTTTGTTCCATGTTGGATTTTGTTATGTTCTTTTAAAGAATGTTGATCTTTGCTCTGGCAGGCAGTTAAGTTACTTGCAGATTAGCTTGACCCTTTTGAGGATTGTTTTTTAGCTTTGGTAGCACTTCTGCTAAGGTGTGACTCTTTTGTAGTCTCTAATTGAATGACTCTGGAGCTCATTGTGGACTTTCTATTCCGGCTGGCTGAATACAAGTATCTTGTAGCCCTGTGTGACTGCTGGGAATTGTTCAGCTTATATCTGCCTAGTACTTCTTTACTTAGTCTCATGGAGTTTCACCATACTCAAGTTCAGCTTAGTGTTCAGCAGCAGATTCAAGGGGACCCCTCTGCAGATTCTGGAAGCTTTCTCAGCATAACTCTCTTCTTCATAGTACTTTGTCACACAAAGTCTGGCTGACTCAGCCTCCCCAAACTCTGATCTCTGATAATTCAACTCAGTAAGACCACCATGCTCTCCCAGGGTCCTACTCCCTGCCACATGGTCCCAGAAACTGTCCCCAGGCAGAAACCTGGGGCAACTAGAGGGTTCACCTCATTAATTTTTCTTCTCTCATGTATATAGTCCTGGGCTGACTGTTGTCTAATACCTGAACACAGTTGTGGTATATAATTTGTCCATTTTTGTAGTTGGTTATGGTAGGAGGCAAGTTTGGTCCCTGTTTCCCCAAAATAATATTTATCATTTTTAAGAAAATGAAAAATTACAAGCACATAGAAAAATATGGAGAAAAGTCAACCAGTGAACATGTTAAAATTTGCCATATGTGCTTCAGAATTTTTTTCAGAGAACAAAAGTATTTCAGATACAGCTTAAGTGCTTTAAATCTTTTTTGATTTTTATAACAACCCTGCCAGGTGGTGATAATTACTTGAATTTTATTCAAGGAAAAAGAAACTTTCCAAGGAGGGCATAGCTGGTCACAGGCAGAGCTGGGTTTAGACCTTTTTAGACCATCTTCAGGCTACAGAAATAGACTCTCAGGTGACCTGCACATAGCGTGTTCAGGAGCAAGACAGCGTCTGGGCTGACCGGGTGTCAGCGGAAGGGTCCATAGGGAGTAGTGGGAGAAATGACTTTAGGTTAGCTGGGAGTGCCCACCGACAGTCTTGAAAAGCACACAGGAAACTGGCTTTCTTTCTATGAGCCAGTGATATGTGAACCTCTTTAACATGCATATGACTGGGCTTTTGAAATGAACTCCAAAGCAGTGTGATTTAGCCAGGGCCAGATGGCTGTGGGAGGACACAAATAGCCAGTAGGTATGGATGAACTCATTCCCGCACAGGATTTTTCCTCAGGTGCTGCCATGAATCTGGTTAAATAAGGCTCCCTGAAACATCCCTATCATCAACTGAAGGCATCACCATCTGTGGCACCTGAAGATGCCACCTCACCATCTGTGGCATCACTGCCGAGGGGCTCCTCTCATTGTCTGTGATTTAGTGGCTGCTTTCTTCCAAATGGCTGCCTTGCTGCTCATGTGATCCACCCACAGACTGCATGGCTCAGGTCCATGTTGAATTTCACAGATTGTTTCATTATCAAATTTTAGTAGTTGGAGAGGAGGTGAAAGTTTTCACGCAGGTGTGCAAAGTTCTAAGGAGGATATAGGAGTGGGAGGTGTCATCTGGAGCCCTCCGTGGATGGAAGAACAACGCTTTTTAACCAAAGAGCCAGATTAAGCAAACACTAATAATCATGGATATCATGGAAACTTCTCATTTTCTTTGGGGTCCCCACCCTACTTTCTGGGAACCATCCCATCCTCTCACTACACAGCTTCGGGGGGAGGGGGACAGTCATATTCTTATGTGGCTTGGCTCCTGGCCATAGTGGTTCTCTCAAGCTGGGCCATGAATCCCTCCCCAGGACCTCTGGACGTGGGACCTAGAGTAGCATTGGTGTCTCTCTGCAAAAAAGGAGCTGTGAGCTGTCAACTCTGTCAAATGGGGGGCAGTCTCCAAATTTCCCGCCCTGGGGAAGCAGAGGCTGCTGGTCGGCAGAGAGAAAAATGGAGCAGGTGCTTTAAGAGGTACACAGATAAAAGATGGAGAGAGCCCCATCCCATGGCTGAGAGCCTGGTTGTGTCCTTGGATCTTATGACACATCCTAGGTTGTTTCTTTTTTTTAATCCCCATCTTGTGTAAATTCAATGTGAGGTTATTTAATAATAAAATTTGCAATGGGTCTTCATAATGATAAACATTACATACTTAATCTCACCTATGGCTAACAGCAACTATGGCACGGCAGCTGCAACGGGCATGAAGAGAATTGTTGGGGGCAGGTGAGAGGGTTTCCCTGGGGTGGAGAGGGGCTTTAGAAGAAGGTCCATTTTAGCTGGACTTGTTGAGGCTCAGCATGCCTGGAGGCAGGAGATTACGTGTGTTGATTCCTTGAGACTTCAATTTCAGTATTGGAACTAATTAATGTAATTACTAAAATATCTACAGTTCTTGTTTCTGGGGTATTTCAGTATAAGGCAGGGTATCCAATAGAAATATTTAATATAATGTGAACCACATATGTAACTGTAAATTTTCTAGTGGCCACATTAAAAATGTAAAATGATACAGGTGAAATTAACTTTAATAATATCTTTATTTAAACTGATATATCCAGAATATTCTCATTTTAATATAATCAATATATAAAAATTATTAGTGAGATATTTTGCCTTCTTTTTTTGGCCGTAAGTCTTCAGGGTGCAGTGTGAATTTTAGACTCACAGCACATCTCAGTCTGGACCAGCCATAGTGTTACAAGTGCTTGAGAGCCACGTGTAACTCGTGGCTACTGCACTGGACAAGGCAGGTTTCTAGCATTATCCTCAACTAGCCAGTAGACCTGCCCTTGATAAGCGGAGGTTCAGAAACAGAGACTCCTCCTTGGGCTGGCTCAGAAAAGAGGGGTTTTGTGCAGGGATCTATGTTAAAGAGATGGTGTCTCAGAACAGGAGCCTTGGCCTGGGTGGCTCTCGTGGGATCTGAGACTGAGTTGGCTAGGGCCACATTCCCACCTTTCCAGGAACGTGTGGAGCATTGACCCTGCTCTCTGAGCATCTGCTCCATTCTCCTGACTCTGCTCCTGTCTACTTCATGCCCTCGCCTGCACATGACCATCATGGAGAAGACCTGTTTCTCTTTGCTTCCCTGCTTTCTGCACCACAATCCTTCTGCTTTGGCTCTCACTTCAAATGTCAACAGCCGCTCAGTTTCCCAAACTTACGTCCTGAAGGATGAATCTCAAGAGGCCCAGATCATCTTTTTCCAGGCCACAACTCAGTGGCCTTGGGAGAGGCTACCCTTAAGTCAGAGCGCACCCTGATCTAGTTAGTTACAGCTAAGAGGGGAGGAGGGGCAGATTCCTATGGGGGTGGTCTCTGGGAAGGTGACAAAAGATTGGCCTCTCATCTGACATCTTTTTCCTTATGGGAACAAAGGAGACAAAAGCCACTCTTCTGAGGCTTCAAAGACAGCCTTCTCACAATACTCTATCCAAAGGGAAGAGAAATGTCCTTTCTACAGGCCAGGTCAATTCAGTGGCAAGTCTAGAGGCTTCACAGGGAAACGGTCTCTGTATGGCAGCAGCTAGACTCAGACTTGAGGGTTTAAAAGGAGCGAGAGATGTGAATTCCCAGTCATCTGTGCCCTTGTGGAGATCTAGGCACAACAGCACAACATTCACAATAGATTCTTATTAGAGAGCTTCCTTTTGGTCTGATTCCAGCAGAAGGGTTTTGTAACTTGTATTGTTGAGTCCTCACTTTCCTGGGAGGAAGATGGAAAGGTTAGAGGAAAATGCTGGTCAAGAAAGGTCATAATTCCCTGGAGTTGTTGGATGTGACAAAGAAGCAGATATTTCAGTAGAAAGGGCACCAATTTGCCTACTCCTTGCTCCCCAGTTGGGAGACTTCAGGCCACTCTAGGATTCGGAGTTTTCCCTCCACATGGGACTGAGCAGGACTGAGCAGCGGGGCCAGGCCTGGAAGGACTTGGAGTCTGTGGAGGATGGATGGGGCAGGGTCCCCGCTTCCGGCTCCACAGCTAGCCTTGCCAGGAAGGCTTGGAGCTGCTCCCTGGCCTTGACCACCCCTGGGGAGCAACAAGCAAAAGGTTCTGAGCCAGGGCATCGGTGCTGCCGGAAGGCCCCCAGCATCCTGCCAGAACTGAATCTGACATGGCCACCCAACAGCCCACCTCCCCAAGGTTGGGGAAAGCAGCCTCAGAGATCACATTCATCAGCCTCAGAGACTACACTTTATTAGTATTGCTTTCATCATATTAACACAAGCAATAACAAGTGCTTTCAACATCCTAAACCACACATCTGGAAGCTGCACTAGGCAATACAGATATAAACCCTTCAAAGAACTGGCCACTTGTCCAGGCTTTAAGAGGCTCTGATGGATTTCAGGCCTGTCTCATTTGATCCTGAGCCCAGCCCCACATCACCATGCTGCCCTGCCCATGCACGGCCAGGCCCCACGGTCATGACTGCCCAGGCACCAACCGAGCTCTGATGTTCTATCCAAACGTTGCCATCCCTAGAATCAATGGAAAAAAACAGGACTTGGAAAGCCCAGCCGGCTGCAGCGGGGGCTCGAGAGGACAGATGGGTAGAAGAGAGCTGCATCTATAGGCGCTGGCTTTCTGCCCCTGGTGGGGCCAGCCCAGCCTACTCCTGGAATAGCTCTGAGTCCGCCAGCAGAGGGCTGTCACCCTTGGGGCCTGCCACAGGAGTGAAGCCACATTGACAGGCTCTGTGCACTCCCCTGACCCGTGCTACTCATAGCTGGGGCGCTGTGAGCACATAAGCCAGCATCGCAGAGGCGGGCATATAACCCTCGCCTTGCTCACTGCACAGGGTGATTTTATCAGGACAAAATGGAAGAGCTATGTAAGTGGCTGGGTGCTGAAAAATGTAATGATGGCACTTGCTGAAATGCCATTTAACCTGGAGAACATATTTTATTAGCTGCAAAAGTGTAGTCTCCTCTAAGGAGTAAGGACAATGGAAATTCCAGGGCAAAAATGTAAAACAATAAATACTGGGCCAATAGCAAGCCAGTAAACGGCATTTCCCATTCCACTCCTTAAAAGACTTGGCTGAGCCGCTGGGTGAACGTGGCCTCCCTGGCATTGGTCCTGGGGCCCACTGGCACAGTTCCCTTTGCTGACAGAGGCGGGTTCCCAGCCCTGATTCCTTCCCCACCACCCCCAAGGATGTCCACTGTCCCCAACCTCCCTCTTCCTCTCACACCTTCCATGCTAGGCTCCTGCCAGAAATGCCATCTGCCAACCTCAAAGCCTCACCTCATCCCTCCTCAAGCCACACCCTGAGTGTCTCCCACTCCTCCAAAACTCAGCCCTGAGCCCCGGTCCCAGGGGGTCCCTCTGGCTCAGATGTGCAAAACCTTAGGATGGGATTGCTGTCTTCCTCGGTGTGCCCCGAAGCAGACCCTGAGACCAGGATTCGGGTGCAAGTCGTTTATTCGGGAGCTGATTCCTGGAATCACGGACAGGTGGTGAGGAAGACAGCCAGGGAAGGAGGAGAGCTGCTGAGGGCCACGCGAATGAGCTCTGGCCAGGGAGCCACCAAGAGTCGGTGTAGTATGCACCTCGGAATCATGCCACTAAGGGCATGGAGGCTGGAGTGGTAAGGAAGCTGGGGTATTTCCACTCAATCTGGGCCCTTATTGTTAGAGAGGTGCCTCTGGAAGGCATCGACCCCCTGAAACTTTCAGTCTAAGCTGCCCATGTGCAGATGATGTCAGAGAAAGCCCTCAGGGAGAGAGTCACAGGTCCTTGGTGAAGGAAGTCATCTGCATGTACAGGAACTGTCCTCTAGTAGACCAACGGAAAGTGTGCTGGACATAAACACCACCACACTGACCAAGGCCCCAGAGGAGCTCTGGAGCTAGCAGCCAGGCGCTCAGTGCTCGCACAGGTGAAGGCCTGCAGGATTCAGAGTCGAAGATCTGAGTGGGAATCCTGGCTCTGTTCCAGAGCAAACCTTGAGCAACTTCCTTTCCCTCTAAACCTCACCTTCTTTGTTGAAATGGGATACTCATACTTTCTCCACAGGATTGCTGTGAGCCCTGAAGCCAAGACACCAGGTACTATTAGAAACTGGCTTTCAACCTTTCAGATAATGTCTTTTTGAAGTTACAAGTTGAATGCTTCCCATTCTTACCAAGAATTACTCATATTTCTGACTAACATTACTAATGCCAAAGCAATAATGCTGGGAGTGGGGAGTCTGAAGTTGAGAATTAGTCTTGGAAGTCATATTTTACATAAGCATTATTCCACGTTATCCTACAAAGAACTGGCCACCAGAGAGCCTGGTACTAAAGTGCGTAGCAGCATGATACGTCAGTTCCGCTAGTGCCCACAGTTATCAGTAAATTGGCTGATTCTGTCTCACCTTACTGTTCTGAACATATGATTTTCGCCCATCTCAACATGGGCAAAATTACATTGCGATTAGTGGGGAAAATGACTGATTTTGCCATTATAAAATTCTTTTGGCAACAAAGATTTCTCATTAGAGGAAAATGGCTATATTTAGAATAAATAAGCCAACAGGTTGAAAACACAATTTGCTAATAATTGATAGGCAGTATACTATTGAATGGAGAAAAGTAATTAAAAATATACATACATATATACATACACAGAAACATATATACAGAGAGAGCACGTGTGTGTGTGTGTGTGTGTGTGTGTGTGTGTGTATTCAGCCCTGGCTGGGAAAATGTTACAGGTTGGGTTCTCCAGAAGCAGATAATGAAGCAGAATTTCGGGTGCAAAATTTTATTAGGGCTCAACACCTGTGAAGGAAGGAGGGAGCGAGTAGAATGGGAAAGAAGTTGAATGGCAACAAGGTCTTGGCCAGTCTAGCAGGAACTCTGGAGTGGATATTGTCCTGCAGAGCAAATGAGATGGCTGTGCTTTCACATCCCTGCCTCTCTGTGACAGGATGCAAGCTGCCACCAGAAAAGCATGACCTAGTGCAAGGCAGCTCTTTGAGCAAGGCAGCTCTTTGCAGGGAGGCGGCCCTTTGCAACAAGGCAGGCCCTGAAAGAGCCGATAGCTGGAGGCTGGCTGCTGACCAAGCTTTCAGTGGATGGGCAGCAAGTCCTTTAGAGGAAGGGGATCTAGGCTGTGCATCCCTGCATCTATAAAGGCATTAACTCGTGGTCATTTTATTTCAACAACTTCTTTTGGCTGACCATAACTCATCCTGGAGTTTCCCTCCCACCTCCCTCTGCTGCCCCCTACCATTTCTCTTGGTTTACTTTCGATCCTCCTTGCTAAACCAAAAGCAAATAAGGTAGGAGAGTGAAAAAGAAAAGAACTATTCCAGTCTGTTCCTTCACCTCTCGGCTCTGGATATGGCTGTCTGCAAATATTCACAGCACCAGTGACCTCCATTCCCTCAAGCTAAGCTCCATCTTCCTGCCTCTGTGCCCTCATCCAAACTAATATTCTCCTGGAATAACCCTTCTACTCTGCTTCTATTTCTATTTATCCTTCAAGGCCTTTTTAAGTCTCACCTCTGGGAAAAATGAAAATCTCTTCATGGGCCCTATTCTCATTGTTTATAACCTACATTCGAGCATTTTAGGCAATATTTAACTACACATTTTCTTAAATCCCAGTCTGGAGTGTAGTGGTGCAATCTCAGCTCACTGCCACCTCTGCCTCCTGGGTTCATGAGATTCTCCTGCCTCAGCCTCCCCAGTAGCTGGGATTACAGGTGCGTGCCACCACACCCAGCTAATTATTGTATTTTTAGTAGAGACAGAGTTTCACCATGCTGGCCAGGCTGGTCTCAAACTCCTGACCTCAGGTGATCTGCCCACCTCGGCCTCCCAAAGTGTTGAGATTACAGGTATGAGTCACCGCAGAAATTAATAATTGAGGAGTAGGATGTGCACCTTTTGTATTCCCTTTAGTACCTGGATAGTATGGGTGCCTGATATGTGCTTATGAATTTTTACATTGAATCAAAAGAAATTGCTTTTAGAAGGAATGCTCAAAATGTAAAGTGATTAAATTCCAACCATATGCAACACTTCTAATTGCTGCGGTTTCCGCTTGAATGATCATGAAATGATCTGGAGAAGCAACATGTGGAAATTTAAATCCATTCATTTATCAACAGCAAAACAGCTATTTCCAGCTTTTTTCTTTTTTCTTTTTCTTTTTTTTTTTTTTTTTTTTCGAGATAGAGTCCTGCTCTGTTGGCCAGGCTAGAGGGCAGTGGTACAATCTCAGCTCACTGCAAACTCCGTCTCCCAGGCTCAAGCAATTCTCCTGCCACAGCCTCCTGAGTAGCTGGGATTCCAGGCGTATGCCACCATGCCCAGCTAATTTTTTTTTTCTTAATTTTTAGTAGAGACGGGGTTTCACCATGTTGGCTAGGCTGGTCTCGAACTCCTGACCTCAGGTAATCTGCCCGCCTCGGCCTCCCAAAGTGTTGGAATTACAAGTGTGAGCCACCACGCCCGGCCTATTTCCAGCTTTTTAACAAGGACTGAATCAGGGCTTCTAGACTCATGCTGCAAAGGTAGAAGGATTTAGTGGATCAAAATGAGAATTCATGGCTCTTGAACTGTTAACCTCTGATATCTCGTTAACCTCTGATATCTCTTACTTCATTCAAAGCATCAGCAGCTCCTGAAATCTAATTTTAGGTTCTACAAGGTGCATCAAATAAAGAAAGTGTAATAAGCATATTTAAGACAATTTAAACTCATTTAAAACTGATGGCTCCCTAGACCAGTGATTCATCAGATGCAGCCTGGGGACTCCAGGGGGCGCTAAGATCTTTTCAGGAGGACCGTGAGGTCGAAACTATTTTACAATACTATGAAGACATCATTTGTTTTTCTTACTTTCATCCTTTCTCAAGAATATGGTAGAGCTTCCAGAGGCTACATGACATAGGATACTTTGTTCTGGCAACAAGTGCTTTTTGTATTCTTGTGTTTTTTAGAATTTTCTAAGCTGGTAGATTTAGAATATATATATGTGCATTTTCGGAGATTAACTCAGTTTGTTCTTAATACTTTGACTGCAGTATCTATCTTTCATTATACCTGCTATAATTTCTGTAACCTCATTATTGTCCAATGTATTGTTGCTTTGAAATCCCGAATTTCCCTTGCATCTATTTGAAAACTCAACAACAAATAATATACTGTGTTGTTTTGCAATATTTTAAATTTTTTACAAAACTTCATAAATTTTTAAAAATTCATCTAAAACTGTTATTGCTTTAGAGTTCAATATTCTAAAATAAAAAGAAAAGTTATTTATAGAATATTTTTCTTATCATTAAGGATAGATCATTGGCTTAAAAACAAAAGATAAGAAGGCTTGCTTTCTCAATTCCCACATGTAGCATCTACATATAAGATGCTGACATACCTGAACCTGAAATATCAGAGTTCTCTGACTCATGGAAGGGCGGATCAACTTCAAAAAAAAAAAAAACTGGATGAAGAAATGAAAACACAATGAAAGATATCTTCCCCTCCCTTTGTGGATGCTAATAATTCCCCTTATTGTGTCTTATGCAACAAAACAATTTCAAATTGTCATTTTGAGACTGATAAGAGTATAAAGGAAAAGAAATATTTTTAATGTACACAATATGAGCTTTTTAAAAGCTAAATATTTCTTCATGTTTTCAAACTAGAAATGAAAAAGACACCAAAGCATCCTACAGGGTGAGTTATCATATTGCATTGGCTGGAAAAGTACATATACTAGCTGAATGACAAAGCCTTACACAGTTGACGTTGCTCAATGCCTGCTGAAGGACAAGTTAGTAAAAGAAACCAGTGCCACTTCCCCAAAACATGGTACCTTGTCAAATTTCAGATTTCACTATAAATATGAAGACTAATATACCATCTGCAGAATTGCACTTGTACTTTCAAAATGGACACATCTACAGATATGACTGTATTTGTTATTTTTCTTATTTTTGTTCTTATCAGCCCCACTTAATGATTGAAGATACTTTATTACATAAATGCTTGGCAACAAACACATGTGCTGAAATAGTCAAAGTGTTGAATAACTTTTTGAATCTTATGATTTATCCTGATACAACTGTGTTGAAATGTGCATGGATGGTGCAAAAGCAATTGTCAGCAAAAGTCATGCCTTAGCATCAATGAAATCAGTATACTAGGAGTTAACTGTTACTGCTATGGCCTGGCAAAAGCAAAAGCAAGCCAGCTTCACTCAAGAATATCCTGGGGCCAGGTATGATGGTTCATGCCTGTAAACCCAGCACTTTGGGAGGCCAAGGCTGGAGGACTGCTTGAGGCCGGGAGTTTCAGACCAACGTGGGTAACATGGCGAGACTCTGTCTCTGCAAAAAATTTCAAAAATTAACCGGGCTTGGTGGCGCACACCTGTAGCCCTGGTTACTCAGGAGACTGAGGCTGATCATGCCACTGCACTCCAACCACTCCGTGTCAAGAAAAACAATAGACAGTATTTGTTGCTAATGATAAAATCTGAGTTTTCAACCAAAAATTGGAATTTGGGGGAAATTTGTATCCAATATTATGAATTTCCCAGTACCTAACGATGAGATCAGTGGTGCTATTAATAAATAGGACTTAAAAATATTGTATACTGAAATGACTGAAAATTTGGAAGAACTGTGTGACTCAGTGAACCAGTATTTTCTAAATGACCAATGCAATGCATGATGCTACAAAATCCACTCAGAGAACAAGATAGACCAGTGCATTTTAATGTAATACATTTTCACAGTTCAGTGATAGGGTTTCAGATTCTACTTTGCAACTGGCCTTTAAGAAACTATGATTTGTCAAGTTTTGCTCTAATATCACTGAAGAATACCCACAATTATTTGAAAAGGCTATCAAAATACGCCTCTCATTTTCCAACTACATATATATGTGAAGCCAAATTTTCTTCATATTCTTTAACCAAAGCAATGTATTGGAACAAATTGAATGCAGAGGCAGATAAGAATGTCCAGCTGTCTTCTATTGAGTCAGACGTGTGTGTGTGTTTGTGTGTGTGTGTGTGTGTGACAGTGTCTCTGTTGACCAGGGGGAGTGCAATGGTGCAATCATGGCTCACTGCAGCCTCAACCTCCCAGGCTCAAGCAATCCTCCCACTTCAGCCTCCCAGGTAGCAGCTGGGACTACAGCCTCATGCCACCATGCCCAGCTAATTTTTTAATTTTTTGTAGAGACTGGGTCTTGCCATGTTGCCCAGGCTGGTCTCCAACTTCTGGGCTCAAGTGATCCTCCCATTTCAGCTTCCCAAAGTGCTGGGATTACAGGCATAGGCCACTGTGCCCAGCCTAAGCCAGATATTAAAGGGATGTGCAAAGATTAAAACAATGCTGTTTTTCTCATTTGTTTTACAAAATGGTTATTTTCCAAAAACATGTTATTTATGTTAATGTATGTTGGGCTTATTGTTATTTATAACCAAATATATATTTCTAATTTGTGTTTTAATTTTTAATATGGTAAATATTGGTAGGTAAATCCACAAATAAAAGTGTTTTGGGGTCATCAATAATTTTATGGCATGTAATGGGGTCTTGAAACCAAAGAGTTTGAGAAGCACTGTTGTAAACTGATGGGAACCTAGGGTATGCTGAGAAGTGGGCTCAAGTGACTTGAGGTGTGTATCAGTTAGAGGAAAGAAGTGAGTCCTCCTAATTCCAGAAAGAGACAAGAGAAAAAAGGCACAGGCCAAAGACCACGTAACTGCCACACCTGAATGTGTTTCTTGTTACAAATGGTGGGGACTAGAGCAGAGCTTTCAAGGGTTGGGCCAAGTTATTTCTTGGAGGAGTCATTTACTGGACATAGAGGTGGCAAGCATGAGATATCCTTTTCCTGAGATGTGAGGTTCAGAAATTCCAGATGGATGATATTTTTTTAGCCACTTAATATATTTAACCAAAAAATTCAAATTAAGTATATTTTGGGCCATTAGATTTTATCCTTTCATTTGATAGCAGAATAAAATTACCACAGAATCAAAGACTATATAAAGTTTTTAAACCTAAAAGAACTAGTCACCCAAAGAGCCAGAGAATCAGAGATAAAGCGATGAAGATTATTTACTTCTTTCCTCAAAATGTTTCTGATTTAATTGTGTAACTCACATGACACTGGTTTTCTTTCTTCTTGTTGTTTTGAGATGGAGTCTCAGTCTGTCACCCAGGCTGGAGTGCAGTGGTGTGGTCTCAGCTCTCTGCAACCTCTGCCTCCCGGGTTCAAGGGATTGTCCTGCCTCAGTCTTCCAAGTAGCTGGGATTATGGGCACACGTCACTATGCCTGGCTACTTTTTGTATTTTTAGTAGAGACGGGGCTTCACAAGGCTGGTCTTGAACTCCTGACCTCAGGTGATCTGCCCACCTAGGCCTCCCAAAGTGCTGGGATTACAGACGTGAACGACCACAACTGGCCTTTTTTTTTTTTTGAGTCAGAGTCTCACTTTGTCACCCGGGCTGGAGTGCAGTGGCACGATCTTGGCTCACTGCAACTTCTGCCTCCCAGGTTTGAGCAATTCTCCCACCTCAGCCTCCCAAGTAGCCGGGACTACAGGCGTGCACCACCATGCCTGGCTAATTTTTGTATTTTTAGTAGAGACAGGGTTTCGCTATGTTGGCCAGGCTGGTCTTGAACTCCTGACCTCAAGTGATCTGCCGGCCTCAGCCTCCCTAAATTTGGGATTACAGGCATAAGCCCAGGAAGAAATACGTGCCTCTGCATGGAATAGCATGCACCTGTGACACACCAGGACCTAAGGACAAACATGCACTACAAGTCACAAACCATTAAAATCAAAAGACCACTTTCTTTCACTTTATCTGTGTTTGGGTGTTTGGAGGCATTTCTTATAAGTGTAATATAGTTTTCAGGACATCCTGTTAGAAGCCTCTCCATCTAGGTCCTAGGGACAATACTCCAATACTCTAAACATGCTGCCTTAGAGAATGAAAGCATGATTCTGGTATCCATCCGGTGTAAACAGAAACATCCAGGAGTGACAGCTATGTGGACTTTTACCTATGTCCCACTGTCTCTTGTCTTTTTTGGGGGAAAACTTTGTTAATAAGTAGAACTACTTTTCTTCATTTCCTGATACACAACAGTTCCCACTTCTCAACAAATGGTAGGCATTTCAAAGTAAAACAGATCTTCTAACTTCTAACAGTTATAGAATCAAAGGATGTGAATCCCATTTCTTATGGTTTAAAGGGGGTATATAACCAGTAGAATGAAGTAATAAGGCCTAAAAAGGTTGGGTCTCAATTTCAAAATTAATAAGGTCAGAAAAGACTTTTAACTATAAGGTAGTCAGGTGATTGAATCTAGAGTTAGAATAAAAGAATAAAGCATTATTTTTTTTTTTTAATTTTTTGCAACAGAGTCTCACTGTTATCCAGGCTGGAGTACAGTGGCACAATCTCAGCTCACTGCAGCCTCTGCCTCCCAGGTTCAAGGATTTTCCTGCCTCAACCTCCTAAGTAGCTGGGATTACAGGCACGTACCACCACGCCCAGCTAACTTTTTTGTATTTTTAGTAGGGGTGGGGTTTCCGCGTGCTGGCCAGGCTGGTCTTGAACTCCTGACCTCAAGTGATTTGGCCTCCCAAAGTGCTGGGATTATAGGCGTGAGCCACTGCACCCAGCCAAAGCATTACTTTTAATTAAACTTTTTGACATGAGGCAAGGTAAAACTAGCAGACAATATTATCTTATTCTTTCAATTATTTTGAATTGAAGCGATTTAGTTTTAGGGCAAAAGACCATGTTTTATGCCTTTAAAATATTTATACAGTAGATAATTAAATATTACTTTTGAAAATTAATTCATTTTTCAACAAATATTTACTGAGGGCCTACCATAAGCCGAGCACTGGGCTGGGCTCTCAGGATGCAGCAAGGGCCAGGATGGTAAGGTCCCTGCCTTCAAGGAGCTCCCAGGAACAACTAGCAAGTGTGTAAAAGGAAGGAGGGACCAACAGAAATTAGATGAAAAGGGACACTTGGGAATCTTCCCAGAAATTTCTGTTGTAAAAGGAAGCACACTGGTTTTCAAAGTCTTAGGCAGCAGCTGAAGACAATGTAGATTTCCCACAGATGACACACCTGTGATGATTAGTATTAGTGGGAGAAGACGGTAAAAGAGCTCTTATGACTACTGTAGCCATGCCCCAGGTCATGTCGTGTGTGTGTGTGTGTGTGTGTGTGTGTGTGTGTTTCCTGGTCCTATACTCATAGCCAAGGTTACAAAATAGGATGGTGCATTTGGAGAAAAAAATCAATGAAACTTTTATTTTTATGTGTATTGCTACATTTCTACCAGGATGTAAAACCATAAACTAAATTTATAATAACTATATTTCTATTGATTCCAAAGATAAATTCTTTCATTGATGGAAAACTAAAACATTTTATGAGTATTAAAATAAAAATTTGAATAGAATTATGGTTTGCTTTTATACTATCTGCTTCCTAGTAATTTTCTGAGTAAGATGTTTCATAGATTTTTTGTTTCCTATGAAGATTTGGAGACAATGTTTCAACATTTTGCCTCCGTCCTTCAATAAAACTCCACAGTAAACCAATAGTATATAGGAGAATTACCTGCTGAATATATATTTTAGCCAAGGCTTAGGCAGAAAAAAGAAAGACTGCAATTTTGATCAGGACCCTTGGATTCCAGGACTGCATTTCCACGAATGGACTAGCATGCATAGATGGATGTAACCACAAAGAAAACGGTAACATTTACCAAGCACATATGCTATGCTGGGCCCTGGGTTATGTATCTCTCAAAGATTATTCAGTTTACATTTCCACACCACGATGAGGTAGGTGATGAAGAATCCACGCCTGGGAAGAGTTAAGAAACCCACCAGTTAATAAGTACCTGGGCTGAGCACAAGCCAGGCAGTCTGACAGCAGTTCCACAGCTACGGATGAAATCTGAGCTCTTCAGAAGAAAAATGTTACCGAAAGAACAGCTTCTCAGCTCAAAAATTATTTTAAGTAAATCTGCTCTGTCTTATATTAATTCATATACGTATGTTACAAAATGTCCATTCTTCCCAAGTGCTACAGTTCTGAAAACTAATCACTGGTACTTTATCTGTCATTTCTTATCTCAGATGATTTCCAGATAGAATTCAGTGGTGTAGGCAGGTATTTTTTTCTTCATGAGAGGAAGAAACAAAGGTCATTGGAAACTGTGATCTGATCAAGATGATGGGGGTGACAGCCCCCAAACCCTGAGTCAGCCCAATTTGCCTAACCCCAACATACCTCAACTCCCAAAGATCTCATAAAACTTCATCCAAGGTTTATTCAAGGGTATTGTTTTTCATTAAAAAATAAATAAACGACTTTCAGTATCATATAACTTAGGACCTGTAGTTAGTTTCACAGATACGGTTACCTCTAATTACATGAGCCTTAGTGTTTTCCAGCGTTCATTTGTTCTGTGTATTATCCACAGGCTTCTCCATTCATCACAGGAAGATCGACATGTTAGTTATCTACTTGTCTCTTTTTTAAAGACAGTTTTGTGCCCATACTGCAAGAGAGGACACAGTACCCATACCTACATTTCATCCATTCAGATGTGAACATAGGGTCCCCTTGAGCCTCATTTACTAAGACTGAACAAAGAGTAAGCCTGCACCTGTCCACTAGAGGTCAAGATCAACAAATTGAGATTATAATCACAATCCACTTGAAAACATCACACCATACTTTTGAATATTTCTCCATTTCCAAAGCAGCACTTTTTCATAGTTTTACTGAAGTTCTAAATGGTTTTAAGGTGCTAGTATAAAAGCAATCACTTTTTATTTTTGTATTTATAATACGCATACACCCCTCTTTTGTGTTGGAATTCACAAGAAATTACCCAAAGAAATTTGAAAAAGAATATGTATACATAAAAAAAATCTCTTAATGTATAAAGGAGAAAAAATATTTGAGTGTGAAAACAAGATTGAGGAAACAGGTGAAGAAGGAAAAACAGATTTGTCCATTTAATTTTATCACTCTTCAGGCCCTGTATTCTGGATATTCAGGTAGAGAACACATCTAGATATTTTTTTTTATATGAAATCTCCTCCTAAACACTTTTTTTCTTTTTCTTTTCTTTTTTTTTTTTTTTTTTGAGAGAGAGTCTCGCTCTGTCGTCCAGGCTGGAGTACAGTGGCACAATCTCGGCTCACAGCAGCCTCTGCCTCCCAGGTTTAAGCAATTCTCCTGCCTCAGTCCCCCAAGTAGGTGGGATTACAGGCACCCACCACCATGTCCAGCTAATTTTTGTATTTTTAGTAGAGATGGGGTTTCACCATGTTGGCCAGGCTGGTCTGGAACTCCTGACCTCAGGTGATCCGCTTGCCTTGGCCTCCCAAAGTGCTGGGATTACAGGTGTGAGGCACTGTGCCCGGCCTATTCCTAAACACTTTCTAAAGTTTCAGATGTGGCAAATTTTCGATTTTCTAACTTCAGTGAAAAATACCACTTTGCATTCTTTTAAATATCTAGTTGTACTTATAGCAGCTACAAAATTGTATTTTATCTTAAAATGCAGGCTTTTCCAGAGGAACTATTTTAGAATTACCTGTTTTTGCTAGACAGCTGTGGCACATTTTAAAATGCACTTATAAAGATATCTGATCTTATTACCTTTGGAAAGTATTTTGATAATAAACACACACACACAGGGTTTTAGTTATGTCTGAGACAGACTGTAAAGGAAATGGTAAATGATATAATGTTGATGAATGATGGAAAGCTCAGCTATCCAATTCCTATTACACTTCTACTTTTTCTGGAAAAAGGCAGAACAAAAGCTGGCAAGAAGGAATCAACGGTCTGAATGGGTGAAGGGATTCTAGAAAAAAACACAGTTACTATAAGTATGTTACAATATCCTGGCCTGGATTAGTTTCTTCCAGAGAACTAAGTGTCTCCAAATAAAGTCTCTGCAGGTTGTCATCAGAGGTGCTGAGGCAAATGAAAGGCAGGCTGGAAGACCAGAGAGAGGTGATTCTTATCTTTAAATAAGGGGAGTCAGGTGGTTCCACAACCTGCAGACTGATGAACTTGACATCATCCTGGGCAGCATTCTGCAATGGATTATTAAAGGTAGGGCCTGTGAGTATTTAGGGGAGAAAGTGTAATCTCCAGGAACCAGCATGGGTTCACCAAGAATAATTCATGTCAGATTAATCTTTTTTTTTTTCATAGAATAAGTGGGAGATTGTGGAAATATGTGAAGCAATCTAGATTTTAGAAGGACAAGCAATAAGGGTTTCATGACTTTTGTGGGTAGACAGGAGAAATACAAATGAATTAATTATTCGTTCATTTAACAAATATTGGGTTGGTGCAAAATTCTGGTTTTTGACATTAGAAGTAATGGCCAAAACTGCAACGTTGCACCAATCTAATAAATACCTGCTCTGTATTAAGCACTATCCTAGGCACTGAGGATAAAACAGCAAATGATTGATATGGTCTCTGTCCTCAGAGTTTCTCAAGAGGGACAGTCAAAACCCAAAAGCCCAAATAAATATGTGCAAGTTTTTGTAATACAGACTATAAAGAAAACAGAGGCTGGGCAGAGATAAGAGAATAGGGGGCAATCTCCTTTAAATGGCGTGAGCAGGTCTCTCTGAGGAGGTGGCACTTAAGCTTAGGTGTAAAGAATGAAAGGAATCTACCTTGCTTCAAGGAACAGTGGGAAGATGACAGTTTCAAGAGGGACAGCATGTGCAAAGGCCCTGAGGTGGGAAAGATACTGGAATGAGGGAGCTTTGAAAGGCGGCCAGTGTCAGGAGAGTGGTGAGTAAGGGGGACAGTTGTACTAGATTAAGGTTGGAGAAATCGGCAGGGGCACTCCCCAAATAAACTGCAGAAGATAAATGAAGGAGATTCTAGTGGCCAGTTCTTTCAATTCTTTTACCAATGGTTTAGAATCCATTTTTATCAGTTATGTATAGCCTATTGTTTTGAAGTACAATAAAAGAGAACAAAACATTGAAAGAAATGTTAATTTGGTTGATAAAATTAGAATTCAAAGAGCAAAGTATAGTGGATCAGCACTTAGGCTCTGGTCTCAGACCAGTGTTTGAAAACTAGCTCTAACATTCTCTACGGCCTTAGACAAGTTATCTAACCCCTCTAAGCCAGGTAACAAAGACAATATAAGGGCTGGCACAGTGGCTGACACCTGTAATCCCAGCACTTTGGGAGGCCAAGGTGGGCGGGTCACCTGAGGTCAGGAGTTCAAGACCAGCCTGGCCAACATAGAGAAACCCCATTTCTACTAAAAATACGAAAATTAGCCGGGCGTGGTGGCGTGCACCTGTAATCCCAGCTACTCAGGAGGCTGAGGCACGAGAATTGCTTGAACCCGGGAGGCAAAGGTTGCAGTGAGCCGAGATCATGCCACTGCGCTCCAGTGTGGGTGACAGAGCGAGACTCTGTCTCCAAAAAAAAAAACAAAAATAAAAATAAATTTTAAAAAAATTCAAAGCAGTTTTCATACTTAGTAAAATTGAGAAATGAGAAAAACTACAATTATAATAGTGTTTTGGGGATTAAATTCAGTAACTCCCTCTTAAGATTTAAGATTGAACACCGCATATTCTCACTCATAGGTGGGAATTGAACAATGAGATCACATGGACACAGGAAGGGGAATATCACACTCTGGGGACTGTGGTGGGGTGGGGGGAGGAGGGAGGGATAGCATTGGGAGATATACCTAATGCTAGATGATGAGTTAGTGGGTGCAGCGCACCAGCATGGCACATGTATACATATGTAACTAACCTGCACAATGTGCACATGTACCCTAAAACTTAAAGTATAATAATAAAAAATAAATAAATAAAAAATAATAAAATAAAAAATAAAAAAATTAAAAAAAAAGATTGTGCCACTTTTTCTCAGCACTTTTGTCAAGTAAAAGTTTTTTTGATGTTGCTTTTTTTTCATGTTCCTATTTTCTCACGTAAGCATAGTTAGCAGTGATAGTTTTCCTTATTTGATCAAATCTTATATTTTTTTGCATTAAAATGTGCCTTTTAAAAAGTTATCCATAATTAAAATGTTATCCATAGAAAAGTCATCCTATTTTCTCTATGTAAGCAGTTAGTAGTGATGAAGTTTTCCTTATTTGATCAAATATTTATTTTTTGCATTAAAATGTCTTCTAAAATGTTATCCATAACTGGATATCCATAATATCCAATATACATCTCACTTTACTGTAAGTTTATGATTTACTTTACTGTTGGCTTATGATTTGCTTAAATTTGGAGAAACTATGACATATTTAACTAGAAGTCTCCTAGGCAAGCGAACTGCTTGTTTTTCCTTACTGAAAATTATGCTGATTTTTCTTCTTCATGTGCTCCTGTTTGATTCCAGTGCTAGCGACCTGATCTAGGCAAATTTCACAGGACTTCCTAACTCCAATCCCTCTTGGTTATACGCTATCTTACACCTGCTGCCATAATTTCTAAATTCTTCCTTGCTGCAGAGCCTAGATAATTTCACACTGTTCAGTCCAGTGTATGCTACAATCACCTGATTCCTCCACCTTAATCCTGCTCCTCTCCTGTTGCTAACTGCCACTCTACTTCTGCACCTGGCCTCTCCATCATCTTCTGCTAAATGAAATTCTCATTCTCGTGATAAAAGAAACCCAATGCCTTCCCAATCATCCCTACTCCACTTGGGTCACTTTTCTGTTTTTCCTTATCACCAGTGAAACCAGTTTTTACTTAATTACTTTATTTCCATATATTCTCATAACTATACATTTATATAATTGCCTACATCCCCACCAGTTTATAAACTTAGTCAGGTAAGGGTCTTAATCTTCTACTGAAATCCTATTTCAAAAAAACCCTTCGGTAACTGACTCAAGATGTACAACTTTATCTTTCATGTGATTTTTTTTAACTGTCAAAAATACATGAAAAAATATGAAAGAGAATGTACCAAATATTAATAGCAGTTACCTCTGGAAAATTTCAAAATGGGAGTTGGAAAGGGCAGGGGTAGGGTTGGCGGTAGTAATGTACCTCAGTATATACCCATTACCTAAAACTGTGACTGGCACACGGGTCTTCAGTTAATATTTGTGGAATGAATGGTCAGAGTCTAAATATTCAGTCAACAGTATGAACATTTTTTCATTGGTTCTTTTATAATCTTTAGTACTTCTTGAATATTCCATAATGAACTTGTATTTATCATATAAAAACTCAAACTAAAAAAGATACACAAGCAAATTTGACATGGAAAGCATGACAACCAAATTTGACGTGGATAGTTTGAAGATTCAGCGCAAGGTTTGATTCCAGTATCTTAAAGTTTTTGGAAGACAAGTCCTCTATCGAAAGCAGATGGCTTTTAAAAACAACTAATGATACAGAATCTTGAACTGACAAACTAAGAGAAATGTTGTCATAATTATTTCCTCCAAAGAAATTCTTAATCCCATGCAAAATCCCTAGCTGTTGCATCCTGTTCTGTGGCTTCAAATACTATCAATATAGTGACTCCCCATTTCATTTTGAATATTTTTTCAGAGACAGGAACTGGCTCTGTCTCAAGTGATCCTCCTGCCTCAGCCTCTCAAGTAGCTGAGACTACAGGTGCATGCCAACCCACCCAGCTAATTTTTATTTTGTAGAGATGGGGTCTTGCTACATTGCCCCAGCTGGTCTCAAAATCCGGGGCTCAAGTGATTCTTCTGCCTTGGCCTCCCAAAAGTGCTGGGGTTACAGGTGTGAGCCACCATGCCTGGCCTAGTGATTTCACATTTTAATTTTCTCCCCTTAACACTACACTCATATATCCAACTGCCTACTATGCAATGTCTCTGTTAGAATTATTAATAGGAATCTCAAAACTCAATCACCCTTCTCACACCAAAAACTGGAGTCATCTTTTGATCTTTTTCTTCTTGTTCACATCTAATCCATCGCCAAGTCTTATCAGCTTTACCACTAAAACATACCCCAATTCTGACTTCTCCCCATGACTATCACCCCAGTCCAAGGTCCCACCATCTCTCACCTGGATGACTGTAAAAGTCTTCCTTACCTTGTTCCACTAGTCTCTTCTCCACTGACCAGAGAATTTACCACACACCACACATCTCCTTTGCTTAAAACTCTCCAATGGCTTCCCATCACACTCAAAACAACATCTTAAATCCCTCACTATAGGCTTATAGCCCTAAATGGTCAGGCCCTTGCCAATCTCTAAAACCTCATCACCTACTATTCTCCACACTCAATGGACTTACCTTACTGGCATTCTTTCTTTCTCAGCGAGTAATTCCATATGTGCTTTGGGGACTAGTTTTATTGTTCTCTTCATCTCGAACGTTTGTTCTTTGGTCTTGGTCTAATTTTCTTGTATCATTCACGGTTACGACCCTATAAAATTGTGCCCCAGTCCCTCCACCACCATGTTCTGCCTCATTTTACTCATAGCTTCAGAAATTACCATTTCATTGCTGTCTTATCTACTAGAATTCAATAAACTCCGGAAGGCAGTAAAGCTTTGTCTTATACCCCAATGTACACCCATTACTGAAAATAGTGAGTGGCACACGGGTCTTCAATAAATATTTGTTGACTGCATGGCTGAAGAGAGTCTTAATGTTCAATCAAGCGTCCAGGGCATGAAAACAAAACAGTTGCTCCAACTCATCTATACTTTGCAATAGCAACCTCTCCTCCCGTCCCCCACAAATAACCAGCTACCTCCCACAAAAATTCCACCCCAAACCTCTTTAGAATATACTATTTTAAAAGCCTATGTTCTGGATCAGCTGTTGCAAAATTATAAAACAAAACCAGAGCCTCAAAAATATGTAGCTTTTATGCACACGGACCAAGCAGCATTGCCCTCTTTGGAAACTTTCTCACCCTTGAGTCAGCCCTTGGTATGCATTTCTATCTAATCTCATCAAAGTAAAACTGTATGTGCTGGGGTACAGGTAAGCAAACAAACTGGTGCTATTTGCTCTATGTTAACACTCTCAAAGACAGACCTGGCTCTGTATCCTTCTTAGGAGGGTCCTATGGCCAGGCGCGGTGGTTCATGCCTGTAATCCTAGCACTTTGGGAGGCTGTGGGTGGATCACCTGCGGTCAGGAGTTCGAGACCAGCCTGGCCGACACGGTGAAACCCCGTCACTACTAAAAATACAAAAATTAGCCGGGCGTGGTGGTGGGCGCCTGTAATCCCAGCTACTCAGGAGGCTGAGGCAGGAGAATCACTTGAACCTGGGAGGCAGAGGTTGCAGTAAGCCAAGATCGGGCCACTGCACTCCAGCCTGGGTGACAAGAGTGAGACTCTTGTCGCAAAAAAAAAAAACAAAAAACAAAAAAAAAAGGAGGGTCCTGATTCACTCACAGGCTCTTTGGCTCTACCAAAAAGCAGTATTTGCTATAAAAATAAGAGATCTAAGACCAGTCTCAATAAAACTCACCAAATTAGTGTTCAGTGCCAGAGAGAAAAGCAAGCTTTGAAATAAACATAAATAGCAACCAGATCGAAATGTGAAATAAAAAAATTCTTAAGCTTTCGATTTTGTCAAATGAAGCTTAAAATTCAAGTATCAGTTCTTACGGTTCTAGCCATTATAAATCTTACGTAAACATAAGAGCTAAAAACAGACTGGTGTGTGGAGAATGATTATTTGGGCTCAGGTTTTGTCTAAGAAACATAAATTTAATTATAACTCTCAGTAACTATTTAATCCAAGCTGTTTTTCTTCAAATATTTTGTACTGTGTTTAGCCAGAAAACAAAATACAGATGAACTCTTTCTCTTTGTAAGGTGACTGTATTATAAACAAGGCTAAAGTAGCAAGGCTAAACTTTTAGTGCAGATAATAAAATTTGAATAGTACAAGAATACTCTTTAGGTAATATCTATAGAATAAGATCTCTAAATGTTTTTGTATCAGGTGGAAATGCCATCTAAAGTAATATTAACAACATAAATGTATATATGTGCATACATAAATATATAATACACACTTATACGTATGGGGAAGGGAGAGGTGTGTGTGTGTGTAAGGGAATGAAGAGAATGAATGAGAATGGGTACAAATCAAAGCAACCTTTTCTTGGGTTAATTATTTCAACTATAAAGATGTATCTCAACTTCTAAAGAAATTCCTGGTTTGTATTTAAATGCACTTTAAAAAGACCGTTAACACTCAAATTTAGTTGACAGGCTACAATGGGATTCAGAAAAGGACACAGTGAATATAGACTTAGGTGCAAGTTCATGCTGGTGATTTTTCTTTTTTAAAATGTAAGCCACTAATATTTTAAGACAAAAATTTGAACCAAAAATTGCATATTAATATTATACACAAACTGAAACATGTGACTTTTAGCACAGTGTATACATGCTTACATAAACTCAAACACATTTAAAACAATTTCCATTTAACATATGAAAGTTTTGAAATACATAAAAGCATTAATACTTTCTATAAAACTACAGTTAGAACATCAATTTGCTACAAGCATATAAAAACATCAAGTGCTTTCTTGGAGTTTCAAGTTTCCTCTCTAAAACACAATCTTGCTCACATATATAGTCTTTTTCCAATAATCAGTATGAACTTTTTTTTTTCTCAAGAGGTTTATTTTCCAGGTACATTATAAGCTCAAGAAAAAAGACCCAACAATTATGCAATATAATTATGTCATAACAACTTAATTGCACATAATGCTTTAAAGTAGGTTTGGATGAAGTTCTCAAACACTTTGGTATATGATCTTCAGGGACTTTAATTAGAAACAACAGAAATTATAAGTCCCTTCAATCCCCATTTTGCTTTAAAAGGGACAAGTCTTTGGTTAAAGTTCTACATTTTGGGCATTTATTTTTAATTAAGATGGTCCCCAAACCAATAAATGGTACTGATCTATTACAAATTCACAAGACTTCATTTAACCTGCTTCTGATGCAGTGGGAGGTTACAGATACTCATTTACTATAATATGTCATTGGATAGTTTCAATCTTTCATTTATAAGCAGAGAAATCAATAGGTTTATTACTTCTCTGTCAGTTTTCTGTTATAACCTAAACTGTACAGTAATTTGCAGTAACTACAGATACTGTTCCACAGTATATATGACTGATAAGATGTAGAGCATTAAATTTAGAGTTAGCTTATTCTGATAAGTCAATATTAGACTGTTCAGTAACTCTGCATTAACTATAGAAAGACTGTTAGTTAATGCTTATTTAAAAACCCCAAACCATTCCATTTACAAGAGAAATTGTTGCAAATGTATAAAACAGCAGATATACAAGGAGAACACCAAACATACTTTATTAGCACAAAAAAAGCAGCCATAACAAGGCACAGCAAGCAGAAACATACATTAGCAGTCAAAAGGTTAGTGTTGCATACAAATATAGCTTTCCTTTTTTGTAGCCTTGGCAATAGCCATAGGGATGTAAAATAACATTCTGTAGCAGCAGGTAAGGAAACTATGGAGCACTCACCAGTGGTACAGAGCACATTAACGAAAAGACATGAGAGTGGATTCGGCTACTTTAGTGCAAAATGTCTAGGACAGAACTGTAAATTCAGTTCAGTTACTAAGAAGCAAACACTAGAACTTGATATAACTTCCAAAAGCGCTCACTCAAGTAGTAGTACATATTATTCTAAGTGACAAAAAGGTGCTAAGTTATTTACAGATATAATGGTTGTACAGTACCTTTTAAATCTGCAATTTAGGTTTCAGATTTTCCATTAAGAATTAACTGCACTGAAATTCTATAAATTATACTTAAGCAATTCAGTTATGAGAGTTTACAAAAAAGAGATAAATTCTGCCATCCAAATTATTAATTATAGTTCAGCAATAATCTCAACATCAGCAACCATTGTAGTTACTATTATCTGACTTGTTTGGGCGTCTTCTAGTCTCACGTACTTCACGGTTCACAAAATCATCCTGGGCATAGGAACAGATCCAACTTTTATGAAACAACAATTAGACTGCACATCAACTTAAAAAAAAATCACACGCAAGACTACATTGCAGCAGCTATTCCAAACGCCTGTTTTAAGTTAAAGCACTCATTTAAAAAATTAATACCTAGGCCTTTCAATAAAATTCTACTACTAGCTTTGTAAGTCTGAAATTTTAAGAATGCCTATTTAGAAAATCTGGTTTACTTAACAGTACCTTTTGCAGAAGAGAAAAGGCGTCTGATTATAAACTACATCAACACGTAAGTGAACTGCACTATGCCCTTGTGGCCAGAAAATTGCATTTTTTTCTAAAAGGAAGGCAGTCTTTTATTCTTTTTGGACTTCCAAAGCTTGATTTATAGTAACTACAAACATCACGACTTTTGGAAGGTTATAGAAAAACTCTTAGAAAAAATAATTTCAAACATTAGTCACACTGTTGAAATACTCATCCAATATTAATAATTTGTTCTTCAGTAAGAAATAGAATTCTTCATAACAAATGCCCCAGAGTTGCCTCACTCAAATACTACAGCCATTAAAAACCAAACCGTTAGCGAAATAGGCAAAATGTTTTTGTAGTCTTACTGAACACCTGTAGCTCTATCCTCTATTGTTCCAATAGGCACCATGTTTATTTGAATAAGTAACAGCAGGTAGCATCTGACAGATACTAACACTAAGCTTACATACTGTATGAAAAAGCCTAACACTGCTACGTGTGCTTGCTATAGGTGTACTGTCTGATGCACATGAAAGCGGACCTAGTTAACACCCTTTGGGGACCGGAGAGTTTACTTTGCCTTGACTGGTTCTCGTTCCAACCAGCGAACTCTAACTTTTTGTTTATAATGATACTCTTTTAAAAAATCCTGTAACATTGAGGGTAGAGGGAGCCCATCAATTCCATCATACGTAGTGCACCTGCAGATTACCGCGCGACAGATATACTGCAGGCTAAAAGGGAAAGTCCTATTTAGTGATATAGTAAGCAATGGTTCAAAAAACATGCACGAACTGGGATCTTTATAATGTTCTAAAAGTCCCGTTACAGTGGAGGAGTGAAATACACACGGGTCATGGGCATCGAAACTAAAGTTGTGATTCCACTGCTCAATTCGGGCATGCAGGGATCTGTTGTAGCGGCGGAAGCTCACAGAGAAGAGGTAGTCCTCTTGCGCAGAGTCCCTGAGCAAAAACGTGCCTTCAGGTTTCCCTTCGAGAAGGGCTTCTGCTTCATAACGGTCCATCACTCCCCAGTAACAGGGATTCCCTGTAATTTGAAGCAAATCAGGCACGAGGCAGTGTATGTAATCAATCTGTGTGTGGACTTTCCAAGCTCCCTGTCTGCTAACATGGGTATGGCTGTCTCCAGATATCTGACGCTGCTTCTGCCTCCGTGACTGCAAACACAGGGTGGTTGTATCCTCTTCCGAGTCACAATTAGCTTGTGGAATTGCCGAACTGTCCCCACTTATTTCAGTCATTCCAGGAGCTAACTTTGGTCCCAGTTTATATAATGGATTAACCTGTGCAGTAGCTTCAAAGGTATGTATTTGTGCATTGGGAGGGGGATCAACCCCTTCTTCAATACTAAGCCGCCTTCTCTCTCTAAGCCTATCTTCTTCATCTTCTGTAGAAACCAAAGATGGATCAAATGTATCAAAAAATGTTGAATGTGGGCTCACAGGAGCTGTATGCTGTTTAATCAAATGCCATTTTTGGGCTAAATCTGAGCCAGCAGGAAAAGGGCATTTCTCAAGCATTAATTCAGAGAGATGGATTTTTCTTTTATTGGAAAAGAGAGGCTTTGACTGCTTGCTGTAAGTTCTCATGGGAAAACACAAGCCCACAGTATCCTGCAACCTCTGTCTTAGAGAGCGACTTCCTACAGTTCTGCTGGAAACACTGTCCATGTCGTGTACAGAACTTACGCCGTAGCGCCTCTCTCTCCTTTGAAGTCCACTTCGAGTTCTACCAAACTTTTTATCAGCATCCAATGAACTCTGGGTCTTTGTAGAACAGGAATGTTTTTTCTTCCCACCCCATGGAGCATGTCGAGAGTAGGAATCTCTTCGTGCAAGTCTTGTTCCTGGGGTAACACAAGAATCATTATCCTTTTCGATGCTTATTTCAACAATTTGAGGGATTTCTGTGGCACAATTTTGATTTCTCCTTGAAGAATTCTTTGAAGGGCTTAATCCCAGTTGTAAGGCAATATTTTCTCTTAAGGGACTGCTTTGTTGCTGAGGAGTTGAGTCTCCTATGCTGATGTTTTTCTCTTTGACAGACAAACATCTGTTGGAGTTCATGTCCACATTTTCACTACGGCTTCCTCCCTCATGACCGAAGAGATTCTGACACCTGTATTTGAAGTTATTCCACATTTTTCCCACTTTATCCATTGATTATAAAATCTAAAGACAAAACAGCAAAAAGAGAAAAATAAATTAATCAAAGTAGCATGTGAAGGTAGCTAAGGCAGTGCCCACACCCCTTCCCGTCCAGAATTTCAGTGATACTGGCCAAGCGTTCACCTACACTGCCCTGCTGAAGTGATGAGGCCGTGTGTTCTGTTGGGCAGCAGGAAGGCCACCGGGCCTTTTAGGCACTGACCTTGTTCAAGCCAGTCATTACTTCCCAAGTCCTTTCAGGCAGAATATTCTGAACTCAGGTGAAAGAAAATAAACGCTCTCAAACTCTGGTTTCTTTTTCCCGTGCTTCAACCTGTCTCCTTAATTTGAATATTACAAAGGCAAAATATGTTCCATATTGTTGAAACACATTTGTATTCAACTTTTCAAAAGTTGTAACTAGAACATTTGTGTAACACATTAAAATTAGTTCAAAAACCTTTCATTAGTAGCAATCTTCCCAATTTTACTTAACTGGTTCCTTGCAATTCTAAGGTTTACAGTGTGTTCATCACTTGTAAAAAACCCATATCTTCCCTCCCACCCTATAATGTATCAAATTTATCCATGATTTTGAAGAAGCAGTTTGAGTAGAAAAGAAAGAAAAAGAATGTAATATTTAGGAAAGGTGTCTTTTTTCCTTTTTCTTTTTTTTTGAGACGGAGTCTTGCTCTGTTGTTCATGCTGGAGTGCAATGGTGAGATCTTGGCTCACTGCAACCTCCACATCCCAGGTTCAAATGATCCTCCTGCCTCAGCCTCCGAGTAGCTGGGATTACAGGCGTGTACCACCACGCCCGGCTAATTTTTGTATTTTTAGTAGAGACGGGGTTTCACCATGTTGGTCAGGTTGGTTTCAAACTCCTGACCTCAGGTGATCCACTGGCCTCGGCCTCCCAAAGTGCTGGGATTACAGGTGTGAGCCACCATGCCCGGCCAGGAAAGGTGTCTTTAAACTTCCCAATTCTTTAATCCTGGAAGAGTTGGGAAATTGTAATAAAGTAATAGAGAAAGGCTATGATACTGTAGTACTCGCAAAAACAAAAACCAAAAACATACAATTTGGCATCTTTATTCTTGTTCCTTAAAAAAAATCTAAAGCAGTGTATGATACTTTACAAATAAATTCTTTTAAGACTACAGTATCAACAGGCACACTGTCTAGTTCAGTAGCTAAAAGTCAACATTAGAAGAAATGGAAAAACCTAAACTTAAAATTCAATTGGTTTTGTCACATTATGATAGCAGAAAACTTTAGCTGATCTTGCCATAACTTCAACTAATTATTTTTGTCATAAACGCTTATATTTTCAAGAAGTTAACTAGGAATAAGAGAATAACAGAGAATAAACTTTCTTAGAATGAATTATAGGTCTTCCCATTAGTTTCTCACAGAAAAGGCTCTTGGACTAATGGAAACACAACACAGAAAATTAATGTCCATGATATTATAAAATGTACTTTCAGATGATTTAATTCTTTATTAAAAGCACACTGTCAGGCACATAGGAAGTTTGTACAGTAGTTGGTATATATTAGAATAAAATGTATTAGACAGAACTGTTAAATCTCAGTAAAGTCTATTTTAGAACACAGCCTCCTCTGTCTTGCAAAAATCTTTCTCGTAAGCATTTTTTATGAGGTTTACGCCATTTGAACTTCATGTGCCTTGTTATCATTTATTCTTCTTCTTAAGATTTCCGTTCCTTGCCCATAGTCCTGTTAATACAGTCGAATTCCTGCCGTATTCTTGGTGACTCCATTATCTTTGTAGATGTTCTCTTCCAATATCCTAGCCCCTTTCTAGCCTAGTTTCTTCTCATTTATTTTAAAGTTAGTTTTTATTTTTACCTAATTCATATATTTGTAGTTTCAAGGTCAAATGTCACTACAAGACTCTTAACAAAAAACAGCACCACCCACCATGTGGCTACTAGAAAATTTAAAAGTAACATATGTGATTCAGGTTATATTTGTATTGAACATTACTGATGTAGAGCAAGGGCCAGCAAACCAAAGCCTGAAGGCCAAATCTGGTCCGTGGCCTGTTTTTTGAAGGGATCCCAGCTCAGAAAAATTTTTACATTTAAACATACACACACGAAGAACATCTGACAGAGACCACGTGTAGTCTGCAAAGCCTAAAATATTTTCTATCTAGCCCCTTTCAGAAAAAGTTTACTGACCCTAATCCACCTATTTAAGACAAACCACATCACTCTAGACACTAGAAGAGCCATATTCAAGAAGTCCAAGAATTTAACTCTCTTCTCCGTGTTTATAAATTTTGTAGCTATCTAAAGATACTTCTCTGACAAGCAAATTATACCCAAAAAATAACTTTTAAAAAGTGACCTAACCTAAAACCACTCATCTCCTTATATAGTTCTTTATAAGTTGTATGAATTAGTGTGATATGCAGAAAACATTTGTACTTGCCAGGGCACAAAATGCAGTTTCTAACACTGAACCCCCTGGTTCAGTTTCACAGAGCATGAAATTTAGTTATTTCTCTATTCTTATTCTGGAGCATGTTATCAGACTGCATCTTACTCCATGGAGAAAGATAGTTGATTTTTCTTGACATGTGAAATGTGATGTGGGCAGCTTTAATATTAGGAAGGAAAAAATACTGACAGTAATTCACAGACTAGTCGACATAACAATCAGGAAGGCATTTCAACTATCTTGATATTAACAATGTCAGATTCGAAGTTCTTTTGTTTGTTTTGTTAAATTTTTAGAAATGTTTTTAAGATAGAGCTGAAACCCTTTGAGATCTAAATTACAACTCTACTACTTTATGGTTTTATATGAAATTATACAGGGCTAAAAAAAGCGTTAAATTTCAATTGCATTGATTCTAGAATAAAAGTTTATCATCCATTACAATCTCTTACATTTCTACACATGCTTAGCTGTTCTTAAAACTATCCAAAGCAAATTTCTAAAAAGTTATTCTTTCCTCGAAGGAATAATAATTTAAAACTGATTTTATAATGCTTTTGGAAGTTAAATAGCTTTTGTTGAAAAATTATATTTAACTGGATAAGCTACAAATTAGAATTATGGAAAATTAGGTCAAATTCCATCACTACATAAGTTTACATATACAAAAATGAAATAGTACAGTCAATGGTCCTTCTTAATGCCAACTAGTATCTATTACAAAATTTACACAAAACAAAATAATTGAAATAGTTCCCAGGAGTTTATTTCAATGGGACTTAACCCATGCTTTATGAGAAATAAATTAAGTTTAACATGTTTTAAGAATACATTGAGAGAGAACTATTATACTTACCTAATTATGTTATATTGTTAAAATATACAGTTATAACGTAACAGTTATATTCTTAATGCTGAATGCCATAAAGACGAAGAATGTGACAACTCAAATCCTTCCTCTTCTTCAGTCTATCTAGACTTCTTAGCTGTAACACCTTTCCAATAGAAAGTCCTTCAGTTACAGTAACAAAAATTGGGACAGGTAGACTGATTAAAAGTATTTCTGTATCAAATTCAGGCACAAGAGGCAGTTTAGGAGACAAGTTTTGATTGATATTTTGGTGGCATTTCAATAATTTTTAGAAAAAGTTAATACGTTTGACAGTAAAACTGACCCAGAATTTCAGGAATGTGTGGCTGTCATAACTACAGCTTCTTAAAATAATCTAAGAATCCCCTGGCCTTTTAAAAATGATTTATTTTTAATTGTTATTTACACGTCATATTGTGACAGGATCTATTGTTATCTAATTGGATGGCCATTTATCCTTTATACTGTTATTTAATATTAGGTTGAACCATATAAAATTGCTATTTTGTGGGTAAAAAATAAACATATAATTCAACCTTAGAGTTACACTATTACAGTGTACATGATATATTAATACAGTAGACCATGTACACTCAAAAAAAAGGTGCAGTCCTCTAATCTAGTATACCCAGACACTTCCAGTTCCCAGCAGTGAGTTACACTTTTAGTTATGTTAGGTTCCAAACCTGTTCATGCCATTTATATTAGTGTAACTATGTGATTTAATTAAATGTCAACTAACCTAATGAAGTATGGAAGAGTGGGGAGTTTTATAAAGTTGAATGACTCTGAAATACTCAATAAAAGTGAAATACTTCTGCTGCTGAATTAGGTAGAGGCCAAGAAAATAGTTCAAAGAAATGGAAAAAATATTGTAAAGATCTATAAGGATTTTAAGCTAAGAATTCATCTGAAGAGCCTAAATTCTTGTTCTACTTAAAAAAACCCAAACTGGAATCTTACATGATACATTATGGGCATGGCTTCCCCAATACAGACAATATGGATCTATAACTAGTAGACCTCCTCTGAAAGAAAAGGCCTTGGCTCTTTCAGAGGTGTTTGAACCAGAACAACCCCATCTTGAATAGGGGCTGGGAAAAACAAGGCTGAGACCTACTGGGCTGCATTCCTAGGGGGTTAGGCATTCTAAGTCACAGGATGAGACAGGAGGTTGGCACAAGATACAGGTCACAAAGACCCTTGATAAAACACAGATTGTGGTAAAGAAGCCAGTTAAAACCCACCAAAACCAGATGACAACCGAAGTGACCTCTGGTCGTCCTCACTGCTCATTATACATTAATTATAATGCATTAGCATGTTAAAAGACACTCCCACCAGCACCATGACAGCTTATAAATGCCACAGCAATGTCAGGAAGTTACCTTACATGGTCTGAAAAGGGGAGGAACCTTCAGTTCCAGGAATTGCCCACCCCTTTCCCGGAAAACTCATGAATAACCCACCCCTTGTTTAGCATATAATCAAGAAATACCATAAGTATACTCAGTCAAGCAGTCCATGCTGCTGCTCTGCCTATGGAGTAACCATTATTTTATTCCTGTGCTTTCTTAATAAACTTGCTTTCTCTTTTCTGTATTGACTCACCCTGAATTCTTTCTTGCGCAAGGTCCAAGAACCCTCTCTTGGGGTCTGGATCGAACCCCTTTCTGGTAACAGCTTCTTAATCAAAAGACTGGCAAATGAACATAGTTATATTCTTAAAATTAAAATAAACTACTTAAGGTATGTATCCCTTCTATGATTTATTGCTTTATTAGACTTTACAGACAACTGGTTCTGACTGAATCAGATAAGCCTTCCTTAACAATCATAATTAAAATTTATAGTAGTACCAGGATTGAGTAGCAAGTAACAAAGTCCTAAAGATAACAGGGAAACGTGACCTAGTTTCCGGGTTGGGGAGCAAGGAAGACTTTTCTGAGGAGGTGATGTTTCAAAATTTTATCCTGAAGGATAAGAAGAAATGAATCAGGACAATGTACTATAGGCAGAGGGAACAGCATTTGCAAAAGTCCTGAAGCAGAAATGAGCATGACATGAACAATGGCTGAAGTTAACACAACCCAGTGAGTGAAGGGAAGTGTGTCAAGATGAAGTTGGAGAGGTAAGCCTCATAATCCATGATAAGAGAGCAAGGGTGGATGCTGATATGGCACTGAAGACTACTGCAGGAGTCAAGCAAGCACCTGACTAGGATGGTGATAGTAGAGATGGCTATGAGATGTTCAGATATCAAATCTATAGGACTGAAGATCAATTGAAAATGGGAAATGAGGAGAGAGTGGTATTGAAAATGACACTAGGAGTCTTGCTTAGGCAAATGCATGAATAGAGATGCTGTTTCAGAGAGAAAACACAAAATAAAACAGTTTTGTCAGGTAGGGGTTTGAAGACAGTCAACAAATTGAATTTTTAAAATGTTGCTGTTGTGGCTGTCATGGAGATATGTAAGTAAATGATAATTAGTCCATTAGTATACATTCATACAGTGGAGCACTACATAGCAGAAATGATCAACTATAGCTACTTGCATCAATATAAAATGTAACACTCAAAACATAATGCTTAGAGAAAGAAATTATAAGAGATGAATATATCCATTATGAAACAATTTACCTTTTAAACAAGCAAACCCCCAAATATATTGTTTAGGTATACATACATATATAATAAAGATACAAAAGCAAGGGGATGTCAGCAAAGTTAGGATAATGGTTGCCTATTATGGGGAAGGGTAGAGAATTAGAAGAGGCACTCAGAGACTTCTAAAACAGCAGTCCCCAACCTTTTTGGCACCAGGGACTGGTTTCATGGAAGGTTTTAGGATGAAACTGTTCCACCTTATATCATCAGGCATTAGTTAAGATTCTCATAAGGAACACGCAACCTAGATCCCCTGTGCGCAGTTCACAACAGGGCTGAATCCTATGAGCATCTAATGCTGCCGCTGACTAGACAGGAGGTAGAGCTCAGGTGGTAATACTCGCCGAAAAAAAAAAAAAGAACAAAACACTGAACTAAATAGGTTTCTCTAATGTGGTACAGGGCTCAGCAAACAGGTTCTCTAAAAGGCCAGGCAGTAAATGTTTTAGGTTTTGTGGGCCGTACAGTCTCTATGGCAACTACTGAACTCTGCCACTGTAGCCTGAATGCAGCCATAGGCAACATGCAAGTAAATAAGCATAGCTGCATGCCAATATAACCTTATTTATGGTCAGTGATACTTAAATTTCATATAATTTTCTCCTGTCACAAAATATTATTCTTCTGATTTTCATTAACCATTTAAAAACATAAAATCCATTCTTAGTTCATGGTGGGCTATACAAAAACAAGTGGTGGGCCAGATTTTGCCCATACGCCATAGTTTGCCAACCCCTGATGTACTACATAAAACATTTAAGATTATGTTTACCAAATCTAACAGTCATTCTATGGAACAGTTTGAAGATCAATACTCTAAGAAGATTATCTTAAGTGCATTAAGTAAATGGATGATCACTAGAGCATGAAGTTATAAAATAGAAAACTTTCTTAGAAAAATAATATACACACAGAATAATTAAAATACTCCAGAAATATTTTTAAAAATCTAACCCTCACTTGAAGTCCCACCACCTAGAGATAATCACTGTTAATATTCTGGTGAGTATCTTTCCCCATGTTCTCTTTTATGCAAAACCTGTACATAATCTTCTCTTATAATAAAAAAAAAAACACTTGCATGTCTGTGTCTACATTCCTTTTTATTTCTTATAAAGTGTATTTTTTTTAAGTAAACTATGTCAGAGATGGAATCAGACTAGCAAAAGAGAAAAACCTCTGGCAATTACATTTTTTAACAGTAAATCTAAGATTCTTTGAAGTGAGTAATCAAAGAAATAAAACTCTGGAAAAAAGCTGAATCTTGAAAAAAGAGTAATAATCTTGACAGTAATGGCTGTGATGACAATTTACATTATTGGGGGCTAACAATGTACCAGGCTCTGACATAAGCATTTTACTTCTCCCAACAACCCTACGAGTAATAATTATCTCAATTTTATAGATGTAGAAACCGATATATCTGAGAGATTAATAACAACTTGGACTTCAATTTCTTCTATTATTATTTGGTCTATTCAGCTTCTCTACCTCTTTTTGAGTCAATTTTAGAACAGTATATTAATTATTCTAAGACCAAGTACAATAGTGTCATTAAGTTCTTTAAAACTTCAGAGAATACATCATATCCATATTTTGAATTATTGGAGAGCACAAAAAGATGGAATATAACTCAAATTATTATACAAACTCAGCATCACTCCAACATGAAAATTTGACAGAGGTAGCACATGCATACTCAAAAGAAAATTTCTAGCCTATTCTATTTTAATTGTAATGAAACAATACTCTGACCAAAAGAATCTCAAGTATATTCATGGGCCTACCAACAATGTTTCGGTATCTGTACTTTAAATGCCTATCAACTATTAAACCCATGACCCTTGTGTAGGCCTGTATACCGCTCAGAAATGTTCTGGCATTATTGTAACAAATGGTTCTATATTAGTAAGTTCTACTGCTTCTCTGAATACTACTTTTAATTATATGGTCAGTTAAGAATGTATTTTGTAATCAGATGCCTAATTTCAAGGGATGGAGTTTAATAAGTTCTTGTATTTTTCTCTGTACATTAATATAGTGGTCCATTTTTAAAAAGAAGAAAAAAGAAGACACAGAACCAAATTAAGAGTCATGTGTGATATAGTCCCTGCAATCCTACTCTCCAAAAAAGACAATTTTAGGGCTATTTCTTTTTCTAATTAAAAAAAAAGTAAGTATTTAATTTTACATTTCCAGCTCCTAAGTTTTATCCACACAATTCTAACTTCTAGTATCACGTAGGAGGGCACGCCGAGCCTAACAGAAATCTTATTCTTAAGCCCAAATCTCACGTACAGATACTGCCTATGCTTTGCTTAGGGCATTAGAATGAAAAGCGGATAGGCAATAAAATAATCAAACATTTGGGAGGCAGGAGCAGAAAGGATGAATTCCAGCATTACCATTTAAGAATGCTATAACCTTGAATGTCTTTCTTCATATTTCTGAACCTAAATTAGCCCCTTGGTACAATGACGATAATATCTACCTTATGGGTTGGATGTGATGATAGAAATAATATACATAAAATGGCTCATAGGAGATATTCAAAAGACAGAGAGGTTTTAAAAATGTTACCAGTATTATCTAGCATCTTTAGCTTTTCTCTCTTTTAAAAAATACTTCTTTCTTTCGGTTCTTCTGGGTCATGCCACAAATGTCATTTTCCTATGTACAGTATCTGCCAGAGTGAAAGTTCTATCCATGACTCCAACTTCCATATTATATCCTAAGAAACACTATGGACATTTCAATGTTCCTAAGCCATTGACTCTACAGCTCATCTACAAAAACTAAGGATAGCTAATCTGTACAGTACTGGGTAAGGTCCAGGAACACAGTCCTTATTCATTTGGAGGGGCTTCTGATTATTTTTTAGTCTATAAAACACTACCACAATTTAAATTTTGCTCTATAGATACCGTACACTAGAGAAGCCTAAAATCCTAAGAGGTTATGCTTCATTTTCTTATGGGGAAAATATCTTATGTAATATACTAACAAATACACCATTCATCGAAATGTTTCTTATTTGGCCAGCATTATTGGCAGACTGTGGTATAACACAAATAACATAAGCCTTAGATTTAGCAGGACCTAAAATCAAATTCAAGCTCCCACTAGCTGTGTTAGAGACCTAAGTCTCGGCCTTTCCAGGATAACATGACATAAGGTAAAAACAACTAAGTATATAATAGGGCGACAAAAATGATAGCTTCTGATATACAACCAATCCAAAGCATGTTAGTTCATGTTAGTGACAGTAACAAAAAGTAAGGCTGTTTTATGTCTAGGGAGAGATTATTGCTGAGTCAGTTCTGCATTGATATCCCATCTCCAGGGAGACTACTTCTGTTAGGCAAACCAACTTAGTAAAGTAAATAACATTTTACTCAGCATTATAACCACATGTGACTAGTACTGTCAGCACTGCCTCTACTGATCATGCTTACTAGAGCACAGGGCATCAATGCTTCCCACAAATCTCCCTTAATATAAAAGGTGGTTAAATATAAACAAAAATACCAACAAAGTAAAACAACTCTCAGTTGAGGAATTTAGCAGACAGCTTAATCCAGAAAAGAGTCTCTGATTAGGGGAACTACTTAACAGTGAGCTCACTATGATCCTGCTAATAATTTACAAATAATATTCAGTTACCAATGGTAAGTGAGCAAATGGAATCTGCACCATTTCCTTCTCTAGGGAGGTTAATAACCATTTTATAACCCCAGCAGTTTAAATCAAGTATCACAAGAAATATGAAGACTCTAAGGACTAAAATAAATAAAATGATGTTTTGATAATAACAACTTTTTTACTTTTTATCTAAAACTGCTTAGAATACATTTACTAATCTTTAACAAACTTAAAAGATACTACTGTCTCCTATGCCAAATTTTAGCTCTAAAAAAAACTAATGGAAAATAATTTGACAACTTGTAATGAATCCAAGAAAGAAACAAAGAAAGAAACTGATCAGGACAATGCGTGCCCCTTTTTGGATCTACCCTCCCTGACACCATAAGAAAAAGGAAAATTTGTCCGGACACAGTGGCTCATGCTTATAATCCCAACACTTTTGGAGGCTGAGGCAGGAGGATCGCTTGAGCCCAGGAGTTTGAGACCAGCCTGAGCAACAGACAGACCCTGTCTCTACAATAAGATTTTCTAAAATTAGCCAGGCCAAGTGGCATGCATCTGTGGTCCCAGCGACTCATGAGGCTGAGGTGGGAGGATCGCTGGAACCTGGGAGGCTGAGGCTGCAGTGAGCCAAGTTCGTACCACTGCACTCCAGCCTGGGTGACAGAGTGAGACTGTGTCAAAAAAAAAAAAAAGAAAAGAGAAAAGACAATGGAAACATCTTAAAATTAGTCTTTAGCAGGATATTTGAGAAGGGTATCGGGAGAAGTAAAGGCAAATAAGGATAACTTTTAATCACGTAAGAAAACAAATGTAGAGAAGCATGTTGAACAAAATCATCAACTAGAAACTCCAAGTAATACAGCTTAGTTTTGGTTTTACCAATTAGCATGTAACATACAAATTTAGTTTTTAGAAATAGGACAATCAAGAAATCTTTAGTTTATTAACAACTAAAATTAAACCTAACCTATCAAAAGCTCAGAATCTGAAAAGATTTTTTAAATATTCATTTTAACATTTGCTGAGTACCACATGTGGACAATATGACGATAAAGTTCAAGCTCTCAGATGTAAATATTTAAAGCTCTTTCTCTATGCCTATTTACTCTAAATTGACCTTCAATTTAAGCAAACTTTATTTGCTAGACACCAAGGGCATAGCAGTTTAGAAACTGCAAATTAGAAGGGTTGGGGATGTGGTTATAGAGGAGTACTACGTGTAAGTACAATGACCACAGGAAGAGAAGAACAAAGAAACCTTAAAAAGTGTAACAGCCCAGGGCCACAGACTACATGGACACATTATGCAAGACATAAAAAAGGGAACACATGGAGATATAAAACAGATTTAAAAGAGACTAGCCGTGCATAGTGGCTCATGCCTGTAATCTCAGCACTTTGGGAGGCCAAGGCAGACAGACTGCTTGAGCCCAGGAGTTTGAGACCAGCCTGGGCAACAAGGCAAAACCCTGCCTCTATATACAAAAGTTAGCCAGGTATGGTGGTGTGCGCCTGTGGTTCCAGTTACTCTGGAGGCTGAGGTGGGAGGATCACTTGAGCTCAGGAGGTAAAGGCTGCAGTGAGCTGTAACTGCACTATCACACTCCAGCCTGACCAACAGAGCAAAATCCTGTCTCAAAAAAAAGTAAGAGACCACTATGAACAACTGTAAGCAAATAAATTTAAAAACTAAGAAGAAATGACTAGATTTTTAGAAAAACATAAATTACCAAAACTGACTCAAGAAGAAATTAAAAATCAGTAGCCGTTAAAGACTTTGAATCAGTAATTAAAATCTTTGCTCAAGAAAAACACCAGCCCATGCAAACTGTTCTTCTAGGCAGAAGAAACAAATCTGTCTAGCAACCTTGATGTGTAATCACTGATGGCCAGAACAAGAGATCAAAAGAGATGCAACAGCCAGCTCAATAAGGCAAAAAAAAAAAAAAAAAAAGAAATAAAGTCATGCAAATTGGAAAAGAGAAAATAAAACTCCATTTTCTGATGATGTGATTGTCTACATAGCAAACCCTAAGTAATCTTAAAAAAGAAAGAAAAGTAAACTAAGTGAGTTTAGCAGGGTCACAGGATACAAGATCAACACACAAAAATCAATTACATAACTATATACCGTACTAACAACAAACATGTAGAAACCAAAATTAAAAGAGATGTAACAAAAATATATAACCTTAAAGGAGACAGGCTGATGGGATCTTTTTTTTTTTTTTGAGATGGAGTCTCTGTCGCCCAGGCTGGAGTGCAGTGGTGCAATCTCGGCTCACTGCAACCTCTACCTCTCAGGTTCACACCATTCTCCTGCCTCAGCCTCCCGAGTAGCTGGGACTACAGGTGTCCGCCACCACGCCTGGCTAATCTTTTGTATTTTTAGTAGAGACGGGTTTTCACCATGTTAGCCAGGATGGTCTCAATCTCCTGACCTTGTAATCCACCCACCTCGGCCTCCCAAAGTGCTGGGATTACAGGCGTGAGCCACCCGGCCCTGATGGAATATTTCTATACTCCAAAGGAGAAGATTCAAATGGCAGGAGAGAAAACAGGCTAGATATTCTAGAGTTACCACTGCCTTTGTACTTACTCTGGGGAGTGGTGAACAATAAGAATGTGAGTCTATAGTCTACTTCACAACCATATCAGGCCTATCCCTCTTCTCCATCTCCACTGCCCCCTAACAGGTTCAGTCTTCATCATTTGCATGGATGAATCAGATGCCTAAACAGTCTACCTTTCTCCACCCTCACTCCCTTCTGGAGCATCCTTCATAATATTGATCCCAGGATTTCAAGCATCAAAGAAAAAAAAAAAACTCAAAGGGCTCCGTGTCTGGCTACCTCCTCCACCCTTTAAAAACTGGGAAGAAAAAGTACAGCAAAACAACAGTTAACGGTATTATAATTTAGGAATATTGAGATAATATAGTTGGAATTATGCCATCTGGAGAATGAAGGTGATCAAATGTTTGTTTTTACATATACAGAGACCCTTTCTTTAAAAATGGGAATTCTGACTGGCCGCTCTTCAATCCTTCTAAAGACCAAGACAAAGAAACTCTCAGGAAAAAATTAAATTTCAAATAGTTAAAAAGGTAAATAAACAATCGAAAGAGATTTGTGCAGAGTCTTTCATGGGAAATGTTAAAGAGGATAAACAACCCTCTGTCTCTAGCCAGCCCAGGTAGTCCTTCCTCTACAAGCAACTCAATTAGCTAACCTCAAAGATCTGTGATTTTTCTTTTAATATTAGAATTTTTAAAATAAGCACAGCATTCCACAAATGGAATCCAGTTATTTAAGGTCTAACATAGCACAACAGTTACAACTAATTCTGATCATACTCCTCTCCAATTAAATAAAAGAAAAACCCTAATGTATAATACTGAGTTATTTAAATAGTCTCATACTCCATAGCTAGACATGTTTTTGATCAGGTACAATTTTATGTTCAATTTAAACAATGTAAATGTAGTGTCAGCTACAAAAATATGTAATCGAAGAAATGCTATTCTTCCAACACAAACTTTCCCTTTCCTGTCTCCCCCTAAAAGAACTTCTACACAGTTTAAGGTATAGTCATTTCCCATAAACATGGCTTAAAATTGAGACTTCTTTTGCAGATAAAGAAAAGCAGGTTTAAACAGTCTCAAAGATGAACTGGTAGTTTAAAGCAGAATTCTCAATATTCTTTGATAAGGATGTAGTGCTACATTAATATCCCCAAAATTCTTAAGACATTCTCTGAAATCTGAAATGAATTAAGACTTACTATTAAACAGTTTGCATCATAATTGTTTGAAGCATAGTGGGTAAAAATCCTTTGTTATTGCTTGCAGGTCAATCCTGGAAATCCACTTAAATGGGATAATTCTACATCTTGTTACACAGATTTTCTAATTTTCACAATAAAATATAAAACTTTCCAGGGGCAATACTTAGATCTAGTATGAATGAACCATTCCACAACTATTTCCCAAGCACTAAATAGAAACCACAAATAGACATAAAATAAAATTGGGTCAAAAATCTCGATTACGGCCGGGCGCGGTGGCTCACGCATGTGAGCCCTGCACTTTGGGAGGCCGAGGTGGGCGGATCACCGGAGGTCAGGAGTTTGAAACCAGCCTGGCTAACATGGTAAAACTCCGTTTCTACTAAAAATACAAAAAATTAGCGGGCATGGGGGCATGCGCCTGTAATCCCAGCTACTCAGGAGGCTGAGGCAGGAGAATCACTTGAACCTGGGAGGCAGAGGTTGCAGTGAGCCAACATAGTGCCATTGCACTCCAGCTTGGGCAACAAGAGCAAAACTCCATCTCAAGAAAAAAAAAAAAAAGTCTTGATTATTATTTTGAAAGAACTAGTTTGGAAATATCTCACCACCCACACTGATTTTCTATGTTCTAACTGTAATCAAATTACTTCACCACAAAGATATATATGTGGTTTGTATTATTTTGGCTCCCTACACAAATACTTTACCAGAATTACAACTTAATGTTATGCTCTCAACTTCTTAAGAGTTTATCAAATAAGTGGTCTTATATTATTCCACGTTCTATAAAAATGGTATCAAAGGGCTGGGTGTGGTGGCTCATGTCTGTAATCCCAGAACTTTGGGAGGCCAAGGCAGGCGGATCACTTGAGGTCAAGAGTTCACAATCTGCCTGACCAACACGGTGAAACCCCAACTCTACTGAAAATACAAAAATTAGCCAGGTGTGGTGGTACATGCCTGTAATCCCAGCTACTAGGGAGGCTGAGGGAGGAGAATCGCTTGAACCCAGGAGGGGGAGGTTGCAGTGAGCTGAGATTGCGCCACTGCACTCTAGCCTGGTGGACAGAGTGAGATGCCTTCTCAAAAAAAAAAGAAAAAAAAAGTATAAAAGACATCATCCCTGATATAAAGACCCACACAAAAAAATTCTTCTTTGACTTTACTGCCAAGGTTTCTCTTTAAAAAACTGATATGCTTCCTTTATGTAGAAAATGAGAAAAATATAACTCATTGTGTGTCTCCTTTTTTCCTATTACCAACAGAAAATACAAATGGAAGGCCTTTGTTTAAATTTCAGATATATTTGGAGATGCCCCCCAGTCCCTTGTATGACGCTTAATCAATTATCATTATACTAAATGTTCAAGTATACATCTGTTTGCCAGAGGCATGTGAACCATCATGAGTAGGGGTTGGGTAAAATGAGGCTGAGACCTACTGGGCTGTATTCCTAAATGGTTAAGGCATTCTAAGTCACAGGATGAGATAGGAGGTCAGCACAAAATACAGGTCATAATGACCTTGCTGAGAAAACAGGCTGCATGTCAGAAGCCAACCAAAACCCACCAAAACCAAGAAGGCCACAAGAGTGATCTCTGGTCATCCTCACTGTTACACTCCCACCAGTGCCATGACAGGTTACAAATGCCATGGCAATGTTAGGAAGTTACCCCATATGGTCTAAAAAGGGAGGCATGAATAATCCACCCCTTGTTTAGCATATCATTAAGAAATAACCATAAAAATGGGCAACCAGCAGCTCACGGGGCCGCTCTATGGAATAGCCATTCTTTTATTCCTTTAACTTATTAATAAACTTGCTTTCACTTTACTCTATGGACTCACCCTGAATTCTTTCTTGCGCAAGATTCAAGAACTTTCTCTTGGGGGTCTGGATCGGGACCCCTTTCCTGTAACATGTTGAATATAATACATATATGCAGTGGAAGGAGGGAGGAAGTAGATGAAAAACTCATAAAAAGTTAACAGTCAAGTTTTCTGAAACTAAAAAACTATACTTTGGGGCCTAAAATTGAGTAATCTCAAATGTTCCCATAAGATGAATGGGTAAGAATTTCAACGGATTGTAAAAACATAAACCTTCCATTAAAAAAAGTAGTAAACAGGCCAGGCGTGGAACCTCATGCCTGTAATCCCAGCACTTTGGGAGGCCAAGGTGGGCGGGTCACAAGGTCAGGAGTTCTAGACTAGCCTGGCCATCATGGTGAAATCCCGTCTCTACTAAAAATACAAAAATTAGCCAGGTATAGTGGTATGTGCCTGTAATGTGAGCTACTCGGGAGGCTGAGGCAGAAGGATCGCTTAAACCTGGGAGGCAGAGGATGCAGTGAGCCGAGATCGCACCATTGCACTCCAGCCTGGGCGACAGAGCGAGACTCTGTCTCAAAAAAAAAGAAGTAGTAAACATAAAAAAACTTATGACTTCTCAAATAAGAGATGGGAAGGTGTACTTAAGCAAAATGCTGACGCAATAAACCAAAAGGCAATGATCAAAAGACTAAATGACATAAAATTTAAGATTTCTGTATATCAAAAAATGTCATAAACAAAGGTAAATGATAAGCTGAATAAAACATTTTCAACATATGACATATGGAAACGACATGATACATGACAATGTTGTCATATGTTGAAAATTAATATATATATTTTATAAGAAAAAGATATGCCAGACACAGTGGTGTGCGTCTACAGACCAGCTACTAAGAAGGTGGGGGTGGGGGTGGGGGTATGGAGAGGATGCTTGCTTGAGCCCAGGACCTCAAAGTCCAGCCTAGGCAACAAAGCAAGACCTGTCTCTATTTAAAAAAGAAAACAAGACAAAGAAAATGGTAAAACACAACAACTCAATTAAAAAACAGCAAAGGATATCTCTAGAATAATCACAAATCAGATGTATACTTGGCCAATAAAGGTCATTCTTGGAATTTGTCAAAGACATCCAAATTAAAATGTGATACAAATTTATCACTTATCAACCTGGCAAAGTTTGTTTTTATTTCTTTTACATTTTAATGGTACTATCTAGCATGGGTATTGAGAAAGTAGCATTGTCACACACTAATGTGAGAACATAGATCCACATGACGTTTCAAAAAGGAAATTGTATATTATGTACTAAAGCTTGCAAACTATGCACATCCTTCTATCTAAGGCTTCCCAATTAGAAATTTATTCCAAGAACATAATCAGATAAGGATGGAGATCTATATGCAGGAAATATTCATCATAGCATTAGTTATATTAGGAAAAAATTGGCAATAATCATATTGCTCAGTGAATAGAAGAATGGTTAAATAAATTCTGGTGCCTTTACATGCTGAAATAATAGACATAAAAAACCATGTTTCTGGGGCATTTAATATTCTGGTAATGTTCATGATATTAAATAAAAATGGTTATAAAATAGTACAACTAAACAGACCTCAACACACATATATATCACAAACATTTTTTTTAAAATACAGTTAGGAAATACCACTGTGGTTATCTCTGGATAGTTTCTATTTATTGTAATTTCATTTTTTTCTTTGTTATACTTTCCAAAATATTAGATTCAATATTTTTAAAATGTTATTTAAAAAGGAAGTAGATCTTGGGGCCAGGTGCAGTGGCTCACGCCTGTAATCCCAACACTTTGGGATTTGTAAAAATACAAAAATTAGCCCAGCATGGTGGCGCATGCCTGTAATCCCAGCTACTCGGACACTGAGGTAAAAGAATCACTTGAACCTGGGAGGCGGAGGTTGCAGCGAGCTGAGATCGCACCACTGCACTCCAGCCTGAGTGGTAGAGCGAGACTCCGTTTCAAATAAATAAAAGAAAAAGGAAGTCGATCTTGAAAAAGATCAATCTAATTTCATATTATAAACTCAAAGATATATGCAAAATGTAGAAGAAATGAATGATGAAATATTTTAAAAACTTTTTAAAGATGAAGCAACGGTGAGGAAGGAAAGAGACACAAATAAATGGTGGGTTACAGGGGCAGAGAACACAATCAATGGAGAAAGGAATCGCAAATACAGGTCTCCACTCAAGCCAGCGTGACTTTCTCAAACAGTATTAGGAATTAGTGGTAAGTAATATCACTAATGAATTTCAACTTATTTATGAGTCTCTTCTGGTTGCAAGGTTCTGACATACTCAAATGTAGGTGTGTATGGCTGAGGAAGGATCCTGATTAATAGGCACGGATTTGATAAGCAAAACAGGTCAGAAGTCCAAGAACAAAATCAGTGACACAAGTGGGTCTGGGCCTCAAGGATACTGGGACTGAGAAGGGTCTGGTTCCAGAGCTGCCCTAGGAAGCAGCAAGAGGAGCAGTAGGCAGTGGCAGATCCTCATTCTAGAACCCTGGTTCTTACTGGGACCCAGCAACTCCCTGGGTATCAGCTTTAGATATGTGATTTGCCTCCAGCCACCAGCTGGTATCTCTGCTTCTAGACTCTGTATTCTTCTTCTTCCTCATAGGTGCCACTTTCTCATACCTTTTGCTAATTCTTGATCTATCACAGGCCCCTCCTATCTCTCTCTTGATTTTTCAAATTCTGCTTCCAATACTTAACTGCCAATCTCTATTTCTTTTTGTGAGTTTTATGATACACATCATGTGTATCCTTACAGTAACCAGTACTCCACCTTGTCTATCTGGAGTACATCCAGACAGAAAATTAAAAGCAAAAGCTGTATTTCTTTAACCAAATATAGCCAATTGTAAGGCCTGTCAGAACCTGATTGGTTAAGCTCATTCCCATGTGGAGACAACTTTCTGTGCTTCCACCTGGTTGGGCAGTGGCCGACCAATCACTAGTGACTTTAATTTGGATACCCATGCCAGTCCAATCACCTATGGCCAGGTAAGGTAAGGTCATTCACGATTGAAAGCACAGCTACCTTAGTTTACTCCCTCAGTGAATGTTCTCCTTAGACATGATTGTAGGAATAGCAGGCACTGAAATTACTCAGTGACAAAATGTAATAACAAAAGGTCTTATCCAGTATTTCATAACTCATGTTCCCTAGAATTCTAGTATACCACATGATATTAACAAGTATTCTACAAATAAAGGCTTCCGTTTGAATACGTTAATACTTTAGTTCTCTGAGAGAGGAGATCCTCCTGGGCATTATTTCCTAAACTGGTCACAGCTGCGTTTTTCAATATTATAAAGTAGAGCAGAATAAATATCTTATAGTATATTGATACAATGGAATAGTATATGCACAACGGATTAGAGAAATAAAAACATACACACGAATACTGACATGTATACATATGTGTGTAGACATGTGTACAAAAGAGGCAAAACTAAACTATACCATTTAGGGATGCATATATAGATGGTAAAAGTTTAAAGAGAAAGAAAAAATGATGTTCACAAAAGTAAGAATATGGTTACTTCTGGGGGATGCGATGGGGTGGGGACAGATGGAGTATGACTGGGAAAGGGCACACAGCAGGCTTCTGGTTCACTGGCAATATTCTATTTCTTAATCTGGGTAGCAAATATGCTTTATAATTACTCATTAAACTGTACCTTTATAATGTATTCATTCTTTTATATATGGTTTACATTTTACTACAGAAAAGGAGAATAACCAAAAAGCAGCATACGCAAGACAGACAACAAAGAAAGCAGAAAGCAGTACTGTACTTGTACTTGGAGGCACTCGCAAAGTGCTACTAACAACCACCTCAGGTATCCTTCAGTGAAACTCCAATAATAGTTCACCCCTACACAAGACTATTATTTCTCTAATTATATTACCTTTCGAACTATCATTCCTGTAAGATATTACATCTTATGACAATTTACAATCCAATAACAATGGATATAGTTTTCTGCCAAGTTTTTTTTCTCTTTGACTCCATATGGTTATGTATGTTTTGCTATTAACAAAAAGAGCCATTCTGAGAGAGAAAGCCACAAATAAAATTTGGCACAGTCGACCCAATTAAATATTCTACCAAAGAAAAACATGAAGCATCCACTTTCTACTGGTACATTACTTCAAATGGTGTAAAAATTAAACGTGTTAAATAGTTCAATAATTTACAATATTTAAGAATATAATGCTCCTTGATATGACATTATTCAGCCACAATGTTTATTCCAAGATGTTCCTTAAAGAATCTGAGTTCTTATCCTGGTTCTGCATCTTACTTACTGCTAGCAAAATGCAGCTTACTAGCTTTCTTATTTGACTGTATGGGAAAAAACTTCAGTTTCCTGGATGTGATTGATGAACTTCATCTATTTAACCATCCTAGTTCCTTCAAGTGAAATGATGCTAATTGGAAAAAAATTTTATTTGACTTAAAGATTTTTTAACACATACATAGAAGCTATGAGAACATATGTTCCTACCTTTACAGTTATAAACAAATATTCTCTAGGACCAATTTTCACCTCCTCAAATACAACTGGATGTGTATGGGAAACACACTTGAGTCCACACATTCAACACACACTCTTCAGTCCACTAACAGCCTAAAAGTCTGTCCCAATCTGGCTATTCTCCATCGGACCTCAAATTAACTATATCCAAAATTAACAATATGTCTCCCCAGGTTTGTACTTGAAATGTTATTTACCAGGATTGTACCTGATTTCTTGGGAAAATCTTAGAGTATCTTACTCTTCCTCCACTTAATACCACCATATTTAATGTTACCTAGTTCAATAGTTTCTTTTTTCAAGATGTCCCTCCAGTGTACCTTTTCTGTCTACTTTCACTGCCAGTAACTTTGTCCAGATTTTTGTCTCATTCCTAGATTTCTACAACACCTTAGTCTCTCTCCTGTCTTCCTGGACTCATAATACTGCCAGATTCTGTTTCTTTTAGGAACATTCAACAGTTAGAGCATCTTGCGCCTCGCATTCACTCATTACCACCCATAATCAGGCCCTGCTTTATCCAAACTAATTTCTCCTTACTCTGAAATACCTCCCTTAGTTGGCCCTCTACCATTCAATTCTAATTTTAACATCTACATCAAGTTCAAATGTCTCCCTGTTGATTTCTCTAAAAGGGTTTATAGTTAACACCACAATTTGTTCTCACCTTTTCAGATCATTTCAAGCATATCAATTTTATCTCTACAACTGTAAGATTCTAAAGATAAAAAATGGTCTTATATTGCTTCTTAAAACCCAAAGCACATAGGAGAGGGATGGAAATTTACATCCCAATTTTTTTTTTTTTTTTAGAAAAGACAGAAAGGTATCAGAGCCAAGGTACTATCTTCTATTCTGCTGCTTTGATCTTGGCTCAGGTAACTGATTACATCAACAGCTGGTGTGTGAGTTGGCCAGTAAAGCATGACTCACCATTCTGCCAAACAATCAGCTTCAATGGGAAAGCGTCTGTGAAATTCTGTTTAAACCACTGATATGTATTCTATGCAAATGCATGAATTATTTGAAAGCTTGATCAGATAATTTTAGTAGAAGAATCTGATTGCTAATTTGGGCTATATGCCCACTAGAATACAGACCCTAAATCAGAATTTTCTAGGCATCAGGCAAATTATTAGCAACCAAGCATCCAAAAATAATTATTGTCACCAAACTAATAATAATCAGTTATCAGATTGCTATCTGATAATAAAAGTCACCCAGTAGGAATGGAGTTAATTTTTCTTACTTTACCCATTAATAATCTTTTTCTCTTCAATACCAGAAGAATTTTATAAAAGCAAAACCATCAAGCTACAGCTATAACATTTCTTCTCATTGTCCAGTCATGATAAAATCTCCATAGTTCAAAAGAATAGAAATTCACAGATTGTACTGTCCTGTGTCTCTCACCAAATAATTAAGAGACTCTTAAAATCTAGTCTTTTATTGTGAAAGGCCACTGTATTTCTCTAATTCCACTCTTGGATCTACTTTTAAGATTTAACACCTGGATAATGTTCTTCATAACTTTCTTAGTTTACATTTCAGAAGCTAAGATTGGGAGCGGTGATAAATTACTTGCTAGAAAAATAAGTTCTTAATATAGGTGAGTGTACTTTTCTTAAATTTCATTTCAAGAAGCTATGTGAGTACAGGTTGAGCATCCCTAAATCCAAAAATCTGAAATTCAAAATGGTCCAAACTCTGAAACTTTTTGAGTGCCTACATAATGCTCAAAGGAAATGTTCATTGGAACATTTCGAATTTCCACATTAGGGATGCCCAACTAGTAAACATAATGCAAATATTAAAAAAAAAAATCTGAAATCCGAAACACTTCTGGTCCCAAGCATTTCAGGTAAGGGATACCAACCTGTATGTGGCTTGTGTTTGTGGGTAATAGGTGTTTGGGGGTAGCACAACAACCCAAGTGTCCATCACAATATGCATGGACAAACCAAATGTGCTACATACATAATGGAATATTATTCAGCCTTAAATAGGAAGGATATTCTAGCACATGCTACAACATGGATGTACCTTGAAGACATTGTGCTAAGTGGAATAAACCAGTCATAAAAGGGCAAATACTGATGATTCTTCTCATGAGGTTCCTAGAGTAATAAATTCATAGAGACAGACAGTAGAATGGTAGTTTCCAGGGGCTGCAGAGAGGAGGAAATGAGGTTAGTTTTTAATGAGTACAGAGTCTCAGTTGGGGAAGATGAAAAAGTTCTGCAGATAGATGGTGATGATGGTTGCACAATAATGTGAATGTGCTTAATGCCACTAAACTATACACTTAAAAATGGTTAAAATGAGCCAGGTGTGGTGACTCACATCTGTCATCCCAGCACTTTGGGAGGCCAAGGCAGGAGGATCGCTTGGGCCCAGGAGTTCAAGGCCAGCCTGGGTAATATAGTGAGGCCTCACCTTTACAAAAAAAGTTAAAAATTAGCTGGGCATGGTGGCACACACCTACAATCCCAGCTACTTGGGAAGTCAAGGCAGGAGGACAAAATTGGGCCCAGAAAGTCGAGGCTGCAGTGAGCTATGATGGCACCACTGCACTTCAGCCTGAGCCAGAGAGAGACTGTCTCAAAAGAGGGAGGGAGAGAGGGGGAAAGAGAGGTAGAGAAGGGGAGGGAAGGGAAGGGGGTTGGGGGAGAGAGAGAAATGGTTAAAATGGCAAATTTTATGTTTTGTATATTTTACTACGATAATAAAGTATAACACAGAGAATCGTATTACTTTTTAAATAACTCTATGTTCTGTGTGGTCAATTTTGAGGCATGCCCTCTACTATTGACTGTGTCTATTCTTTTCACATAATGGAGAAAATAGGAAAAAAATTAAGTATAAGAAAAGACATCAATGTCTACATAAGCAATTATCTTTGTACACATGGGTATTTAAATACTGCCATCTGCTTATGTCTGATATTTTTGCTGTACTCTTCCCAAATGTCTTTATCCATTCATTCAACAAGTATGAACATGGACTATGTGCTAAACTTTATGTAAAGTGCTAGAGATAAAAAGATGAAAAACACAGTCTCTGATAAGTCCAGAATCAAGCAGAGAAGGCAAATGACAATATAGCCTAAATGTGAAATAATTAGAGTGCTCTGGGAACACAAAGTGCAAAGCAACTACCTCTAGTTGGAGTAATGTGGCAGACTGCCAACTGTCCTCATACCTGTTCTCTTTTCTTCCACAATAATATAACCTTCCCTGTGGCCATGGACTAAGTTCTGGCCAATGAGATGCAACCAGATACATGGTGTGGGAGGCTTTAGGGAAGCTTTTTTAAGAAACAGCTGGTGTATGCCCTTTGTCTCTTTTTTCTTCCATACTGCTGCTTAAAACAAAGACACCTCAATTTTGAACCATAAGGACAAGGGTCAAATCTGAGAGCTTCCAAAGCCATGAGCTGAAAATTACTTCGTGGAGCAGAGCTGTCATTTTAGCCCTACACTGCAAACTCTGAACTTTGATAGGAAATAAATTCTCATTTTTAGGCCATCCTTATTTTGAAGTCTCTGTTACTTGCTACTGTACCCAACTAATCCTAACTAATGCAGGGGATCAGGAAAGGCTTCGCAGAAAAGGTGATCATGAGCTAGGTTTTAATGACTGAATAGCTGTGTGCCAAGTGGAAAATGGAATTTCAGGCAGATATCGCAAAGGCATGGACTCCGGAAAGGGCCTGGCTCTCCAAAAGATGGAAAATGATTCAGATGGCTGATGTATGGGGCGGATGATGTCAAGTAAAAGACAAAGCAATCTGAAAAGTGGGGAAGAGAGAGACTCTCAAGGGTCTTCCATGCCATGTTTAAAAGGTGCTTTTATTCCTGGATGTGGTCTTATTCAATGACTAAGACTTCATTTCTCTGCATATGCTAGAAGAACCAAATAGCTCAGCTGGAAGACAATCAAAGCAGTATGGATTAGGTATGATGAGGACAGGGGTTCAGGAAAAAAAAAATCTTATTTCTGTAAGAGAAGGGTACATTATTATTTTAGTAAATATTGAGGACTAGAAGAAATATGACATGAAGAAAAGATTATGACTCTGAGAGTTAAGGGAGAAGAATATGGATAAATGTATACTTTGGTAATGGCTAGATTAAGTAAGGATTCAAATATCTGCCTATTAAAGTGAACTAAGGCCAATGAATTATTGTATAACTGTAACCATCTATCAATAATAAAATTCCTTTTTATTATATGCCTATACCTGTATGCAGGTTTCCTTTCACAAATGGCTGTCATACGTTAGTAAGTGATAGCTGAACAGTACCAGAAACTTGGTATTTGATGATCTGACCCCTCTCAAAGAGTTATAAAGAAAAATCAGTGCTTTTAAAGGTTATTGAGAGCTTTAATTTTTATTCATACAAGTGGCATTCATTTTCTGCAATGACTGTATATTATTTTTGTAAATTTTAGTTTTCTAATTAAAAAAAAACCACCAGTGTCCTATTAAGAAAATAAAAAACAGCACCAACTATTGCTCCACAGAAGTATCAGAGACAAATTACTGAAAGGGTATATGGCCTCTGTGAATCCATAATCCATTAATTATACTGTCCAAAGTGTCAAAGATCAGAAAATTCCAAGAAGTCCCACAACGTTTCCATTATTTCTTTCTAACTCTCCATTAAGTACTACATTTCAGTCTTTTAATAAATAGTTACTGCATACTGATTACATCCTAAATAGAGTGTGGGACAGTTTATTAACTAGAAAACTGTAGGACATGGTTTTTATGTTTTAACCTGATATTCCTGCTTTCAATTACTTTTGGTGTGTCATTAGTATCTTCAACCAGATTATGAGTTTTCTCAGCACCTTACTCTGTAACAGGCACCAAAACACTTGCTAAGGAGCACTGTGGGAAAATACTGATTTTTTAAAGAGTGAGATACATGGCTTTCTTCATTTAGATGTTATTCAAATCATTTGTATCTAATTGTAACTTTTGCTTGAAAGAATGTTATAGCTTTTTTTAACCTTGAATTTTACTTGCTTATTATTTATTCATCCCTTACAATGGTTATTCCTTTTTTTTTTTTTTTTTTTTTTTGAGACAGGGTCTCAGTTTCACTGTGTCACCTAGGCTGGTGCAATCCAGGATCACTGCAGCCTCGACCTCCTGGACTCGTGCGATCCCCCCACTTCAGTTTCCCAAAGTGCTGGAATTACAGGCATGGGCCCACACCCAACTAGTTATTCTTTATTATAAAATAATCTGGGACTGGCTGGGCATGGTGGCTCACGCCTGTAATACCAACACTTTGGGAGGCTGAGATGGGTGGATCACCTGAGGCCAGGAGTTCAAGACCAGGATGGCTAACATGGTGAAACCCCATCTCTACTAAAAATATAAAACTTAGCTGGGCATAGTGGCATGCGCCTGTAATCCCAGCTACTCAGGATGCTGAGACAGGAGCATCACTTGAACCCGGGAGGCGGAGATGGCAGTGAGCTGAGATCGCGCCACTGCACTCCAGGCTGAGCAATAAAACGAGACTCTGCCTCAAAAAATAAATAAATAAAATAAAAATAATTTGGGCAAAAATAGGAATCTAGTATGTAAAGAGGTCTTTGACCCATGTAATTATTTGCCAGTGGATACACATTAAGATGTTAAAATCTCTCCAATTATGATTCACCACACGATTTTTAAACATTGTAAGAATAAAGCTAACAGTGAAACCAGCTATTGTGAAAGTTGATTATAAATTCACCTAACTCATCACCATATAAAAGACTAACTCGCATGGCCCTGGCCCTTAATATCAAGAGATGAAATTACAGTGATAATGATTTCTAGGAACAAAGAAAGGACACAGTTGCCAGTGAGCATCTATAGCTTTTATAATATTCTCAAAGGGGTCAAGCCTATTAAAGATATACATTGGTTCTTCCTTACCTCCAGATTCTCAGAGCCCAGCTGGGCCTGCTTCAAACTATCTTCTATACTGTCTCCAGGAGTGCTACATAAATCAGCACTGGGAAATAGTTTCTGTTCAAAATTCTTCAGTGGTCTCTACCCCTTGAAGGATAAAATGTAAATTCTTTCAAGTGGCACATTGGGCCATGATGAATTTGGCTCCTGCCTAACCACTAAGTTTCATTAACAGTGTTTCTTTTTCTTTCCAAGTTCAAACTACATAGGAGTTTTCTGGAGACACCAGGCTTCCTTCTGCATGCTATTCCACAAGCTGCTGTTCCCTCTGCTTGGAATGCCCTCCCTCTACTTACACTATACCTAGCAAAAACATTACTACACTCATTCGGCAAGTCTCAGTTCACTCATCATCTTCCCTGTAAAGGCATCCAAGACTCCTCCAGGCTGACTGACAGCTCCTTCCAGTGGTGCGCTCTCGGAATGGAATAAAAGCCCTGATACAGTCAGTTCTACTATAATGTTTGTTTTGAAAACTACAATTTGTTTCAATGTGCTGGTTACACTAGGGCACAACATGAACACGTGAATCCCATTTTCTTATGTGCCATTTAACACTAGATGAATGAAATAAACTGCATCCAGCCATAGAGCCTGAACATAGGAATACACAACACATATACCTCAAACATCTCCCAGCTACCTCAGTACATCTCTTAAGTTACCAGCCACAGCCATCCACATCTGGTGTTAACTTTTCCTCAGATTTCAGGCAACTGTCCTTCCACCATTTCACAGTAACTCACAAGAGGCAACTTTTCCCATGACTACCTTCACATGCAAACTTCAGGTCTTTTTTAAGGTAAAGTGCCATATTTATTGTAGTTTTTACGTTTCTCTTATGTAAAACTGTTAAAATGGTGCTATCATTTTTATTAGGTTCCTACTTCTTTTAAAAATGTGTTACTGATGAAACTTTTATGTGTTGTGCCTCAATCTTATTTCTCCCTACACTTGGTGATTTTTAAGAATGTATACATCTCATTATAGCAGAACTGACTGGACGCAGTATTTTGCTGGTTTCTGTGGTATATGTACCAACAACAGACAGTTCAGTTCTACTGGCCAAACCTGGCTCCAACATACCACATCCACAGTCCTTTGTACATATCTGTGTCATAACAATCACATTTTTGCGTAAGTCCTTTCCTGTTTATTTCAATAGACAGTAAACTCCTTGAGGGCAGGGTCCTTGTCTTAGTATTAGTATTTTCTGGCTGTCATAACGAAAACACCATAAACAGGGTGGTTTATACACAAAAGAAATGTATTTCTCATAGTTCTGGAGGCTGAAAGTCTAAGATCATCACAGCACTGGCAGATTTGGTGTCTGGTGAGGACCTGCTTCCTGGTTCAGAGATGGCCATCTTCTCACTGTAACCTCACATGGTGGAAGGAGAACTCTCATCTTTTCAGCTCCGTACAAAGGCACGAATCCCATTCATGAGGGTATCATCCTCATAACTTAATCACCTCTCAAAGGCTCCACCTCCTTATATAATCACACTGGGGATTAGGTTTCAACATATGAATTTTGGGGGGAATATGAACATTCAGTCTACAGCAGCCCTTTCCACCTTAGTACTGTTACTCCTTGAAGAGTATCCAGCAGATAGTACGCATCTTGCTAATGCAGACACAATGGAGTAATGGACTTAAAATCGAATATAAAAAGAATGGCTATAAAGCCTACTTCTACAATGGAGAATTAGTAACACCTGCTGTGCTCCAAACCCCCACCAACCTTATTAGTAAAAGGAGAGCTCGGATTTAAACACAAGTGTTTCTGACCCCAAAATGTAACACAAAAGAGACAATGGTCCATAATTAACCTTCATATCTGAATATACCTACTAATCCGATATCCTAGCCTACATATACTTCAAGGTAAATGAGAATTATAGACTGATTAATAAAGCAGACTCCAGAAATGTCACTGACAGATTTTTTCCCATCAATTAGCAAGTGTATATAAAATGTCTTCTAGGAATATGCAAATTAAATTTAGTTATACATTTAATATTTCATGGGAAAAAAATTGTATGAAATAGGACCCATTCTCCAAATATGGGCCATTTAATCTTTTTGAGACAGAGTCTCACTCTGTCGCCCAGGCTGGACTGCAGTGGCACAATCTTGGCTCACTGCAACCTCCGCCTCCTGAGTTCAAGTGATTCGCCTGCCTCAGCCTCCCAAGTGGCTGGGATTACAGGCGCCCACCACCATGCCTGGCTAATTTTGTATTTTTAGTAGAGACGGGGTTTCACCATGTTGGCCAGGCTGGTCTCAAACTCCTGGCCTCAAGCAATCTGCCCGCCTCGGCCTCCCAAAGTGCTGGGATTACAGACGTGAGCCACCATGCCTGGCCAACCTAATCTTAATCTAAGCCAATCTCAAAAGTTACCCTGAAATCTAGGACAAACAGTATTAATATCCTGACACTTAAAATACCGAGCATTACATGGCATAGTAGTTACCAGATGTGAAGTGATTTGTTGGCCAAAATCCGTATCTAAGATTGATTTCTTTACATATACAGTCATGTGCTGCATAATGATGTTTGGGTCAATGAGAGACGGCATATATGATGGTGGTCCTTTAAGATCATAACAGAGCTGAAAAACTCCTATTCTAATGATGTCTAGATGATCCTAACCAAGTGTATGCTCAGGACAATGTGTGTGTTTGTATCTTAGTCTTTAACAAAAAAGCTAAAAATTTAAAAACAGAAAAAAGCTTATAGAATAAGGATATAAAGAAAAAACATTTTTGTACAGCTGTATATGTTTGTGTTTTAAAACAAGTACTACTACAAAATAGGCAAAAAGTTATAAAGAATTAAAAAGTCTACAAAGTAAAAAAGTTGAAGCTAAAGGTCAATTTGTTATTGAAGAAAGAGATTTTTAAGTAAATTTAGTGTAGACTAAGTGTCCAGTGTTTATAAGGTCTACAATACAGTAATGTTCTAGGCCTTCACATTCACACACCACTCACTCACTCACTCACTCACTCACCCAGGGCAACTTCCAGTCCTGCAAGCTCCATTCAAAATAAGTGCCCTATACAGGTGTGCCATTTAAAAACATTTTATACTGTATTTTTACTGTACCCTTTGTGTATAGATGTTTAGATACATAAATACTTACCATTGTGTTACAACTGTCTAGAGTATTCAGTACAGTAACAGGCTATACAGGTTTGTAGCCTACGAGCAACAGGCTACGCTATACGGCCTAGGTGTACAGTACGCTATACCATCTAGGTTTGTGTGAGTCTTGTCTCTGATGGTCGAACAATGAAATCGCTTAATGACATACTTCCCAGAACGTATCCCTGTTGTTAAGCAACATATGGCTACTTTTGGATCCCCTATTATATGCATACATTTAAATTTTTTAAGTCACAGTATTTATATTTTAACTACTGTTGTCTTGAGTAACACAGTGTGAATTTCAAGCTATATGTCAGCGATGTTAGTAAAAAATTAGATTTTAGCATACTAGCATATGTCTCAAACAACGGTGAAAAACTAGTTTCTTATATTAAGGTTTTGCTAAGAAACTAAACCACACATAGTGCTTGTGAAGTTATACAGCACAGATAAATGGTTCTCAAATTAAGCATCTATCAGGATAACAGACGGCTTGTCAAAACGAATTACTGGGTCTCACTCCCAGAATTTCTGATTCAGTAGATCTGAGGTAGAGCCAGAAATTTTGTGTGTCTAACAAGTTCCCAGGTTGATTCTGACGATGCTAGCCCTGGTACCACACTTTGAGAACCACTGGCATAGAGGCAAATGGAAAAGCTTTGGGGGTCAGAAATACAAATCGCTGGCCAGCGTGGTGGCTCATGCCTATAATCCCAGCACTTTGGGAGGCCGAGATGGACGAATCACTTTGAGGTCAGGAGTTCAAGACCAGTCTGGCCAACATGGAGAAGCCCCATCTCTACTAAGAATACAAAAATTAGCCGGGCATGGAGGCACACACTTGTAGTCCCAGCTATTCGGGAGGCTGAGGCAGGAGAATGGTTTGAACCCAGGAGGTGGAGGTCGCAGTGACTGAGATAGCAGCATTGCACTCCAGCCTAGGTGACAGAGCAAGATTCTATCTTGAAAAGGAAGAAATAAAAATCCCTGCTTATATTTAACATCTATGGACACAGGTAAACAGTTTTACCCTTAAATTTCCTCATGCCTAAAATGAGGAAAATTATTGGAGAATTAAACAAATAATATATGTAATAAGTGCCCAATACATAGTAAGCACTCAAATGATAGCTACGTGTGCTGGCTTATGAATAAATGAATATCATACTTAACAGTACACATTGCTTCAATGCAAACCAAGATAGAGTAAAAACACTCCATCCTGTCTCTCCTACTGAATACAGCTATAAAACCCCAGAATGCTTGGAGTAGCTATTTAAAGATTCTGAAAAGTAAATGGTGGGAGGTAGATGGCAAAATATCAAAATTCAATGGTAGCATGGAACCAGTGGTAAGTTTACTTTTTTCTCCTCTTGTATCCTGCCACCTGGACTTGGGGGAAACCTGGAAGTGGAAATCAATGCAGAGATCCAGGAGAAGCCCTCCAGTTCAGGCTTAAGAAACTGGGAAAAGGATCCTGGCAGTTAACAGTTGGGCGCCCACAGGTACCTAAAACTCTGAGGGAGGGAAACATTCCTCCACAATCCCAGAAGCTGTTGTTTCAAGAGAGTAGGCAACCTCTCTCCATCAACTTTTTTTTCCTCTCTGTACTCCTACCACTTAGCCCTGGATGTGGGTGCAATCACAGGAAGTGAGCAGAGTAGAAAAAGACCCAGCTTTTCCTCTCAAGGACTGAAAAGAGGTCGGCAGCAGAAACTATAAAGGAAATTGCTGAGAGGGAGGAACTCACAGCAAAGTGAATCCATAAAGTTGATTATAAACTCCTGGCTTCATCCCAGAGCTGAACATGGCATGGATCTCAACCTAAACAGCAAACCAAAAACTATGAGAACTGAACTAAGAGAGAGATTACCACCTATCTCGAACTGACTGGAACAGTATCAGACTGATACTGCATATAGGACAGACCCAAACAGCGAAGCACTACAGGCTTTGAAAACAAACTGACATTGAAATCACCACCCACAGAAAGCTGGCTGCAACTTGAAGGTTGAACCCAACAGACTCAACTGACTGCTAAAACACAAATAGCAACATTCTCCATGGAATTTAAGTAAGATCCAGAGTCTTATAATGTAATATTGAAGATGCCCAGGATGCAATCTAAAATTACTTAGAATATGAAGGACCCAGAAAATATCAACTTGCATGGGACAATAAACAGACACCAACACTGAGATGACACAGTATTTGAATTATCTGACAAAGACTTTAAAGCAGCTATTATAAAAATGCTCCGCTACTCGGGAGGCTGAGGCAGGAGAATGGCGTGAACCCGGGAGGCGGAGCTTGCAGTGAGCCGAGATCGCGCCACTGCACTCCAGCCTGGGCTACAGAGCAAGACTCCGTTTCAAAAAAAAAAAAAAAGGCTCCAACAAGGGAAAACACTCTTGAAACATATAGGTCTCAACAAATAAGTAGAAGCCATTAAATAGAACAGAATGAAAATTTTAGGCTAGGCACAATGGCTCATGCCTGTAATCCCAGAACTTTGGGAGGCTGAGGTGGGTGGATCACCTGAGATCGGGAGTTCGAGACCAGCCTGACCAACATGGAGAAACCCCGTCTCTAATAAAAATATAAAATTAGCCGGGCGTGGTGGCAGGCACCTGTAATTCCAGCTATTCGTGAGGCTGAGGCAGGAGAATCGCTTGAACCCAGGAGGCAGAGGTTACAGTGAGCCAAGATCGCGCCATTGCACTCCAGCCTGGGCAGCAAGAGCGAAACTCCATTGCAAAATAATAATAATAATAATAATAATAATTTAGAACTGAAAAATACTGTAACTGAAATTAATCACTGGATGGGCTTAATAAGCAAAATGGAGATGACATAGGAAAGTCAGTGAACTTGAAGAAAGACTGGTAGAAATGATCTAGTCTGAACAACAAAGAGAAAAATAGTGAACAGAGAGCCATAAGAACCTTTGGGATATCAAAAGGTCTGACATTCGTGTCACTGGTATCCTGAAAGGAGAGTGAAAGACAGCAATGGAGAAAAATATTTGAGAAAATAACGGCTGAAAACTTTAACAAAGTTAGTAAAAGATACAGTGTATATCAGATTCTAGAAGCACAGAGAAACCAAGTAGAATAAACCCAAAGAGGGCCAGGCACAGTGGCTCATGCCTTGTAATCCCAGCACTTTGGGAGGCCGAGGGGGGTGGATCACAAGGTCAGGAGTTTGAGATCAGTCTGGCCAGTATGGTGAAACCACATCTCTACTAAAAATACAAAAAATTAGCCGAGCATGGTGGTGCACGCCTGTAATCCCAACTACTCAGGAGGCTGAGGCAGAAGAATTGCTTGAACCGGAGAGGCAGAGGTTGCAGTGAGCTGAGATTGCACCACTGCACTCCAGCCTGGGCGACAGAGCGAGACTCCGTCTACAACAAAATAAATAAATAAATTTTTAAATAAACCCAAAGGAATCCATGCCCAGACATATCATAGTCAAACAGGTAAAAAATAAAAACAAAAAATTTTGACAGTAGCAAGAAAAAAAAAAGTGATGCATTACTTATAGGGGAATAGTAATTTGACTGCCTATAAATTTCTAACCAGAAACAATGCAGTTTGAAAGGAAACAGCACATTTTTAAAGGGTTGAAAGAAAATAATTGTCAACTCAGACTCTAGGGAAGTAAGTAAAATGAGGACACTTTTGAATAAAGGTAAAATTATGAGAATTCATTACCAGCAGATCCACTCTGAAAGAGTTACTAAAGGATAGAAGAGAAATGATATCAAGGGAAAAAATGTATTATCTATAATTAAGGAAGAACAAAGAAATGGTAACCATCCAATGAATGCTGAGGTTTAAAAAAACAAAAAACAAAAAAACAGTACCCACTGGGTTCAAAGCAGAAACTATGTAATTGTCTGATGGGGTTTTATATGTATGTAGATGTAATATAAAAGACAATACAACAAACAAGAAAGAAGGCAGAGAAATACATATGGTGTTAAGATTTCTACAACTCATTTAGGTGGAAAAATACTTATTTTAAAATAGAGTACTAAAAACTGTTTAAATAACTCAAAAGACAGCAGGAAGGGGGAAAAGAGGAACAATAAACAAAGAGAACAAACAGAAAGCAAATAATAAAACAGCAGAGCCAAATCTAAACATATCAGTAATTATATTAAATGTAAATAACCTAAAAATACCAATAAAAGACAAAATTATTAGATTTTTTTGAAAAGGATGACCCAATTGTATGCCACCTACAAGAAATTTATTTCAAATATGATGAGATAAGTAGGTTAGAAGTAGAAGGATGAAAAAAGATAAACATAGAACTATTAAGAAGAAGAAACCTGAACTGGCTATATCATTATCAAATAGGTACATTTCAAAGCAAAGAAAATTACCAGGAATAAAAAGAGCCACAACATAATAATGAAAAGGCCAATTCACCAAGAAAATATAATCCTAAATGTGTATGCACCTAACAACAGAACTTCAAAATATATGAAGCAAAAACAGACAGAACTGGAAGGAGAAACAGACAAATCTACAATGATAGTTGGAGATTTCAACACCCTCCTCTCAAAAAACTATGCAACAAAAATCTAATAGACAAAAATATCAACCAGAAGATAGAACACCATCAACCAACTGTATCTAGTTGACATCTACAAAACATTCTACCCAGGAAGAGCAAACAAAATACACTTTCTTTTCAAGTACATGCAAAACGTTCACCAAGACAGATCACATCCTAGGCCATAAAACAAATCTTAACAAATTTAAAAGAACTGAAGCAACATAAAATATGTTGTTTGACCATAATGAACCTAAATTACAAATAAATAACAGAAATAATCTCCAAAAATTTAGATATTTAGTGATGTACTTATAAGTAATCCACAAGTCAAAAAGGAAGTCTCAAATGAAGTTAGAAAATATCTCGAACTGAAAAGGAAATAAAAATACATCATTTGTATGATGTAGTTAAGCAATGCTCAGAGGAAAATGTATGGCATTAAATACTTATATTAACAAAAAAGAAACTTATCAAATCAGTAATCTAACTGTCCACCTTAAGAAGCTAGAAGAAAAAAAGAGCAAAATAAACCCAAATCAGGTAAAAGGACATGCCTACAGCTAACATCATGCTTAATGGTGAAAGCCTGAATGCTTTCACTCTATAATTGGGAAAAATGCTTTCCCCTCTATAATTGGAATCAATGATATTTACTCTTGTCAACATTGTATTTGACATCCTAGCCAGTGAAAGGAAGCAAGAAGAAGAAAAAAAAAAGCATACAAATTAGAAAGAAATAAAACTATCTCCATTTGCAGACATATTTATTTACACAGAAATCCCAAAGAATCTACCAAGCAAACCTCTTACAACTAAAGAGTAAGATTACAAGGTCACAGGATACAGGTCAACACACAAAAGTCAATCATATTTTTATATATTACCAATGAACAGTCAGAAACTAAAAATTTTAAAAACCAATCATAATAGCTCTGAAATAATGAAATATGAAATCTAACAAAACATGTACAAGAGCTTCTTTACTACAACTAATAACACTATGAAAGAAATAAGAAAAGATGTAAATTAGCAGAGAGATACCACATTCAAGGGCTGGAAGACTCAACACAGTAAAGATGTCAATTCTTCCCATCTGATCTACAGATTTAACACAATTCTAATCAACCCCTCGCCAGGATATTTTGCACTGATACAGACAAACTGATTCTGAAACCAAAGGCAAAGGAACTAGAATAGCCAAATAATTTTGATGAGGAATAAAACTGAAAGAATCATAAATCATAAGGTTTAAAAACATCATAAAAACCAACAGTAATTAAAACATTCTGTAGTATAGGGAAAGGACAGATACACGAAACAGAATAGAGCTGAGAAAGAGACCCACACACATGTGACCAATTGATTTCTGACAATAGTGCAAGATGACTCAAGGGAGAAAGGGTAGTCTTTCCCTAAACAATAGGTGTTGTAACAATTGGACACCCATATACCAAAATACATGAACCTTAACCTAAACTTCACACCTTATACAATAACTCAAAATGGATCACAGATCTAATGTTTTGTAGAATGCAAACCTATAAAACTTTCAGAACATGAGATAAAATCATTGTGACAAAATACATGAACCTTAACCTCAACTTCAGAAGACCTTACACAATAACTCAAAATGGATCACAGATCTAATGTTTTGTAGAATGCAAACCTATAAAACTTTCAGAACATGAGATAAAATCATTGTGACATGGAGTGAAGCAAAGAATTTTTAGACATGACACCGAAAGTACCACCCATAAAAGAAAAAAAAATTATGAACTGGACTTCATCAAATTAAAAACTTTTGTTCCATGAAAGACAATGTGAAGAGTATGAAAAGCAAAGTATAGACTGGGAGAAAATACTGGCAAATGACATATCTGACACAGGATCTGTATCCTGGATATGTAAGGAACTCTCAAAATTCAACAGTAAGAAAGCATATAACAGCCATTAAAAATGGGCAAAAGACTTGAACAGAGTTCACTGAAAAGAACAGATGGAAGGCAACTGAGTACATAAAAATATTCAACATTATTAGACATTAGAGAAATCCAAATTAAAGCCAAAATGACATAAGAACAAATAAAATAAAAAGTGGTGGTAACACAAAATGCTGGCAAGGATGCAAAGCAACTAGAACTCTCATAACATTGTGAGTGGGGCTGTTTTCAGCTATTCTTGAAAACAGTTTGGCAACTCTTGATAAAGTTAAACATACATATGCCATATGACCCAGCAATCCCAACCCTTGGTATTTATCCTAGAGAAATGAAAACTGTGTTCACACAAAAACCCATATATAAATGTTTATAACAGTTCTATTCACAATTGCTCCAAACTGGAAATAACCCATATGTCCTTCAACAGGTGAATGGATAAACAAACTGTTAGTGCAGCTATACAAAGGAATACTCTTGAGCAACAAAATGGAATCAACCATTGATACATACAACAACCTGGCTGATTTTCAAAGACATTATGATGAATAAAAGAAGCCAGCTTGAATATACCCACTAATCTAACCTACTGGCCTACATATACCTCAAGTTAAATGTGAATGACAGACTAATTGAAAAAGCAGACTCTGGAGACGTGGTTGACAGATTTTTTTCCCCCTTGACTGGCAAATGTATACAAAATGTCTTAAATCCTTTGAGCATGTGTGCATCAGTGAAACAGGAGAATGAAGACAGCTGGAAGGAGACTTTAAAAAATTACTTACAAAGATATGACATGGGTATAAACTCTAGACTGAGAAACAAGCATATCTTTCAACCACCCATAGAGGCTATTAATACTTAATATCAACTAAACACAAATATTTAATATCACCATGTAAAAAAGAGAATTTAAGACAAAGCAAACAGAGTATATACAATCAAATAGAAGTTTAAATAAAGATTATATATTCATACTAGATATTCATTGGGTCCTTGAAATAGAAATGACAATACTGTCCATTATTAATATGGAATGTGCCTGTTTTTTCTAATAGCAGTTACAGATTTATACTAATCTATCCATATTTTTTTCACCTAATTCCCTCTGACACCAAAAAGGTGCACTTTGAAGGCGGACTGGGATCAAGTACTTAGACTGGTCACAGTTGCACCCCTCTGTAAAACCATCCTAAGAAGGCATGAAATATTTCTTTTTCCTCCAAGATAAACCCACAGCAAATCAGTACAACAAAACACACAGAGGATTATAATTCAAAGAAGACTGCTATTCATTATTTGTAACTACATATATTTTGGGATGATGCCATAAAAGTTAGTAGACTAACCAGATGACTAAAAACTATTTAAATAAGTGACCTATCTCACTCTTCCTAATTTTAATTCTTAACGTATTAAATATAAGTCTAATGTGGAAGCACTAGGCTCCTTTTAAATGACAACAGCACTAGATAACTTCTCTATCTTAAACCTTCTGAGGATATGAGCTTTAAGAAGCAAATCCAGCTCTTCATGTTTTCCATTATGCTAAAATGTAAAATTTGGTGCAATTAAAAAACTGATAACAAATATTTACCTACTAATCAAGTTAATTATTGAATGCTTAAAATATCCCATGCCCTAAGGGTCATACAAAAGAGAGATCAAAATGATACAGGGCCTCAGAGACTTGGCAAAGGAGACAATGCAGATCTGAGATAATTAGACACCAAGACCGTGCATAATAAAGTACTATGGAGTACAGTTAGGGAATAACATCTAAATAGATGTCAAAACATTCTTTAATAAGTCTCCCATATAAATCTCTTCCATGGAAGAGAAAATAAATTCATTTAAAGTAGAGAGGCACTGCAATACAAAGGAGTCTCAGCTCTGCCATGAAAATGCTCTTAGATAAGTCTCAACTGCTGTAATGTCTAGGTAGTAGACATGACACCTGACACAAAAAGGACATTTGTTCATTCACCTCTGATTTGGATTTGGCTAATCAAGAAAGCAGGAGCAGGCAGGGGTTCCCCCTAGAACGGACTCACTCAGGATGTCTGCACCTCGGGACAGCAAGCTTGCTGCTTAATTCAATACTGCTTTCTCAGAACCGTGTGAAAGAAAGGATGCTGACACCCAAAAGGAAGACTTGGCTCCTCTCCTTGCCTCCTCCAGAGTACACACACTTATATTAAGGGCCTCACTGTCCTGCACCCAGCTGCACTGGTACCTCACAGTCCCAGGGACCCCCTATGATGCATCAGCTGTCTAGCTTAGTTTCACTCTGGTTCTCTGTAAACTCATCTGAAAAACAGGGAATTGGACCAGATCCCTTACAATACCACAATCTACAAATACAATGAATTACAAACACTAACCACAGAACACTAATCTTACAAATTTGTCAGTTATTAGTAAAAACAGCTTATTAAATTTGCTACCTGGATTTTAGTTCTGGTTTTATAAAAAATATCAAGCTGTTTTAGAAATGCCAAATTGGAAAAGCAAATACTGCTGAATTCTTTAAAAGAGATTCTTACCATAGACACAAACTAGTAAAATAGCCAGATCTCACAGTAAGACATAATCTATGCAAAAACTCATCACAGTTTGTTATTAAAGTTTTACCATTCAGAACAAAAATATTCTTGTAAATGAAGTAATGTTAGTATCCTATGACACCAAGAGCAGTACAGTTCCCAGCAATGTCTGCAGGAATCAAGATCAAGTGAACCTTTAAGTTCAAGACTTCAAATTCAGATATACAGGAAAACAATCTTAATTACTGAACAGCAAGGATGTGCAAGGAATTGTACTAATCACTTTACTTGGATTATCTTTAGTTCTCACAATAATCCTATGAGGTACAAGTTTTTATCACAGTTTTAATGATGAGAACATTGAGGCTCAGGTTAAATAATAAGACTTCAGAACAACATGCTCTGATCAGTGAACCCCATCACTCACATCCTTTCAGCAGATATAACCCTACAATGAAATGGTGGGCCATCAGACTATCATAGCTTGATATTGTTTCTTAATATAAATTTTTTAAATTAGCTTTGCTTTCTTTATCAGTTTTCCATAAATCTGCTTAGAATAGAATCAGTTCCCTGACCAAACTGAGTTTCTGGATCTGCGACTGCCGAGGAATAGCCTCTAGACCACTTAGGTTAAGGTCATTCTTCTTTGAGGTCTGGTATGAATGATGCTTCCCTGAAGGACACACCTATTTCTTTGTTCATTCACCACAACAATGCTTTGACTTTTAATTATTAATTTTCTGCTATGGGTTTCCAACATGTTCTATATATAGCAAAATATGTGGAGCTGAGTCACTACAGTGAGTTCCTAAAGAGCACCAGGTCCATATGCTTAAGATGCCAGGGATACAGACGTCAAACATAATATTTTACTGAGAAAACGAAGACTATGACGTCCATTCTTTCTTTAACATAAGGACATCCACACCTGCAAGGAAGTGGGCAGGAACACTGGCTGAGAAAGCAAGATCAAAACTTCTTTAAAACCAGATCTAGAAAAAAAGAAAAAAGGAAAGATAGTAGTATTAAATTTATTCAAGTGCATAAAGAACTGTTTGATAGAAACTCATAATTTTAAACTATGAAACATGAGAGACTGCCTTAGTTTGGAAAAAGTTTAGGATACATATTACATGTACAGTGTAAGAATAAGTGTTCCTTTCATTAAATCTAGTTATAAAGCTCAACAAAGCTCAAGCTAAAGTATCTGCAAAAATGGAAAAAAGGATTGGACATGTATCATCCTGCTTTTATCATTCACTATATTGTGAACAGTTTCTTATAACCCTCAAAATCCAAAAGCTCTTAATTTTTCATCTCCTGCCAGTTATTTTTATTATAATCAGTACAGTACACTAAATATAAATTTTAAAGAACATGATTTGTAATAGTTTTATGGTATTTGGTTACACAACTATAGCATAACCTAATCATTTGAGGCTTCCAATTTTTCAACATTATAAATACCATTGTAATGAATAAGTAACATACACATTTGTGTGCATCTCTTATTTCCTTATAATAAATTCCTAAAAATTAAACTTGGGCAAAGGGTATGAACATTTTAAGGATTCTGAATATTGCCAAACTGCCATTTAGAAAGCTGTATCACTGTATGTTCCTACCAGCAAGATATTTGCCAATACTTTGTTCTTTTCTATGTGAGAGACCTATTGGAGCACACAATTATTGATATCATAACTCTAAGCTCTTCGGCTTTTTCTGTAATCTTATTTCTTAAGCCTAGAGAAAAATCTTTTAGAAAGTATTATCTCTGGTAGTAAATATTTATCTGTGGTTGAGCAGTTTTTCCCATATTGCTTTTATTTAACAAATTTAGCTCTGTTAATTAAACTTAAATGCCTTATATCAGAAATAGTATGAATGGCATTTTAAAAATAAAATAATTATCCTTCTGAGTAGATGTGCAATAAAAGATACCCAAAATGATGTTCATATAACTGGTAAACTTTGGGTTTGGGGATATTGAGTTATTTTTCCTTTTTTAAAAAATTTCTTCTGTAACTCTCTGTATCACTTGAAAATTAAAATATGAGCTGACATGACTTTTAAAAATAAGGCCATAGTCTAAAAAGTATAATATACCAAAAACTGTAAAGAGTTTTTAAAAAGAAGAAAAAGTAAACTCCTAAACTTCCACTTTCAATTATGATGGAGTAAACTGTATTGGGCTAGATCTTCGGTAAACAACTATAAAACTCGGCAATATACATGAAATATTATTTTCAGATATTGGACAAGAGGCAGCACAGGATTGTGATTCCTGAGAAAAGAGAAACAAAGACTCACAAATGCCCTGGCTTTCTGCTTATACCCCATACAGGGGAAACACACACACACACACACAAAACACAAGAATCTCACTGAGTTGAGGAAATAGAGCTTGAAGTTTGAGGCTACTGAGGTTGCTGGAATTTGAGCAGCAAAACTAGAAGAAGGGAGCTGTGGAGACAAAGTTTCAGAAATCTTTAGAGAGATCTCCTGAATCTTTGCCTAGAGACTAAGCTGCACATGTGCAGGCAATACTCCATCAGACCAGTGAAAGAATAACATCTAGGGAAAGAGCAACTAAACAGTATGAACCAAACAACTACCTAAGCTTGTAAGCACAGGTCCGGGAGACATTAAAATTCCTAGCAGCTAAGCTAGAGTGAAAAGACCTTGTTGAATACCCCATGCTTTCAACACAGACTCTGAAAAGGCATGCCTCTATATTAGAGGTAACCTAACCCTAAAATTTACAAAATTGCATAAAACCAAAGATAAAAAGAGAAATCTTTAGAGCAGTGGGATGAGAAAAAAAATACATACCGCATTAAGTGAGCAATTATAAGAAATACCACTGACTTCTCATCAGAAATAATATAAACTGGAAGATTACGAAATGATGACCTTAAAATGTTGAAAGAAAAAAAAACCGTTAACCCAAAATTGTTTATCTGGCATGAATATCCTTAAAAAATGAAGGCAGAAGACTTCTGAATTCTAGTCATGAGCCAGAAGCAAAGTCCGGAATTGTCCTGCAGTTACAAACAAGTAGAAAACTAGACAAAATACCAAACAAAAGTTTTCACACGAGATAAGAGGCAATATGAAAACATGATCCCCTAAAGAAGGAAAACAAGCAAGGGGAGCCCTGTGATTGCTCCAGCTTTCTGCCTAGAACCAAAACACAGGGAGAGGAAGCCAAATAGAGTCAGTAGTCTCACTAAGATGACGTAACAGAGCTCAGAATTTGTAAAGTCTGAGACAGCTAGAATTTGCAGGGCATCAAACCACAAAGGAAGAAGTTACACAGAGAAAGTGCTCCAAAAACACGCAAAAGGGGTCTTCTCGAGTTTCTGGCCAAATACCAATCTGCATACATGTGGTGTGTAACTCCATGAGGCTATACAAAGAAAAACGTCCAAGAAAATAACAAATACTGGGACACTCTCCAATGATTTAGAGTTCACACAGGGCCAGGATCAATAACCAGCTGGGATGAATAAACCTTGATGAATACATGGGGAAATTAAAGGAGACACAAAAAAGTGCACACCTCAGTGGTGGGCCCAAACAGGCCCTAAACTAAAAGCTATTCCGTATCTGTCCGGAAACAAACAAAAATTCCCCAAACAAAAAACCCTGAAAACAAAACTTGAAAGTTCAAGTTGATTCATAAAATTGGCCAAGCACAGTAGCTCATGCGTGTAATCCCAGCATTTGGGGAGGCTGGGGCAGAAGGACTGCTTGATAGAAGTTCAAGACTAGCCTGAGCAACATAGAGAGGCCCTATCTGCACAAAAAAGTCAAGATATTAGCTGGGTGTGGTGGTGCGCACCTATGGTTCCAGCTACACAGCAAGCTAAAGCAGGAGGATGTCTTGAGCCCAGGAATTCAAGGCTGCAGTGCGCCATGTTTGCACCACTGCACTCTAGCTGGGGTGAAAAAGTGAGGCCCTGTCTTAATTAATTAATTAGTTAGTTAAATAAAAATGTTTAAAAGTTGATCCATAAATAAACTGCCTGCCAGGACAAAACTCAACAATCAAGAAACACTATATGCAAAAAAAAAAAAAAAAAAAAAATGAAGACACTCAACATCATGAAATCCATTAAAAATTACCAGGCCTATGAAAAATAAATAATAAACTATAATAAGGACCAAGAAATGGCTGGGGTAAGTAAAGGACATTTGAGTAAAAGAACTTATAACAGCTATTAGAAAAGAGTTTTAAAGACATAAAGAAAAACATCAACACAATGAAGAAAAAAGGAAATACCTCATAGAGAAGTGGAAACCAAACATACGTAAGAGAACTTCTAGAATTAAAAAAAAAAAAAGGGGGGGTGTCTGACATGAAAAATTGACTGGACAGGCATAACAGCAAATTCGACAAAGAAGCTATTAACAAAAAAATCAGTTACCCTGAAGACAGGGCAGCAGAAAATTTCCAAACTAAAGGAAAAAGAAACAGATTGGAAGAAAAATGGACAGGGCCTCAGTAAACTGCAAGTTAATATTAAGTGGTTGAACATATGTGGGATTAGAGTCTGTAGGAGAAAGACACCTGAGAAGAAAAAAAATTCAAGATAGATGGCTAAAAATTTTACAAATGTGATGAATACAATACACCCACAGATCCACGAAACTCAATAAACTTCCAAAAAGCCACACCAAGGCTCAACATAATAAAGTTGCTGTCAATCAGTGATACAAACGAAATCTTAAAAGCAGCCAAAGGAAAAAAACATATTATATACAGAGAAACAAATACAAGAATTACAACAAACTTCTTGTCAGAAACTATACAAACAAGAAGATAGTGGAATATCTTTAAGATGGTGGGCGGAGGGGATCCTAAAAACCTAGAATTCCATATCCACACCAACAACTTTCAAAACTGAAAACAAAATGAGAGGAATGTTGAACTACAGGAAATGTAACAGGAAGTTTTTTAAGCAAAGGGAATATACTAGACACAAACTTGGATGGATACAAAGAAATAAAGATCTAAAAAATGGTTAAATGAAGGTAAATATTAAAGACATTTTTCTTTTTTCTTTTTTTTTTCTTTTTTTTGACAGGGTGTTACTCTCTGTCACCCAGGCTCAAGCACAGTGGCATGATCTAGGCTCACTGCAGCCTCGACAGCCCAGGCTCAAGCAATACCTCCCACCTAAGCTTCCAGAGTAGCTGGAATTACAGGCACGAGCCACCATGTCTGGCTAATTTTTGTTATTTTTTTATAGATACTGTGTCCTACTATGTTGCTCAGGCTGGTCTTGAACTCCTGGGTTCAAGCAATCCGCCCACCTCAGCCTCCCAAAGTGCTGGGATTACAGTATTTTTGTCACTTTTAATTGCTTGAAAAGGTAACTGCCTGACAAAGCAGAAAGAACACTTCAACTCAAAATGCATGACAACAAAAGCACGAAATATGGAAAAGAAGAAATGGAAGTAACTATTATGATTCTTGAACTACACATTAAGTGGTTAAATATTAGTTGAAGGCAAATCACGATTAACTAATTAAGGCCGCCAATAAAAAAAAATTGAAAGAGATCTAAGTTACAAACCAACAGGAAAGATAAAATAGAATCATAAAAAATAATCCATCCAAAAACAGGCAGATAATCAAGGAAAAAAGAAACAACACCAGCCAACAGAAAACAAATAGTAAGATGTCACATTTTCATTCAACTATATCAAAATTACATTAAGTGCAAATGGTCTAAACCACTGGTTGGCATGGGGGCATGGCTGTGTTCCAATAAAATTTTATTTACATAAACAGGTGGCAGGCCAGATTTAACCTGCCAGCCATAGTTTGCCAACCCTGATCTAAACACATCAATTAAAGGAGAGATTATCAGACTAGATAAAAAAAGTGAGACCCAACTACACACTCCCTACAAGAAATCCACTTTAAGTATAATGATATAAATAGGTTAAAAGTAAAAGGATGAAAAAGATATATCATGTAAATACTAATCAAAAGAAAAGTCTGTATCAGACAGAGACTTCAGAACAACGGAAACTACCTGGGATAAAGGGGACCATTTCATGATGACAGAGGGGTCAATTCATCAACAACACTTAATCTCCAATGTGCATGCACTCAACAGTGCTGTAAACTATGCTTGAAATAGGAAACAAAACTTAATGGAACTGAAAGAAGAAACAGACAAATCCAAAACTGCAGTTGGAAACTTCAACCCTCCTCTCACAATAGTTGACAGAACCACAGACAGAAAATCAGTAAAGATGTAAGACATAAGAAGATCAGACTATCCTAATTGGCATCTACAGAACACCCCACCTAGTAACAGGAAAATAACCATTCTTTTCAAGTATACATTGAACGTTCACCAAGACATACCATATGTTGGGCCATAAAACAATCAAAAAGTTTATATTGGTTGAAGTTATTAAGAGTGTGTATGTTCTCTGATCACCACGGCATTAAATGAAAACACAGTAACAAAAGGACACCTGAAAAATAACAAATATTTGAAAATTATTTGGAAACATTCTTTCAAACAACCCATGGGTCAAATAAATTCCAAGAGGAATTTAAAAATATTTTGAATGGAATAATAATTAAATCATATCAATATCTGTGGGATGCAGCTAAAGAATGCTTACAGGGAAACTTAAAGCTTTAAATGTTAATTGTTTTTTAAAAGGAGTTTCGAAAATCAATGATCTAAGCTTTCACTTAAAACTAGGGAAAAAAGAGCAAATTAAACCCAAAGTAAGGAGAAGGGAAGGAATTAAAGAGCTCAAATCATGAAACAGAAAACAGATAAACCACAGAGAAAAAGCAATGTCAAAAGTTGGTTCTTTGAAAGGATTTATGAAATTGATATTCCTTTCTCAAGTTAGATTAATCAAGGGGAAAAAAGGAGAAAAGACATCCAATCTCAAGACTAAAAGAAGGAATAGATCCTACTGACATAAAAAGGAAATATTGTTTCATAAAATTTATAATTTATTTTCATGCTGATAAATGCAACAGATTCTCCAAAACGCAAATTACCAAAACAGACATAAAAAAGAAAAAGAAAATCTGAGTAGTCTTACATTTGTTTTAGACCCAGAGACTCACTCTGTCACCCACCCTGGAGTGCAGTGGCGTGATCACAGCTCACTGCAGCCTCAACCTCCCAGGCTCAAAGGATCTTCCTGCCTCAACCTCCTGAGTAGCTGAAACTACAGGTGTGCGCCACCAGGCCTGGCTAGTTTTTAAATTTTTGGTAGAGATGGGGTCTGCCTATGTTGCCCAAGCTGGTCTCAAACTTCTGGGCTCAAGTGATCCTTCCACCTCAGTCTCCCAAAATGCTGGGATTACAGGCATGAGCCACCATGCTGGGCCTATATTCATTCTTTTATAAATTAAATTCCTTAATTAAGAACTTTCCACAAAGAAAACTACAGGTCCAGATGGCTTCATTGATAAATTCCATCAAACATTTAACGAAGAACATCAATTTTATCCAAACTCTTCCACAAAATAAGAGGAAACACCTCCTAATTCATAAAAAAAGTCAGCATAACTCTGATACCAAAACAAACAAAAAACTATAGACCAAGAATAATCCCTCATTGAATCTAGAGGAAACAAAACAAAAAGCAAAAACAAAAACAAAAAAACGACAATACATCTCAACCAAGTTTATCTCAAGAATGCAAGGTTGGTTTAATAATCAAATACCAATCAATGTAATTCACCATCTTAATAGAATAAAGAAGAAATACCACATAAGCGTCTCAATAGTGCAGACTCATTTTTTAAGAAAGCTGAACAGGCCGGGCGCAGTGGCTCACGCCTGTAATCCCAGCACTTTGGGAGGCCGAGGCAGGTGGATCACGAGGTCAGGAATTCGAGACCAGCCTGGCCAATATGGTGAAACCCTGTCTTTACTAAAAATACAAAAATTATCTGGGCATGGTGGCACGCGCCTATAGTCCCAGCTACTTGGGAGGCTGAGGCAGAAGAATCGCTTGAACCCAGGAGGCGGGGGTTGCAGTGAGCCAAGATAGCGCCACTGCACTCCAGCCTGGGCAACAGAGCGAGACTGTGTCTCAAAAAAAAAAAAAAAAAAAGCTAAACATCCACTTGTGAGAAAAAAAAAAAGCTCTAAGCAAAGAGAACTTCTTCAATCTGATAAAGGGCATCTATGAAAAATGTATAGCTAACATATACAATGGTGAAAGAGTTCTCTCGACACTAAAAAAGAAGATCTAAATAGAGCTATATTATGTTCATGTTAAGATGTTAATTTTCTCCAATTCTTAGATTCAAATGCAACCCTAATAAAAATTCCAAAAGCCTTTTTTGTAGATATTGATAAGCTGATTACAAAATTTATGTGGAAATGTACAATACCTAAAAAAAGTCTAAACAATCTTGAAAAATAAGAACTAAACTGGAGAAGTTCTATTACCTTATTTCAAGACTTAATGCTATGGTAAATCAAGACAGTGTCATAGCGGCAGAAAGACAAACAGATGAACAGAATAGAGTTTAGAGACAGATCCACACTTACTCCATTAACTGCGCTTTAACAAGGTGCCAAAGCAATTAATGGGGAAAGGAAAGTATACTGTGTTGGAAAAATTAGCTATCTATATGGGGGCAAAAATCTAATCTTAACCAATAACTCAGCCTCAATACACAAAAATTATCACTATAAAGCATCTGGAAGAAAACAGGATAATATCTTCACAACTGTGGGGGTGGCAAAGATTCTTAGACAGGACCCAGAAAAACACTAGCATAAGAGGAAATATTGATAAAATAGACCACTAAATTCAAAACTTTTGTTCATCGAAAGATGCCACCAAAACAATGAACAGTCAAGCCACAGACTGGGAGAAAAATCTCTAACACATTTATGTGTCAAAGAAGTTGCATCCAATTAGTATACAAATCCTAAAACTTAACAGTAAAATGACATAAAATTGGTAACTGGTTAATGCCTTGAACAGACATATCACTAAGGATGATATGCAAAATAGCCTATAAGCACATGACAAAATGCATGACATCGATAGTCACAAGGAAAATGCAAATTCAAACCACAATGAGATATCCCAGTAAGATGACTAAACCAAATATTGATGATAATAAGAAACAGAACTCTCACAGATTGCTAGTGGGAACGTAAAATGGTAAAACTATCTCAGAAATTAAATTGTTCTGCAAGTTTCTCATAATGCTAAACATAGACCTATTTTAAAACCCAGCAATTCCACTTCATGTATTGACCCAAGAGAAAAGAAAACGTGTCACAAAAAGACTTATACAAGAATGTTCATGGTAGCTTTATTCATTAACAGTTGAAAACTGGAAACAATCTTTCCCACAATAATAATATTCATATAATGGAATACTACTCTACAACTAAAAGGAACAATTATTATATGTAACATGGACGAACCTCAAAAACATGCTGATAAAAAGAAGCCAGACTCAAAAGAGTACATACTGCATGACTCCATTTATAAAAAATTCTAGAACAAAGTTAATCTTCAGTGAAATAAATCAGAACAGTGACTGCAGCCACGGAAAAGGAGAAACAGCAAGGACTCAATGGGAAGAGAGCACAGGGGCTCTTTCTGGATGACAGAAATCATAAATTACAAAGATGTATTAATTGTCATAACTAATCTTGAACTTAGGTACATCTTGAACCTGGTATATCCCTATTTAGATCTTTAAATTTTCTTTTTTAGTGTAGAAAGAACTCAGTCTTTCACCACTGAATATGATGTTAGCTATAGGTTTTTAATAGATGCCCTTTATCAGACTGAAGAAGTTCTCTTCTATATTTAGTTTGCTTAGAGTTTTTTTTCACAAGTGGACATTTAAATTTCTTAAGGTTATTAAAGATATTTGGTGTATGGAACTGTACATACACTTAATATCTGTGTATTTCACTATATGTAAATTACACTTCCACTTTTTAAAAAAAATTAAAGGAGGCCAGGCACTGCGGCTCACACCTGTAATCCCAACACTTTGGGAGGCTGAGGCGGGTGGATCACGAGGTCAGCAGTTTGAGACCAGCCTAACCAACATGGTGAAACCCCATCTCTACTAAAAATAAAAAAATTAGCTGGGGGTGGTGGCACACACCTGTAATCCCAGCTACTCAGGAGGCTGAGGCAGGAGAATTGCTTGAACCTGGGAGGTGCAGGTTGCAGTGAGCCGAGATTGCGCCACTGCACTCCAGCCTGGGCAACAGAGCGAGATGCTACATAAAAAATAAATAAATAAATAAACAAAATAAAGGAAAACAACCACCAAAAACTGAAATTCTATCTCCTTACTCTTTGCCCACCCTCTAGAACAGTATCTCCTAAACTTTGGTCTGAGGACCACATATATCAGAATCACTTGAACCCTTGCCTTAACTTTTACTGAACCAGAATTCAAGCATGGGGGGTGGAGACTGGAAATCTGTATTTTAAAAAAGAGCCCCAGGTAATTCTCATGTCCAGGAAAGTTTAAGAATTGCTGTTATAGAAGTATGTAAGGAGAAAACAAAAAGATACAAGGGATTTTAAAATAGTATGTAAATTAAGTAATCAGTGCTACAAACATCATAAACTATAACAGTTGTCACTGAAGTCCTAAATTGCTATTTAAATTATGTTATAGTATCCTCTGTTCATGTTCAATTTTCTACTCAGTGCTTTAGGGAGTTGCAATTCCAAATTTTAGTCTTCAATCATCTAACTACCCAAATTTCTCATTAATCCCAACTCAAAATAGGCATTTTAGATAGGAAATCTTGTTCACCAGGTCCTTCACTTCCCCCTGCTGCTCCACCCTTAATGTTCTGTTACTTTCTTGGTACTGTTTTTCCCAACTCTTAATAGTGTTATTCCTACTTTTCTCTGCACAGCCTTGTCTTTCTACCTCCTTTAAAACCGAACCCAAAACTCATCTTTTCGACTAAGTGCTAAACACCACCTAAGTCAGATTCTTTCCAAATTCCCTTCAGCACTTGAAGATCTTCCTCCTAACAGACACATTTATTTTACTGAAATTGGACACCTCATCTTTATGACAAATTAACTCCATCCTTTGCTTAGAAAGCAGAACCTGTGGGGGAGAACTGAAAAGATTACAGCCTCTTCTCTCAAGCTGTTTTTATTTTTCCCTCTTTGAGTTGCTCTAAGGGGCTGGAAAGGTAAAGAGGCAAAGAGGCAAAGTGCTAGTTGCTTAGGGATGCTCTGCAATACATACTAAAGAAGGTGAAAGCCTGTAATCGCAGCACTTTGGGAGGCCAAGGCGGGCGGATCGCGAGGTCAAGAAATTGAGACCATCTGGCCAACACGGTGAAACCCCATCTCTACTAAAAATACAAAAATTAGCCAGGCGTGGTGGTGCATGCCTGTAGTCCCCGCTACTTGGGAGGCTGAGGCAGGAGAATCTGTTGAACCTGGGAGGTGGAGGTTGCAGTGAGCCGAGATGGCACCACTGCATACCAGCCTGGCAACAGAGCAAGACCCTATCTCAAAAAAAAGGCTTCAGGATTCAGTATCTGTTCAGAGACCACTTCACCAGCCCAAAGAAGCAAACATGGATTCCAAAAAGAAACTCTAATTGAGGGATAAGGAAGTGCATTTGCCTAAGAATCCTGTGTTGTACTGGATGGCTAGCCAGGATTCCGAAGGCAGGAAGAAAGATCCCAACTGGTACAGTGTTTCAAGGACACTCAAATATTTCTGGCTTTCTGGCAGCAAATATTTTTCTACATTTTTTGTAACAGAGTTTGGGGTGGCAATGGGTAATAGGTAAATATTATGAAACTCTTGAACTAAGTACCAGTAATGGCAGTTACTTTCTGTTCTGAACGCATTATCATTTAGATATTATGGGCATTACTCATCTATTTTCATAATTTTCAGCTACAAAGTATATGCCTCCAAAATCATATCTATAATCCTGACCACACTCCTGATCCAGACCCGTATTTCCAACTGATATTGTGGTATCATTACTAACCTAAAAAGCATTATTACTTATCTGAAATTAAACTCAGTATTCTCTCTATCCCAAACTTGCATATATTATTCTATTGCCAAGCCAGGAACCTTAGACTCATACTCAACTTCTAACACCTTCTAACATTAACAAAATCTGGAGGACTCAAACTTTTAAGTATCTCTGAAATCAGCAGTGCTCTTGTTTCCAACCCCACTACAAATTCCTTAATTCAGACCATCATATAATTAGTCTCTTTCTTGAACTAGAGCAGAGCCTTAAATGTCATCCTTGACTGTCATCTATCTACCACAAGCCAAAGAGAATTGCTTCATTCACTCACCTTGCCATGTGTATTACAAACAGTCTCTGACTTACAATTTGGTTAAACTCACAACCATTCTATTTTTCATTTTCAGTACAGTATTCATTAAATTATATAAGATATTCAACACTTTATTATAAAACAGACTTCGTGTTAGATGATTTTGCCCAACTATAGGCTAATGCAAGTGCTCTGAGCACATTTAAGGTAGGCTAGGCTAAGCTATGTTGTTTGGTAGGTTTGGCATATTAAATGCATTTCTGACATAATGATATTTTCAACTTAGGATGGGTTTATCAGGACTAACCCCATTGTAAGTCGAGGAGCATTTGTATTTGCTCAGTAATTATTTGGTAAATGTCTCCAATCTTTTCTCCTCCAGACTATTCTCTTTATGACAATTTTCTAAAACACAAAAGTGTTTGTGTTACTTCCCATCTATAAAACTAAATAAAAATCCAAACTCCTATATGGCTACATACAAAACCCTTCACAATTTGTTCCCCTCCTGCCTCGGTCCTAGTCTGATTTCCTAATTTTCTTTTGCACTAGTTTAGAAAAATCAAATAGCATCTTCCTCCTTAAACACTCTATGTCCTTTCATTTCTAATCATCTACAATAAATAGTAACTCAGTCCAGCTTATTTCATTTTATGAGCGCTCTTATACTATTTACAATCATTAGCTAAACCTATACAGAAGTAATGAGTGAAGAAACAATCAGACAACACACCAACTCTCAATTAGCTTATTTTCATAGCCTTATTAACATGGACAATATAGACTAAATGAAAATGATTAAAACGTTTCAACTATCTCCTGAGCTTCCACTTTACAGTAAATTGATGTTAAAATTCTTCCGTTATAGATGTAATACCTACCTTTTGACTGACAGGCACAAAGAGAACCATAATTCAACTTTCTCCACATTTGTCCTTTTCCTCTCATCTTTAACACCTCCCTTCCCCACTTCTCCTCCTCTACCTTCTGTGCTAGTCCTGCCACCTAAATTTTCACTGCATCCTCTTTGTCCACTCTTCAAAGGAACATCAGTATTCCTCCATCCTCATTTGTACAGCATTTAAAAATTTTTAAAGCATTTTTACATATACTTACTCACTTGATCCTTATAATCTTACTCTGAGACTCCAAAATCAAATGCTGCCGTTGGTACTTTCTTATATTTTATCTCAATTTTGAGGAAACTGAAGTTCAAAGAAGTTCAGTGACTCATCTAATATACTGCTATTCCCTCTGCCTGCAATCCACAACCCCTCTTCACCGGCTGATCTCTCAAGACAGTTCAAGCTTTCCTCTACCTCCAGGGCAAGAAGAATGTTATGCTTATTTCCATGCCATCCTAATGTTTTTCACATTACTACTTTATACCACTAGAACAATCCAGGTCTCTGGACTCCTATTCTGGTGACTTTTCTATTAAACAATATTTTCCTTGTTAATTAATGTTCCTTTTATTAATGTAACCATTCAGCATTTTATAAAGTCAAGGGGAGAAATGTCAGGGGTCACCAGAGGTGACTAAAACTGTACACCAAGACATTCCTAGCTTTCCTTAAAAATCAAGAATTTAAGGAATGTCTCTAAATCCTCTCAAAGTATTTAGATACCATCCTTGTGGTAAAATGACAACCAAAGCCGACCATAGCAAAGAGTAAAAGAGCACTTCACAAACCCTAAATTAAATTATTACAAGTTTTAAGTGCTGCCTCCTAATATCCTGGGAAATGTCTAGGATTAACAATCAAAAGACTAGCACATTAGTCCCAACTCTACCACACATGGGCTGACTTGGGAAAGTCACTTAACCTTCCCGTGTCATACTTGCTCTTCTATAAAATGGGATAATGCCACCTACCTTTCTGAACTAAGAGAATTAAATGAAAGAGCAGTCATAATAAATCACTTAGCCTGGAACATAATAAACAGTCAAAATATGATAACCCCTTTATTATTTTTATATAACATCATTTTTGTTTTCAGAACCATGCCCAACAATGTTTAACATATTCTTGGACTTTCTGGCCCGGCAACAACCACAATAAATGCCTTCAAGGAAGTCATCTACATAACTTCTGGATCCCCTTCCTGGGTCACAATTCAGGTCCTATAAATATAATTTGGAATATCTTCCCCTAAATGCATTATCTTGTTCTGTGACACATGAAAACTCATCAGAGGATATTCCTGTAGCTTCTCCTTGCTGGCTTGGCTTTTAACTACCTGGAACAGCACATGGAGTCAGCTGCAAATCTGGCAACTGTCACTGCCAGTCCGTCTTTTAAATCATTTATAAAAATGTTAAATAAAACTCATCCCAGTACTGATCACCTGAAGGATAATGGGGTTGGACTGCTGTTCTCATGTAAATAGCCAATGTCAAAAACTAAATAATTAGATAAATGAGCTCCCCTTTGGCCACATGCATATTTTAACCCATAAGAAAGTGCTTGAGCTTCTCCTTAACAGATTATATTTAACATTCAGTGGGTTTATCCTTTAGCGTGAAGCATATTTCAGACGCTTTCCTGTCTGGTAATCTAGGAAAAAACAAACTCAGTTTCTTCACACTGTCCTTCAACAATCAACACAGAAGACTTTTGTGACCTCAAAACATATGTGTAGGGATTTCTCTCTACCGAAAAGCAAGTAATCAATTCTAAAGCAGCTACCAACTGGCTGTCCTCTAATTCAAACCAATTCTGACACCAGCTACACCTAGAGACAGCGTGAGATTGCACAGGTTGAGGACCCAGACCCAAAAGACTGAGCCCCACTTCTGATGCCAATCCCAAGCTCAATTATTTTACCTGTGCTTCTGACCAACCGGCTATAAACTGGGGTTCCTACAGCCCTCTGCTTGAGTTTGATTAATTTGCTAGAGCAGCTCACAGAACTCAGGGAAACACTGTAAAGTAAGTAAAAGTGTTTTAAAACACTTTTGCTGGTTATTACAAAACATATTTTAAGGATACAAATAAACAGTCGGAAATAGTGACAATTACAGCAAGGTCTGAAGTGCAGGAACTTCTGTCCCCATGGTGTTGGACTGTGCCATCTTCCCAACACATGGATGTGTTCTTGTTCACCTTCCTGGAAGCCCCTAAATGTCTGGCCCTTCTCTTCTCCCCAGTGGTTGGGAGGTGGAGTTGAAAGAGCCAACCCTCAGAGCCCAATGCTGATTTCCCTGGAGTATCAACACCTCCAACCAGTGCTTACCTAGGGACTTTCCAAAAATAGCCTCATTAACATATGCCCAGGTGTGTTTGAAAGGGCTTGTTGTAAATAACAAAAGACTATCTTTCACCTTTATTGCTCAGAAGCTGTTTCAGAGCTGCTTCAGGAACCAAGGATAAGAGGCCAACTACTTCAACAAAAGATATTCTTTCTGCTCTAGTCACTTAAGAAATGATGAGGCTTACAGGACCTGTGTTGAGCCAGGAACCACCACCGAAAAGCAAACTGTATACAGTACATAATAGTATTACATCCTGATACAAAGACGTGCCAACCTGTGGTATTCAGGATTTACACTAGGGCTAAATTCCTACAAAATTCAGTTTACCTCAACACTTTTCTCTACCCAGCCTCCGATTCTCATCCTAACTCCCCTTCCTCCAACTACCTACCATCTATGCAGGTCTAACCTGCAGTTCCCGTATCATTTCCATTCCATCATTCGAGTTCTCATTGTTCCATTTTCCCTATATCTATTATTTAAATAAGCTTCCACCCTTTTAAATTGCTTGAAATACTTCTAACTCAAGGATACTGCTCAGAATAGGAAGACTGGACATTGTTCCTGTTTATGGTCATCTTCAAATAAAATAAGGAAGTCAATTTAAAGACAATCCCAGAGCACATAAGCCCATTTCAAATACAATTTTAAAAAAATTATCTTCATCACTGCTTCCTCTTACTAGCTTTGATAAAAAGATTACTGTATGAAAGCTCATCAGAGTAAGGTAAATTTAATTTTGGTGTTAAGCAGCATATGAATCTGTGAAAATATATTCTTGCTATATTATATTTCATAATACAGTATGGTCTCTCTGAAATCATTCCCTACAATTTTTCACCTACATGTAAAGGCAGGCAACTAATTTTCAGGTCACTAAGATGCAAATTTATCCAATATTAACATGAGTCAACAATCCAGCCTAATTACCCTTTCAAGATTACTTCTGCTCTAACCAGATTCAAAAGCCCTCCCCGCTCCCCTTGAAAGTAGGATAGCTGGCTGACTCAGATGAAGAATTTGTTAAGATGGACAATGCAAATAATTCATATTTTCCCTCTTTCATTCTCTAACAACTGCACTGAAACTAAGAAAGTAATTTGTACAGTCTACACCTACTCAGTTCACATAACCATGAATTTTAAATATGAATAACAGTCCATTCACAATGGCATAATTATCTTTAAATGTATAAAGAAAACTCCAACCTAATGAAAAAATGAGCAATGGTTGGTTATATTTTAACATGACATGCCTTCTAAAACCATATTTAACTAATTTATTCACATGATTAGATTATGTAATAGACTTGAAGAAAGTACCTATGAAATTCCTAAAAGTATGTCATGAAGGCAATAAATGTCCAATAAATTGTGGTAACTTCATAATCCTTATTATGAGAGTTAACCAAAAGAATATTAGAAATTGGTCACTCTTCAAACACTAAAATTCTGTATCAGTGAAAAAAAAAAAAAACTGTGAAAACTGGTGATGGCTACATGTGGCTTTCTTAGCCCTGCTAGCATCACTTTGGACTCAAGAGCTGGCCCAGGTATTTATCATCTGAAGTACCACCAACAGCATGCCTGCCTGAGATCTAAAACAATAGCAAGACTATTACTAGTACAGTAACATTGCTTTCGAGCTATAGCTTGTTTCTAATTTTAATCCCTCACCTGTAAAATACTCACTTCAATGAAACTCTACAAATAAGGGCAATTAAAAGACATTATGTGAGATACATTGAAAAAATAATGAAAATGAATGTTAAAACATAGTCATTAAAATAGAGCTCTTGCATGACAGATAAGAAGTTACATATTGTGACAGAAGGCAAAGATGCTTAAGGAAAGACCACAACGATGCATGAGAATCAAAGTTGAAAGGACCACAAATGGAAGAAGGGCTGTTACAAAAGCAACAGAAAAACCTGAGAAGGCAGAACCACAGAACACCAAGAGAAATTCACCATTCTTTAAGTGATACACCATTAAGAAGGATTCTGAGATAACTTATAACTCAAACTGTCACCGTCAAAAACATTTGCTAAAACACATGGTCATGACACTAGTTGGACCTGGGTTACAGCAAATTAAAAAGAACCATATGTTATAAAATTGGAGTCACACACATTTTATCACTAAAATCTCACAGCTTAATGAATGAAGTCATCAAAATATTCGTTTAATAGAAAACAGGGTTCAATGATTTTCCCACAGTTCCACTGGCAGAGAAGAGCTGAGATCAATAATAGACCTTATAAATTCCTGACTTCCTCACCTAAGTGTACCCAGCAGGTCTCTAGTACTCTAGTACTGTATTTTCACTAGAATATCTGCAAATCAATTATTAATATTTTTGTTCTAGAATAATGAAACTGCAACAAGGATCTCCCAATGACATTCAGAAACAGTAACACATTCACTCTAATTTGATATGCGACCTAATTAAAGGTCCAAGGTAAGCAGAGGAAGGAGAGCAATACCAAAAATCAGAGCATCATTTGTACCAAGTACCCCCTTACCGAAGAGTATGATTTGATCGTGCATTTTTCTAGGAATTTTTGTAACTTGAAAGTGCGTGTACAGCAAGGAAATAAATGGGCACACAACTGCCTGCTTACATCTAACGAACCACAGAGAATAATGTCTAATATTTGCTGTACCCTTTCTATGTAGTAGGTAGGCACAGTTAAACCTCACCACTATGCTGTGAGGTAGGTACTTTTAATACCCTCCCTTTACAAATGAGTAAACTCAGGTACACAGTGGTTAAATCACTTGCCTAAGATCATGTGAAGGGGCTAGGATACAAATCCTGTCTTTCTCTATTACAACTATGATAGGAATGATGTATTCATAATGATCATGTAATTCTACTCTCTTTTTAAAGGTACTAAACCCATTTTAACAAAACCGCCACACTAACTGAAAATAATAATTTTCACATAATTTACTTTCAAAATATAGAAGCCTTCTGAATTTTGAAAATCTTTTAAGCAATTAATTTTAGCATAAAAATTATAGAATGCTAAACTACTCTAGGGCATTCATTTAATATTTTCATCTAAACGACAGTTTGTCTCTTTCCAATGACAGGGAACTATCAGCACTAACGCTAACAATGCAGCATATTGTTTTAAACTTTTAAATAAAAGCTCACCCAGTTTTACAAAATTTCATGGATAAAAGTAGTCAACTCAAACTTCTTCATCCTTAGAAGGGAACAAATCACAAATAATCCAAAAACCATTAACAGTTGGCACGAGAATGCTTTAGAAATAAACAGTGTGAAAGTGATAAAGCAATCTCTGGACTGGAGTCCACAGACCTGCCCACCAATCCTGGCCCCACCATTAAATAGCAATTTAATCCCTTCAACTGCTCTGGGCCTTGGTTTCCTAATCTGCAAAATATCATCTCCATGGTCTACCCTTCCAGCTCTAGAAGAAACGTGACTCATACACATACATCTTTTTTCCAAGCCTCCCATTCTCATTCTGTTTAGCTATTACTACTACTTCACAGCCAGTGAGTCTTACTTTTCCTTAGTTCTACAAAAGGAGAAAACAGCCCAATCTAAACAAAGGTGATAGGGGAAAGCTTCCCTAATCACTGGTTTGCCATAGATGATTCTCAAGGTGAATAATGTAGAAGCTATTATAATGTTAAAAGGTGTTAGGTTTCAATATTTTAGGCTACTGTTTTGTAAGCCAGTACATTCTCCCTGAGGACGAATAGTAAAATTCAAGGACAATAAGGAGAAAATATATATAATTATCCATTAGTTATTCAAGAACTAAGAAGGTGCCAACTGAAAATATTAACACCTTTTTGCAGAAATGTTTTCTCTGATGGATAAAAGGGCCAAAATATGATATACAAATTTTTCCAAAATATGTTTAAGTACTAATCAGCTTTCATTTTGTAAACCGTAAAGTACTCTACAAATGTAAAAAATTACTAACATACATAAAATTAAGAAAATATTCATAAGATTAAAGATCTCAGTGAAATGAAGAACCGCCACGGACTGCCATGGAGGTGCACTCTGGAGACCACCACTGCCTAAACCCGGTGTGCATTTTCTATGTTCTCAAGAGTGCTATATAAAGGAAAAATTATTAAAATTAAACTAAACAACTGACATTAAGATTACCAATTGTTAAGAAACTCAACCTGATTTTAGTATTGCTTAATAGAGCTGCTAGCTTACCACCTCCTTCCCAGTCAACACAAGTTAAAATATTTTAAAACTTATATAGAATCCGTAGTTCAATTTTGCATGATCTTGTAGAGAAACGAAAGTAAGGAAAAGAAAGAATGTGAATTACTTATTAGTGTTCTAGAATAAAAGTCAGTAGTACATAATAGCACAATCCATTCTAAACGTTAAGTAGGGAAGAAGTAAGCCACCACTATGGATAGAGAGGTTGCTACAAGAATTTCAAGGTGTAGTTATGATAATTTCCAGAAAAACTTGTGACTGATAGAATACCATCAAACATACACATATATTTTTCAATAAAAGATAACTGACAAAGTCCAGCAGCCAAGCACTTTTTAGTTGGAATGCCACAAGAAAATGTCAAAATTTCGTGACTCCAATCCCTCAAGCCTTTCAAAGTTCGGAACCAAACCAAGATGTATTTACACTGTTTTTTTAGCATCCTTCTTTAAATGCAATTCCCTCTCCACAAAAATCACTCCGCTTCTGCTACTCGGATGCCCAGACCCCACATCAAAGGCTCTTAGGAGCCCAAGAAGTTGCAGAGGGGTCTTCCAGCTCCCGCCTCCGCATCCCTTACCCACCTTGGTTAGTTAAACCTCCCGGGGCACTCAATTCATTTCCCACATATGTACTCATTGGTTCCCTCCCTCATCCCCAAGAGGATCTTTTCTCCTCGACCTTGAAGACCCCCAGATCGGGCTCTTGGAGCCCCAAGTGACTTGGTCGGTGCCCCTTCTCTGCAGCCTGTGTAACTGCTTCAGTCTCCGGTGGCCTCCCCGCGACCCACCACGACCCCGATCACGGATGCCCTCCTACTGGCCCCGGACGACCCCCTTCCCCTTAGGAACCCCACGTTCCTCCAACCAGAAAAACAATTCCACAGAAATGCATCGAGAGCCTACTAAGCGCAAGCTCCCACTGTGAGCGGCGTGGTCTGCACGGGGCTCGCGGCCCGGGCTAGCAGTCCTTTTCCCGGCCAGCCCATCCCAGCCAGAGGCCGGCGCTGCCTCCGCCGGGGTGCGGGGGCGACAGCCGGGGGCGGAATGCGCCGGGCGCGGGCACTGGGGCACCGAGAGGCGGCCGCGGACGACGGCGCGGGGGCCGGGGAGCAGGCGGCGGGCCGGGCGCGACCGCGGGGACACTCACCGTTTGGGGCGCGCGGGGCGGCCTCATCCAGGGCACCTGCGGCCAGGCAGGACGGGCCTGGACGGCTCAGTCACCGACAGGGCGAGTCCGCCTGCCCTCCGGTGCGTCCCGTCCCCTCCGACTGCCCAGCGAGCGCAGCGTCGCTTCCTCCGGACGGAGCCCGGGGACCCCAGCTCCGCCGGATGCCCCCGCCAGGCCCCCACCCCCTTCCCTGCCGCCTCCCCCTCTTCACCCGTTTCCCCTCCCCCCTCCCCCCAACCCCCACCAGAATGGAAAATACCTCCCGGGGCGGGGGACGGGGGGCGGGCAGGGGCACGCCTCTCTGAAGGGCAGCCTACCGTGACCAATAGCAGGCAGGGCTTTAGAGGGGCGGGATTCCTAGCGGCCAATCCGGAGGCGGGTAGGTGAAGGCCGAAGGAGGGAGGCAGGGCGCGAGACGGGGGCGGCCCGGGAGTCGGGGAGGTCCGGCCGCTTGGGTGCGCGCTCTGCGCGGCTGCCATTTTGGAGTCTGGCAGCTGCGACGGCCGCCGTGTCCGGCCGGGGAAAGGGAGGAGCCAGTCAGGTGGGAGAGAGGCGGTCACGTGGACCTGAGAGGCGGGGTAAAGCGGGCTGCGGCCCGAAGGGAGGGGTCGACGGCGGGGAGTCTCGGGGATTGAGGGGGAGTGTCACGTGGTCGGAGAAGGGCAAGCGATGGGCTTGTGGGTGGAAGGTGAACCTGAAGTAGGAGTGGGGGGAAAGCTTTGTCCCTGGTTTCAAGTCTTAGGGAGAAGGAGAGGAAAGTGCTGAATGGAGGGCGTGAGTGCCGAGTAGGAAAATGTGAATGAGTCTCCCTAGCGCCCTTCAGCATGGAGCACCCAGTTAGCAAGTTCCAAGATCCACGGGAAACCGGGCACCTCCTGCAATTCAAGTATTCCCATCCCCGCCCCTAGCTGCCACAAAAATGACTCACAAATCGGAGGGAGGGGTGTCGGTCTCCGTCGTTTTGTCTGCATTTTATATGGAAGGGCCCACTCCCTCGAAATGGCTGAAAGGGTGGAGGAAGAGAAGCATAGTTCACGCCTGCAAGGGCTCTTCCCGCTGGCTTTTTTTTTTTTTTTTTTTTTTTTTTTTTTGGTAGACAGTGTCTTCCTGTGTTGCGCAAGCTAATCTCGAACTCCTGGGTTCCAGGGATCCTCCTACCCCGGCCTCCCCTCCCAAAGTGCTGGGGTTACAGGCGTGAACCACCATGCCCGGCCCCACTAGCGTTTTATAAACCTTGTCGTCGTTCACAAACTTACCGGTCACTTCTTAAGTGTTAGACATAACCTTGATCATGTTCCAGCGCCTCAACTTAATAAACCAAAAAGCTCTCCTGTGAGACTGTCTAGCTCTCATCCTTTATTTCAATTCATCCGTCAAGTACTGGCTAAGTTATTCTCCCAACTAATCCACTAAAAAGTGCTTCTGTTAAGGCTCGCAGTGACACCCGTATGACCGGGTTCAAAGGTCGATTTGTATTCATCCTGCTTGGTCTCCTGCGGTGGATTTTGTGGACTACATGAAGCCTTTTTCTCTTCCCTGATGTACCCCTCAGCCCACTTTTCTAACACCCTAAACCCTCAGATTGTCTTTCTGTTCAGTTAGCCTTTCTAAATCTGTTCTCTGTTGACTCTACGCCCAAGGATCTGACCCTCAGTCCTCTACTTAGTGGGCATGCAGTCGTTTCTCTCTCTGCCCACTGGGTGATCTGACCATTCTGATGGCTCAACAGCTGAATGTATGTTTAACGACGTCCAGATCTGCAGGTATAAGTGCCTCTTGGGCATCTGCACTTGCAAGCCATGATGTCTCCACATGGGACCTCATATACCCTCTGAGGTTCACAAAACCTGCTCCTCCTTCTCATCTGTTCCTTATCTTTTTTTGATGATAACAACCATCCACTTATTTGCCCAAGCCAGGAACCTTGAAGTAACCTTTCATGCCACTTCCTCACTGCTCTAACATCTCCCTACCTCTTCTAACTTTATCGTGTTGGTAATATTTACTAAATGCTTTCTCCTGTTCACTTCTACTGCCACTGCCACTGCCACTGCCTCACCTGCATCATTTATTTATTAGGCCAGTACTTAACTGAGCACCTTACTATGCACCAGGCATTGTTTGAGATGCTCAGGATGTAGTGGTGAACAAAACAGACAAAGTTCCTGAGTGGGACAAGACAAATGGTAAAAGTACATTAGTAAATAAATGAGATAATTCAGGGAATGATAAGTATTATGAAGACAATAAAGCAGGGAAACCGATAAGAACTTCCCAAGTTGTTGCTCAGCTCTTCACTGATGTCCATTCCCCCTTCCTTCTGCTTTCTTCTTACTCTCCAAGAAGAAATTGCCTTGATCCTTTCACTTAGTGTGTTGATTCCATGCCCTTTCATCAGCCAGGACTTTCCTCTATCTTTATATTTTTATATTACAGCTACCTGAATACAAATCCCTCAACTAGATGATAAGCTATTTGAGGTCAAGGATTATATCTTACACATCTTTGTGCCCCCACAGTGCCTTAGCTCAGAATAGGTGCTCACAAAATGAGTGTTGAATGAATTGGTGAGCCCCCTGACACCTGAAACAGGCTACCACAAAAGTATCTCCAGCCCAAATCAGAATGAAAAGGTCAGTGAACTCGCCTACTTGAGTGTAGTGGCGGTGATGCCTGAGGGCAGGGGACAGAATTATGAATGATGTCACCTGTTTTGGTCCCTTCCGGGCCTGGGACTCCATGATCCTGTGCCCCATGTGTGGCAGTAGTTGCTTCATAAACGCTACTTTACTTGACAGTGTCAAGTACATGCAAGCAATTTAAAAGTACTCTTTGTTTCTGATGATGAGCTTCAAACTCAGAGAACCCTGGGTGAACTGCCAGGATAGGCCCTGCAGGAGAAGGGTGCAGTTGCCACTTCACTTTGTATTTCCAGGCCCTTGGGTATTGCACCCCAATAGGGAGCAAGATGTTGCCAGTTCTGTCATAGTCATTATAATTAAATCCAAGTTCTGGCAAACGGCAGTACGTAATTATGAAGTATTATGGTTTTTATCATTATTAGGCACCCAGCTGCCCAGCCCAGGAAACCACAGTAGTAAAACACTGAGAAGCCAAGCTCCTTTCCCAGCTGGCATGAGCCAATACCAGGTGTATTGGCACATCATCCTGCAGCTTCACACTCATCAAGATTAGACTTTCTGTCCCCTCTTTTTGGCAAAATAAAATTGTAAATGAATGGAAAGAGGAAATGTAAAGAAAGACCTTTGCCACCGCCTCTGAATCAAATTCCTTTTTTTCATTCCCTAAGAATGATCTCTCCTCATCCACCTATTTATTGCATAAATCTTCTTCAATTTTATCCTTGACCTGCTAGCTTTGTAAACATCATTCCACAATTACTCCTGAGAATATATCCCACTGTATTAGGGTGAAAGTACAAAGCAAAGAAAAGAGTGCTTTCACGTTCAAGAAACTTAAGAGACTAAATATTTAGGAAAGGATAGTCAGGTTTGACAAGAAATTTGCCATGTATTGAGCACCTACTCAATGCTGCCACTGGCATTTTCACGTATACTATCTGACTTAATTCATACCACCCTGCAAGGTAGGTTTCATTATCCCCATTTTCTTCAAGGTCACAAAGACTTAGTAAGTGATGGAACCAAGATGCCAACATACTTATATAAGTTTGATGATTGTATACTCATAGTGGATATGTCCATACTGGTAGCTGAATAGAGGTAACAGATTTCTGTTACCTCTTTCTATCAAAGTAAAAATGGTTTCTTGTACAAAATAGAGTTTAAGCTGAGCATTGAAAGGACAGTTCATAAGTGATGCTGAGGGATTTATGCCAAATGAGAAGGCCAAATTGGCCATAAGCCTAAAATTAATCAATAAGGAAACATTTCTTGTTCAGCGATGAGTCACATTGTATTCTTCAAGTACTTTTGTTGTCTCAGCCACACCAAATGGGGAAGCCAACCCATGTGGCACTGAGTTGGCAGGCACAGGCTGAGGAAGAGTGTGCTCAGGGTGGAGGCAGGTGGTTTGGGGAGGGAATAGGTCTTTGAATGGAGGGATCCCCCAATGGCCAATAAACTGGCACATCTAGCAGTGGCTTCTGAAGCAACTGAAACCATGGCAACTTTCTTTGCTGCCAATCACTTGTTTTTAACTGATGTGTGTAGAACAATTTCCCCTTAAATAGTTATATAGCTAATTTAAACTTAGTTAACTATATAACTTAAGTAGTTAATTTCATCTTTAAATAGTTTAATGTTTGTCAATTTTTAAACTATTCAGTTCTTACATGTTGTACAAGGCAGTTTACTTCTACTAATTTTAGTGGGGTTTTCTAAGGGATTTAAGTTTCAGTAAAATAGACACGTTCTAAGTGTACCAGTTTAATCTGTTTTGAGACATACATAACCCTGTAACTACTACCATAATCAAGAAATAGAATATTTGCATTACACCGCAAAGTTTCCTTGTGCCCGTTTACAGTAGGAATTTTAATAAAACTTGTATTTTGACGACTCTAAAATTTAGATCTCCAGCTTAAACCTTGTTTTCGAAGTCTAGAACCATATTTTTAGCTACCTGCTCGACATACCTACTTACCTATTACAAACAAGCATCTCAAACCAAACATGGCTAATGGTAAATTCTTTAACTGCAAGAAAACTCCCATCCCCCACCTACCATTTCCTTCTCAAACCACTTTTTCTGTACTCTCCCATATGGTTGAGCTAATCATCATTTATCAAAGTCACATATGCTAGAAGTTGTCTAAAATAATCTTCTCTTCCCTCTCTGCCACCTCCCAAGGTCAATAAGTGACTCTAACTCACACATACAGTTTTTAGTAAGTATTTTCCATTTTCACTATCCTCATTCAGACACTTACCTCGCAAGATCGCAAAAACTCCTAACTTGTTTCTTCATGCTCCAATTCATCTACCAATCTGCCACTCTAATTTTCTTTCGAAAGCCCAGATCTGACTGTTTCAGTCCCCCGCTTTCATGGACTACCCAACTGCATACAAAACGGCACAAAATTGCCCCAACCTTCCCTACTGGACCTCTCTGCTACCCACTACATAGAGTGTGCTGTTCATTGTCATCTTTCTGCTTTTTCATCAAATCTTTGCTTAAAATGCGACTCCTTCTTTACCTGAAAAACTCCTGTCTGTCCTTCACAGCCCCATTTAAATGACTTTTCCTCGGCAAAGTTTTTCCAGACTTTTCCAATAAAAATAGTCCTCTCAGTTACACTTAACCTCCTATAACAGGTTGCACATACATTTATCACACTAAATAGACATGGTGATGAAGTAGAACAGGAGACCTGAGTCAGAAGATCTGGGCTTAAATTTAAAATCTCAGTTATTTGCTATGTCATCCAAGACAAATCACATAACCTCTCTGAGCCTTGGTTATTTCACATATAAAATTGTAATAAAACCATAGTAATACCTTACCTCATGGGACCCTTGTGGTGATCAAATAAAGTAATTATAAATATGAACATGATTTGCTTTATGCAGATATTAGATATTATAATTACAGAACTGTATCTCCTGATAGATTTTGAGCGCCTTCAGTAAAAAACCAGTGTCCAATTATCTTTGTTTTGTTTGTTTGCTTTGTTTTTGCTTTTCTGTTTTTTGAGATGGCATTTTTTGCTCTTGTTGCCCAGGCTGGAGTGCGATGGCACAATCTCAGTTCACTGCAATCTCCACCTCCCAGGTTCAGGTGATTCTCGTGCCTCAGCCTCCCGAGTAGCTGGGATTACAGGCACCTGCCACCATGCTCAGCTAATTTTTTGTATTTTTAGTAGAGACGGGGTTTCACCATGTTGGCCAGGCTGGTCTCGGACTCCTGACCTCAGGTGATCCACCTGCCTTGGCCTCCCAAAGTGCTGGGATTACAGGGGTGAGCCACTGCACCCAGCTTGCCCAGTCTTCTTTATATGCCTTCTACCTGACATAGTGCCTGGGCCTCCCTAGATTGGTTTATGACATAAATTATTGTTTTTTGTAGAATCGTATTCTCCCAATTAGTCCTTTAATTAACTCTCTTAGCCTACTTTCTTTTTTTTATTTTTTGAGACAGAGTCTCACTCTGTCACCCAGGCTGGAGTGCAGTGGCGCAGTCATGGGTCACTGCAGCCTCAACCTGCCAGGCTCAAGCATTCCTCCTGCCTCAGCCTCCCGAGTAGCTGGTACTATAGGCACATACCATCATGCCCAGTTAATTTTGGTATTTTTTATAGAGACAGGGTCTCCCTATGTTGTCCAACCTGGTCTCCACCTCCTGAACTCAAGTGATCCTACCGCCTCAGCCTCCCAAAAGTGTTGGGATTACAGGCATGAGCCACCATGCCCAGCTTCTTAGCTTACTTTCTACAATGTTTCTTCAAAAACCAATCATGACATCCTCATTTATTTTAATAATCGTTTATTGCCTTTATAATTAAATAGTGACATAAAAAGGTCTCTAAAGAAATTAAATAAATATTCTATCCATGTTTAATTTTAAAGGCCTTTATTTACTCAACAAAAACTTTTTAGAGCATTATATACCTGGCCCTATTCTAGGCATCAGGCATGCAAAGATGATCACGAGTCTTCATCAAACTTACAAGATAGTGGGGGCAATAAGCACAAACCAACCAAGATTTTCATCTATATAGTTAAAGGTGCTACAAATAGCACAGAACAATAATGTAACTGGAGTGGTCATGGTGGGCTTCATTAAGGAAGTGGTGTTTGAGCATCGATGACTAGAAGGAAGCAAGTATACGAAAATCAAGAGGAGGGCATTTCAGGCAAAGGGAAGAGTGCAGAGACCCTGAGACAAGAGCGCACAAAGTAGATTTGAGAAACTGAAAGAAGATCTTTGTGGCATGACAGAAGCAAGGGGCAGTGGTAGGAATTGAAATCAAAGAAGCAAGTGGGGCCAGATCATGCAGAACTTTGAAGGTCAGGGTGAATAGTTTAAATTTTAGTCTAATTGTAACAGGAAACCATTGAAGGGTTTTAAGCAGAGATGTGATATGACTTATTTTTTAAAAGAGTGCTCTGGGCTAGATACAGTGGCTCATGCCTGTAATTCCAACACTTTGGGAGGCCTAGATGGGAGGATCCCTTGAGCCCAGGAGTTTGAGGCTGCAGTGAGCTGTGATCACACCACTGCACTCCTCCCTGGGTGATGGAGCAAGACCCTGTCTCTAAAACAACAATAAAGATTGCTCCATCTGCATATGGAGAATGCATCCTGGGGTCTTTGGGAGTGAGGATCAGAAGGAAGATTAGTTGTTTTGGTTCAGACTACAGATGTCAGTGGTCTGGATTAGGGTGGTAACACTGAAAATGGTGAAGAGAAGTGGGTTTTAATGTATGTTTTGCAGGTAGAACCGAAAAGTCTTATTTAATGGGGTGAGTGAGGGAAAGACATTCAATATGACTCTTAGGACTTTGGCCTAAGCAATTCGGTGGATGAAATACCAGTTTGTAGAGTGCCAGTCTTGTGGCAGGCACTGTGATAGGTTCTGAGAATACAAAACTCAATGAATAAGACACATTGCTTGCCCTCAAAAAACTCAGTCTAGTGGAAAAGACTGCCTCATACCCCAGTGATTCCCATGGAATGTTTTAAGCTCAATAACAAAGCTACACACAGGTGGTCATGAGGGCATCGAGAAGGAACCCAGTCCAGACACGTGAACCAGGAGTCTCACCCTCTTGGGAAGATAACTAGGGAACTTTCTTGGCATTTATGAATATATGCAATAACCCACATTCTTAGTAAAGCTTTAATTTAACTCTTTATTATATTAATAAAGTATAATCATTGTCATCAGCATCTTCCAGAATCTCTGATTTCTTAGAGGAAAGAAAGCTATGAAAAGATAGCCAAGCGCACTGAAGATATTAGACAGGCCAGGTGCTCAGCGAATGGGACACTCAGAGAATGGGAATCAGTATGGTCTGGGTTTCTGTTGCAGCCCCCAACTTGACCCCTACCGAAAAGATGCCTTTCGTTGTGGAGGGTGGATTCAGGTTTTCTGTTGTGGTTTTAAAAGCAACTACAGCTCCTGTGAAGTTTCCCTCTGACTCCTTTAATGACTTCTTTCAAGCATTTTCCTTTTTAATATTTATTTATATTTAACCAGCTGATACATTCACATTTTACAAATCAAAACCCCATCCATGGTTTTGCTTTCTGTGATTTGTTACCTCTAGTCAACTGTGGTCTGAAAACATTCGATGGAAAATTCCAGGAATAAACAATTCAAAAGTTTTACATTTCACGTCGTTCTGAGTAGCGTGATAAAATTTCCCATCATCCCACTCTATCCCATCCAGCAGGATGTGAATCATCCCTGTACCCACCCATTAGTCACTTAGTAGCATCTCGCTTATCAGATTGACCGTCGCTGTATTGCAGTGTTTCTCTTCAAAGAACCCTTATTTTACTCAAAAATGGCCCCAAAGCACAAGAGTAGGGAAGCTGGAAATTCAGATATGTCAAAAGAGAAGCTGAAAAATGTTCCCTTTAAGTAAAAAGGTGAAAATTCTCAAAGAAAGAAAACAAAATAGTAGGCTGAGGTTGCTCAAATCTGCAGTACAATAAGGTATTTTGAGAGAAAAAGAGAGACCATTCACATAACTTGTATCACAGCATATGTAATTGTCCCATTTTATTATTAGTTGTTCAAATCTCTTACTGTGCCTAATTTATAAATTATAGTTTATCATAGGTATGCATTTATAGGAAAAAAACATAGTATATATAGGGTTCAGTATCATTTGCAGCTTCGGGCATCTACGGGGGGTCTTGAAACACATCCCCAAGGGGGATCAGGGGAGACTACTGTAAAAAGGTGGAGTGGAAAGTCTCTCTCCTTCTTTGTAAGAGCTGGCCATGAAAAATAAAAAAGTCTCTCTCCTACCCTGCCCTTTCACTCTGTTCTCCCCCTTAACACACTCTCATAGGTAGAGCTATCTATTTATATTGGTTTGTCTGTATATCCTTTCGGTGTTTCTTCATACAAGTACAAGCAATTCTTACATTTCTTCTCTTCCCCCTTCTTACATAGGAGGTAGCATATTGTATCCCTGATCTGTATCTTGCTTTTCTAACAATGTTCCTTGGGGATCTTTTATATCAGTACTAAGAGAGCTTCCTCATTCTTTCAACATCTGCATGGCGTTACACTGCATGATGTGCCATAGTTTATTTAATTGTTCCCTTCTTGACAAACACTTGGGTTGTCTCCAGTCGTTGCTATTTCTTACAAACAATTCTGTAGTGAATAACCTGGCACATCTCTGCAAATATATCCTTATGATAAATCCCCAGAGGTCTCCCAAACTGTAATAAACTGATAACATCTTCCAAAGGAATGTTCTAAGATGTTGGGACTCCAAATTAGAACCTCAGTTTTCCAAGAATTAACTTTCTCATTTCATTAAGAGTACCCTGTACAGGCCAGCGCGGTGGTTCACGCCTGTAATCCCAGCACTTTGGGAGGCTGAGGTAGGCGGATCACGAGGTCAGGAGTACGAGACCAGTCTGGCCAATGTGGTGAAACCCCGTCTCTACTAAAAATACAAAAATTATCCAGGCGTGGTGGCGTGTGCCTGTAATCCCAGCTACTCAGGAGGGTGAGGCAGAAGAATTGCTTGAACCCAGGAGGCAGAGGTTGCAATGAGCCGAGATCGTGCCACTGCACTCCAGCCTGGGTGACAGAGTGAGACTCCGTCAAAAAAAAAAAGAGTACCCTGTACATTCTTTGTGGGTTTTGTTTTGATTTTGTTTTGTTTTGTTTCTGAGACAAGAGTCTTGCTCTGTCATCCAGGCTGGAGTGCAGTGGCACCATCTCAGCTCACTGCAACCTCTGTCTCCCAGGTTAAAGTGATTCTCATGCCTCAGCCTCCTGAGTAGCTGCGATTACAGGCGCCCACCACCATGCCCAGCTAATTTTTGAATTTTTAGTAGAGACAGGGTTTTGCCATGTTGGCCAAGCTGGTCTCAAGCTCCTGGCCTCAAGTGATCCACCAGCCTTGGCCTCCCAAAGTGCTGGGAGTACAGGCATGAGCCACCACACCCAGCCATATTTTTTCTAATAAGGAACATTTAAAAATATTTAATCTGCCTCTCCTGCAACCAGTAATAGTTGGAATGATGCTTTAAAAGGGAAGAAAAAAAAAAACTCAGAGAGAATAAAATTCAATTTGATTATGCCCCAGCTAATGAATTGCATCCTCTAGAAAACGTGCATTTTCTTAATTCGACATATAGAAGCATCTCTGGAATGAAGTCTCAAATAGGATTGATGGGTTTGGAATTGAAAACTTGTAAGTTATTCCCCGCCTGAAACAGCTCTAGTGCTACCCTAGCCCCAGGGCCAAATACCCTTTGACCATTTTTCATTAGCATTCCTTCTCATTTCCCTTAGTAATTTTTCATTTTCCCATAGTTGCTTTTGGAAAATAGATTTTAGGGCTTGGTGAAGTGGGTAGACTTTTGTAAATGTGCTTTATAACTGGGCCATGTAGAGCAGGCATTCTATCTTTACATTAGTTCCCCCCTCTACTCCCAAAAGACCTTTTCTTATTTATCAGATTCCAGATATACAAGATGAGGATAGAAGGATCCTAAACTTACATGAGTTCTTTGCGAGAATACATACAGATGTAGAAATGTGTATGAGTGATGTGGTAGTGTGAGCTGCCATTAAAAAAATATATACATCTTAAGAAGCTAGCCCAGCCACATCACTATCATTTTTATTTTATTTTTTATTTTCTATTTTTTTGACACAGAGTCTCACCCTGTCACCAAGGCTGGAGTGCAGTGGTGCAATCATGGCTTACTGCAGCCTCAACCTCCTGAACTCAGGAGGTTCCCTCCCTCCTCACCCTCCCAATAGCTGGGACTATAGGCACGTGCCTCCACACCCGGCTAAATTTTTGTATTTTTGGTAGAGACAGGGTTTCACCATGTTGTGCAGGCTAGTCTTGAACTCCTGGGCTCAAGTGATCCACTCACCTTGGCCTCCCAAAGTGCTGGGATTACAGGCGTGAGCCAACACGCCTGGCCACTATCATTATTAGAAAATAAAATTATCTTTCCACATAGAATTTCTCTTTAGTTCTGTTTCATGTGTATGGAGGTTTTTTTGTTTTGGGTTTTTCTTGTTTAATTATAGCATAAGAGAAAGTATTTAAAAATAGAACATGAGGTTAACAAGATACAGCAAATAACCATCGAGAAAGTTTTTCTTAGCTCCAGTGCACGTCAGAAATCACAAAATCTACAAATTATAGAACTGTCCAAACTCTCTGAAGAGTATCTAGTCCAATTCTAGTTGAAACTATCTTCCATTTTTTAAATGGTACAGTCTATCCTTTAGCTATTACCTTTTTTTCTTCCTCAGCTGGTAAGACTTGGACTTTATCTATCCAGAATTCCCTCTTATGTGAAAAATAGTATTTTCTGAAATTAGTTGTGCACATAGTCCCAATGTCTGTTGAGAATATCAGTTCTACTGACCACACTCTCATGGTCTTCAGGGAACTACGGTCCTCCCTTACTCACGGTCCATGGGATTGACAAGGGGAGTGATGTCCCCACATCTAATCCTTCCCTGCCTGCCTTAGGGGTGAAGCATGTGACTTTGGCCTATACCATCTAGTATGTCCTATTCCCCCAGTCACAATAATCCATTCTGGACTCACGAAAAAAAGTCAACTTGGATCTGAGCCTAGGTGCAAGTAGTCCCTGGAGTAGCTTGCATCCATATTGGGCATACAAAAGGTGAACTTGCCCAAAGATGGAACCAATATTGAAGATGCTGAATTGAGAATGGAGAGAGAGAAATCAGGTCCTGGGTCACACTGTTGGAGCCCTAGATCAAGCTTCACCTCAATCAGATGCCCTAAATTGTTCAGTTACAAGAACCAATAAATTAACCTTTTTGAACTTTTCTTCCTTTTTAAGTTTTTATTTATTTTTATTTATTTTATTTATTTTGAGATGGGCAGCTTGCTATGTGGCCCAGGCTGGTCTCGAGCTCCTGAGCTCAAGTGATTCCCCCCTTCTTGGCCTCCCAAAGTGCTAGGATAACAGGCACGAGCCACTGTGCCCAGCCAAATTCACCTTTTCCATTAAGTTAGTTTGGATTACGTTTTTAAATCTCTGGCAGAGGATTTTTAGTTGATGTAATATCTTCAAGCAAAATTAGGCAAATTAAACTCATGGTGTTCCCATGGTTTGACAAATGATTTCTCTAGTTAATTCCCAGAGTCTGCTTTTCATGGTAGGAATAATGCTACTATTGCAGCCCTACCCAAGGACTGAACACCAGCCCAGGCCAGAATTCCTTCCCCTTCCTCCGAGGACTCCTCCAGGTCTATGATTAAACTCAGCCCACTGGTGAAGTTAAAGAAGGAAGGGAACAGATGGTAACCTGAGGGAATTAAGCCAATTTACTTTAGGGGTCAGTTGCAGTTCACATTCAGCAGTGAATGAAGTTGTTTGAATCAGTTTCTGGTTCAGGCCTGTAATCATCTGGACGGATACAAAATTCTTCACGTGGGACAAATATTTGGAGGGTTAAAATGTTATTCCAATTTGAGAGAACTAGGAAACATGGAATCAGGTAGCACCTGTCTTACCAGATCTTTAGTACTGAACGCATATGAGCAGGGTAGAGGGACATTGATAACATAGTTAACACTTTAAAAAGTGAGTCTAGACTGCATCCAAAATAAGCAGTGTCATAAAGCCTACCCTTTGGATTTACTTTTAATATTTCTAATCCACATGAGAGCATACTTTGAAATACATCCTATAGTGGCCACTAAGTTACTAAAATATAAATTAAAACATCTTTTGTCATTTTTGCCTCTTTTAGAGGAACAAGATTTTTATAGGTGAAACATTGATAGCCTGTATTTGAAAATTATTTCTAGTTAGAGTGATATTTCATCAGTATCTTAAGGCCTTAAGACCTAGTGTGCAGTCTTGGGACAGAATTATTCTCTGGAAAATGTCATTAAAAACATAGGCTCAGAATATCAAATAGACCACTTTAAACTACTTCAGGTAATCTATTGAATATGCTTTGATATGAAGGATCATTTGTTCCATTGCTTCCATAATTTTTTTTAAATTTCAAGACACTTACAAAATGCTCAGCTTTTTCTAGCATATATTTTGTGAGTGGGTGGTATGCAAACAAAAGATAGAATGACAGATGCCATCTATATATTTTACAAAAACACCTCTTGCTTATGCATGTGTAAGCAGAAGTTGGATTTGACAAGATGCAAAAAGATGTCTTACAGATGGTACATGTTAGCAGGACAGGTCTTCCCAAACTGATGGAGCCATCAAAACAGTTGTCATGAATATGTGGACGTCTGTCACACCTCTTCTTCTGCAAAGAAATGCCCTCTTGTAAATATGATCAAATTTTCAGAGAGGCCCAAGGTTAGCTAAGCTTAGTTCACTTTTCCATTAGCTCAAGAGAGACTATGGCTACCAAAGTGGATTGCATGTCTTTTTGTGGTTCTGAGATTCTTGAGTGTTCCTTGGTTTTGTATTATTTACAGTTAAAGTTTAAGATTAAAATTCTTTTACTTGGCCCTCAAAAGAGTAACCATAATTAATCTTATAGCATTAAATTCATTGGCAATCTGCTTTGGAGGGAATAAACTCATGTTCTGCAAAAGGGCTTGGATATACAGAATTTCAATGCTTCAAATGATGTAATTGTCTATAATATTTAGCCTGCCATTTTTAGTTTGGTATTCGTATAATATAAGATTTCGAAGAAAAAGCTAAAGAGAGGCTAATTTGCTTGGTAGTGCTTCTGTTCTTTTGTTCTTTTAGAATCTAAAATTAACCAACATCTGCAGTGTCAACAAGGACTCCATATGGCATTCAAGTTTGTACTTTTCCTAAATAATGCATTTGAGGCAATGTAATCTGAGAGGAATTCTGAGGTAATAATGAGCAGAATGTGTTATATTGTATAGCACTTTATAGTTTCAAAGTTATTTAACAACTAGGACCTTATTTGATCCTCACAACAACATTAAGAGGCAAGGAGGTGTAGGGTATTTACTATTCCTGTTGAACAGATGAGAAGGCAGAGATCCAAAGTATTGAAGAGACATGACCATAGTCACAAACCTGGTAAATAGCAGGGTGAAAATAAAACCCAGGTTATCTGATTCCTAATTCAATGCCCTTTCTACCATATTACTAGAATCAAGTTATTGACAACCCATGTTATGATAGCATGCTTTGAAAATAATAGATTCCACAAACAACTCTGCAGGTAAATAAAAAGAACTCAATCATGCATGTTTGATTTTTGAAAGTTTAATGGATTTCACTTGCTCAATTAAGTTAGTAGGTGATTTCTATAGGAGTTCATCTATAGTTACACTTGTGATTTTCTATTTTACCTCCAAAAGTTTTCACTCATATCCTTTTTCTCCTTGTGAAGTTGTACCTCATAAATCGTTATTAGTCATATCTTAAAAATTCAAAAACTTTCCTGTAAGAGATGTTACAACTAAGTGTTTTCCTCACAGTAATAAATATAATTTATGTCCAGCTGAGTTTTGAAACTTTTTGTTTCAATTCAAACTTCTGTAAATTTCTGTATCACAGCAATCAGAATTTCTGGGACAAAAAGAAAGTTGTTTGAAGCTAAATAACATTCTAGAAACATAACTTGTGACTGGCACACAAATGTAAATTTAGAAGGACTCATTTTTTAAGCATAAATAATGTTACTGCCAATACATACCTGACAGAAATTTCTAGCTATGTAATAGTACCACTTCTACTTTTAAATGCAGTGTAATTCAATTGCTTCCATTTCTTGAAAGTTTGAGGCTTAAAAATTATGAATGCTGGCATTCTGGAAGAGGAGCACTGTGAGTTCGTAACATCAAAAAGGTGCTGGCGTTCTCAGACATTGACAGGCAGATATATTTCCAACAAGTGGAAACACAGGACTGCACTGGGAGAAGGAGCAGACAACAAGAATTTTCATCATGATTTGGCTTGGTCTATGCTGGTTCTGCAGAGACTTCACAAAGTGCATCTTTAGGAAGCATCTTCTACCAAGTGGAAAGCTGGCAAGAGGCAGCAGTAGAGGCTGCTGACACCAAAGCAACAGAGCTTACTTAAAACTTAGAAAAAAAATTGTTTCCATTAGTTGTTTGGATATGTCTCAAAGAACCACAAACAGAAAAGCAATATTTAAAGTTGCTACTGTCCAAACATTCTTGCAACTCTAATATCCTACCTACTCAGTGTCTGAGATTTGTGGAAATACACTCCACATTTTTGAAAAGGAGATCATTTAACCTAAGTAGAATGTTATCTCTCCATACACGAGCATACCTGGACATGGGAGTGGTAAAAAAGAGAGAAAGAAAGTGACAAAGAGAACAATATGGAATGTACAAGGGAGTCAGAGGAATTGAGGGGAGGTGGAGAATTTGGGGAGGAAAGCCTCGGGAGAGGAGGTTTAAATCATTTGAAAAGGCAATAATTCTGTCTGGCAAGTCCTGGGAATCTGTGAGGAGGGAGCAAAGGGTGACAGAAGAGAGTGGCTGTGGCGGTAGCATTCAGAGGGACTCTGGTTGCAGAGAGACGGCAGGTGCAGAGGCGGGGCATGAGGAAGTACCCGAGCCACCATGAGAACCTCCACTGTGGCTGTTTGCTCTTCACTTATTTGGTTAGGCCTAGTTTTGGCCCCCCTTCCCACCACACCTCTGCCCCCGACTGCAGGAAAAAATTGTATTCAGTAGGCTCAACTTTGTTTAACTTAGTTTTAATTGTCCACCAAGTGATTTGTGGAGATGAGGACTGGTAGTAACTTAGCAATGACTTCAGAATCCAGAATCAGAATTGGAGTGACAGAACTTTGTTCCCAGTCAACCCACTCACAACAACAGACCTCTCTGTTCTACAGCAAAGTAATGTGGTCCCTTGACTATTCTGCTGCTAATGAATGGATTCGACAGAAAAGCAATGGAAGGGCCGATGCAACTCTCACAACAGTCCAACTCTTTTCTGCCAGATTGGCTTAAAAAAAAAAGGCAGCTGATCATGGCAAATCAAGTTAGCCAATACCTGTATTGTCTGCCTGAATTATAAAGCATAACAGTACATCCTGTTCTCTTGCAGTCCTTTATTAAAAGAAAGAGGAAGAGGAAGTATTGGACCATGCCTATAAAAGACAAAATAACTAGAAAACCTCCTACACTACCCACTGGAACTTGTCATTTGCACACTGACACAGTAATGATTACTCTCAAAGTTAGACACAATATCACCCCCTCTTCCCCTCATTGCTTAGACACAGCTAAGCAGTGACTCTCAGAGGCAGTGGGATGAGGACATGGCCTTGCCAGCTGATGCTGTGAAAGACCAAACACTTAACTATACATAAATAGCTCATGAACCTACCTTTCCCAAAACTCCCAGGCCACATGCATCATTGCCACAGGAACAATCAGGTCCCCAAAGTCATCCTAGAGATGTCTGTGGTGGGTGGCTGGACCCATGAGACTTTGCCTTCATCCCTTAGGATGGCCTTTTGGAGGCTGGAGACTCTCAGGAAACTGATTTCTTATGCGGGAAGATATTGAGAGCCAGGAAGAATGGAGCACAGTGTAATTTATTTCTGAACCTTTCATCTTGTTGGATATGCCCCAGGGTGGAGTAATTCTTTCGATCACAGATAATTCAGCCCTGGATGGATCAACATGCTTAAGTTTCCAAATATGTCTAAGACTCTAGGTGCAGAGACTTAAGTGCCTATTAACAAGGGCGGTTTAGAATAGAACAGAGGTTGGAAATTAGAAAAAATGAAGAGGCACCATGGTATAATAGAAAGAGCCAGCTATTGTTGGCTGTTAGTATCTGTCAGTAACTAGTAGCTGTCAGTAACTGGTTGTGTCACTGTATGTAACTAGTTGTGTGCCTTTGGTCATTATGCCCATGTCTCAGTTGCCTCAACTCTAAAATAAACACTAAAATGAAAGGAATTTCATTTTAGAAAAAAGAGGAAAACCTTTGAGATACTGATTTAATTTCTCTCTCTGTATTTTCCCCTTTCCCTTTTTCATTCTGGCTGGCTCTGTGTCTCAGCCTCAGGAGAGACTTGTGGCTGGACTTCCAGGCTTTCATTTCAAATAAACCTGCAGAGAAGAATAGGGTTTGAGGAGGGCTGTATTTTCCTAAACTAAAAAGGTCTGTGAATCCAGAAGCCTCAAGGATGTCACCTGCTTCTTGGCGGTACCCCCTTGCTGTACGTGCCTCAGGGAGGCTGGGTCTTTGCCAAAGAGTCTTTTTTTTTTTTTCTAGAAAATATTTAATAGCAGAGGGGTAACCCCAAGGAGACCATGCAGACTGGGACGTGCTCATGTGAACTAATGATGGGAAGGGTCTCCAGATGACCTAGTGCTTCTTAAGATGCCTGGTTCCTAGCAGGGCCCTCAGCAAGGTTGTGAAAGATGTTCCAGGGGTGACCTGGACAGCTGCACTTCATACACGGGAGTCATGACCTGGACAGTTCAATTTCCTGTCAGTCCAGCAGAGTAGGGGCTCCACGTTTAAATTGAATTGCCATGTTCTAAAGATCCTAAGGAGCCATCCGGGGCAAGATCACCTTTAGTTTGTTTAATTGTGTCTCTTTATTATTTATTAAAACTAAGCCTAAGCAAAGCTTGCACACTCCAGGAAATCTGCTTTCTCAGGGTTGAATTCACCATGGGTTTACTTTGCCGGCCATCCTTGTCATATTTTCCCCACACCAGCCCTTTCTGGGTTCCATGTTTTCCCACTGGAGATGTTTTATTGAGAAAGGCTGGTGGCACCTTGAAGAATATCACGTGCCTGCTCCCCGATCCCTGGACATTTTCTTCAAAGTTGGAAAGGAGTTTCTTTCATCTACAAGGACAGCTATCTGATGTCTGAAAAGCAACTCAGGTCTATGGTCCTCTTATTCTCTGGGGCCATGTGTGTTTTGGGAGTTGCTAATAAAACAAACAATACAAAGCAAAACACAAACTTAAAATAAAACATCTCTTATACAGTTGTTTTTGTTGTTGCTGTTTTATGGTTTGATTGGTGAAAAGAATTTTTGTAGGCTGTGGTGGCTCACACCTGTAATCCCAGTACTTTGAGAGGCCAAGGCGGGTAGATCGCCTGAGGTCAGGAGTTTTGAGACCAGCCTGACAAACATGGCAAAACCCTGTCTCTACTAAAAATACAAAAATTAGCCGGGTGTGGTGGCGTGTGCCTGTAATCCCAGGCTGAGGCAAGAGAATGGCTTGAACCCGGGAGGCAGAGGTTGCAGTGAGCCAAGATTGCGCCATTGCACTCCAGCCTAGGTGACAGAATAAGACTCTGTCTCAAAAAAAAAAAAAAAAAAAACAGAAAAAGAAAAATATTTCTGTAGTTTCAAGACTGTGTTGCAGTTGGAAAGGGAGAAAATACTTAGCAGAAGTGAAAACCCAGGTCCCGGGCTGCCAGCTTTTTTGATTCTGAAAGCACTTATTTGACATTATCTCTTGTATCTTTTTCTGGGTAGAAGACACAAATTGCCATGTTCTTCTAAGAACATTTTCCTGTTGTTCCTTGCTTCTCTATTTAAATATTTTCAGGAGGAAAAGTAATGTGTTTTTTGTTCTGTTATTATTCTTTTTTTCTTTTTTGTAATTTAGAGTGCCTATGTTGTTGATTCAGTCAAAATAATCTTTGGATCAATTTGTATTTCTTGCCAAATAGGCTTTCTCAGAACTTGGAAAACAAAGTAAAGTGGTACCCCAAATCTTCTCTTTCCTCTTATCCTCGAAATTCTCCCATATAGCCAAGGAATTGCCATTCTTGGGGGGTGGGAGGAAGCCTCCCTCTAATTTAAGTCCTTCTAAATCCAGATTTTTTTATGTTGTTCAAGTAACTACGTAATCTAAAATTTCTACCGAAAAAAATAATGCAAATAGTCTTCTCCCAATAGAAACTACTAAAATAGTCACATGGCCTACCTCTCAAAGTAGAATATATTCCTTCTTTCTTAATTAAATGAGAAATAAAAGGAAGTCATGCACAAGCTTTCAGAGCAACGACTACAATATTAAAAAATGTAGTTCTGGTCAGAAAAAAAATGTTGAAAATGGAAACAATGTGAGATTGTACTCAAGTAGATCCTTATACTCCAACCAAATGCTGGAAGAATCAAGAAAAGCTCTAAAGCAAGGGAGAAGAATGTGAACAATGGAGAAAAGCAGAGGAGTACAGAAAATCACTAACAAGTGCATAAAATCATAAAGCAGAGTCTGAGGTGGTTCTTAAATTACTCTCAAAGTTTTTAAATAAAACATGACATTGAAAAAACTCATTGCCGGGAAAGATAACATCAATTTATTTTATTTTATTTTATTTTATTTTACTTTATTTCATTTTATTTTTGAGACAGAGTCTCACTCTGTCACCCAGGCTGGAGTGCACTGGTACCATCTCAGCTCACTGCAACCTCCGCCTCCAGGTTTCAAGCATTTCTTGTGCCTCAACCTCCCGAGTAGCTGGGATTACAGGCGCGCACTACCACACCTGGCTAATTTTTGTATTTTTAGTAGAGACGAGGTTTCGCCATGTTGGCCAGGCTAGTCTTGAACTCCTGACCTCAGGTGATCCACCTGCCTCGGCCTCCCAAAGTGCTGGGATTACAGGCATGAGCTACGGCAGCTGGCCAACTGGAGTGCAATGGCACAATCTCAGCTCACTGCAACCTCCACCTCCTGGGTCCAGGGGATTCTTATGCCTCAGCCTCCCAGGTAGGTGGGATTACAGGCTCCCACCACCACACCCAACTAATTTTTGTATTTTTAGTAGAGATGGTTTTACCATGCAGGCCAGGCTGGTCTCAAACTCCTGACCTCAAGTGATCTGCCCACTTCAGCCTTCCAAGTGCTGGGATTACAGGTGGGAACCACCGCACCCAGCCAGAAACAGAACTTTTGTCCGCCACATAAGAAGCCAGAAGTTCTCCAAGTGCTCTGCTGTGAACACAACTGTCTTCCTCCCCTATAAGTAACTACTATACTGACATCTACAGAAATCATTTCCTTCTATTTTTGTGTGTGTGTGGCTTATCACCCAATTGGCATCCCTAAACACTGTAGTTCAGTTTTGTCCATTTTTGAAAACTTTGATATGTCCTTAACATCTCTTAAACCTACAGTTTGCCTCTTCAAACTTTTCTTTTCCATGCAACTTATCTGTTGAAGTACCTAGAGCATTTGGCCTAGAGTTTCCCGCAGTCTGGATGGGGCTGGTTGCTTACTCCTGATGCAGTTCAACACATTCTTCTGTCTTTTACATATTTCCTGCAACCTGCCAGCTGGATTCAGAGGCTTAACCAGACTCAGGTTTGATTCCTTTGGCAAGACAGTGATGGGTGGTACCTCTAAGGGCACACAACATCTGGTTGTCTCTCTTCATGACATTAGCAGACATCAATGCTCAATGTCTGGATTTATTAATTTATTGTGGGCTATAGAATATTCCAATTCCATTATTTCTTTTTCATTTACTAGTTGGAATAGTTCTATAAAAAGATACTTCCCTTCATCTATTATTTGTTTAATCAGTGGTACAATTCAGATGGGAAAGGCAAAGTAAAAGCTTGATTTTATTTACCAGTTTTCAAGACAATGAATTTTTCCTATCATCCTACAAAGGTGACCTTTCATTTTAGTTATCCTGATCTCACATATGTATGTATTAACACATGCATTCAACATATTTTATGGGTTTTAAGCCATTGCAATCATTATCTTTATTGCAGCTCAATTTGACCCATCTTTGGATAGTGAGAGCCTTTCCCACTGGCACTTGAATCCTTTTGATTTGACCGTAGTAGCCTTTGATAGCTGCCTTGCTATCTGACATGACCAGATATTCCAGGCCCATCTTGTGCATCTCACACCCCAGACCTGGAATCTGTCATTTCTCCAACAAACCCTGATTTCTTTTCATGTGAAATAGTATTTCAAAACCAAAATCCAGGCACTAAACATGTTCATCATTACCATGTTAGTTACAGTTTCTAAGCCTTTTCAGTGGCCAGAGCTAGCAAATCCCTCTCTCTCTCTCTCTCTCTCTCCATATATATATATATTTATTTTATTTTATTTATTTATTTTTTTGAGATGGAGTCTCGCTCTGTCACCAGGCTGGAGTGCAGTGGCACGATCTCTGCTCACTGCAAGCTCCGCCTCCTGGGTTCAAGCGATTCTACCTCAGCCTCGTGAGTAGCTGGGACTACAGGCACGTGCCACCACATCCGGCTAATTTTCTGTATTTTTAGTAGAGATGGGGTTTCACCGTGTTAGCCAGGATGGTCTCGATCTCCTGACCTCGTGATCCACCTGCCTTGGCCTCCCAAAGTGCTGGGATTATAGGTGTGAGCCACCGTACCCAGCCCAAAAATACCTATATGTTTTTAAAATATAAAATAGCTTTTGAATTCATTTTTATATTCCAATTCAAATTTAGTCTCATTGGTTTTTATAAATGCAACAGGCTCAAAACAACAATGCTGCAGTACCTCAACCAATATGATTACTAAGAGTTATGCCCAGGTGTGGTGGCTTATGCCTGTAATCCCAGAACTTTAGGAAGGCAAGGTGAGAGGACTGCTTGAACCCAGGAGTTTGAGACCAGCCTGGGCAACATAATGAGACCCTGTCTCTATTGTAATAAAATTATAATAAAGTTTTTTTAATTATTAAGAGATACATTTTTTAATTTGCTCTCCGCATTTGCCTCTATTTTCTAAAAGTAATTTTACTGTATCTACATTGTCAGAGTATGTAGCCATTACACACAATACTTGATCTCTTTTATCCCTCACTTAATCTTTTTTTTTCTCTTCTTCTAAGAAACAGGGTTTCGCCTTGTTGCCTAGCCTGGTCTCGAACTCCTGGGCTCAAGGGATCTGGCCACCTCGGGCTCCAAAGTGCTGGGATTACAGGCGTGAGCCACTGCACCTGGCCTTAATCTTAATTCTACATATTTAACGCTCACCAGGAGTCTTTACACTGATATGTCTCTAGTCATTCTGAAGTTTGTTTTCCAGTAGATACACAGGAATGGTTCACAACAACAATATTTCCTGAATTCTTGCATATTGATAGCAGTTTGTATTATTTGTAACTGAAAGTCAGTTTTTCCACATATAAAATCCTCAGATCATATTTTCTTATGAATCTTAAATATGTTACTCCATTTTTTTAGACATAAGTGTTCTTGTTGAAACATATGATGCTAACTTAATTTTCTTTCCCTTACAAGTCACTGTCTTTTAGAACTATATACCAAAAGACTTTTTCCTTTTTTTAAATATTCAGTAATTTTATTAGAATATGTCTTGGTTCATCACTCTAAGTCAATTCTCAGGTACATGGTGTGCTCTTTCTACACATAGTTTTAGATAGATAGATAGATACATAGATAGATAGATAGATAGGTATCTTTTTAATTTCAGGAAAGTTTCCTGAATATTCCTTTTAAAAATATTTATTCTGTTCCCATGCTTTGAGTTTCTTCTTCAGAGACTCCTATTATTGTATGTTGTGTCTTCTTTGCCTACCATGGATATTTCTCACTTTCTCTTGGATCTTTTTACTTCTTTCTTCATTTCATATGGATTTTAAAGATTTTCCTCCTTTTTGCCTTGTATGTATTTTAAAGTATTATTTGTTGTATTTATTTGCTCTTTTGTTCCTTTTTATTTAGTATTTTTGAACTAAATTTTTCTTTTATTTCTAAGTCTTTCCTGAGTTCTGCCTCATTTCTGAGCTTTTCTAATTTTGATTTGTGTTATTCTTTTGTATGTTATATAACTTTCCTAGTGTCTTTCATTTCATTTTGAAATGGTAGGTTACAGTTTTGATCTTATTTAGTATTTGAGGACTTGCCCTATTGAGCTCCTTATTCTCTTTTTTCTAATAAAATTTGTATGGGATTTAACCTGGATCCTTTTCTGTTGTTCATTTCTATGTAAAATTAGTTTTCCTAAATTTTTATCTGGGGGCATGTTTAGTTAAAAGACATGGATCAGGGCCGGGCGCGGTGGCTCACGCCTGTAATCCCAGCACTTTGGGAGGCCGAGGCGGGCGGATCACGAGGTCAGGAGATCGAGACCATCCTGGCTAACACGGTGAAACCCCGTCTCTACTAAAAATACAAAAAATTAGCCGGGCGTGGTAGCGGGCGCCTGTAGTCCCAGCTACTCGGGAGGCTGAGGCAGGAGAATGGCGTGAACCCGGGAGGCGGAGCTTGCAGTGAGCCGAGATCGCGCCACTGCACTCCAGCCTGGGCGACAGAGCGAGACTCCGTCTCAAAAAAAAAAAAAAAAAAAAAGACATGGATCAGGATGGGTGCAGTGGCTTACCTGTAATCCCAGCACTTTGGGAGTCCAAGGCAGGAAAATCAAATCACTTGAATCCAGAAGTTCAAGACCAGCCTGGGCAACATAGTGAGATCCCATCTCTTAAAAAAAAAAAAAGTCATGGCTCAGAGTTAGAAAAGCTAACTTCACAGAGGTCCCTGTTTTGTAACCTTTGTGAGGTGTTCAAAAACACAGTGGCCAGCTTTCTGAGATGTCTGGCTGTGTTCTTCTCCCCTTTTTAAATCAGAAATTTATCTTCCTTTGTCTCTATTATCCTAATCCAATTTTTGGTTCGACTCCAAAAGTAGTAGAACCACAATTTTGGTTCTACTCTCAAAAGTTTCTCCTCAGTGTGGGGGCCCTGCCTTGGAAAGATGCTCTGACTTTTCAGTCTTAAGAGTTCATAGGGGTTACATTGCTTCAACCGCCTTCAGTTCTTCTCACTGTGGACTCTATGCACTCATCCACTATTGAAAAGGGTGAAATTCCTCCAGATTCAGCCGCTGTTATCACACCGGCCCACTGTGCCTTCCAATGAATACCTATCATATTCATAGCTTTCCTGCTCCCAGATCTTTTAGATACACTATTCTTTCCCTCTGTTTCTTCCTGCACAGGTGTTAACAGCATGCAGGTCTTGTGGCCATCCCCTGTTGCTAGTGTTCTGAAGTTTATGGAGATACTCTGTCACCTAGCTTTATCATATATATTTCCAAGAGTTGTGGGCTTTACTATTTAGTTACTCTTTTTGTAAAGGGATCTAGGGAAATTTACATTGATGTTTCCTCCTCTGCCATCTTCCAAGAATCCTCTCCTGATTTAAAAATTTGATAGGTATTACCAAACTTCTTAGAGGATGATATGCTTCTTGTGGACATTTGCTTTAAATTAATAAAGGCTTCCTATTCCTAAACAGCAAAAGGAAAACTATGAACATTCGAGGAAGAAGTCATATGTCCTATGCCTTCTCATTCTGAACCCAAAGTCTGCGAATAGTATCAAAGGGCTTTGCAAAAAAGGGCTGGTAGGATTGTAAATTCTGTGGAATCTTTACAGAATCTTTTTGGGCTGCTCTGAGATGATTAATGCAGCTGGAGGACAGGGGAACATACTGACTTCCAGGGTCCCAGTCAAAGGAAAATGTATATGAATCTTTCCATGAGCCATCATATCTACGAAACAGAAATTGCAAATCTCCGTAGGGTCAAGTTTGTATCTAAATACATTCAAGGAGTTTATTTGGGAATCTGTCAAACCACAGGTCACATGTCAGTGTTTCTTCAGCTTTCTTCAAAAATTAAGTCAGCTGAGAAGGACAGTTGGTTTTTATTATATTCTTCTATTCCAACAGGCTTTTCATTAACAACAAGCAGCTTCTGACAGGGACTTTTAGTTACGTTCTCAAAGAAGCTAGCTGTTTTGAACCTCATATTTAGTTTATGCCTATACTGTAAAAATGAGTCCAAGGCCTCTAAAATTAGGAACTGACAGTATTGTCTAGTCAACTAGTGCAGATATTTAGGTTACAAAAAGACAATATTCTGTATGTGACTTATCTTTCCAGACTGATATGTGGATTCTTAGTTGTTGACAAATTATATATTTTAGAATATTAGATTCAACAATCTCCTTCCTTATGCTTGGGTCAACATTATTCCTGTGAATTTCCTGTTTAGTTCAAATTCACTGAAATATAATGCCACCTACTTACTCAGTGGCCTGATTACTTAGAGGTGAGGATCCCACCTACATCTCGGTGCAGCCCTGTGGCATTGAACCTGCCACTGGAAAATTCAGGAAGAAAACTCAATAGAGGCTTTCTTTGGGGAGTTCTAGGCCAATGATGGTTTTGTAGACTACGCTAAAAGTACTTAGAGTGGACCAGTTTAATAAAAGATTTAAGACCCCTGAAGTCCCATTACTATCAAGTTTCATGTGCTTTTTTTAAGCTTCTCTAGTGAATGCATACAAGAGCGAATGAAACCTTTCTGAGGACACGCCAGTGGAACATTAAAAAGCATCAGTTTCTAGAACTCATTAACTTATTTAAATGTATGTTGCTCCCATATTTGCATGAATTCTACAGAACACTAGCCCATAGACCATCTAGATGGTACCAAAGGACTATTACCTCCTAAAAAGGGAAAACCCAAATACTCCATCCCATTCTTAACCAGGCCACCACATGATTCCCATCTATTCATCAAAAACATTAACAGAGCTAAGTAAACTTCCACCAGAAATCTGCATTAAAAAGTACAACCTACAAGATAGTGGGATATTTTTCATGTAGTCATCAGAATAAAGACTGATCAAGTATTTAATATATATTTCCTGTACCCAAGGCATCATCATAAATCATATCCAGTGTTGTAGAGTCTAGTTTTAAAGCAGTTAATTATTACCTAAATACACTTTTGCAATTGGCATTCATAAAATATGAAATGTCAAGAGGTTTTTTTTTTTTTTTTTTTTTTTTTTTTTTGAGACAGAGTCTCTCTCTGTCACCCAGGCTGGAGTGCGGTGGCACAATCTCGGCTCACTGCAACCTCCGCTTCCCAGATTCAAGTGATTCTCCTGCCTTAGCCTCTCGAGTAGCTGGGATTACAGGGGCCCACCATCATGCCAGGCTAATTTTTGTATTTTTAGTAGAGGCAGGGTTTCACCATGTTGGCCAGACTGGTCTCAAACTCCTGACCTCAAGTGATCCGCCTGCCTCAGCCTCCCAAAGTGCTGGGATTACAGGCATGAGCCACCGCGCCCAGCTAAAAGCTGTATTTTTAAGTTCCATGCACAGAAGATACTGTTGATTGCTAAAATTTATGTGGCTTAAGAGATCTATTCACTCCTCATTGCATTAGCTATGCATTAGCTGGGGAATAAGCAGTCTTTTCTTTTTGTTATGTTTTTAACATACACTATGTGAAAAAAAAAAAAAGATGAGAAAAAAAAAAAAAAAAGATGGCCCTACAGGCCAGAAGAGAAAATGGAGTTTAGGGAGGGAGTAGAAATAGGTTAAAGAGAAAATAAGGGATATGTAGGGAATAAGGAGAAGGTTTGTTGTTTGGTGTCTTGCCAGGAGGAAAGGAGGGATATATTATGTTTTGCTCTGTTTTGCTCGTTTGTTTTAAGTACATAGATGAGTGCTTAAGTGTACACAGAAAACCAAAATCAGGGAAGAGAATGCAACAACAACAAGGAGTTTTAAAGGAATGTGCTAAACAGATGTCTGTTACATTAGGGCTGTTTTATTTGTTTGTTTGTTTTTGCAGTAAGGAAGTTCATATAGCAAAAATGTGTCTGGGTCAGAAACATGAATTAATGATAAATGATTGTATGACATACTGACCTATGTATTATTAAGTAATCATGGAGACATCAACCTAAATATATACGGAATCACACTGTCTACATTTGTGTGTTTATTGCCTACTCTTTTGTCAACCACACACATCAGTAAAAACATGAAGAGCTAGAAAATTTTCAGGATGGCCTCAAAAATGACTTAAGGACTGATGGCTTACTGCAGGGGATAAAGCATTTTGGAAGGAAGACCGAATAGGAACATGATTACATTTCATGAAAATATGAAGTTTATATACTATGTAATCAGGAGTGGTTCACCAGATTATGCAGCACTGAAACTGAAGGGGAGAAGAAGCACTTGCATGTTGAAAGAAGTAATTTTAGCACATATAGAAGGAAATTCTACTGTACTCTTTGAGTTATACATTCATCATACCAAGCAGTGCTAGAGACATGAACAGAATACATGCTGAAGGGATTCAGATAACTGCATGGATAAAGTACTCACAATGAGTTGTTAAAGGGAGATAGAGCTGTTTAGGATATGTCTACACTTTTGTAAAGATGATGTACTGAAGATTATTTTTGTTCTTCCACAAAGACATTTCTTAGCTTATCTATCACGGTAGTCTTCTGAATGAACTAAGTGTCACAGTACCTAGGACAATGCCTGGTAGGAAGTAGGCTACAGGTCTTTGCTTGGTTTGTTGAATCCCTTTTGTACTTCAGAGAGATATCACCTTCAGAAGACTGATGTTGTTGACCTAATATGCTAATATTTAATTTGGATGAGGAAGTTATCTGAGCAATGCATATAACTGTCGTTAATTCAAATGGGATGAATTACTATTAGCAATGGGAATATTAATGCATAGGATGCCAGACTTGGTTAAGACGCCTGAGTTTCTCTGTGGCTTCTGCTACTGCCCAGGGAATGTTTCATTCCCTTTGAAGTAAATGGATACAGATAATCAAGGCTAGACCAAGACAGACAGCTGTCTGTGTAGGCCAATTTAGTATTGCTTCAGCCCATATTCTTTAAATATATGCTTATTATTTATTTAAAGACAGCCTGATAAGCACAGAGGAAAGAGGATAGGATGGGCCTCTTCTCCACTGGCTTGAACAATTCAGCTCTGACTCAAACTTGTACCCTCTGCTCAGCAGAATGTGACAATAGCAGTAACCAACACCCCCAGCCCTCTTTGAAGGCAGGTAGGTGAAGGGAAGGTCTGTTGTTACTTGAGCAGGCCCTTGGAAGTCTCAGCGTTCCATTGCTACCCCAAACAGCTTCCTGAGAGGCTCCTAGTAAGCATATTATCTGTTTTATTACATATCAGTATACAGATTGATTCAGTATACTGTTTCCATTTTCAGTATATGTTTCATTTACAGAATGGTGCCTGGAGTTCCATCCTTAATTCAGTTCTTCAGCTGAAGCAAAAAGAAGAGTAAGAACGATTATCCAGTAAATTTGAGAATTTTACTTAAATTCTTTGCTGTGGCCACAGATGATCAGTAGATTGGGACTCTATGAGGGTAGAGATTTGTGTTATTTCTGTATTCACATCATCTAGGCCAGTGACAGAACACGCTTAGTCAATGCTTATGGAAATAGTGAATGGATGACTGACGGAAGACACAACACCAGGTCACTCCCTCATTCTCCTCTTCATTTGGTCCATGGATACACCCCAACGACCACTGTACTTTATTCTCACACTACTCCTGGTGAGAACTAATACAAGTTTATGAAAGAAGGAGGCCTTCTCGGGAGGGGATACGCATTTAATGCTAGCCAGCGACAGCACAGGAAGTTCAGTTTTCAAGCTCAGCCATTTAAACTATTTTATTCTGTCCAAACAGTTCCATATGCATTGGGTTAGACTGCACCATATGAAACAGCCTATTTTCAACCGTGATTGGCTTACAAAGAGGCAAATCATAGTAGAAACTGCATTGCTTTCAGAATGACTTGGTAGAAGAAACATGGAGATCAGATTCTGGGGTTCTGAATTCAGCTCTCAACACTGAAAATCACTTTCATTGACTCATTCAATAAATATTTAGCTTATATCATACGCAAGACTGTGAGGAATACTAAGATGTGTGAAATACAGTTGCTGCCTTCTTCAGGCCCACAGCTTACTTGGGGAGATAAAATTCACCAACAAAACACTATAATCCAAGGCAGAGTATGATGGCACCAAAGTCGCCCATTTTTTTAATTAACTGCATTTCGAGCAAGAGAAATTACTTCCTGCTGTAATAATCAGGAAGGCAATATAGAAGACAGGACAGTTGAGCTTGGGATTAAAGGATGATTAAGTTTCATTAAGCAGAGAGTTGGGGGAGGGTGGTTCAAGCCAGCGACAAGGCAGGAGCCAGGGTGCAGAGGCTGGAAGCACAGTGCTATTTTGGTTTGGCTGGACAGATGGTTTGCGTGGGCAGACTGTGCGAGATAAGACAAGAAGCCTGTTTCTTACATGCCATGTAGTAGGCACGTTTTCATTTGAGTTGGTACATTGAATAAATGAAATAAGAAAGATCAGTAGAAAGAATCCCAGAATGGAAATCAGGAGACCAGATGTCAGCTTTGTCACCAATTCTCTGGGCTTCTTCAGACAAGTCACTATGGGGCTGTATTGTTCTCGTTTGTCAAATGCAGGTAATTTGACTAATTTCTACATGGTCCAAAGAGGTACAAAGATAAAATGAACAATGATAAAGAAAACTCTCTGAAAAGGAAAACTGGTATGCCATTTCCCCTAACACGAGTTGTTATGGATTAAAGTTAAGTTAGACATTCTTGGTAACAACAAACATATGTACCTTCTGCTTAGAGTACTTATTGCATGGTAATCTAATTTGTCAGTAACAGGCGATTGTGATCACCTGGGTCAACCAAGAATACAACAAACTCTCAAAGATGGAGGCATGGACAGAGACAGTGTGGAAATAGCTGCTCTATATCAAAGGAAAGGCCCATCATGGTACCTGGGGAGAAACCAGGGGAGGAAGCCTCCTGGAAGTAGGAGACTGGATGGAAGAATTCCTTGAGCCCCAGGAATGTTATCAGACAGCGGAAACCTCCTGGTGTCCTTCCAGTCTACCCTTGCTCCAGCAGCTCATAATCCAGGCACAGGTTGCCGATGCAAAGCAGGAAGAAGTGCTCTTTTCTTTGCCAGTAACCTATCTGGAACTCATCTACAGTGCCAGCCAGCCATCAGGGCAGCACGGGTGTGCCTCCATCACAGCTTTTTGGGTGAGTCTTGCTCTTTTTAGCCAATTTTCCTCCCCTCTTAGGTCCTGGGATGGACCCTACCAGAATAGCCCTGCATTTCCAAAACAGGATTTGTTTTGACAGATTCTCCTCTGCTGACTCCAATCCGGTCAGATGCCTGCTGAGACATTTCCTATGCAGGTCCCAGGGCCTGTGGCTTCTTTTGGTGTTTACATTCTGTGGATTTGAGAAGGCTACCAGGTAGATTGACCCATCTGTGTGGCACTGCCACCAAAGCCACAGGGAGCAGCAGCCATTTTCTGGGGAATTGTCCTTGACACTCCTGATCAGTCACTGACATATGTCTGATCAGTGACCGGATGAGCTCATTTTCCCCAGTGCAGTGAGTTGTCCTAGAAAATCCAGGCCAAACCCTAGGAGGCAGAACCTCAGGGACTCCAGTTTCTGCACAGAGTACCTCCCCAGGCATCTGCTTTCTAAGTTTGGAGTCTCCATCTTACTAGAGCTCACAGGCAGTTTCAGGAAAGGAAATGAAGACTGGGTGGCCATGGAATTTGGAATTGCGCAGATGTGGGGCATTGCTCCACACCGTAGGCATCTGCTTCTTCTGTTCCCTGGGCAAGGTGATTTGGGGCCAGTCTTAGGTGTCTCTGATTGGGAGAGCCCCATGCTCCTTCATTCAACCTGCGTCACATCGTGGAGAAGCAGGAGTCGCAAGGGGAGAAGTCCAACCACAGTAGGAAAGTACTAATATCATGCAGAAGAGCAATGCTGCCGCTTACCAGGTATAGGTATGATGAAAACAACCAGTGTTGCTGCATACAGAGACTTAGAGCAAAACAGCACTTGTCTGGACCCCTTGGGAAAGTTTCTCTTAAAATTCAAGTGAGCAAGAAACATCCAGTCCAAGGAAATTCTCCACCACATACGTTTTCTGGTCTGGAACAGAATACCAAAAACTCTCCTTTATGTCTGGAAGTAAAAATTACCTGTCATTTCCTTGCATGCCTGTCACTTACAACATAATTTCAGGAAGATTGGCTGGTGCTCATGGTGTGCTTCTGCTACCACGAGGTGGATGAGTTTCAGAAGAGTATTGTTTATAGCATTTGAGAATCTTCCAGTGTTCTATTATCGTAAAAGGAGATAAAATAAAGGTTAGGCCTGAGTTATAACTCCAAGTCGACATGAGCCCAACATTGAGCTATTAACAGGGCTGGCATTTCACAGCAGAGCTGCCATAAGTGGGATCAACATTAATTAATAATACCTTGGCATATAGCAGGGAATTGTTTGGCAGCTCAGAAAAGCCCTTGTCAAGACAGGCAAAGGTCTAAGCCTTAAGGCTGTAGATCTGCATGCTGAACCATCCGGAGAACCAGGGTTGAATTAGGTCTCTGAGTGATAGGGATAACAATGCTCTTGTGACTCCTGAGGACATAGTGAGATCGGGCAGTTGGGAGTGCATGGATATGCTGCATAAGGATGTATCACCACGTGTTTACAGTCTATAGACTTATGTATGTGATTATTCATGGCTTGTTTTCGTACAATGATACATAGTTACAGTAGATATTTGTGTATTGGGTGTTATTTTCTACGAATGTAGACTAGGCCAAATATTTTCTATTCCTCAATCAAGGTACACTTGGAGAATTGACTGGATGTGTCAGATTTTCATTTCCTGACACATACTTTCTAGATATGTGTCCGCATAGCTTCACTGAAGTAGAATTCTAACAGCCACAGAATTGAAATTGGAATGGCTGGGTAAGATCTGTACCTGGGCTTCCTTTGTGTATGACTATTGGATTGGAAAGTGTTTTCTCTTTTAGCAACCTTTTTCCTTCCAAATAACCCTGACCTATTTTGTTCACTCCTTCACTGTGTCTGCTCAATATTTTTAGACTCCTTTCCCTTGGAACTTTCTAGCACATGGTGCTCTGTGACTATTCTTTTCTGGTAAGCCAAAAGCTTGCCAGCACTAGGACCTACCTATGCCTCATAAGTTGGGATTTCCTAAGAGCAGGAAGGGTTTCTCTCCTTTTTGACCATGGGCACTCTTGGGGTAGAGGCTCCTGCCTCTCGCCTCCCCTCAGGGCCTTTGGAGAAGGGGCTGCAGTTGGCTGACTCAGTTCAGGTTACCATTCAGCCACGTGGTTGCAAGGGACCTGCAGGCCAGTAGACCTGTCTTCACAATAAAGAATTCTGTCACAGCCAGAGCAGGTTTACAGACCGTGGAGTTTTCAAGTGGCTCAGTGGGTCTGTTCCTTCTCCCCCCTCTCTCTCTCACATACTCTCTCTGTCCCTTCTCTCTGTCTCATGCTGATTTTCCATAACTTAGCCTGAAATCCTTGAATATGAGACAATCTTCCACATCTGACTTGTACATTTTGTGTAAGCTAAAATTAAACAAAACCAAAAAGTAAAATATATTGCAAATCCCTGGCATTGCCCTAGAGTCCCTGTAGCGGGTGGCATCATTGTCAGCTGGTGAATTTGGGAGGTGGGGAGTCGGGTGATGATCAGATGCCTGTTAGTTTTGGACGCTCTTCTCTGAGCTCCACTATATCATATAGCCCAAAATTATTTGGATCCACTTTGGGGCAACTGCTTGGCCTAGAATGTTCCCCAAGTGCTTTTTTTTTTTTTTTTTAAAGAAATGAATTGGCTGTATTTCACAGAGTAGAGTTAGTGTTTTTAAAAGTCTGAAAAATGATATCCAGATGTTCAACACAAAGTTGGGGGGTGGGGGCTTTCCTCCAATTCCAAGCCTGCCACAGTGATCCTTATTTTGGTTCCTCCCATCTGGACAGCTGCCCCGAGCTCTCTGGGGGGCTACCTTGGGAGACCGCCCGGGAGCTCCAACTGGCCCCAAACCTAAAGAAGGAAGGCGGGCCATCTGGAATGCATCGTCCAGATCGGCTCCACGCTGCCCAGGCACCCTGACAGCTTTTTGGGACTGTGCGAAGCTTGGATTTAATCCATCAGGCTCTCTCTCCAGTCGGAGGCCTCCAGACTTCTCTTTGTCTCCTTCCAGCATTTGGATTCCATAGAGGCATAATTAGACCTGCTAGTCACTTCCAAGTTTGGCTTTCTCAGGAAAAGGACCAAGGTGTACTCTGAGAGACACTGTCCAGCAGCCCTTGGGCTGGGAACAAAGGAAGGGGAATGGTTTAGGCAAGAACGTTCTCGCCACCTCCTTTTATTCCCACTGCAACATCTCAACCATCCACTTCAGTCCAATGATCGACGCTTATTTGGAAAGGAGAAAGAAAATTTGTCCAGGATACTATGGGGAGCCTTACAAAAAATGGCAACCTGACTTTCCATATCATTTCCACACCATGGAAGGCCTGGCTGGGAGAAATAAAGGGATGAAAGTTATGGGAGAGAAAGGGGTTAGGAAGAAATTTAGAACTGTCCTCAAACCAAATTTCAAAAAAGGATTGAGGGTTTCACATTTTAAAAACCCATACATTCCTGTAAACTATTGATGGATTTATTGCAAATTATTTTTCTAGGGCAATAAACACTCTGTTAGTATGCGAAAAGTACTGACCTGTTCCTTTACAAAATCTAAACCTTCTCCCTCTCACTTTGTTTCTACTTCTGATTTGTTTCTTCATAGACAAGACAAAAGATTATTTCCCCCAAACTTCTGACCAAGGAAGCACAGATTCCAAGTTAATTGGATCTAAATGAAAGAGAATCTACCGGTTGAGTGCGGTGGCTCACGCCTGTAATCCCAGCACTTTGGGAGGCTGAGGCAGGTGGATCACTTGAGGTCAGGAGTTTGAGACCAGCCTGGCCAACATGGTGAAACCCCGTCTCTACTAAAAATATAAAAATTACCTGGGCATGGTAGTGGGTGCCGGTAATCCCAGCTATTCGGGAGGCTGAAGCAGGAGAATCGCTTGGACCTGGGAGGCGGAGGTTGCAGTGAGCCGAGACTGTGCCACTGCACTCCTGCCTGGGCGACAAAGGGAGACTCCGTCTCAAAAAAAAAAGAAAGAAAGAAAGAAAGAAAATCTATGTCTCACATCAGGCTAGTTCTCTCAAATGGCTAGAGTGTGCTGACAATAAATTCCAGAATTATCCAGTACTGTCATCTAAGAGTTGCCTTTGAAGCCTCTAGTATGTTTGGCAAACATACTAGAGCAAACTAGGTGTATGTTTCATGCATCTACTCAAGTCACCCATCTGCCAGCTGCCAGTTGCATTAAGCTCTCCTTGCTTCCTCTTCCAGCCCCATTTCCAGCCACTGCTCACTCCTCCAGGTTCACCACCTAGAACTAGCAAAGTGCAACCTAGAACCAAGTTACAATGCTGCTAGCTACATGTAGGTCTCAGCAGAGGTGAGTGGAGCAAGCCACACTTCTATATATGGCCCTGCTCTTTCACCTTCCCCCCCAACACATGCCACCACCACAAAAGCTATACAAATGTATCAAGATTTGGAGCAATAAGGAGGTCATATTGTTCTACAGTGGACAAATTAAAATTGAGCGGCGAAAGTCCTCTGGCTATTCCACATAGGGAATTTTTTATTCTGCTTTCCCCATCTATGTTCCAGCCACCTGTATCATTCAAACTGCTCCAATCTTCTCCAAGATTCTCTGTTGTATTTTCTCCATTACCTCCAGTATCTACCAATTATTTATGCAGAACAATTGAGCCAACCCTTTGTCTCCTTCCAGATGACCACCTCCCCTATCGAAAGAGACCTGCAAACTATTACAACAGACAGGTTAGTGTACTCCTTCCCCATGCTGGAAAAAAATCACTTGAAGCACTTGTCCTCTGCAGGACATCTTTGTGCTAGATCTCACTGGCAGATGAAGGCATGTGGCCAGGGTGAGGTGGGGCTGGGGAAGTGATCCAGTGCAGAAGTTGGCCCTGGAAGTGCCAGTGACAGGTAGACAAGCATCTCAAGGTCAATCTCAGCTTTGATTTCATACCAGGTTGAGCCTGAGGTTTCTAATCTGGCAGGCAGAGCATAGCCCAGGGAATTTGAGAGGCAGTCAGAGCTCAGAAAGCCTCTGGGTGGGCAGATACCACATGGACGGTTGACCTGTGGGCTGCAGGACTCAGCAACCAAGTTTGGGTATAGACCAACACTCCAGTTCAGGAATGAAGACCAACAGCAGTAGAGTCTCCTATCACGGGATCATCATTCAGAGTGGAGCTCTAACCTCAGCAGAGGATTTATGTGCTAGGCAGAATAATGAGCTGAAATGTCCAACATCAAGGTCAAAGCCTCAGGAGAACATGGAGAATGTAGAAAGAGCTATATATAACTCAGGGCCAATATGCACACCCAGTAGTCACTACAAAGGCCTCAGATCTCCAATTCATTTACCAGCAATAACCCTTGGACAGTAACATAGACACCAGGTGCTTAGGCACCTGGCTGTGGGGCATGACCCGATTCTAAGCCCCACTGGTTAGTGGGTGAGTGGGCTGGGCTAGGCTATTTCTGTCCTGAGCCAGCAGGGCGGGCTCTGTTGGACTAGGGAAGGCAGAGGAAGAAGAAACCATGCAGGGAATGGTAATCTTCAACCATGAAGGATAACAGGTTTATTATTAGAATAGCAAGTCCCTGGCATCCTGGCCAGGTACCAGCCGGATGTGGTGGAGAAAGCACCAGATTAGGAGTCCAGAAGTCCCTGTTCTAGTCTGGCTTTAGCCAGTAACCAGTTGTGGGTGCCTGAGCATGTATTTTCATTAACTGTTGGGCTTTTGGGCTTCAGTTTCCTCATTTTTGAAATCAGGAGGTTAGATTAAATCACTGGTTTTCAAAATGTGATCCTCAGACTGGCAGCACCAGTGTCACCAGGGAGCATATGGGAAATGTAAATGATCGGGCCCTGCCCCAGACCAACTGAATCAGAAACTCTGGGGGTGGAACCCAGTAACCTGTGCTTTAACATGCCTCTGGGGGTTCTGATCTACAACAAGGTTGGAGACTCAATAGGCTAAATAATTTCTAAGTCATCATCTGTTAGGAGAGATGAAATCAATCTCTCCGTTTCTCTAAGTCTTCTCTCTCTCTCTTTTCACACACACACACACACACACACACACACACCCCAAGCCACATATAACTTGGCCAGTAAGACAACCCATCTTCTAAAATCTTGCAGTTAAAAGCCCCATGAGCAGGTCTTGGCTGCATGTACCAGAGACCCAGCCCACAGCTTCTCTCTCCTCAGCCTGTCCCTGAAACCAGAGCCTGCCTCTGCAAGGGCTACATTAGCGTTCTAGCCAGCAGGAGGCAAAGTGTACAATAAATTCTTGTCTCTTCTACCTCCTGCCCAATTAGCCAGAGGTAAGATAGGAAGATTTACTTCTTTCCACAAGCAAGGTCACAACCTGAAGTCGTAATAGAAGCCAGTTTCCATCCTGGCTCTCCTGAGGCTGCGGCAGCGGATTGGCTGACACGCAGATGGCTCTGCCTGGTAGCAGGGATTTAATAGGCAAAGCGATGCAGGGAGGAGAACCGAAAGGGAAGAATAGCTGTGCTAAGCCTGTTGCCTTCTGGTTAAAAAAATTTATAGATCTATTTATAACCTGCCTTGCTCCACAAAGGATTTGAGGCGGCTGCCTTCTTGTTGGGAATTCCTTGATGCCAATGCTTGGCATCTGATACCATGGACTTCCTGGCCCGCAGCAAGGGGCCAAGTCTTCCTTGTTCAAGAAACCTCTGTGGAGGATAGAATGGCTACTCCTCCCAGTCTGTTGTAGAATATTCATCTTCCTGCTCATCCCCTTCCTTCTGCCTGCCTCCCCTCGGAGAAGATATGGTCACCATGATCCTGTCTGGTTTTTGTTTTTAAATGATATAACCTGACTCCTAGCTTTACATTTTTCCATTCAGGCCAAATAAACAAGATCCGCAAGGAAAATGTTCAAAAGCCCAGTTTGAGGAGTGGTTGTCAAAGGTCTACACATAAATGGAATTCTTCACCTTTCCTCAGTGATGTATTCCTATCGGAAATATGCCAACCGATCAATCATCTGTTGGATACATACTCTGAGTTGATTTGGGTTGGCAGGGGGCATGGAAATAAGTTAATACATATTAAATGCTTAGAAGAAAGCCCAGCCCATAGTAAAAGCTCAATAAGTGTTATCTTAAATGAACAACAAAACCAAACAACTAAAATAAACCCCAGTAATGAACATGGATTTGTACTGAAACCACCTAAATTCCCTTTGGGAAAAAGCAGGCTGGAGCTATGGATTCAGCTAGGTTTGTCTCTTTGTGATACTAATTGATCCCTGTGAGTCTGAATTCCCAACTCTGGCCTCTTTTCCATTTTCACTTATCTTCTTAGCCTAGAGTAATATTTAACAATTAAGTCCTTCCTAGCTTTTTTCCTCTTTCAGAATAAATAATTCCATTTCCTTAATAAACCTCCCAAAGGAGGCTTATGATAAAGGTTTAGTACCTTTGTGATGTCCTTCGGCCACTAGGATAATAGTAAGCAGAGACTGCCACCCATCATGTTTTGACATTGGCTGAGCCTACCTACATGGGGTGGCCTTGCCCTGGACTGCAGACGTGCTGTGGTCTCTGACACTGCTTTGCATGGTCTGGCCCCTACTCTGCCCCAGCATTGCTGCACCGGCATTATTGATCTGCACGTAGATGCTCATCCCTGCCCTTGCTGTTTACCCATGACACTGCCTGCTCAGGCTCTTTTTGGAACCTGATAAATCATTTAAAAAATTTCACAGGGAAGAGTCAACAGCAAAGAATAGACAAGATACTTCTAAAGAAGAAAAAAGGACTTATCCTGACAGATATCAAGACTTATTTCTAAGCTATAGAAATGGGAACTGTGGGCTGGGAACGGTGGCTCATGACTGTAATCCCAGCACTTTAGGAGGTGGAGACAGGCAGATCATGAGGTCAGGAGATCAAGACCATCCTGGCAAACACGGTGAAACCCCGCCTCTACTAAAAATACAAAAAATTAGCTGGGCGTGGTGGCACGTGCCGGTGGTCCCAGCTACTCAGGGGGCTGAGGCAGGAGAATTGCTTGCACACAGGAGGCAGAGGTTGCAGTGAGCCGAGATCATGCCACTGCACTCCAGCCTGGGTGACAGAGCGAGACTCCATCTCAAAAACAAAAAAGAAAAAAAAAAAAAGAAATGGGAACTGTGTTGTTGGTGCAGGGACATAAAAATACACCAGTGGAATAGGAGAGCCTAGAAACAGACCCACATATTTATAAACACGTGGCAGAGGAGGCAGTAAAGATGGGCAAGCGGGGCTGGGCGTGGTGGCTCACACCTGTAATCCCAGCACTTTGTGAGGCTGAGGTGGGGGTGGATCGCTTGAGCCCAGGAGTTCAAGACCAGCCTGGGCAACATGGTGAAACCCGGTCTCTACAAAAAATACAAAAATTAGCTAGGTGTGGTGGTGGGTGCCAGTAGTTCCAGCTTCTTGGGAGGCTGAGGTGGGAGGATTGCCTGAGGCTGGGGAGGTTGAGGCTGCAGTGAGCCATGTTCATGCCACTGCACTCCAGCCTGGGCAACAGAGTGAGACTCTGTTAAAAAAAGAAAGAAAGAAAGAGAAAGAAAGAAAGAAAGAGAGAGAGAGAGAGAAAGAAAGAAAGAGAGAGAGAGAAAGAAAGAAGGAAGGAAGGAAGGAGGGAAGGAAAGAAAGAAAGAAAGAAAAAGAAAGAAAGAAAAAGAAAGAAAGAAAGAAAGAAAGATGGGCAACGGGGCTGATAGTCTATTCAATGAATGACACTGGAAACTTGGTTTCCATGAATATGAAAAAAATGAATCCCTGCCATATACAAAAAAATGAAACTTAAATGTAAAAGGCACAATTTTAAATATCTTTTAAAAGAAACTACAGAAAAACTTTAGGAATTCAGCATAGGAAAGAATGTCTCTGATAAGTCACAAAAGACACAAACCAGAAAGGAAATGGTTAATACATTTTGTCCAATAAAATTTTAAATGTATATTCATCACAATTCATTTTTAAAATAGTGAAAAGACATGCCACAGTCTGGGAAAAATTGTTTGCAGTTTATGTAACTGGCAAAGGGTTAACATCTAGAATATATGAAGGAAACCAATGAATCAATAAGAAAAAATGAAACACTGCAATAGGAAAGTGGACAAAAGACACAAACTGGCATTCACAGAAAAGAAAACCAAATGGGCAGTGAAGAAGTGGAAAGATGCTCAACCTATCAGTAATAAGCAAAACGAAAATCAAATCTACAATGAAATACCTTTTCCATACCTACCAGACAGGCAAAAATTTAAAAAGTCCAGCAATGACAAATGCTGGAAAGAATGTGGAGCAACCAGAACTCTCAAATCCTATTGGTATGAAAATAAGTTGGTATCATTACAGGAAAACAATTTGGCATTTTCTAGTAAGGAGAAAAATAGGCATACCCTACAATACAGCAATTTTACTCCCAGGTTTGTACCCTAGAGACTCTGTATATGTATGTGTATATTATGTATATGTATATCTATGTCTTTACCAAAAGATACGTACAAGAACGTTTTGTGCCATGTGTTCAAAATAACCAACCCAAATATCCATCCCCACCACTAAACAAACTTGTAAATTTGTATATGTTCATCCAATGCAATACCATATGGCAGTAAAAATGAACAATAACTACACGCTTCAATATGGGTGAATCTCACAAATATTGACAAAGGCCAAGAGAAAGAAAAATATACTGTGTTCCTTCACTTAAAGATAAAAACCTGACAGAACTAAAATATTGTTTATGGACACGGTATATTGTTATATTATTCACTATATGTTTAACTAATACATATACTATAACAATATGTTGCATAACATATTGTTATATATGTTAGTGTCTTGGCAAGAAAGAGATAGCACACTGGAAATGGGTGACTAAAGAGAATGTATTACAGGGAACTACAAAATATAAGTTGGGTTAGGGTATACATTCCTAATAAGGTCAGTATCGCCCTTAAGGGGTGAAATTGCTTCTTAGTGAGCAAAATATAGTATTCTTGTCTATGTAAAACACAAAGATATCTACAGTACATCAACAGATCAACGGTATATGTGTGGTATTAAAATTTAATGGCAGGGAGATGATTGGGGGAAAAAGTCTGAAAAGGGTATTTAGGGGAGTCATGATTTTTAAAAATGATTAAGAAACACTAGGTTTGGGAAACCACCAGGGGATGGTTCAGCACCCTCGGGCTGGCAGAGCAGCCAGGAAGCTTTACCATCACTAGACCTGAAGGAGCTGGGGAGGGCAGGGAAAGGGCTGCAGGGTGGAGAGGGCTACCTGCCAGAACCAAGAGTGACCTTGGTAGATGAATGCCACCGATTCATGGTGGGTGCCCCAGCAGAGAGGGAGCAGGGGAGCAGACACCCTGGCCTCATTCTCATCCTCTGCTTTCCTGTCAGTGTTTCACTTTGGCCAAACCCACCAGGAAGCCAAGGATCAAGGGAGCTCCCTGGTGCAGTCCAGATGGGCCAGCCTCATGGGACACACGGCAGTATGGAGAAGCCTGGAGACGGAGCTGCAGGGGCAAATGGAAATTATTCAGCAGATGTATGTGGCAACATTGTAAAGGGTAAAGGAGTCATCAGCAGACATTTCAGCATCATGGTCGCCTCTGAAGGGTGACCTTCATGCTACCTTCGATAGCGGTGGTAATATTCTATGCCTTAAATTGAGTGGTGGGGCCGCAAGTGCTTATTTTATTCTTCTTCAGCAAGACACATATATTATTTACATTTATTTGCAGATAGAATCCATTTCATAGAATATTTTTAGCAAGTTAATATGGTAGTAACTAGGTAGGTGAGGTAAAATGAAAAGAGCATTCACTAGGCCTGGAGACAAAAGGTGGATGGAATCTAGGCTTTACCACTAAGTAGCTCAGATTAAGCAAATAAATAATCTTTGACGAACCCTGTCAGAGGCTGGGGAACCACTGTCCCTAGCCCCACCTGAAATTAAGTACTGTTGTATCAGCAGCCTTTTTGGGGCCTAATCCTCAACTGAAAGTCAAGATATAGTACTCTTCTCACACGGTTGCTATGATTAAATTAAAGTATATACAGGATATGAAATCATGTGCTACACTAACTGGTGCCTACTTACATATTTTTGCCTCTTCTCTATCCTACCTATGTCCTGTTGTGTATTTCTTTGCAAGTTCCTGTGCTCTGGCCAATCCAATCTCCCTGACCCCCGACCCTGTCCCACTTGGTGCTATATCCAGACAGAAGTTCATGCCCCAAGTCCTTCCCCAGCCTGGTCCTCCCACGTGTCCATCAGCCTGGCTCAAGCCCCACCCTTCCAGGGTGCTCAGCACAGTGTCTCTGTAGTCCTTTACAAACTAGATGTTAATAAAAATAGGAGTTAAGGTATCATCACACATGCTCTCACTGAATGCAACTGGGGCCGGGCGCAGTGGCTCACACCTGCAATCCCAACACTTTGGGAGGCCGAAGGTGGGTGGATCACCTGAGGTCAGGAGTTTGAGACTAGCCTGGCCAACATGGTGAAACCTGGTCTCTACTAAAAATACAAAAATTAGCCGGGCATGGTGGTGCATGCCGATAATCCCAGCTACTCGGGAGGCTGAGGCAGGAGAATTGCTTGAACCCAGGAGGCGGAGGTTGCAGTGAGCTGAGATCGCACCACTGCACTCCAGCCTGGGTGACAAGAGCAAAACTCCATCTAAAAAAAAAAAAAAAAAAAAAAAAAGCAATTGGGACTGTTGACCAGTTAACAATGAAACACACCAGCCTTCAACATCTTATTTTAACTTAAAATGTACAAATACGTGCTTCTTGGCCACTGTTTTGATGAAAGACCCAGGCATTTTATTTGAGCATGAGCTTGTCATCATCTTTCTTGCATCATTCCAGTTTCTATAAGTTGGAGCAAGAACATAGTCAAGTGTTCTTGTCAAGTCTGTGACCTTGAGAAGTGCAAGAGCTTGCAACAGACCTGGTACCAGAAGGACTTTGTATTCCTAAGCACAGTGCTAACTGGAGTAGTGTCCTACAAATTTAGCTGAATTGCACAGAGCTTCTTGGATGGGGGCCGGAAGAGGATTGGGACAAGAACAAATAGGAGAAGCTGTAAGATATGGTGAGTGCCAAAGGAAACTCGTCTTAAACGATAACACTGCCCCTGGTGGTCAATCTCTAGATCAATAACTGGGCACAGTTTCACAGGTACCAAAGCCTTCCACCAGGTCTGTCCCTCTCATATTCAGTTGCTGAATCCTCTTTTCGGGTGTGTGTGTAGAGGCTGGGGTTTGGGAGGCTGGGGAGAAGAGGACAAGCATGGTGAGTGGGGCAGGCTTCACTTTCCCTCCTGAATTCAGCTTCCTTGGCATCTCTGTGCCATTCTTTGTCCACTCTTTGCTCCCAGGTCAGAATTCAGTTCTCAGCAATTTACAAAAGTCTTGACTTGGCCCTGGAATGCTGGCAAGCTCCAGTGGAATCAGAGACCTGAGCACAGTTCCCTAGGGCTATTGAGGCTTCATGTGAGAGGCTTAGCAAATCCCAAGGAGAGAGTCAGTATACACACGTGCATATACATATGTGTGTATGTGTGAACAGGTATGTATGTGTGTGATTCTTCCCCCCACCTAAGCCAGGTGAGTAAAAACTGTAAATTACAGGGATTAAAGAAATGCCCTTCCAGTTTATGGCCCCAGGAATTTCAAGGTGTGCACATGGAGGCTATAAATTATATGGTTTTTAATAAATATAATCTTATTTCCCCCACATGGACAAGGATCTCCCAGGGTGCAAGGGAGGCCAGGAAAGTCCAGCTTGTCTGGTGGGGATCAGTCCTTCCCATAGTGCAGCCAGCTATGGGGGGCATGCGGGCTGTGTAGGGAAAGACAGCCAGGTGGAGGCACGCTGGCTACAGTGGCTGCGGCAGAGGGTAGGCAGGGGTGGTGACATAGAAACCCAGGCCCCTTTAGCACTGTGTTTCTCATCCTCCTGTCCACCCACAGATCCTGATTTAGGAGAGCTGGAGAATGGCTGTGAAACTGCTGCCTGGCAGGAAAAAGGAAGGGAATTCCTGAAGTGCTCCTGATTAGCGCTCCCAGAGTGTTCGTCATTTATTTCTTGTTAGCATGACTTGGGTTCTTTAAAGATTTGGACTGGATGTGAAGAAGTCCTTTTTGAGAACAAGGGCAATTACAGCCTGGGTTAAAAGCTTGTAGGAGTTAGGACCTTCTAGGACAGGCTCCTGACATTAAAGATGTTCAAACTATAGCCCAGAGAGGTCCACTGACTTGCCCCAGGTCACACAGCTCATTGGATGGCATGCTTCATGTTTTTTTTTTTAAAGACTGAAACATTCAGAAAAGTTTCATTGATTTTTACACTAAATGAAGAGCAAATTTGTAACCGGTTTCTTTGTTGACTAGCTTTGGAACTTTGGGCAGTGATTTTTAAAAACTTATTATTTTTTTGTAGAGGCAGGCTGGTCTCAAACCCCTGGGCTCAAGCAATCCTCCTGCCTTGGCTTCCCAGAGTGCTGGGATTACAGGCGTGAGTCACCGTGCCCAGCCTGTGTAAGTGATTTAACCTCCATTTCCTCCTCTGTAAAATGGAGTAAATAACACCTCCCAAGATCATTGTGAGGATGCGTAAGTTAATGTGTATGAGGCATCTATCTCAAGAACTCCAAGGACTCAATAAATGTTAGGTCTCCTTTCCTTCCCTCAGTATTCATTTTCTCCTCCCTGCCCTTTAAAATCACAGTTAACAAAAAATAAGTTCACAGCTGATTTCATAGCCAGGCTCACCTCAGTCCCTATTGCAATGCAATGCAAATAGAGATGTCCTAGCCAGTCTGGGTAAGTCAGTGGCATAGTAAAAGGGATTGTGAGCAGGACGCTGAGAACAAGGGATGGGATTGGGTGGCACGGGGATTGACTGAAGAGAAAAGGTCTCCAAAGGGAAGATCGGAGGAAACTCTTACCAGTTATTAAAAAGATGTACTACAGAAGGACAGGCCTTGAGAGACAGAAAGGGAGATGATAGTGACAGGACCAGAAGAGGAACTACTCAGATGTCATGGGTGGGAGTCCGATTAAGCAAGGAGGCCTGGGACGACTGTGGAGCCCACAGATCCCAGGAGCAAAACAAGCAGTCATTCAACTCCAGTCCCCCAAGGCAGACAGGTGAGCATCAAAGTGTGTGGGTTGCCTGGGGATGAAGCCCAAAGAAAGATACCTCCTTCCTCTGCAGCCATATGAGCTAAGGGAAGGATATGCCCGACCTTCTGCAGCGTTGGCAGAGGGGGCCCTGTCAGCTTCATATACCAGCTACCAAAGGAGTGATTCTAAAAACTGTTTTATGTTCATTACATTTTTTATTACAGCTCTTGTGCCAAAGATGCTTGGCAATGGAAAGCAGAGTGCTTGATTTGTGTAATAGATATTTTCACATGCAGCGTACAGAAACACAAAAACAAAAGTGTCATAAAATGTTTGATCTGGTCTTTTTGTAGCAGCAATGGAAAACACAAAGGTTTCATTATCATGATGTTCCCCTGTAGGATGTGCAGAACACAACAGAACATGAGCGGAAGAGGGTGTTACTGCTGTGTAAAATTGGACTGAGGGAACACTGGAGCAGAAATGCAGACCTGAGTGCCCAGTGTGGGTGGCTCACCTTTCAAGCCCAATGGAAATCTAGCCTTTTCTTGGAAACTTTCCTAGCGAAATCTTAGAGGCACATGATGACTTTAGGGGTGTCTCTCCAGGCCACATCAGCCCTGAGGGGTAACCCAGTTTGTGCAGAACAATTCAATCACCTTTGGCCGCCTGGGTTCCCAGGTGCTCACTTCCTCACACAGAAACCCCTCCTTACCATTGGAGGTAAATCTCCTTTTTGGGTTCCACCTGCCACATCCCAGCCACAACCTCAAGACCCAAGAAACCAGGGTTGAAATGCAAGGCACCAAGGCTGCTGCAGCCATCATCCAAACCCTCCACACAGGCCAGGGGCTGCTAGGCACTGGCCCAAGGCAGGGTGTAGCATCCAGACAAGAGGGGAATGGAATTTGCCAGATAATGGATGCCAGTGATTTGAGGAAGGCAACAGCCAAGGGAGAAATGGAAATGCAAACCAGGTACTGTCCAACGCAGCCATCTACGTTCTGAGCCCTTCTGAAAGGGCTCAGAAGAGGGAATCCATTTGGAGGCAAAGCAGTACAGTCAGGTAGAATTCCCTGAGCCTGAGAGCACAGCTCCAGTCTCTTTTTAAGAGGTGGAAGAGGAGGAAAGGGATCTTGGCTTGGCTGGATGATCACTGTCCACTCAATGCTTACTGCTGTTATCACTTGCCCTAGAGAAGAGTTCTTGTTCTCTCCCTGCTGCTAATTACAACTCTTAATAGGTTTCCAAAATGCAGCTAATACACCCTCTGATGAAAAATGTGGGGTGAGTTCCTAGGCCTTTGCCAAGAATCTAGAGCTATTAGTGAGTAGCATTGCTACATCTCTTATCAGAGATATTCCTTTCACCTCACCACAATTCCTCATCCCTGGCCAATCCTCTTTGCTGACAAGGTTCCCAGATTGGGGCTGATGGAGTGAATGGAATGTCTTGCCTGGAATCAGGGGTCACAATAAAATAATAGAGCAGGTGAAGGGAGTGGGCTGAGGTCAGTGAGCCAAAGATGATCTAAATGGATGAAGTCAGGGAGATCATGTCAACAAACAGTGGTTTCAAGCTGGCACGCAGGAGGATGGTCATGGCAGAAATCTGGAACATGGGCTGGAGCTGCAGCCCTGCCCAGGCTTTCTGCAGCAGGAGTCAAGACGGGGCTGCACTGATGGCCTTCCATAACTGGCCCAGCCCTGGGCCTCGGTGTGGGCTTTTCCAGACACCTCAGCTCTCCTATCTGGGCTGCTGAGGGCTTCTTCCCAGAGGTGAGGGCTTGCTCAAGGTCCCTCTTAGTTCAGGGAGTGAAAGCCTGGAGTTTGGGGGCCAACTGTCCATCCTTCAAGTCCTCCTCACAATTTCTCTCCAAAGGCCTACAAAGTGTCTCATGCAAAACAGATTCGTCAGACCTGACCCCCTGTTCCTCAGTTCCTATGGTATTTTATGTCCCCTGCCCCACCCTAGACTTTTACTACCTTGCACATTTGGCCATTTTCTTAAATTACCAGCTATATTTTTGGTAATTATAGCCCATGTATCTTATCACGCCAATAACCTAGTGAGTGACTTTGGGTTTAAGTATGAGTGCTTAAAATGTTTCTGATCCTTTGCTAAGTGCTGTGTATAGACTATCCCATCTAATCTGCATAACGAATCTATGAGGAGATGTCATAACTTATTACCCTCATTCTTTTGAGAGGAACTAGGGACTAGAAATGTCAACAAACTTGCCCAAAGTTCTGGCTCGCTCTGTGAGTTGAGCAAGTTATAGCCACTGTGCGCCCCAGTCTCTTCATCTGTAAAATGGGGTGAATAACAGTGCCTACTTCATAAGACTGCCAGGAGAACTAGATGAACTAATGCATAAAGTGCTCAGGACAGCGCCGGGCCCATTGGTGTTTGTACCTGGTTTGCATTTCCATTTCTCCCTTGGCTGCTGTCTTCCTCAAATCATTGGCATCCATTATTGGGCAAATTCCATTCCCCACCTTGTCTGGATGCTCCACCCTGCCTTGGGCCAGTGACTGGGGCCAGTGACTGGTCTGTGTGGAGGGTTTGGATGATGGCTGCAGCAGCTTTGGTGCCTAGCATTTCAACCCTGGTTTCTTGGGTCTTGCGGTGGTGGCTGGGGTATGGCAGATAAATAAATGAACATCTAAGAGGCAGAGCTGGATGTAATCCAGGGGGTTTGATTTCAGAGCACAAGTTCCTACCTACTATCTGTGACTTCTTTCCTTGTTGACTGTGTCTTGTTCTGTTTCTTCTGAAAGCTTTGGCAGGGACTTTGATTTTCATTTTACAGATGGAAAACTGAGCTATCATAGACATGATCCAGCCAGGGCCACACATCTGTTTCTCTTCCTGAGAATTCCATGGTGATACTTCCTATATTCATATGGACCAGGCACCATTCTGAGCACTTTACACATATTAACTAACAGATCTCACATGCAGTTTTAGGCACAAAGTGCTGCTATTTATCCCATTTTGCAGATAAGGAAGCTGAAGCACAGAGTGGCCTGATTCTGTGATCATTCTTGTCCTCTGCCTGAGCCCTCCCTCAGAACTGGGGCCAACTAATTCTGCATGCAAGGCCTACAGCAGGTGCTCTAGGTTGGTAATCTAGGGACTGAGTACCAAGGTACTCATTGTACCACCCTTTGCCCACCTTTTCTGCATTGGTCTGTGGCCAAGGCCTCAAATTGACCCCAGATTTCAATAAGTGTTTCGGCCTAACTTCCACGGGTACATCAGATCCTCCCAGTCTGGCTCACTGCCAGGTGACCAATCGTCATAGTTTGCCATGAGAATGTCCCAGTTTTGAAGCTGAAAGTCCTGTGTTGCAGAAAACCTCTAAGTCCTGCAGCTATTTTCTGACCCAGTGATGTTCTGCTCCTTAGTGGTTATTAATCCTTGCAACTTCCTATACATTTCCAGAGGATAACCTCTCTTCTCCAAATGATCCCCCAAATCATTTTAATTTAGCAGCAGCTGCAACACATTTTAAACAACGAGTATAAGCAACATTATTAGGAATACTCTCTTTCCTGATGAAAGGGATCTCTTGAGATTACTTTCCTAAAATCACACCACAGGAACATAACTAGCCAAGTCAGCAGTTTCCTCTCTGCCCTTCACACATAACCCACTGGGCTGTTATTTAATTTTCCCGCCCTCTCTCTGCATTTTCGTTTTCCCGAAGCACTTCTCCTAATGGTTTCCTTTCTGTCAAGGCAAGCAGCATAATGCAGAATAAAGAGATCTGGGCTTGGCATCTGGGAGACAGCTTCAGTAGAGGAAAGAGCATGGGCGCTGTGAGCAGAAAGATCTGGGTGTGAATCTTGATTCTGACATGCCGTTTTATGTCTTTGTACAAGTTACTTAACCTCATTGCACATCGCCTGTAAAAGGATAACATGAGAAAGTCCGCAGTGGTGTATGTAAAGTGACTTGCACAGAGTGGGATGTGATAGACATTAGATGATTGATGAAACAGGCCTCAGTTCAAGATGGGAGCTCCTGAGAGACTGGCAGGATCCTGATCCTGATGGGGTAAATGTGTCCAGGGAGGTGCCGCTGGGCGGCTGTTACCTGCCTGATGTGGTCTCCTGGCTGGATTCTATGCTTCTTATCTTTAATGTCACTTCCCTAGGGAAGCCTTATTATAAACTCACAGGCTACTGTACTCTTTCATAGTGCTTTTCATAAGTTGAATTCAAATTTTATTTCAGTAATTATTTTATTTCTATCTTCCCACCTGACCACAAACTCCCTAAAGGCAGGGACCATGATCTATCTTGTTCACTGTTGTAGCTTCAGCTGCCAAATCAGTGTCTGGCACACAGTAGGCATTCAATAAATGCTTGTTGAATAAAATGAATAAATTAAGTGGCCATTCAAAGGTACTGGAAGACAGAATTCCGTAAGGAAGCGTAGGCAGTAATACACCACTAGATGGCGCTAATGCCATGCATGTAAACTATCCCACCAGCTTTCTCAAACCAGAGTGATGGGTGGCTAACAGTCAATTTCCAATTTGACTTGGAAGTGATTCTGCCGAGAGTGTAACATCTTGTACTGAGCACCATGCTACACAATTTACCAGTTACTACAGTTCTTACAACAATCACAGAAAAAAGTAGCCCATTGTACAGATGATGAAATAAATTCCCAGTAATTTTAAGTAAATTTTCTAAAGAGACATAGCTTGTAGGTGATGCAGTAAGGCTCTGAACCCAGATCTGTTCGCCCCCAAGCTGTGTTCTTTCCAGAATATCTCAGCGCTTCCACTTTAGTGGTCTAATGCAACCAATAAACAAGCTTCCTGGTGCGATAGGGCCCCCTTCCCACCCCCACAGTTGGTTATTTTATTACGTACCCAGTTAGAACTCTCCACACAGTCATTGATTTCTTAAAAGTCAACTTATAAGAAAGGGATAATAAAAGGCAGAATAGATTCAATGTCTCTTAAACTAGACTTTTACGTCTTGAGCTCCATTGATGAGAGAAGTGTAGCATTCTGAGGAAGGAGGAAATAATCATTAACGTATCAATCAATCATCGATAGTTCTTCATTCAGCACCTCTGTTGCACACACAGGGCTGAGCAAACACAGATGGGCTTACAATCTGGTTGGGGACAGAAGACATGCACATATGGGACATACCAATATACAGCAGTACCTAAGTACCTTGTGGACGATATATACAATATGAGCACTAGGAATCTGGAGGCCAGAAAGATTCCTGTGACTGGGGTGGTCAGGGCTGACCCTCACAGAAAACACATTCAAGGAGACAGCAAGTCAACTAGTCCCTTTCTACTCAAGGTATAGACCAAGGGCAAGCGGCATTGATACCACCCGACAGCTTGTTAGCAATGCAGAATCTTGGGTCTCTTCCCTGACCTCCTGAACCAGAATCTGCATTTTAACAAGATATCCAGGTGATCTGCAATGTTTAAAGACTGTTGAGGATCTAGTGTTTGTATTCATATCTCTTTAAAATGAACGAACACTCTAATTTCACTGTTTAGTTTTAATTTGGCATTTTGATTTGCTTTTAGAAGAATGTACTAAATACTCTAAGCTTCTGCCATTCTTCACTCCAAGAATCTATGGAAAATCCTAATAGCTAAATCTTCTGTGGCCTGGTGATTTCTTAACGGGAAGAAAAGCTCTTATCCGAAGCACCTTTTCATGTATTTATGCAACAGGAATTATTGTTCAAGAAACTAGACTTAAAAAAACCAAAGATATATTTTTTTGAGTGACTAAAGGAAGTTTACATTATGCTCACTACAATTCGGGTACAGTCTAATTCTTTGCAGATTGCTAATCTATGTATGGTAGACTATGGAACCACAATACTAGATCACGTTTCCTCAGGTCATTCCCCACCTCCCCACACTGTCCCCCCATACATCATTTTGAATCAGTGAAAGTTGTTGTCATGTGGAATTTGTAATAACTCTGATAGAGAAAATTAGACACTTCACACACCAGTACATGGACAGGACTTGTTTTAACATCTCAGTAAGAAGTGACAGTGGCCCTGTGTCTAACTGTGGTTCCATGTCTCTTATCCACTCGTGGAAGCTGGGTGTGTCCCTTCAGAAATTCAGTGTGGCAGAAAGAAAAGAGCACTAGAAAACTAAGCAAGAAAACATTCCTCTGGAGAACCCTGACTAACATAAAGCCCAATCCCCATCAGCACACAATATAACAAATATGCATATGGTCCCTCTCCATCTAAAATGTTTAAAAATAACAATATATAAGTAAACTGGCTTGCAAAAATCACTCATTGTGAAAAAAAGAAAACTAAGTGAGAAACCATAGGCTCAGGGCTGACACACGGTAGCTGTGTAGTGCCACTTCTCTGTGTCTCAGTTCCCATCTATGAATGAAGGAGGTGGAATGAGATGGTTGCTAATGTTGCTTCCTGGTCTAGCATCCCATGAGCCTAGTTAACTAGAAGTTAGAGGATGGGTAGTTATTCATTAAACCCAGAATACATAGTCCCAAACAGAAGGGGCCATATGATCCTTACTTCTAGATATAAAAGTTGAGAAGGCTGGTTACCATAGCAACTCACCTTCATGAAGTCATTTATAAATTCAATTTTGTAAAGTGACAATATTATGTACTGGCACCTGCAAAACTCCATAATGTTTCCTTTGCTTCCATTCTTGCCCCAGGCGATGGTGCCAAGAATTGTCATAATCTGGAGGAGCAATCAGAGTTCTCAAGCTGCCTTTCGGTCTGCTAGAACAGAAGGTGCTGACAGGGGTGGGAGTAAAGGAAGGCCTCCTTTCAGTTTACTAATTCTGCAGCCGCCCTTCACAAACTCCAGCAAATATTTTGCGATGTTGCAAGGTGTTACGAAAAGTGAAAAGCAAGCTGTGATTCAGCTGGTATGAAGACTTTGCAAACAAAAAAGAGTGATCGGTTTGCAGCAGACTATTACTTCTGCCAGAGCCCACAGACTGGAATACTAAAAGAGGAATTTCTGCAAGACATTGCCATCATACTTACTGGATTTTCAAAACAAAACCAATTTTAAATTGTTTGGCCTGGTAGGTTTCACCTTGTGAACCTCAGATTCCTGGGAGCTGTAGAGTCACTGCAAGGGATCTGCAAACCAGCGTGCATGTTCCGTCTGTAGAGTGAATGAAAAATATGCTCATCCATATGGATTACTTTTCAAATACACAAAAATGTCATTGTGATGAATACAAGAAATTAACTTGCAACGTTAGTGAAGATACCTCAGCTCGTTATGAATTTTCGTAACTGATATTCAAAGTAGAGCTAATATCATGCTTGAGTTTAAGAAAACTCTTTTTCATGTTGAAAAGCAGTCTTCACACTTGTCAGATCACTTGTCTTGGTTCTTGGGGCAGAGAATATGGACACCTTACCATTAGGAGAGAAGCTTTCCCCCAGGATTGGCTCTGCTTTCACGGCATATGTTGGATAATATACCCACCATTTGGTTTCTAGAACCTTAACATTTGTTAGGAAGACATTTAAGTGGCTAGTTGAGCCCTGTTCTTCCATGAGATATGTCATCCCTGAATATAAGTAAGATCTGAGCAGTGGACACAATTCTAGTCCAGACATTTATGTAAGAAATAGAAACTAATTTTGATTTCAAGCCTCCCTTTCTTTGCATTGTCAGAAACTTTATCTCAGTGAACTTGTGGATTTCAACCTCACCTTCCCCTGGAGTTGTATCTAGTTTCTGGGAGGGGGCTTCTGAGATGCAAGATGTGCAGAAAGGGAGGGGGGAAGGAGAGAGAGTGAAGGATGTGGTCCTTAAGATCATTCTTCCACACTGGTATTTATTGAGACATTCTTCACTCTTGACTGTGTGACCCTTTTGGATTCAGGAGCACTCTCCATTTCTCTGATGTGCTCTTGGGCATGAAGAGACATGCTTCTTTCTCACTGGGGCATGGAAAACTTTGCACATCTGCCTACGTTCTCTTCAGTGGGGACCCATTATGCACCCATTTCTTCTCTGGGGCTTCACTGAGGATGCAAAGAACGTGTCTTTTCTGCTCCCAAGTCTCACAAAAACATCTGCAATTGTGTCACCTTCCCAGGGTGAAGTAGCACACAGGATCCAGAAACATCTCTGCCCTCTGTACCTTCCCACGAATTCACTTCCTCCCCCTAAGAAACTCTTTTCTACTCTTGTTATCTTTTCTTCCAAATATTTTATCTATGCCACATTTGTTTGTTTTTTCCTTCCCATAAGGGCAACTTCTGAATCCAAAAGCCAGGAACATACTTTTATTTGTCTGCCTCTTACTATCACATCTCACCTCTGAGATAAGGAGTACAAACCAGGCTAGCTGTCCAAATGAGGGGAAGGAAAAACGAGGTAAGGAATTGGCTAATATTATTCTGCTGATTAATATAGATTTCACGAATCTAGGGCCTGCAAGAAAGGAGGTCAGCCCCAAATGAAACCAAACACTGAGCAAAAAGTGAATTTTTCTAGAATAATTAAAATAGGACCCCCAGCATTGGTGCAGTTTTTCTACTGGCTGTTGGTATTTTCTGCAGTCGGGCATCCAGAGCTAAGTGCCTGGACTTCGGGCACAGTGCTGAATTAAAAGGATCTTTTCTAAAGATTGGGTGAACAATTAAAGCTCCATCAGTCGTATATAGAGGTGCTTCACAGCCTGTCAGACTTGGGTTTTGGAAGAGGAGGGATGGGAAGGGAAGAAAGGGAAAGCAACCTAAGTTTCTAGCTCCACAGTCTCTGCCCCAGCCAGATCCGAAGTCCCTTCATTCACTCATTTATCCTTTCATTCAAAAACCATTGGATTTCTATAGTGGGCTATATACAGGGAACAAGGAACTCTGTATTTTAGTCCTGGCAAATTCATCTAAGAGTCTCTTTGAAAAAAAAAAAAAGACATGGTTTCTGGATTTAAGGCTCTCACAGTGTAGTTGGAGGAAGAGCCCATGCGAAGATAGGCAAAGTAGCAATTTCAAAGTTATGATGAGGAAAATGCAGGTTGTAGGTGACTGTGAGGCAGGACACCTAGCCAGTCCTTGAGAACTCAGAGAAGGGTTCCTGGATAGGCCAGAAAGATAAGTGGAAACTTGACAGAGGGAGTACCAGGGCTCTGGGGAAAAAGCAACCTTGAACAGGCTAGGCCACAGACTAGACTGCCTCTTAAGTAGAAGAGGGCCCCAGGAGCAGCTGGCCTGGCTCTGAACCAGCCTCAGATTTCCAGCAGCAGTGATGGCTCTGCATTTCAAACTTGGTGATTATGAACACACATTTCTCTGATTCAAAGGACTTAGCTGCTGCATGCCTGGGCAAGAAGATTCCATTTCCCTGTTTCTCAACTTGTGCTGTGTGAATCAGGAGCCTGTAGGAGGAACACGGGGGTGGAGGGTCCTTCACAATGAAAAGCCTCAAGCTCTCTTCCCCCTCGCATCTTGAAGAGAGAGTGGCAGCTGCCTTCGAAGAGCCTATATTTCAGGCAAAGATGAGTTTGTTGGCAAAACCATGTGGGAGGCACCAGAGTGCTAAATTAGAGCTTTTGCAAGCAATATATTTTTATCATTAAACTCTTGGCTAAAGCTCATTTGTTCCAAATGGGCTGCCTTAGAAAGTATGCTCACCTGAGTATGGGGTGAGCACTTTGAAAATACAAGTTTGTTCCAAAAGATGCACAAAGAAACAAAATTAACATTTATTTTATAAAAGAAGGATAGTGTGAAAAGAGATACAGCTCTTTGGCTCACTAAATCGTGAGATTAGACTATATTTCTCCTGCCACGAAGAGTGGAAAATTAACATCCTGTTTGAGGAACCTCAATCACATAACCTAAAGGCCAACTCCATGTCATGGAAACAAATCAGAGAACTGAATTTGAAGGAAGGCCCAAACATTGCAGATCCCACAGGAAATGATTACATACTATTATTCTTGAGAGAATGTAGTAATATAATCCTTGAGTAAATAATCAGAACAGACTGAGTGCATTTGCGTTAAACTGTAAACAATCATCTAGATCAAATTACTTAATATTTTAATCTATGAATGTAGAATAATACGTGCTTTAGTTTATGCCAATAGGACAATCCTTAGAGATGTCTGAGTTACTTCTGGCCATGAATTTAATCCACAAAGTGATTAAGAAATTAAGAAACAATAAAATAGCCTGGGAAAACAATGTATCACTACTGTGCAGCCACTAAGCTTCTGCATCAACCCGAGGATTTTCCACACATGCTCATCATTCCAGAACTAACTAAAACAGGGGTCAGGAAACTTTTTCTTGAAGGGCCAAGCAGTAAATATTTTAGGCTTTGCAACTCTGCCATTGTACACAAAAGCAGCCATACACACTATGTGAATAAATGGCTATGGCTATGTTCCAATAAAACTTTATGTGCATAAATATGCAACTGGCCTGTGGACCACAGTTTGCTGACCCTTGATCTTGAACAATTGCATAGGTGTAGAAAGATGGTCCTTTTGGAGAAATTATGAGTTCTTTAGAGCTCCATGGCAGACCAATTTCTGTGGGGCTATATGGTGAGGGTGCATTAGTCCACTGGCCTGCAAACTGCACCCTTTTTTTTTTTTTTTTTGAGACAGAGTCTTGCTCTGTCTCCCAGGCTGGAGTGCAGTGGCGCAATCTCGGCTCACTGCAAGCTCTGCCTCCCGTGTTCACGCCATTCTCCTGCCTCAGCCTCCTGAGTAGCTGGGACTACAGGCGCCTGCCACCACACCCTGCTAATTTTTTTGTATTTTTAGTAAAGACGGGGTTTCACCGTGTTACCCAGGATGGTCTCAATCTCCTGACCTCGTGATCCACCCACCCTGGCCTCCCAGAGTGCTGGGATTACAGGTGTGAGCCACCGCGCCCAGCCCCTTTCTTTAAGCCTTTATAAAGACTGATGGGTGCTGTCAAAGAGGCCAGATGACTCAGCAGGCAGCACACTTGATGTGGGATTCAGGGAGAATTGTTAGTTTGAGGTATAAACCACAGGAATAACCACAGTAAGCCAATCCCACAGTCTTTTCACACTTTCACCTGGACTGTGGCTTTGTGAGGTAACATGGGGATTCTGTACCTGATACCAATTTCAAAAGTTAAAGTTGTACACCAAAAAGTTCCAGTTTCCTTTCTAACTAAGCAAATGTTTCATTTGGGGCTGGGTAGGTACATTTTCCTGCCATATGCATGGTCCCTGCTGAATAAACATTGCTTTGTAAGCCCCCCACCCCACCGCTCCCCACAACCTATCCCCTGCCGTAGTTGGCCACTCAGTTATGTGTAACTTGCACCCTGTCTTGAAAAGTGGAGCTGGGCCCTAGTTCTCTTTCAGTCATCTGAACTGAAAGCAAGAGGGAAAATGCAGGCAGAGAGGCAGCCAGAAGGGTCATGTGGCCTCAAGGCCTGGAATAGCCTCTAGGGGGCCTTGTACAAGATGTGTTCAATGAAAAAGCACAAGCAATATTATGAAAGTGTTTCCTGTTGCGGGAAGTCAGGGACCCCAAACGGAGGGACCAGCTGAAGCCACAGCAGAACATAAATTGTGAAGATTTCATGGACATTTATTAGTTCTCCAAATTAATACTTTTATAATTTCTTATGCCTGTCTTTACTGCAATCTCTGAACATAAACTGTGAAGATTTCATGGACATTTATCACTTCCCCAATCAATACTCTTATAATTTCCTATGCCTGTCTTTACTTTAATCTCTTAATCCCGTCATCTTTGTAAGCTGAGGATGTATGTCGCCTCAGGACCCTCTGATGATTGCATTAACTGCACAAATTGTTTGTAAAACACATATGTTTGAATAATATGAAATCTGGGCATCTTAGAAAAGAACAGGATAACAGTGATTTTCAGGGAACAACGGAGATAACCATAAGGTCTGACTGCCTGTGAGGCCAGGCAGAACAGAGTCATATTTCTCTTCCTGCAGAAAGCCAATAGGAGAAATATCACTGAATTCTTTTCCCAGCAAGGAATAACCCTGGGAAAGGAATGCATTCCCAGCGGGAGGTCTCTAAAATAGCCGCTCCGGGAGTGTCTGTCTTATGCAGTTGAAGATAAGGGATGAAATACACCCCGGTCTCCTGCAGTGCCCTCAGGCTTGCTAGGATTAGGAAATTCCAGCCTGGCGAATTCTAGTCAGACTGGCTGTCTGCTCTTGAACCCTGTTTCCTGTTAAGATGTTTATCAATGACAATGCGTGCCCAGCAGGACATGGAACCTCATCAGTAATTCTAATTTCGCCCTGTCCTTGTGAGCTTGCTCTGCCATTTGCCTTGTGATCTTTTATTGCCTTTTGAAGCATGTGATCTCTGTGACACACTCCCTATTCGTACACTCTCTCCCCTTCTAAAACCCCTAATAAAAACTTGCTGGTTTTGCGGCTCAAGGTCACCATCACGGTCCTACCAATATGTGATGGCACTCCCGGAGGCCCAGCTGTAAAATTTCTCTCTTTGTACTCTTTCTCTTTATTTCTCACACTGGCTGACACTTAGGGAAAATAGAAAAGAACCTACACTGAAACATTGGGGGCTGGTTCCCCTGATAGTTTCCAGTTCTATAATCCAAGAGGGCCAGTTGTTCCTATTCAGGAATCCTTACATTCCAGAAAGATCACTCTGTGGATTTACAAAAGCTTCTCTTTCCCTTTTCTTGAGTTGCCTTGAGTGGGCCTCTCTAATGAATAACTGACTTTCCAATATGCACTAAAGAATCATGTGATGCTCTACTGGGCACAATTCTTGCCACATCTAACATTGGTTAGTTGCCACAGAAACAAGCCATGAAACATTTTATTTCATGTTTAGATTTGTCATCCAACACAAGCTTCCATAGGCTTGGCTGACATCTATTTAACTTCTATATTGGCTGGAGGTAACAAATCCAATAAAAATTTCCTTGTCAATGCCTTTAAAACAAACAAACAAAAAAACAAAGATTAGGTTTCACTATGTTGCCCAGGCTGGTCTTGAATTCTTGGGCTCAAGTGATCCTCCTACCTTGGCTTCCTAAAGTGCTGGAATTGCAGGCATGAGCCACCAGGCCTGGCTATCAATGACTTTTTCTTTTTCTTTTTTTTCCTTGAGACAGGGTCATGCACTGTCACCCAGGCTGGAGTGCAATGGTGCAATCATGGCTCACTGCAGCCTTAACCTCCTGTGCTCAAGCAATCCTCTCACCTCAGCCTCCTGGGTAGCTGGGACCACAGGAGCGTGCCACCATGCTGGGCTAATTTTTTAATTTTTTGTATAAATGGAGTCTCCCCATGTAGCCCAGGCTGGCCTCAAACTCCTGGGCTCAAGCAATCCTCCTGCCTCAGCATCCCAAAGTGCTGGGATTATAGGCCCAAAACACTCCGCCTGCCATCCATGACTTTTTGATCTGTCCTTTCCATGCCCACCTCGTCCACTATGGCCTAGTACCTTATCACTCCTATCTGGATTTCACCCACAGTCTCCTATAAAATTGCTTTGACTCTACTCTCTCCCTATTCTTGTCCATCTGTTGTCAGAGCTATTAGATTAAACCTACTTTCATCAGATTATTTCTCAGATGAAAAGTCCAGCTGGGCACAGCGGCTCATGCCTGTAATCCCAGCACTTTGGGAGGCCAGGGTGTGTGGATCACGAGGTCAAGAGATTGAGACTATCCTGGCTAACATGGTGAAACTCCGTCTCTTCTAAAAATACAAAAATTAGCTGGTGGCGTGTGCCTGTAGTCCCAGATACTCAGGAGGCTGAGGCAGGAGAATTGCTTGAACCCGGGAGGTGGAAGTTGCAGTGAGCTGAGATCATGCCACTGCGCTCCAGCCTGGCAACAGAGCAAGACTCCATCTGAAAAAACAAACAACAACAAAAAAAGTCCATAGTACTTTCCTATTATTTCCCAGATCCAATCTGAGTTATTCGATCCAGTATTTTAGGTGTTGTAATCTGGTCCCACCTAATCTATTTATTATATTCATATCTCCCATGACCCTTCAACATGAACTTCAACTTCAATCAGGTTAATGTCCTATATCCTCTGTTATATCTCACTCTCTATTCCCACCTCCATGCCTTTGCTTGTTTTTGTCCCCACTACTTCTTCTACTAATTAGAGTGTCTCCTTTCTGTGTCAAAGTCTAATTGCAATATTATCTATAGGCCACACATTAGGAAGGATGGGAAGAAAATGAAGGAAGGTTATATCTATCACCTTCCACCTGACACCCTACATTCCAAAGTAACAGTCAATGTCTGGCAACCACTGGAAATGTGACAAAAGTCTCAAAAGCATATGAAATTGACACTTCTGGAAAAAGAGAATGAAATAGACTTTTTTTTTTTTTAGAACTGATACATGCCTACACCCTTTATTTTAATTTAATTAAATTAATTAATTAATTTATTTGAGACAGACTCTCACTCTGTTGCCCAGGCTGGAGTGCAGTGGTGTGATCTCGGCTCACTGAAACCTCTGCCTCCTGGGTTCAAGTGATTCTCCTGCCTCAGCCTCCTGAGTAGCTGGGATTACAGGCGTGTGCCACCACACCCGGCTAATTTATGTATTTTTAGTAGAGATGGGGTTTCACCATGTTGGTCACACTTGTTTCAAACTCCTGACCTCAAGTGATCTGCCCACTTCAGCCTCCCAAAGTGCTGGGACTACATGCGTGAGCCAGTGTCTGGCCTATTTTTTTTTTTTTATTTTTTTGAGACAGAGTCTCTTTCTGTTGCTCAGGCTGGAGTGCAGTGGCATGATTTCAGCTCACTGTAACCTTTGTCTCCAAGGTTCAAGCAATTCTCTTGCCTCCACCTCCCGAGTAGCTGGGACTACAGGCGTGAAACATCATGTCCCGTTAATTTTGTATTTTTAGTAGAGATGGGGTTTCGCCATGTTGGCCAGGCTGGTCTCAAACTCCTGACCTAAAGTGATCTGCCTGCTTCAGCCTCCCAAAGTGTTGGGATTACAGGCGTGAACCACAGCACTCGGCCAAAACACATTTAATTTTTATCCTTCCCAAGGGTTCCCACTAAAACTATATAAAATGCTTGTGGGGGGGTGTGGGGCTAGCATAAACTCTAAGGACAACGATGTGAAAAAAGATATCAAAGGAGCCAAATTTTGGAGGGTTGCAGGCTTGAAAAACCAAGTTGTAAATGGACATTAAGTAAATACAAGAACAAATTCAATATGCACTCCAGAATTGTCAAAATGCTCAAGAGTTGATGAGATCTCTAGAAGTGGCGTAAACTGGGATGTTGGATTAAGGAAGACTGGTTGAATGAAGGTTGTTTGAGAGTCAGGTGAATTCCTGGATTTCTCCTTTCCCCCACTTTATATCACTGGTTGATTGCTCCTCCCACACTTTGGCCAATGTCTACAGGTTTAGGTTCCAGAGAGGGGAAAAAAGATGGTTTCTAGGTGAAGGAACACCAGGCACAGTTGAGGGCGGGCATGAAGTACTTAAAGTAGGGAGAATAAGTGAAGGTATGTGTATTGACTACTCGGGCTCCCTGCTCTCTTCCTGCACTTTATCCTTCAGGCAAGGTAAATGACAGGGCTATTTTCTGGAGAATATGACTATCTCAATATGAAACACCTAAACACAACGACTTCAAGAGTCTCCTCACAAACATCCTAGATAGACACTCTTATATTAGTGTTTCTCAACTGGAATATGGCAATGTCTGGAGACTTTTTTTTTTTTGAGAAGGAATCTCACTTTGTCGCCCAGGCTAGAGTGCAGTGGCACGATCTCGGCTCACTGTAACCTCTGCCTCCCAGGTTCAAGCAATTCTCCTGCCTCAGCCTCCTGAGTACCTGGGACTATAGGTGCGTGCCACCACACCTAATTTTTGTATTTTTAGTAGAGATGGGTTTTTACCATGTGGGCCTGGCAGGTCTCGAACTCCTGATCTCAGGTGATCCACCTGCCTCGGCCTCCCAAATTCTTGGGATTACAGGCGTGAGCCACTGCACCCGGCCCGAAGACATTTTTGTTTGCCACAAAACTGGGGGTGGGAGGTGGAGGTGTGCTGCTGGCATCTAGTTGATAGAGGCCAAGGATGCTGCTATACATCCTATAATGCACAACAGCCTCCCACAACAAAGAATTATCCAGTCCAAAATATCATTAGTGTCATTAGTGTCACTGTTGATAAACTCTGCCTTACATTAAACTCATGGTCAACTGGACCACCAATACAAGCAGTTTTCAAACAACCCAATGGTCCTCCCACTCTATTAAGAGTGAGCAAGATGTCAGGTGCAGTGGCTCACGCTTGTAATCCCAGCACTTTGGGAGGCCAAGGTGGGCAGACTGCTCGAGCCCAGGAGTTTGAGACCAGCCTGGGCAACATGGTGAAATCCCATCTCTACAAAAATACAAAAATTAGCTGGATGTGGTGGCATGCACCTGTAATCCCAGCTACTTGGGAGGCTGAGGTGGGAGGATCACCTGAGATGGGGAAGTTGAGGCTGCAGTGAGCCATGAGTGTGCCACTGCACTCCAGCCTGGGTGAGAGAGTAAGACCTGAAAAACAAAGAAAAAAAGAAAAGAAAGAGCAGACAACAAGAAATGACCAGATATCTGAGGAAAACCTCTAACAACAAACAGAGAGCTAAACAAACAGAACACAGCAACTTGGAGTAATAGAGACTCTACAGGAAGATGAAAACTTTAAAAAACTATAATCGATTTCCACTTATGGCCATGACTGACTGTGAGGGACCAGATTTACCTTCCTGCCCTAAGCAGCTAGAAAACTGGGATATTTGGAAAGTATTTTCTGATACTGAATAGCAGGCTGCACAGGACTGTGACTCCTGAGAGGGGTGAGTCCTGAAGACACATTCCATACCCAAGCAGATGTTGTTAATCTTACTGAGTCAAGAAAAACATTAGGCTGGGCGTGGTGGCTCACGCCTGTAATCTCAGCACTTTGGGAGGCAGAAGCAGGCGGATCACGAGGTCAGGAGTTCGAGACCAGCCTGGCCAACATGGTGAAACCCCATCTTTACTAAAAATACAAAAAAAAAAAAAATAGCTGGGCGTGGTGGCACATGCCTGTAATCCCAGCTACTTGGGAGGCTGACACAGAAGAATCACTTGAACCCAGGAGGCGGAGTTCACAGTGAGCTGAGATCATGCCACTGCACTCCAGCCTGGGCAACAGACTGACGCGCCATCTAAAAAAAAAAAAAAAAAAAAAGCACTCAACCCAAAAGAAAGCACAAAAAGAGGAAAACAGGCACAAACAACAGGTAGGACAAATGAACAAGCAGCAAGTTATTAGATTTCAACCTAACCGTTGAATAGTTACACTAAATGAAAATAATCTAAACACTTCATAGACAGGCTGAATTTTTTCTAAAAGTCAGACTGGATAAAAAATAATACCCAAATATATGCTGTATACAAGAAACCCACTTTAATCATAAAGGCATAGATAAAAAGTAAAATCATGTAAAAATATGTGTCATAAAAACGCTAATTATAAGAAAGCCAGAATGGTTATATTACTATCAGACAAAGTAGACTTCAGTACAAAAAATATTACCAGGGATAATAAGGGATATTTAATAATGATAAAGGATTAATTCATAAAGAGGGCATAAAAATCTTAAATGTGTACGCATTTTTAAAAAGACCCTCAAAATACATGAAATGAAAACTGAAAGAACTGCAAGGAGAAACAGAAAAATCTACTATAGTTGAAGACTTAATCCGTCTGTCTTAGTAATTGATAGAACAAGTGGAAAAAAATCCGTAAAACAGCATTAACCAATTTGACCTATTGACATTTCTAGAACACTGATCCAACAAGAGCAAGATTGTTGTATTTTTTTCAAGCATATGGAACATTCACCAAGATAAATCACATGCTGGGCCATACAGCTCAATTAAAAAAAAAACTGTTAATATACTCATAGGCAGAAGAGAAGCTAGTATACCCATGGAACAAGAATACTCTAAAAAATCATAGAATAATAACAGCAAAACCTTAGACATTATAAATACACAAGATAGAAGAAATGAAACACTACAGACATGTGACAAGATAAAGTGAGGAAATCTCCTATAAAGTAGAGGAAACTGCAAACACACATGCACACAAGGGGAGTGGTAGGGAAAAGATGAAAACTTGTGTGACATCTGAATAAAAGGAGTTTTGGAAAGAGAACAGAAAATTTGAAGGGGAGAAAATAGTCACATACTACTTTAAGAAAATTTTCTTAAAGGACATTGGTGTCTAGACTAAAAGGGCCTATTGAGTATTCAGTATATTGGATGAAAATAGACTTACCCTAAAGCAAGTCATCATGAAATACTGAGGATGAATGAAAGATGCTACAAGTTTCCAGGGGGGTGGGAGCAATAAAGGATCTGAAATCACAATGGCTTCTTTCAACAGCGACACTGGGATCTAAAAGATAATAGAGCAATGCCTTCAACATTCTGAAGGCAAGTGCTTTTTATTTTGAATTTGATAACTTACCAAACTATCGATTAAACATGAGAGTAGAATAAAGACAAATTCTAGAAATCCAAGGTCTCAAAATTTTACCTTCCATGTATCCTTGATCAGGAATTTACTGGAGGATGTGCTCCAGGAAAACAATGGAGTGTTTGGGAAGCTGAGGTGGGAGGATCACTTGAGCCCAGGAGTTCAAGACTGTACTGGGCAACATAGCGAGACCCTGTCTCTACCAAAAAATAAAAAAAAATTACTCGAGTGTGGTGGCGCATGTCTGTTGTTCCAGCTACTTGGGAGGCCGAGGCAGGAGGAATGCTTGAGCCCAGGGAAGTCAAGCCTGCAGTGAGCTGTGATTGCACCACTGCACTCCAGCCTGGGCAACAGAGAAGACCCTGCCTCAAAACAAACCTAAGGAAACTAAGAAAAAGAAACAAACCTAAGGAAACTAAGAAAAAGAAAGACATAGTGATAAAGAAACAGGACATTCAACACGGAAGAGAGGTTTAGGGAAATCCAAAGGTGACAGCTGCACCAGGTGTAGATATAATCAGTTCATACTAGAGTGAATCTTAAGAGACAGGTACACTGGGGGCTATCATCACCAACATGCTTGCTGCCATTATCCTTTTTCATTTTTTAAATCTGAACCTGACCAAGTTTATCTGTATTTGGCTTGCCTAGATCATGTCCTGGTAAAATTCATGTGTTCTCCGCCACACCTTACAGCTTGGATCAGCTGAAGATACTCATTTCATCCTATAGACATGTTTTCTCTGACCCATTCCTGAGAGCTGGGGGTAATTAAGATTGAGTTTAGAAGGCAAATTCCTGCTGCTGTACATGGTCCACGGTACATGACCAGTGAATGGTCAGTACATGGTCTACGGTACAGGCTGGCCACATGCCTACACCAAAGCAAGTGCTATGCTCCCCAATACTCATTCATTACTTTGCCTGCTGACTTTCTAGAAGGGTATTCTTGTATACTTTCCAAAACGCCGAAGCCGAAACTATGACTTTGTGTAGCTTATCTTCTCTTAGGAACTTTTATTTTGTTTTGCCCTCTTTTGGCACAGATAGGTTTGTGCTTGCTCCTAAGCTTTTATGTTAAAACTTTCATGCTAATTTATATATAAAAATTGCAGAAAATATTAAACATATGATTGACAGATTTGGTGACAGTAAAAAACAATAATATGAAGTAGGCTATATCAGTTATCTCAGCAGAGGTGGGAGCAGGCAGTAAGAAAGGACTTGAAAAATGCAGTGGGTATTACAAGACCCAAGGAAGTTTTCAAGGCACACAACACACACTTCACATCTCCCCATAAAGACATTTCTCCCTCTGTTCTTATGCACACCCTTCCCTCTTGAAATGCTCAATTCTGTCTGATCTTTTAAGTGTCAACTCTAATGTCTCTGCTTTAGAGAGGCCTACTCTGACCACACTCCTCACTCACTGTCACTTTTCACACTCTGTAAACATCTTGTTTACTTGGTTACTATGTACCTTTGCATAGTCACCACCTCAGTGTAAGCTCTGTGAGGGAAGAGAGCTTGTCTTGCTCACTACTGTATCCTTGGTGTTTCAAAGTGTCTGGCAAATATTAATCTCATCAAAAATGATGTTGAATGAGTATTACTGAAGGAAGTTGGTTTTTCAAGTGAATGAAGAGGAAGCAAAAACAAAGTTGAAAACCACAAAAAAATTAATTTTGAAACATGGAACCTCATTCATATTTGTTCTCTAAAGGTTTTGTCTTTTACATCTAAGTCCTGGGTTTGATTTTTTTGTGTGTGTGCACGTATGGTTAAGAGATAGGAATCCAGTTTGAATTTACTGACGAATTTCCCTAGTGATCTACAATACTACCTGTCATATATCACTTTTACATATATGTAGTTATCTACTCCTGGTCTGTTTTTGTGTTGAATATCGTCTCAATATTTCAGCTTTAAAATATGCTTTGACATGTGGTAGAGCAGGTGTGTTACGAAAAATTTTAGGCCGGGCGTGGTGGCTCATGCCTGTAATCCCAACACTTTGGGAGGCCGAGAAGGGTGGATCACAAGGTCAGGAGTTCAAGACCAGCCTGGCCAATATGGTGAAACCCCGTCTCTACTAAAACTACAAAGATTAGCTGGGCATGGTGGCAGGCACCTGTAGTCCCAGCTACTTGGGAGGCTGAGGCAGGAGAACAGCTTGAACCCGCGAGGCAGAGGTTGCAGTGAGCCGAGATCGCACCCCTGCACTCCAGCCTGTGTGACAGAGCAAGATTCCATCTCAAAAAAGAAAAAGAAAAATTTTAAATATATATAAACGTAGAGAGAATAAGTTCTTCTGGAACTTTGGGTATATATCAGACCTTTTCCTTCTATTGTTCATGTCTCAATTTCTATTTCATTTTTTTTTCTAATGTCTTTGCTCATGAGTGATAATTACCTGTCATTTTTTTTTTTTTTTTGAGACGAAATTTCACTCTTCCGCCAAGGATGGAGTTAAGTGGTGCAATCCTGGCTCACTACAACCTCCGCTACCGAGTTCAAGCAATTCTCCTGCCTCATCCTCCCAAGTAGCTGGGATTACAGGCGCGTGCCACCACACCCAGCTAAATTTTATATTTTTAGTAGAGATGGGGTTTTGCCTTGTTGGCCAGGCTGGTCTCGAACTCCTGATCTCAGGTGATCCACCTGCCTTGGCCTCCCAAAATGCTGGGATTACAGGCATGAGCCACTGCGCCCGGCCTGTCATTTTCCTTTCTTTATAATACTTGCTTGGTTTTGGTAATTAGCCTTTTAAGTATTCTCATTTTTTCATTGTTTGAAAAAGTTGTGCAAGTTTGGAATTAGCTGTTATTAGAATTTTGGTATAACTTGCCTATAAAACCACTTCATTCTGGTGTTTCAATTATTGTTTTTTCAAGGAAACTATCCATTTCTTCTATTTTTTCAAATATAGATGCAACAAAGATCACAAAGAGACTGTTATGAGCTATCTTAACTCAATATATCTATTTTTTGAGACAGAGTCTGACTCTGTTGCCCAGGCTGCAGTGCAGTGGTGTGATGATCATGGCTCACTGCAACCTCCACCTCCTGGGCACAAGTGATCCTCCCACCTCAGCCGCCCGAGTAGCTGGAACTACAGGTGTGTGCCACCATAGGCACGAGCCACTGCGCTTGGCTTTTTTTTTTTTGAGGCAGGGTCTTACTCTGTTGCCCAGGCTGGAGTGCTGTGGTGTGACCATGGCTCACTGCAGCCTCAACATCTTGAGCTCAAGCAATCCTCTCATCTTAGCCTCCTGAGTAGCTGGGACTACAGGTGCACACCACTACATCTGGCTAATTAAAAAATTTTTTTTGCAGAGACAGGGTCTCATGTTGCCCAGGCTGGTCTTGAACTCCTGGGCTGAAACAATCCTCCTGCTTGGGCTTCCTAAAGTGCTAGGATTACTGGCATGAAACACCATGCCTGGCCTATTTGTCATATTTTCTATCATTGGATCTTTGTGCTTAAGTTTTTGGAGAGGTTTCCAATTTTTTTCTTTCCCACTCTTCCCAGGGCTAAGGCCAAGATACAAAAGTATTCTCACTGTCTTTCTCAGCATATGTGAGGGGATATTCTAGTAAACACACTGAAACTGCTGCTTTTCAGGGCTCCATGCTTTGGGCACATATCTCTGATCTAACCTCCTCAACTTGCTCAAGTCCTGGGCTCTGTCTTCCACGCATACAATACCCTTTAAAGCATAGGCTTTAGACCCTGAGGGAATAGCGGATATTCCTAGGGCAAGCATTAGCACTTTTTTTGAATTTGTACTTTCCCTTTTTTCTAGCCTCAGAAGATAATCATTACCTCTTGATAGTTTAATCATACTCATGTTTTAAAATTATATATATATTTCCATATGTATATGCACAAGTGTGTTTATATACCTATTTTCTTTCAGGCTTTTTACTGTTGTTTAGCAAGTTTCTCTGGCAGTTGTTAGAAACTTGTCTATCTATCTGATCTTTAAATTGCTGTAATTGCAAATCTCTTAGCATGGCAAATTAAAAACTAAGAAAAGAGCATCATTGCCATCTGGTGGAGAGACCTACTATTACCAATCTAAATGAGACCCAATGATTCAGGCAAGGCCTTCTCATTCCTCCCACATTTAGTAACTGAGTCCTGTCAAATCTTTAATTATTAGGTCTTTCAAATCTGTTCCTTGACTTCCATTCTCCCAGGGCCTTAGTCTAGTTTCTTTTTTCTTTCTTTCTTTTTTTTTTGCTAAAATCATTGCTTTTGAATTGGTCTCCTTCTTCTTCTTCTTCTTCTTCTTCTTTTTTCTAAAGAGAAGGGGTCTCACTTTGTCACCCAGGCTGGAGTGGAATGGCATGATCACAGCTTACTGCCACCTTGAATTCCTAGGCTCAAGGGAACTCCTCCCATCTCAACCTTCAGAATAGCTGGGACAACAGGCGCATGCCACTGTACCCAGCTAATTTTTAAATTTTCTGTAGAGATGGGGTCTCACCATCTTGCCCAGACTGGTCTTCAACTCTTGGGCTCAAATGATCCTCTCGCCTCAGCCTCCCAAAGTGCTGGGATTACAGGCGTAAGCCACTACAGTTGGCTTTTCTCCCTTTAGTTACTATTCTTTCAAAATATTTTCCTTGTTCCTGTTGTCAATCTTATTTTTACACTTCCACATTAATTTGATGTTTTTGTTTTGTTTTCTTTGAGACAAAGTCTCACTCTATTGCCCAGGCTGGAGTGCAGTGGTGCTATCTGGGCTCATTGCAACCTCCACCTCCCGGGTTCAAGCGATTCTCCTGCCTCAGTCTCCTGATAGGTGAGATTACAGGTGTGCGCCACCACACCCAGCTAATTTTGTATTTTTAGTAGAGACCGGGTTTCACCATGTTAGCCAGGCTGGTCTTGAACCCCTGACCCCAGGTGATCCACCCGCCTCAGCCTCCCAAAGTGCTGGGATTACAGGCGTGAGCCACTGCACCCGGCCTTAATTTGATGGGTTCTGTATCAAGTTCTTGCTTATGAGCAAAAACTGTGGAACCAATAACAGCAGTCTGGCTGAGATGAGAACAATGTAGAAGTCCAATAAATGCTGTCTGAATTGAAAAAGTGGCACCATTTGCTCATTTGCCTAATTTATCTAGGAAGCAGTACACGCGCAGAAATTCCCAAGCTGTTTTCTATAATAACATATTAATGAATGACATTCACATGTGTAATACTCCTGTGGGCTTACCCAGAGTTTTTTTTTAAACTTAAAATTATTTTTAATTACAAAAGGCATACATACCTAACACTTTAAACATTCACAGTTTTGTGAATGAACAAATACACTGATAATGCTGAGTGCCAGGGTTTTGACTGTGGAAGAAGATAAAAGTAAGGAATAGGAAAAGGCAAGGAAGAACCCTGTAGGGTTGGACTGGAACTGGAGATATCAGTAAAACTTGTGATTTCTAATATATGTTTCCTAGCTCTTTCTGTCAAAGGGGCCTAAAAGCAATGACAACCCAGGAGGCTCAGATCATGGTTTCTAAAAACCATTCTCCACTAAAAGAAACTAAGGCTCTTTGGAGAAATGGCTGATTCCAAGGCTTTAGTAGAATATTTTCCTTATAGTAGAATGCCACAGAATAAACACAGAAATAATAATACAATTGGAAGAATCCCCACTTGGCAACACCAGAGTAACAATTAATTCCACCAAGAAATATCACTGGATGCTAAAATGAGTGTGTGAAAGTTTGTTGAGAAACAAAATAGTTATCATCTGAAAGTATTTCCCCACAAAATGCTTATTAACTTAACGTAAAAAATTAGAAACTTTATAGTAGAGTAATATAGCAGATATCACCTAATACAAGTGATCAAAATTAACATCCTTGTAATGGGACAAATGACACCATGATACGGTGCACTGAAAAGAACAATGCCATTTCTGTGGTATCCCCGCCAAAAATGTATAAGCTCAGTCTAATCATCAAGAAATACCAGAAAAACCCAGATTAAGAGTTACTCTATAAAAAGTCTATGGGTTGGGAACAATAGACACTGAGGACTACTAGACGAGGGAGGGAGGGAAGGTGCAAGGGTTGGAAAACTACCTATTGGGTACTATGCTCACTACCTGGGTGTCGGGATCAATGGTGCCCCAAACCGCAGCATCACGCAATATACCCATGTAACAAACTTGCACATATACTCCCTGAGTCTAAAATAAAAGTTGAAATAAAAAAAAAATATAACTGGCCCATAACCTTGGCATTTTGAAAGACTGGCTGAAGAACTGCTCCAGAATAGAGGAGACTACAGACATGAGAACTAAATGTAATATTACTCCAGAGTGGATCCAGATCAGACTTTTTTTTTTTTTTTTTGCATATTACTGAAACAATTAGCAAAATATGAAAAAGATTTGATAATAGTAAAGTATTAATGTTAATTTTCTGATTTTGGTAATTGTGCTATGGCTATGCAGGAAAACACCCTTGTTCTTTGGAAATACAAACTTAAGTAATTGGGGTAAAGAGGCACCACATCTAGTAAGGAATATTCAAATGGCTCAGAAAAAAGTACTTACTCGAAGTTGATGATAAAGGGAAACCTCTTCCTTACAGTAGAATGACGACTAATTAATACAGAAATAATAATGGAGTTAGAACAATCACAATTTTGGAAACATCCTAGTAAAAATTTATTCAGACAAGAATCGTCAAAGGATGCTAAACCTAGGAGGGGTAGATTTGATGAGGAACAGAATTGTCAACAAGGTCTCAAAGTTTCTCCTCACGAATTACCCACTAATTGCAAAAGGAAAAACAATAACAATACACTGGAGAAACTGGACATCTTACCCAAGTGATCAAAATTAGCATCACCAATAAGGGGCAAATGGACATTCTGTGCATCTGGATGTATACCTGCAATACATATCACTTACAGCATTTCAACCCTCACTGCACTACCCGAATCTAACCATGAGGAAACATCAGAAAAACCCAAATAGAAGGATACTCTATCCTTTAGCTGTCCTGTATTTTTCAAATATATTACTATTATAAAAAACAAAGAAAAGCTGAGGAACTACTCCAGATTAGAGGTTATGGCAATACAACATATGATCCTATGCTGGATCATGGAGCTGAAAAAAATTACCAATAAAACAGCAAATGAAATTGAAATATGGACTGTAAAGTATTATGGCAATGTTGAATTTCTGAACTTGATAGCTGTACTTGGGTAAGACAGCATGCTTGTTCTTATGAAGTACATGTGTAGTATTAAAGGGTAAAGAGTATGATGTCTACAATATACTTTCTAATGGGTCAAGGATTCTAGGATACACACCCCCAGGTAAGGGAACTGGGAGTTAAAAGGTATTCGAAGGCTGCCATAAGGATGTAAAGAGTTAAGTCTCTACCTTTACACCCACTCCAGAGAAAAACAGTACTATTAGCTTCCTGTGTTTTCCATATGGATACATAAACTTCTGCACACATATGTAATTCTTCTATCATTCTGACAGCTATATATTCTAATGGATGAATATATAAAATGTACTTAAGTGTTGTATTGGCATTTGTTTCTAGTATCTTTTATATTACAATCTGATATCTTAACAGTTAGATTCTTTCATCACTTTTACATTTATTTTGATAAAAGTTAGGTTTGGCTTTAATTCCTTGTTTTTAAACTTTTTTTCTGCTTTTTATTTTTCAACTCTGGCTGTGGCATAAGGCCTTAATTCTGTCATCTTATTTTGTTATAGGGTCTGTTTGTATGTCTTCCTTTTAAAAATATTTTATGTTCATGTTTTGTTTTAGGGTTTTCCTCCTCATCTAGTAAAGACTTCTATTCAATTTATGACCATCATTATTATTATTTAGAGAATATGGAGATGGTTCTGAGGTACAATACAAGAAAAATCTTCATAGGAGAACCTAAGTGTGGCCACTGGATGATCCATTCATGGAAGGAGGCTACTCAAAGTATGAAGATAAAATGTGAGCTGGACAAGAACTACAAAACACGCTGAAAGAAATCAGAGATGACACAAACAAATGGAAAAACATTCCAAGCTCATGAGCTAGAAGAATCAATATCATTAAAATGGCCATACTGCCCAAAGCAATCCACAGATTCAATGCTATTCCTATCAAACTACAAACATCATTTTTCACAGAATTAGAAAAATCCTGCCGGGTCCAGTGGCTCACGCCTGTAATCCCAGCACTTTGGGAGGCTGAGGCGGGTGGATCACAAGGTCAGGAGTTCAAGACCAGCCTGGCTAAGATGATGAAACCTCATCTCTACTAAAATTACATAAATTAGCTGGGCATGGTTGGCGGGCTCCTGTAATCCCAGCTATTCGGGAGGCTGAGGCAGGAGAATTGCTTGAACTCAGGAGGCAGAGGTTGCAGTGAGCTGAGATTGCACCGCTGCACTCAGAGCCTGGGAGACACAGCAAGACTCCGTCTCAAAAAAAAAAAAAAAGAAAAATCCATTCTAAAATTCATATGGAACCAAAAAATCAATCCTAAGCAAATAAAACAAAGCTGAGGTATCACATTACCTGAGTTAAACTATACTATAAGGAAGCTACAGTAACCAAAACAGCATGGTACAGATATAAAAACAGACCCATAGACCAATGGAATGGAACAGACAGAAATAAAGCTACACACCTACAGCCATCTGACCTTTGACGAAGTTAACAAAAATAAGCAACAGAGAAAGGATTCCCTAATTCAATAAATGGTGCTGGAATAGCTGTCTAGCCATATGCAGAAGACTCAAACTGGACCCCTATCTTTCACCATATATAAAAATTACCTCAAGATAGATTAAAGATTTAAATATAAGGGGCTGGGTGCAGTGGCTCATGCCTGTAATCCCAGCACTTTGGGAGACTGAGGTGGGTGGATCACTTGAGGCTCGGAGTTCAAGACCAGCCTGGCCAACATGGTGAAACCCCATTCCTACTAAAAATAGAAAAATTAGCCAGGCGTGGTGGCATGTGCCTGTAATCACAGCTAGGTTGGGAGGCTGAGGCATGAGAATCGCTTGAGCCTGGGAGGTGGAGGTTGTGGTGAGCCAAGATTGCACCACTGTACTCCAGCCTGGGCAACAGAGGGAGACTGTGTCTTTGGGAAAAAAAAAAAAAAAGATTTAAATGTAAGACTTCAAGCTATAAGAGTCCTAGAAGAAAACCTATGAAATAACATCTGGACATCAGCTATGGGAAAGAACTTATGGCTAAGTCCTCAATAGCAATTGCAACAAAAACAAAAATTGACCTAATTAAACTAAAGAGCTTCTGCACCGCAAAAGGAACTATCAATACAGTAAACAGACAACCTACAGAATGGGAGAAAATATTCACAAACTGTGCATCTGAAAAAGGTCTAATGTCCAAAATCTATAAGGAACTAAAACAATTCAGAAAACGAAAACCAAGTAACTCGTGGCCAGGTGTGGTGGCTCACTCCTGTAATCCCAGCACTTTGGGAAGCTGAGATGGGTGGATTACCTGAGGTCAGGAATTCGAGAACAGGCTGGCCAAACATGGTGAAACCCTGTCTCTACTAAAAGTACCAAAATTAGCCACGCGTGGTGGCAGGCACCTGTAATCCCAGCAACTCAGGAGGCTGGGGCAGGAGAATCGCTTGAACCCGGGAGGTGGAGGTTGCAGTGAGCTGAGATGGTGCCATTGCACTCTAGCCTGGGTGACAACAGTGAAACTCCATCTCAAAACAAAAACAAACAAAAATACACACACACAAACAAAAACCCATTAAAAAAATGCCAAAAGACGTGAACAGACACTTCTCAAAAGACAACATACAAGCGGTTAACAAACATGAAAAAATGCTCAACATTACTAATCAGATAAATGCAAATCAAAACCACAATGAGTTACAATCTCACACCAGTCAGAATGGCTATTATCAAAAAGTCAAAAAAATAACAGATGCTGGTGAGGCTGTGGGAAAAAGGGAATGCTTCAACACTGTAGAAGCCAGTGCAGTGTAGAATGCGCCTACACTGATGGAAATGCAAATTAGTTCAGCCACTGTGAAAGCAGTTTGGAGATTTCTCAAAGAAGTTAAAACAGAACTACCATTTGAACCAGCAATCCCATGACTGGATATAAATCCAAATGAAAATAAATTGTTCTACCAAAAAGACACATACACTCACATATTCATCACAGCACTATTCACAACAGCAAAGACACAGAATCAACCTAGATGCTCATCAATAGTGGACTGGATAAAGAAAATTGGTACATATACACCACAGAATACTATGCAGCCATAAAAAAGAACGAAAATCATGTCTTTTGCAGCAACATGGATGCAGCTGGAGGTCATTATAGTGAATATACACAGGAACAGAAAACCAAAGACCACATGTTCTCACTTATCAGTGGGAACTAAGCAATGGGTACACATGGACATAAAAATGAGGACATAGGGGACTACTGGAGGGAAGAGGGGAGGGAAGGGGTGAAAAACCACCTGTTGGACTCTATGCTCACTACCTGGGTGACAGGATCATTTGAACCCAAACCTCAGCATCACAAAATATACCCATATAACTCACCTGCACATGTACCCCCTACATCTAAAATAAAAGTTGAAATTATAAAAAAAAAAACAAGAACAAAAAAAATGAAATGTGAGTTAGGCAAGTCCAGATTCTAGCTGATCCCTGAGAAATGTACTTTTCTCCAAGTCAATGAATCCAATCTTTAATGGATCTGGGATGCTCTCTGACCAGGTCCTGTTATGAGTTTCCTGTGTTATAATTAAAAACCCCAAACTGATTAAGCATGAGAGGATACTTCCTGCTCTCAGAGAAATTATTTATTATATTCTGTATTATCCTTGTAATTTTTCTGGATATGAATAAATAACAATGTATCTCAGAAAAACACATTTTGAAAAGCCTTATAAAGTTAAAACTTTAAATGCTTTTCATCAAAATGTTATGACCAATAAAAATGCCATTCATGTATCTCATCACACTTTCTATACATTTTGTAGTGATATGTATTTATACATACTGCAGTTGGAAATAGGGAATGCTTTTTTGGTTTCCCATGGTAGGCTGCAGGTTTTAAAAGCAGAAGTCCTGAACCTCTGAAGGCAACATAAGAGAAGTATTCATTTGAAACCTGTAGTGTTAAAAAAAAAAAAAAAAGAGAGAGAGAGGCCAAGTTCTGTGGCTCATACCTGTATCCCAGCACTTCGGAAGGCTGAGGCCAGAGGATTGCTTGAGATCAGAAGTTCGAGAACAGCTTGGGCAACATAGTGAGTCCTCATCTCTACTAAAAATAAAAACTAGCTGAGCACAGTGGCACACGCCTGCAGTCCCCAGCTACTTAGGAGGCTGAGGGAGAAGAACTGCTTGAGCCCAGCAGATGGAGGCTGCAGAGAGCTTGATGATACCTCTGCACTCCACCCTGGGCAACAGAGTGAGCTCTTGTATCCAAAAAAAAAAACAAACAAACAAACAAACAAATTTTAAAAAGGGAGAGTCAAGATGTTTGCTTTATTTATTTCTTTTAGGGGGCAAGACAGGAAGTAAAAAAAAAAAAAAAAGTTTGGTTTTTGCTTCAAAGAGCTTTTCTCAGAGCAGGGATTTATTTTCATTACATGCAACATGGACAAACACTGTTCTGGTTTTCACGACAATTTGAATTCAAAGTAATATGCTTTTCTAAAATTCAGTGTATTTATTTGGCCATATGGATGCTCCTTGTGTTCTTGGTCACATATTAAAGAAACTGGCACTTTGGATGCAAGAACAAATAAAAAATATCATAAATCCAACTGGTCTTTGATTTGGGTCTAGGTTAATAACTAAAGAACCATTCAGCAATAATGGCTTGAAACATTTATATATCCTATGAAACCGCAATTAGTTAAGAGGCTGCTGATTCTAATAACTATGACACCAGTAAGGGAGTGAGGGGAGAAATGTTAACTCTGGATGCCAAATTCAGAGCAAAATATCTATTATCTCCTTCTCACTTTTGCAGTATCTATAAATAAAGTGTGGGGGGGGGGAGAATTATATGAATAATGTTAAATAAAAGTGCATACAGAAATGAGAAATATTTTCATGGAATTTGCCACTTAGTTCTTAAAATTCTTATAAGGAAAATAACCATTTACAGCAAAAGACTAGTTACACTGTTGCTGTTTAGAACATGAGAGCAAAATGAATAACAATCAAATTCTCTGGTTTAAACTTAATTATCTTAAAACATGTTATTCTGTAAGTTGACATCTATGCCTTGAAAATTCAAGGCAGAAAGTAAAATCATTTAGAAAGCCAGAAATTCCATCAATACATCTAGACAGATGTTTGCTTGTAGTTTTTGGTATCCAAAACCTTTTTTCCACACATCGCACAGATGCCTGAAACAAAAGAAGATATGTGATCAATCAAATAATAATACCAACTGTTTGGTTTAAGTCAATCCTGAAGCTTAAAACATAATTTAACAGCATCAGGAAAGAAAAGAAAAGAAAAGAAAAGAAAAAATATATATATATACTTTTAATTATAAACAGGTTTTAGGTTCTATTTTGCCTTAGGATAAAGAGAGTGTTTGGCTAACAGAATTTATGACAGGCTACATCTTTTCTGTTAACCAAATTAGCAGCAAATGAAGTAGGTTTTATGAATAGAAAACAGTATTAAAAGAAACTTACCTTTTTTGTAGGCACAGCCCTGGCAGTAATGAGAACCTGGTTGGTGCACAGAACTTTTACAAATTCTACAAGTGGAGAACTTATTCTTTCCATATGGATCAAATCTAGAAATTTTTTTTAAAGAGAGAAAATTGTATATTACACTAGAAACACTCTTAAATAACCCCACTTACGCAACACACAGGATTAATCCATGCTCTCCATCCCTCCATCAACCTCTACAATTGATGGGTTTAGCCTATTCCAGATGGCTACTGTCTGATATGCCTGTACATCTCTGCTCTGCTCCATCCATGTGAGATATATATTTATAAAGAATCAGTTGTACAGTATTTATTCTTGACGTGTTCATATCAATCGTATCTGTCATTCTATTTGTGTGACATAAATATTATGGAAACAGATGAAATATGGGTGCAAAAAGAGTGGCTGATTCCATAAAATCTAAGTGACTATTTTAGGATGACTAGGAATCATCTGAATTGCTATTGAATTAGGTATGGGTAAGACAACTGTTGAAAACTGGGGGAAAATCACTAGGAAAGGAACTCCACGCCTCAAGCATCAATTTTTGCTCTAGTTTAAAGATACTGAACATATTCTGATTGTGATTTTTGTGACGACAATCATGTAAAGCACTTATCAGTCGATTTATGATCAAAAGGCTTTGTTTCAATACCAAATGATTAATGCATCTACAGTTATGTGCTTTAATTTAAAATAAAGTATGTGTATCTTTTAATGACTGCTTACATTAGCTGACATTTTTAATTAACTGACTCAATCCTTTTAGATAAAAGGGCTTCCACTACATAAAAATGCCATCTTATAGTGACAGGAGTGAAAAGAAGAAATACTTTCCCCTAAAATGGCAATAATACTCTGATTTAAATGTGCTTCCCTAACATTTTTACAAAATGAGTTTTTGTAATGATCCTCATATACTAGATACGAAACACCGTCCTAGACCTGGTGTCTTCTCTTGGATATAGCACAGCAGCCCATTTACAAAGATTAATTTTTCCAAACACAGAGAATATCACTTTTTTTTCTTTGAGACTGAATCTCACTCTATCACCCAGGCTGGAGTGCAGTGGCGCAATCTTGGCTCACTGCAACCTCTGCCTCCCGGGTTCAAGCGATTCTCCTGTCTCAGCCTCCCAAGTAGCTGGGATTACAGGCATGCCCTACCACGCCCGGCTAATTTTGTTTTTTTAGTAGAGATGGGGTTTCTCCATGTTGGTCAGGCTGGTCTCGAACTCCCAACCTCAGGAGATCCGCCTGCGTTGGCCTCCCAAAGTGCTGGGATCACAGGCGTGAACCACCGCACCCAGCTGAGAATATCACTTTACTCCCCACAAAAGATAGGTACTCTTCTTCCTTTCAATACGTTCAATTTGTTTGGACATGTATTTCCAGAGGCTATTTTTCCTTAAAACCATATTTTATTATTCAAAAATACACATTGTAACCTTGGAAATCTTCTTTTTTTTTTTTTTTTTTTTTTTTTGAGACGGAGTCTCGCTCTGTCGCCCAGGCTGGAATGCAGTGGCGCAATCTCGGCTCACTGCAAGCTCGGCCTCGTGGGTTCACGCCATTCTCCTGCCTCAGCCTCCCGAGTAGCTGGGATTACAGGTGCCCGCCACCATGCCCGGCTAATTTTTTTGTATTTTTAGTAGAGACGGGGTTTCACCATGTTAGCCAGGATGGTCTCGATCTCCTGACCTTGTGATCTGCCTGCCTCAGCCTCCCAAAGTGCTGGGATTACAGGCGTGAGCCACCGCACCCGGCCTAACCTTGGAAATCTTAAAACTAGCAGAGTTTTTTCTTAAAGTAACAATGAATCTTATAAATAACAGTACCATAGATTCAAAGCAATACTGTAGTACATTTTCCAAAGTAAGAGAGTACCCAAGAGTTACAGCTACTTTTTAATGATATCAGAGTAAGTTTGAGAGCATAAAGGAACTGGAAGTATATAAAAGCATAAAATCTGTACAAATAATAGCTGAGTCAATAAAAACACAATGGTTCTCAAAGACATCAATAAGTCAGTCAATAATATATAGTGTGAATCTGCATTAAAGATACTATTATGTGCCAGGCACTGTATGTAGTTAAGGCTTTATTGTTGTTATTTCTAATCCTTGGAATGACATCAGAAAACAGGTATTTATTCATTCAGCAAATATATGCTGAGTGCTTACTATTACATGGTATTTACTGTTTTAAATACCAAAGATGAACATGCTAGGCAAAGCCCTTGCCCTCATCAGATAATATTCTAGTGAGAAGAGGTAAACAGTAAGTAAGGAAACAGACAATCTAATAAAACAAGCAAGGTTTTCAAACAGTAGTATTATAGAGAAAATTCTAACAGGATACTAAGGCAGAGATGAGGAAAAGGAAAGAAGAGATTAGTTTAGATGGTGATTAGGGAAACTTCTCTGAAGCTGAGACCCAAACAAGAAGAAGGAGGCAGATACGTAAGCTCTAACGGAAGACTCCTAGGAGACAGCAGCAAGTACAAATCTCTTTGGATGGGAGTGGGCTTGGCAGAACTAATAAGGACGGCATATGATGAATGAGGAGCAGTGTGGTACAATACGAAGCCAGAGAGGTGGGAGGGGTCATATTAAGGAGGACCTTGTTAGAACATGGTAGGGGGCTTAGATTTTATTCTATGTGAAAAAGAAAACCAGTGGCGGATTTTAAGCAAAGGAACTTTGTAAAGGATCACTCTCGTTACTATGAGACAACTGGGGGAAACCAGAGAAGCAGGAAGATAGTTCAATAGTTATTACAGTTCCAAGTAAGAAATAACAGTGGTTTGGAACAGGGTAATAGCAGTGAGATGTACAGAAGCAGGTGGTTTCAGGTTACATTTTACGTTTTGGAGGTAGATCCAAAGAACTTGCTGATGGATAGCGGAAGTAGGGGAAAGGGAGGACTCAGTGAGGAATTCTAGCTTTTAGGCTTGAACAACTGGATTAGAGAGTGGTGCTACTATGATGAGAAGACGGAAGGAAAAAGAAGTGGCCTGTTAGACATTAAATGAGGTATGTCCGATAAGCTGCTAGATATATGTTTAGAGCTCAGAGAAGTCAGGCCAGAGGTATAAATTTGGGAGTTATATATTATATATATAATATATGTTATATATATATTTTTTTTATATATATAATATATATTATATATATATATATATAACATATAGCTTGAATTTAAAGCCAGTAGATTGAAGTCACTCTAAAAGGTCGCTTGTGATCTCGACAAGAACAGTTTCAGGGCTGTTGTGGGGATAACACATGACTAGAGTGGCTGAAGGAGGGAAAGGAACTTAAGGACACTGAAAAAGTGTCTAGGTAAGACTTTGGAAAACTTCTGGAGCTAAGAAATCAGATGGCAGATGAAAGCGTTCACGAAATTTTTTTTCTGAAAGAGACTCTCACTCTGTCACCCAGGCTGGAGATCAGTAGTGCGATCCTGGCTCACTGCAGCCTTGACCTCCCTGGGCTCAAGTGATCCTCCCACGTCAGCCTCCTGAGTAGCTGGGACTACAGGCGCGTGCTGCCACACCCAGTTAATTTTTCTATCTTTTGTAGGACAGGGTTTCACATGTTGCCCAGGCTGCTCTCAAACTCCTGGGCTCAAGTAATCTGTCTGCCTTGGCTTCCCAAAGTGCTAGGATTACAGGTGTGAGTCACCTTACCCAGCCGAATTTTTAAGCTGGATATAATAAAGTGTGGTATCAAACACTTGTTTTTAAGATGGGATACTTTTTACCCAATTCTCAGGAAAAAGTAAAGTTTAGAAAGGTCAAGAAACATGCTTAACTTGCTTAAGGTCATAAGGCTAGACAGTGAGTCTAGATTCAAATTTAGGTCTGACTCCAAAGCTTATGATCTTTCCACATTTCCCTGCTGTCTCTGATTCATAAGATAATTAAGAAGGAGATAAAATAAAAGTCATGTTTTCTGGTGAAACTGTAAGAGAATAACACTAATATCTTTATATATTGATACAGTGAGGAGGAATAAGGTAAAACCAGCAGGATTATAACAGATAGCTTGGTTCTGGGTGCTAGGAATCACCTAACTCTGTTTTATTGCAAATGGAATGATGCACATCAAATTCACTCCAGCAGACTTAATACTAAAAGAAGGAAATTTATGTGACCCATCGATGGATCCTCTTACCAACCTTGCTTTTTTTGAAGTCAAAGCTTTATTTTCATTCAGCTTTCTTCCACCACTTTCTGTATCAGAATAAAAGATATTTTAGTGGGTTATTTCTATACATTTAACATATAATATTAAGAAGTTCATTCCTTGACTTTCTACCAGAATAGTAGCCTATATCTAATTTTTAAATCCTCATTTAATAGGTTATTAAGATACTGCTTAAAAAGAAAACATTTATTAGGGAAACAGTAAAAATTTGTATAAAATACAATCATTTTATTTCTCAGACTCAAGGGAGTACTTTAGGAATGGGTCTATATTTACTCTATATAGCATAAAATCTAGAAGCCACTACGTCAGTGTCATAGACCTTGAATATAATGAAAATGTTTATTTTTCTACCCATTGAAAACATACTTTACTATATGTATTTAATAATAATGAAGATAAATACTTCATCATAAGTAATTAATGATAATGAAGGTAAAATGGGTTAAAGCATTTATTCAAGAATATAAAAATCAGAAGTTTAAAAAAATTTCTCCTCAGAAGAGTGCAGAAATTAAATACAGACTCTAAATAAGCTGAATCAAATCAAATACTCTGATAATCAAATACTGTGATATTGCCATCACTTGACAATCATTTGATAATTTTGCTATCTCCTGATATTAGGAACCCGTACAAGTAACTGAGAACTAAATAGAAGATATTAAATCACTTGAGGACCCAGTATTCTTTAATGTTTAATAAAATACTTTGAACACATAACATTTCATTGTACAAATAATGTAAAAACTAAGGTATTATTCACAGTAAGTATTCGGTTAAATTCCTATTTTCTAAAAGAAGAAATACCTGTGGTATTCCTAGCACCATCTTTCCATGTATCTGGAGTGATAACAGTACCAAGTTTCTTTTCACCTGTTAGAACAAGATAGTAAAAGGAAAATTAAAATTTATTATTTAATAAGTGCATTACATTGTGCCTAAGGTTCACAATGGTATCAACTATCAATGGTATTACCGTAGGAGCCTGTTAATGCTGGGAGAGCAGCCAGTCAACTGAGACTCATATTAACTGTGGCCAATGAATGACTGACCCTCAGTAAAATGTGTAGGATAATAAGATGACTTATAATAAGCTTTCACTGTTGGTTTATATTTTAAACAAATCTGGTAAGTCTATTTGTTCCATAAATATATACTAAGCATCTATCATGTATAAACTATACAAAGTGCTGAGAAAAATAAAGCGATGAATCAGACACAATTTTAAAGAGATTATAGTATACTAATTTCTTTAACAGCAATCTGTAACCTGGGTTCCACAGGTGGATCTTAAGAGATATGCGAACAAGGAGGAGTTGTACACAAACCTTTTATATATTCATTTTTTTTCCTGGCAAGAGTCTATAGTTTTCATCAGATTATCAGAGGGATCAGAGACCTTCCCCCCAAAAAGAACCATTCAACCAAAATGTAAGCTGAAAAAATAAAAAGTATAATAATTGAGAGCTAAAGTACTAGAAGAAATTCCATGCAGGAAGAAATAATCCTAGCTAAGGAAATCCAAGAAAAGAAAGTTTGGGGAGAAGGCAAGAGAGAGGATTTGAATATGTGGCAATAGGACTGTGAACAAAAAGGAGTAAAGAGGATGAAGGCAAACTAGATAAAGGACACATTCTGAGGAAAGGAATAGAAAGCTTAGAGTACACATGGGCACAAAGAGTATTTTGTTTGGTCAAAATGTGAACAGGATAAGGCTCAGTGAAGATGAAGCTGGAAAAATAAGTTGGGGCCTTAGTGTGGAGGGTCCTGAACGCCAGGTTCCAAATATAGAATCCCCAAATTATTCTCTGCACACTCAGAATTTATTAAAGGTTTTAAGTTAGGGAAATAATAATTTGCACTTACGTTGATTTTCAATTCAAGCATCTTCTGGGCTTACTCTAAGCCATATCCTGGCATAATGACTAATGAGAATGAATAAGGCAAAGTCCTTAGTCTTTGGTTCTAGTGTCTAGCATTTGGCAGGAGTACAATATTTGTTACATGAATAGAAAGGAAAGATCAAGAATTGCCAAGACAGAAAGGTGTCGTTGGGGTTTAATTGCACATTTTTATATGGCAGGAGAGCTGATGAGATCTGGGGCTGGGGGAAGGCAACAGAAATAGACAAGGAGGTGCAGAACTGAGACCATTCTGAGTACAAAATATATAGGACTGTATGGTCGTTGGGAGGTGCAAAAATGGTCAAAGGGTAGGGTAGAAAGACAGCGGATAGAATCTGAGACCTGTGGGCGAAGAAAAAACAAAGAGAAGGCAAAGTTCCCGGGAGAGCTCAGTTAGGTTCTCCCAGCCTCCTCCTCCCGCAGAAGCGGCCCCTTAACTCACATTTTTCGCACACCATCCTTCCCCACGACGGTTCCCCTAGCCGTAACAGCAGCAGCAGCAGCAGGCTGAAAACATCAACACTACAACTTGGAAGTATTCCCCTTCCGGGCTACGTCAACCCACTTCCGGCTTCTAAGCCCATGCTCCCGCCTACCCCAAACCTGGAAAGCCGCTGCCCCTTTTGCCCGCCCCTCCCTTTCTGCGATTGGCTGTTAGGCCGTGGGTCTCCGCCCTACAGCCCTGCGCCTGCGCGTGGGCCTGGGCCGCCCGTCGTACCTGATGGTAGGAGGCAGTAGTTCCCCGCTTCCCTTCCGCGGGAGGGAGAGTTAGGTAAGCCCCGCTGGACGCCCTCGGCGCTCTCGCCTCACGAGGTGCAAGCTACCCCCGCGAATTGCCGAAGCAGCCCTGAGCCTTGGCGCCCCGGCCCGCCGGCGCTCGCCGTCAGCTCGAGCGCCACTCTTCCGGCGTGCCCTGATGGACAGACCCCCTTTCGGATCCGAGTTTTCGCCTCTGTCCCCCAGTTTTCCCTTGTCTTCAACTCCCATGCTCTTTGATCCTGCCTCTCAGCTGGTTCCTCGCTGCCCACGCTTGCGCCGGCGTAGGCTCGGGCAGAATCCCGTGGGACCCGGGTTGGGGTGGGGCTGCCGGTGAAGGTGCGGCGATGCCCGCGAAGGCTCCTCTGGGGGCCGCTCGGAAGAGCCTTCTCTCCGCTGCGGTGCGTAGCGAGGTGGGCCGGGTCATGCCCGTGGCACTTCTGCAGGCGTCCTGGGGGCACGCCAGGGCCTAACCGGTGCTGGTTCCCTCTTTGCCTACTCTGGTTCCTTCATTCATTCAGCAAACATTTGAGTTTGGGTCCTGCTCACTGTATTACATCCACATCTGCTGCTGGCAGCTGCGATTCCGAGGGTGGCTCAGAAAAATCGCTGAAGGGCTATCTGTTGAGAGAATGGATTCCTGATCCCCTTGCCCTCCCTCAATCAGCTTAAGATAGAATCTATGGGAAACTTTACCTTTGTCCCTTCTTGCCATCCGTTTGCTTTTCATGCCTAGTGTATTTCCTTATACCAGAGAGATGGCTGTAGCGCATGGGACCTTGGACCACCTCACCTGTTTGCCGTGTTTCCTTATCAGTAAAATATCTGCCTTTGAAAAGCATTGGGTGAATTAAATGAGAGCTATTAGGATCAGGCCCAGGTTCGCCTTTCTGCTTTTCTCACTAGTGGGCGCCCCTCCGCCCACGCGCGCGCGCGTGTGCGTGTGTGTGTGTGTGTATAGTATTTTTTTTCTGAGATATTTCTATTTTCTGGAATATTCTCCATAATGTAACATATTGACTGTTACTTTAAATTAATAAAGTCCTTGTTTAACAGTACAATTAGTCAGCTCTCAGGTAATTTAAATACGTGTATTTTAGAGACGGTAATTTTTTTTTCCTCCTTCCGTTCGTGCTCTACTTTTGGTTGGAATTTAACACCTGTAACAGACGTTGTCATCTTGGTATTTTTGAAGCATTGGGATCCCTTGGTTTAGTGTGGTGTTCTTCGAACTCTTGATTCCACTGGCCACCATTTGAGTATTGGAATGTGCACTTGGTGTCATTTGGCATTTGCTAGAAGATGTGAACTACTGTAATGTTAGACAAGAGTAAAAAAAAATACCAACAATTCAGCCTAAGTATATTTGTGGGGTTGTTGGAATTATAACCTATGCATTCTAGAAACCGCATAAATAAACTTTGGTTATAATTGCAACAGGCAGTAGATAATTTAATCCACACAGTTGATTTCATCTCTGTGATATTGGCCAAAAAAGTTTAAATGAATTGCTTTATTGGTCCTAGGACATGACCCTTTTGCAGAAACCAGTCACAATATTTAAGAAATTAGTAAATTTGTTCTTTTTAGGCTCTGAGAGATGTTTGTACCATATGAAGAAAATCAAAGGTAGAATAGAAAGCTAAGTCTGTATGTGCATCTACACGTCTGCATTTCTGTGTTTTGAAACAAATACATTGCTCATAGAAAATTGACTTTATGACTTATTTTTAGGGGTCAAAACATTTAAGACAATGGAAAAAGTCGTTATTGCATATGCTCTTCTTTTCTTGTTTTTTGTTAGCTAGCCATCCAAGAAAACACCATGAAAGATAACGATATCAAGAGACTACTGTATACCCATCTTTTATGCATATTTTCAATTATCCTAAGTGTCTTCATTCCATCACTCTTCTTGGAGAACTTCTCAATATTGGAAACACACTTGACATGGTTGTGCATCTGTTCTGGTTTTGTAACTGCTGTCAATCTAGTACTATATTTAGTAGTGAAACCAAATACATCCTCTAAAAGAAGTTCATTATCACACAAGGTAAGGCTTATGTCTCAATAACTGATTTTTGGATGGAGCTAGTGTTTCTTTTAATGGAAGAATAAAGTATTCATCAAGTCTTCATTAGTTTATTTATAGTGAGTAAAGGGAACCTGGTATTTTTCCCCCCAGATTGGTAGGCTGTTACTTGCTGGAAGGCTGCCCACAATGTTTGATTGATTCTTGCCTTGCATTAATTATGGAATTATGACTTCTTCAGAGCGTATTATAATATTGTGAGCCTATATAGTCATTGTTTTATGTCACCATTGAAAATAAATACATGTGACAGTCTATCTTTAAACCTTACTCAATAAGACATTGCAGTTTATTTTTATTATTTTTGCATTTCTGAAAGCCACTTAGTGGGATTTTCAGAAATTGCAATATAAGCCTGTGGTAATGCTTGTTTCCAACATGGCCTTCCTTGACTAAACAATTTTCAGATATTAGAATCAATTTTCCAGAATATTCACTGCAGTAGATATTCACTTGGCTATTACTAATAATGTCCACACTTAACATTATTTTCTACCATGTATAAGCTCTGTTAGGTCATTTACTGCCAATGATTGGAAAAGCTGAATGTATGTGTTAGGTTTATATATTCTTAAGCTCCAAATCAAGAAGATCTCATGTTTCTTTGTAGATGTTCAGGTCTTTTTTCATACGGGTTGTGTAATATGAGTGTGATTTCAAGAATTATTTAGTATTTTGCTTTTTCAGTGCAGTTTTCCCAGGAATTTTGTTTTAAAATGAAAAAAATTGTTATTTTCTGCAGATATTTCCTCTATCATCGCATAATACTCTATTTTTTGTATCCTAGCTCTCTGATGTCAATCAGTATTTGATAAATATTGATTAATGACATAGCTCTATATTAGCATGGAAACAGAACCTCTTTTCGACTCATGTAGGTTGGATGGGTAGAATATGGGCAGAAGGTGGTATTTGCCTTTTAGGCTTTTTTAGTCTGTATCGAAGGCTGTGTATGTGACGGTACAGGACATGTGATCTGATTTGAGTATACCCAAGAACATTTGAACTGTTTTACACATTATGGGAACAAGGTGTGTTTGTAGATAAAATGGAAGAATTTATTGTCCTTTAGGCATTATCTTGAATCTTCAGGTTATTCATTTCTCTTTTAGGTAACCAGATTTTTGAAATGCTGTATCTACTTTCTTATGTCTTGTTTCTCCTTTCATGTAATTTTTGTTCTGTATGGAGCACCACTGATAGAGTAAGTTTGAAATTTTTACCCTAAATTTATATTTTAAAACATTCATTTACCAAACTGTGTGCTAATTCTTAGCAACTAGAGAAAAACCATGATGTGCATCATTAATAGATCAAGTAAGGGCACCAACATCATTAGCAGTGTTATTCTTTTTTAAAAAAAAACAGCAGAATAACTTAATTTATTAAATACTCTTGTTACCTAGCCTTCTAGTATCCAATTGCATGTTGAGAGAAGGGAGAGTAGAGAAACTATACTATACCAATAAGTATTTGGCCCTTAGAACCTCTGAAAGAACTTACTATGATTATATGTGTAAGTTATAATTAGCATATCAGTTCTTATAAATGTGATTCTAAAGTACTTGAATGGAGTTTTTCTTAACAAAAGTCAATAGATTCCTGTATTCAAATACTGAATAAGCTGGTGTTTATAGTTTAAAGGTAAAATTTAACACTTTTTCTGAACTGACAAATTTCACATTCTTAGAAACAAAATTCATGAATGTTTCTTACATAATGTTTATCATAGTTTGAGAAGCTTCAGTTTAGCAGTGATTAATGATCATGGTGAAATGAGTGATGAGATACATATACACACACATATATTTGTGTTGCTAAGTATACCATTTTTTATATATATATATATATTTATACATAGTTTTACGTACACACACTAAACTGACAGGTTATTCTTTTCTAGATGGGAGAGAACAAGACCTTTGTAATGGAAAATGGTGGTTCCTGTCTAATCCATTTTAAAGCAGAATGAATGTGTCTGGCACAGTGGTTCTCAAAATGTGGTTTTCAAACCAGCAGCATCAGCATTTTATCAAAATGCAAATACTCAAGCTTCAGTCAGAAACTCTAGGGGTAGAGCCCCCACCAATCTTTAGTTTATCCAGCTCTCCAGGTGTTTCCAATATATGTTAACCACTAGTTGTAGAGAACCACTACAACTAGTATTCAATAGTGGTTCAACAGTGGTTCAATAGTGTATTGAACCACTAGTTGTAGAGAAAGTTCCAGAGACTATTGAGGAGGAAGCTAACTATCTAGAAATGGATTTTGTTTGTTTGTTTGTGTTTGCAATGAAAGTCTCAGCATGGATCCTAGGGTCTTTAACACTTCTGAAATCTATCATTAAAGCAAAATACTTGCTAGATTGTTTTTTAAAGCTACATGTTGGTGGTAAAATTATTTATAGTCATCATTTTGGTGGCATTCATGTTACCTTTCAAAGTAAAGCATAGGAAGATATTTCATATTTTATTTATATAATAAAGATTATGTATGTGTATGTGTACCTTTAACACTTTTTTAAAAAGTAATCTTTTTTTTTTCTAGGTTGGCATTGGAAACATTTTTATTTGCAGTTATTTTGTCTACTTTTACTACTGTGCCTTGCTTATGTTTGTTAGGACCAAACCTCAAAGCATGGCTAAGAGTGTTCAGTAGAAATGGGTAAGTTTTAATTTTATATTATAATGATATTGAAATTAAAAAATAATTAATGAAGTATTTTTCTATGCATGGCAGTTTGCTGATTATTCTGACTGCTTCTCATTGCTGATGGTGCTCAGAGATGCCTTAAGGGGTCACTGCAATTAGGGACTGGGGACAGGGCAGGCAGAACTACAAGCCCCTCCCTCCACATTAGCAAGATCAGCTCTCCTTTTTTCTGTATGGTAGAATTCCACCTAGCCTTTTGTTTGTTTAAAAAAAAAAGAAGAAGAAGAAATTTTAAAAAAATTCTACTATTAAAAGAAAGCCTTGAAAACCATGGTTCTGGGATAATTTGGCACTGTGATAAGACTGCTGTAAATAAAATTGCTTACATACATTTTATAAGGTAGAAGTGGGGTCCACAATCTAAAAATGTGTTGTGTAACAATGATAATTTCTTGTTTAGCCTTTTTCGTGATAAGATACCAGAGCGCAAGTTTTATGAGATTTCATTTCCTTGGCGGCCGTATATATTTTCAGCATGGCTAAGTTAAAATTTTAGCTTCTTGAAAGTCATTTAAATGATATGCACCAGAAATAGTGGAGATCTAGCTAAGAAAGCCAGAAGGTTATTTGATTCTTTCCTGTTTATCACCCAGCAGCAAGAACTTCTTGAGCACTTAGTCTGTGCTCTGCGTTATTGTGTTATGCTAAGCTGTGTGTGGTTTCTGAAGTATTAGGAGGAATCTTTTTTTTTTTTTTTTTGAGATGGAACCTCGCTCTGTCGCCAGGCTGGAGTGCAGTGGCATGATTTCGGCTCACTGCAACCTCCACCTCCCAGGTTCAAGTGATTCTCCTGCCTCAGCCTCCCAAGTAGCTGGGACTACAGGTGCATGCCACCATGCCCAGCTAATTTTTGTATTTTTAGTAGAGACGGGGTTTCACCACGTTGGCCAGGATGATCTTGATCTCGACCTCATGATCCGCCCGCCTCGCCTCCCAAAGTGCTGGGATTACAGGTATGAGCCACCACACCCGGCCTTATTAGGAGGATTCTTTTGCTGAGGAGCTTATCTGTTCAAGGGATAAAAATGAGCAAATAACATCAGATTACAAATGTGTAAATCCAGCAATAAGTGCTGTAGGAACTCAAAGGGACAGAGCATCAGTAAAGAATGGAGGGGGAGATGGGAATGATCTATGATGGACTTAAGTCAAGAGTATATGATTTGGTGAGACCAAGAAGGAAGAGAAAGGCACCTCGTGCAAGGAGAATGGATAAAAGCATTGAAACTGAAATGAAGAGGGTATTTTTGTGTGATTTGAAAGGTAACAGCCCAATGAGAGCAAAAGATGCATGCTGAGTAGCTTGGCTTCATAAATTACTGACTTATTCCCTTTGAAATCAGTACTGTTTGGGACGAGTGTGGTGGCTCACACCTGTAATCTCAGCACTTTGGGAGGCCAAGGCGGGTGGATCACCTGAGGTCAGGAGTTCAAGACCAGCCTGGCCAACATGGTGAAACCCCATCTCTACTAAAAATACAAAAATTAGCTGGGTGTGGTGGCGGGTGCCTGTAGTCCCAGCTACTTGGGAAGCTGAGGCAGGAGAATTGCTTGAACCCAGGAGGTGGAGGTTGCAGTGAGCCGAGATCGCACCACTGGACTCCAGCCTGGGCAACATAGTGAGACTCTGTCTCAAAAAAAAAAAGGAATCAGTACTGTTTTCCCTTGGAACCGTCTTCTAATATTCATAAAGTCTCTAGAAAACAGAAGTGTAACAACTGAAAGCATTTTCTACATTATTACCATAATATCCCAAATGGTATTAATTGCTTTTAGCCTTTTAGTTTGAAATTTTTAAATAGTGAAATTGGATTGAAATCTTATTACTTTGGATTAGTGATTTCTCCAGTTTTCAAGTCTATGTCTAATAATGGGTGTATTTGGGGGAAATACTGTCATGTGATTTTACAATTAGTTCTGCTATAATGTGGCCTGTGTGTTCCTAAAAATCACTATGCTGTACAAAATGGGCAGTAAAAACCACAGAGCTTATGGGAAAGGTGGGGTTAGGTCATAACACTAAAACAATTCGTCAGTGACATGTAGAGAGAAGATGGGAACTTAATAAAAATGGTAGCACAGTTTTACACGTGTAAAATGGTTACAAAATACAGGCATGCCTCATTTTATCGTTCCTCACTTTATTGTACTTCTCAGATATTGCTCAGATCAGATACTGTTTTTTATAAATTGAAGGTTTGTGGCAACCCTGCATCAAGCAAATGTATCAGTGCCATTTTTCCAACAGCATGTGTTCTCTTCATTGGAAACTCTCACAATATTTCAAGCTTTTTCATTATTATTATTATATCTATTATGGTGATCTGTGGTCTTTGCTGTTACTTTTTGTAATTGTTTTGGGGCACCATGGCACATACCCATATAAGATGACGATCTTAATAAATGTTGTACATGTTCTGACTGCTTCACCTACCAACGTGTTCTCTCTCTCTCTCTCCCTTCCCCACCCTCCCTCTCTCTCCCCTCCCTATTCCCTGAGATACAACAATATCAAATTTAGGCCAGTTAATAACCATACTATGGTCTCTTAAGTGTTCAAGTGAAAGGAAAAAGTTTACTTGTCTCTCACTTTAAATCAAAAGCTAGAAGTGATTAAGCTTAATGAAAAAGTTAGGTTGTCAAGAACTGAGAAAGACTAAAAGTGAAGCCCCTTGTGCCAAATAGCCAAGTTGTGAATGCAAAGGAAAAGTTCTTAAAGGAAATTTAAAGTCTACTCTAGTAAACACATGAGTGACAAGAAAGTGGAACAGCCTTACTGCTGATGGGGAGAAAGTTTTATGGTCTGGACGAAAGATCAAACCAGGTACAACATTCTAAGCCAAATCCTAATCCAGAGTAAGCCTCTCACTCTCTTCAGTTCTGTGAAGGCTGAGAGAGGTGAGAAAGTTACAGAAGAAAAGTTTGAAACTAGCAGTGGTTGATTCATGAGGCTTAAGGAAAGAGGCCATCGCCATCACATAAAAGTGCAAGGTGAAGCAACAAGTGCTGAGGTAGAAGCTGGAGCAAGTTATCCAGAAGATCTAGCTAAGATTGTTGGTGAAGGTGGCTAAATAACAGATTTTTAATGTAGACAAAACAGCCTTCTATTGAAAGAAGATGCCATCTAGGACTTTTAAAGTTAGAGAGGAGAAGTCAGTGGCCACCTTCAATGCTTGACAGGCTGACTCTCTTGTTAGGGGCCAGTGCAGCCAGAGACTTTAGTTGAAGTCAATGCTAATTTACCGTTTTGCAAATCCTAGGGCCCTTAAGAATTATGCTAAATCTACTTTGCCTATATACTGTCAATGGAACAACAAAGTCTGGATGACAGCACATCTGTTTATAACATGGTTTACTGAATATTTTAAGCTCACTTTTGAGACCTACTGCTCAGAAAAAAAAAATCCTTTCAAAATATTGCTGCTCATTGACAATGTGCCTAGTCACCCAAGAGCTCTGTTGGAGATGTACAAGAATGTTAATGTTTTTTTCATGCCTACAACACAAGATCCATTCTGTAGCCCATGGATCAAGGAGTAATTTTGATTTTCAAGTCTTATTACTTAAGAAACACATTTTGTAAGGCTATAGCTGCCATAGATAGTGATTCCTCTGATGGATTTGGAAAAAGTAAATTGAAAACCTTCTGGAAAGGACCATTCTAGACGGATGCCGTTGAGGACATTTGTGATTCAAGGGAGGAGATAAAAATATCAACATTGATGAGAAGCTGATTCCATTCCTCTTGAATGATGTTGAGAGGTTCAGGACTTCAGTGGAGGAAACCACTGCAGATGTGGTGGAAATAGCCAGAGAACTAGAATTAGAACAGGAGCCTGAAGATGTGACTGAATTGCTACAACATTATGATAAAACTGGAACAGATGAGGAATTACTTCTGGATGAGAAAGAAAATGGTCTCCTGAGATGGAATCTACTGATGAAGATGCCATGAATATTGTTGAAATGACAACAAAGGATTTAGGATATTGCGTAAACTTAGTTAATAAAGCAAAGCAATGGCAGGGTTTGAGAGGGTTGACTCCAATTTTGAAAGAAGGTCTACTCTGGGTAAAATGCTGTCAAACAGCTTGGCACGCTACAGATCAATCTTTTCTGGAAGGAAGAGTCAATTGATGCAACCAACTTCATGGTTAAAATTTCACTTTAAGAAATTGCCGGCTGGGCGCAGTGGCTCATGCCTGTAATCCCAGCACTTTGGGAGGCTGAGACAGGCAGATCACTTGAGGTCAGGAGTTTGAGACCAGCCTGGCCAACATGGTGAAACTCTGTCTCTACTAAAAATACAAGAAAAATTAGCTGGGCGTGCTGGTAGGCACCTGTAATCCCAGCTACTTGGGAGGCTGAGGCACAAGAATCGCTTGAACCCAGGAGGCAGAGGTTGCAGCGAGCCGAGATTGTGCCACTGCACTCCAGCCTGGGCGATAGAGCGAGACTCAGTCTTAAAAAAAAAAAGAAAAGAAATTTCCACAGCCTCCCCAACCACCACCCTGATCAGTCAGCAGCCGTCAACATCAAGGCCACATCTTCCACCAGCAAAAAGATTACAACTTGCTGAAGGCTCAGATAATTATTAACATTTCTTAGTAATAAAGTATTTATTTTAAATATGCATTTAAAAAACATAATGCTATTGCCCACTTAATAGAATATGATACAGTAGAAATATAACTTTTATATGCACTGGGAAACCAGAAAATACATATGACTCGCTTTATTATACAATTTGCTTTATTCTGGTGGTCTGGAACCAAATCTGCAGTATCTAAAAGGTATGCCTGCACCCATATATTACAATAAACATAGCACTTTTCCTTGGAAAAGGTTTCCTTGGTAAAGGTTTGCTTCTGGAAATAGACATGAGAAGGGTTGCCTATTGTGAGTTATTGCGAAGTGATGAGATGGTTGTTGGAAATCTGAGGGAAAATTAACACCAGATGCGCGTATGTGTGGCTCATGACACGTAGTAAACTGAGGTAGCTGGGAGGTGGGTATTTTTAAAAACAGTATTGAGATATAATTCACATACCATACACATCACCTATTTAAAATATACAATTCAGTGGTTTTTAGCAACCACTAATCTACTTACTGTCTCTATAGATTTGCCTATCCTGGAAATTTGTTATAAATTGGGTCTTATGTGATCTTTTGTGACTGCCTTTTTTTACTGAGCATAATGTTTTCAAGGTTTATCTATGTTGTAGCATGCTTCAGTACTTCATTCCTTTTTATGGCTGAATAATATTCCATTGTATGGATATATATCAAATTTTGTTTACCCATTTATCAGTTGATGGACATCTAGGTTCTTTCCACATTTTGCATTTTGGTTGTTGTGAATAAGCTGCATCAAACATTTGTGTATAGGTTTTTTTATGGACATATGTGTTTATTTATCTTGGGTATGCCTTGGAGCGGGATTGCTGGGTCACATGGTAGTGTTAAGGGTTTGAGAAGCAAGCTCCAGTGTTCAAACTCTATAAAGTGCAGTTTGGTACTATCTGTAAAAATTACAAATACACTTCTTCGACCCAGCAATTCTACTTCTTGGATTTTATCCAGTAGGTATACTTGCACACTTACAAAATGTTGAATATATAAGATTACTCATTTCAGCATTGAAAATTACCTAAATATCCTTTAATAAGGGATAGGGTTAGGATAAATTTAACCCACACTGTGAAGTACTATGCATTTGTAAAAACTAAACACATAAAAACAGAAAAAAAACCCCAAAACAAAACTCTTTATTTACTGATAAGTTAGTTGAAAAAAGCAAGGTGAAAAAATGTGTACAGGATGCTACCATTTATGTCAAAAGTTGTCAGAGGGCACAGATACACGCATATTTCTGGAAGGACATGTGAGAAACTGATAAAACCTGTTGTCTCTTTCGAGGGGATCTGAGAAGCTAGAGGACAAAGTAAGGAGACTTTCCACTGAATATCCTTTGCTATCTTTTGAAATTTGAACCACATTAATGTACTACCTAGTCAAAATAAAAGTTATAATGAGTTAGAGTTTGCCAGTACTTAACTTTCTTCTTGCTTATGGAAAGTAGGCCTATGTCAGGAAATTGCTAGATTTCTCTGATGTCACCTAAACTTCAGTAGACTGCAAAAGTTGTCCTAAAATTTCCAACATACTGGAGAACAGCCTAGTCTCCAGAGGACTATGGCTAAAAATTATCAATTTGTAATGTAAAACATTTTATATAATATCACATAGCACATGACATGAAATAGCAATGCAAAAATATTTTAATAACTTTTAAAGCATTTTCATTATAGAGTTTCTCAGAGCAATCTAGTGAGATACTCACTTTCACCATTTTCTAGATGAAGAACCTGGAAAGCTGACAGGTTAAGTGATTTGCCCCAGTTCTGTAGCCAGGAAGTAGTAGAGCTGGTATTGGAATCTAGATCATTAGATGGTGTAGAAGTTAGACGACTCCAGTAATTGAGGATCAGAAAACAGGTTCTTGCCCTGTTTTTACTACTTAGCGGCCAAGTGATCTTAGACGAGCTACTTAACTTCACATATGTAATATGATTAGAATAAAACTAATATGTACTTTGCAGGGCTGTGTCAGAACTGAGTGAAATGAATGAAATCAAATAATAGGTTCTCAAGAAATGTTTGTTGAATGGATTAAAAAATGTCAGGGAGCATTTTATATATCATACTTTCAATCCTTACTGCAGTTTGTCTCAGTATTTCTTCCTAGTTTAGGTGACAGACCAAGGAGCACAGTGCATAGATAACTATGGAGGAGGGCTGGTTTTTTCATTTAATTTAATGTGAAGTTAATTTGAACTTTGACATAAGAGAAGAATCTAAGTCTTTATGTTTCCACCATACACTAGAGTTAGTTCACTTCTTCTTAGTACTTTTATTATACTTCCAAATTTTACTATAGAAAGCATGTCAAATTTTGAATAAGCTAGGAAATAATTAGATTAACTCATTGAGCATTAGAGTTTGCCTTCTTAAATGTTCACTTTTAAGCAAAAATATTTAAAAACTCAAAGATCTATGGTTTTGCAGTGATAATATAAATATTCACAAAAAATTACTAGTTATATTGAAATTGCTCCAACATGTAGTTAGCATTATTCATATTGAATCACAACTTTATTTTTTAATTTTTATTTTTTTGTGTCTACATAGTAGATATATACATTTCTGGAGTACATGAGATATTTTGATACAGACACACAATGCATAATAATCACATCAGGGTATTCACATCAAGCATTTATCTTTTGTATGTATGGTTGTACAAGCAATCCAATTACACTCTTAGTTATTTTTAAATGTACAGTTAAATTATTATTGACTATAGTCACCCTGTTTTGCTATCAAATACTAGATCTTACTCATTCTATCTTTTTCGTGCCCATTAATCACATTCTCTGCACCCCCCACCCCCACTACTACCCTTCCCAGCCTGTGGTAACCATCCTTCTACTCCCTATCTCCATGAGTTCAATTGTTTTTTTAACTCCCACAAGTAAGTGAGAACATGCGAAGTTTGCCTTTCTGTGCCTGGCTTATTTCATTTAACATAATGACCTCCAGTTCTGTCCACCTTGTTGCAAATGGCAGGAGCTCATTCTTTTTTTAATGGCCAAGTGGTACTCCACTGCATGTATGTATCACTTTTTTTTTTAATCCATTAGTCTGTTGATGGACACTTAGGTTGCTTCCAAATCTTGGCTATTGTGATTAGTGATGCAATAAACATGGGAGTCCAGCTGTCTCTTCAATATACTGATTTCCTTTCTTTTGGGTATATACCTAGCAATGTGATTGCTGGATCATATGGTAGATCTGTTTTTGTTTTTTTGAGAACTGATCTCCATAATGGTTGTACTGATTTACATTCCCACCAACAGTATGTGAGAGTTCCCTTTCTCCGCATCCTCGCCAGCATTTGTTATTGCCTGCCTTTTGGATAAAAGCCATTTTAACTGGGGTGAGATGATAATCTCATTGTAGTATTGATTTGCATTTCTCTGCCGACCAGTGATATTGAGCACCTTTTCATATACCTGTTTACCACTTGTATGTCTTTTTTTGAGAAATGTCTATTCAGATCTTTTGCCCATTTTTAAATTGGATTATTAGGGTTTTTTTTTCCCTGTAGAGTTGTTTGAGCTCCCTATATAGTCTGGTTATTAACCCTTTGTTAGATAGATAGATTGGAAATATTTTCTTCCATTCTGTGGGTTGTCTCTTCACTTTCTTGATTGTTTCTTTTGCTGTACGGAAGCTTTTTAACTTGATGTGATTCCATTTGTCCATTTATGCTTTGGTTGCCTGTGCTTGTGGGGTATTATTCAAGAAATCTTAGCCCAATCCAGTGTCCTGGAAAGTTTCCCCAATGTTTCCTTTTAGTAGTTTCATAGTTTGTGGTCTTAAATTTAAGTCTTTAATCCATCTTGGTTTGATTTTTGTATATGGCGAGAGTTAGGGGTTTAGTTTCATTCTTCCGTGTATGGATGTCCAGTTTTCCTGCCACCACTTATGGAAGAGACTGCTCTTTCCCCGGTGTATGTTCTTGGCATCTCTGATGAAATGAGCTCACTGTAGATGTATGGATTTACTTCTGGGTTCTCTATTTGTTCTATTGGTCTATGTGCCTGTTTTTATGCCAGTACCTTCCTGTTTTGGTTACAGTAGCTCTGTAGTATAGTTTGAGTCAAGTAATGTGATTCCTCCAGTTTTGTTCTTTTTGCTCAGGATAGCTTTGGCTATTCTGGGTCTTTGTGGTTCCATATAAATTTTAGGATTGTTTCTTCTATTTATGTGAAGAATAGTATTGGTATTTTGATAGGGATTGCATTGAATCTGTGGATTGCTTTGGGTAGTATGGACATTTTAACAATATTGATTCTTCCAGTTCATGAACATGAAATATCTTTCCATTTTTTGTGTCCTCTTCAATTTCTTTCATCAGTGTTTTATAGTTTTCATTGTAGATATATTTCACTTCTTTGGTGAAGTTAATTCATAGATATTTAATTTTATTTGTAGCTGTTATAAATGGGATTCCTTTTTTATTTCTTTTTCAGATTATTTGCTGTTGGCATATAGAAATGCTACTGATTTTTGTATGTTGATTTTGTATCCTGCAACTTTATTCAATTTGTTTATCAGTTCTAATAGTTTTTGGTAGTCTTTAGGTTTTTCCAAATACACGATTATATCATCTGCAAACAAGGATAATTTGACTTCTTTCTTTCCAATTTGGATGCCCTTTATTTTTTTCTCTCATCTGATTGCTCTAGCTAGGACTTCCTGAGTCACAACTTTAATTTCAAAGAATTCTATTATTATTCAAGGAGATTGTACAAAATACATGAATAATACATGCTTTTTCCTACTCAATAATAATTTAGAACAGAAATTAAAATTTCAATTTGAAGTTCTTATGCTGTAGTTCTAATTAATAAAAAGTATTTAAAATACCTTGAAGTGTCAACTGAAGATTTTAGAGCTTTAAATATTTTTATCATTCATCCTGTATTTTAATATGTAAAACACAGTAGAGTTTTGTGTGTATTTTTTTTTAACTTAAAGACAGCCCTTTTAGTATTATTAAAATGTGAATAATTCAGATGTTCAGTGTGAACAGGCTAATTTTGAATTGGCATGACATCTCAATTAGTGTTGAATCAATATAAATATTGTATAATATTTTTAAGTGAAATAAGTTTATATACTAGTTTTTAATGTATTTATTTGCATGTTTGTAGAAAACTTATGTTGAATAGATGATAGTCATGTGAAGACAGAGAACACCAAAGCTTTGAGCTTGTGAACTGTATAGGAACTACATCCTACAAGTTAAGGATCAATTCTGATACTATTGGGATTTTATACATAACTAAAAGACACTATTTAACAGGATTTCTCCTTGCAGTAAATGTTAAGTTACTCCAGGAAAACAAAACAAAAGAATACTATTATAAAGAAACTTGGAAGTAGACAAGGTCATTTGGTTTCTTAAAATATTCTGCCAGCTTCTTATTGGTATACTTATTAAATAATATACTCAGTTTGTACTAATTTAATTCAGTTATTGCATTGGCATTAAAATTATTTTGTTTTTTTCATTTGCAGACTTTCTTATAAAGGAAAGTAATAATCTGACTACTATACACCCATATAGTTCATTGAAACTTGTTTTTTGACATATCAGTTCTTTTATGCTGTTATTTGAATGTTTAAGTTAGAACCTGATCACTTTTGGTGAACTAAATAGATTCCTGAATAGTACTAAACAAAAATCTTACCAAGAGTAGTGATCTAGCCGAGGTGAAAACATTCAATAAGGCCTATTTGTGTAGACAAAGATAATAGGCCTCTTTTTGTCATCTTTGTATTGAAATAGATTTTATATTGAAGCAACCACTGTGGACACTAAGAGTGAAAATATAGTGAGTGACCAAAGATTTACTCATATAAAAAGTAGGTAATTTAGTATAAATGTGGGCAAAAAATTTAGTGGCAAAGAGGCATTTGTTTTAATATTCAGTGGGGAAGGAAAACATTTATATTAGAATTTTGTAAAATACCTTTAGCCACTAGGAGGAGTTGTACAGTGTCTCTTTTTTAGATGAAGAGACTAGCAGTTCAAAAAATTAAATCTATTTAAACAAACACTATTTTGATGACAGTGTATTTAAACCATGAATGTTTACTATGAACTACCCTCAGGTGTCTGATACAGTGTCTGGCACGTAGTAGGCACTCAAAATGGCCTGTTTACTTCAATTAATATTTGATGTAATGAATTCTAGTGGAGTCAAATAATTTGGACAAATAGTTGGAGCACAGTGTCATGAAGGTTGGTCTGTAACATTGCTTTAGTCACTTTTTAAGTTTGTTCACAGGGGAGCCATTTATTTATTCTGAGCCCTATTGACTGTGCATATATTCCTTAACTTTGAAAAAATTAGCCAATAACCGTAGAATTCAAATAGCTTTATTATGGAAACTTATAAAATGAGAGTGCATCAATGTCAGTGATGCTAGAAATTAGTTAATAGAAAGGAATTTACCTATTTTATTCTTTTTATCTTATTACAAAATAATGTATATAAATGTTTGTAGTAAAAATTCAAACAAAAATATAGAAAGTTGAAGATCCTAGTAATGCTATCATGGAAGCAATGAACAACTACTAGCAGATTTTATATGTTCTTCGAATTTTGTATTAATTATATATATATAATTTTAAAACAAAATAGTTAAACTAGTCATGGCTTTATAACTTTTTTCCCACTAATGTGGGAACATCGTTATCTGTGTGTGTGTATAATCTACCTCTTCTTACATAGTATTCTTAGCTACTGTATCTCTATAAGTAACATAAAACTTCAGCTTATATTGGTTTGAATAATAAGGAAACTGATTATGTCACATAACGGAAATTGGATGGTTCTAGATACAGATAGTCATGGTATGGTTGTGCTTCTTACTGATTCTCCTTGTTATTATCCTCAGGCTGGTAGTGGGATGGCAGCAGTTTCTCTTCCTTGAGTTTTCCTAATCATTGGGAAGCAGAATGGGATCATCAATATTTAATTAATTAGTCTCATCATCAGGGTTGAGATGAATGTTGAGCAATTAATCATCATTACAAGTATTCCATGTACCATGATTTATTTAACTAATTTCCTATTAAGGTTTATTATCAAATTTTCATGATAATAAATAATGTTGTTAGGTATATCTTTGTACCATATAATTTTGTATACTTGTGCAAAGGTTTTTGTAGACTAGATTACTTGAGTAACATTCCTAGATCAAAGGAAGTTAACAGACACTGTCAAACTAAAGTCCTAATTTGAAGAATATGTATATACCCCCATACATATTCCTACTAATAGAGTGTAGGTTTCCCTGACTCCCCATCAGGCCTCTTTACCTCTTATCAATCTACCAGAGCTGCTACCTACAGGGATCTGCTAAGGGGGCAGACTGTGCACTATAGTAGCTTCATCTGATTTCTAAGAGGAGGCGTAAGCCTTGGCCATGAATTTTTAAGTCTCAATTATAGAACCACCATTTATTAAATTTCAGTGGGATATTACTAACTGAATCACAGAGATAGCATTTATCTTACCCAGCCTCCCTACCTTCATTCTCTTTCCTGCCTCATGTTACAGAAAACTCAGTAGAAAATAACATCCAGTCCTCAAAAGGCAGCTTCAAGACAGGGAAAATTGGGGCTAGTTAAGATAGGATGTGTGCCCATGTGAAGTGTGAGCAAGAGAAAAGAAACGGCATGACAACCCTAAAAATGCACTATAGAAGAAGGAAAAAGGGCATGCAGAAGATGAAGAATCTGGCCTGAAAGAAAGTGCTACCCTAGAAGCAAAAATAAACAAAAAAACCTCCACACAGTTTACCATGAAAAATAGTACTAAGGATATGAATTGAATAAATTAAGAGCAAAGATGAGATCATGAAACAAAATGACGTGGAGAAGAAGATTGCAGAATTAGTGAAATAAATTGAGAATGCAAAGGTCACTATTACAGGACATAAATTAAAAATATTAAGAAACAGACAAATTAAAAAGTCAGGTTTTAGCATGGAAGAAAGGTTTGAGCTAATCAAAATGAATGCAGGGTAGGGAGGGGGTTGGGAAGAATAAAGCATTTAGAGAAGATGTGATAAATATAGAGGAGAAACGAAAGGGATGCAAACATAAGACTAGTTAGTGCCTCTAAAATACCCAACAAAAAATGATTCAAAGATATGATAGAAGACAGTTTTCACAAATGAAGGGATTCTCCAGTTTGTACATCAAAGGGACTCACTATATCAAGAAAATAATTGAATGAATTGGAGTTGTGGAACAATGTAAATAAAAACTAATACAAGCAATGGAAGTTGAACAGTGCAGGGAGGAGAAGTGAAGAAAATATAATTGTACCCTTCATATCGCCAGCTATTCTGGCTGTCCCCAGATACTGAGCCTGTTGGGTACAACCTCTTTGGGGAATAAGTTTTAAATGAAATCCTACATCTCAAACCATGAGTCCCCACCTTACACCTAGCCCCTTTCCCCTGGTTGGCCCAAAGTACTGGGAGCCAGGCTTATACCATCTAGGCAGAATATTGAAATATTTCTTTCAAGGGAAAATGGTACTGACATTTTGAGATTCTCTAAAGGAAAGTCAGGTTCCTACCCCGTCCCTAGTTCTGTGCATCCCCGTGCTTGAATTATAAGCATCCAGTCAGCTGTTTTAATGTTTCATTTTGTCGTTGCTGTTGTTTAAAAATAGTGTTATTGAGATATAACCGTATACCATAGAATTCACTCAAAGTGTATAATTCAGTGGTTTTTAGTATAGGCACAGTTGTACAGCCATTGCCACAATCTAATTTTGGGACATTTCACCACATCAAAAAGAAGCTATAACTATTAGCAGTCATCCCCTATTCCCACTCTTCTCTCCATGGCCCAGGCAGCCACTACAGGAGTGTCCAATCTTTGGGCTTCTCTGGGCCGCGTTGGAAGGAAAGAATTGTCTTGAGCCACACATGCAATACATTAACACTCACGATAGCTGATGAGCTAAAAAAAAAAAAAAAAAAAAAAAAAAAAGTAAGAAAAAAATCTCATAATGTTTTAAGAAAGTTTATGAATTTGTGTTGGGCCACATTCAAAGCCATCCTGGGCCACATGTGGCCTATGGGCCGTGGGTTAGAGAAGCTTACACTAATATATTTTCTATCTCTGTAGATTTGCCTAGTCTGGACATTACATACATGGTGTTTTAAGTAGAATGAGAAGTAAAGAATCACCAGATATTTGAGGAATACCTCAAATAAAATCCAGAAATGAAAACAACAAAAAAGAAACTCAGGGGAAATAGAGGCAGTATATAAAGACAGAAGATAACTTAAAAACTTACTTTTTTTTTTTTAAGTTTACCATAAAAGGTGAACAGGAGGCAGTCAAAATGCATATTCAGAGAACAAGAAAACTTTTGGGGAATAAAAATACTCAACGGAAGTAGAGACAAAACTTGAAAAGATTCCCTAGTCAAACAAAAAGGTAAAGATTGCAAGATGAATTAAAAGATAAAAGCAGAAATTAGTTCAAAATAATAGTATTCCTAGCAAGAGTAAGGGAAAAATTCTTAAGTGATCTGATCAAACAAGGTCTTTAAGTAGAAGACAATTTTAAGAACCAGAATACCTGAGATTTTAGATTAAGAAGGCCCATATATTTTCAGCATAGTGGATGAAAAAACACTTTAAAAACATTTTTGTGAAATTTTTGATAACCAGCAATAAAGAGATCATTCTAAAAGTTTTTAGAGAATGAGAGAAACATGATACCTACAGAGGACGGGAAAGAATGAGAGAAACATGATACCTACAGAGGACGGGAAACCAGAATGGCACTGAACTTCTCAAGTGGGAATCAGAAAACACTGAAGCAGTGCCTTCCAAATTTTGAGGCAGGGCCAGGCGCTGTGGCTCACGCCTATAATCCCAGCACTTTGGGAGGCCGAGGTGGGCAGATCACTTGAGGTCAGGAGTTCGAGACCAGCCTGGCCAACAAGGTGAAACCCCATCTCTACTAAAAATACAAAAATAGCTGGGCATGGTGGCAGGCGCCTGTAATCCCAGCTACTCGGCAGGCTGAGGCAGGAGAATCGCTTGAGCCCAGGAGGCAGACGTTGCAGTAAGCCAAGATCGTGCCACTGCACTCCAGCCTGGACGACAAAGTGAGACTTCATCTCAAAAAAAAACAACAAAAAACCCCCCACAAATTCTGAGGCAGAATGATTCCCAAAAATTACAGTAAAATCATTTTCAGACTTAAAACATCTCTAAGAATCTATTTTCCATGTACCCTTTCTCAGGAATCTATGGAAGGAGGTGCTGAAAAAGAAAATTCCTTTCTCAGGAATCTATTGAAAGAGGTGCTTAAAAAGAAAAGAAAAAGGAACATAGATGGAGGAAGTCTTGGAATTTAGGAAAGAGCAGATCCAAAAGAACTGAGAGAGGCAAAGGGAATTCACAAGATGCTCGTGAAGGGACCCCACAGCACAGCAGTTGTGCAGCAGTCCTAGGTGGCTCCAAAAAGATGGAAGGAGCGGGGAGAAGAAATCAAGCATTTAGAGGTACTACTTAGCTTCTTTGGAATATGTGAAAATTACTTAATGACAGGTACGTAAGCAAACAGAGCAGGGAAAAAGAGGCAGTTCTTAACATCCATGGACAATTAAAGATTATATTTACTATGAGAAAAGAAATGTATAATTGTGGTTTACTGTGTGGTTCACTGTGATTAGCAGTTTTATAATCATCATAACGTAGACATTACTATTGATTCGGTTGAAAGGAGGAGATGTTACCATTGTAGAAGGGACATGAGTCAGGGAGAAATGTGTATGTGGAGGTAGGCAGCTTGTAGATAAAAGGTGCTAAATCTTTTCCCATAGAAGAAGGCAGAAAGTAAGTTAATCTTGAAAAATCTATACTTAATTTATGTTTTTTTTTAAATTTGAGGTAAATAGAAGAAACAGCAAAAAGAGTTGAAAATATCTGTCTTGGAGCAGACATCAGGAGTGGGGAGGGATGGAAGAGGAGACTACTATTTTTATTATTAGTTTAATTGTACTCCTTTACTTTAAAGATGTCACATATATTATTTTGATAAATATGAAATTTTTACTTTAAAAACAAGCTACAGAGTTTTTCTATTTTTAAAAATAGGTGTCAGTTCCATTTTTTCTACATTTATTATATGTAGGATCATAAACACTTGGCTACCACAAAATAGAGGGCAACCTCTTGGATGATCATACTTTTTATTTTAATAAACATAAGATGGCCACAAGTGTGCTGGAACCGTGAAAAATGTGAAGGCATGGATCTTGCCTCTTAGCCGAAGGAACTTAGAGCTTAGAGGTTGGAAAGATACATACATCAATCTTTTTTTTTTTTTTTTTTTTTGAGATGGGGTCTCGCTCTGTCGCCAGGCTGGAGTGTAATGGCATGGTCTTGGCTCACGACAACCTCTGCCTCCCGGGTTCAAGCGATTCTCCATTCTCAGCCTCCCGAGTAGCTGGGATTACAGGTGCCTGACGCTGCGCCCAGCTAATTTTTTGTATTTTTAGTAGAGACAGGGTTTCATCATGTTGGCCAGGCTGGTCTCGAACTCCTGACCTTGTGATCCGCCCACCTCTGCGTCCTGAAGTGTTGGGATTTCAGGCGAGAGCCACCGCACCCAGCCACATAAATCTTATTGAAACATCTCTGATCGTAAAGTTGCCTTGATTGAAAACCTTCATGGTTCCTTAGTTTGACATTTAAGAATTTTCTAAAATCCTAACCCTAAATCTATCACCATGATACCATTTCACACCAATTACGATGACTGTAATAAAAAAAAGATAATGACAAGTGTCAGGAGGGTGTGGAAAAATTGGAATCCTCATACACTGCTGGTGGGAATATAAAATGGTTCAACCATTTTGGAAGGGTCTGGTAGTTAGTTCCTCAAGTGATTAAATATAAGAGTTTCCATAGGACCTAACAATTCCACTCCTAGGTGTAATCCCAAGAGAGATGAAAACATATGCTCACACAGAAACTTGTGCATAAATGTTCATAGCAACATTATTCATAATAACCAAAAAGTAGAAGCAACCCAAATATCCATCAGCTGTTGAATAGATAAAATATGGAATATCCCTTGAAGGGAATATGATTGAGCCATAAAAAGGGAATGAAATATTGATACATGCTGCAACATGGATGAACCTTGAAAACATTATGCTAGGAAAAAGAAGCCAGTCACACACGCTTTATGATTCCATTTATATGAAATGTCCAGAATAGGCAAATCCAGAGAGACAGAAAGTAGCTTAGTGGTTGCCTAGGGCTGGGAGGAAGGAGAAATGGAGAGTGATTGGTAATGGTTAAAGAGTCTGGGGATGATGAAAATGTTCTAAAACTTACAGTGGTGATGGCTGCACGACTCTGTGAATATACTAAAAACCATTGATTTGTATACTTGAAATTAGTAAATTGTATGGCTAGAAAGGATTTTCTAGGATAATTTTTGACTCTACTCAATAAAGCTATTTTTAAAAATCCTAACTGTGGAGACCAGCCTGACCAAAATGGTAAAACCCCATCTCTACTAAAAAAAAATACAAAAAATTAGCCACCTATAATCCCAGCTATTCGGGAGGCTGAGGCAGGAGGATCCCTTGAATCTGGGAGGCAGACGTTGCAGTGAGCCCAGGTTGCGCCATTGCATTCCAGCCTGGGCAACAAGAGCGAAACTCCATCTCAAAAACAAAAACAAACAAACAAACAAAAACGGTCAGGGCCGGGCGCAGTGGCTCACACCTGTAATCCCAGCACTTTGGGAGGCTGAGGCCGGCGGATCACAAGGTCAGGAGTTCGAGACCAGCCTGGCCAACATGGTGAAACCCCGTCTCTACTAAAAATACAAAAATTAGCCTGGTGTGATGGCACACACCTGTAATCCCAGCTACTCAGGAGTCTGAGACAGAAGAATGGCTTGAACCCGGGAGGTGGAGGTTGCAGTGATCCGAGATCACTCTATTACACTCCAGCCTGGGCAACAAGAGCGAAACTCCATCTCAAAAAAAAAAAAAAAAAAATCCTAACTCTGCCCTACTTTTCCAGCCTTATTTCTCGTTCTTCCACGTGGCCTCTAGCAATCTGACTTGTGTTCTCTTGTCTTCAGTGCAGCTCTTTCTCCAGTCCTCCAGTTTAAGACCTGATGCTACCTATTCTTTCCAATCCAGCTGAACTTCCTCCTGTTCCATAAAATAGAAAAAGTGAATTCTTCCCAACAGAAAGTAATCTCTGCTCTCAACCTCTACCACACCTTATGTTTCCAGGCACATCACTTTATGTATTACAGTATAGAGGAGGTGTGTGTTAAGTTGAAGCTTAGTCATCATTGTCAGCCACATGTAGTCAAAAATTGGCCTAGAAAATCCTTTAAATTGCTAAAACAGTACAATTCCCTTTACATTGAACTTGGCCAGTTTTTCCTTCCAACATTGGAACACATCTCTGTTCTACTGAATGCTAGTTGAAAAAGCTGACTTATATTTATAGGTGTTATATGAAATAAAAAAGAATAATAAAGCCCTGCAAATAGTACAAATTTGGATATATGTGATTGGCTCCAGCCCGTTCTTAGCCCTGCTTCTCAATGGAAACAAGCTAAGGCTCTTATCTTGTGTAGTTGGGGAGTATGAGATGGAGGATGATAGAGGGATTGGTTTGTGAACTGACTTGTCATCATTTGGGACTTTTAAAATTCAGTGTACATTTTGCGTGTAATAATTGGCCTGTTTCTAGTTAAATAAATAATCTAACAAAACAAATGTTTTCCCCCATACTATCTAGAAGAGGCTACTTTTCAATAACTTCACAGTAACTTCACCTTGCAATTTAAACAATTTAATATTTGGACCCCACTTATTGCATTGCAGTGGGCTTTTACCTGACTGTAACCAGACTCCTATTCTGCATGATGAAGTGTTCACCCTATGAGGGCCAGGCTGAAACTAACACCTACTAAGAGAATGGCAGAATTAAGTCTTTCCACCTTTACACTCTCAGATGTGCACTTAGTAAATAGGAACGGTAGGCAGAATCACCAGATCTTTTGAAATACTTTGTTCTTGTTCTCTGCCTGTTTCTTGCCAAGTAAATTGAATTGGTTTGTATAAATGAAGTGTGCTGTAAGAAAGACTAGTTGAGGCCGGGTACAGTGGCTCATGCCTATAATCCCAACACTTTGGGAGGCCGAGGTGGGTGGATCACAAGGTTAGGAGTTCGAGACCAGCCTGGCCAACACAGTGAAACCCCATCTCTACTAAAAGTACAAAAATTAGCTGGGCATGGTGGCGCACACCTGTAATCCCAGCTACTCAGGAGTCTGAGGCAGGAGAATCGCTTGAACCCGGGAGGTGGAGGTTGCAGTGAGCCGAGATCGCTCCATTGCACTCCAGCCTGGACACAGAGTGAGACTCCGTCTGAAAAAAAAAAAAAGAAAGACTGGTTGAATAAATGATGCACCATCCATACAATGGAATGCTGTTACAGCTGTTACCAAGGAAAAACAAGCAAAACTTGGTTTATAACATGATGCATCTGAGTTTTGTTTTGAAGAAATATACATATGTACATGTGTATTTATGCAAATGTACATATATCCTTCAAAACAAAATTATGTATTTGTGCCTGTATAAAATATTTCTGGAAGAATATGTAATAATTTAGCATAATAGCAGTTGCCTGTGGGGAAAGGAACCAGGAGTTGATGATAGGGGTGGAAAACTTAGCTGTTTCTACAAATGCTCTTTAACATGGTTTGACTCCTACTGCGTCTGTATATTACCTTTCCAATGGAAAACATTTACATCTTCTTACCAATTAACTATTAATAGTTCATGGTAAATATGTATATGTCATTTTGAGATTTTCATTTTAAATTAGCAGGAAATATATGTATACTGATAATGTGTGCTAGTGCTTGTTGGATTCTCCAGCAGCTCATGTATATACCACCAACGATGTACCAATTTGTGTTTCACAGAGTTACATCCATATGGGAGAATAGTCTCCAGATCACTACAATTTCTAGCTTTGTAGGAGCATGGCTTGGAGCACTTCCTATTCCACTGGATTGGGAAAGACCATGGCAGGTTGGTTTCAGTTACTTAAAGCAACAAAATAAATGTTTGTACACTGATAGTAAAACTGGTGAAGCAAACTAGTGTGTATATGTAAATTGTTTTGTTGTTCAATTAAGTAGGGATACTACTTCTATCAGTCACTGTAATCTGGGCAGCTTCTTAATGGGGACTGTCCAGTGCCACAGGTGTCTAGGTAGCCCTGGTTTTATCTTCTAGCACTATTTTTTGCACATGTGTAGATGAATAAACAAGCTTATTTTGTGATTGTATATAGGCGGTTTGTTTATTGTTTTTAAAAAAGACAGGTTCTCACTCTCTTGCCCAGGCTGTCCTCTAATGCTTGGGCCTAAACGATCTTCCTGCTTCAGCCTCCCAAGTGGCTGGAACTACAGGTGTGTGCCACCGAGCCCAGCCAGTATAGGAATTTTTAAAAACTAGGTTAATAGCTGCAGAAATGTCCTATTCAACTTTGATATTTATTGCCCTTGTGGTCTTATATTCATATTTTCTGAACTTGATTGATGGCCAAATTGAATGTTCATCTTGAAATTTTTAGAAGCAGATAGCAAGGTAATTTTTGCAGCAGCGGCCTGTGTTATCAAGAAAGCTCACAAACATCAGATTTTTTGTCTTGTATCACAATAAGATAAAGCTGATATGCTAGGTAAAGCACTGTGAGGTAAGTGCTCTTTTTATACCCATTTTACAGATGAGGAAACTGACACCTAGAGGGTATGTAACATTCCCAAGGTCACTGAACTTACAGTGATGACTGTATCTTAATATTAATGACTTTGTAGTATGCCATTATATACTTTATAACTTATTTAACAAATTCACTATTGATCATTTAGATTATTGCCAGTATTTTGTGATAATAAACACTGCTGTGATAAAATCTTTGAATCTATAGCTTCTTGAATTTTTCTAATTAGGTTCACAGAGTAATTACTCCCAAGAAGAATTATGATATTAAAAAATAAATGTGCTTTCTTTTTCCAACATGAAGATAATTTTTTTCTGATCACAAAGATAATGTGTATTTATTTAGAAAATTTAAGCAATATTAGTAATTCTAAGGAAGAAAGTAAAAATTACTTTCCTCCCCAACCACCCAGAGGAAACCTCCATTTGCTTTTGGTGATAATTTTTGCAGCTGTCTCTCTCCATGCCTGTAACTATAATATTCATGTTATTTTTAATCTTGTTTTTCCCCTCAGCAGTATATTATGGAGCTCATTCTATGTCAATGAAAACTTACATATATGTAATATTCGATTATTTGTGTAAAATATTGTACCAGTTTTTTATTAAAGAACAATTTAGGTCATTTCCTATTTTACTATTATTAATATTTTATTATCAAATATGGTCATTATCATACTTATACATCTTTGCATATTTGTCCAATTTTCTCTGTAGGGTAAAGTCCTACCTAATGAATTGATGAATTACATCTTTGATACATACCTCATTTGCCAAATGTGGGATCCAGATTGTGTGCCTTGCACATAACTGCCTACATTTAGCTCTATTCTTTGTGCTTTCAGTTAGATGTCGTGTCTCCCCGAAAGTCAAATTGTTGTTTCATGTTTAATAAGTCTGATAGGTTTGCCCTTCCCTGTTTTAACTCTTCATCACTATATTAGAGAAATCCTTGGAGGTTTGGTGTGTGTATCGTCACAGATTCCCATCTCAAGTTTTTGGTGCTAGTAAAGGTTTCTTAAGTTGACATCTTATAGAAGTCATCCATACTTGATGTCATTCAACAGAGTGTCAGTGATTTCTAAATTGGAGGACAATCGAAATCATTGAAAAGTATACACAGAAAATTGTTTGAAACTGTGTAGATTCATTGCTATCAAGTAATGCAATTAAATCTAAATAGAAAGTATTGATAAATAAAGTACTATGGGACATCAGCTTTAATGAGTTGGTAAGATATAATAAACATATCATTTTGTATATGATGCAATACATTAGGGTGTAAAGGTTTGATATATTACACATAATTTAAGTCTTTTCTGTTTACAAGACAGTGCAGAAGTAGAAACTGAACTAAGAGGAATGAATATATGTGCTTTATAAAATATGTGTTTAGGTTTGCTTAGAAAATATATATCTTAATTATTTACAGTTCAGCCACCCATTTTGGGATTGTTCAAGCTTTTAGCTGATGACCCATTTTTCTCCCTCAGTGCTTGTTAACAATAAGGATGAACTAGATCCAAATTGATGGTATTACTTTTTAAATTAATGTAAAGTTTCCATTTGAATTACTGACTTTTTAAAAAGATTTTCTAGCTAGCTGGAAATTAATTTAATTTTAAATCTAATTTAAATACATAACAAGTGTTGGTTTCCATTAAGAGTGTTTCATTCAGCTGGAATATTACTGGCCGTGTAATTATCTTTACTATTGGGTTGTTTTTAGAATATTCCAAGTTAATGACCCACGTATTCACTGTAAACCTTTTAAATTATGAAATGTATTGTTGAGGGAATGATAGAATTGATGTATAATTAAAAATCTTTTATTCATATAGCACTCATCTGCTCCTTGCCCTTTTAGCAGTTATTTACTAATAAACTAAAGAAATGAGGTTTTTTTTTCACTTTTTATTTCCAGCAAACAAGGTTGTTTTTTTGTTATTGTTATTTTTTAATAATTCTAACTCCACAGAACAGCATCTCCCAGAGAAGCAATAAATCAGATAAGGGAATATGGCATTTTCTAAAAGTGGAGATGTTGTTAGAGCAAAATTTCATGAGAAGACAATACAGTATACACTTTATTATCTAAAATAGAACATGTATTAAGAGATTCTTGTTCTATGTTCCTTGTAGCCCAATACCGATTTGATCTGTTTGTGGTAAAGCAAGCTTTTCTGGATTGTGTTCTGGTTTTATTTATATTCCTGTCAGAGAAACAGGAATATCTGGTTAAGCAATTGTACCTTTAAAAACACACACATGCACACACACACAAAACCCCACAAAATCTACTACATGTTTTAATTCAGTTTTCTTTACTTTGAACTCAAATCATTGTATAACATTCCTGAGGCCAAGCATAAGATTATAGTGATGTGGATTCTGTAATGAGCTGTTTCAAGCATATTTTTATGTTTAAAATAATTTCTTCATTAAATGACTGGAAAGGCCCACTGAAAATATGTGATCTCAATGAAAAAGTTTTTTAACTTAATATAAATCTTAAGTGATTTTAAATAATGGCAAGCGATGAAAGATTAGGCATCTTTATAGTTGGAGGAAGCCTTTCTTTTGTAGAAGGCAGCAAGGGGATGTGGTTAAAGAGAATATGGTAGGGTAGCTACCCACTATACTGTTGGTCATCTTTGTTGTTGTTTTAATATTTGAAAGTCATCTTCTTGCCTCTACCTTATTTGCCTTAAAATCTCAGCAAGAAAACAAATATTTGAATTTCCCATAATCCAGATAGGCTTTTTCAACTTCTAGAGAAAGCTTATAGTTGCTGACAAAATAAATATTTGGACTACAGAAAACCTTTGTATTTTATAATTTGATTCTTTATCTGCTGTAACTAAATAGCTAATCAATAAGTATTTGTTGTTATTACTGTATGCATAGCATATGTTCTGTGTAAGTAAGTACAACAGATACTTAAATACACCCAGGACTGGAATTTAATTATTTAATAATTTAGATTTGAACTGTGATTTAGATTTAATATGCTGTAACTATTTCATAGAATATGTAGCTATGAGGTTTTTCATCTGGAAAATGTCTTATCAAAACATGGCTAGTATTTCATGTTATAAAAAATTAGTGGAAGGTTAAGAAATATTGTTGGTTATTCTGAGCACAGGAAATTGACCATGAGGTTTTTAAACTCACATGTTTTATTCATGGGTAGGCAGGTAACATGATGATTAGGAGTTCTGGCATCAGATTACTGGGTTGAAATCCTGGCTTTGTCACTTGCTAGTGAGGATGAAATAATAAAATCCCTCTAAAATACCTAGCTCAGCACCTGACACATGGTTATTACTTAATTAATGTTACAGGCATTTGTGACCTAGAAAAGACATAGTTTAATGACTATATTTTTAGCCTTCAAAAAATGCAAATTCCATTATTTATTTGAGTTCTCATATATTAGAGAATATGTTAATTGTCTCAGTTTGTTGTTTTATTTTTTCTGCCCAGCAGTCTTTCAGTTGGTACAGTGGACTGTTAATTTATCTGTTTCTCTGGTATTTAGTTATGCCAATTTAGGGTATTTGGATTTCACATAATTTTCAATCCTGTCTGACATTTCAGATGACAGTAGAAAGAAAACGTAGCACTTATAGATCTCTCCATGTACCCTGCAGGGGGCTTGGTACTGTGAAATGAGTAACTTAATCCTGACAACCGTAGTGCAAGGTAGGTTTTACTCCAATTTTATACACTAGAAAGTCCAAGTGTGAGAGGGGAGGAGTACACATCTTGCTTAGCATTACTCAGGTGGGAAGAGGGAGACTTAAGATTCACATGAGAGCCCTACTACACCATGATTCTTTTCATTGCTGGAGACTAAAACATGGCTTTTCTTTTTAAAAAATGGTCATAGCTTAGGTCTCTTTGGAATAGCTAAAGTACTTATTATATTTCACTTCTTTCCCCACATTGTTTTCATTAAATGCCTTGACCATTGTGGTGGTGTCTGTATTTTAGGCCGTAATTTATTTGTAGGAGAATATTTAAAGCTAATATGCAATGCTTTTGTCCCTAACAAATCCATACATGCCTTTAAACTATGGACTTCAGTGCTACAATCTTTAAAAAGATTTGAACCAAATAATCAAGTCTCTGCTAGGATGCTTATTTCTTATGAAGGTAAAAAGGAAAATTGATATAAAGTATTTTAAATAACTGAATTCGGAGATTTTGAATTTTAGACACCTGAGATTGTCTTTGAAACAATTTAAAGTTGTTTTAAAATATTTGTACTTATTCCCATCAGACACCAGATAAATGAGGCATTGTTGTATTTAAAAATTTTTTGGGTTTTTTTTTTTCAGTTTTACCACGTTAGAAATTTAGTATTTGTGAAATATGTATATTCATTTCCTAAAGTCACAGATGCCACAGATAATTCTTTCATAAGTTGAAACTAGGAATCATAGGATTATAACTACATGAATTACTGCAAAATGCTGGAGGGAGATTAAAACTAAGATTATGGATTTGATTGATTGAAGAGCTGCAGGTTTTTACGTTAATTGGTATTTCCATTACCAAAGGGATGATACTGTGTTTTAGACCAAAATAAAATACTCATTTATATGAATATGGTTTGTATGTTTCAAGCATGAGAAAAATGTGTTAACATTTAACTGGCATGAAATGGTTTTGGATTGAAAAGGCGTGTTCATCGTAGGGTAATCATGTTGATAATGCTCTGCTAACAGGACTTTCATGTGAGAGAGAATAATGCTGGCCAAGTTAACTCGTTTGCATGAGTTGTGACCAGGACCTTTTAGTGTCATTTTGACAAGAATTCCAGACCAGGAACTACACACCCCTTCGCAAATAACTCTTCCTAAAGTAGTATTCTTAGTCACAGGAGAGTGTATACATGGATGAGTGTAGATTTTTAACTAGAGAAATGTATCCCAATGAGTAGATTGATTTGTGCATCTATTCCTGTATCAGACAATAACATTTACTTTAGGAATATCTGGAAAAACATACTGTTCAAGACCAATTTTGGAGGAGAATATAAATGATTATTTATAACCAGTAGGTCAGCAGGCTTTGAAAGATGAACTCTCTCAGTCATGCAAATGCAAATTTGTGATAAGCACAATTAACAAAAGAAACATATTGAAAAGTAGCTCATGAGAGATTGAGAACTGGATTTTATCTTCCTTTTTATCTTGAGAGAGACAGTAATCCTAATGGTTGTGAGTTGTTCTAAATGTCTGTAGGTGTTCTGATTTGCAGATAGGTCAGTTTCTCCATGTTATCTGTGACAGTGTAAATCTCCCCCAAAATTGTAAGTAATATTTATTATATTGGAACACATTTTTAAGAATTTATACTAAAATATATCCAAAATTAAATAATTTAATCTTAGTTTACACCTTTAACTGCTGGGTTAAGGTAGGGGCTCAACAAATAGTTTCGAATGAATGGAGTCATTCATATGGGCCTTTAAAAATTAACACAAATGCCTACCAATGATTAGTTTAAAACCACTATCTGTACTTAAAATTTTGTTTCTTCAAATTTATGAAAAATGACAGCTAGCAGCAGGGAATCATTCCTCCTTCTGAGGTAAGGATACAGATGGTTAACGTAATGCCAGTATGTTGTACAGCTCCTGAATTTGCTGTTGTAACAGACATTTCACATGAAGAACAGCATGTATTAAAGATGATTGCTTTATGGCTGGGCGCGGTGGCTCACGCCTGTAATCCCAGCACTTTGGGAGGCTGAGGCAGGCGGATCACGAGGTCAGGAGATCGAGACCATCCTGGCTAACACATTGAAACCCTGACTCTACTAAAAATACAAAAAAATTAGCTGGATGTGGTGGCAGGCACCTGTAGTCCTAGCTACTCGGGAGGCTGAGGCAGGAGAATAGCGTGAACCTGGGAGGCGGAGCTTGCAGTGAGCCGAGATTGTGCCACTGCACTCCAGCCTGGGCGACAGAGCGAGACTCCGTCTCAAAAAAATAAAAGATGATTGCTTTGCAAGGGTAAAGAATAGTTCCTACCACTTCCTACCACACAGTATATTACTCATGAACTATTCGTTCTAAACTGCCGGTTCTACTTATTACATAGTAGTGTCAGTGACCAAAGAAATACTGTTTGTGTAAGTTTAATTTTTTCAAGTTAAAACATGTAATATACAGAATACTGGTACGTGGTACTTTATAGCTTTCATGACAAATTTTAAGAGATTACTTCAGCCCTGCATTTTAAGTATAGTAGGTACTTCTGTCCCTGTTCTGTAGGGGAAACTGAGGCTCAGATGTTAAAATGAGCTGGCTAAGGTCACTTAACATCTGATGTACCACTTATTTTTTAATTAGATTTTTCTTCTTGTTGGTAATTTTAATAATTTTACCCATTTGAGTTGTAATATATTTGATTATACACCATAGGTTGTTTCTTCTATTTACTGGCTTAAAAAATGTAAATTTATAAAAAACTCTCACTATCTTGCCCAGGCTGGCCTCCAGTGCTTGGGCCCTTGTCATTTTGGTGGCAAACACTTGTGAATGACTTCCTTTACATGAATGTCTTTGTTCTAAGTTTCCTATTTTCTTTAAACAAAATAATTATATAAAGCCATCTCAGATTACCATAATTTGGAGAAATCTTTATAGCAGTGCAGCTGAATTATGTATTTAATAGATATCACTTTTTTTAAAAATCCTATTTGTGGCATGAAGAACGTTGAATAGAAACTTGTCTGTATGTGAGATAAGGAAATAGTTTTAAAGGAAAACCTTAGGATCTAATTATGAAAATACCTGATTAAGCTAGGATTTACAAATGAATTCTGTTGCCATAGTGTAGTTTAAACATTTTTGGAATAATTATAAGAAAATCAGTAGGAAAGTTGCTTGAGGAATAGTTCTTAGTGGGCAGCCTCCCTCCTTTTGCTGTTCCCTATTTTGATAATCTATTTTGATCTTCAAAAATCATGAAAACTGCCCTTAAAGAAATTCTCTTTTAAAAAAAATGACAGGGTTACGATGAAGAAATGCTTATTTCAGGAAAGCCAAGGAGGTACTCTTGTAAGTACAAAGCCTGACCCATCATTAACAGTCTTCAAAGCCAGTCCACATTTTAATTTGCTGATGGCATGCACTTCTTGATTTACATAACATGAATAACCAAGTGTTCCAAGCCGTAACCCTTCATTAGACAAATTTTTTTTTAACATTTCATTTTTGGCATTCTGTTGGAGGTGAGGCGTGGCAGCTGTTTAAAGAATGTGCGTGGTGGTATGTATGTGTTTGAGAACAAAGAGCCATACTGAAATTACAAAATGATTAAAATACAATTTAGTAACCCAAATTGGAATCTAGCTGGGATTCATGAGGGATTACTATTCTCCCTATACTTTAACAGTGAGCTTTTTTTAACAGAGTATAGGGACTCATACTTTGCCAATGATTAGTAGACTCTCAGCATAAATAGAGGAAAGAGTATTATCCTAAATGTTTACATAGGGTAATAAATAAAAACTACTAAGGTAAAAAGTTCAGTGCTTTACGTAGATAGTAAACTATGCATAGTATTTTATTTGTAACCCCATGTGTTAAGAAGGGACACTGTTAAAGTAACAATCATTTAAAAGTAACAACCAACAAACTGGTATTTAATTTGGTATTTTAAATAGTTAAAAATCAAATGGAAACAGTGTCTAAAGTCACTAAGATAATTCATAACAAAACCCATTAATCCAAGCTCCACTTATTGTAAATAGAATTCACCATGAGCTAACCTAAAATGTACCTGTGGAGATAAAACAAGAGTGTAAGTTAGCAAAGTATTAAATAAAATTTCAGGGAGCCCCTAGATTTATTTTTAAGAACTTTAGAACTAATTCTCTATATGCAAACACTGATTAACTCAAATATCTTGTAAGTTCATTCATACGTGGCCTTATTTGAGGCAGTGTATTTCTATTCACTAGCAAAATTCATGTCAGTAAAATATTTTTGAAGCAGTTTATTTCCCAGATATTTCACTAGTTTGAAATAGTCATTTCAGTGATTAGTCTGAATTTCTATTGAAGCCTAAGCTTTGAATGAAGACATGCTTCTGAAAATAAGGCAGTTTTTCTCTAGTCTGCTTATCAATAGAAAACAAATCTTTGGTTTTTAGTTAAAGTGACAGGAAGGATTTTTGCAAAAAGAAAGACTAAAGAACCAAAGCAATTAAAAAGCTCTTGATAAGCAATGGGGAACTCCAAACCCATCAAGGTCAGTAGAGTACCTAAGGCACCTCAGCTTCAGATGTGACAGTCATCTTTGCTTAGAATTCTGATAATCTATATACATGATTTTTACCATCTTGAGAATGTGAAACTGAAAAGGTAACATCCAACAATGATTACTGTGAATAAGAAAATTATTGTGATAAATGGGAGAGACGTTGGAGATCTCTGTTCTACCTCCCATATTTATAATGAGGAAACCAAATCCCAGTCAAGAAACAGGTGACACCAGTTTGTGTCGACAAATTCCTAATCTGTTTCTGTTAGGGCAGGGCAAATTCTAGACTTTTAACTTTGAATTAGTAAACCAAGTGTGAAGGGTTTCAGAGATATGAATCGGAGCCCCCTCCCCCCCCCCAAAAAAATCCTCATAAATCCCCAAAGGCAAGTTGGAAATGTATAATAGTTTACTGTTGTAATTCGTTTATACCATGTGTTGGACAACTTAGCTAATATGTTGATTGATTTATACAATTCCTTTCAATTTTATCTAAAAATAGCAGACCAAAATTAAATAAGAAAGTTACATAAGATTCCATTTGAGCATACATAAGGCCATGATACTTTAATGTGAACCACCATTTCTTGGAAGAAAGAAGACATCCAAATGTCCGATTCAGAGAGAAAGTTCCTGGCCAGTCATCCAGTAGACTCTCTCCACTCTTCAATGGGAAGGTGATGCTTATATTTTTAAAAATCTCTACAAAGCTCACATACAACAAGACAGTACATCCTAGATTTGTGACTGATATGAGCATTTAAGGCTGTCATTTTCAAGTATAAAAGTTTAGTGTTCCATTACCCAATCTGTGCAGTAGACATAGCTATAAGCTCAAGTCATGTGAATTAACAGAAGCCACCAAAGACATTTAAAAAATTATAATTTAGGCAACAGCAAGTTTAAATGTAGGAAAGGCTAGAAAAAATGTGTAGATGAGATTGTTTCTCTAAAATGCATTAGGTTGTTCACAATGAAGCTTTGTCTAACACCATTATCTGATGCATGGCATATGCAATAAGGCAGATCCACAGCAGACCAAACAAGGAAGCTGAATTAGGTAATAGAACTAGTAATTAAGATGGTTCACCTCTAACACAGTTCTGTGGCCTGTTCCCCCCAGAGAAAGATTAGAAATGGCTCCAGTGTACCAAATAAGCTTCACAGAAGAACATGAAAATTTTTCTCCAACTTTTTTTTTTTTTTTTTTTTAAGCAGAGCCTTTCACTTAGGGACCAACTGCTTGTAGATGAAGTAAATCAACATTAATTAGTTCTAGCCTGATGTAATATGGCTGGAGAAAAGGGGTCTCTGGAAGCCGGTATTTTGTTTAACTTACATTCTAGGTGTGTATATAAGTTGTCGCTCTATAACTTCTGCTGTGGTTCCAACATCTATATCTGAAAGGTGGAAGCAGCTGCTCTGTTACAATTTTCATGTAACATGCTTGGATTCTAGGTCTTTCCTCTTTAACACAACTTAAAGAAAGTTTCTTGTGGTTTGGTCAGCATACACACTTCTCATTTCATTTGATGTACACAGCCAAAGTGGGAATTAAAAAAAAAAAATTACCAACTAGTTCAGAGAGCTAAATTGAGTACATCATTATGGCAAAGTCTGACCCAAAATTTTAATTTGTAATTTTAGCATGTGTCTCATGCACTTTGGGGAGCGTCAAACTAAATCTACAATTGCCAGAAGCCTTGTTACAGTTTAATGCACATTAACTAAAATGTGTACATTTTTAGTGTTCATGATAAATGCAGTTATGACCTTATTACACTTTTGGCATTCTTTAAGAAAGCACATTAAGCTTTAATATAGAAATATTTAGGTTACACTTGTGCTCAAGTAATAATAAAACATTTGTTCTTTTTTGATCTCATACATTCTCTCCTCAGGTATGGCCCATCTCCTGTACGCTTGGAGCGACCTTTGGCTACGTGGCTGGCCTTGTTATTTCACCACTCTGGATATACTGGAATAGAAAGCAACTTACATACAAGAACAATTAACTGGAGCAAAGGGAGATATTTCTTTGTGCAGATTCCGTAAGGGCTGTGCAGAAATGTGTATGGTCAAAGCCAAGCAGTTCCATTTACAGCTCTGTTTTTTATGTAGTTACAACATGATGTGATTGTAGCTTTTTAAACTATGAAACCCCTGAGAGATTGTACCTTCTAGTTGAAATAAAGTATTTATAATAGATTGTGGCTTCAGATGCTGCTTACTGCTTCTTAAACCTTTAAGGAACATTCTTAATACACTTTATAGAATTCTGAGGACAGGTTTTGTTTTCTTTCACGTTTTGAACTGCTTCATTACCTATAAAAGGTCTGGGTATAGCTGTAGCATTTCATTTGCTTTCTGAGAGAAATGGACAGTTTCCTTGGCCACTGAAGATGTTTCTCACGTAATTAAACAACAGTTTATACATCTTGATCCTATTCTTTTTTTTACAGTGTGTTTCTTTGGAGTTAAAATGGCTATGATAGCCTCATCAAAAACAGTCTTCAATCCCTTCTGGGTTAAAGCTGAACATTCCACATAGCAGCATGCTCCTATCTGGGAGGGAGAAAAAAAATCACAAATATATAAAATCATGTTTATACAATTGGCATGACATAAACACATCATTATAAAGAAAATTATAAAATACAGCTATGCAAAAAGAATACATTCATCATCCATGTTCATAACCCCAGAGGGGATTTTAAAATACTAGTATATGTCCTTCCAGACTTTCTATGAAAAATTATTTCACTCACCACATATTTACTGGGTATCTACTATATGTCAAGCACTGTTTAGGTCCTGGGGATATGTCAGTGAACTGAACGAAAGAGCAGAGTCCCTGCTGTGTGGCGTCCACATGTGCTGACATCTGCTGGGTAAGAGGCACAGGGGAGGAAATACAGAGCAGATGGTTGCAAATGCTGTGGGAAAAAAGCAGAGTGAGGGAGGCGGGGAGTGCTGAGGACAATGGTAGTAGGGGTCCGGGGAGGCTTCTCAATGGGGAAGTTTGAGCAGTGAGGGATACCTAGGGGAAGAGCTCCAGGCAGATAGATCCTGATGCAGGAGCATGCCTGGAGCAGTCAAGGAACAGGATCACACTGAGGATGTGGTATTTGAGCAGAGACCTGAAAAGAGTGAAATAATGAATCGTGTCCATAGGGAAGAACATTCCAGGCAGAGGGAACAACAAAAGTACAAAGGTTCTCAGGTAGAACTTTGAGGGAACAGCAAAGGAGACCAGGAGGCCTGGGGAACAATGAGTAAGGCAGAGAGGGAACAGAGGCTTATAGGCCACTGTGCGGACTTTGGCGTTTAATCTGAGCTGGGGACCCACTGGAGGATTCTGAGCAGAGCACTGACATGATTGCGCTTACATTTTTAAGACACTCTGGCTGCTGTGTTGAAAACAGATGACCATGGGGCATAGACAGAAGCAGAAAGGTGAGTTGGAAGCTATTCCAGTAAAGCAGGCCAGAGATGGAGGAGGTCTGAACCAGGTGATAGAGGGAAGAGTTAGAAAAAAGTGTCTGGATTCTGGATATGTTCTGAAGGTATGTTGTGCCGAAGGCTAGATGTGTGGTATGAGAGAAAGAGCAAGGTCAAGTATGACTTCAGGGCTTTTTTTTTTTTTTTTTTTTTTGAGACAGTTTCACTCTTGTTGCCCAGGCTGGAGTACAATGGTTCGATCTTGGCTCATCACAACCTCTGCCTTCTGGGTTCAAGCGGTTCTGCCTCAGCTTCCTGACTAGCTGGGATTACAGGCATGTGCCACCACGCCCAGCTAATTTTGTATTAGTAGAGATGGGGTTTCTCCATGTTGGTCAGGGTGGTCTCCAACTCCCAACCTCAGGTGATTCTGCCCGCCTCGGGCTCCCAAAGTGCTGGGATTACAGGTGTGAGCCACTGCACCCAGCTGAGGGCTTCTGACCTGAGTAACTGGGAGGACAGGCTTGGAGGGTAAAAGAAGAATCATATCTTAGACATGTTAATTTTGAGATACTCAGCCACGTAGATGGACTTGTTGAGTAAACAGCTGGATAACCAAATTGAGAATTTAGGAAAGAGGTCCAGGCTGGAGATGGAAATCTAGGAATCTTTGGTTGTAGACTGTGCAAGCTACAAGACTGACAGAAGCTCATTTAGGCCTAGGGAGTGTAGCTATAGAAGAAGACATCCACAAAGCTGAGTGCTCATCACTGGGGCCCTCCAACCAGGGACCAAGGAGGTAAAGAGATGGAGCAGAGTCCAATGAGAGGGGGGAAAAACCAAGAGAGTCCAACTGAAGAAAGTTTCAGGAAGGACGCAACTGTGCCAAATGCTGATGAGTCTAGAAATGAGATCGTACTGTTTTGCAACTACTTTTTTCCCTTTAGCTACATAATAAATATGAAATCTTAACAGATAGTATGAAGTTTTAATAGATGCAGGGAATTTTTGCCATTATAAACAATTCAGCATCTTTGTAGCTCTAAGTATGTCCCTAATAATTTACTTTTATTATTAAATATTATAAATGGACAAATTATAATTTTATATAAGGTACAAAGCAATATTTTCTCTATATACATATACACACACAAGTGAAATGATTAAATCAACATAATTAACATCTATCACCTTAAATACTTATCATTTTGTGTGGTGAGAACATTTAAAATTTACTCTTTCAGCAATTTTGAAATATGCAGTCCACCATTATTTATTTATTTATTTATTTTGAGACAGGGTCTCACTCTGTCATCCAGGCTGGAGTGCAGTGGCACTATCTCGGCTCACTGCAACCTCCACCTCCTGGGCTCAAGTGATCCTCCTTCCTCAGCCCCCCAAGTAGCTGGGACTACAGGTATGCACCACCATGCTCAGCTAATTTTTTTTTTTCTTTTTTTTTTGGTAGAGATGGGGTTTCACCATCTTGCCCAGGCTGGTCTCGAATTCATGGGCTCAAACGATCCGCCCACCTCAGCCTTCCAAGGTGCGGGGATTACAGGTGTGAGCCACCGTGCCCAGCACCACCATTATTAACTGTAGTTACCATGTTGTGCAGTGTTATCTCAAAAAATGTATTCCTCCTAACACTGTACCCTTTGACCAACATCCTAATGATTTGCTTAGGATAAACTCTTACATATGGAATTGCTTGATCAAAAGTGTCCATGATTTTAAGGATTTTGCATACTGTCAAGACTGCTTTGATTCAATGACCAATAGTACAACAGAGTGTCCATTTTACTACACGGGTATTATAATTAATTTCTCATTTTTTGCCAATTCTATAGGTGCAAATTGAGCTTACATTTGACTGCGAATAAGTTTGAACATATTTCCTATCTTCAATGGCAATCTGCATTTTGGGGGGTGAATTTTTCATTGTTAGCCCATTTTTCTATTGGAATCTGTGGCTTCTTCTGATTAACTCATATGCAAGAGGTTCCTGTATACTAAGGATGTTAACCCATTTTTCTGCCATCCATCTCAGGTTATATGACTTTTCATTTTATTTCTGGCATTTGATGTGGTATTAAGTTTTTATGCAGTTAAATCATTAATATTTTCATTTATGGCTTTTATCTTTATGACATTTAGAAATTCCTTCTCTCCCCAAGATTACAAAACTGAATACATGGAATTTCTGAAGTGATTTGTTAGTAAAGCCATTTATTTTTTGCTTTAGGAAAAACGGTCCTCCAGAAAGTTTTCTTGCTTTCTTTTGCCTCCTGATACTACATTTTAAAAGACTATATATGGGCCGGGCGCGGTGGCTCATGCCTGTAATCCTAGCACTTTGGGAGGATGAGGCAGGCAGATCATGAGGCCAGGAGATCGAGACCATCCTGGCTAACATGGTAAAACCCCGTCTCCACTAAAAATGCAAAAAAAAAAAAAAAAAAAAAATAGCCGGGTGTGGTGGCAGGCACCTGTAGTCCCAGCTACTTGGGAGGCTGAGGCAGGAGAATGGCATGAACACGGGAGGCAGAGCTTGCAGTGAGCTGAGATCCCGTCACTGCACTCCAACCTGGGCCACAGAGTGGGACTCCATCTCAAAAAAAAAAAAAAAAAAAGACCATATATGGATTCTGTTTCCACCAAAGTCCTATTGAAATCACAACATTTAAAAAATAGAATCCAATAATGTTAAGGCCAAATGGGAAAAAAGGGGAAAAAGTAAACCTAGCTTTGGGGCACGAAGGAAGATAAGCTACAAGGTATTGCATGCAACACTGTTATATGTATTTTTAGAATTTTTGTATTTTCTATCCTCTTTTCATAAAAAGATTGGAGAAATTTCAACACATTTCTTTTCAAACCTAGTCATCATTTTTTGGTTTTAACCACAAATTTAAACTGTCATCCTAGGTGGCTCCACTGTCTAACTCAATGAGTCTTAAGACAGAGCTGATTTGGCACAGTGCAACTGTTTAAGTAATGAAGAAGGGTTGAAAGTAGTGACACGAGTTTCCGATGCTTTTTTCCATATGTGACTTTTTAGGAAAATATCACTGGCAATGTAGCAAAGGTGTAAGAGCCTCGGCCCAGGAGTCAGGCTTTGGACTGAAACCCAACTCTGCCATTTATTACCTGCAGGATCTTGGGCGAATTATCTGACATCTCCAAGCCTCCACTGTCTCTTCTGTGTAACAGGGGAAACAGACCTACCTCACTGAGTTCATGCAAGGATTAAATGAGATAATGCATGTAAAGCACTCCGCCTGGCACACAGTAAATACACAATAAAATTAGCTTCTATTGTTATCTTAGCATCTTTTACATTCATGCTTAAATTCTGTAAGTGTTCCATTACCTCTTTTGCTAGTTTCTGTCCTTGTTCCACACATATAGGTTTTTCTTTCATATCATTCAGTCTTGCTAAAGTTTTGGGGTCATCTCGGAGATCAATCTAATTAAGAAAGGTCAATAATGTCCCATAATATTACAAATCTTTAAAGAAAAATCAAAGCATGTAATCCCACTTAATTCCCACATACCAAAAAAAGATTAAACAAAAGAACTTAATTTTAAAAAACCAGGAATATAATTGCTTTCTTTTGGCACAATTTTTTCCAAAAATATGATAGAACTCATTAACTTGCAGCTGAGATTAAACACTTACATCATTTGCTCAGCTTTGGGACTGTTTGTCTGAGAGCAGCCTCTACGACAGGCCAAAGAGCTTATTCTAAAATGCAGAAAATCAAACCAGACATACCTGAGTTCCTATTAATAAAAAGGGTACATTTGGTGCGTATTCCTTAAGTTCCGGTACCCACTCCTCTTTCACATTTTGAAATGAGGCTGGATTTACCACCGAGAAGCATATAAGGAAGACATCGGTCATTGGGTAAGATAAAGGCCTCAGACGGTCATAGTCTTCCTGAGGAACAAAGAAAAGCCTCATTATGTATTTACATTTCTATCGTTTACTAGTAATATGTACATTAGATTACATGGTCAAAGATGCAAATTCAGGAGTACTCCACTAGTGGAATGTATGGCACTCTAAGTAAAATCAGATAACTCTGTTTTTGTTATTCTTCTTTGTGAAGTTCTGAACACCCATGAGGTAAAAAAAAAATGACAATATCATTAACAATGACAATGAAAACTTTGGAAAAATACATTATGATCACTAACGCTGTCACTAAAAACATTTTTAACTAAAAAGTTTGCACAAAGAATTGAATATAGCTAGACATTGCCTAAGTATTATAATTTATAATAATACATACTAAATATTTACTATGTGTCAGGCACTAGTCTATATGCTCTCTCATGGATTACTTATTTAATCCTTGTAACAACAATATGACACAAGTACCCTTAATCCTGACTTTCATTTGAGTAAACTGAAGCACAGAAGTTAAATTACTTGCGTAAGGATGTGTAGCCAGTAAGTCAAGGAGCTGAGATTCAAATCCTGGCAGTTTTTACTTCAGAGTCTATACTCTTAACCACTATACAGCTTCACTGAGACCTTCAAGCTTTGCTTTCCTTGTTTCTATAGTTTTATTAATTGTGTGTGTGTGTGTGTGTGTGAGAAAATTTAAAGAGAAACATATACAGTAAACCCACCAAAATCCTCCTTTACTCTCCAACTTTCATTCCCTCTACTTAATATTTTCATGTTTATTCTTCCAGTTCTTTTTCTATGCATGAATATACCAGTAACTGCACATATTCATACATCTGTACATAAAATGAAATCATGCAGTACTTGTTGTTCTGCACTTTCTTTGTCTTGGACATCTTTCTAAATCAGAATACATTAGACTACCATATCATTTTACACTGTTGCTTCAGAGTCCCCAGAACAGCTATACTCCTGATGGTTATTTTAGTCTGTATCACAAAAGGCAGTGAATATCCTTTTTTGCATAGACTATTTTATGTGACACAAAATTCTACTTATTTACATTCTCGAGAATGAACAGAGTCCGGATTCCATTTCTGGCATAGCTAGACTCTCATCTGGTTTCAAAGAAACTTTATTTTTAGCCCGGGCCACCTCCCCTCTTAAATGACTCGTTTCACTACAGAACTACACAAATGTGGAACTAAGGGAATATTAAAAACATCATCTTCCACTTGGAGTTTCAGCAGTAGTATTTCCCTCATGGAACAATTTTCCTTTCATGCATTTTTCTGACATTTTTCATAATATAACTTTCAACTAAAGCATGTTAATGTCTCAAACCCTTGACTGGTGGGTAACCCTTTTGTTTTTCTGTGATGCTTTTGAAGGGCACACCTATAATCTAGAGCTGTGGGCATTAAAAGATTTCTCAGGTGTTGGCTATCACAGGACGACAGGGGAAATGCCACCCCCAATCTTCTGCAACTTTTATTTTTTAAAGTGAACGCCTCTAAATGGTTTTGATTAAAGCAGTGCTCTGGTGTTAAGAAATTCACAATGAAGAGATCAAATAGGGTGGGTATGAAACATGTTATACCCCCAGACAGTTACTAGAGGAAGACTTCTTGAAAATTTAACTTTTTAAAAATCAGCTTGTGTTAAACTGTACAATTGAGTGCCTTGTATGTACTTTCTGGGCTCTACTGCCTGTTTCAAACTGCAAGTCCATAAAAGAAAAAAAAAAAAGAAAGAGTATGTCATCTTAGCATCCCACCCGGCAACTCCACACTTCTGAGCAAACCTGCAGTTGTCATGGCCGGGAAATGGGGGTGTTCTCATTAAAAAGCACTCCTCATCCATATTTAGATTTCCAGTTTTCACAGAAATAGGAATGGGGATACTATCCCATAGGATTATGAGGAATAAATGAAATAATGCAACTAAAGCACTCCGCATAACACCTCGCACATCGAAGAACTCTTTCAATGCTTAAACATAAATTCTCTATCCCATGGGAAACCAAGTCTCTTATTCCTCTGCAAATCCACGCAGGGTCCCCTGAGTCCCACACTTGCCTCAGCTTTGCAGCTCCCTCCAATCACAGAGAAGTCTTTTAGTAAGAAATAAAATCAAAACACACAAAACTCAGGTCTCTCGAGACAGTATAATTTTCAGATGAATAAAAGAAAATGATATATTACTACTGTACTAATTAGTCACTTAGCCTTAAGACTATTTAAAATGTAACAAAAATAGATTTATATTTAAGAAAGCCAAATTAGAGATTTTAATGGAAATTTTACTTTTCAAGCAAGTTTACCTCCTCCGGGAAACAGAAGTGTGCGCTCTTTCTCTAGTGAGAGATGACAAGAAATAAAAACTAATTGAATGCCATGTTCCCTAGAGATGCTTAACAATATTAATCCAAATATTTTACAGAAGGTAAATATATTGTACAGATTCCTTTCATAACCACAGTGAATCCTGACTTTCCTCCATGAGAGACGTGGGCACAAAGGAGGACAATTGGACCAATCATTTCTAGATATTTCTTAAATTGCAGGTTTTGTTTGATTAATTAAAATGTGAAGAACTGGGGCTATTAAAAAATAAAACACACACATATGTTTAGACCTCCTTGGAAAGAAATGTTACTTCTTAAGTCTGAACAATCTAAAATGAATTCCTTCTGCCTGTCATCTCTGGCTAAATAATTGGCAGTTAGTGGCCGGGCATGATGGCCCACACCTGTAATCCCAGCACTTTGGGAGGCCAAGGTGGGATTCTTGAGGTCAGGAGTCCAAGATCAGCCTGGCCAATGTGGTGAAACACCATCTCTACTAAAAATACAAAAATTATCTGGCCGTGGTGGTGCACACCTGTAATCCCAGCTATTCAGAAGGTTGAGGCAGGAGAATCACTTGAACCCAGGAGGTGGAGGCTGCAGTGAGCAGAGATTGTACCACTGCACTACAGCCTGGGCAATAGAGCTAAACTCCGTCTCAAAAAAAAAAAAAAAATCGGCAGTTAGTACAAGAATGAGACCTTTCTGCTTCTATCCAGCTGAGTAATTAGAAGTCTAATAATAGCAAATTTAGAAAATAAATTATCCCCTGTGCATACTGTACCCTGCATCATATAAAATGGTTTATATGCATCACATAGTGTCCTGTGTGAATTTAATATGAAATGTGGGATTTGGGAATGAATAAGTGGAGGTGTGCAGAATCTTTCATCTTCAGCCATATATTTTAAATTTGAGAACACAAAGAAGTCAAATGTAGAGCAACTGCCCTTACTTTTAAAAGATCGACTTATCAAAGTCACAACTTCTCACAGCCAACTCTCCAGTGTCCTCCTAATTAACAAACCAATTATATTTTAGTTCTAATTTTAAAATGTAGGTAGTTAAACATTTCAGCATGGTAACTAGAACATTCTCAGGAGTACAGAAAAGTGTATTAAAGACAGCTGTTCAACATCAAAACAATGAAAGAACTGGTGAGTTTAGTCAGCATGGCTGTTGGACTGCATGGCAGACTCTTTAGCTTCTTACCAATTGGCTAAGTACCAGAAGTATCAAGTTTTTAAGTGTGTTCTGGCAGCTTAGTGTTCAGGCTGTCCCTAGTTGAAGAGTCCTCGATATGTGATAATGACAACCTTACTTTAAAAATATCACACACGGCCAGGTGCGGTGGCTCACACCTATAATCCCAGCACTTTGGGAGGCCGAGGTGGGAAGATTGCTTGAGTCCAGGAGTTCAAGACCAGTCTTCCCAATGTGGTGAAATCCTGTCTCTACTAAAAATACAAAAATTAGCTGGGCATGGTGGCACATGCCTGCAGTCCCAGCTACTCAGGAGGCTGAGGTGGGTGGATCACTTGAGCTCAAGAGGTTGGGCCTGCAGTGAGCCATGAACATGCCTGGGTGACAGAGTGAGACCCTGTCTCAAAAAAAAAAAAAAAAAAAAAAAAACCACACACACACACTTACCACCTGACAAGAATCTGCAAACAAAAAACGAAAGAAATGTGCTCTGAGAGGAAACAAAAGCTCTTCCAATGCCACAGAGAAATGTAGCCAATGGCCATCAGCTGGAGACCCCTTTCTGTGTGCAGCTCAGCCAGCAGTGCCCACGAGCCTTACTTCTGCACTATTCTTTGTCCCCTTCATGTGGACCTGGGTGTTCCCTCCTACCTTAGTGATCTCTGTTTAAAATATATGTTTTTGGGATGTGTATGTCTATTTTAAAATACATATCCAAAACGTTTCTTAAATAAAAACACTCACATTGGACGACTTACCTTGTGCCATGCTTTGTTAGCTGGTATGCTATCATGTATTATTTAAAAGCAATCAGCAAAGATTTATTGAGACTATAGCCCTCTGGAGCTTGCAGTTTAGTTGGGAATTCAAGATATAAACATATAAAAAGACAGTCATATACAACATTAGGAGGGAATAAAAGTGTAAGCTGGAGCAAGTGAATATAGAAATGCTTAACAAACATTACTAAGCACCTACTATGTGCCCAGAACAGTGCTAACTGCAATAAATAAAGGAGGGAAGGATGAGATTCAAATAACATCTATTTGTAAAACACCTTATAAACATTTACAAAGCTCTCTCATTAAGTATCTATATGTTAAAAATAAGGCAATGCACTTGAATGTGCAGCAGTGCCCACACTGTGCCTGGACACCACTCCAGCGCCTTGCAGACCTCCAAGCCACAGCCTAGAAGAGGAAACTGCAGGCTGGTGTGGGAACGTGCATCAGGTTAGCACCCAAGAAGAACAATTCTGATAGGTGAGGAGATACACACAAATGCATAACAGCTTTCACTCTTAGGAAGTTCATGGTAAGGTAGATAAGATGTATGTGAACATGATATTACAAGTTAGAATGTGGTAAATATAAAAAGTAGTAATGAGGGGACACTAAGAAAAGACTTCTTGGAAGAGGCACTTGAGTTGGTCCTTACAGAATGGAGAGAACTTGAACGTATCCAACATGCTAGGAATGCAACTTTAGTCCAGTCCCTTATTCCTTAGGGCCTTAGTTTGTCTGTCTGAAAAACGGGAGACTTATCAGTGACAAATGCTTTGAAGACCATAAAGTACTATAGGAATGTATTACAATCCCAAATAATGCAGGATAGTACTTTGATGTAGGAAAGAGTCATTTATCAAAACCTACTAGAGTTTTCCTCTGTAACAACCTAGAATGAGAAACAACCTAGAACAAGGGGTAACAGATAAGCCCCAGCCTTCCCAAATCTAAAGCAGCTTCTGACTACGTGAAGAGAGACATAAAACGTATGACAACTAAGTAAGAATATCCCTGAAAAGTGGTGGCTTTGTGGTCTGTGCAGTAGCAATTCTCTGTGTCACTTCCAAGGCACACAGTAGTAATCTTCATCTACAACATCTGTTTCTAGCGAGAAGTCCAAAACAGGCATCGGGCTCTTGAAACCCTCCACCCTTCAAAGGGTGCTACACAGAAGTCCAGAGGACACATGTCATGAAGCCAGCTTCTGAGAATGCAACTGTTTTCTCCTACATCTAACTTATATATCACAACATGTCTATGGTAATGCTTGGTCAGAGTAGCCTATGAAACCTCATTTCTTTTTTCTTTTTTTTTTTTTTTTTTTTGAGATGAAGTCTCACTCTTATAGCCCAGACTAGAGTGCAATAGCACAATCTCGGCTCACTGCCGCCTCTGCCTCCCGGGTTCAAGCAATTCTCATGCCTCTGCCTCCTGAGTAACTGGGATTACAGGTGCCTGCCACCATGCCTGGCTAATTTTTTGTATTTTTAGTAGAAACGGGTGTTCACCGTGTTAGCCAGGAGGGTCTCAATCTCTTGACCCCGTGATCCGCCTCCCTTGGCCTCCCAAAGTGCTGGGATTACAGGCGTGAGCCACCACGCCTGGCCTGAAACCTCATTTCTATTGTGTAGTCATTTTGACACTTTTGAGTTCATTTTATATTTAACTTTGTGAAATGAAAATATCAGTTTTTACCTCTTTAAAAATAACTCTGTTTTTCAAGGAAGCTGGGTTGGGTCCTTTTTGAAAACACTTTGGTAAGTTTGGTTCAAAACTCACCAGTGATGACTTTACTGAATTTGCCTACCACTTCCTACTACCTCCCAGCACTCTTGGACTAAAGAAAATTTTGGGGAAGAGAAAGGTTTTTTTAGGTGCTATAAATTCTTAAGAGGTCACTGTTTTTCAAAAACTTTGCAAACATCTGGTGTTTTCTTTTCTTTTTTAATTTTCAGTTCAGTTGTGAAATGGTATTTATATGTCACTGGCCTGATTAGCACTTAGTAAAAGAATTCTTGAAATTAAAGGTTTAGCTTCTTATTTTCAGCTACTGTCATCTTCATATATTTTGATTTATAATAAGTCAGCCTCCTAATTAATATACCAATTATTTAGGAGCTAGAGAACCAGATCTTGGGCTTCTTTTCCATTGTGCTTTCCTTTTGGCCACCTGACTGATTGTAACTCCTGTTTAGGTTGGCTGGAGGAAACGGAGAGAAAATTTACATCTGGTGGAGCATAAAGAAACCAGCTAGAGGACTGGCCTTGTCATTATCTAACTGTGTTGTGACGAACTGGCACTTCCTCATCTCTAAAAGCAGGGCCCTGAACTAGAAGACCGCCACGTCACATGATGAAAAACACTCAAACTAACACTTCTTACCCTTGTGAGCAGCCCTACTAGCAGATTTAATGTGGGAGGAGGTTCACACTACGGGATAAAAATCAAGTTTTAGGATTCCATTTTATCTAAGCTGACCACCACAAGGCAGAGGATCAAGACTTAGCTAAATACAGCCCTCAGGCAAGCTTCACTTCCCCATCTGTGAAGGGAGAATAAATATAGCATACACATGTTAAGATAAATGAGAGAGCTGGTCAAGTGTTTCGAGCTCTTCGGCAGACAAGCCTGACTTTCCAAAAAAAGACAAACCACAACTTCGGAGCCAGTGCTATTTCTTCTGTGCATGGTGAGGTGACTTCCCCAGTTGTAAAGGATTTAGAGCTGAAATTCCATATTGTCTGGAGCTATAATTACAAGTCTCTTGCACTAAAACAGAGGTCAGCTGGCCTAAAGCATGCTGAAAGAAGGTAAATGTCTGGTCACATTTCCATGTGGTATACTCCTTTCCTAACTTTTTGGCACAAATTTCATGTTGATAGAATATTCATTCATTCACTCCACAAATATCTGGCAAGTAGGTGCTGAGTGCTGTGTATAGACGAGTGAACACAACACAGACCCTGCCCTCATTCTGTGTAGAGTACAGCAGAGGAGTAGGCACAGGGCTCTCAGCTAGGGCAGTACCACCCTATGTCTGGGGGGCATTTCGGACATTTGGGAGGTGCTGTCAATTGTCAAAATGAATGGGGAAACTCTGCTAGCATTTAAGGGTGGGAGCCGTGGTGCCACAATGACCTGTATGAGGAAAACCAGCTCCAGGCCCGCATGACTAGTGAGTGTACTGCTAGACATTCATAAACATGAAAAACTCTTTTGTGGGAAAACAGCCTGTTGCATAGCAAGAGTGATCCATCTGGAAGTAAAACTGCCATGATGACCAATGTTTGACGCCTACAATTCAAGGTGTTCCAGTAGCACAGATAAGCCCTCACAACCTCCCCGTGGTCATGAGTTTCTAAAGGAAGTCAGGGATGATGAGCTTCCTGTGTCTTTACCCTAAAAGCTTGCTATATAAAGGATACTTTCTGGAGGTTGGTTGTGAGAATCCACCATCTCTTGGCCTACCTAGATATCATTTCTGTTTCTAAGTCTCTATTAAATATTTCTTTCTGAGAAACTGGATTTGTCAGTCTCTTTCTTCAGCCTCTTAGCTCCCTCGGCCTTTGAAGGTAGGTTTGCATAGACCTGCTCACCATGGAACACCTTTTATAATCGCATGAATCTAGGACCTGATTCTGCTGCATATATAAAAAAATAAAGTTTTTTTGGCATAACTTTAGTGCATATTTTAAACTTTTTCTTTTTTGAGCAGGGTTTTACTCCGTCACCCAGGCTGGAGTGCAGTAGCATGATCACAGATTGCTACAGCCTTGACCTCCTGGGCTCTAGCCTCCACCTCAGCCTCCCGAGTAGTTGATACTACAGGCATGTGCCACCATGCCCAGCTAGTCAGAAATTTTTTTATTTTATTTTATTTTTGTAGAGACAGGGGTCTTGCTCTGTTGTCGAACTCCTGGGCTCAAGCAATTATCGTGCCTCAGCCCCCTAAAATGTTGGGATTATAGGCATGAGCCACGGCCCTCAGACTTTAATGAATTTTCTAGGAAGGTAATTTCAGTCCACATTGAAGGAGAAAGATTGAACTTTATTTTGTTTGAAACATCACAGGAGGCTGGGTGCAGTGGCTTATGCCTGTAATCACAGCACTCTGCGAGGCTGAGACAGGTGGATTGCTTGAGTCCAGGAGTTCAAGACCAGTGTGGGCAACATGGCAAAACGCCATCTCTACAAAAATAAAAAATGAGCCAGGTGTGATGGTGTGTGCCTATAGTCCCAGCTACTTGGCAGGCTGAGGTGGGAGGATCACTTGAGCCTGGGAGACTGAGGCTGCAGTGAGCTGAGATCATGCCACTGCACTCCAGCCTGGGTGACAGAACGAGACCCTGTCTCAAAGAAAAAAAAAAAAGAAGAAAAAGAAAAAACAAACATCATAGGAGTTACTTACCATCACAGAAAACCACATGCCACTGGCTACATTGCTGTTAGTATCTGAGTCACTAATAAAAAATAACTATGTTAGCCAATATTTGTAACTGTTGCATTCATGGTCATTTTACCTAATAGGTGCAGGCCTGATTACTTCATTATGATTTCTGGAGTAGTCAGCCTTGGGAGTTTAGGAATTTAACACTGAAATAAATTGTTTTATGATGAATTACTTTCCTTTTTATTTCTCCTTTATATCACTGCCAGGATGTTATACTGATTTAAAATTACATGTATAGGGAGGTTATATTATCTATAGATTTCATTTGAGGATAAGTAAAAAGGAAGTATTTGTTATAAAAATGGGAGATGGGTCTGATAAAATTGAGGTATCAAATCAGGCATTGAACAAATTGGGACAAAAATGACTATAAATGCAAATTGGGACAGGTGCTATGAAGGAAAAGAGCCAGGTTCTGGGAGAAAGAATAACCAGGAAGATGAGTTTCAGTCTGCGCAGGCAAGAAAGACCTCTCTGCAGGGGTGATGTTCAACCTGAGACCTGAGGGACCCCTTAAGGAGACAGACAACAAGACAATGTACGCAAATGTCCCAAGGCAGAAAAGCCCTGACATACTGAAGACCACAGGGAAAGGCCAGGGTTACAGGTGGGGCTGGAGAGGGAGTCAGCTTGGACCACCAGGGCCCACCTGCAATGGAAAGTCATTAAAAGGTGAGCCCCCCGCCCCCGCAAAAAAGTTACAAAATTTGAAAACGATAATCCAGGCTACTTTGAGGAGAATGAATTAGGCAGTCAGGCTTATAAGGGGAGAGGTTATTATAGTAATTCAGCTGAGAGAAGATGGAAGCTTAGACTAAGGGACGGCAGTTGACAGCTAGAGAAATGGTGGATTCTAGATATATTCTGGATATATCTAGATGATATGGCATCTTTTAGAGGGACGAGGAAAACTGAGGGTAGGGTAGAGAAGCACCATAGGGAGAGAACTCAAGAGGACAGTTTGGGACGTGTTAAGCTGAGATGTCAAGCAGGTGGTCAGAGGAGGTCTCTGCCTCTGAGTTCCAGAACTAGCTTATTACTATGTACCTCCTTTTAGCTGAACCAGAAGCATCTCAAATTCAACATTTCTGAACTAAATTCATTTCTTCCCAATCAAAACTGCAACTCCTCCTGTGTTCACCATCTCACTAGAAGATATTACCACTCAATCAGGGTGCACAAGCCAGAAACCTGAAAGTTCTCAGGATCAACCCCTAACACAAACACACACACTAAAGCAGTCACCTGCCCAGCGAGTTTCCCTGTTTCTTCTCTCTCTCCGTATTTCTTCACCTGGGAGCTCCTACTCATCTTCCAGGCTTGAGTCTGGAAATCACTTCATCCAGCAGATCTTCTCTGAACCCCCAATTCAGCTTAAGCATCACCATGCTCCACACTTCTGTGGCACCACAAGCTTCTCCTGTCATCCTGTTTGTTTATACTGTAATACGATTGCCTCTTTTCTGATCTGCATCTTCCCCTTCTGCATCAGGACTCCCTGAGGGCAGGGGACTATTGCTCAAGGCCTGGCTCATGGTAGCAGCTTATTACGTTCCCGCTGAATCAATGACGGTAGCTCATGGGAAGGTGAAGTGAGAAAAGTCAGCTGCAGTCATTGTGCAGGTAGCTTGCACAGTGCTAGCTGCACCTTCTTCACCAGCTACAAAGCTTGAGAAAGTGGATCAAATACCTGAATTCTCTCCAGTAACAGGTTAATTTCTCAGGCTGCTGATGTCACTTTCGGCCAGATATCAAATTGCCTCCTGTGAGCAGGGCCATTTTTCTGTGGCACACCAATGGGTCCAACCCACCTCCCTGAATGTGAGCTCTTAATAGGAGAGCCTCAGACTGAGTGATGCTTTAAGCATTTTAGTTCCTGCTGCTTTTCACCACAACTTTTTCTGCATTGCCTTGACATTTGTCTTATCTAGGTATGGAGAATACAGTTGACTGTCTATCCAGCATTCTTCTCCTACTTCCTCCTTCTTTCGAAAACTCTGATTCAGTGCAGGACCCACCACCCCTTCTACACTCAGACACATGCCCCTGGGGACCCTGGCCCCATACTTAGCTATATAGAGAGTCCCTGGTTGGATTAAGCCAATCATTGAGTTTCATTCCCCACTCCTGCCCCTCCCACTAAGTCGCTGGTTTTTGGTGGGCACATGATCTGGGTTGTCCAATCAGAGCAAAGTATTCACTGGCTTGTCCAACGTAGCTCCTGCTCCACCTTCTCCTTCTGCAGCTGCTCCCCACCTCCTCTCCTCCACACTATAAAAGGATTTGCCACTCACTGGCCCTATCTCTGCAGCTCATGGAGATTATTCAGGGCTCCCTCTACATAGGCCATTGCTGTGTTTGCTGTTATCACCACCAGGGTGTATGCGACAGCTCAGTCCCAGAACCGGCTCTTACTTATCTCCAGGACTAGCTATGGAGAGGGAGGTGTACAGACATCCCAGGTCTGAGCACCTGGGCTTCTACCAGAGCAGCCCTCTCACCCTTTTCAACACTTGGCCTACAGAGGCTGAAGTCCCCAGTTGACATACGTACTTACAGACATCCTTTTAATAGACAAAGGCAACACGCAGCCAAGCAGCAAAGAGAAGACCCTGGTAACTACACTCAGATGAAGGCTGCAGTGCTGCCTTCCTCTATGTCCAGATGAGGCAGCCAGAGTGCACAGAGGAGTTAAGCCATGACCAACAAACCCATGTGGAATGTGAATACTTGAGCCCCACTCTGCTGGCCAAACAAACGCATACAGTGCAATCTGCCATCTGAGGACGAGGATGGCTTCCAGGCAGGCGAAATCAGGATGCCCTCACAGACATGCTTGCACAGAACAGGCCCTTTCAAAAACACACACAATTTCTGAGGAGGAGATGAAAATGTTTTGGAACTGGCAGAGCTGGTGGTTGTACAACACTGTGAATGTACTAAATGCCACTGGATTGTATACTTTATTTTTTAATTTTTCTTTTAGAGACAGGAGACAGGATCTCATTCTGTCACCCAGGCTGGTGTGCAGTGGTGCGATCGTGGCTCACTACAGAGTCAAACTCCTGGGCTTAAGCAATCTTCCTGCCTCAGTCTTCCAAGTAGCTGGGACTACAGGTACGTGCTACCACATCTGGCCAATTTTTTATTTTTTGTAGAGATGGGGGTCTCACTGTGTTGCCTAGGCTGGTCTTGAACTCCTGAGCTCAAGCAATCCTCCTGCCTTGGCCTCCCAAAGTGCTAGGATTATAGGCATGAGCTACCGCATCCAGCCTGATTATATACTTAAAAATGGTTAAATTTATGTCGTGTAAATTTCACCTCAATTTAAAAAAAATACACACAGGGGCTGGGCGTGGTGGCCCACGCCTATAATCCTAGCACTTTGGGAAGCCAAGGCAGGAGGATCCCTTGAGCCCAGTTTGAGACCAGCCTGGGCAACATAGGGAGACCCTGTCTCCATTAAGAAAAAGAGAAAAAAAGAGGAAAGAAATACACACAGGTCCACAAGTGTGCAAAGGTATGATCTTGCCTTACAGGTACCCACACACACATGCGTGTGTATGCACACATGCACACTCACCTAGATTTCTTTGAAAATTCAGAAAATTCTTGCAGAATTACCCTGCAAGAAGTCCCTGGAGGCCGAGTTGATGTGTTGACATCAATTCTTCACAATATGCATCCATCACCACTGAGCACAGCTTATCCTCCTTGCACGGGTTTGATGCCCTCCCCTCCCCTGCCTGTTCTGTATTACTTCCCTTTATCTTCTTCCCACCAGCTCTGGCCCTTTTATACTACAGACGGTTCCCCGTGGGGGCTCTTCCCGGCCTATCACAAAACAAATAGCCTCATGACATTACTACAGCCTATGTAACTTTACAGCCCAGAAGAGTGCCTGCTCATGCTTTCACAGCAACCCAGGCTACCCACTGACTCTTCACCATCAGCCTAGGAGATAGGTCAGCTGCCACCTCACTGATGAGGAAATAGGATCAAAGAAGCTCACCACCTGTCCAGAGTCACAGGGAGAGGTGGGTAGGAGTGAAGCAGGAATGCAATTCTCCTAACCACGAGTGTAGGACCCTCTCCCACACAACCCCTCTTTGTTTCAACCAGGTAGTCTATCATGGGGTTTCAGACACAGACCTCCTGAGTCTCTGAGTCAGGCTTCCTAGGTGTGTGGCCCTGGGCACAAGTTACTTACCTTTTCTGTTTCTTTTATTTATAAAATGGACTACTAATGGAGCCTCCTCTTAAACACTGGGAAAAGAAATGAGCTAAGGTATGAAAGGCACTTAACACATGTGCTGGCTGCTAATTTATAACCATGTCCACCGAATAGTGTTCCTTTTCCATTCAGTTTCAGCAGATTTGGGGCAGAGTAATAAATAGGGAGAAAATGAGGACTGAATGTGAAATTAACTTCAGCACAAACGCACTGAGAAATTTTGCTGGTTTAAATAAGTGTGTAGGTTTACATGGCAGGCAAGGACTAAAGTCAGGTATTTTATTAAAATACTGAGAAAATAGCTAAACTGATATATCTCAAATACGTTTTTCAAAAAAAATCAAAGGCTGGGAAGGGAAAAGAGTCAAATGCACACGGGCTTTGATGTGGCCACGGAGTCCTCTCGGCCCACTTTGCACACAGCAGGCAGGTTTCAGTGGCTCCCTGTACAATAATGCACACATGTCTACACTAGCATCCTCTGAGTTCCAAGAAGTTCAGACAATCTAGCAGCTCAACTTCTTGATTTCCTACTCTAAAGGACCTGGCTAGGGAGGCGTGCCATTTCTGAAGCAAAGCAAGAGCCAGTGAGACAAAATCAAAGAGAAGCAACAGTACAGATAGAGGAGGAAACTAGTAACAATAGAACTTTATAAGAAAATCACCAGATAAACTGTCATTCCAGTGGTTTCAAGTATCTATTCTCTTTTGTGTATTCTCATAAAAGCCTTAGAGTCAGCAACGGGACAGGTGGTGTCATTCCTCTCTTTCTCCAGGGCAGTGAGGGCAGCAGCTGAGCCCAGGCTCTCGGTGAAGTGGTGGAAAACTATCACTGGAGCAGTTGGGCTGGCAGCAGTGGGGATGAGGGAGTTTCAAACTTAGAGGTATGGACCCTACAGTCTGGTGAAATTGCATAGGAACCGGCTAGGTCCCTGTTCTTATCCCCACCCTGTGCTGCCGATAAGTGAGTCTTGTCAGAGCCTGTGCTCCATCGTTTGGGCCTGTGTTATGTGCTGCCTGGAAAATTAAATCATGTGAGTCTCCCTTCAAAGAGCCACTGGCTTAGTTAAGCAACCAGTGAGACACTGGCAGCAAGGGGATGTCATGAGAACAGCGGAATGCAGATCTGGAGTCAGAAGGCCTGGCCCGAGGTCCAGGGTGGCCTCTCACTGGCCATGTATGTAATCTTGTTCAAGTCATTTCCCTATCTCTGACCCTATTTCCTCATCCACTAAAAAAATGCGGTGCAGAGGGAGGGGTAGACAGTATGACCTACCTCTTAATGTCATTGTTAGGGCTAAATGGGATAAATGGGTCCAAGGAAGCCTCAAATGTAGGCACAGATGAATACAAGAGCCAAGAGCCATTGATGCTAAGTGCCACAGGGATTCAGAGTGGAGAGAATACATCTGCCCTTGACAAATAGAAAAGGCTACATGGAAAAATAGGTATTACTGGATGTTCTCTGTTAATCTCTCCATCAAGGCACCCATCTTCAGAAGACTGTGCCCTTTAGAAGTCCAAACTATGTAGCTCAGAGTTCAAGGTTGGCTATGCAGTCATCAAACTCCTCTTCCCACCTTAGATTTAATGGCTTCTCCGATGAACGACTACTCTGTAGCCAAAATGAACATAGGCTGCTCCCACACCTCCCCATCCACCCCAGCTTCTCCCACATGACTCTTTCTGTGCTCTTTTCTTGGCCTGGAATACTCTGTCTTGCCTGGGCCCCCTTCCCACCCCAAACCATACACATATACCAGCTACTCACTTAGGAAAACTGTCCAGACCCTCCCCTCACCGTACTCTTTCCTGCCTGGCCAATGTCTTTGATACCTGTATCAAAGGTATATATATATATATATGTACATATATACACATATATATATACACACACATATATATCAAAGGTGTATATATATATACACACACACACAGACATATAAACGTGCGCACACACACATACCTGTATATACATATATATACTAATATATTAGAGAGATATATGTCTATATACAGGTTTTGTGTATGTGTGTGTGTGTGTGTGTGTGTGTGTGTGTGTTTATGGGGTCTATAGTAGGACACTCTATGCATTTGAGATAGGGCTACATTTTGAAAATTAAGTTAATGAAAATCAATTTGTAATTGTTATTAGTCATCTGTAATACGGTTTATATTCAGATGACTGAGACACTTGAAAACACCCAAATCTAATCAAGGTGACTGCAATGTAACTAAAGAAAGCTATAATCTAATGGAGTATGTTTTGGCCTATCTGAAAAATATGTTAACTGAAAAGTCATGGTCTATACAGACTCTACGCAAAGTCTAGCAAAGTAGAAATTGCATAATGAGAATATTAGTGACTATCTACCTCTGTCCAACAGTAAGACAGCGGATGCTGGAGCTAGTGGACACAACAGATCCTGGCCACTGGAAACCCATGCTCTCGTATGGAAGGAAAACGTGATCACGTGACCCTAGGATCCAGATGAAACAGAAATCTCCTCCCAGAAATCCAACTCACTTTGCTGCAAAGCCTGTATGCCAAGCAACTTCTTTATTAATTCATCAGGAGCCTGGCCCTGAACAGAATATCCACCACTATAACTTTGTTCTTCATATTTATGTTTCTAACTATAAAAAAAGAGAAGACTTCAGTTAAGTCCCAGCCAACTGAACATATGCATTTATCTTTGACCTCTCCAAAATCCTCTAACATGTACAGTAATTGTTTTAAAAAACATAAAGCCACAAGGACAAAAGAAATAGGAAAAGAAATAACAACAACAAAATTTAGAAGCTAAAAGGCAAAAAAACAAATGGAACTTACTTAACAGGCCCACGGAGCCAAATTCGGAGCGAGCAATGAGGTGCCAGTTAAACACCGGACTGCACAGCAGACCTCCCTGAGAGTCTGAAGGTATGGGAACCAGAAGAGCGCCTGCTTCTGCAGCTGGACTGAACGCGGAGCCACAAGCAAGAGGGTGGAACGAGTTTGCTTTTTAATACCTTTTCCCCTTCCCTATCATGATAAATGCTCCCCAATCCTGGTGAAAGGCAGATGATACTTATTCTCTGGTAAGGGCAGAACTAGGCTTCCCGAATGGGAGACACCAGGCCCAGTCGAAGCACACAGGCCACGGTACAAAGAAAATTGAGACCCCCCTCCAACACTCTGCTTCTTTCACTCGCCTCCCAGGATGAATCCCTCAGGCAGAAGAGTAGAAGATTCTTTCCTGGTTTATACGACTAGCCCAAGGGGGAAGACCAATACCTACTAACCCTACAGGTTCCCCAATAAAAAGGCCCCAACAGATCACCCTGCAACAGTGGTTCTCAACTGGGGGTGGGGTAAGTGAGGACTGGTGTTGCCCCAGGAGAACATCTGGCAATATCTGGAGACATTTCTGATTGCCATCAATGGAGGAGGGATGCTGCTGGCATCTAGGGGGAAAAGGCTGGGGATGCTGCTAAACAACCTACAGTGCACAAGACAGCCCCCCCACAACAAACAATCCAGCCTTCAATGTCAACAGTACTGAAGCTGAGAAACCCTGACCGACAGGGAAGCTCAGAGTCAACCAGCCCTGCCCATACATGCTTTCTCATGTGCTCAATGCCACTCTTGTAAACACAGATAGACATTTGAGGAACTACCTGAAAGAGATGAAAATTAGAGATTACACAGAGAGACAAAAACTTTGAAATACTATCATTAATATCCTCAGAGACATCAGAGATGATATACCATCAAAAAACAAACTAGACAGGTACAGTGGCTCATGCCTATAATTCCAAAACTTTGAGAGGCCGAGGCAGGTGGATCACTTGAGCACAGGAGTTCAAGACCAGCTTGGACAACATGGCAAAACTTCCTCTCTACCAAACAACAACAACAACAACAACAACAACAAAGAAACCAAAGAAACAAACAAACAAAAAACTAGCCAGAAGTGGTGGCATGCACCTATAGTCCCAACTACTCAGGAAGCTGAGGTGGGAGGATCACTTGAACCTGGGAGGTGGAGCTTGCAGTGAGCCTAGATCACACCACTGCACTCCAGCCTGGGCAACAGAGTGAGAGCCTGTCTCAAACAAAACAAAACAAAACCTAAACCACTTAGAAGATGCTAAAGAAAAAAAGAACATCCAGACAACAGGAAAAGGCATTTTAAAAATAGAATCACATTTCAAAAACAGAATAGAAGGGGTAGATGATAAACTTGAGGAAGTTTCTATTTCTCCCCAAAATAAAGAAAAAAGACAGAAAGGAAATGTAAGATAATTAGAGGATCATTCCAGCAACTCCAGCATCTAAATAGTGGAAGTTCCAGGGTAACAAAAGAGACTGACTGAAACTAAATAAACCAAAGAAATAATCCAGGAAAATTTGTTAGAACTGGAAGATATGAGTTTCCAGATTGTGGGTACCCAGCCAGGCCCTACCCCAAAGCCTATGATTGTGAAATTTCAGGAGGTTAAAATGGCAGATCCTAAGTTTCAGAGAGGAAAAATGGGTTCCTGACAATGGATCAGGGATCAGGTTGGCAGGGGACTTCTAAACAACTTAAATAGAAGCTGAAAGACAATGGGACAATGCCTTAAAAATTCCAAAGGGGGAAAAATATAATCTATTTTCAAAGTATCAGTCCGGTATGAAGGAATAAAAACATTTTCAAACATACTAGGTATCCCAGAAGTTGCCTACAATGACTCTTTTCTCAGGAAAATAATAAAATATACATTCCACCAAAGTGAGGAAATAAACCAGTAAGACCTGAGATCCTGGAAACAGGGATCTAATACAAGAGATAGAGGCAAAGAGAATCCTAATAAACATGAAGGGAAATCCCAGGATAACAGCTGTGCAGCAGGCAAGAGGCACCAGCCCAGCTACAGCAGGTTAGAAGGTGCAGGAGGGATGGCTGCAAAAGAAGAAACTGACAGAATACTTGATATGTCTTGCTGCATGGGAGGGTGAATTTTGCAGGAAATAGCTGAGACATACAGTGAAAACCAAGTAAGAGAAGCAACATGATAATTGTTCACTTGAGAAACAGAAAGTGGTACAAGAAAAAAAATATAATCATAGTACACTACATGGCTCAGCTGTGAATAGTCATAAAAATATAAACACTGATCAGTGGTCAAACTGAAATTACAATATAGCTCCTACGGAAAGGTGGATAGGAAGTGGAAGATATGTGTGAAAGGGAGCTAAGGCCTCATCAGTCATCATGTGAATTCAACAGAGAATATTTGTTTTCAAAATAAACAGCAGAGTTGAAAGTGGTTGTCTCAGGGTAGTGGGAAATGTCTTTTCTGCAGGAGAAGTAAAGAGGAATATTTTATTTCTTCATAATAACTCCTTCCAGAACTGCTGACTCTTTAAACCATCTGCATATAGAAGTTTGATAAAAATGAGTTTTTTAAAAAAAATTAGGGAACACAATAAAGTATAAAGAAGTAAATTTCTAAAATTATTCATGGTCACCACCTAGAACCAACCACTTTAACATTTTGACTATTTTGTTCTGATTTTTCCTCTGCATATTATACATGTGCATTTTCTTTAAAGTTTTAATCATACTATACATATATATATGGTTTTGATTCCTGCTTTTTCACACTTAACACATCATTAGCCTTTTCACATTTCTTTAAATATTTGTTGAAGGCAGTTTTTAATGGCTGTGATTATTCTAATATAAATCATTCTGTGATTTAGCAACTCCCTTTTTACTATGCATCAATGTGTTTATAATTTATCACTATTATAAATAACATTGTGAAGAATATCATTTTATGTAAATCTTTGGGTACACTGAATGTTTTCTAGGCATAAATTCATAAAATCAGATCACTGCAAACCAAAGAGTCTTTGGCAAATTAACCTCCAAACTGGTTGTTTCAGTTTTCATTCCCAAAAATGGGGCAGAGAGTATTTACTTTCCTTTCTCCTTTTCAACTTGATAGGTTGAAAAACAAAGTTTTTATTCACATGTCTTTACAGAGTGTGTTTTCATTGGCTATTTGTTTTTCTTCTCTTGTGAGCTATTGGTTTATGTCTTGTCCATTTTTCCACTGGGGCTACATGGTAGATTAACTCTTTGGCAACCTCATTTATAGGCTGATCTCTTACGAGTTAACATAAATCAGACCCATGTACCTGATGGTCCTTGAAAGCCCCAATAAAATTGTTTCTGAATCTAAATGGCCCCACAGAAACCTTGCCTATCTAGGAAGCTCAGGTCAAACAGCCGGGTAGTTGGGCACCTTTCTAACACTCCTCACTCACATTTCATGATTTATATGCACATCCCATTTTCTACTTGCATTCTGGCCAGCTCTATTCATCTTCCAACTGGACTGTAAACTCCTACGGGGGAAGAACCCGATCGGATGGAACTTTGTGTTCCTCACCTCACTCTTATGTTTAATGGATATTTATATGTTTGATAAATAAAGCTATTAGGGTGTGGTTGGGGTGGGAGAGTATATGAACAGAGGCACAGAGAAAACAAGAACACTGGAAGGTTCAGACCCAAGCATTAAAAGGAACAAAAAAAAAATTTTTAAATTTTTTTAAGAAAAAGAATATCAGAAGGGTAGAGAAGAGATCAGCCCTCGCCTCTACCTGAGCCAGGGGTGAAGGCAGCACCACAAGTGCACAACTAGCAGAACTTCACTTTTTACCTTGAAACCCTGAAAATAGTCCCCAGAGCCTGGGAAAGAATGGCCATGGAAGAACGACTGAAAAAGAGCGGGGGCAGGAATAAAATGGAAAGAGAAAGATCACAGAGCCATAAAAAGGAATGGAATGTTGATACCTTCTACAACATGGATGAACCTTAGAAAACGTTATGCTAAGTGAAAGAAGCCAGACACAAAGGGCAAACATTGCAGGATTCCATTAATATGAAATGTCCAGAATAGGTAAATCCATAGAAACAGAAAGACAGATTAGTGGTTGCCAGGAGACGGGGGAGGAGGAATGGTGGGGAGTGACTGTCGGTGGGTATGGGGTTTCGTTCTGGGGTGATGAAAGTGTTCTCTGAATTATGCCTTAAAAAATAAAACAAAGGAAAGAGGAGGAAACTTACATATCAAGCAGTTTGACACACCAGCAATTTCTCTGAGTAATTACTTGCGTCTTAACACCAGCTTGCCTAGATGCTACTTCCATACTACCTTGTTCCGACAACAGGAGGCATTCTGGTCTCCCAGTCAAGACACAAGTGAGCAGGTCAGCATCCTCACCATGTCCCCCTCCTACCGACTTATCACAGAGGGCCACAGGCCACTCTGGAAGCACACCTGACATAAAGCCCAGTGAAGGACTCCTACAGGTCTAGACTTGCTGGAGAACAGTACATGCCCATAGCCAGTATTTCATCCAAACAGACCTGGCAGCCTGTCTGCTAATGAGCTCTGTGAGTCCAGAAATGAGTCCCACTTTGCTTAAATGGTCAATGTATTCAAATCGCCACCTATAACCTGCTTTAAAGCCACTCAATAATGTCCAGACAGGTCAGAATTTCCTCTCAAATGAGCTGATAGGAAAGCCAATATGGATATGATATAAAGTGATAGGAAAGGTTCTTTCCATAATAATCTTACCACCAGACTCCCCTAAATTTAACACACACCTAGTTCCTACTGGGGCCCCCAACACTTGTGCAAAGTGCTATGTGCTACATGCAGTCCTGCAGGGACGGCAAGGGGAAGAGTTTACAATCTGCATGGGGAGCAAAGATTTACACATGAATAAAACCAAATGCTACAGTGCAGCCTGGAGACAATTCACTTAGTGGAAATTCTAAGGAGGGACTCCACCACTAGAGGGCCGGAGTCAGAGGTGAGGAGGTCATGGGGTGCCTCAGCCTCAGTTGGACTTCTCACTTTCTGCAGTGGATGAATACCCAAAGCTCTCGCCTGTTGGACGAAGTCCCTGTCCGAAGGAAGCAGAGCCCCCATCTGCCTGCTCTGTCCTTCCTCGTGTCCAGTCCCTTCCCCATTCCTCCAGGGCCAAGGAGGCTGGTGGAAACACCTCCGGGTAATCAGCTCACTGGGGAAGACAACTCTGTGAAAAGTAAGCTGGATTAAATGGAATTTTAATTGAACTGGATGCTCAAAATTAAATGCTCTCTCAGTGGCAGCTCCTAGAGGGGGCACATTTTGAGCCAACTCATTTATAATCCCAACCATTATGCCATTTGAAAGAGGATGGGTTTTCTAGATTGGAACAAATTTGAAAAAAAAAAAAGAAAGAAAGAAAGAAAAAAATGTAAAAGAGCAGGGGCAGGAGAATAAAGGGAGGGGAGGACACTTGCATAGAAAGCAGAGGTCAGCCAGGAAAGAAGTAATTACTGGCAAGATGGGTGTTTGAGTAACACAGCCCTTCCTCTCCCTTCAGCCACTCCTTGTGACCCGCCTGGGGAATGTTAACACAGAAAGGACGTCATTGCCCATCTGATGCTTTGGAACTAATTTAGCACAAACCAAGCTGCCATCCTTCTCAGGGACAGGGTCTGTCACCACCCAGAGGAGTGCTAACCTCAGCCACAATGAACAGAGCCCTGTCCAGGCGTCCTGTCTATCGAGCCCCTTAATATGCGGGAGAGAAACAGCTTGGTGTTTAGGCCTCATCAAGAAATACCTGCAGAGCCTACTGGGCGCACAGCCCTAGGCCACATAGCACACTAATGGAGCCAAGGCACCCCACAAAATTCTGCTTCCATTTTTTTTCTCCTGATAGCACTGCGGCCCTTCTCCACCAGGTGAACTGGATAGGGAGCACCCATGGCTGAATCATTCAATTCATTCCAGTAATTACGGATAATCTCAACCATGTGTAAAGAACTAGAAATGAGGGTATATGGGGGTGTGTTTTGTGGGGCTGGGGGTTTAAAAATTTATAAATTAAAAAAAAACACACACACACACAATGAGATCCTGTCATTTGCAACAACATGGATAGAACTGGAGATCATTAAGTAAAATAAGCCAGCAACAGAAAGACAAACATCATGTATTCTCACTTATTTGTAGGATCTTAAAAATCAAAACAATTGAACTCATGGACATAGGGAGTAGAAGGATGGGTACCAGAGGCTGGGATGTGTAGTTGGGGGTTTGGCGGGAGGTAGGGATGGTTAATGGGTACAAAAAAATAGTTAGGGCCAGGCACGGTGGCTCACGCCTGTAATCCCAGCACTTTGGGAGGCTGAAGTGGGCGGATCACAAGGTCAGAAGTTCGGGACCAGCCTGGCCAATATGGTGAAACCCTGTCTCTACTAAAAATACCAAAATTAGCTGGGCATGGTGGCGGGCACCTGTAGTCCCAGCTACTTGGGAGGCTGAGACAGGAGAATTGCTTGAACCCAGGAGGTGGAGGTTGAGTGAGCCGAGACCGTGCCACTGCACTCCAGCCTGGGCGATAGAGCGAGACTCTGTCTCAAAAAAAAAAAAAGTTAGAAAAAAACATGACACTATTTGATGGCACAACAGGGTGACTATAGTCAATAATAATGCAACTGTACATTTAAAAATAACTCAAAGACTGTAATTGGATTGTTTGTAGCACAAAGAATAACTGCTTGAGGGGATGGATACCCTATTCTCCATGATGTGCTTATTTCACATTGCATGCCTGTATCTAAACATTTCATGTGCCCCACAAATGTTTACGCCTACTATACACCCACAACATTTTTTTTAAAATTGAAAAAATTAAAAAAAGAATAAAATAACTCATGTTCTCTGGACTCCAGGGACAGTGTGTATGTAAGACAGCGGTGGATGTGGTAGGGAGGGAGGGGGCAGCGGGTGGAGACAGGTTGCAAAGAGCAGGTACAGAAGTGCACAGTCATTAATTCAGTGACTCTGAAAGTTTAGCCTGCATCACAATCACCTGAAGGGCTTTTATAAAAGAGATTTCTTAGTTTTTCATTCAGAGGATTTGGGGTAGAGCCTAAGAATTTGGATGTCTAACAAGTTCCCAGGAAATCCATGTTGGTTTGAGGATCACACTTTGAGAACCAGTGCCACCATTCAAGGCCTCGCTGAGCATCTAGTACGTGTAAGAATCCAAACTGATCACTTTCTCCAGCTAAAAAACAACTTTCGTGGAAACAACCTTACTCAACTTAACTCTTACTAGCATTTCACCTCCTTGGAAGGATAAGCCTTCCTCCTCTGTGCCCCCAATAAATAGGCCCCACTGCCCTCCCACCACTCATGGTGGACCTACCCTTCAAAACACTGTGCCTCTGGGGGCCAGGCCTGTGCCTGACAGATCTTCTGACACCTGCCCCTGGCCCAGATCTGGTGCTCAGGAAATGTATGTTGACTGACTGGATGAATGTTCTCTTCTAGGCTTGCCAGCCACCACAGGAAGCAGCCAGGCAGGATTTGGGAGCCCATGCAGAGGTGGTGGCAATGGGGATGGCCCAAGAGGGCAAACAATATGAGCAGCAGGTGGCAGAGGAAGTTTTGCACCATATTTAGAGACTATTCAGATGAAAGAGGGACAAACAGATTTGCAGAGGTAGGCTTCCCCTGAATAAGAAAATCCTTGAAGGGAGAAAGGAAAGGCCTGAGGTAGCCCCCATGGGACAGAAACGACACCTGTCATTTGCAGGCTAAAGCTGGCCTGCCTGGCAGCCCCCCAAACAGCATTTCCCTGTCCCTCTCTTCTGGGAAGGGGCCACAGCTTTAGGCAAATGGCACGAGCTTCTTCCACACATACTTGAGCAATGGGGCCATCAGCGCCACCTCGGGCCTGCTCCTTTTTGAGGAAGCATGGTGGTTTAGGGACAAAGTGACAAAACACCCGTAACGTCACATGGGGCAGAAGTTTTTGTAGGAGCCGTTTTAGCAGCAGTCCCTACGTGTTCCATCTATACACAATGTTCCACCAACTCTTCTATCTAGAAAAGCGATACGCTTGGAATGTACCTTTTACATGAAACGCTGAACAACAGTGCATGTGATAAAAGAGGCATTTAACATGCGCCAGATGATTAGGGAGAGTGACTTAACATCAAGAATCCAGGGCTTAAAGTCCGACAGCCTGCCTGGTGATCTTGGCTTTGCCTTTTACCAACCGTGTGGCCTGGAGCGAGTCATTTAACCTCCCCAGACGTGCAAAATGAGACAGCCACCACTGGCTTCCTTTACTCACAGAGCAGGTGAGGGAACTCAAGGCGGTACCAGGTGCAACATGCTTTATGTGCTGTAAAAATGTCATTTGATGATGAGCCTGCCACTTTTAAGCCCCTCAGTCTACCCTGAGCCTGAGTAGAGCAGGAAAATCTAGGGATATGGAGAGGCGGCTGCTTCAGTGCTCTCACCATTCACTCAAAAAGGAACAGAGACAGCAATAAAGACCCCTTCCCCCACATTATTTTCTTTCTATTAAAATCAACCAGCAACACAGCACCAGATTAATATCTCTTTAATTACCAAGTTGTCAGTCACCAGGTGAAAAACTCCATAATTTAGTTATCAACCCTGCTCCACATGTTGACACTGATAGCAGGGATCTGGGGTCCATAAAAAGATGCTTTGGGGTCACCCCCTCTGCCGTTCCTCCCTACACTATTCTTCCCACTCAGAATATGAGCTCTCCACACCCCTCTGCCTGCTGGAACTCATTTAGGTCAATGCTTCCCAAATCTTCACCTCATGGCACACAGAGAAAATGAGATGATGTGTTCAGCACACATCGGGTGGGGTAGAGGAGCCACTGCTGCATGCCTGAGGTGAGACTGCTCAAGCTAGGACATCCTGAGCCATGGCTTGTCCCAGGCCCTACCCAGCTGCCCTGAGGGCTGAGGAAATCCCTTATCTAGGAGCTGGGAAGCTCCAACATATCTAACAACCCCACAAGGAGGTACTATCATAATCTCCATTTGACAGATAAGGAAACAGGTTTCCGAAGGTTAAGCCCCTTGCTGGGAAGTGGCAGAGCTGAAGTTGGGCCCTGGCAGTCCAGTGTGGGGGTCCACACTGGCAACCAGTACTCTACTGGCCCCCATCTCTTCCTGCAAGCCTAGATCTTCCAAAAAGCTCCTCCCTGTCACCTCTTCCTGTGTGGGACCCTGCAGCACTCAATTTCACACGATGAACTTGCCCAGTTGTGTAGTGGACCTTTCTGTGGCCCGATCCCCCACCTTCTCCTGTGGAAGGTGGGAACACACACCAGGCATTGAATCAACACCAACCGAACTGAGCCAGTGTGAAGCCCCCAAAGCTAGCCTGGGCCCGCACTCTCAGCACCAAGCCCTACAGGGTAACGACATACATCATTTCTAATCCTTACAGCTATGCTGCAGGGTATAAATTATCTCCACACTTCACACAGAAGGAAGAGAGGCTCACAGAAGTGAGCCGGCTGGCCGATGTCTCACAGCTACAAAGAGGTAGAGCTAGGATTCGAAGTTCATCTGGAGGCTCCAAAACCCACACTCTTTCCACTGCCAACCTGTCTCCTCCTCAGGGGATCTGGGAGCAAGAGGTCTCAGGAAACATGCAACGGCCGGAGTCTGAGACAGAGTGTTGGGGGACAGACAGCCCCACTGGTGATCACTAAGGCCCCTGGGCCTGTGTAAAGACAAAACTGGTGGCCTGCCCCATACCTATGTGCCTGTTTCTCGTTTGAACCTTAAAGACTTCTACTGTATTAGTGAAGCTTTCCTGGGAAAGGGGTTGTGCTGATGCTATTATTTAGCAGCTATGACTTTAGTCCTTGGTTAACCTTTTAGCAGAAACAAGCTGACAGTCAAATGAGAATCAATTCTTTTTTTTTTTTTTTTTTTTAAATAAACACGGTCTCACTCTATTGCCTAGGCTGGAGTGCAATGAAGCCTTGTATTATAGCTCACTGCAGCTTTGAATTCCTGCACTCAAGTGATCCTCCCACCTCAGCCTCCTGAGTAGCTGGGACTACAGAGGCATGCATTACCACATCTGGCTAATTAAAAAAAAATTTTTTAGTAGAAGTGGGGGTTTTGCTGTGTTGTCCAGGCTGGTCTTGAACTCCTGACCTCAAATGATCCTCCAGCCTTGGCCTCCCAAAGTACTGAGATTACAGACAAGAACATGCCACCCTGCCTGGCCATGAATCGCCTTAAGATGTATTTGTTGCATGCCTACAAGGTACCAGGCACCGGGCTGAGCACTGCAACATGGTAGAGAAAGACACTGTTCTTGAAGAGAGCAAGAACGCATCCAGGAGGTCCTGGCAGGCACTGGGCAGGAGAGCGTTCTACCCAGGGAGCCGGGGGACCCCTGAGAGCTCAGACAGCCCGGCCTCCGTACATGCAAAGCAGCTGTGCTCAGAAACCAAAAGAGGAATGACAAATTGCTGAGGGCAAGGAAAGCTGCTCTCTGACCCAAGTGTGCCAAATTAGGGCAAAGCCAAGCCTGTCAGAGAGAAAGGAAATACAGCTGAGAATCAGGAATTTTAATTTTTAAGAGCCACACATGGTCTTCCATCTTGTTTCTTTGTAACTGCGTCCCTCTCCTCCTGAAGCATTGCTGCTGTGTCTGAGGCCTCTGTAGCACCCACAGCTGCCAACACATGTGCTCTTTCTGGAAACGGACACCCCCGTGGAGAGCTACTTTGTTGGCTTTGTTTTCATAGCATTAGATCTCATCTCTTGAAACCCCAAACTGCACAACAAAACCGCAAAAGCCCAGTTCTCCATGGGGCCTCTGACCCCGAGGGGCTTAAAGCAATGCTTCCCACCTTTTTCACATCACAGCACCCACAGCAACTGACAATACATGCTCAACCCCCTTAGGCTGTCACTCCCCCGGCCCCTCAGAGATGAGAGCTTGGCATCTCAGCACACCTGTAACACTCATGCCTGAGATACCCGTGGGGAAGCTGTCGTTCAAAGCGTGGGAATGTCACCAAACCTCAGGAGAATCATGACGGAAGTGGAGAAGCCAAACAGATCAAAGGTCCAGGATGGGGATGGGGCACAGATTATGTGCCCGATTATGAGGCATAATTGTAGACCAACCAGAGCTGGTGGGGACTGCCCCCACCCTAAAGTCCCTGCCTGCCAGCCCACAGTCTAAGCTGGCATAACCCAAACCCACATCAGAGTCCCAAGGAGGGGAACACAGGGCATTCAGACTTTGGAGCGAACACAGCAAAGGCTTTGGAGTCAACAAAGGCTATCCACCTTCCCAACGCAGAGGAGGAAACCAGCATTCCCGTGTGATGCGGTGCGGGCTAGAGATATAAATAGCTTCTAAAAAGGTTAGCAAAATGCACAGATGACAAATCTACAGTAGGTTACTAAGGGAAACCAGGATGCTCAGTGCCAGCATCTCACCTGTTGCAGCTGATGCCTGGAAGGAACCCTGGGGCTCCTCCCAGGCTCTGCTCACCGGGCTGAGCAAGGATGGAACACGGGGCTACAAGGACCCAGAGTCTGATGTTGTGAGTGGCATTTCCTAAACCCTACTAATGTTCCCTGCAGGCCTTCTCCAAAGTAGAAAACCTTTTTCCTAATCACATCTCTGTCTGGTTCCCATAAGCCCACTTGTTCCCAATTTCCTCATCTGGGAGAAGTCTACCTTGAAGGGTGTTGTGAGGATGACTTGCCTGGAGGTAGGAGGAGCCTGGTGAGTGGCGATCCCATGGCCCTTTCTCCTTCCCCTTTCTCATCATGCCAGGCCCTTCTGCTAAAATGCAGAAGGTGGGGCATGCCAAGCCCGCCTCCGGTGGAGATTCCCTTCTGTAGGGGAAGTGCCTTGTGGGCACCCAGAGGGCATGCAGGGCAGCCACAGCTGCTGGGTTATATCAAGTGTAAAACAAATCTCACTTGTCATTGAAAAAGCAACACCAAGGGACACCAGCGTAAAAGATATTTATAGCTGTCATGGACGCTTCCCTGAACTTGTGTGTTTAAGTTAACAGACATAGAAACAATACATCCCAAAGCACACAAATTGACTTCCACACACTGAGACAGTGGCTAAATCTGGAACTCTAGGGATCCCAAATTCACCCCCAACACACATCCTCCTGAGTGTGGATATTCTGGGACCTGAATAAACTGGGCTTCAGTCCTTCCCTCTACAGGGTATCAAGTTCTGCCTTCCTGCCAAGGATTAAGAGATCAGCCTGGAGCCCACAGCTAGAGAGCAGCTTGCCAGGCAGCTCCCCACTGGCCTGTCTGGACAGAGAGGGAGAGCTCTTTCCACTTCCCATCGCTCCAAGCAGTGCAGTAGCAGGAGGGAAAAATCCCATCTCTCCAGTCCCTCCTTGAGCAGACAATGGGGTTGCTGCAGAGCCTACACTGAAGTCCTGAAGGCTGGGCAAGAAAGGAGAAGCTCCACAGAGGCCCAGGCAGGAAGCCAACCCCTCACCCCCAAAACACACGCAAGGCCCCTAGTGAGAAGGAAGATGCCTCGGTCAACTTCCACTCCAAAATGCTTGGCAGTCAAAATGTGACAGCTGCTCCTGGACCACCCATGGGCTTGGCCAACAGAGGGGAAGTGTTCCCTTTGGCAGTGGTGCTCTGAGTGTGCTGGGATGTCCCCAGGCAGTGCACATCATGGGGACTGAAGTCCAATACACTCTCTCTCCCATTCTCTCTCTTTGTCTGCTAATAGCAGCAGAGGTCAAGTGGAAAGCAGCCTGCTCTAGAAGGCCAAAGGTCATCTACAACAATCACCCTTTGACTGGTACGTGCCCTAATATGTCAATCGGACAAATGATGCCTATGGCTTTGAACTTGACTGGGGTTAAGGCAGGGACCATGAGTGAGCAAGTGAACTAGAGGTTCCAAACTGAGGGAGGCACTGTTGCTGTTATTGAAATACAATGAGTGCCCACATGCATGAGTGAACATTTTGGAGAGAAGGCAACTGCCCTGTAGTGCCATGAGCTGCCTCATTCCATCTTAACCCTCTGAAAGTAGAACCAACTGAAGCCTACATACCCTACTTGTCTGTCAAATTCTGCATGGAACTCTAAGCTATTTCTCTTCTATCAATGGGGATACGGGCTCTGCTTAAGACAGAAAACCATCTGATACAACAGGGCATTTACGGCAGGGAGCACTGGGCTTGGAACCATGGATCCCACAATAGGGACTATGGGAATTACAATGCGCAAAGCTGTTGCACACCTTGGTTGAAAAGGTTCTAGGATCTGGCATTCTAGTGGAATTTCTATCAACTCCAGGCACAATATACTGTTCTCTTCCACTCTGTGAACCTTTCTCCCCACAAAACTCCCCATAGTGGAATATAATAATTTCCTGTACTATTTGTCACTCACCCACTATGCACAAAGTATCAGCTGCTTTTAAATATGTTAAAGAGTTTAAGCCAGCTTATGACCTTGTAATGCAGATTCTAATTATCCACGTTTTTACTAGATCACAAAGGTAAATAATTTAGCTAGAATCACATGACTAGCTAAGGTGGAGATCTGAGCCCAGGCCTGTTTTGTTCCAAAGCCCATGGACCTTTTTCTGCTGCCCACTAGGCTTAAGGATTTGTATATATATATATATATGTATCTGTGTATACGGATACATATATATATATATAAACCCTTAATGTTTTTTATTTACTTTTTATTTACATGTTTATTTATCATTGTTATTATTGTAAGACAAATCTGATATGGATTCCTAGAAGCCTGAGGTCTTAATGACCAAGTACAATGTAGAAATCTCCTATGTAACACATGAACAGAGACCCGAGACAGACATTTCTCCCTTTGCTGACATCAGCTGTGGTAGATACCCATTTTAAATTCATTCCTTTGCACTCCCCAGGTGCAAAAGTACCTGGACATAGTACCAGGCACACAGCAGGCACTTGCCATTTGGTCTCATCATTGCTAAGTTGCTTATTAGTAATAAACCCTCAAATGCTGGGAGACAAAATATTACTAGCTTTGATGCAAAAACAAAAGTCTAGACACTGGGAAAAACACCAATGGGGCCTAACACACATCTAGGCCCCACCAATGGTGTCCAGCATTGGGTGAAAACAGTAGTATTTGAGCCTTACTAATATGTTCATCCTGCTTGGTCTATATCTTATGATCCTCCACTAAAAAGAGTAATTACGGCAATATATGGAAAGCCCTGGTTTTGTAAGTGGGGTCAACTTCAAGTGACTCTGGATCTAAGTTCTCTCCTCTGTAGAGGTGCCATCCAACACCCACTCAGAGAATGGCTGTGAAGATTACAGGTACCACAACTATGGATGCACAAACAATCCAATCAACCCCGTGGCATCTCAGCATTCCCATGGTGTCCTGTGTGTATAACTACTTCAAACTGGAGCAGATTCAGACCCCTGTCCCAATCCTAGCAACACCCCTCAGTAGCTGTGTGACCTCAGGCAAGCAACCTAGCTTCTCTGAGCCTGTTTCCTCACCGCAAAGATGGAATACCACCTATCTCATGGGGTTGTTTTATGGACTAAATAAAGTAATATTTGCATGTGGCTGCCTCTGGCCCCATATGTAGGAAAAAACTCAGTAAATACTAGCAGGGTTTAAACATGCTCAGAACAGCTCTGACTACACACATCCTGTTGAACAGGGAGTGCGGTCAAAAATTATCATGGTCACAAGTAAAGGAGATAAGAGAAAGGAAGGTAGTGAGAAGTTCAAATTAGAGGCGATTTTTTAAAAGCTTCCTCTTTTCAACCAATAAGGTCAACCTCTTGTTTATCAATAATACGACTTAAAAGTCAGTCTTAGTTGATTGAGCAAGCTCTGCCCCTTGCCCTCCACATCCTCCAATGAAGGTAGAAGGAATAACGACTACAGGGCAGGCAACCAATGGGGGCCCAGGAGAGCTGAGAACTGGCTGTACTGACCTGGGCCATTTTGGTGAAAGGGGGTGGTCTCAGGGACCTTGAACTGCCAGCAGTTCTCTATCTTCAGAAGTTCCTCTAACAGTTTAGAAACCAGAGGTCACATCAAGGCACTCCCCCTCAATAAGGCATGTTTCAGAATCCAACCCAAACTCTAATCACAGTTCTGAAATCCAAATCTAGACAAGCTTCAAAGTACATCACTCCCTTTATTGAGCACCTAGTGTGTGCCAGGTTCAATGCTAAACATTTGCCATACAATATCTGCACCAGGGGATCATCTTATTTTTTTAAACCCCATTTTGCAGATAAGGAAATTCTACTACTGGACTTCCCCCAAAGACATTCTCTAAGACTTTCAGCTGCTCCTGTGTTCTCAAGGATGTAAGTTTGTATGACATGTGGAAACTTCTGCCAGAGTCTTCAACTCTAATCATAGTGCTGGATTCTACAAAATTCATCACACACAACTTATCCCCAGAGCAAAAGTGGGTTTGGGAAGAGGCTGAAGCTGGGACAGGGAGACAGAGAGAAGACCTTAGCCCTTTAGAAGTACAGCCTGGCCTCCTCTGATGTGCAAACCCTGGCCAGAGGCTGCAGGGCAAAGTGTGCATCTTCTTTCTGCACAATCAATCTCTCCCAAAGAAAACCCAGACAAAGTCACCTGGCCCTTCTGAAGTAGGGCCGGGGGGAACCCCTCCTCCTCCAAGATTCACTCTGAACTCCTAACTCTTCCTCCCCACCCCAGGGAGTGGCTAGATGGTTGTTGTTTCTTTTCTTTTTTCCCTGTGGTCCTTTGGTAACACCACAAATTACGTTTTCAGGGACTGGAGTCCCAGAGAGCAATGATGTTGTAATAAACATAACCAGGACCAAATGCCTTCCCATCATATTAGATGATGCCATTTCCCACCAATCAGGCTCCTTGGGCAGGCAGACCACTCACCAATGAGGGACCAGACAGAGGCTGTGGGGGGGAGACCTGGTCATCTGCAACTAAAAATAAGGGCGCTTCATGATTGGCTGCTGCCACTTTGCAACAGGAGTTGGGACCCACACACCAGGCGCCACACAGAACGACCCACACAGGCAAAAACTTTCACAGCCCAGGGGTTCACATCGGGGGGCTTATCCGGGTCTGTTTGTTTTGTTTGTTTTCCTAATTTGCTGACTTGTTACAAGAAATAAAGACCTAATCCAGGGGGAGTCCCTCGCAGACACACCCTCCCACCTAGACACCTCGGTTTCCAAAGGCCCTTCGCAGCCACAAAGAACTGGGGAACAGGAGGGGGGCGTCGGCCAGAGGCCAAGACACTCACCTGTCCGGCCGTGTCATAGAGTCCTAGGAGGTACTGCTTGCCCCCCACGGTGACGCTGACTGCAAGGACAGAAGTGGGGGCGGGGAGAGAAGCTCACAGTGACCTGGGCTCTGGGGCAATTTCACTCCCCACCCGGACCCTCCTCTCCCAACCCAGCTAGAGGCGTGGGGGCGCTCCCCGCGAGATGTCACCCCCTTTTCCCGTGCACCCAGCTCAGTGTGAACCGGCAAGGGGCCGGGGTGTGATGTGGTCCCCAGCCGTCCACCCCCTTCTCCTAAGTCCCGTAGCCACGTCTCGCTCGGTCCCCTCGAATATTTCCCCCGGGGCCTTGGGGCAGTAGGAAAGGGGATGTGGGAAGGTCAAGGAGGACGGCCCAGGGCGCCGAGGGGTAGGAAGTGCGGGGAGCAGGAGCCGCGTAGGGGGCGGGTGGGAGAGGGGGTGGATCAGCGGGCGAGGGGTTGCCAGGAGCGAAGCTTCGGGGGTGGGGCCGGCCGCCTGGCAGAGGGCGCGGCGGGGGAGGGGAGAGGAGCGCGCTCTGGGGAGGCGGCGAGGGGGCTCCGCCAAAGTTGCTCCAAAGTTCCCGGCCCGGGGAGCGGCCCCTTAGTCAGCAGTTCCGAGGCTTACCTGCGTAGTGGTCGAAGACGGTGGGCACGTACTCCTCCGGGAAGGCGTCGTTGGCATAGCTCATGAGTAGGCACGTCTTGCCCACCGCCCCGTCGCCGACCACCACGCACTTGAGCATCAGCGCGCCGGGCCCGTGAGCCATGCTGCTGCCGGCCGGCCTCCGGGCATGGTACCCCCGGAGCCCCCGCCCCGGCCCCGGGCTCAGCCCCAGCCCGCCTGGGGGGTCCGCCGCCGTCGCCGCCGCTCCGCGCCGCAGGGCCGCCCCCCCGGCCCCATGCAGCGGCTCCCCTCGCAGGAGGGGAGGGGGCGGCGGGCCCGGGGCGCTGCCGCCGCCGCGGTCGCCGCCCGGATCCCCGCCCCGGCCCCGGTCGCCGCGCCCGCCCGCTGCCCCCGCCACTCGGCGCCCGCGCCCTCTCCCCGGCCCGGCCTCCCCAGGAGGATCCGCCGGATCATAAGACCGGCCGGCCCCGGGGGAGACGGCAACTTTGGGGAGGGCGGCGGAGGGGAGGGGCCAGGCGGCTCTCCCCGCCCCGCGCCAACCCGGGCCCCTCCCGCGGCGCCCCGGAGGAGGGCGGGCCCAGGCGCCTCCCCGAGCGCGGCCCGCGCCACGCGCCCCCGCCCGCTGCCGCCGCGCGGCCCTGCCGGCGCACCCGAGCCACACTCCCTGCGAGGGCCGCGCGGAGGGGCGCGCAGGAGGAGGAGGAGCCGAGGACCGCGGAGGGGAGGAGGAGAGGAGGGGAGTCGCCTGGGGAGCCGAGGGCTCCTCGCGCAAGTGCCCGCAGCGCCCGGAAGCGTCCAAAGGCCCCGATGCTGGGAGAAGACGTGGAGGCCTCTCGGGGAACCACGACGACTTCCACGATGACGCAATAGTCATGCCAAATTATACATGTATATTTCACCTCCACCCGAAAGGCCAGAGCCATCCTCTCGGCCTCTAAGTGCACAACGGAACTAGAAATCAAGGAAGAGAGACCAAAAGGGTAAAAAAAAAAAAAAAAAAAAAAAAAAATTTAAGGCGCGTGGGGTGGTGGCGGTCCTTGAGCTGGAAAGCAGGAACCCTGGCTTATTGCGTGGTCCCCCCCACCACCACCACCCCACGCCTTCCGTAGCACGAGCTTTAATCATTTACTATGAAACCGGTGACTAAGGGAGATACAGCGTGTTGAACCACTGAAGCACGCCCCTCCACACACACACCAGCCAGAAAGGGGATACCCCGTCGGCTCCGGACCCGGCAAATGTACCTGGGCTCCCCCTGGAGGCCACATTCTCCGAGGTCGCCTTTCGGTCCCCAGTGTTCCTCAAAGGTATTCCGTTGTAATCCCGGAGAACTGATACACACTAGTGCTCTGAAACTTGGCCTGTGCTCGAGGCGGCAACCCCTGCCCCTCTGCCTGGCGATGCCGGAACATACCCATCTGGCCAGGTCCTGTTCACTGGCCAAGAATGTGGCATTGAACACTGGGCATTGGGGCGGGGGTGCACTCTGCGCTGACACCGCACCCCTCCCCTCAACTTGCTGACTAGAGGTAATCGCTTCCTTTCATCGATTCACAGCGTTAGAAAAATGCAGCATTGAGAGGCAGCGCGGAGGTCAACTGGACCATCACCCTTAGGTTGTAGGGAAGAAAACTGAGACCTAGAAAGGTGAAGCAGTTGTCCCAAAGGCTTCCAGCTGCTCCCAGTACTCAAGGACTTGGAGCACACTTGGGGAAATGCTCACTGTTGTATTCCCGTTCCTCACTATCCAGGAGGCCTGAACTCTCAAACTCCGAATCTGATTTCCACTCTCCCAGGAAGGCTTCGGAAATCACTGTAAGTTCCTTGCAGATTCTCATTGAGCCTCTCCCCAGGACCCACCCTTTGGCCCTGCGTGTCTGCGACTAGGTATGCGCATTGCTAGCTGCTTTAGATGCAATGAATCTGGAAGATATTTTGTATGGACTGAATAACAGGTTGAGGAAGGCAGAAAAGTGCTTTAAGGTCAGTTCCTGGTTCAAGACCGGCCTCTGCTACTTGCTCTTAGAGAGAAAGAGAGCAGGGCCTGCGCCATTCTTGGCTTGCAGGACCATTTGTTCAGGCAGCATTTGCAGGGACTCGTGTCCTGAAAGGAGGGTCTATCAAGGAGCTTGAAAAGGAGAGCACTCAGCCAGGAGAGCTGAGTTTGGTCCTAGCTCTGACCCTGGTTAGCAGTGTTACCTTGAGCATGTCACTTCCCTTCTCTGGGCCTCCGTTTTCTCATCTATAAATGTGAGCTAAGAGTAGGAGAAGCTCTGGGAATGTCATAGCACTCCCAGTGGGGAACTGATGTCCGATGAATCATGCAGTGGTGACTTCATTGGTGACAGTGACCTCATTCTTTTGGCCCACAGAGTTGCCAAAACTGACTGCCAAGAATACTTAGAGCTCTGGAGCTGATCCCACTTGGTGTGTATGTGGGATGGGGAGGGGGGCTATCCAGAATGCCCCCCTGTCAGCCCATGAATGCCTTAGCTGGAAGCACCAATCAGACCGCAACAGAAACCTCACTTTCCCATGAGCAAAGAAGATAATGTCCAAGTGGTAAAAAAAAAAAAAAAAAGTTACAGAAAAAGCTCTCAAATTTCAGGGATTGGAGATAGAAAGCACTTTGTTTCTGAGCGTCCCATAGGCTGTCTGCTTGCTTCTCTCCTTTTATTTGTGCAAATTTGAAACAGACACAGGTCTGTGTGAGAACAGTGAAATTTCTTTTTCTTTTTCTTTGTTTTTTTTTTTTTTTTTTTTTTGAGACAGGGTCTTGCTCTGTCTCTCTGTCACTCTGTCGCTCAGGCTGGAGTGCAAAGGCATGATCTTGGCTCACTGCAACCTCTGCCTCCCTGGTTCAAGTGATTCTACAGCCTCAGCCTCCAAGTAGCTGGGATTACAGGCATGTGCCATCATGCCTAGCTAATTTTTGTATTTTTTTGCAGAGCGGGATTTCGCCACGTTGCCCAGGCTAGTCTCGAACTCCTGAGTTCAAAGTGATCCGCCTGCCTCAGCCTCCCAAAGTTCTGGGCTTACAGGTCACTGCATCTGGCTGAGAACAGTGAAATTCCTAATTAGCCTTCTCTTACTCTTTTTCCTGTACTCCCTCCTTCCTCCCCTACTTAATTCATTCCATATTTCAATTAACAAGCATTTATTGAGGTCTGTTAGATGCCAGATTTTATTCCTGGGCTGGGGACAAAGAGCTGGAAAGCCACAGTCACTTCTAGCTAAAGCATTCAAGGAACTTATTAGCAAACAGGAAAGCACTCTATAGTGTGAGCAGTGCTGTGCTAGAGAATAGAGAATAGGCTTCTGGAGGTGCAGAGGAGGCAATTAGTACATAGGTCCAGGTGTGCTGAGGAAGGATTTGCAGAAGTGATGTCATTGACCTGGGGCTTAAGAGTCTAATGGGAGTAAGGTAAGAATGCCTGGGAAAGGCCAAGAGCCCTGCATCAAAGCAAGAAGGAACAGCACACAACTTCCTGGGAATGGTGAGGCATGTAAGGTGGACAGAGTGCATGATTAGTGGTGCTGGGGAACTGGTTTGTATTTAATTGGGAACCATATAATGCAGGCAGTCCGTGAGCTTCTGAAAGCCATATGAAGAATGCAGGGTCTGGCATGGGTTGGGCAGTCTCCACTGTACAAAGGCCAAAGGCCAGGGCCAATGGGGCCACTGAGGAAGAAATCTGACCCACACGCTTACTACAAAGGCATGGTCCCAGCTCAAGGCTGTGTTCATTCAAGAAGGGCACTTTTTTCTTATCACAAATGTGACTTCTGTTTGTCAAACCCTGTGCCCATAGGGGTGCATCCACTCAGAGGGGAACCTTGGTCTATGTAGCAAAAGATGAAGGCACTGTCTAGGCAAGCAGTGGTTCTGGGAGCGAGGATGTAATGAAGGGAATAAACACAAATTTCTAGAGCATCTGCTGTATACTGTATCCAGTTATGGTCCCGGGTATTTGGTGCTCATTGATATAGGACATCTTATTTCATCCCCCAAACAACCTTGTAAACTTTGTAGAGAGTATCTATTGGTTTGTCTATCCAGAACAGCACCATTTGCTTCTGCTAAATGTTTTTATAATGTAGTCTCTGTAATCTTGTGGTTTAAATGGAAGCTGCCGTCTTCTTATACATCCTGCCCCTGGTACCTGTTGATCCCTAGGTGGACACCTGATTCAAGATGGGACAATTAGAACTCTTTCCTGAATTTTTTTTTGTGTGTTTTTTTTGAGACAGAGTCTCACTCTGTCGCCCAGGCTGGAATGCAGTGGTGCAGTCTCAGCTCACTATTGCCTCAACCTCCCAGGTTCAAGCAATTCTCTCACCTCAGCCTCCCAAGAAGCTGGGATTATAGGCATGAGCCACCAAGCCTTGCCTGAGAATTTTGAATTTGGGATTCACGGCAGGAGTTTCTCCTCTTTTGCTAACTAAACTGAGCGATGTGAGCCTGGAAGCTGTGGGTCATTTTATGTTTCAGCCATTCACAAAGTAGCCAGTCCAAGGAAATATAGCTAAAGTGCAGAGAGAAGCAAAGAGAGAGAGAGAACACCACCACCACCACCACCACCACTACTCCCCCATCACAAAGGGCAGAGAGGAAACAGGCCATCTGTGAGTTACTAATTTACATCACCCCCGAGATCCTGTTGCACAACTGTTCTCTGATTGGTCATTTGAGTTAATAAATCTTCCCCTTTTTTTTTTGCCCAGTGAGTAGGGGTTAGTTTTCTGTAACTGGTAACCAAAGGAATCCTATTATAATATTATATCTATAGTTCACATTAGATGATGAGATTAAGAAGCTTGCCCCAAATCACACAGCTGGTAAGTGGCAGAGCTAGGTTTCAAAATCATCTCTCTTCAAAGCTAATGCATTTGACATATTCCACACTGACAAGGTATCAAAAGTTTTTGAGTAAAAAAATGACAAGCTTGGACCTGTCATTTGGGAAGGTCACTCTGAGACTCATAGAAAATGGATTTGGAAAGGATAAGGGTGAAGGCAGAAAGAGCCAGGAGGAGACAGATCACAACAGTCTGACCCAAGCATGGCAGTGAACATGAAGAGGAGACAGTGGGTTTCAGGGAGATTTGGATGATGGAATCCACAGGGCTTGGTAGCAGTGTGGGGATGTGGGGATGACAGAGGAGGCGAGAGAGAACAAGGTTTTTACGATAACTGTGAGACATCTACATTATGATTTCATCTACTTTTTTTTTTTCTTTTTAATGTCCTCTGTTGTTATCTTCCCACTTCTTCTTTGGACTTCTTCCTTGCTTTTTGAGCCTTTCCATCTCCGATTGTTTCCTAACCACGCAACTGACTGTCTAAATCAAGCTGAGATTAGAACTCTAGAGGACAGTATGTTCTAAAACACATTCATTTGCATCATTTTGTGTGTTCCCTCATGTCTGCTTAGGAAATGGAAAAATGGACTCCAAGGGATCATTTGGTGTTGTGGCTAGGATGCTTTAGGTTGCAAGTCATAGAAAATTCAACTCGAACCAGCTTCAGCAATGAGGGAAGTGTATGGACTTCTGTTATGGAAAAATCCAGAAGCAGTCCAAGCTTCAGGCATGAATTGATCAGAACTCTTTTTTTTTTTTTTTCTGTACATCTCTCAGTTTTTCTTCTTCTCTATGGGTCAACTTTCTACTCAGCATACCTTCTTTCCTGGAAGCAAAATGGTTGCACCAAGTCCAGGCATCACCTTCCATATACCATGTTTTCCAGAAGGAAAGAGAGCTTCTCTTGACCCACTCATTGAACAAAGTCTTGAACTTCTTCTGATTAGCTCAACTTAGTTCATCCCTGAACCAGTCATGGTGGGTAGTAAACTGTCAGGTGACTGTTGCCTTAGGCCTGGGCTACTGTCCATCCCTAAAACCATCACTATGGCAAGGAGTTGGGACTATCCTAATTGGGCATATCAGCCCTGCCCCCACAGGGGCTGGGGTTTCACACCTACCCAGGTTCTATGGTTTCTGCACAGTGGGTGACAAGTTTGGGGGAATGCGTGCTGAGGAGGCAACCAGCAATATACATCTACATTATTGCCTAAGGGTCAACGTTCCTAGGCCTTCCCCTGGCTACACTGGAAATAAAGAATTTTAGGAGCGGCCAGGCAAAGTGGCTTATACCTGTAATCCCAGCACTTTGGGAGGCCGAGATGGGAGGATCAGTTGAGGTCAGGAGTTTGAGACCAGCCTGGCCAACATGGTGAAACCCCATCTCCGCTAAAAATACAAAAATTAGCCAGGCGTGGTGGCGGGTGCCTGTAATCCCAGCTACTCGGGAGGCTGAGGCAGGAGAATCACTTGAAACGGGAGGCAGAGGTTGCAATGAGCTGAGATGGTGCCACTGCACTCCAGGCTGGGCGCCAGAGCAAGACTCTGTCTCAAAAAAAAAAAAAGAAGTTTAGGAGAGAGGCAAATGTTAAGAGGAGAGGAAGATGAGATGGCTCCAAATCTAATCTGTGATTTGTTCCAAATTTCAGGTGGATTGTCAATACAGGAGTCCATACTGACTGAATCCCAAATTTTGGCCTGTATTCTTCTCCCTCTGTGAACCATCTTCTTAGAAGTCACTGGTAAGGAGATAAAATGATGGGCATTCTTTAACACTGGTGCTGCCCTGCTGTTATGTTATGCTTCTTCCCACCACAATGCCCAGAATCCTCACACTGCAGCCTCTTCACTCCCCAGGGTGCCTGTTGGCCTTCCCTGCAGCATCCTGCCACATGCCCTACCTATCCCTATCCCTATTTTTCTCCCTGCCACTAAAACCTCCCATTGGCACCCTCTTCTCTTTGCACTCCAGTGTAGGTATTAATGACTTAAACACCACAACAATTTCTTAAAGGTCACTGGTTCCTAATGATCACACTGATAAATAAATCCAGTAGGATTGGTTTGCCTGGTTTTCATTCCCAGTTAGAATGTACATAGATCTCTTTTTCTAGTTGATTACATACCAGAAACTCAGAAGAATGGCCCAGCCTCTGAGAACTTCGGCTCAAGTGCTCTTAATGTTTTGCCATTTTCATTTCTAACTGTTTTCTGCTGCAACCTAAGGTCGGGAGACTAGTCATTGTAACTGATGGCATCACCACCCATTGCTGAACTATAGGAAAGGACACTTCCTTAGAGGTTGCTGGTATGGAATACTCATGATTTAGGAGTGGTCTCCTCTCATAGGCTCCAAAGGAGGCTAGATCACAGATCCCTCCTCCAAAAATGAAATTAATGATTTTATTTTATGTTTCAGAACCAAGAGTGCCAGAAAACCATCCCAAGACTCACACAGAGTTGTTCTTCCATAGTGGATGTTTTGGCCACTGGACATCAGAACCACATTTTGAGTTTGAAGAATCTTCTACATGGTGAGCCTTGGTGGGAAGAAAAGAATATCCCTTCCTTATAGAAGCCGAAATTACAGACTCTTGCTTTCCTTGTCAGACTTAAAAGCTAGTGTAGCTAGAGTTAAATACAGGGCACATTGTCTCTGGAGGCTGCAGCTTTAGTGGTGGGTACACAATTCAGTTCCTGACCCAGGAAGTGGCACATCAGGGCAGGCAGTGGTGTTGGTTGTGGTATAATTGAGTTCCTGGTTCAGAAGTGACAACTGTACACATGAGTTGTCTAGGGTTTGGTGAAAGCAATGGTATTGAAAGTGGTTTTCTCATCAAATTAGTTCCTGAGTCATGTGTCGGACGCTGTTTCTATCTTGAGCAGCTTCTCTAGCCTTTCTAAATCCTGTGACCTGCCTGTGATCCTTTTAAGATTTCTTTCTGTTTAATCAGCCACAAACAGCTTCTGTTGCTTGCAACCCAGGCTCCTGAGAAGAGACTGGAGAAGCAGATCACTTTATTAATGTGCTTCATGTAGAGGGAGTAGAGATTTCCACCTCTACCATACCCAAATAGCTGGTATTGGCTGTACCTTTCTAATGTGAGCAACTTTAAAATTGAACAGAATATGTGAAACCTCTCTTTTCAGACATTGAACAGCATGTAGCACAGCACCGTGATTCCTGAAAGTAGGGAACAAATGGGGCAAACCCTATCACTCTAACTTTCTGCTGAAAAATGCTGTCTAAATTGCAGCACAATGAGGGGGAACCCAAGCAGAGCATAGTGGTCTTGCTGAGTTGAGGAGATAGTTGAGCAGACTTTTCAAGGCAGAGTATCAGAAAGGAGAGAATATAACAGCAAAACAGGCTCCTGGAATCCCTGTGAATCTGTTGCTGAATACTAAGCTGCACATGCATAAGGTGAAACTTCACAGTGCGATGCAAAGAACTACCGTGGAGCTGTGAGCTGATTGGTTCCCAGGGCTCACTGGGCAATGTTTGAGTTTCAACTCGCCAATGTGAAGAAACCTTGCTGACTGTCCAGGGAATTCAGTAGAAATCCCAAAAGGGTAAGGCATTAGTAGAAGGGCTAACTAAGCCGAAAAGTGAGGTAACTCTAGACTTCCTCCAACAAGGTTTAGAAAGCAGCCTCAAAAAGAGGAAGTTCATCCGCTACTGCCGTAACTGCCAGACAAAACAAATTTTACCATTTTTAAAACAACACAATACAGACATTTAACAACATTAAATTTAGAATGTTAAAAATACTAGATATGCAAATAAGTAGGGAAATAGAACCCAAAATCAGGAGAAAAATCATTTAATAGAAACAAACCCAAAAATGACAGAGATAGTAACGTTAGCAGACAAGGACTTAAAAAATTAAAATAAACACAAGGATTTAAAGGAAAACATGAACATAGTGAAGAAAAAACTGGAAGATATAGAAAATAACCAAATGGAACTTCTGGAGCTAAAAAATACAACACCTGTAATGAATAATTCAGTGGCTGAACTTAACAGTAGATTAGACATTGTGGAATGAAATATCTGTGACACTGAAGACATAGCAATAGAAACTGTCCCAATTAAAGCAGAGAGAAAGGAAACAAAAGAAACACAGAAACACAGAGCCTCAATCACCTTAAGATGATATTAAAAACTGGAGTCCTCGAAAAGGATTAAGGGTGATGATTTGAAGGCCAAAAACAAAGTCCCAAATTTCATGAAAATTGTAAACGTATAGTTCCAAGAAGCTCAACAAATCCAAAGTAGGAGAAAAACAAAGCAAACCATATCAAGCGAGGCACTTTGTAATTAAATCACTGAAAACCAGTAATAAGTAGAAAAAATTAAAAGCAGAAAGAGAAAAAAAGACACATTTTATACAGGGAACAAAGACAGATATAATTGCAGACTTCTCTTCAGAAATAATGCAAACTAGAACTTAATGAAATCGCGTCTTTGAAGTGATAAAAGAAAAAGAAAGCACTGTCAATCTAGAATTCTATATCCACCAGAAATATTCTGTAAAATTGAAGGTAAAATAAATGTTTGTCAGACAACAAAAGGCTTAAAGTTTTTTTTAAACCAGAAGATCTTCAATACAAGAAATACGAAATAAAGTTCCTGAGGCAGAAAAAACATGGTACCACATGAAACCACTGACCTACACAAAGAAATGAAGAGCACCAGAAATGGTAAATATATGGGTAAATATGAGACATTTCTTTCTCTGTTACAAAATTCCTTTAAAACATAATTGACCTTGGCCGGGTATGGTGGCTCACACCTGTAATCCCAGAACTTTTGGAGGCTGAGGCAGGTATATTGCTTGAGCTCGAGAGTTTAAGACCAGCCTAGGCAACATGGCAAAACTCCATCTCTACAAAAAATACAAAAATATAGCTGGGTGTGGTGGCACACTCCTATAGTCCCAGCTACTCAGGTGGCTGAGGTGGAAAGATCACTTAAGCCCAGAAGGTCAAGGCTGCATGAGCTGAGATCATGCCACTGCGCTCCAGTCTGAGTGATAGAGCCAGACCATGTCTCAAAAAAAAAAAAAAAAACCAAAAAAATCCCAAACCATTATATCTATCTATCTATCTATCTATCTATCTATCTATCTATCTACACATACATGCACACACTATATATGATATAACATTATATATAATGTTAGATATATAATATGTTAGGTATATAATATAACGTTAGATATATAATATAATGTTAGATATATAATGTTAGAGATATATATATAATTAAAAATAAAAAACACAATTGACCATCTAAAGCAAAACTAATAGCAGTATATTACATGGTTTATAACATGTAGAAATAAAACCTATAACAATAATAACAAAAGGGATAGAAAAAGAGAAATAGAACTATATTCTTATAAAATCCTTACATTGCACATTAAATGATATAGTATTATCTGAAGGTTGTCTTAGTCTCTTCCTGCTGTCATAGCAATCTACCATAGACTGGGTCATTCATAAATAATAAAAATTCATTTCTCATAGTTCTACAGGCTGGGAAGTCTAAGATCAAGGAATCAGCAGATTTGGCATCTGGTGAGGAGGGCTCACTCTCTGCTTCCAAGATGGCATTTTGTTGCTGCATGCTCCAGAGGGAAAGGAACAAACACTATGACCTCACATGGTAGAAGGGAAAAGGGGGTTAAAACAAACAACAAAAAACTCTTAAGCCCTTTTATAAGGGCACTAATCCCATCCATGAGGGCTCTCCCCTTCCAAATTACCTCCCACAGTTTCCACCTCTTAATACTATCACCTTGGGGTTTAAGTTCCAACATAAATTTTGGAAGGACACATACATTCAAACTATAACAAAGGTAGACTAAGAAAACTTAAAGATGCATGCTTTAAAACCTAGAGCAATCACTATAAATAAATAAATACATAAATAAAGCAAAGAGGTATTTTTAATAAGCCAACAGTAAAGACACAGTGGAATACCAAAAAAAAAATCAAAAGGAAGTCAGGAGGGTGCCAAGATCATTCAATGGTCTTAGGAAAACAGTAGTCTCTTCAATAAATGGTGATGAGACAAACTAGATATCCACAAACAAAAGAATGAATCTGGATCTTTCCCTCTCAACATATACAAACATTTACTCAAAATGAATTGACAACCAAAAGACATGAGCTAAGACCATAAACTTTTAGGAGAAAACCTAGGGGTAGATCAACAGTTTCTTATATATGATGTCAAAAGCATAACAACAAAAGTAAAACCAAAACTGGACTTCATAAAAATTACAAAACTTTTCTGCATCAAAGGACATTATCAAGAAAGTGAAAAGACAGCATACAGAATGAGAGAAAATACTTACAAATTAAATAGCTCATAAGACTCTAGCATCCAGAATGTATAAAGTGCTCTTATCATTCAACAATAAAACGACAAATAATTTATTTTTTTAAAGGGGCAAAAGACTTGAACAGACATTTCTCCAAACAAGATATAAATCACCAACAAGCACATGAAAAGGTATTCGACATCATTAGTAGTTAGTCATTAGGTAAATGTAAATAAAAACCTCAATGAGGTACCCCTTTACACTCACTAGGATGGCTATAATTAGGGGTGGGGGAAGGAAAATAAGTGTTGGTGAAGATGTGAAGAAATTGGAACCCTTTAGATTGCTGGTGGGAACGTAAAATGGTTCAACCTCTGGAAAACAGTTCGAAGGTCTTTGAAAAAGTTAATTATAGAATTACAATATGACCCAGCAATTCTAGAGCTAGGTATATATCCAAAAGAATTGAAAACACGTCCTCAAATAAATACATGTGCATACCATGTTCACAGTGGCACTATTCCCAGTAGCCAAAAGGTGAAGACAGCTCAAATGTTTATCAACTGGTGAATGGCTAAATTGTGGTATATGGATACAGTGGAATATTATTGAGCCATAAAAAGTAATGAAGTACTCACAGCTGCTACAATGTGGATGAATCTCAAAAACGTTATGCTAAGTGAAAGTAGCCAGACACAAAATGCTGTATGTTGTATGTTTCCATTTACATGAAATATCCAGAACAGGTAAATTCATAGACAGAATGTAAGTTGGTGGTTGCTATGGGCTGGGGATGGTAGGGTTTGAAGGGAAAATGAGGAGCAACTGCTTAATGAATATGAGGTTTCCTTTTGGAGTGATAAAAGTGTTTTGAAGCTAGATAGAGGCAATGGTTGTACAACCTTGTGAATGTAATAAATGCTACTGAAATATTACTTTAAATTCACCTCAATTTCAAAAAATGTATTCACCAACCAAGAGAAAAAAAGTCAGGTAATATGGTTTGGCTGTGTCCTCACCCAAATCTCATCTCGAATTGTAGCTCCCATAATTCCCACGTGCCATGGGAGAGGCCTGGTGGGAAGTAATTGAATAATGGGCTTGGGTTTTTCCTGTGCTGTTCTTGTGCTAGTGAGTAAGTCTCATGAGATCTGATGGTTTTACAAAGGGGAGTTCCCCTGTACAAGCTCTCTCTTGCCTGCTGCCATGTAAGACGTGTCTTGCTTCCCCTTTGCTTTCTGCCATGATTGTAAGGCCTCCCCAGACATGCTGAACTGTGAGTCAATGAAACCTCTTTCCTTTATATATTACCCAGTCCTGGTTATGTCTTTATTAGCAGTGTGAGAACAAACTAATACATCAGGAAAAGAGGAAAAAAGGAAGAAAGAATAGCTGGTTACAATGGAAAACAAATAGCAAGATAAAAGACTTAAATCCAACCATACTGATAATTATATCATATATAATAACACTTGAGGAGAGTGCAGGGCAGGTGGCCAGGGAAAGCGGGTAATAATGAGAACCTTTGTGTTTGAAGACCTAAATGACAAACTGTTTGACCTCTGAAATGAATATTGGAGAAGGGAGGAGGATGATGGTTCTTGGTTCCTGAGAGGTGGATGCCTGACCTACCCTGAGATAGTGGCAGAATTGGGGGCATGACCACCACCGTCATCCCTTTACTGTGCACAGGCCTGAACCTCTTCTCAGCTTCTGTTCAGCCCAGTGCTTCTCTCCTGGCGCCATCACATGCTGTAGGGACCAGGGAATCCTGGGGCTGGAAGAGGAGAGGGCTCTGTATGTAGGTGGTAGGAGACAGCTGCATTCTGGAGATGTGCAGTTGTGGCCTGAACTGAGTGATCCTGAGACCTTCGGTTAAAGGTGGGAATTTCCAGCAGATGCCTTACAGTCAGGGATATCCTTTAACCCCCTTTGCAACAATGTAACAGGACAGGTTATAAATATACTGAAATAATTTCTTTCTGGTTCGAAAACATTTCCTACCCTGAGCTCCCTGAGTGCCCTGATAAGGCCACTGCATCACCCTGACGTTCATCATCTTTGTACCCCCATCTCCTTCAACTCGAAGACGGTTGCAAATTCCCTAGATTGTTGAGAGTCTATTGGGGAAACTACTTCCTCACCACCCAAATCATTCATCCATGGGTTCAATAAATTATTATTATTATTATTATCATCATCATCATCATTAAAGACAGATGTCACTCTGTTACCCAGGCTGGAGTGCAGTGGCACAATCACGGCTCACTGCAGCCTCAAACGCCTGGGCTCTAGTGATCCTCCCGCCTCAGCTTCCTGAGCAGCTGAGACCATAGGTGCACACCATCATGCCTAGCTCATTTTTAAAATTTTTTGTAGAGATGGGGTCTTGCTATGTTTCCCAGGCTGGTCTCAAACTCCTGGCCTCAAGCAATCCTCCTGCCTTGGCCTTCCAAAGCACTAGGATTACAGGCGTGAGCCACCACACCCAGCCAAATCATTATTAAGCTACTGCTATGTACTAGGCTCTGTGGGCAGTGTTGAGATGAGTGCAGAGTGGGTCAGAAATAGTCCTCTTCCCAAGAAGATCACTGAGGAAGCCCCTAAGCATGGTGAGGGTCAGCACTGAATGGGTACAGTCTTTTCCTTGCAAACCAGTACCTTCCCTGCATTATAGGTTGAGCTGTGTCTAACAGCAAATGTGAGGCCAGCCAGGACTTGTCATGGTGAGAATTAAGTCAGTATCAAAGCAGTGTTGGGCATCTGAATGTGTAACTCAAGGCTGAGGACTAGTAGACACTGCTTCTGGTGTTCCTGCCCTCCCTCTTGGGGCTGTCCCTACCCACGACTTACAGGTTGGAGGCTTGGGCAGCCAGCTGCCTCTGAAGGGCTATTTCCCAGGGCTCCTTGCTGACTTCATACCTACCCTTGGCCCCTCTGGAGGCTGCCTGGGGCTCTGACCTCCAGCCTGGGCCAACTTCTCCATAGGCAGCTCTAGGAGTATGGTTCTAGGAAGGGCAGAATGAGGGGCTCTGGGAACCCATGGGCAGGGAAAGACAAACCCATGGGCTTTGTGAAAGACAGCATCTGATATTTCTCTCTCACTTTACAAAACTTGTTTGCTTCTTCCACTGTTCGGCCTTCTCAGCTCCACTGTGAGGACAACAGAACTCCTCATCAACATCCTGGTTTTACAGAAGTAGTTTTGTGTCTCTAGGTGAATTGAGGCAGATTGTCAGCCTTTATCCAGATTGCCCAACCTACGAGTGGCATCAGGACTGGGGTCTGAACCTCTGATGCCCAGTCCTGGATGCATCTTGTGACACCAAGCGGCTGCCCATGGAGCCTCCAAGGCAGAGGGAGACCTCCTGTTCCAGGGGCAGCCTGGTTTCCACCCTCATGAGGCGGGAGAAGGGAGTCCTGCCCTGGAGGAGTCACCATCCTGTGATGTCCCATGTCTACCCAGCATGTGGGGCATGCCCACTAACTATTAGCCATATAAACTGCTCATATGCCATGCAGCCAGACTCTCAGATCACTGCCACCACCCTGTTCCCACCTTCAAAGAGGGCTATTTCGGGGGGTGAATACTTTGACAAGTGGATTGAGTGGGTACATGAGACCTTCCAAGATCTTCTTAAGTAACAACTGATGGTTGCTTCACTGCTTTCTAAGAAGGGTGAATTTATTTAACTTGTAGTGCAGTGTTTCTCAAATATTTTGTCCTGCAAATTGCAGTTAACAAATACATTTTTCATTGTAAACTGGAATACATACACATACATATATTATGTTTGTGTGTGTGCACATATATCTATACATATAACAAAAGGTTTGATATAACAATACTTAACCTTACCACCTGTAATGAATTCTGGATTTTTGATTCTATTTGGTTTCATTTCTTTTTATTCAGTGATGATCCACTAAATGATTTCATAGTCCACCAAAGGGTCACGGTTCACACTTGGAGACACCCAATGCAGGTCTCTGCTGGCTGAGTGCACTGGCTTGGGCTGGAGGTGAGTGCTCAGGACCACAGAGGGATAAAGAACCTCTATAACTCAACAACAACAACAACAAAAAACCTGATTTTAAAAATGGGCAAAGAACTTGAGTAGACAGTTTCCAAAGAAGATAAGCAAATGGCCAATAAGCGCATGAAAAGATGCTTAATATCACTTATCATTAGGGAAATGCAAATCAAAACCACAATGGTACCACAATGGGTAATTTCATATCCATTAGGATGGCTATTATTTAAAAACAAAAAACAACAACAACAACAAACCCAGGACCAGGCGTGGTGGCTCACACCTGTAATCCCAGCACTTTGGGAGGCTGAAGGGGAGGATCACTTGAGGCCAAAAGTTCAAGACCAGCCTGGGCAACAAAGTGAGACTCCTTCCTCCACAAAAAAATTTAAAAATTAGTTGGACTAGCCGGGCGCGGTGGCTCCCGCCTGTAATCCCAGCACTTTGGGAGGCCAAGGTGGGCGGATCACGAGGTCAGGAGATCGAGACCATCCTGGCTAACATGGTGAAACCCTGTCTCTACTAAAAATACAAAAAATTAGCCGGGCGTGGTGGCGGGTGCCTGTAGTCCCAGCCACTCGGGAGGCTGAGGCAGGAGAATGGCGTGAACCCGGTAGGCAGAGCTTGCAGTGAGCCGAGATCACGCCACTGCACTCCAGCCTGGGCGACAGAGCGAGACTCTGTCTCAAAAATAAATAAATAAATAAAAATTAGACACAATGGTGTGCACCTGTAGTCCCAGCTACTCAGGAGGCTGAAGTGGGAAGATTGCTTGAGCCAGGAGTTTGAGGCTGCAGTGAGCTATGATCATGCCACTACACTCCAACCTGGGCAACAGAGCCAAGACACAAAAGAAAGAAAAAAAACAAAAACAAAACCAGAAAACAGCAAGTACTGGCAAAGATGTGGAAACGTTGGAACCCATGTGCATCGCTGTGAACTGTAAAATAGTGTGGCTGCTGGGGAAAATGTTGCAGATGTTCTTCAAAACACTGAGCTCAGAACTACTATATGATCCAGCAATTCTAATTCTAGGCATATACCCCAAAGAAGTGAAAGCAGGTCTTTGAACAGATATTTATATACCCATGTTCATAGCAGCATTATTCACAACAGCCAAGAAAGGAGAGCACCCCAAGTCTCTATGAATGGATGAATAGACAAAATGTGGTATATACACACAATGAAATATCCAGCCATAAAAAGGAAGGAAATTCTGACCTGTGCTACAACATAGGGAATCCTGAAGACATCATACTAAGTGAAATAAGCCAGCCAAGGAAGGACAAATATTATGATTCTATTTATATGAGGTACCTGGAGTACTCAAATTCACAGAGACAGGAAGTAGAATGGTGGTTGCCAACAGTTACTTGGGGAAGAGTATGTGGGATTAGTGTTTAATGGATACAGAGTTTATATTTGGGAAGACGAAAAAGTTCTGGAGATAGATGGTGGTGATAGTTGCAAAACCATGTGAATATTCTTAATGCTACATAAATGTACACTTAAAAAGGCAGGGTGTGGTGGTTCACACCTGTAATCCCAGCACTTTGGGAGGCTGAGGCAGGTGGATCACTGGAGGTCAGGAGTTCAAGACCAGTCTGGCCAACATGGTGAAAACCTGTCTCTACTAAAAATACGTAATTAGCCAGGCATGGTGATGCACACCTGTAGTCCCAGCTATTCAGGAGGCTGAGGCACAAGAATTACTTGAACCCAGGAGGTGGAGGTTGTAGTGAGCCAAGATCACACCACCGCACTCCAGCCTGGGCAACAAGAGTGAAACTCTGTCTCAAAATAATAATAATAATAAATAATGTACACTTAAAAATGGTTAAATGGCAAAATTTGTATGCACATTTTGCCACAATAAAACAAAAAAGGTTTCACTTTTAAAACAGGATTTCCAACTTCTCTAAAAAATCAGATCTTATGACATCCTAGTCCACATTTTCTAAGGCAACAGACCGGGGAAGTATTTGCCCCTTTAGACAGGGATGGAAATGAAGGGCTTTTTTTTTTTTTGGAGAAACTGCCACTGGAAACTTCTAGATATGCAGCTTTGAAGCAAATGACTCTTGGGGAGAACCTGACTGCTTTGAAGTAACCTGTCTGCAGATGTTTTAGAAGGAGAAATTCAGTTGTGAATTCTTCATGTAAATTATTTTGGGAGAAAGGTTTCTTCCCCTGCCTGTAGGCTTAGCTTTCTCCAGTCCTGACCAAAGCCTGCTTTGCCAGTGTGAGTGGAGTTCTTGGAATAAAACTCTATGTGGCTCCTTACTTGTCAGCAACTAAAGCAGAGATGAAGCTTTTCAGGCCCTTCTGATTTTCTCTCCGGTTGTCTCCTGTTACTTCCAGACCAAATGAACTCTCTCGCCCTTGCCTTCTCTCCCAAGCTTGCTCGCCAGGGAGCAGGGTGCCTGTCCCTGCTTTCTCACAACCTCACCCCAAGCTGAGCTGCTCTGTTCTGTGTGGCCAGAGGCCGAGTCCTCAGACCTGACACCCAACAGCTCGTGGGCCACATCTCTTCCTTCCAATCGCGATGCCTTGTCTTGTGTCCTGGCCCTCGCTGTGTACAGGCTCCCTCTGGCTTTTGGCATATAGTCCAAGACTCCTGCCCCCACCACCCCCAGGCTGATCTTCCTGAGCCCAGGTTTGGCGAAGGTACAGCCCTGCTAAGAAGCCTTTGATGGGCTCTTTTGCATAATGCCCCAACTCTCAGGCGGACATTTCCACCCTTTCCCATTCGCACCCCAGTGTCTTTCTAGACATTGTCCTCTGTAAGTCTCTTGGCTACTGCCAAACCCACCTGCTCTCCACACCCAGACCTCAGACTCCTTTCCACCAGCAGGCCTTTGCCCACAGTGTTCTCCCCATCCAGTGTCTTACTTTCTTTCTGCTTATGATGACGGTCCATCTCTCAGCGCCCATACTTACTACTCCCTCCCTGACTGGCCCCTTGCCCACAGGGCTGCTACCTTGGCTGAAGTCTGCAGTCACTCTGGCTGTGTCCTTTCCTGCTCCTTATCCCATCCCATTTTGAGTGCCAGATGCTTTTCTCCTATTTTAAACCAGGGCCCTCTCTGAAACCACAAGGCATTGCTTAAAGTTGGGTCTCCATAAAGATGTTGATTGATTTTTGTCTATTTGGATAAATTCTGCTTAATAAATACTACCAACTTTCTACATTTTCCAGGTGACTTGCCTCCAAGTTAAGGTACTATGTTGACGTGCCCTGAAACCTCATTTTCTTGTCTGAGTTTTCCGAAATTGCCTTATGTTCTTTCATGTATCTTCATTTCCCTCCCTCCCTATTGGTGTTCTGTTGTTACCCATGGAAGGTCTCAAACCATCCCCTACCTGGTTTAAACATCTTCAGGTCAACAATACATTATAAAGTGTATTCAAATAGGAAGAGAGGAAGTCAAGTTGCTGTTTGCAGACAACATGATTTTATGTTTACAAAACCCCATCATCTCAGCCCAAAAACTTCTCGAATTGATAAGCAACTTCAGCAAAGTCTCAGGATACAAAATCAATGTGCAAAAACACAAGTATTCCTTTACACTAACAATAGGCAAGCAGAGATCCAAATCATGAATGAATTCCCATTCACAATTGCTACAAAGAGAATAAAATACCTAGGAAAACAGCTAACAAGGGATGTGAAGGACCTCTTCAAGGAAAACTACAAACCACTGCTCAAGGAATAAGAGAGGACACAAACAAATGGAAAAACATTCCATTCTCATGGATAGGAAGAATCAATATCATGAAAATGGCCATACTGCCCAAAGTAATTTATAGATTCAGTGCTATTCCCATTAAACTACCATTGACATTCTTCACAGAATTTAAAAAAAAACTATTTTAAATTTTATATGGAATCAAAGAAGACCCCATATAGCCAAGATAATCCTAAGCAAAAAGAACCAAGCTGGAGGCATCACGCTACCTGACTTCAAACTATACTACAAGGCTACAGTAACCAAAACAGCATGGTACTGGTACCAAAACAGACATATAGGCCAATGTAGCAGAGACCTCAGAAATAACATCACACATCTACAACCATCTGATCTTCGAAAAACCTGACAAAAACAAGCAATGGGGAAAGGATCTCCTATTCAGTAAGTGATGCTGGGAAAACTGACTAGCCATATGCAGAAAACTGAAACTGGACCCCTTCCTTACACCTTATGTAAAAATTAACTTGAGATGGATTAAAGACTTAAATGTAAAACCCCAAACCATAAAAACCCTAGAAGAAAACCTAGGCAATACAATTTAGGACATAGCAATGGGCAAAGACTTCATGACAAAAATGCCAAAAGCAATTGCAACAAAAGCCAAAATTCACAAATGGGATCTAATTAAACTAAAGAGCTTCTGCACAGCAAAAGAAACTATCCTCAGAGTGAACAGGCAACCTACAGAATGGGAGAAAATTTTTTCAATCTACTCATCTGACAAAGGTCTAATATCCAGAATTTACAAGGAACTTAAACATATTTACAATTTAAAAAAACCATCAAAAAATGAGCAAAGGATATGAACAGACATTTCTCAAAAGAAGACATTTACATGGCCAATGAACATATGAAAAAAAGCTGAATATCACTGATCTTCAAAGAAATGCAAATCAAAACCACGATGAGATACCATCTCATGCCAGTCAGAATGGCAATTATTAAAAAGTCAGGAAACAATAGATGCTGGTGAGGCCGTAGAGAAATAGGATCACTTTTACACTGTTGGTGGGAATGTCAATTAGTTCAACCATTGTAAGAAGACAGTGTGGCAATTCCTCAAGGATCTAGAACCAGAAATAGCATTTGACCCAGCAATCCAATTACTGGGTATATACCCAAAAGATTATAAATCATTCTACTATAAAGACACATGCACATGTATGTTTATTGCAGCACTAATTATAAAGCAAAGACTTGGAACCAACCCAAATGCCCATCAGTGATAGATTGGATAAAGAAAATGTAGTACATACACACCATGGAATACTATGCAGCCATAAAAAGGAATGAGATCATGTCCTTTGCAGGGACGTGGATGAAGCTGGAAGCCATCATCCTCAGCAAAGTAATGCAGGAATAGAAAACCAAGCACTGCATGTTCTCACTCATAAGTGGGAGTTGAACATTGAGAACACATGGACACAGGGAGGGGAACGTCACACACCAGGGCTTTTTGGGGGGTGGGGGTTAGGGGAGGAAACTTAGAGGATGGGTCAATAAGTGCAGCAAACCACCATGACACACGTATACCTGTGTAACAAACCTGCACGTTCTGCCATTATCCTTTTTTTTTTTTGGAGACAGAGTCTCGGTCTGTCACCCAGGCTGGAGTGCAATGGCACGATCTTGGTTCACTGCAACCTCGACCTCTCAAGCAATCCTCCCACTTCAGCCTCCCACGTAGCTAGGACCACAGGCGCACACCATCATTCCTGGCTAATTAAAAAAAAAAAAAATTGTAGAGATGTAGTCCCACTGTGATGCCCAGGCTGGTCTTGAACTCCTGGGCTCAAGCAATCCTCTACCTCTGCCTCCCAAAGTGTTGGGATTACAGGCATAAGCCACCTCACCCAGCCAAAAAATACTTTTTGAAAGACAGGGCCTGGCGTGGTGGCTCACACCTGTAATCCCAGCACTTTGGGAGGCTGAGGCGGGTGGATCACGAGGTCAGGAGATCGAGACCATCCTGGCTAACACGGTGAAACTCCGCCTCTACTAAAAATACAAAAAATTAGCCGGGTGTGGTGGCACGCACCTGTAGTCCCAACTACTCGGGAGGCTGAGGCAGGAGAATCGCTTGAACCCAGGAGGCAGAGGTTGCAGTAAGCCAAGATCGCACCACTGCACTCCAGTCTGGGCGACAGAGTGAGACTCTGTCTCAAAGAAAAAGAAAAAGAGAAGAAAGAAAGACAGAAGAGGGGATGCCCCACTTCCCACATACTCAATATTTAAAATCCCCCAAAGGAGTCATTACTCCTCTACATTTTCTCACCCACTTCCTGGGCCCTGTAAGTTGCCCTGTGCTCCAAGCTCTGGAAAGCCCCTTCTCCTCCTTCCTCAGTCTGCAATCTCTAAGTGTCTGGAGGCCCACGTTTGGTCCTGCTTCCCTTTTGGCTAGGGGTAGGAAGCACACACCCAGACACATCTGACCTCAGATTTGCTTACAAATCCCAGCTGGAATGAAGAACAGTTGCTTCAGGGTCTGGGCAGGGCTCCAGGTTGACAGACACATTTTGCCCACCAAGCACTCCCTGCGGCTGCCTCCTCCCTCTCATGGTGCTGTGGATTTGGTACTTCCCCAAGATACTCACAAGCTCATGTGGGCAAGGGCCCGAGAAGAGATTTCCCAGCTCACACTTCCTCTAAAGATCCTTCCCAGTCCAGGCATGGTAGCCCATGGCCATAATCCCAGCACTTTGGGAGGCCAAGGTGGGAGGATTGCTTGAGCCCAAGAATTTGGTATCAGCCTCAGCAAAATGGTGAGACCCATTTCTAAAAATGAAATAAAGACCTTTCCCACGCCCACGAATATACAATCACCAGTTTGGAAATGTCTGCTTCCCAAAGGTCATATGGAGAGGCTTCTGGGATGCTGGTAATGTTCTCTTGATCTCGATGGTGGTTACAGGAAATTTGCCTCGTAATATTCATTAAGCCAGACATTGCCGTTTCATGTACTCGTCTGACTGCATTTTGTATTTCACAATTTTGAAAAAGGCAAAAAAGAAAAAAAAAATGCCTCCCTTCCATCCCCAAGCCCTTAATCCAATCAATCCACGTTAAAGGAACACCTATCTGCACCCAGCCCCTGCTGGGGAAGGAGAGTCTCATTTTCAAAGAAGTTTCCTAGAGGAAGCAAAAATAACTGGAAAAACAAACACCGAATCCAGCTCTGAATTGTATCTGGAAAACAGACCATGCTGTCATTTGGAGGAGGAGTCCAGAGATCAAGGAGTGGTGGGGCTTAAACTGGGCCTGAATATATGGGCAGGATTTATTAAGTGGAGGGAAACATTATAGCCAAGACAACATCGTGAGCCAAAGCTGTTAAGTGGGACTGAGGCCATTTTAGGGGGGAGGCCCCAGTCGTGAAGGGTTCACGAGAGCCGAGTCTGGCTTGGAGGGCCCTTTCTGCTGTCCCCAGCACAGGCGGAGTGGGTGCCACTTAGAGCATCCGCCTGCTTCAGCAGGGTAGAAGTGTCTGAGCCCTCGTATAAGGACAGGCATGTGCGTTTCACATTTCTTGGTTTGTTTTGTTGTTTTGCTCAAGTCACAGGCCCATGTGGGCTCATAATCTCCATCCCAGACAGACGAGAAGTTACATCTGCTAGACACATTACATGGGCACACGCTTTCCTGCAGAGGGACTTGCTCAATCCCTGCCTTTTAACCCTGCCCTGCCCTGCAGCTGCCTTCATGTCCCAGCACTAATGAGCTATTTAGAAGTGGGAGTGCAGGGAGGGTACACAAGAACTCAGGATGCAGATTCAGGCACAAGGATGTGTGACAGGCTGTGAGATGACTTCCACCTCATCCCCAGTTCAGAGCCCTGGGATCCAGGAACTTCCACCACCATCACAAAGGATATGACTGGTCACCTGAGACTGTGGGCAAAGGTACCATGAAGTGTTGTGGAGAGGAGGGTCACCAACTCCAGGCAGGGCTGCTAAGTTTATTACAAACAGGCAAGACTAGAATATGTTTCCACTTTAGTGAGTGGAAACCTAATCATTCATATTTATCCTGTACACACAGAACAACTATGATGAAGAGTGAGGCCTAAATCAGAGGAGACGAGGACAATAATAATAGTAGTAGTGGTCATGATGGTAATAATAACTACCAGACATGAAGATTAACCATGCCTAGCATTGTGTTAAACGTCTCACTTCTTTCATTTAATCCTTACAATAATCCAATGATGTGGCTGCTATTATTTTTATTATACAGATGAAGAAACTGAGGGCTTGAGGGGTATACTGCTTTGCCAAAGTCATACAAATGGTAAGTGCAGAACCAGGATCTGAATTCCGTCAGTCTGACTGCAGAGCCCACACCGACACCGTGGAAGCTGGTGATGCCCATGAGGCCCTGTCTGGGCATGAAGAGGATGCCCTCCCTCATGAGCTGGAACACAGCATCCCCCGTTGTGGGTGTGGCTCTCTTAAAGACCATCTGGTGAATTTTGCTTGTGCTGGTTTCTTATTAAACAACCTTCAGATTTGGCTTCACGTGCAACTCACATAGAGGGAAAGAGACCATGATCCGCCAACATGACAGCTGTATTTTTCATTAGTAAATTAGCAAACTGGCTGCCTGGGTCACCATGCATACCTGTTAAGGTGAGCCCGCCCCAGAGCTAAAGGCTACCATGTGCCAACTTAACTGAGATTCTGAGTGTGCAAGGATAACCCCCGTCATGGCCCCGGGTGCCAAGGAAATCCCTTTTAGCCTCCTCTTGGCAGACTTGGCCAGCCTTCCCCAGTGACAGCCTGGCTCTTTGGATTCAAGCTGCCTGGTCAGACTGCAAGGGTCATCTGTACAAAGAAGGAAGCAACAGTGCCAGGTTCCAGCGTGCATTCCAAGTTCCACATTCTGTGTGCAGACTCCCAACGCCAGAGCAAAGGCAGGCCCCTGGCAGGGGACTGGTAAGGCTTCACCTGATATATTTCTTCCTATATACACGTAACCTGGGGCTTCCTGGACCTTGTACTATGTCTGCTTTCATTGACAGTGGTTCCTAAAGCTGGTCAGCATCACGGTTACCCGGGGAGCCTTAAAACACACACACACACACACACACACACACACACACACACACACACACACACACACACAGTTGACTTGTCTTATTTAGGAGCAGAAAATGCTTTTGCTGTAGTTACAAAATGCAGGTTTTTTTTAAAAGTACATCCTAAAGTAATGAGGAGTGGATGGGCCAAATAAATTTTCTTTCTGACTCCCAATGACATTTTGTAAGATTGAACCCCAAGGGCTTGGTCTTTGTCACAAACACTGGGTGGTTTTTCCACCAAGCTTGGGAAGTGGTATGGGTTTCTGGGATAGCATTTGTGTGTGTGTGTGTGTGTGTGTGTGTTGTGTGTGTGTGTGTAACAAATGTTTAAGAGTATGGTACAGTACTGTTAACTGTATGTACGTTACTGTACAGCAGGTCTCTAGAACTTTTTCATCTTGCATCACGAAAACTACACCCATTGAACAGAACCCCATTTCCCCTACCCCTACCCCTGGAAACTGTCATTCTGTTAATATTTCCTGGTTCCATGAGTTTGACTACTTTAGATATCCCATAAGTGGAATCATGCAGTATTTAATCTTCTATCATGGACTTATTTTACTTAGAATTATGTCCTCAAAGTCCATCTATATTGTAACACATGACAGGATTTTCTTCCTTTTTAAGGCTTTATAATATTCCATTTTATGTATACACCACATTGTTCTTATCCATCCATCAGTAAGCATGTAGATTGTTTCTACCTCTTGGCTATTTTGAATAATGCTTCCCTGAACATTGGTGTGCAAACATTTCTTCAAGATTCTATTTTCAGTTCTTTTGAACAGAAGTGGGATTGCTGGATTACATGGTAATTCCATTTTTAACTTGTTGAATAACCACCATACTGTGTTCCATAGCAGCTGCATCATTTTACATTCCCACCAACCCAGTGCACAGGAGTTCCAGTTTCTGCACATCCTTGCCAACACTTGTTATTTTCTTTTTCTTTCTTCTTTTTTTTTTAAAAATAATGACCATCCTGTCAGGAGTAAAGTGATATCTCATTGTGCTTTTGCTTTGCATTTCCTTGATGATTGATGTTGAGCACATGATGTTTTCTTATGCCTGTTGGCCTTTGTATGTCTTCTTTAGAGAAATGTCTACTCAGGTGTTTTGCCCATTTTAAAATCAAGTTTGTTGTTGTTGTTGCTTTTGCTTTGAGTTGTAAAAGTTCCTTATGTATTCTGGATATTAACTTCTTATGAGATATACGGTTTGCAGATATTTTTCCCACTCCATTGGTGACCTTTTCACTCTGTGGATTGTTTGATTTGCTGCACAGATGCTTTTAAATTCTATGCAATCTCATTTGTCTATTTTTGCTTTTGTTGTCTGTGCTTTCTGTGTCATATCCAAGAAATCATCGGCAAGACCAGTGTTATGAAGCTTTTCCCGTTTGTTTCTTTCTAGGAATTTTATCGTTTCAGGCCTTATATTTAAGTCTTCAATCAATTTTTAGTTGATTTTTGTGTATGCTTAAAATAAGGGTCCAATTTCATTCTTTTGCATGTGGATATCTAGTTTTCCCAACACCATTTATTGAAGAGACTATCTTTCCCCCATTATGTAGTCTTGGCACCCTTATTGATGATCATTTGATTGTAAATGTGGGGTTTATTTCTGGGTTCTTCATTCTTTTCCATTGGTCTATATATCTAGCTTTATGCCAGTACCATACTGTTTTAATTACTTTAACTTCGTAGTATATGTTGAAGTCAGGAAATGTGAGACCTCTAGCTTTGTTGTTCTTTCTCAAGATTGTTTTTGGCTATTTGGGGTCCTTTGTGATTCCATATGAATTTTAGAATTCTCCCACCCTATTTCTGCAAAAAACAGCATCAGGATTTTGATAGGGATTGCACAGAATCTGTGGATCATTTTGGTTAGCATGGACATTTTAACAATATTAGTTCTTCCAACATATGAACATGGGATGTCTTTCCATTTATTTGTTTTTAACTTCTTTCAGCAATGTTTTATACTTTTCAGTAAACAAGTATTCTAGTTCCTTGAGGTGTAAAGTTAGGTAACTTATTTGAGAGGTTTTTTTTAAATATAGAGGTTACTACTATAAAGTTTCCTCTTAGAATTGCTTTTGCTGCATCTCAGAAGTTTTGGTATGTTGTAGTTTCATTTTCATTTGGTCTCAAGATATGTTCTAGTTTTCTTTTTGACTTATTCTTTAAAAATTTTTTTTTAGAGATAGGGTCTCATTCTGTTGCCCAGACTGGAGTGCACTGGCACCTCATTAGCTTATTACAGCCTCGCACTACCAGGTTCAAGTGATTCCTGCTTCAGCCTCCCAAAGTGTTGGGATTATAGGCATGAGCCACTGCACCCGGCCTGACTTATTCTTTAACCCTTGGTTGTTCAAAAATGTGTTGCTTGATTTCCACATATGTGTGAATTTTCTAATTTTCCTTCAGCTATTGATTTCCAGTTTCATTCCATACAGTTGAAAAGATACCTGGTGTGATTTCAATCTTCTTAAATTTATTGAGATTCGTTTTATAACCTAACATGTGATCTGTCCTAAAGACTGTTCCATGTGTGCTTGAGAAGATTGTGTATTGTGCTGCTGCTGGGTGGAAGGCTCTGCATATATGTCTGTAAGGTCCATTTGGTCTATGGTGTTGTTCAAGTTCTCTGCTTCTTTACTGATTTTCTGTCTGGATATTCTCTCCATTTTGACAGTAGGGTATTGAAATTTCCTACTATTATTGTATTGCTGTCTATTTCTTCCTTTGGTTCTGTCAATGCTTGCTTCATATATTTGGGTGCTCTGATGTTGGGTACATATATATTTATAAGTGTTCTATCTTCCAGGTGAATTGACTCTTTTATCATTATATAATGTCTTTGTCTCTTGTGACAGTTCTCGACTTAAAGTCTATTTTGTCTGACATCAGTATGGCCACCCCTGCCCTCTCTTGTTACTTTTGCATGGAATATATTTTTCCATCCTTTCACCCTCAGCCTATGTGTGTCCTTAATTTCTAAAATTAGTCTCTTGTAGACAGCAAATAGTAAGATCTTGTTTATTTTTGTTAATCCATTCAGCCACTTTATATCTTTTCATTGGAACATTTAATCCATTTATATTTAAAGTAATTACTGCTAGAGAAAGACTGACTGTTGCTATTTGTTAACTGTTGTTTTTTGTTTTTTGTCTCACGGCTTTTTGTCTCTCTTTTCCTCTCTTGCTATCTTCCTTGTGTTTGACTCCCCCATACCTGCCCCCAAACCCTGGTGGCAGCATACTTCAATTCTTTTCACATTTTCTTTTGTGTAACTTCCAAAGGTATTTTCTTTGTAGTAACTGTGGGCTAACATGAAACATGTTATAATTTTAACTGTCTACTTTAAGTTGATGAATTAACTTCAATCACAAGCAAAAACTCTTTTTTTTACCCCCCAACATTGTTATTTATGTCACAAATTGCATCTTTTTGTATTATGTATCCATTAACAAATTTTTATAGTTATAGTTACTTTTTATACTTTTGCCTTTTAACTTCCATACCAGAATTAAAAGTGATTTACATACCACCATTACAGTATTACAGTATTCTGTATTTGCCAATATCTTTATCTTTACTAGTGAGCTTTACACTTTCGTATGCTGTCTAGTGGCCTTCTGTTTCAAATAGAAAGATTCCATTTAGTATATCTTGTAAGGTAGGTCTAGTGGTGATGAACTTCCTCAGCTTTTGTTTATCTAGCAAAATCTTTACTTTTCTTTCCTTTTTGTAGGACAGTTTTTCCAAATATAGTATTCTTCATTAGCAGGGTTTTTTTTTTCAGCCCTTTGAATATATCATCTTACTCTTTCCTGTACTACAAGATAACTACTGAGAAATCCACTGTTAGTCTTATAGAAGCTCCCTTATATGTAACGGCTCTTTTCTCTTTCTGTCTTTGACTTTTGACAATTTGATTATAATGTGTCTTGATAAGGACTTTTTTGGGTTTATCTTAGTTGGAGTCCATTAGACTTCTTCAATCTGGATAGACATTTCCCTCCCCAGATTTGAGAAGTTTTGGCCATTATTTCTTTAAGAACTTTCTATCCTTTTTTCCCAGCCTTCTTTTGAGACTCCCATAATGCATATATTGGTCTGCTTGATGATGTCCTGTAAGTCTCTTAGGCTTTCTTTACTCTCTCTCATTCTTCTTTTCTTTTTGCTCCTTTGACTGGATGATTTCAAATGTTATATCTTCAAGCTCACTGATCTTTTCCTGTTGAACTCCTGTAGTGAATTTTTTCAGTTCAGTTATTGTATTCTTCAGCTCCAAAATTTGTTTGGTTCTTTTTCATATTTTCTATATCTTTTTCGATATTCTCATTTTGTTCATACATCATTTTCCTGGGCTTTTTGAGCATCCCAGGGACCCTTTTAAAGATACGGCTTCCCAGACCTTACTGGCAGAGATTCTGATTCAGTAGGTGTAGGGTTGGGGCCTTAAAAGCTGTATTTCTTTTTTTCTTTTTTCTTTTTATTTATTTATTTTTTTGAGACAGAGTCTCACTCTTGTCACCCAAGCTGGACTGCAATAGCGTGAGTTCAGCTCACTGGAATCTCCACCTCCTGGGTTCAAGCGATTCTCCTGCCTCAGCCCCCTGAGTAGCTGGGATTACAGGCATCCGCCACCACACCCAACTAATTTTTGTATTTTTAGTAGAGATGGGATTTCACCATGTTGGCCAGGCTGGTCTTGAACTATTGACCTCAGTTGATCCCCCCCACCTCGGCCTCCCAAAGTGCTGGGATTACAGGCATGAGTCGCCACACTAAAAGCTATATTTCTTAAAGATCCTCCAAGTGGTTCAGATATACATCCAGGTTTGGAAACCACTTCTAGTAAAAAGACCACTTTCAATCTCTTCCCCTTCCCTTATATAAGCTCTAGGGAAGTGGGGAAGTCTAGGCTTATATAAAGCATATAAAGTGTTTTGTTGTTGTTGTTGTTGTTGTTGTTGTTGTTGTTTTTGAAATGGAGTCTTGCTGTGTCATCAGGCTCAAGTGCAGTGGCGTGATCTCAGCTCACTGCAACCTCTGCCTCCTGGGTTCAAGCGATTCCCCTGCCTCAGCCTCCTGAGTAGCTGGGACTACAGGCACGTGCCACCATGCCTGGCTAATTTTTTTGTATTTTAGCAGAGACGGGGTTTCACCATGTTGGCCAGGATGGTCTTGATCTCCTGACCTCGTGATCCACCCGTCTCAACCTCCCAAAGTGCTGGGATTACAGGCGTGAGCCACTGCGCCCAGCCATAAAGTTTTTAAATAAAAGCTTCTGGGAAGTGAATAGATAATGGATAGAATATGCAGACAGAAAATCAGTAAAGAAACAGAGAACTTGAACAACGCTATGGACCAAATGGACTTTACAGACATATATGCAGAACATTCCACCCAACAGCAGCAGAATACACATTCTTCTCAAGTGCACATGGAACATTCTTTAGGATGAATCTCATGTTAGGTTACAAAGCAAGTCTCATCTCTCCAAGGTGCCATTTTCCGCTTAGTAGTACTCCTTTTTCTCTGTATCGTTTGAAGGTTCTTACAACCCTCCTACCTCCAGGAAGGATTCAATCCCGGCTGGATTAAATCCTGGCTGGATTAATTCCTTTCTGGATTAAATCCTGGCTGACCATGAGTTTCTTAAGACTTTCCCCAACCCTCCTGACCCCAAATGTGGATATGCTTTCCATTTATGTATTAATTTGGTGTTTCCATTCTGTTGGCTTGCTATCTGAGTCTTAGGCCACTGCTGTGTAGAGAACTTCTGGACTAGCTCTGCCCTAACTGCCTCATTATTATTTGATAACAATGATAGTGAGTGTAGCAGGGATGGAATTCTGGAGATCCTGGTTCAAGTCTCTATTCTTCTAGAGTATAACCTTAGATAAATTGTGTTCCCTCTCTGGACCTCAGTTTCCTCATCTGTGAAGTGAGGGGTATATATACAGTCTCTGCAATCCTCCTCTATAGCCTCTGACTTTCTCTTTCATCCTCTTGTTCACTGGTATAGCTGAGAAAGTGGAGCTCCAGAGACACTCCTGAAATTGTCCTAAGTCAAAGGAGCCAAACGGTGTACGAGCTCCCTCTCTGCCATCCCCTCTGAGAGCAGCCATGGCCCTGAGTGATGTCGATGTGAAAAGGCAGATTAAGCACATGATGGCTTTCATTGAGCAGGAAGCCAATGAGAAAGCAGAGGAAATCGATGCCAAGGCTGAGGAAGAGTTTAACATTGAGAAAGGACGCCTCGTGCAAACCCAACGACTGAAGATTATGGAGTATTATGAGAAAAAGGAGAAGCAGATAGAGCAGCAGAAGAAAATCCTGATGTCCACCATGAGGAATCAGGCGAGGCTGAAAGTCCTGAAAGCCCGAAATGACCTCATCTCAGATTTGCTCAGTGAGGCAAAGCTGAGACTCAGCAGGATTGTGGAGGACCCAGAGGTCTACCAGGGGCTGCTGGATAAACTGGTGCTCCAGGGTCTGCTCCGACTGCTGGAACCTGTGATGATTGTACGCTGCCGGCCACAAGACCTCCTCCTGGTGGAGGCTGCTGTACAAAAAGCCATCCCCGAGTACATGACAATTTCCCAAAAACATGTGGAGGTCCAGATTGATCAAGAGGCATACCTGGCTGTGAATGCAGCTGGAGGTGTGGAGGTCTACAGTGGCAATCAGAGAATAAAGGTTTCAAATACCTTGGAAAGCCGACTGGATCTCTCAGCCAAGCAAAAGATGCCAGAAATACGAATGGCCTTGTTTGGTGCTAACACCAACAGAAAGTTCTTTATATAAGCCTCTGGGAAGTGAAGCTAGTGTTGAACCACTAAACCATAAAAGTTTAAGTTTTTTGGGGAAAGGAAACTAGTAGTGTTTCCTCCTCTTTGATGCTCTGATACTGTTCTGTTTTTCTTCATGAAATACCCTTTGGATAGCTAAAGTGTTAACTTTGAAATAAAGCCCAAATTAATGCTCAGAATTCAAATTCCAATTCATCCATACATGCCACAGTTTCTGGTCCATTCTGCAGTCAGGGATAAGGGGAGTGATGACATCTGCTCTTCAGCTTGGCCTCAGGTGGTGAATGTGTGAGATGTGAATAGTGTTCTTGGCCTGTGGATCTGGCCAAGATCCCCCAGTGCCTGGGGGAACTTGGATGCATCTCTTCTGGCCAGTGTGAGGCACCTTCTGGGAGGAGCCAAGAAATACAGATTGTATAATTTTGGTGACTTGGCTCTAGTTTAATATGCATATGAAGTGTGTTTTTCTTTTGTTTCAGCTTCAGTACCCAAACTTATGTTATTTAATGAGGTCTAGAGATCTTCCTCACATGTCCAGAACCAACTTCATGGGCATCCAACCAGCACAGTCACACAGGGGCCCATGCTCAGAAGGGCCCAGCACCTGGGGTTTAGTGATCTGTATTTGCTGCCCTGAAATTCCTAATTTCCACTTTGGATGTATGCTTCGTAAGGGATGCTTGATGGAACACTGGGGCATGTGACAGGGGTTTGGAGCCTTGGCTCACACATGGTACTGACTCCCAAAGCCTACCCACCTTCTTGGGATGGGTTGTTGGCCAACCAATTCCCAGTCCCCTGGTGCCCTGAGGCCCAGCCTTCCTCCATCTCACCCAGTAAGCATTGCTTCCCTCTGCCCCTGGCAGGGGCCTGGTGTACCTGCAGGGAGGGTCAGAATGGGGTTTCATGCTCTGTGGAGTTTCACGGCCAGAAATCTCTGCCCAAGACTGGCAGCTCCATAGCATATTCAGTAGACAACTTGGGGGAAGGGGTGAGTCTCTTACACACCAGATACTGAGCCCGTCCTGGTGTAGAGGTTTAAAGACCCTAGGAGTTACCTATCCGCTATAGGGCAGCCAGCCCACTGGAAGGAGAGACGCCAGCTCATCTTCTCTGATCCTGGCCCAGGCCCACAGTGGTGGCTAGTGGGAAGGGGGACCCAACCACTGCCGAACTTGCTGCACCAGAGTCTTAGGGCAGGACCCTCAGGAGCTTGTAAATGTCTGCACTTGGCCTGCAAAGTATCTCTGTGCCTGGCCGGGTCCTCCCTTGGACAGCTCAGTGCCTGGGGGAACTTGGATGCATCTCTTCTGGCCAGTGTGAGGCACCTTCTGGGAGAAGCCAAGAAATACAGATAGTATAATTTTGGTGACTTGGCATATAGGCATTGCACAATAGAAAAGTAAATGGTAGAATTCATGCTAATAATTTAAACTTTGAATGGTAGAATTCATGCTAATAATTTAAATTTTCTTCGCTTAAGACATTAAATAGCAAATAAACACTATGAAAAGTCAAGAAAAAACTACAGAAGAAAGGAAAAAGCTTTATCTTTTAGTGCCATTCATGGCACTTCTTTCCTGCTTTTTGAACACAGGATCTCACATTTTCTTTTCTTTTCTTTTTTTTTTTTTTTTTTTTTTTTTTTTTTTTTTTTTTTTGAGATGGAGTTTCTCTCCTGTTGCCCAGGCTAGAGTGCAGTGGTGCGATCATGGCTCACTGCAACCTCCGTCTCCTGGGTTCAAGTGATTCTCCTGCCTCAGCCTCCCGAATAGCTGGGATTACAGGCGCGTGCCACTATACCCAGCTAATTTTGTATTTTTAGTAGAGACGGGGTTTCACTATATTGGCCAGGCAGGTCTCGAACTCCTGACCTCAGGTGATCCACCCACCTCGGCCTCCCAAAGTGCTGGGATTACAGGCGTAAGCCACAGTGCCTGGCCAGATCTCACATTTTCATTTTGTACTGGGCTCTGCAGATTACATAGCAGGTTCTGCATATGTATGTGTGATTTAAGGTCTAGTCCATGCCTGATGTTGCTTTACTTATTAAAATAGACTTTTTTTGAAGAAAAGAAATCCCAAGATACTCTGCTGAGGGCAAAGGTTGGCCTGTGTGGTTAGGACTCTGTAAGGACAGAAACTTCATGAAACTCAAACACAAAGTAGGGGACAGGCTACTAGTACGTTGGGGTGTCTCACAGAACCTAGAACAGGAATCCTTCATGATCTCAGGAGAGGGCTGGAATTGGGACTCAGAAAGCCATCTGAAATCCTCTATATGGCCATTTTTCTTTCTTTAATGAGTGACTTTCTCTGTTGCCCAGTTTAAATGGTGGAATATGCATGCCCCACAATTCCAAAGTTGACATGTTATAGTTCCAGAAACAAACTTGCTTCTCTTGAAGTCCATTCCATTTTCCCAGGAGGGAATCTATTTGGCCGAGCGGGGGTCAGGTGTCTACCTATGGTCCATTTGGTGTCTGGGGTAGTTCCCAGAGAAAGAAGGGTCTTTGTCAACTGAACGGACTCCCCACAGGGTGTCTTCTATGTGGGCCCTTTTGAGTTTCAAATGAACATTTTTGTTTGTTTGTTTGTTTGTTTGTTGTTTTGTTTGAGATGGAGTCTAGCTGTGTCGCCCGGGCTGGAGTGAGTGCAGTGGCACAATCTCGGCTCACTGCAACCTCCGCCTCCTGGGTTCAAGTGATTCTTCTGCCTCAGCCTCCCGAGTAGCTGGGACTACAGGCACGTGCCACAACACCTGGCTAATTTTGGTAGTTTTAGTAGAGACAGGGTTTCACCATGTTGGCCAGGCTGGTCTCGAACTCCTGACCTCATGATCTGCCCGCCTTGGCCTCCCAAAGTGCTGGGATTACAGGTGCAAGCCACTGCGCCCAGCCTCAGTGAACATTTTCCAAAGGCCAGTGATGAGCCAGGCACTGTGCTGGGTGCTGGGCTGCAAAAAAGAATATGATCTGGCTCTTTTCTTTAAGGAGTCATAGACACATAAACAGATGATGATCATGATAATGATACAATGTAGCAAGTGCCAGCCTAGTGCTGATGTGCAATCCTGTGGGAAGACAGTGGCTGGAAGGGAGGGTAACAGAAGGGTTCCTGGGCTTTGGCAGTTGAGCTGGGGAAAGCGCTCCAGGCAAAGGAAGGAAAGCATGTGCCAAGGCCCTGAGGTGTGAAAACGCAGGGTGCATTACAGGAGCTGTGTGTAGTTCAGCGTGATGGAATGTGAGGGGTGAGGAGGAAGAGACCATGGATGAAGGTGGAAAGATGGGCCTCATTACAGGGTGTTGCTCTGGAGGTTTTCTTGTTTGTTTTTGTTTCTGTGGGTTTTTTTTGTTTGTTTTTTGTTATTTTTTGGTTTTTTTTTTGAGACGAGGTCTTGCTCTGTTGCCCAGACTGAAGTGCAGTGGTGTGATCTTGGCTCACTGCAACCTCAACCTCCTAGGCTCGAGCGATCCTCCCATCTCAGCAGGTTATAGCAGGAAGTGGGAGCCAAATTCCCAGAAGGGGATGGGCTGGGGGCTTGGTCCCCAGTCCTGAGTAGCTGGGACTACAGGCATGCACCACTGCACCTGGCCAATTTTTTTTATTCTTTGTAGAGACGGGTCTCACTATGTTGGCCAGGCTGGTCTTGACCTCCTGGGCTCAAACGGTCCTCCAGTCTTGGCCTCTCAAAGTGTTAGAATTACTGGCGTGAGTCACCACACCTGGCCTACTCAGGAGTTTTGACTTAATTCTGGTGGGTGAGTGATAAGGAGGTCATTGAGGGACTTTAAGATTGAATGGAACAATGAGAGCTGGACTTTCAGAAAGATCATTCCAGTGTCGCTGTAGGTGGAGGACACATTAATGCGGGGGAGAGACTGGAGGTAGGGCACCTCTCACGGGGGCTATTTATCAGCCTGAGTGAGAGGTGATAAATAACCTACCCGCTCTTTCGTGAGGCAGGTGAACTTCACGACACAAAGGTGGAAGAGATTAGAATCAGTGACTTCTGTCCTATGCCTCCTCCCTTCCCCCACCCCAATATATTTTTTCATTTGTCCAGGCTTGAGGCTTTATTAGTTTCACATCATCTTACAATTTTTTCTTATGAGAGTGTCCCTATGCTCCAAGATTTCCCCCCTCTCTCCTCACCATCATTCCAGGCCCAGCAAAGCACCCACTTCCCAGCTGATCAAGCCCCCAGCCCTTCCCCTTCCGGGAAGTCAGCCCCCACTTCCTGCTGTAATCCTGGAGTGTCTGAACCCCCTCGGCCTACCCTAGCTCTGGCCCCCTGAGCCACCCTCAATCTGTTAGCTGCCCCCAACATCAATTCACCTCTCCCAAAAATGGACAGTCATAGGTTTTATAAAGGGTTTTGTGGGAAGTTGAGGAGAGTGTTGCATTGTACCTATGGGACAAACTTCCCCCTAAGTTGCATTTAAGCATCTCTATATTTTCCAACTTTTCTCTCTCCTGGAGCTGCCACACATTAGCTCTTTCTGCCCAGCCTTCTCCCTCTCAACCCCGTGGGTTCCAGCCTTTACCTCACCATGTCCCTTCAGCAACACAAAAGCCTTGGCCTCTCGCAGTCTCTGGACGTAGGGACTGTGTCTCTCGTTGAGGACTTTTCACGCGCTACTTTTCTATACTGTTAGCAACTTTATCTACTGTGTCTCATCTTTTTAGACACAGCTTCTTATGGACAGAGACCGTGTCTTTTCTCTTTTTTGCATCCCCTGCTGCTGTGTTACTTTAGTGCCTAACACAGTAGGTTCTGAACAAGCGTTGATCATTGTTACATTCTTCTCTCCAGGCCTGGCTCTGGGTTATGGATGGAGGACTCCAGAGCCTCTCTGCTTTCCTAGTCCATAGATTTGGACATAAAAATGGGCAAGGATATGAGATGGTGGTCAGGGGAAAGGTGGTACATTATATTCCAAGGATCCTTCTGGACAAGAAAATCCTCTATTGCTCCCAGGGAAAGACTGTGGATGGGAACAGCCTGAAATTCAGGCAGGATATGCCCCCTGCCTCACTTCAGTCCAGTGGTTGGTTACTCCTGGGCTTGCCTGAGGGTTTATTGAATCCCATCCCTCCATGGGAAACAGATGGGAGGGGCTTTGCTTTGGACCTGGGTGCAGAGGCAGGAGGCTCTGGAGGGACTGGGCCTGGTCTGTGTCCTCCATGAGGGCCTCAGCCATGGGAGAGGCACATCTTAGCCTTCATGTCTGTGTGGCCATCAAGGCTAGACTTGACCTTTGGGATGGGCTACCTGTCACCATCCTGTTGAGCTCCGACAGCTACGGCCCTGTAGAGGTCTTTACCTTAGAAAGGTTTGCACTGGGCGCATTCTCTTAGTTGAGTGAATGGTACACACTAATATGTATCTTTTATTGGCATTAACATCCTCCCCTCTAGAAGGCATGCTCCTCGTGTAAGCTCCTTGGTCCCGTGAGCCAAAAGGAGCAAACTGTTACAACGGCAGGCAGGCACAACCCTTCCCCACACCTCTCCTCATTAACACTTCCTCCCTAGGCGCAAGGGAAGCTGTCTGCTACGGATGCAGAGGCTTTGCTTATGGTGATGGGACTGCTGTAGACTCACTCCCTGCTGGGGAAGAGCTGGGGGAAGCTGAACACACAGCAGGGAGGTCCTGCCCCACATGCTAGGAGGCCAGCTGCCTCCTGAGGATGGTAGGCAGAGTAACTTGGTGAAGGGAGAGTGTGGATTTGGTTCTGATCTTGAGCTGCCTGGAGAGCCAGAGATGAAGGGGATGCTTTGTGTGGCAGGACCTCAGAGAAGGCAGGGGAACCAACAGGAAATGCTGCAGGGCTTCATCTCTCACCCTGGACTCATGGGGCCCCTAGAAGTGGGTCAGCAGATCAACTCTGGGCCCAACCAGACACCCCCAACCTCAGCTCTAGGGAGCAACTGCAGCCCCTTCCTAGGCTCCCCAGGGACATTGCTGAAGTCTTTGCCCCCATCCTATGCTCTCCCCAGTCCACCCAGACACCCCTTCCAATTCACGAGTTCATCTCTGGAAATCACACCTGGTACCGACAGCACTGGGAAAGGACTCTAGTCTCACCTCCCACCCCCACCTTCCTATGGGTGGTCCTAAAGCACGATAAACCCTCACCTTTCCTAGCGCCCCATGCTTTCCTGCACAATCACACAGCTTACCCAGTGGTCTTGCCTTACAAAACAGCAATATGTCAGCCTAAAAGGTAGAAGCAGAGACAAAATTAATATAAGTAGAGAGTTTATTTGAGTCAAGTTTGAGGATTGCAACCTGTGAGCATAGATTCAAGTTGCCCTAAATATACACTCTGATTAGCTGAAGTTACAAGCGGATTTTTAAAGGCAAAAGCAGAGGATAGGGTGTGGGCTGATATAAAGTTGTTTGTCAGGAATTCTCATTGGTTTACATAAATAACATTGATTTGACTGGCTATACATCGTTAAGCTATAAAGCGTGGGTTACAGTGTCTGGTATGGCACTATTAGGTTGATCTATAGCTACCTGTGGTGATAGCAAGCAGCTTCAAGAGACGAACACATTGCTCAAAGCGGGGGAGTAGGACATGATTGCTGTCTCGTTTTAGTGTCTCTCTGGGCCTGATAATTAAAAGGACTTGTATTCCTCAGATAAAGGTTCTTTTCTTAACTCCTTTCATTGGGAGGTGAGTTACTCTGCTTCCCATTGCTGATGCAGCAAAAGGGGATCAGTCCAGGCAGACCCTGGGCCTGGCTCCCCACACCCTCCAGCACATCCTTGGAGTGGGGGCACTGAGTACATGCTTTCATCACTGGCAGATGAGCCTGTACAGGGTGATGTTTGACTCACCCTAGTTCCTACCAAACCTGAGTGGATTGATGTCCTGGAGATTATAGAAGGTTTAGAGCATGAAGTGACCTTGAGAGCCAAATGTTTGTCCGAATCTGAAGCCCAGATTAAGCCAGGAAGCAGTCCAGGGTCATCACCAGCTAAGAAGCCTCCTGCAACTGCAAACAGAAAGCCTGAAAAGACTAGGTTGTCATCATTCATTTTATGAAAAACTTGCTGTACAGAAGCTTAAGAACTTTGGCTTCCAGCAGGACAGAGAGGACAAAAAGTGCGTGGCCACAGCTGGGTCCTTGGAAAATCCTTCATGTCTCCTTCCCAGGGTGTTGTGACCTCAGGGCTTGGTCAAAATGAAGGCCCACAGAGAAGGGGTGCCTGTGGGTGACTGTACAAGGGATGTGACTTGAGGGGCCCAGGGAAAGGCTGGAAGGAAGGAAGAAAGGAAAGGAGAGAGGGAAGGAGGGGGAGGGGAGGGAGTAGAAACAAAATGCGTTGGGGTTCAACCCGTAGAAGGAGAACGATAGGGAGTGTTTGAAGATTTTCGTCTTTGCTTGTTTGGAAATTGAACCTTGGGTTTTCATTCAGTTAAATTCAATTCAGTAGACTTCTTCTTCATTCATTCATTTGACAAATACTTATTGAGTAGTTACCAAGTGTCAGACACTCTGCCAGGCACTGCATCCCTTGCAATGAACAAGACAGTTAAGGCCCAGCCTTCACAAAGGAACATTCTAATGTGGATAAAGCAGGGAGGGGTGGGCACAGCGGGAGGGGTCAGGTTTGTGAAGGAACCCTAAACAAGTGGGCAGGTGATGACTTGGGATTGGTTAAAGTGTTAAGGAGAAGTAAAGGGTTATGGGCAGCATGGCCTTCCATGACCCCGGCTCAAGGAAGGCCTCTTCCTAAATCTCCCTTGCACCTAAAGGAAGGGAAGGAGCCAGCCACAAAAACAGAAGAAGGGGAGGAGGGAACTGGGGAGACAGGAAGGGCATTCATTCTAAGCAGAGGGAACGGCAAGCGTGTCACATCTGTCTTGGATTGTTTGGGCTGCTATAAGAAAATACCTTAGACTGGGCAATTTATAAACAAGACAAATTCATTGCTCACAGTCTGGAGGCTGGGAAGTCCAGGATCAAGGCAACTAATCTCATTCATGAGGAGCAGAGGCCTCCCAATCTAATCACCTCCCAGAGGCCCCACTTCTTAACACTGTCACATCGGGGATTAAGTGTCAACACATGAATTTTACGGGGACACCGACATGCAGACCGCAGCAACGCTTGAACCATGGGGGCATCAAGGCAAAAACAGCTCTGCTGGTTTAAGGAGCAAGAAGGAGACCAATGGGGCTTCGCTAAGTGTGTGGAGGAGAAAGAGAAAAGATAAGGCTTTTGTGGGTCTTGTGGGTGGCATTTAAGGAATTTGGATTTATCCTAACTAGAGTGGGAAGCCACTGGGAGCTCCAAAATATGTAAGGGACACGGCCTCATTTTACTGTGTGCCGGTTCTTGCACTTGCCTCTCCCCTTCCTTGCTCAAAATAACTCTCAGCAACTCCACAGAAGTAGGAAAGCCAATGCCCCGTCATCGGCCAGCTCCAACCAATGCACACTTAAAACATTTTTTTTGGAAAGCCCCCTGTAAATAGCTTCTGGGGACAATGATATCCCTTTTCCTTGCAAAGAATACCATTAGCTTCACCTATGTCTTTAGTAGCAGAAATGGCTAACATTATGACAATCCCACCCCAAGGCAGGAACAAACACATGCACTATTTACAGAAATCCTTCAGGCCAGCAGAGGAAGCATTACCTTATCCACGCACTCTCACCTCCCTTTCTCCTTACTGGGGACCCTCACCTGCCAGCAGCACTGCTAAACCTAGGCTTAGCTCCCCCTTTTAAATTTTTATGCCATTACCACACCTCCATACCTTTCAGTTTTCTCTTAGTTCTTTAAAGCATGCTTAAATTTCTCGACTACTTGAGTTGAGAGGCACCTCTTCCTGCCTCCTTCTACCTTCCAGAAACTTTCCCCACTGTGCTGTGGAATCCTCAGACTGGGACATCTCCTGGACTCTCAGCCCATTGGTTTGTTTCATGTGCTTTGGAGTTTTGGTTTGTTGCCCTGAAGAGATGACCACCCCTTTACCTGTGACTTCCCAGATTTTTCCCACTTTGAGCCATGAGGTTCATCAGCCCCACCAAGGGACTAGGGAGTGGGGTGAGGGCTAGGGTATTGGCTCTGGCCCCATAAAAATCAGAAAGATATGGTAAGCAAGAAGGGTGCTGGGTATATCTTGAATGAATGAATAGAGCCTGGCTTTGTGGAATTGTGGCCCTGTCTTTGATGGATTCCTTTGGGCTTTAGATTGGGCTCACTCCCCGTTCTCTCCAGCTGCTGTGTGACCCTGGCAAGTCACATATCTATTAAGTGAGGGACCAGGGGCCCATGACCAACTTTTCTGGGGCTCTCCAGGCCCCCAATCCCCACCCCAGTGCTGGCTTCACCAGCTGTCGCTGACCCTTGACCTCTTCTCATCTCTCTTTCCAGGCTTATTTCACTGATACCGGCCTGGTTTGCAACTGGTCTTTGGCACATTCTGGCCTCGGGGATCCTTGCTTCTCTTACTGGGGTTGTGGGCAGGGTTGTACCTTAAACTGCAAGAAGAGGATAAACTACAAATCTACTGGCCTCTGTCTCCATCCAAGGGCAGAACATGTTACCAGGGAGACTGCTTTTGGGGACAAGGGTGGCTGTGTGTGTATGGTTGGGGGGAAGTGGGTGGGTGGATGAGTTTGGAGAGTGGAGGAGAATGCTTTAGGCCTTTGACTTCCCATTCTGAAGACCAAGACATTAATAGGCATGTTTCCTGCCTCCAGGCTTACCCACTAGAGAGAACCTACACTTGGATCTTGGGTTTGGGGTCTTAATAATAGCAGTTTGTATTCTCTAGGCAGGGCTTTGCAGCCCTCTGTGTGAGAGAATCACTGTGCGTTTATAGGCCAGAGCCTTAAGGCGGGAGCTTGCAAGCCTAGGGTTCTAGTGCAGCGTTGCCATTCATCTGCTAGTTTACATCAAGCAACTTGCTCACTTTTTCTTGGCCATAACTGTCCTGTCATTAACGTGGGAGAGAAAATGCCTATTTGCACTGGGATGTTTGGGCCATAAAATGAGTTGAAGCAGAAAGCATATTCTAAAAGGCAAAAGAGGCATCTAGGTGTTCCATGCTAATTTTGATACTAAACCTTAAATCAATGAAACTAGTTTTATTATTAAACAAGAAATAGAAAAATGTTATAGAAGTTCAAAAAATATTTTTAAATCAAATTTAATTTTACTATCCTGTTGCAGTTATCATTTCCTCTTTCCTTACAGATTTTACAATGATATCCTCAAATAATTATGCATAATATGCCTAGCATTTTTTATTTTTTCACATAATGGTTTCACTTGGTCTTTGTAATCTTCATTTTCAATGGCTGCAAACTATTGCAATAGATATATATTTTATAACTCACTTAACAAATCCAATAGTGACCCGAGTATCAACAGTAATTGATATGTGAGCTACTTTCAAGTTTTCATTACAATGAATACTGCTGTAATCAGCACCTGGCTTTTTAGTGAAATCGACCTGTACATAACATTTTATCTAATTATTAAATTAATACACACACACATTATAGAAAATTTAAAAGAAAATCTAAATCACTGGTGATTGTACCACTGAGAGATACCATAGTGAAAATGTGGGAGTCTGTCTTCCCATCCTTTTCCTCTGCATACATTGTGTGTAGTGGCAAATGTATACACATATATACACATCACTGGCCTGATGGTGTATATGCAGTGTTGTATTCTTATTTCTTCCTAGTTACTATTGTGGCAGACAGTTCAGAGTGTGGAGGCTAAGAGGCTGGGCTCTAGACTCAAATTAACCTAAATCAGAGTTCATCCCTTTGGATAAACTGTAACCCTCAATTTTTCACACTTTATTGGCTATTCAACTTTAGGCAATTTTTTTTTGTCTAGGCCAGTTTTTAGAAGAAGAAGAATGCTGGGTGCAGTGGCTCACATCTGTAACCCCAACACTTTGGGGGGCTGAGGTGGGCAGATTGCTTGAATCTAGGAGTTAGAGACCAGTCCAGGCAACATAATGAGACCCTATCTCTACAAAAAATTTAAAAAATAGCAGGGCGTGTTGGCGAGTGCCTGTAGTCCCAGCTACTTGGGAAGCTGGGTTGGAGAATTGCTTGAGCCAGGGAAGTCGAGGCCGTATGAGCCATGATTGCGCCACTGTACTCTAGCCTGTGGGACAGAGTAAGACCCCGCCTCAAAAAGAAAGAAAGAAAGAAAGAAAGAAAGAAAGAAAGAAAGAAAGAAAGAAAGAAAGAAAGAATTAGATGATCTGTCTCTTAAGGTTGTAAGAGTCAATCCACATAAAGCATTTAGCAGAACATTTGGCACATGACAAATACTTGCTATTGTCATTGGGTGGGTGCATGTTCCATGTCATGAAAAATTCTTAAAAATCAGCATTTTAAATGACTTTCATATTGTTCTTTTATACCTGATTTATTCATTCTCATCATATATAGTTAGTTTAATAATAAGAGAGTGAATTTTGTAAACCTTTGCTCTAGTTTGGACTATTTCCATATGCAAGCATCCTAGAACAGGAATTAATGAGTTAAAGAATATGACGATTTTCAAAAGGCTCTTAATACATATGCCAACTTGCTTTGGCTGAAAGGATTTTAAATAACGGGGCTTAAGCATAGTTTTCAAACGGCAGCAACGAGAAGTGCAGTCTTCGACTTTTTTCCTCCCTCTTTCTCCTCCTTTCTTACGTCGTAGCATTTGGAGCCTAGACTTTTGAGACGGTCCCTTGGTCTGAAAAGGGCCGGCGTACCGGAGAGGGAGGAGGAGGAGAGAGCAGGTTTGAATGTCATAAGCGCCCGGACGGTCTTAGTAATTGTATCACAGTTGACAGATGCGACAGCGGTCACGTGACCCGTGTATGACCTCATAGCTCCGAGGCTCGTGCGTTCAGAGCCCGACCCAGCGGCGGCGGGAGGAGGGGAGTGCGTTTTCATCACCCCAAGTTGGCAAGTTACTCAAAGGATACCTGAGGGTTTGGGAACTGTCCTTGGTTTCCTGGGCACTGGGAAGCCCAGGCTTCTCTAATCACTGAGAAGCGAGACGATTTAGCCTCACAATTAGCAAACATTTGCTAAATGCAACTAGGTGCCCTGTTCTGGCTGCAGGCCAAGCTCCGTGCCAGGTTTCATCTTACTTCATTCTGATTATCGACATCTCACTGCCGAGGAAACAGACTTGCAGACACCGATGAGAAAACTTAGGAGCCAGCTGGGGAGGGAGGACTGGCCCAAAGTCACAGTCAACGGGAGGAAGCGGCGCGCGCCTAGCTACGCAAAACCGTGTTGGACTCGGGGAGCCAGGGGTCGGGGTGGGGTGGGGGCGCGGCCGGCTGGGAGGGCTTCCCTGAAGAAAGGTACCGTTTAGGCAGGATGGAAAAACGCAGAACAGAACGCACCCTGACCTGGCAGAGCATCTGTAGTGGAGAGAATGGGATTTTAGAGGAACGCTGAAAATAAAACAAGAAAACAAAAGACCAGAGGAAAGTATTGCTAGGATGAAGAGGGAGCGCCTTGGCTCCTTTGCCACCAACCCAGCCCCAGTGAGAGTTTACCCCCTAACTTTGAGGGTGCCCTCCCATCCCCAGAGCCCTTGGTTTTACGTCTAAGTACACTCCCCTTGCAGGGAAGCGCCAGCTCCGTGACCCTGGTTCTCTAAACATTTTCCTTGCAGACTCCTAAAAGAATTTTGAAAATCTGTGTACCCCTTGCACATTTTTAGGTGCAAACATTTAAATTGTTTTCATAAGTTTAAATAGTTATATAGAGTCTACTTTCTGGTGTATTGCAAATATTTGACATTTTAAAATAAAACTGTCACAGTACTCTGAAAAATGTTTCTAAATGTAATGCTATTGTGATTGGATACAACCATCATCCCTTTTAAAAATACATGAACAATTTGAACAAATTTCATTTCTTTTTTTCTCCTTGAACTTATATTTCTCTTCTACTTCCCGTACAGAATTTTAGCAGAATATATTTTTACGGTTCAAAGTCTTTTATGTATCACCCTTCACTCTATCATACTTCTTCCCAACAAAACTATATGTATAAGATGAATTTACTTTTAAATTTTTCTGTGACCATATACTCAGTATTAAAGAACATTTTGTCTTCATTTGTACCAGGATGACTAGTACACAATCAAAACAAATGCTTTACAAATTGTAATAGGTAACAAGAAAGCATAAAGAATAATTAATTTGAAATGCATCTTTTAAGGAAATGAAGCTTCCTTCCTCATCCCAGTTAGTTCCTATATTCATGGGTGAATAATCGTTATTGCTAGAAAGGGTCAGAGTTCAGCATTAATTCTATTCCTGTTTTTCTTTTTTAAAAATTGATGCTCAGCTCAGAAACCTTTTTCACATAAGGACAAAGGAATGCAAGGACTTTGGTGATAGCAGTGTCATTCAACTGTATAAATTCCTTTCCAGTTATATGCCAAAAATCATATGGGCCGATCATTAAAAATCTATCAGCTGACAGCTAGAATTGATTCTCCTTCACTTTGAGTAAAGGCAGGGAATTGAAAGCTAGTTGATTTGTTCGGTCATTAGAGTTGCTCCTGCTCATTTTCTCAGCATGGATACCAGGATTTAGATTCTCCCTTCACTGCACTGGACATTTTCCCTGGTCAATGCACCATGGTAAGATGTGGGATGGGTAAGAGGTATGCCCTTTTTGGGGGGAAATGGGAGAAAGGGGAGGCAGGAGGGAGAACCACAGCAGCAGCATCCACTGGCATGTGCTCAGACAGGTCACCTGTATAAGACAGCCAAGCAGAAGTTGAGGATTTGGTCCCGTGAGTCTCTTTAAATGATCCACACCAAAATACGTATCCTTTGGAAAATCTTCATATCCTTAAGAGTGCCTGCCTCTTAGTTTGTACTGGCCCATTCCTGGATTAGTGAGCAAAGGAAAGAAAGGCGATGGGGTGAGGGGTTCCTGCAAGTTCTGAAGGTTTATTTGCAGGAGGGAAGGTGCTCTCCTGAGGGCTGACCTCCCTGAGGGGTGACCTTCTTTCTTCAGGGCCTTTCTTGGGAGGAGGCAAAAGTAAAACTGATCTGAACCCCACGCCCGCCAGCTGTCTCTCCAGACCGAAACTCTTCTCTCAGAGCCTTCCTTCTCTTTTTGGTTCAACCTGATTTGAGCTCTTGAAAGAACCTACTTCTCATTCCTCCATGGGGTGCCTCTCAAGGGCAGGGTGGTGTCTGCAACAGACCCATCAGAGTGGAGGGGAGCATTGTGGGGTCAGCCAAGGCCAGGGAGAGTGAGAGTCCTGTTGGACCCAGACACAGCACTGGCCTCCTTTGCTAGCTTCCCTCTCCTCACCAGCCAGGGCACGCTCATTCATGGTGCCTTTGTGTCCTTAGAAAAAGACCCTCTTTTGGGCAGATGCAGCACCATGAGCCCATGGGGTGGGGAGGACAGGACACCTTTGTACTAAGAAAAAAGCTCCCCTTCTTCTCAACTGATGCAGCCCAGTGCCAAGGGGCGTAGCTTGGCCAGGGGAGGGTGGGCTGGATTTCAGCTCCCACATGTCCCCACAGCTGGACACCTTTTGGCATTGCACAGCTGCCTAACCAGGGGGGTTTGGGGACACTCAGGATAGATGTAGAAGAAGGACGAACGGATACTCTGGCCTGCCCCCAGCCCTGCTCTGAGATGTTTCTCATATGCTTCTGCTGGAATTCCCTGCCAAATGGACTCTATTACATTATACCTTAAAAAAATAAACTAAAGACAGCCAGACTGACATGGAATTCCCTAGCATGCATGGCTCATAGAACTACCCTAGTCTCCAGCCTCAGCACACGCCTCAATCCTTGGGCTCAGCTGAGAAGATGTCATTGAAAGAAATCATTAAACTTCAAGGTTGCAGGCAGCCATGTGTTAGCTATTTTTTTTTTAAGCCTGGAGCAAGGAGTCTATGAATTACGTTTCCCAAATCCGTAAATGCAACCTGAGAAAACCCCACACCACGATTTGCTATGAAGAAAAGCTCTGATAGATTTCTCTCTTAAATACAGCACCTCCCAGCAAGTCAGTGCCTAACATTTGTGGGGACCTAGGACAAGAGGACTAAAGGAGATCCACAAACCTTGTGTTGACATATGTTTAACTATAATCTGTTAATAGCAAACTGTCAAATGCTGTAGCCCCCTATCTTGACAAATCTTCATAATGACCTGGAAGGTCAAGTTTGAATTAGAATCTCATTGTCCTGAGATAGCCATGCTGAAACATTGTGGTTGTGGGGAGAGCTGGCTGCAGGCCTTCCCCATCCCTGACCCCGGAGCCTGCAGCTCACAGCCCATGGCCTGCCCTCCTCCTGTCACACTGAGCTCTGCCTTAATCTTTGGGGAGTCTGATACGGGCATTCCAGACTCCATATCCAAGTTCCAATCACACCTTTTATGGCCTACAGTTTTCTTTTTTTTTTTTTTTTTGGTGACAGAGTCTCGCTCTTGTCACCCAGGCTGGAGTGCAGTGGCACAATCTCGGCTCACTGCAACCTCCACCTCCCGGGTTCAAGCAATTATCTGGCCTCAGCCTCCCAAGTAGCTGGGACTACAGTGGCCCACCACCACTCCCGGAGGGGTTTCACCATGTTGGCCGGGCTGGTCTCGAACTCCTGACCTCTGGTGATCTGCCCGCCTCGGTCTCCCAAAGTGGTGGGATTAAAGGTATGAGCCACTGTGCCTGGCCATGGCCTGCAGTTTCTAGAGACAGATCTGAGGCCTTTTGGGCAAGTAATTCCAGGGTCCTGTATACCCAGAATATGGTCTAGGAAAGAGGAAGGAGGTGTGAGCATGGGTGGAGACAGCCCCTGGGTCCTGGAGACTCCTTACCCCACAGAGAAGAGTCAGGCTGGAGGACAGCCAGAGTAGAGGCCTCTTAAAGTGCATGCCCAGAGCAAGGTCCCTCTTGTCCAGGTCTGAGGGCAGTACTGCCTCCCAGAGTGACAGCAGCTATGTGATATGCCCTTGCCTTCTGGAGGCCAATCCCCGACCCTCACCCCCATCACACACAAACTGGGCAGGTATCTCAAGAACCTTGGGTTTTTTTTTGGTAACAATTTTATTGAGATAATTCACGTACCATGCAATTCACCCTCTAAAGTATATGATTCTTCAGTGGTTTTTACTGTGTTCATAGAGCTGAACAACCAACCACTAGCACAATCAATTTTGGAACATCTCTTTACCCCAAAAGAAACCCTGTACCTTTTAGTTGTCACTGCCAAATCCCTCTGTTCCTCGAGCCCTAGGCAACCATGAATCTACTTTCTGTCTATAGACTTGCCTATTCTGGACATTCCATGTAAATGAAATCATACATGTGGCTCTTTGTGACTAGCTTCTTAGCATAATATATTCAAGGCTCATCCATGTTATAGCAGGAATCAGTAATTCATCCCTTTTTATTGCCAAATATTGTATGGATATCCCACATTTTATTTACCTACCCACTGGTTGATTGACACCTGGGCTGCTTCCAGACCTTTCATGGACCATCCTGCGAGCGCAGTGCTCTGTATGTTGGCAGCGCACAGCATATGCTGTGTCTGTGGAGTTTCCCGTTGGGCACCCCCTCTCAGCCAGGCCCTGCTGCCACTTCCTTTGGCACCATCATCAAGCCCTTCGTGGTGCTAGAGGAGGGCTGTTTTCTCTCAAGAAGTGGGGAAATGGCTCCCTTCCCTGCAGACGGGCACACATGCTTACATATGTTCCAACGGCTCTGCTTCTCTACATCTCCCTCAGACTCCCTTGGTTAGGTTCATGAATACATCTTTCTTTATAGAACAGGCTGGGCACAGATGCCATGGTATCTCCTATGTTAGCTGTTGCTGAGCCGAGGTGCCAACTCATATAACGAGAAAGCCCTTGCAGGATTCAGAATTCTTGGTTGTGAGTGAGAGAAACCCAATTCAAATCAGTTAACAGCAAAAATGGAAGCTGAAAGGTCTAGGGATAGCTCTTATCTCAGGTGGATCCAGGGACCCAAATCATGTCATCAAGAAATCACTTTCTCTCTCCCTCCTTCTCCATCTGTCTTCCCATATCTTGGCTCTGCTTTTCTCCATATCGATTTTATTCTCAGGTAGGCTTTCCCCAAGTGGAACAAGATGACCAACAGCATCTCTGGACACATAGTCTACCAGCTTAGTAGCCAATGGAATAAGAGCTCATCTTTCCAAGAGTTTCGGCAAAACATCCAGGTTTGAAACTCATTGGTGAGGCTTGGGTCATGTGTCCACATATTAACCAGTCATTTTGGCCAGAAGATGGAATACCCTGGTTGGCCAGATCTGGGTCCTGGGCCTACCCCTTGACTAGACGTCAGTTAACCTGAACCTCATGGACTAACATTGAGGAAGAGGGAGTGGCCCAAAAGAAAATCAAGGGGAAATAAATGCCGGACACACGCAGCAGATGTTACTGGAATCATCCTATGAACTGTCCTGTCTAGGGTCTGCCCCACCAGTTTATCATGCATATCTAGGTAGGCCTGAGCCCTAGTAGTGGACATTCTTAGGCTGAAGCCGGGATCCCGTTAAATACTTATCGTTACATACATGTCGTTACATATGATAAATCAATTCCTTATGAGACCCTAGAAATTGATAGCCCAGATATTCCCCCTCTTAATGAGGGTTTATCATTGAACACGAGCAAAGCCTTAGTATAAACAATGTTGCCCTAATGGTGGAATCATGGGCTTTATGGAGGCACGTTGGAGAAAATATTTTGAATCCAAGAGGCCTTTTGGAGACAGAGGCTCAGTAAGTAGGTACCCATTCATCCATCACATCCATGTTTAGGATCTAAATGTCCTTAATTTCATAGTAATTTATTCATGCCAGGAATGAGCAGAGAATCAGGATGGGGGAAGTATCAGAGGGGCCAAGAAATCATAGACAAGGGTGTCCGGGTAAAGAAGACTTTGTTATAGGCAGCAGCACAACATAGCTCTTCTCTGACATCCCCCTCACTCTTTCTTCCCATCCCTGTTCCTTTGTCACCATGGAAACCAATGATGCTCCCTCCTTCTCCTCCCCTCTCTGCTCACTCGGGTCCCCAGGCCCCACTGCTCTTTGTCTGACTGGCTTCACACCGCGGTTGCCAGCCTCTTTGCAAACACTGAGCCTGGGCATGCAGCTTCACCTTCTTTTCACCCTCCACCCCGCCACCCTCTCCCGCCTCATTTTCCTGCTCCCAGGCATCTGTTTCATGCCTTCCTTAATCTTGATCCAGGCTTTAGTGAAATTGCCATCTTTCTTCAAGAAGTTGTATGAAAATTAGATTTTTGCCACTCTAACCTGATTTGAAATGCATTAAGAGATCTGTCTCTTGAAACACCTCAAGGTGAGGCAATTTGTGAAGGGAAGAAGCATCCCTTACTGCGGCTTCTGTGCTTAAACATTGTTAGAGAGTGAATCACATTCTATTTTTGTACTAGGAGTGTCTTCTGTTTAACGAAATCCCCCAGCGTGTCTCTGAGTGAAACAGAGACTTTATCATAAAGGAAATAACACTTCGAGTTCAGAGATTGTGAGCTGTTGGCCCCATGGACTTTTGTTAGGTCTGTATAGTGGCTAAAGAAAATTGAACCAACATTTGAAAATCAGCAGGTATCACATAAAAGTCTGGATTTCTGGCTGCCCTTGAGTTGGACATGGGGCATGTATCTCCACATGGTGAAGATGGGAAGGAGGGAAAAAGGAGTAGAGGCTTCCTGCTTTACGGGTTCTTCCTTTCCAGTCAGCTATGCCTGGCCAGCTTCCCACTTTTATCTGGCCCACCTGGGCCCTCCTGGCATCTGAGCTTCTGACCCTGGCCCTAATTGATCTGTTTTTGTTTGTTTGTTTGTTTGTTTGTTTTTGTTTTTGAGATGGAGTCTTGCTCTGTCACCCAGGCTGGAGTGCAGTGGCACGATCTCGGCTCACTGCAACCTCCACCTACTGGGTTCAAACAATTCTCCTGCCTCAGCCTCCCGAGTAGCTGGGATTACAGGCGCATGCCACCATGCCAGGCCAATTTTTGTATTTTTAGTAGAGATGAGGTTTTGCCATGTTGGTCAGGCTGGTCTTGAACTCCTGATCTCAAGTGATCTGCCCGCCTTGGCCTCCCGAAGTACTGGGATTACAGGCATGAGCCACCATGCTCAGTCTCCTAACTGATCTGTTTTGAGAACAAGGATTCTCCCACAGTGCATAGAGTTTGCTTAAGGGCAGTCATCTGGAGTTCTTTTGAAGTTGGCCTGATACCTGAGAGCAGGTGAGCTTTCTACCAACTACTGTGCTTCCAGAGTCTTCCAATCATTGTTTTCTTGGAACCCACTCAGGCTAGCTCAAATATTATGGGCTTTGTGTATGTGAGGCTATGGAGATTGCTCAGAAGTGAAAGTCAGCCAGAGTGAACTGTATAGGGTTTCTCTCTTACCCCACCACCTCCCTCTTCTTTCTTATACCTACTCCTGTCTCAGAGTGGACATACCAACCTGGTCTTCAGAAAAAGAGCCAGGCATAGCACATTGAAGAGGGAAGACCCCAGGCTGCCAGTTACAGACTGACTCTCCCGTCTTAGGGGACCTAGGAGAGGACATGGGGTGGGATCCAGAGGGAGTTACCGAGGCCTTTGAGTATAGATCTGCTGCCACTCATGAAATGGCAGGTGTGTGGGTCAGGTGGGCCAGTGAGTGAGGCCTTACATCTGTCCCTTCTCAAAGACATTTTCCTCCTTAGCGCTTGGTGAGGGAAGTGTGGGAACACAGGAGGGCAAGGCTGCAGTGAGCTGAGATTGCGCCACTGCACTCCAGCACCGGTGACAGAGCGAGACCCTGTCTCAAAAAAACAGAACAAAACAAACAAAAAAGAAACATGGGAACAGTTAGAATAAAAGGGTAGATTCATAAGAAGAAAAACTCTGGAGCCACTACCCCAGCTACACATATCTAGAGAGATATACAGGGGGCCACACAATGCCATCTGAAATGGAGTAGCAGTTCTCTTCCCATGTTATCAAACCAGCTCGGAACCTTTGTTCACAAACCTAAATGAATGAGACGCAGCACGGTTCTTTGTTTTCTTCCAATCATCTTTCAGCTCCTTGCCACACTTGGTCTCTGGTACCTCCTGGCTGAGCAAGCTTGGGCAATTCCTGAACCTCTCGGAGTCTGATTTCTCATCTGCAAAGTGGGCGGCATGGGCTGAATTATCTCCCCTCAAAATTCACGTGTTGAAGTCCTAACCCCCGATACCTCAGAATGTGACCTCATCTGGAGATAGGGGCTTTAGACTACATACTGGGTACAGTGTACACTGCTCGGGTGATGGGTGCACCAAAATCTCAGAGATCACCACTATAGAACTTATCCATGTAATCAAAAACCACCTGTACCCCCAAAACTATTGAAATCAAAAAAAGAAGTCATGGCGTTAAAATGAGGGCTTAATCCAATCTGACTGGTGTCCTTGGAAGAGGAAATTTGGACATTCAGAGAGACACCAGGGATGCACACAGAGAGGAAGACCACGTGGGGATGCAGTGAGAAGGCAGCAGCCATCTGCAAGCCGAGAGAGGCCTCAGAGGAAACCAAACCTGCCAACACCTTGATCTTGGACTTTCAACTTCCAGAACTGTGGACAAATGAGCATCTGTTGCTGAAGCCACCCAGTCTGTGGTATTTTGTTAGAGCAGCCTGGGCAGATTAATCTAGTGCGTACCAGTGCTCCTTCATGGAGGGCTATGGGATAAAATAGATGACATGAGAGTGTTGGACAGGGTACAATACATCCTAGGTGTTCGGCAAGGGTGAGCTTCCTTTTCAAGAAGCCGTCACAGAATGCTTTAGCTCACAGAGCCTTTCTCAGATCGTCTGTTACACTCCTTCTGTTTATTTGATTGATCAATCATTGCTCCTTAATCACTGACTGAGCTCTGTGGTCTGGTTGTTGAACCCTGCCAATGGGTGGTCTGTGCAGCCACACTATTTGCTGCTCTTGCACTTCCAAGACCTGAAGCTAGAGCTGGTGCTCAGAGAAGAGCTGCCCCATGGTAGCAAGTGTCTGTCACTGGCTCTTTCTGGGGCAGAGGGAAGCTCCTGAAACCCTGCCCTCCCCACCTCCTCCACCAAGGGTCCCCCTGCTCAGCACTTTCTGCATGGCTTCCTGGTGGCTGTCTTCCAAGGCCTGCTTTCTGCCCCAGGACCTTACAAAGGCTGCTTTGATGAAAAGTTTGAGGCAAAGTGACTGTGTCATTTGATACAAGAGGCTCAAGGGGGTAAAAAGTGTAGCTTTCTTCTATTTTTGGATTTTCTAGCCCAGCGGAGAATGATCAGCTGAATGGGACTGGGGCGGAAGCCAGGAGCAGAGGGAGGAAATGCCCCCAAGCTGGACAGCCCCTGTGGTTAGCAGCTGGAAGCCTAGAGCGTGACCTGCTTGTGAAGAGGCGCCTCTGCAGGCAGACTCTGCGCCCAGAGCTGGAAGGCATGCAGGGGCCACTTGCCCTGGGGCCACCAGACTCCTTCCTCCAATGGCCTGCTCCAACGGTCCCTGCCCCTGCAAAATGCACAGAGCCTGCCCCCTCCCTCCCTCCTGTTGATGGAGTACAGGCCAAGGATAGTCACTCTCTGGGTGAGATTTGAGAGGCACCACAAAAGCCCCTTAACCCTGGGGTCTCCGTCATCCACCGCCAGGGCAGTGGCACAGGGCCCTGCTCTCAGTGGGGGCTCTCCACATGGCTTAATGCTCTGCTGTCACCGTCGTGGAATTCATGATGGGACACTGCATTGTCCTCTTGCACTGGGCCCACCAATTCAGGAGCCTGACCTCCCCACCTCTCCCAGTTCTTGAAATTCAGGTTAGCAGTCACTTCCCTTCCCTGCTCTGGCTGATACCTCTCATCTGTGTAGCTTCTTATTCACCACCAGCCTCCACCTTGTTATCTCACTAATTGTCACTATAACCCTGTGAGGGACTGACATCTCTCTGACTCGTGGCCCTTTGTAGGATTTGCCCTACGAGCTCAGGCCTTTTGATGCCACCCCTTTGCTCTCTTTGAGGAACAAAAATGCCTACCTCCTGAAGCTATCTGTAATCCCCTCCTACTTAAGTGTAAGAAATTTGCAAGTCCGAAACCCATCCTCCACTTCACTCTTAAGTGCCTAAAAAGCCCTCTGAGGGCGCTTAATAAATACTAACTAATGAACCTGCAGCTGCTGCTCCTTTGGCTAATTAAATCTAAGTAAATCACAGACTTTGAATTATGCAACAAGGCTTGGCCAAAACAGCTTAAAAATGTGGGAGCCCTAGCTTTTCTGCTGTGCCCTGTGGAAAAATCCCATCTTTTAATCATGCTTAACCTTCCTGAAGAACAGCGGCAACCTTTAAATAATGAATGAATGTATATTAGCAAGATTTCCCCAAAGCTACACGTGGGAGTCAGATCAAAAAAGGGACAGAGGCAGACACAGGCCTGAGGGCATTCTGGAACTTTCTGCTGAGTCCTGGCCTGCAGGGTGAAATCATTTGGTTCCCCAGAAGCCCAGAGCATGAACTGGTGAAAGGGAGGAGGGGCAGATATGCTACCACAGGCTCAGCTTCCTGATGTGGCACAGTAAGCTCCTGCCACCCCTAGCCTGCGGCAGAGGTTAATGGAAACCCCATAGCACTTCTGAAGGGCTGTGCACTCGGTTGTTCTCCCTCTCATTCCCCCCAGAAGACCCTCCTGGCCAAGAGCATTGTCTTCATAAAGAGAACAGATTTTTTTTTTTTTTTTTTCTGGTAGGGTCTTGCTCTGTCCCCCAGGCTGGAGTGCAGTGGCACGATCACAGCTCACTGCAGCCTCAACCTCCCAGGCTCAAGTGATCCTCCCTTGTTAGCCTCCCCAGTGGCTGGGACAGCAGGTGCATGCCACCGTACCTGGCTTTTTTTTTTTTTTTTTTGGAGATATGGGATCTCCCTATGTTGCCTTGGCTGGTCTTGAGCTCTTGGGCTCCTGCCTCGGCCTCCCAAATGGCCGAGATTACAGACGTGAGCCACCGCGCTAGCCCAGGACAGACCAGGACAGATTGCATCGAGTCTCATCACCTATAACAGGCTTCCCAGACTTTAAGATGCATATGAATTGCTGGGGGCTGGTGGGTACTGTCAAACCACATCTGCTTCAGTGGGTCTGGGGCAGGGTCTGGGATGCTGCATTTCTAAGACGCAGATGCTGCTGATCCACAGATCACACATTGAAGAGCAAGGATTTAGGTCTTTCAACCCTGATTGCTTATTAGAATCAACTGGGGCACTTGTAAGGCTAACAAATCATCTCTGGATGTCATCTCAGATCAATTAAATCAGAATTTCTCGAACAATCTCTAGACTTTGGTCCTTCTTTTTTCTGAGTTAGAGTCTAGATAATTTAGAGGTCGCCCAAATGAAGCCTAGAAAACTTAACTGACTTGCTTACTTACAAGTCATCTGCTAACTTGGGACTAGAAATAGACATGGCAGGAAAGTGGCCTTTGGAATCAAGCCTTAACCCTCCTGCCCCTGAGTCTCTCCAACTGTAGTCCTGTCCTTGGGCTCAGGAGGGCAGCCTACAATATTCCATTTAGGGAACAGGAGAGATTCTCCCATCTTTCTCTCCCTAAGCCTGCCTGAAACTTTACTATTAGTGCTTCATTATTTGGGCTGAAGCTTAGTGGTCCTTTGCAATGAGTGCAATCTCTTATACATAGACTTTAGCAGCTTGGTGTCCATAGGATGATCACAGTCCCCTGACTGTCTCTGGGCTCTGCTCTGTGGGATCTGGGATCAGGAAGGGAAGGGGCTCTGGAGTCCAACTTGCCTCCCCTTGCAGCTCTGCTGAGGGCACCCAGCACAGAGAGGAGTGCCCTTCCCAGTCTGCTGCCCTGGTTGTGTCAGGTCATGGGCTTCAGGCAGAGGTCAGGAGGATGAAGGCAGAGTGGCTCCAGGCGTGTGGCCAGGGAAAACCATGACCTCCCTGCTGTGGTATGCAGTGCTCTTCCTTAAAGCAGAGTGCAGCAGTGGCCTGGCCCAGATTGGCTACGGCTGTGCTCCATCTGATGGTTTCAACCCCATCAAGGCTTTCTGGCTCAGCAGTTCAGGAAGGGAGTGGGAGCTGGGCCTACGGAATTAGGGATGATACACCAGTTATTTGCTTAATTCAGTATCTCCCCCCTCCACTCATACTATCAGAATTCTAATTCTGTTTGAGGCTGCAACAGTGTCCACGCAAAAACCTTACCACCTCAGACACCGTACAGATAGGTGCAGCCACATGACCTTAGTTTGACCAATGGCACGTAAGCAGAAGTCTCTGGGTGGGGCTTCCTGGGACGCTTTTAAAAGGCGGCTCCTTTTCTGACCTGGAGTAGTGGACCTGGTACTTGGAGCTGCTTCGGCCAACTTGACACTGAGGCTGGAAGCCATGGGCTGAGGATAAGAGCCCTGTGGTGGTGGAGGAAGGCACCACCTGGGTCCTCTATGACTTCTGAGAGCAGTTTCACCAGCCGTGGATGGACTACCTGGGACTTCTTGGTATGTGAGCAACATAAACCTCTATTTGGTGAAGCCATTGTGGCTGGATTTCTTTTACAGCTGAAAGTAATCCTCAAACGCAGGACCTCAGAAAGTTTTTGGTCTGGAAACGGGAAGGTCCAGGCAAAAAAGCGGTCCCCAGGAATTAAAGGAGGAGGAAGGCTTTTATTTATCTGTTTTGAATTACTATTCCACTCTATAATCTTTAGTGTATTGCCTATTTCCCAAGGGATTAAGTTTATATTCCTCAGACCAATATTCAAGGCTCCCTAACACTTAGCCCCAAACCAATTTTCCAGGCCTGTTACCTTTTACACCATTCCCTGGAGCAAGAGTGACCCTTCCCTCCTGGATACACATTACACACTCCCACCGTAATCTTCATTTGTGTGAGGTATCCCTCCTGATTTCCACCTGTTTGGGCTTACCTAGCCTTATGAGCTCGTCTTTTAAGAAGACTTCCTGTATCACCCAGGGCTCCAGGGAGCTCTTCTATGATCTCATTTACAGCTGAGGTCTGTGTACTGATAGCTGCTTTACATTTTCATGTGTGTTAAACTCATTTCCCCAGCAAGGTTGTGAGATCCTCCCAAGGTAGGATCTTGGGAGCAGGGTAACATGGAAAGAACATGTGCTCTGGGATGATCTCAGGTAAGTCTAACCTCTGTGAACCTCGGTATCCCTGGCTGTGAAGTGGAGATGATATACATTTCTACCTGCAGGGTTTTGGTGATGATAGCCTCCTTAGGGACTTAGGGCGCATGATATGTTAGCATTGGTGCTGAAGAGGCGCTTGTACATTGGCTTGTTACCTGGCCGGTAACTGCTTAGCTGGGCCTTTTTCCTATCCTTTGCCTCTCTCTCTCTTCTGACTTTCTGCTTTGCATTTGATTCAGAAGATCTGTTCTAAGTTTAGGGAGTGACCATGAGTAGTTCTCATTTTCCTAGAGGGCAGATCTGAGGCTAGTGGCTTCAGTATTCAAACACAATAGGGAAGAGGAGATTTCATGCCTGTGGCTAAAGATGTGGGATGAGATGCTCACTTAACTGTTCAGGGGAGTTTACTTTCTCTGAAGATTAAGAAAAATGAATGTATTTAAGTCTAGTTTTTCCTGGCAACAGATGGATGGATTAAATGACCTTACGCACATGGGTGTTTTGGTTTGTGTGTGTGTGTGTTTTATAAATGCCCAGTTCTGTCTGCTCTAAGAAGGTAAACAGGTGGACCTTAAACTTTTTGCTATCCTTATCTCCATCTCTCTCCCCTCAACCCCATGGGGCAGAAACCCAGATCAAATAAAATGATCAGAAGAAGTGACCCATACCACAACGGCCCTTCCTTGAAAGTTTAATGAGAAATGATACTTTTATCACTTCCAAATTAAGTACCTGTCACATGCAGCTATCAATGGGGTTGGATATATGGAGTTGGGTGGGAAATGAGAAGTCACCATGGACTTACATGGCATGATAATGTGTACTGACATTGAAGTCCCAAGGCAGTCATTTTTTTCACGTGATTTTACTGAGAGTCGCTCGAGAGCCCAATGAGACAGAAACTTATTCTCTTGTCCCTCTTAAGGCAGAGCCCTATGCCAGAGGAGAGAAGGGGTCAATAAAGACTTGATTAATTGCACAGCTGTGTCCAGCCTCATTCAGTTTGCCACATTATCACTAAAGTGTCCTGTGGCACAGCCAGCCATAGTGGCTGGGCTGCTGGGCTCAGAGTAGCCGACAGTCTGCAAGGAGTGTGTGTATTGAAGGGCTGAGGGGCTGGTGACTGGGGGAGTTGAACCCCTTTGTTGCATACATGCGGGGCAGCTTCACTTTGTGCCTGACCGTGAGCCTTCTGGTGTTCAAAGTCTGTTCCTTTGGGTTGTTGTGTGTTTATTTGAGGGGCTGTAAACCTCTCTACTGTGGACAACTGTATACTTGTTTTGTATCTCTGTGTCAGTGTATTTGTTTCTGGGTTAGCTTTTCTGCATTTTTGTGAGTCTGTGTGCTTGGGTTAGTAGGTGGGTAAGGGGTGGGGGTGTGTGTCACCTTTTTTTTTTTCCATGTCCAGCTTTCCAATAGAGTAGAATTAATGACGTCCTCTGGGTCTAATCAGGCACTTAATTCCTCCTTCCTTATGTTCCCTAGGAGTATGCCCTTATTTTGCCACATGCCTCACCCAGGGGATACACAGCTTAGTGATAGGAGTACCCCTTGTCCACCAGGTCCAGCTAGGCCTGTGCCAGGCTCGCTGGAGCTTCACTGCCTCTCCTTTTTAACCATATGCTGTCTGAAGGCCAGCTGTGTACAAGTCTACTCAGGCCCAGTGCTAAATGAGGCCTGGCCAGTGGCCTGGTGATGGTATCCTGCCATGTTGGCACAGCTGGAGGGAGCTTGGGCATCTTGGCTCCTGTATTAGTTTCCTGTGGCTGCTGTAACAAACTGCCACAAACTTAGTGGCTTAAAATAACACAGACTTATTCTCTTACAGTTCTGGAGGTCAGGAGCCTAACATGGGGTGGCAGGGCTGGGCTCCCTCCGGAGGCTCTAGCAGAGAATCCTTCTATTGCCTTTTCTGGTTTCTAGAGGCTTCCCATGTTCCCTGACCCGCAGTCCCACGTCATTCTGGCCCCTGCTTCCATGGTCACATCTCCTTTCTGACTCGCACCCTCCTGCCTCCCTTTTACAAGGGCCCTTGTGACTACCGCGGGCCTACCTGGATAATCTGGGATCATTTCCCCACTGCAAGGTCCTTAAACACAATCACATCTCAGCCTCTTTTGCCATATAAAGTATTCATGATCCTGGGGATTAGGACATGGACATCTTTGCAGAAGATGGGGGCGGGGGCTGCTCCCAAGCAAATCACAGGCTTCCCACCCCTCAGAGGTCTATGAACATGAGTAGATGTGGTGAAACCCAAGCCAGCTTGGTCATGATGTACTTCTATGGTTCTGGAAAGGTGTTCTAAACCCGCCTTCCCTGCAGATACCTCCCTGACCTGCTAACATCTGAAATCTTCCTCTTGGGATAAGGCATCATGTCCACAGTGAGAACTCAGTTTCTGTATAAGGGGCACGAACGTGTTTCTTCACTCTCAGGTGTAAATGACTGACAGCAGGGCCCTTCCTAAGAGTGGATTCTGATTGGACAGAGGCACAAAGTGAAAAAAGGAGGTGCCTGGGAGGCTGGGATCATGCACGGATAACACTCTAGCATGGCAGGGGCGAGGGTTCCCAGTGAGGGAGAGAGCAAAGGCACTTGGAAGTATGACCAGAAAGTTTTAATCAAACAGAGCAAAATGGCTGCGATGCAGAACAGGTAGTGCTTGGTGAAGAGAAAGAAGACCATCTCCTTGGTGACATAGATGATGTGAATGAAGATGAAGCAGTACAGGAACATGGCAAACTGGTTCTGGGGCAGCAGGAAGTTCTGGAGGCCTCCTGAAAACTGTGGGGGAGAGAAGACAGTGGAGATGATGATGCCATTGTTGGCGCCAGGCAGATCTCGGTTCAGTCCTGCTCTGACCCTGCCTGTATGTGACCTCAAGTCATCATCTTCACCTAAAGAAAGGATAATAGTGTCCATTTCCAAAATCATGAGGCCTGGGCAAGGTGGCTCATACCTATAATCCCAGTACTTGGGGAGGCCAAGGTGGGAGGATTGCTTGAAGCCAGGAGTTTGAGACCAGCCTGGGCAATGTAGTGAGACCCCTATCTCTATAAAAAAAAATTTAAAAATTAGCCAAATCTGGTGGTGTGTGCCTATAGTCCCATGTATTGGGAGGCTGAGGTGGAAGGATCACTTGAGCCCAAGAGTTCGGGGTTATGGTGAGCTATGCTCATGCCACTAACTTCAGCCTGGGTGAGACAGCAAGATCCTGTTTCTAAAAAAACAAAACAAAAGATCACAAGGAGGAAAAGTGAGATAATGAACATTCCTAGTCAGGTAACTAGCACATAGAAGGAACTCATCATTTTTTACTTTTTGAGCTGCTCTTATCCCTCCTGACTGGGGCGCCAGGCCACCACCTTCCTTTCTCTTTATGGTCTGTACTGCCCATTGGAGCCACACACGTGGGCCTTCTCTCTCTGACTCCAAGAGCCCCACGTGTGGATGTTGGGTCTTGGGAGTGTTCTCTCACAGTGCACTGACATTCAACCTAGTTTCCTGGACAGTGGCCCAATGACATGGTGTCCCTTGCATATAAATGACTGTTTCTCACTCCCTGGGTCCTGACACATATCACATGGGTCAGTCCGTGGTCCTTCAGTCCAGGGTTTGGTCTCTCCTGGAGGCAGGTGCTGAGAGATAGGTGATGGGGTCTCCCTAAACCCACAGAGTATTTGGGCTGGGGGAAAGCAGCTTGAGTTGTCTGGCTAATTCTGTCTGTGGGTTGCTCTTTTCTTGAATCTATATAATTGGGGCCCAACAGTCTTCATTTTAACTGTAGAAAGTATCAATGTATAAGTAAGGCAAAAGCTGATATTATTTTGATCCATAGTTAAGAGGGCATAACCCATGCATTATTTTTTAAAATATTTGTAGAAATCATGGCATATTTTTGGAAAGCACCAGGTGGCAGGGACCGAGATGCCCTAAACTAGCTAGAAACACACTCAAAGAGGTATTTTCAATTCAATACACTCTGTCTGTCCGTCCATCTATTCACCCTCCCAGAAAAAGAGAAGAGAGGACGGTTCAACATCAAGTCAACTCCCCAATTTTTAGTAAATGCACAAAAAGTAAACACTTTTGTAAATTATCACCAAAGGCTGGAGGATGGGGACACATCACTGTTGAAACAGCTGCATAAAATGTGAGGGCAACTAGATCAAACTGAGGGGACAGAAAATGACCTGGTGATGCTGCCTCTAAAATGAATAGCTAGGAAGGTTGGAGACCAGAGGAAGCAATCCAGTGTTCTAATGGGAGTGGAGGACGGGGCTGACCCGACTGTTCTCTGCAGGCTCAGTATGGCTCTGGACCCCTGGACTTTGCCACCTGTCTGCAGTCTGCACGTGTTTCAGTCTGAAATGCTGATGAGTGATCATTATGACTTTCATTAAAAAAAAAAGTGCTTGTGAAACCCTTTAGACTTTTCAAAATACTTTCAATGTTCTAATTTTTGAGCAGAAGAGAGAAATAGAGAGAGGACTATATACCAAAGATTTCCATCTCATCCAGCAAGGAGAAAGATTTTCAAACTGAAAAGGGGGGAAAATAAATACGGTTAGGAGGAGACACAGGCCAAAGGCATAGTTACAATATCATATCTGCTTTAAATAGTTTCAGGTTCCACTTTGTGACAGATTTTATCCCAGGCTACTGAGAAAAGTCACAAGTTTGGAAATGGAACTTAGAATTCAAAAATATTAGGAAGTGTGCTAAAGTCTAAGCAATAGGCAAATGTTTTCTAGACTTTTCAGAAAGGGTGTGGGGGCAGGGGAAGATTCTGGAAATCCAAGTTCAGTAAGCTTGACTGAGTTCAGTGAAATCATTTCATGTTTATAATGAAGCAGGTATTTTGTGAACAGAAAAAAAGATAATTGTTTAAGAAGCCAGCACGTGTTCATTGAGAACAAATGATGCAAAACCAACCTCACTTTCTTAAAAAAACAAAAACAAAACTGGACCAGTCAATTGGGGAAATGCTATAGGTAATGTAATATCTTAATTTTGGGAAACCATTTGACAGTGCGTCTCCGTTTTTTGGATAAGGTGGAGAAATGTGAGCAGGATAAAATGTAACTCAAGGGTGATGATTAATGGAACATTGCCAACCTATACAGAGACATTTAGTGGTATTTACTTTAGGTCATTTCCTCCTCAACAATTACAGCAATGATTTGGATAAAGGCAGAAGGCATGGTTCTCAGAACTGAGGATGACTCAGAGCTGGGAAGTACAGCTAATACATCACATCCCAATAAAACTGAAAAGTGATAAATGTATGTTGTTGCATTTGGGTCAAGAAGTGAATTGCATGAGTACATAAAAATGGTAATAGCTAACATTTATTGAGTGCTTACCTAATGTGCTGGGCTAATTGCAAAGTGCTTTGCATGTGTTCTCTCATTGATTCCTGACAACAACCCTGTGAGGTAGGTACTACTTCATGGATGAGCAAGCCAAAGCTCAAAGGAAATTAGTAATTTGCCCAATGTCAGGGAGTTTATACCTGGTATTTTAATCCAGGACTTTCTGACTTTAAAGTGCAGGAAACACTGCTTTAAACAACATCTTCCACTATTGAATGCTTATGATAGCCTAGCCACTGTGCTAAGCTCTT